>NC_067198.1:21773535-24173535 GCF_000699445.3 Schistosoma haematobium
TGGGAGTTAGAAGGTCTTCATTTAGAAGAATTATGACGCTTCATGGTGATAGCCGAGTTCCTTCGGAAGCCACGAGGCCGACGCCCCTTCTGACAACCAGAGCAACAATTTTTATAGGTACATGGAACGTCCGAACACTGTGGGAGACCGGGAAGACCAGTCAAATGGCAACGGAAATGAGGAGATACAATTTGGCAGTACTGGGAATCAGCGAAACCCACTGGACCCAAGCTGGACAACAAAGGCTAAATACGGGAGAGCTGCTGCTATACTCCGGCCACGAAGAGGAAAATGATCCACACACCCAGGGAGTTGCTCTAATGATGTCCAAAGTAGCACGAAATGCACTTGTAGGATGGGAATCTCACGGATCCAGAATCATCAAAGCATCATTCAAAACAAAGAAGGAGGGTATCACAATGAATATTACCCAATGTTATGCACCCACCAATGATAGCAACGACGACATCAAAGATCAATTCTACGAACGGCTGCAATCAATCATAGAGAAGTGCCCAAGAAAGGACCTCACCATTCTAATGGGAAATCTAAATGCCAAAGTCGGAATAGACAACACCGGATATGAAGATATTATGGGACGACATGGACTGGGACAGAGAAACGAAAATGGAGAAAGATTTGCAAATCTATGTGCATTCAACAAATTGGTCATAGGAGGCACAATATTTCCACACAAGCGTATACACAAGGCTACATGGACCTCACCGGACCACACTACAGAGAACCAGATAGACCATATTTGAATCAATAAAAAATTCCGAAGGACGATGGAAGATGTGAGAACCAGGGGAGGAGCTGACATAGCTTCAGATTACCACCTAGTTGTGGCCAATTTAAAACTGAAGCTAAAAAAGAACTGGACAAGTGGACAAACAGCAATACAAAGGTTCAATACAGCCTTCCTTCAAGATACTAACAAAATCAACGAATTCATGATAGCCCTCAACAACAGGTTCCAAGCTTTACAAGATCTACTGAAGGAAGAAGAAACTACTATGGAGGACAACTGGAAAGGCATCAAAGAAACATTAACTTCAACGTGTCAAGAGGTTCTGGGCCTAAAGAAACACCAGCATAAGGAATGGATCTCTATAGAAACACTGGACAAGATCAAAGAAAGGAAGAACGAGAAGACAGCAATTAACAACAGCCGAACACGAGCAGAGGAAGTCCAAGCACAAGCTGAATACATAGAAGCAAACAAGCAAGTGGAGAAAAGCATTAGAGCCGACAAGAAGAAATACGTGGAAGAACTAGCAACGACGGCGGAAAAAGCTGCTAGAGAAGGAAATATGAAACAGCCTTACGATACAACGAAGAAACTATCAGGGAAATACAGTAAACCAGAGAGACCGGTCAAAGACAAAGAAGGCAAGCCAATCACTGAAATTCAACAACAGCGAAACAGATGGGTAGAATACTTCGAGGAACTCCTGAATAGGCCGGCTCCAATGAATCCACCGGACATCGAAGCAGCACACACAGATCTTCCCATAGACGTCAACCCACCAACGAAGGAAGAAATCAGAATGGCCGTCAGACAAATCAAGAACGGGAAGGCAGCGGGACCCGACAACATACCAGCTGAAGCACTGAAGTCAGACATCGAAGTAACTACAAACATGCTTTACCTTCTATTCAAAAAGATTTGGGGGGGACAAGTGCCAATGGACTGGAAAGAAGGACACCTCGTCAAGATTCCAAAGAAAGGAGATCTGAGCAAATGTGAAAACTACAGAGGCATTACACTACTGTCAATACCAGGGAAGGTCTTCAACAGAGTGTTGCTGAGCCGGATGAAAGACTCAGTAGACACCCTACTTCGAGACCAACAGGCAGGATTCCGTAAGGATCGGTCGTGCACAGACCAAATTGCAACACTACGGATCATCGTCGAACAATCAGTTGAGTGGAACTCAACACTGTACATCAACTTCATTGATTATGAAAAGGCATTTGACAGTGTGGATAGGAGGACGTTATGGAAACTTCTTCGACACTACGGAGTTCCTGAGAAGATTGTCAATATTATCCGGAACTCATACGACGGACTACAATGCAAAGTAGTGCATGGAGGACAGCTGACAGATGCATTCCAAGTAAGGACCGGAGTCAGACAAGGCTGTTTACTCTCTCCCGTCCTCTTTCTTCTGGTGGTCGACTGGATTGTGAGGACCTCGACATCTGAAGGAAAACACGGAATACAATGGACTTCGCAGATGACCTGGCCCTCCTATCGCATACACACGAACAGATGCAGACAAAGGCAGCCAGTGTAGCAGCAGTCTCTGCATCAGTAGGCCTCAGCATACACAAAGGGAAAACCAAGGTCCTCAAATTCAAAGTGGAGAACAGCAATCCAATCACTCTTGATGGCGAAACTCTGGAAGATGTAGAATCCTTCACATACTTGGGAAGCACCATCGATAAACAAGGAGGCTCAGATGCAGACGCAAAGGCAAGGATTGGCAAAGTAAGGATCGCATTCCGACAATTGAAGAACATATGGAACCCAAAACAACTTTCAACCAATATCAAAGTGAGAATCTTCAATACCAACGTCAAGGCAGTTCTACTGTATGGAGCTAAAACTTGGAGAACTACAACAACCACCATCAAGAAGGTACAAGTATTTATAAATAGCTGTCTACGCAAGATACTCAACATCCATTGGCCGGATACCATCAGCAACAGCCTTCTCTGGGAGAGAACAAACCAGCTTCCAGATGATGAAGAAATTAGGAAAAGATTATGGAAATGGATAGGATACACATTACGCAAATCATCAAACTGCATCACGAGACAAGCCCTAACTCGGAATCCTGAAGGGAAGCGGAAAAGAGGAAGGCCTAAGAACACATTACGTCGGATAATAGAAGCAGATATGAAAAGGATGAATAGGAACTGGAAGGAGCTGGAAAGGATTACCCAGGACAGGGTTGGATGGAGAATCATGGTGAGCGGCTTATACTCCTTCATGACGAGTAACAGGCGTAAGTAAGTAAACTAAGTAAGAAGTAGAGCAAGTCGGTTTGCACTTCAACAACTGTATCAATGAATGACCGAGTGAACAAGTTATGGATTGACGCATGCTTGCTTGATCAGTGCAATAGTGAATGACCAATGATGTGCATATTGTGTGTTGATTGGTTCACACTTGTATGTTGAGAAGAGTTGATCATTGAGAATTCACAGTAGTTGATCGTCGGGCAATGGAGGTGGTTACTTCGCCAAAAATCAAATTCTGTTCCATGGTACATCTAGGCGGTGTGCCTAAAGGACCACCTTCGCTATCCCGTCATTTTCATCGAAACCATCGCTCACTGATACACACGTCAACATCTTCACACATTCATATACCAAGTGTAGATGATTCTTGCCAATCGTTCATGTCCATTCCACTCTCTCTCTCTCTCTCACTCTCTCTCTCTGTCAGTCTCTGCCTCTATCTCTCTTTCATTCATCCAACACTTTCAACATGAACAGGCGATTCTACTCCAGCCACACCATTCATCAATCACAGCAGTGATTTTTGTACTTGTTGTGATTATACTTGCTTTGGGTACTTATTGCACCAAAAAGCATTCTTGGTCTACTTTAACTAAAAGTACTTTGGTTAAAGTTTGAAATTTTTTCATCGAAACCATCGCTCACTGATACACACGTCAACATCCTCACACATCTATATACGAAGCGTCAATGATTCGTGCCATTATTTCAATGATGTATGGTGCTTCTATTGCGAAAAGTTATACAAAATATTTGGGAACCTCGATTCGAGATTTTACGCTTAAGTTTCTAAAGAGGTAAAAATCCATTCTTTAAATAATTGTTTAAAGTTCACGTATAGTTCACGATGGTATATATGATAACTAGTAGCTGTGTCTACAGTATACACTGACTTTCAATAATCGAAATTATTTTTAAAACAAAATTCATAGAAACTTTTATAGGTAAATATAGATTCAGTGAATGCGCAAAATAGAGAAGCAACTGATAAAAATGTTAAGAAGTAGTAATTACACCCATAAATAATTTAACTATACAAATATTTATACAAATCCTTAGAAAAGCAGCATAACGACAGGGAAGTATGCCCCAATCTGTGCAAATGATTAAAATAATATTACTCACTAAGTGTTGCTAAGTTGCATAGTGTAATTTATAATAGTTTATCAAATGAAAAGAAATGAAGATAAGAGGCGTATTTAGAATCAACAACAACCAAATTACATAACTTAGTATCGGATATGTTCGCAAACGTGTAGAATCTCTTTGCTGATGATTATCTACAATCAGCAAATCTAAATGTTGAAATTCTTGAGTGTTGGCTCTATCCAGTTAACACCAAATTATTCAGAGTATTCGTTTATTTAATATTCTCGCACTGAAAGTTCAGACTTAAATTGGTGAATTGCTAACACCTCAGTAGTGTATAAGTCTTTGGATTCGACCTCCATTTGATCGCATTCTTCTCACTGTGTAAATTATTTTAAAAGACGATTTCTCTGTAAAAGAAAAATTGACTAGAGTTGATGAGGTGCTTCTGTATAATGAACCACTGATTGTTTCGTATTTGATGTTTATAGGATTAATTGTTTGACTGTGGTCATGTTCATGAGAATTTTATCCCTCAGAACACTTCACATGGATCCATGTCTGTCAAGCAAGTGTTAAAGTATGTCTCTATCAAGTTGACAATTAGAGTCTTGTGGTAACAGTATGTTTACTCACCTGATTTAACCAACTGAAAACTTTATCATTATATAGATGTGTGATTTGTGCATTATGCGCCAAATAATCTGGTTGATTTGTTCATCACTCTTCAGTTCAAACATTTCCTTGAACTCCTATCATCAGTATGTGTACACGGCATTGATCTCTTTCAAAAGTTTGTGTTGATGTCTTACTTAAAAATCGATAGATCACGTGTAGTACACAAATCATGTCATATTTTACTAAAAAAATCTGAATCCATGAGAAAATAAAACTTACAGTATGTGTAGCGTGTATCTATTCATTTTTATCTGTAATAATTTCTGTCTAGTTTAGTGATCGGTTCATAGTAAAAGAAGCCAACATTTTGGTTTACAAATAAGTAGTTATGATTGCTACTTGTTTGATATGAAACGTTATAGATGTACCAGTCTTATTTATGTTTATTTTATCTTACATCTGTGTGATCATTCCCTCCATCTTTACTTACTTAGTTACTTACGCCTGTTACTCGTCATGAAGGAGTATAAGCCGCTCACCATGATTCTCCATCCAACCCTGTCCTGGGTAATCCTTTCCAGCTCCTTCCAGTTCCTATTCATCCTTTTCATATCTGCTTCTATTATCCGACGTAATGTGTTCTTAGGCCTTCCTCTTTTCCGCTTCCCTTCAGGATTCCGAGTTAGGGCTTGTCTCGTGATGCAGTTTGATGATTTGCGTAATGTGTATCCTATCCATTTCCATAATCTTTTCCTAATTTCTTCATCATCTGGAAGCTGGTTTGTTCTCTCCCAGAGAAGGCTGTTGCTGATGGTATCCGGCCAATGGATGTTGAGTATCTTGCGTAGACAGCTATTTATAAATACTTGTACCTTCTTGATGGTGGTTGTTGTAGTTCTCCAAGTTTTAGCTCCATACAGTAGAACTGCCTTGACGTTGGTATTGAAGATTCTCACTTTGATATTGGTTGAAAGTTGTTTTGGGTTCCATATGTTCTTCAATTGTCGGAATGCGATCCTTACTTTGCCAATCCTTGCCTTTGCGTCTGCATCTGAGCCTCCTTGTTTATCGATGGTGCTTCCCAAGTATGTGAAGGATTCTACATCTTCCAGAGTTTCGCCATCAAGAGTGATTGGATTGCTGTTCTCCACTTTGAATTTGAGGACCTTGGTTTTCCCTTTGTGTATGCTGAGGCCTACTGATGCAGAGACTGCTGCTACACTGGCTGCCTTTGTCTGCATCTGTTCGTGTGTATGCGATAGGAGGGCCAGGTCATCTGCGAAGTCCATTGTATTCCGTGTTTTCCTTCAGATGTCGAGGTCCTCACAATCCAGTCGACCACCAGAAGAAAAAGGAAGGGAGAGAGTAAGCAGCCTTGTCTGACTCCGGTCCTTACTTGGAATGCATCTGTCAGCTGTCCTCCATGCACTACTTTGCATTGTAGTCCGTCGTATGAGTTCCGGATAATATTGACAATCTTCTCAGGAACTCCGTAGTGTCGAAGAAGTTTCCATAACGTCCTCCTATCCACACTGTCAAATGCCTTTTCATAATCAATGAAGTTGATGTACAGTGTTGAGTTCCACTCAACTGATTGTTCGACGATGATCCGTAGTGTTGCAATTTGGTCTGTGCACGACCGATCCTTACGGAATCCTGCCTGTTGGTCTCGAAGTAGGGTGTCTACTGAGTCTTTCATCCGGCTCAGCAACACTCTGTTGAAGACCTTCCCTGGTATTGACAGTAGTGTAATGCCTCTGTAGTTTTCACATTTGCTCAGATCTCCTTTCTTTGGAATCTTGACGAGGTGTCCTTCTTTCCAGTCCATTGGCACTTGTCCCCCCAAATCTTTTGAATAGAAGGTAAAGCATGTTTGTAGTTACTTCGATGTCTGACTTCAGTGCTTCAGCTGGTATGTTGTCGGGTCCCGCTGCCTTCCCGTTCTTGATTTGTCTGACGGCCATTCTGATTTCTTCCTTCGTTGGTGGGTTGACGTCTATGGGAAGATCTGTGTGTGCTGCTTCGATGTCCGGTGGATTCATTGGAGCCGGCCTATTCAGGAGTTCCTCGAAGTATTCTACCCGTCTGTTCCGCTGTTGTTGAATTTCAGTGATTTGCTTGCCTTCTTTGTCTTTGACCGGTCTCTCTGGTTTACTGTATTTCCCTGATAGTTTCTTCGTTGTATCGTAAGGCTGTTTCATATTTCCTTCTCTAGCAGCTTTTTCCGCCGTCGTTGCTAGTTCTTCCACGTATTTCTTCTTGTCGGCTCTAATGCTTTTCTCCACTTGCTTGTTTGCTTCTATGTATTCAGCTTGTGCTTGGACTTCCTCTGCTCGTGTTCGGCTGTTGTTAATTGCTGTCTTCTCGTTCTTCCTTTCTTTGATCTTGTCCAGTGTTTCTATAGAGATCCATTCCTTATGCTGGTGTTTCTTTAGGCCCAGAACCTCTTGACACGTTGAAGTTAATGTTTCTTTGATGCCTTTCCAGTTGTCCTCCATGGTAGTTTCTTCTTCCTTCAGTAGATCTTGTAAAGCTTGGAACCTGTTGTTGAGGGCTATCATGAATTCGTTGATTTTGTTAGTATCTTGAAGGAAGGCTGTATTGAACCTTTGTATTGCTGTTTGTCCACTTGTCCAGTTCTTTTTTAGCTTCAGTTTTAAATTGGCCACAACTAGGTGGTAATCTGAAGCTATGTCAGCTCCTCCCCTGGTTCTCACATCTTCCATCGTCCTTCGGAATTTTTTATTGATTCAAATATGGTCTATCTGGTTCTCTGTAGTGTGGTCCGGTGAGGTCCATGTAGCCTTGTGTATACGCTTGTGTGGAAATATTGTGCCTCCTATGACCAATTTGTTGAATGCACATAGATTTGCAAATCTTTCTCCATTTTCGTTTCTCTGTCCCAGTCCATGTCGTCCCATAATATCTTCATATCCGGTGTTGTCTATTCCGACTTTGGCATTTAGATTTCCCATTAGAATGGTGAGGTCCTTTCTTGGGCACTTCTCTATGATTGATTGCAGCCGTTCGTAGAATTGATCTTTGATGTCGTCGTTGCTATCATTGGTGGGTGCATAACATTGGGTAATATTCATTGTGATACCCTCCTTCTTTGTTTTGAATGATGCTTTGATGATTCTGGATCCGTGAGATTCCCATCCTACAAGTGTATTTCGTGCTACTTTGGACATCATTAGAGCAACTCCCTGGGTGTGTGGATCATTTTCCTCTTCGTGGCCGGAGTATAGCAGCAGCTCTCCCGTATTTAGCCTTTGTTGTCCAGCTTGGGTCCAGTGGGTTTCGCTGATTCCCAGTACTGCCAAATTGTATCTCCTCATTTCCGTTGCCATTTGACTGGTCTTCCCGGTCTCCCACAGTGTTCGGACGTTCCATGTACCTATAAAAATTGTTGCTCTGGTTGTCAGAAGGGGCGTCGGCCTCGTGGCTTCCGAAGGAACTCGGCTATCACCATGAAGCGTCATAATTCTTCTAAATGAAGACCTTCTAACTCCCAGGGCAGAGCTAAAATGGTTTGAATTATTTTTTCTGGTTAACGTTTTTTTGGCGATTGATTTTCAATGCTCACACCCACTTACTTCGTTTCACAGTGTACTCGCTCGCTGTAGGCTTGTGGATTATATTTATCTTTAGCAATACAAATATCTCTAGAACTGGTGTACAGGCTTCTGAATAATGTCGAGTGAATCAATAATCCTACTAGGAGATTTAGAATATATTAAATGATCAGTTAACGGGATATCATTTATTGCAGTCAGATATAAAGGAAATTAGCCCTCAACAATAGTAAACAGTAGTGTGTGGCACATCATAACGACACTGGCATTTCATTGGAACACCAGTGTTAACCATCAATAGATGAATGTGAGTAAGAAGATATGACAACGAACTGAACATTTGATCATCCAATTTGTCCTACTCATCAGTAGTATGGTTTGACATGTGAAAGAAAGTGACCATGAAACTGACCGACCGAGAGACCGATTGACTGCCCCACTGAATAATTGACTGCCTCACTCACTCACTCACTCACTCACTCACTCACTCACTCACTCACTCACTCACTCACTCACTCACTCACTCACTCACTCACTCACTCACACACTCATATACCAGTTCACATGTCAGCTGACATTCACTAATCCCGTTATAACAACAATCACACTTGTCAACATCACAACATCTCACCCATTAACACTCTCTTATCACCAGAATAAACGCAACACAATCTAGTGTGTCGTGTCTTCCACACAACTTGTCAACATGCATTCATTCATGCATGCACATAATGTGGAGTGTATTTTGTGTGTTCCTGTGAGAATATGGGAGAAAATGCATCCATGCATATTATTTTTACTGTTCGATGTGACTGGGTTTTTCGACTGCTATCTCACTTCTGTTTTGTTGGACATCTGGATTTCGGGTGGCTACAATGTTGGTCGACCATATCTGTGATTAGACTGGTTTGATTTAATTGACTGAATGAGTGGATACTTGAACGGATAGATACTTGGTTTGCTAATTGTTAAGAAAGTTTACTGTTTTGAACAGTGAACAGCTCATTTTGGAGCTATTTAACCGGTGATATGTTTGCCTGTTCGGATTAGAACATTATTCCTGAGTTGTGAGGAACCTGTTTACCGATTTGCAAGTAAGTACTGTATATTCCTAATGTGTAATTGCTTACTGTTCCTAGTTGATCATACAAGTCTGTTGTTGTACCAGTGACTGTTACTGTTAGAGAAAGCGTTGTTCAGGTTTATTCCGGTGTGACACCGAAGGTCATGGTTTCGACTGGCGAGTGTCGAGTGGTGGATGCACACCTCTCACGAGTTCCATACTAGCACCAAACCACCGTCCACTCCTTCCACCTTCTCAATGCTCATCCAACTAACACCAGTTTGTCATTCAAACTATGAAAATTACTCTGATCAATTTTTATTTACATTCATCCATTCTGTAACATTTGTTCACATCACCTTGTACACTTTCCCACGATACTTACTATACCGAATTATTCATTGTCCATTATCCACCTTTCATAGAATCAATCAATCAAGGTGCGTCAGTGAAAACTTCTTCGGTCTATGTCTATTGGTATTAACGCGAATGATGAATCGAGCACATAATGGATTCGTGTCTCATTATACGTTTATTCAGTGTTGCATTGGTGTTGCCTTTAAGCATCCTGATATTTAATCTGCCAATGGACCATCTAGTGATGTATTTGTAATATAAATAGACGAGTAAATGAACAACTAGGTTGCTATGCCGAGATAGAAGGATGTTTAGAGTCGTCATGTTATAGTCAAACTATGTTTTTTTATTTTTCCATTTTGTAGGAATAAGGTCCAAAGGATATGTTTTCGTTAAATAATAATTTCTTGTGTAGTAGTTATCTCAGAATCCACAGAGCTTTTCGTTTTTCCAACGACCTTTATTTTCTCCAGATGTATTGCTCTCTGTGTGCTTTGTTGGCAGTACTTGTGAACATTCAATTACATTCTATGTTCGTCTTGAGATTGACGTGATATCTGACGTTGTATCCAATTGCAGTTAAACATGAACACCATTTACCAATAATTTCACATACTTTCTTTTATACGCTATGCTTCATGCCAATGTAGCATATATACTTTTTACATATTTGTCTTGATGCTTCGTCGGCTTTGATCTCAAACCTCCTCTGGTTCGGCAGACTGTTTCTTTATGATAAATAGTGTATCTCTGATTTCTAAACCGTCAAATTCTTGAAAAGTGCCACGCACCACAAAACCAACATTTAGTTGAAGGTTTGGAAATTTTCGAGTAGTATTATTTTCTCTTCGACCTGTCTTAACAACGTGAAAAGAATGATTAGATGGAACTACACTTTTGGTTTCCAGCATAACTGCATCCTGTTTTAAGTTTATTATTCGTTAGCACTCATCAGTAACAATTTTTAGCGTCATTTCATAGTCATGTGTCATACGGGACAACGACTTCATGAGGAAGTCAGCATCGATGGGAGAGTTCAGATCAGAAATGTATAATAAGTACCTAAATTGATCACTGGATAATACATTTAATTTTAATCGTTCCGCTCGTAAATTTGCTCTTCCGGCGTACGTAGCGTAGTCTTATGTGAGCACAGTCCACGGGTAAACTCAATGAGGCCCTGAGAAGCTCAGTAAGGCCCGAAGACATTTCATCCAATCATCTTTTGGAAGAATGTTCCAGAACCCTTACGTAGAGCTTCGCTATTGGACAAATGCTAATAACCCCCTGTATGCGGACTGGAGGACTATAATGGTGATTTCGTTTTTACTAAAAATTATACCTGAATTTTGTATCATAATTGACACCGTTCGGAATAGCAATATTTTCACTTTTCTTCTGTCTTCTCATTTGCGACTTGGGAGTGTGCTGGAGTTCGAGTGCTGAAGCCATACGCGGTATATTAAGAATCTAGGCTCTAGATATAACATCTTTATCAGCTTAGTTTGTCAGCTGTAGACAGTTATACCAGATACGAATTAATGATATCTATTCACAGAACATTTAAAATGCTAACAGTTTCATCGAAGTTAACCTCTCGTGGATGTTTAGGCAGAATATGATTTTTGTACTTATGATGCTCGTTAAAACCGAGCTTCTGTAAAAGCAGCGGGGATTTCTTTGCGTCATCCATAGCAGCGAATTCCACTCGGAAAATATCTTCTATTCTGCCGAACCACGCTTCATAAGTGTGACCACTTTCTGAATCAAATATTCCGGAATTCGATGGAGATATGACTATATCCTTATGTTCTGGAATATCTTGTTAAATAGAAGTTTTTGCCAGAAGTGCTTTCAAGAGTAGCTGTTGGGAAACTAATACATTTTGCTGCTGCTGTAATAATGACAGCTAATGTTAATACAAACTCCAAAAATCACCGGTTATTATTATATCTTATTTCTTCCCGAAATCCACGTCACCGAAGAGTTTCTTTCTTCGCGAACCTCCATCACCAAATTTTGTGACTTTTGAGCCCGGCTAATTATCACGTGACTTATCCGCCAATCGGAATACGACTTAGACAATTTTAGCATTGTCCGAAACCAATGACGTATCGACCGGTATGAGCAGCCTAGAGTACTTATTGATCCTATTCCTCCTAGCCTTGCCAGTTGTGTCCAGAACACCAATACCACCTTACCCTATACGAATCCTTTATTTCAAACATACCTGGATTATATACAAGCCAAACGAAACATATCACACCGTAAAATAGGAAATAACATTTATACAATTTCAAGCCCAAAAGTGGCTGTAACCGTGAGAGATTGTAAATAAACTGAGTATAATTTAAGACTATTAGATAAGATCATAATAATTTATAAGTCAAAAAGAACCTAATGATGAGAGGAAAATAGAAATGCATAATCAAGTTACAGAATGGTTATACGATAAGAATATACGTATCATATTAGTCCATTATTCGTTCTCAGGAGTTACCCGTAATTTAATCGACACTAGGACATAACAATATGATTTACAACTTCTCGAACCTTGTTCCAACATTCCTGTGTGTGCGTGCTTGCGTGAGGCAGCTGCACAAGTGCACACATATCCCGGTATTGGTGTTGTCAGTTGACCAATTGAGCCGATAATGATGACAAGATGGTTAAGTACTGCCACTTCTTTCGTTCTGTGCATTGTGTGTACACTGGTCAGTGTCGTCAATGTCGAGTGACGGCTGTTTACTTCTTTCAATCTCTGCATAGCACGCTAGTTGTTTGTCTGCTTGTTTACTTGTTCTGCTGATTCGTTTGTTGTATGGTTTGGTGTTGTTGGTGTGTCGTTTGGTCGGTCGGTAGGTCGGATGGCTGACTGACTGGCTAATTGATGGTTAATTTATCCCAGTGAATGCTGTCCAGTATGAATTCGTTGTGATGTCCTCAACACACAATCCAAACAACAAATCATATTACTGGTTGCATATGAAATCTGGAACAATCTGTTCAATCGACCGACAACTGACAGAATGTTACAGTTGACATGGAAGCACTTGGAAAACAGTTACAACACAGTGTTCAGTTGATTGACTTTGTGAGTGAAGGTATGGAGAGACACGAATGCATTATGTGCTCGATTCATCATTCGCGTTAATACCAATAGACATAGACCGAAGAAGTTTTCACTGACGCACCTTGATTGATTGATTCTATGAAAGGTGGATAATGGACAATGAATAATTCGGTATAGTAAGTATCGTGGGAAAGTGTTGGGGACATTAGATCCCTAGAACTCACTTGGGAAAGGACCTAATTTTATAATGTTATTTAGAAAATTCGAATTTCTTTGTTTTCGCGCCAAAGGCGCTCTTGGCACCTTCATGTCGTATTTCCCACTGGGAAGTTTCGTAAATGCTATTAGTCCGTTGCGTCTTTTAGTATGCTATTTGGTAACTCTCTCCAAGGACGGTTCTGTACTGTATATATACGTTTTGAATTGTGTTTGTTGTTATCGCTCGTTTATGGCTGTTTGCAGATTATACTTCCCCATTCCAAGCTTGGACTTCTCCCTCTAATTAGTGGGGCTGGGACGCATCAATAGCTAGTTTGCTGTTCTGAACGAAGGGTTGTAACATCAGTCGGTCTGCATACAAGTGGAAATTGACAAAGATTCAAAGGAGTTATGAACCATTAATGCCCACCGTGGACTCTATCATTTTAAGCGATTACCGTCAGGTGTAAAGCCAGCTCCAGCAATTTCCCAGCAGATAGTTGATACTTTGATGCCTAACCTCAAAGGTGCAGCAGATTATTTGGATGATATTATAGTTGTTGGTTCTTCTGCTTAGGAACTACTGGTCCGGTTAGATGCTGTACTTACTAAAATATCACAAATGGATTTTCGGGTACAAAAAGAGAAGTGAATTCCTACTCGAGTCTCTTAGATACCTTGGATACATGTTTGATAAGGATGGTCGTCGACCAGATCCAGATAATATAAATCTTATCAAAACATGCCCAGAAAGACTGATGTTACAACCATTCGCTCATTTATGGGGATGATTGTATATTATAGTGTGTCCATACCCTACATGTATAGATTGTGACACCCACTAAACCAACCTTTGATGGCTAATGCAACATGACACTGAACAAAGGAATGTCAAGATTCTTGCGACGAAATAAAAAGAATTTAATCGGCGAGACCCTAATTTAGGGACGAGCCAATCAGAAGTGTTTGAGCAATTTCAAGGTCACGGAGCCAAGTTCAACACGCGTTGCTCACATACGATCGGTTCACAGCGGATTTTAAAGAGTAGGTGATTAATGAGAGGTTACAATAGATGGGACGTCAAGTCTTTAATTTAGGGACGAGCCAATCAGAAGCGTTTGAGCAATTTCAATTATTAGTCAATAAGAAAACAGCATAAAGTAAAAATATATTAAAAGAAAGTAATGAATTACAGTGGATATTCTTCTTTTACATGATTTAAAGACTCGTATGTTAGCATCCTAACCCTCACCTAACCCTAACCCTAAACCTTAACCCTCAACTAACCCTAACCTTAACCCTAACCTAAACCCTAAACTCTAACCCTAACCCTAAACCTTAACCCTCAACTAACCCTAACCTTACCCGTTAACGTAACCCTAACCCAATGGACAAGTTTCTATTCCATATGCATCGTGAATTCAGAACCTCTGGACCTTAATCAAACTTTAACAAGTTTTTAAATCATGTAAAAGGAGAATATCCACTGTAATTCATTACTTTTATATATTTTCACTTTATACTAACTTTCTTCTGATTGGCTAATAATTGTCAAGGTCATTTAAGATTCGTTCAAAGGTCGTCCTTAAATTAGTCTCGCCATTTAATCTTCTGAACTGATGCTGACCCATTACAATCCAAAGGTTAAAACAATTATGACCGCTGATGCTTCCAACTATGGGATCGGAGCTGTCATTAGTCATCGTCTACCTGGTGGTAAACAAAAACCAATTGCTCATATATCCCGAACTCTTAACCCAGCTGAACGAAAAAACAGTCAGATTGAGAAAGAACTAGCTTTATTTTTTGCAGTGAATAAATTCCATAAAATGATTTATCGTCGTCAATTCGCCCTTCAAACAGATCACAAACCGCTCATATCTATATTTTGATCGACGTCGAGTATTCCTGCATATGCCCCCGAATGCCCTGGTACGGCCGAGAGTGGGGAGAGTCCGCTCTCCCTCTCGAAATACTCTCACACGGCCGCGCGTATACAGCCTCTGCCAGGGAAGTCCTACTCATTGCCTTCTCGTGGCGGGGGTGATGTTTACGAAAATGAGAGGACGAAAAGCGAATGTCCGGCGCTTTAACCGGATCACAAACCAATGGTGCACATGGGCTCCAGTATCCTGCGGGAACAAATGGCGTATGAACCAATCGTTGGTCACCGGCTACCATGGGATTGCATCTCCTTACGATGCTCCACTGCCTTGTGGGTTAGACCTTTAGGTCAAAGGCTCAGGGTGTGGCCCCTAAGATAACCACCTGCTTCGGTTTGGGCACCCGGGCAGTATCACAGCCCACACACAAATGACGAACTCTTTATGTCTATGGAAATTACTTTTCTCGCTCCGAAAAACAATCAATTGATTCAAATTATTATCATTACAATTATTGTCATTACTAATAACATTATTATTATTACTGTTATTGTCATTATTATTGTTATTATTATTATTATTTTCCACATTATTCACCCTTTTATACTTATACAGCCGCTCGTCTTTGGTGGAAATCCGACTGTATCTAAACGTTCTCGAGTCACTGTCCGGTTGAAAATTGTATGTTACCACCGAATACGAGAACTGAAGCAGTTTTTCTGAAACCACGTGCACCATTCAAACTGGCTGCCTTCAACGTTCGCACACTTATGCAGGTCGGACAACAGATAGGGCTGGCTATGTCTTTGGAAAGTCTTAATATTGATGTTTGTTGTCTATCCGAGACCCGTATTCAAGACTCTGGCGAAGTACTACAAATTCGATCTCCATCTGTCGCTTCAAAAGCTTGTTTTATGTGCGCTTATCCGGGGACCCTGTGGCATCTTCGTCTGGTCTTGCTGGCGTTGGTGTCGCACTAAGCGCTAGAGCTGAGGCAGCACTAGTCGATTGGATCCCCATTAACAGTCGGTTATGTGCTGTTAGATTAGAAAGTTCCATCAAAGTGAGAAGAAATCGGCGTGAGAAACGACGTCTTTTCGTCATCTCCACCTATGCCCCGACAGATTGCAGCCCGGATGCTATCAAGGATGAGTTTTACCACCAGTTATCTGTTCTTCTCCAGAAAGTGCGTTCGACAGATATTGTAGTACTGGCCGGAGACTTGAATGCTCAGGTCGGGCGTCTAGGCACAAAAGAGAGTCGTTTAGGTGGCCGATGGGAACTCGTTGGTCGCAGGTCAGATAACGGGGACCGTCTACTGCAACTTTACACAGACCACAACCTGTTTCTGGCTAGCACTAACTTTCGGCACAGTCATCGCCGATGTGCCACCTGGCGTCCTCCCTCTGCATCCCAAGCCTGGACTCAGATTGATCACATCGCGATCGGCTACCGCTGGCGTGGTTGTGTACAAGACTGCCGCTCCTTTTGGAGTACCTATCTGGACTCTGACCATGCCTTGGTCTGCGCCAATCTTGCCTTACTTTTCAGTGGACAACGAAGCTAGGGGCGGCCAAACCAAAACATGGCACAAGTCCATGAAGTCACTGACAAGTGAACTGAGTCATGTTGGTAGGTGTAGACTACCTGGTTGGGGACCGCGAGATGATAGCAACCGATGGTTAGAGACCCTGAATGACATGGCTCAAAATCGTTTGCAATAGCGAAGGTGCATCCACTCTGTGTTCTCCCAAATTCCAATCTTCTGAATCCTTCATGTCCCTTTTTTCCACTTTCCAAGTTTATTTCACTGGATTATACTCTTTAAATAACATCTCCAAACCCTAATCTTCCCGATTACTGCTTAAACTCTTATTACCTCTACCACTACGGGATTTGAATCGACAACTGCATCTCTGTGCTAATGTGGTGTGGCAACTCGAACTGATGTACTTACGTATGAAGTTCTACATTGTTACTGACTGACTGACTGACTGACAGTGGACAACGAAGTGACCGCCACCAACGGATTGATATTAGCAAGCTGGTTGCAACTTCTGTTGCAAGTAAGTATCGAACCGAGCTAGCCTCTAGGCTAGCTACCACTCCACCGAAAAGTATAGATGAGCATTGGTTGCAATTGCATGACGCCATGAAAATGGCGGGTACAGTCAGTTGTGGGTTTGCGAAACGTCCCGCTTATAAGCACTGGGTTTCTTCTGGTTCCTTACAACTCATTGAAGCCCGTCGGTCTACTCCGGGTGACCGTGAGTTTGACCATATACGAAGGATGTTACGTAAGGAAATTGGGCAGAGCTTGCGTAAGGACCGAGAAGCCTGGTGGTCGAAGTGTGCTAATGAGCTGGAAGCAGCAGCTGCATCTGGTAACTACCGGAAGCTCTTCCAGCTCATCCGAGTCACTGGCAGCAAGAAGTCTGGTGTGAGTGAAACAATCTCCGAGGATGATGGGATGCCAATCACTAACCTCCATCGACGTCTTGGACGATGGGCAGAATTTTTCGAAGGGCAGTTCAACTGGCCTGCTGCTCCGGCAACATCGGTCAGACTGTCCTACCCTCCATGGCCGGTGACGACTGATCCGCCAAACGAGGAGGAAGTCCGCAAGGAACTCCAACTCTTCAAGCGTTACAAATCACCTGGCCCAGATGACTTACCTCCGGCTCTTTTTAAAGATGGTGGTGACTTTTTGACTAACGAACTGACGACGTTGTTTACGAAGGTTTGGGAACTAGAGAGTGTACCAACGTCATGGAATGAGTCGATAGTTGTCCCTATCTTTAAAAAGGGTTCACGTCGTTCCTGTAACAACTATCGGGAGATAAGTCTACTTCCGATTGCGTTCAAGCTATTGGCTTCCGTCATACTTCGTAGGTTGTTCAAAACCCGAGAAAGATTGACTCGCGAGGAGCAGGCTGGGTTTCGTTCTGGTCGAGGATGTATTGATCATATATTCACCCTCCGCCAAATGTTAGAACACCGTCATACTTATCAAAGGCCAACAATCGTAGTGTTTCTTGACATCAGGGCTGCCTTCGATTCGTTGGACAGGACTGTTCTCTGGGATTGTCTATTGAGGAAGGGTGTGTCTGAGAAGTTTATTAACATCCTAAAAGCCCTATATAAAAACACCTCAGGCAGAGTGAGGGCATACAACCACCTCTCCCCATTGTTCCATTCGAGCAGTGGGGTTAGGCAGGGTTGCCCAATCTCACCATTCCTCTTCAACTTTGCCATCGATGACGTTCTGGAAACAGCTCTGATGAATGTAAGTAATGGTGGTGTGGATCTGTTGCTTGGAGAAAGACTCCTCGACCTTGAGTATGCGGACGATATTGTCTTACTGTGCGATAATGCCCAAGGCATGCAATCCGCACTTAATCAGTTGGCAATCAGTGTCCGTAGGTATGGTATGTGCTTTGCACCTTCTAAGTGCAAAGTACTTCTACAAGACTGGCAGGATTCCAATCCTGTACTCACCCTGGATGGTGAGCAGATAGACGTAGTTGAGAAGTTCGTGTATCTGGGTAGCTGCATAAGTGCTGGTGGGAGTGTGAGTGATGAGATCAATGCACGAATAGTGAAAGCCAGAGAGGCTTATGCCAATCTGGGACACCTTTGGCGCCTTCGTGATGTTAGTCTGGCTGTAAAAGGTCGGATCTACAACGCGTCGGTGAGAGCAGTTTTGCTCTATGCTTGTGAAACCTGGTCTCTCCGTGTTGAGTACGTTAGACGACTCTCTGTGTTCGATCATCGCTGTCTTCGAAGGATTGCTGACATTCAGTGGCAACACTATGTCAGTAATGCAGAGGTTCGGCATCGTGTGTTCGGGTACAGAGATGATGATTCAATTGGTGTCACCATCTTGAAACACCGACTTCGGTGGCTTGGACATGTTCTCCGAATGTCGTCCCAGAGAATTCCACGTCGTGCATTATTTGCCGACTCTGGGACTGGTTGGAAGAAGCGGAGAGGTGGTCAGTGCATGACATGGTGTCGTGGCATGAAAGAAAGCTGCAAAGGACTGGCTTCTGTTGGTCCTTCACGATTCCCTGGTTGGGGTCTGAGAGATGGTGCTACACAGTGGCTAGAGACGTTATCAGATATGGCTCAGAATAGAAGCCAGTGGCGATCCTGCTGTAACCTTCTTTTACTTTCTTCGTAAAAAAGAACTGGTTGTATCTTCCTTAACTGAAGGGTTTCTTCTGATTGTTCCTTTCCGTTCATCCATTATTACCACGATTATTTTTACACTACCTTACACCAATCTCTTCCTTATTGTTCTTTTTTACCCTCTTCGCCTTTTTTTCATTTTCTTTAAATTCTCATTGTTTTGTGTGGCGCATATATATTTGGCGTTCTCTTGTACCAATATTCATGTGTTCAAATAAAATAAAATAAAATTCCTGCATATACAGCAAACAGATTACGACGCTGGGCTATTACATTACTTACTTATGATTTCGAAATTGTATGTAAATCAACAAAAACGTTTGGACCAGCTGATGTTTTATCTCGACTAATTACGAGTCAGAAGCAGGAAAGTGAAGATCCTATTATTGCAACGATATCGTTGGGAGAAGATATTCATCAAATACAAGTTGATATAAAAGCAACACTGTTATCCGCTGAAGATATTAAACGCTATACTTAAGAAGACGACGAGCTGAAGCGGATTATTAGTTATCTCGAACATGGTTGGCCCGCTCACACAGACAACAAGAACACTGAGCAGTATGCTTACCGAAAAAAATTCCCTATCACTTGTGGACGGGTGCCTGGTGTTTGGAGATCGAGTAGTTGTACCCACAAGCTTACTTCGTAAGGTGATGTTAGAGCTGCATGCTGCTCACTCAGTGGTACCACGGATGAAAGCACTTGCACGTGGCTATGTATACTGGCCGAATATTGATACTCAGATCGAATAATATGTTGCGAGATGTTCCGCATGTGTGAGAGCTATCAAAACCCCTCGGGAGACGGAAATGCAGAGTTGGGGAACACCAAAAAATCCGTGGTCGAGAGTGCATGTGGATTTCGCCGGTCCCGTAAACAAGAAACAGATCTTGGTGATCGTCGATGCCTTCTCCAAATGGCCAGAAGTCCATTACATGAAGTCTGTCTCGACAAAAGCTACTGTGGGAAAACTGAGACAAACATCCGGCTACTTTGAGTGTCCAGATATATTGGTGTTGAATAATGGACCACAATTTAACCCTGTCGAATTTTCGAAGTTCTGCATCGGCAATGCCGTTAGGCATATCAAGACACCTCCATACCATCCATAGTCTAACGGTTTAGTCGAGAGGTTCGTGGACATGTTTAAAAGAGCACTGTTTAAAGCCGAGGGAGGAGATTTCTACTAACCTACAGCGCAACACGCGACCCAGCAACAAATAATCAGGAATGTCCGGCAGAAGCAATTTTGGAGGAGAAATTAGAATACCTAGAGAACAAATGAAACTAAAACCTAGAACCAACCTCTGCAAGAATAAACGAATGGAACGGTAATTCAACAACAGACAGTGCATTAGCCAGAGCGTTCAGCGTGGGACAAACGGTAATAGCAAGAGACTTCCTGGGAGTAAAGCCAACCTGAAAGTTCGGCATCATAATCCGAATAAAAGGAAAGTCATCGATGAAGTAAAAGCCAGACAATAGATATGGGTGTGACACGCAAACCAGATACAACCAACCAGACAAGAATGGGAGACAGGGAGTGATATAAAGCCGGGTATACCGTAGTGAACGAGAACACAGGCGGGGACAAACAAATGTATTTGAACACAAATTTACAGAATCTGTTAGGAAAATCTGAGAACCATATAGTAAACACTTAACTGTTTCTTCGTTTCCGCACCAATAACTCTGTTCTCGTTCTCGCCTCTTCGATCTTCTCAATCTTCTGCAGCCAGGTATTCCAATTTCGATCGGTGACACATCCTACTTATATCGGTTATCAGTAGAACACAAACTATTACAGATTTATAGTGGAAAAGTTCTGTGTAAAAAAATACATTTAAATAATAAGCTTTGTGTAGGAGAGATTTATATTGTCACAAAAAGAATATATACACGAAAGTTATTTGATAAACTAAGTGATCAATTATAAATATTAACATGTTGGTCGTGTGTGAATACAGGTAAAATGAAAGGGAATTCTAAAACATTTCATGCATTATGGTTGTTAGTACAATGAAATATATTTTGAGGAAAATAAAAACTATAAATGCAAAAGCCCTGAAATATGGGATGAATCAATATAGTGCGGTATGTATGTATAATGGTGATGATAAAAATATAACTTCCTTACGAGTACGTATAATAAACTATACGTGTATCTCTGCTCATAGGTGATTGATAGAATTATGGAAAGTCATATAATAGAACTATCGACAAATCATCGTAAACAGTTTTTAGTCATTCCTGAAGAGAATAAGTTTACAAATAAACAACTAAGATCATTTCAATTTGTTTAGTATAAATTGGATTCAGTTAGTTCATCTTCATCATCATCTACGAGTGAATCACTGAAAAAAAAACAATGAATGACAAGTGAAGTAATGTTTAGGATTAGACTAATTAAAGAAAATAATCCGCTTTACAGACGATTACTGTAGTCTATATTTTCCATTGGTACTTTGACAAAAACACAAACAACAGTTTGATGTGTACACGTTGATAAGATGAGTAGTTTCTAATTAGAATTCTTTCGTTGTTCATATAAACGAAATCTATGTCCCAAAATAAATTAAATTTGAGGGTCATCGAGTCAGACAATACCGTTTCATACATTTGATAAATATGCGTTAATTGGAGACAAACAGTTGTTAGTAGGTATTTACAGAGAGAGATAATCAATAATAAGATCGAATATTAAAAGTTGCACCATAATTTCTTCATGACTGATTATTCCGATAACTAATGTTTCGGAAACTTTCAGATTTTAGGTTGCTTGTAAGCAAGTACTTAATAGCTTTAGTCACAGTTTCCCAATTCCCACAAATTATAGCCACAAAATAAATAGAGTATAAAAACATATATCGAAACGCATCAACCATTTCAGAGCCGTTAAGTTGCAAAAAAGGAGTGTACATGTTGTGAACCATTTAAACTCATTTTGAGACTTGAAACAGAATTATATTCACACAACTCTCATCACATGAAAACTGATGATTCAGCCCACAGGTACTAAAAGAGTGGGCTTAAAAATGACTTCACTCTCTCGCCCTATATATATATAACTGGACTCTTATTTTCGCTGATAACGAAATCCTGAAAATTAATGATAAGTATGACAATATCTTCAAATGGAACATCGAGCAGTATACAATAGACAGTAAAATTCGAAAAATGCGCCTATATTTCGTACACAAGAATTTACAGATAACACACAAAAATAGGCTATACTAATGACTGATTTCTCGGCCATTACCATACATTGTATGCGACCTCCGAAATTTATAAAGTAGGTTTTCATTTCAAGAAATCATGGGTTCTTTGTTTCGATGTGTTGGCGACTTAATGGTAGAACAGCATTAAAAATAATTCGAGCTAAGAAAATAGACATACTAAACTAGTCTTGTATTGAATGAAAATCATGGAGGATCCTAATCAAGAAATAAAACTACAATATTATACAAATAAAGTAAACAATTACCAGTCAACTGTGTTATCAGAATACTGACGGTAACAAGCCAAGACATCCATACTACTATTCTGTTATTTGAAATGTCGACAGCTTTTAATAAAACAAATCCTTGGAATAATTCGAGTAAACAGTTTGTGTTTATTGATAGCTAACCAGAATTTACGTGTACCTACTACCTCGAACACACAGCTAATATCCATATCGAACAAAGAACGAAACGATACTAAACTTCTAATGAGTCTCCGATACTAGGATAAGTTGACCGAAAAACGCCCCCGAATGCCCTGGTACGGCCGAGAGTGGGGAGAGTCCGCTCTCCCTCTCGAAATACTCTCACACGGCCGCGCGTATACAGCCTCTGCCAGGGAAGTCCTACTCATTGCCTTCTCGTGGCGGGGGTGATGTTTACGAAAATGAGAGGACGAAAAGCGAATGTCCGGCGCTTTAACCGGATCACAAACCAATGGTGCACATGGGCTCCAGTATCCTGCGGGAACAAATGGCGTATGAACCAATCGTTGGTCACCGGCTACCATGGGATTGCATCTCCTTACGATGCTCCACTGCCTTGTGGGTTAGACCTTTAGGTCAAAGGCTCAGGGTGTGGCCCCTAAGATAACCACCTGCTTCGGTTTGGGCACCCGGGCAGTATCACAGCCCACACACAAATGACGAACTCTTTATGTCTATGGAAATTACTTTTCTCGCTCCGAAAAACAATCAATTGATTCAAATTATTATCATTACAATTATTGTCATTACTAATAACATTATTATTATTACTGTTATTGTCATTATTATTGTTATTATTATTATTATTTTCCACATTATTCACCCTTTTATACTTATACAGCCGCTCGTCTTTGGTGGAAATCCGACTGTATCTAAACGTTCTCGAGTCACTGTCCGGTTGAAAATTGTATGTTACCACCGAATACGAGAACTGAAGCAGTTTTTCTGAAACCACGTGCACCATTCAAACTGGCTGCCTTCAACGTTCGCACACTTATGCAGGTCGGACAACAGATAGGGCTGGCTATGTCTTTGGAAAGTCTTAATATTGATGTTTGTTGTCTATCCGAGACCCGTATTCAAGACTCTGGCGAAGTACTACAAATTCGATCTCCATCTGTCGCTTCAAAAGCTTGTTTTATGTGCGCTTATCCGGGGACCCTGTGGCATCTTCGTCTGGTCTTGCTGGCGTTGGTGTCGCACTAAGCGCTAGAGCTGAGGCAGCACTAGTCGATTGGATCCCCATTAACAGTCGGTTATGTGCTGTTAGATTAGAAAGTTCCATCAAAGTGAGAAGAAATCGGCGTGAGAAACGACGTCTTTTCGTCATCTCCACCTATGCCCCGACAGATTGCAGCCCGGATGCTATCAAGGATGAGTTTTACCACCAGTTATCTGTTCTTCTCCAGAAAGTGCGTTCGACAGATATTGTAGTACTGGCCGGAGACTTGAATGCTCAGGTCGGGCGTCTAGGCACAAAAGAGAGTCGTTTAGGTGGCCGATGGGAACTCGTTGGTCGCAGGTCAGATAACGGGGACCGTCTACTGCAACTTTACACAGACCACAACCTGTTTCTGGCTAGCACTAACTTTCGGCACAGTCATCGCCGATGTGCCACCTGGCGTCCTCCCTCTGCATCCCAAGCCTGGACTCAGATTGATCACATCGCGATCGGCTACCGCTGGCGTGGTTGTGTACAAGACTGCCGCTCCTTTTGGAGTACCTACCTGGACTCTGACCATGCCTTGGTCTGCGCCAATCTTGCCTTACTTTTCAGTGGACAACGAAGTGACCGCCACCAACGGATTGATATTAGCAAGCTGGTTGCAACTTCTGTTGCAAGTAAGTATCGAACCGAGCTAGCCTCTAGGCTAGCTACCACTCCACCGAAAAGTATAGATGAGCATTGGTTGCAATTGCATGACGCCATGAAAATGGCGGGTACAGTCAGTTGTGGGTTTGCGAAACGTCCCGCTTATAAGCACTGGGTTTCTTCTGGTTCCTTACAACTCATTGAAGCCCGTCGGTCTACTCCGGGTGACCGTGAGTTTGACCATATACGAAGGATGTTACGTAAGGAAATTGGGCAGAGCTTGCGTAAGGACCGAGAAGCCTGGTGGTCGAAGTGTGCTAATGAGCTGGAAGCAGCAGCTGCATCTGGTAACTACCGGAAGCTCTTCCAGCTCATCCGAGTCACTGGCAGCAAGAAGTCTGGTGTGAGTGAAACAATCTCCGAGGATGATGGGATGCCAATCACTAACCTCCATCGACGTCTTGGACGATGGGCAGAATTTTTCGAAGGGCAGTTCAACTGGCCTGCTGCTCCGGCAACATCGGTCAGACTGTCCTACCCTCCATGGCCGGTGACGACTGATCCGCCAAACGAGGAGGAAGTCCGCAAGGAACTCCAACTCTTCAAGCGTTACAAATCACCTGGCCCAGATGACTTACCTCCGGCTCTTTTTAAAGATGGTGGTGACTTTTTGACTAACGAACTGACGACGTTGTTTACGAAGGTTTGGGAACTAGAGAGTGTACCAACGTCATGGAATGAGTCGATAGTTGTCCCTATCTTTAAAAAGGGTTCACGTCGTTCCTGTAACAACTATCGGGAGATAAGTCTACTTCCGATTGCGTTCAAGCTATTGGCTTCCGTCATACTTCGTAGGTTGTTCAAAACCCGAGAAAGATTGACTCGCGAGGAGCAGGCTGGGTTTCGTTCTGGTCGAGGATGTATTGATCATATATTCACCCTCCGCCAAATGTTAGAACACCGTCATACTTATCAAAGGCCAACAATCGTAGTGTTTCTTGACATCAGGGCTGCCTTCGATTCGTTAGACAGGACTGTTCTCTGGGATTGTCTATTGAGGAAGGGTGTGTCTGAGAAGTTTATTAACATCCTAAAAGCCCTATATAAAAACACCTCAGGCAGAGTGAGGGCATACAACCACCTCTCCCCATTGTTCCATTCGAGCAGTGGGGTTAGGCAGGGTTGCCCAATCTCACCATTCCTCTTCAACTTTGCCATCGATGACGTTCTGGAAACAGCTCTGATGAATGTAAGTAATGGTGGTGTGGATCTGTTGCTTGGAGAAAGACTCCTCGACCTTGAGTATGCGGACGATATTGTCTTACTGTGCGATAATGCCCAAGGCATGCAATCCGCACTTAATCAGTTGGCAATCAGTGTCCGTAGGTATGGTATGTGCTTTGCACCTTCTAAGTGCAAAGTACTTCTACAAGACTGGCAGGATTCCAATCCTGTACTCACCCTGGATGGTGAGCAGATAGACGTAGTTGAGAAGTTCGTGTATCTGGGTAGCTGCATAAGTGCTGGTGGGAGTGTGAGTGATGAGATCAATGCACGAATAGTGAAAGCCAGAGAGGCTTATGCCAATCTGGGACACCTTTGGCGCCTTCGTGATGTTAGTCTGGCTGTAAAAGGTCGGATCTACAACGCGTCGGTGAGAGCAGTTTTGCTCTATGCTTGTGAAACCTGGTCTCTCCGTGTTGAGTACGTTAGACGACTCTCTGTGTTCGATCATCGCTGTCTCCGAAGGATTGCTGACATTCAGTGGCAACACTATGTCAGTAATGCAGAGGTTCGGCATCGTGTGTTCGGGTACAGAGATGATGATTCAATTGGTGTCACCATCTTGAAACACCGACTTCGGTGGCTTGGACATGTTCTCCGAATGTCGTCCCAGAGAATTCCACGTCGTGCATTATTTGCCGACTCTGGGACTGGTTGGAAGAAGCGGAGAGGTGGTCAGTGCATGACATGGTGTCGTGGCATGAAAGAAAGCTGCAAAGGACTGGCTTCTGTTGGTCCTTCACGACTCCCTGGTTGGGGTCTGAGAGATGGTGCTACACAGTGGATAGAGACGTTATCAGATATGGCTCAGAATAGAAGCCAGTGGCGATCCTGCTGTAACCTTCTTTTACTTTCTTCATAAAAGGTGGTTGTGTCTCCCTTACCTGAAAGGTTTCTTCCGATCGTACCTTTGCGTTCCCTGATTACTAGCACATTACCTTACACCAATCTCTTCGTTATTGTTCTCTCTTTTTTTTGTTGCGCTCCTTAGCTTTTTTTTCTTTCTTTGTATTCCTCTCGAATTTTCATTTTTGTGTGGCGCATATATATTGGCGCTCCCTTGTACCAATATTCATGTGTCCAAATAAATAAATAAATAATAACCGAAAAACAGCAGTTAATTGCATCATTTTCAAACGAATAGTATATTTTCTGTAGTTAATAGTGATTAAGACAAATATAGATACAAGACCTGATGCGAATTAAACTTATGACAACAGTGAAAATTTGAACAAAAAATAATAGAAAATAATTTGGCTCCCTATTTTTATCCACCACAGTAAAAAATAAGATATGCTTACTTTAATACACGAAGAGAAAAGAATAATACACGACGTAAGCATCGATTATGAAAAAAATAATTGAAAGATGCTAAACATCCTGAGCTGTATGGATCGGATAGATGATCAGGACGATAACTAAACCAAAAGAGAAGAACGATAAAACTAAAATTAGTGTAGATATTATTCATTCAGTAAAGTCGGCAGGATCTAAACTTCATGACATGAAAATAAAATGACACCATCATATTAAAGTTCTTAGGAAACATTTACCTATATATGCGACATTGAGCAGGCACAATTTCATCACCGATGACTTTCCAAAGATGAGGTGCTAGATCTTCGTATTTATCCACATAAATGGAACAGAACCGAGAAATGTAGTGTTTTACAAGCTGACGAAATGAAAGTGAAGATAATCATGAGGATATTAAAGAAATTAGTAAAATTGAGATTGCTGAGCCAATATATACATAAATATGATCTTTGAACAGTAAGTAACGGCTACACTATAGAAGAGGAGTTTTTGAAGGAACTCCAACTTTTAAACCACCATAAGTCGCCAGGCCCAGATGGCGTACCCCACTTCCTCCCCCCCCACGGATGGAGGCAAACTTCTGGCCAGAGATCTTACTAGTTAAATTGGGAAGATTATGGAAGTAAACAGTTCTGTAACCTTGCAATGAAGCGACTGCCGCCCCTGCCACTTCTGGAAGGGACTACGTAAAGCATTTGAAAATGGTTAGTGTATGAGTATTCTCACAAACTGCGAACTACTTAATTTGTGACAAGACTCTGTGGTCTAAAAGGTAGTTGCATGGGACTGACATATTAGTTCATCGCAACTCCCTAAGTGGGCTCTTATAGGACATGTAGCTGCTCAGTGGCTTGAGGCGTTGGTATGAGGAACAGAAGCTAGTGATGATCATTCTGCAGCCTCTAAATGCATTCTTTATGGAAGACAAACTATGTTAGATGAACGATATCTCTCATCGCCATTTTCTTAGTTTAGCTATATCATTTAATCAATACAATTATTGTCAATTTATTTAGACTGTATAATCTTTACAATAATATTACTCCATCTTGTGTGGTGCGTTGTTTTGGCGCTCTAATGTGTTAAAATATGTATTAATTAAATCGTTAAAATATCTGGAACGACGTTAAGAAAATAATCGTTGCTGTTTAGTGAACAACAAGCATATTTGTCTTAATTAAGTGGTTCATGAATTTAATCTTAAAGTTTTGATGCTTTTTATAAGCTTATGTGAGCACAAAACTACGATTAGGTCAATAATAAAACATAGACAACCCAACTTTTTTAATTCTTATTTGGAACTATATTATTGCTTATTGTCAATTCTATCAATTAGAATGTTGAGTATAAAAAAATTCACGAAGTTATAGCACGCGCTTTTTATCACATATTTCAAACGAACAATATATAGCTGAATTCTTACGGCTACATGTAACAAAATCCTGGAGTACAGTGTTAAAATATAGTTACCAACTGGCTGAAAGATAAGTAATCCCAAACATCTATTAAATGAAGTCTGTAGAAAGGATTTTTACTTTTGTTTAGATGGAAGTGTATTCTCAACTGAATGTCGATAACAAAATGCCCAATAGCTTACCAGTCAACATTCATACATAGGAATTAATACGAATAGTTTCAAGTATTACATTTCCAGATGCTGGCATTGTTCATAAGTTGTCTTGAAAAAATAGGAAATTTCTTAGTGGAAAACCTCATCTAACAGTGTTTAAATGATTCAGAGAAACGCAGTTCACTCCTTATCCTATAAAACTAATACGAAGAGTTACAAAACCGGTTGGGAGTATGGTGTCATGCATGAAAAGTTGAGACGAAATTCACTAATAGCGTACCCATAGTTCAGGTTCCAAACAAAATTCATCACTTCTAGCAGTAAGGAAATCATAGGCAGGGCCAAAACAACTATTTAATGTACTCATTAAACAGAACAAATCTTTGGTTGATAGAGCTGAGGTTGGAAACTTTGGAGACGGTGATTCTGAAGTACTATCATTCAAACATATAGATGTTTCAGATCGAGTACGTTTTCTTCCGCTGCATACATTTCTGGGAGGGGAGAGGCTGGAAGAATTCTGTCAAATTAATCAGGAATCAAGAAATTAAAATAAATATAAGAACTATGAACAACCTCAAAACAATGGCATTATTGATCGCTCAACGATCACTGAATGTAAACAGGTAACACATTTAAATAATTTTAAGAACAAGCGCGTACTACATGCATTCTTAACTTATATTTAACGGACTGTACGGACCAATTTATTTTATAACACAAGTATGTTTGGGTTCAAACAGTTTCCTTAGTGTTGTAAATAGATCTTTATTTCAGAGTCTGGATATTTATTTCCGAGATAAAACATGCTATTGAATTTCCAGTATAATAAAGTAATAAACCAGTAATCTTGTGATGAACCACATCTACACTTAAATACCAAACTAAAACTATGAATAACTGCAAGTAGTCCGAGATGAATGGACCGTGATTTGAAGGTAAGGACTGCTTAGTTGCACCTACTTTGTTAGTTTATCCATTTTAAACGGAAATCTCGTACTTACTTAGATTATCATCCAAAGATGTTTGTAATTTCAAGTTACTAAATAGTAGCTGGATTTCGTCTCGTTGCTCACCTTCGGCCTTCCCGACATGGTTGAACCTCGGTCGGTATAGCCCTCAGGATCACTGCAACACACAAGCCCGTCTACCACGCCAAGGTACCAGCCAACAGACGGGTCGGTTCTAGACTGTGAACACCTACACAACTAGTAATTACAAGCACTATTACATCTTCAAATAATAAGAGATATTTAAAGCCAATGAGTATAAGGCAGTAACAAATCCCTGAAAATAAAATCCTATATGAATATAAAGTTGGTTATTTTTCTATTTTCCCGGTTTTTGGCGTAACGTAATTATATGTTAGAGTAATATTATTACTGTACATAAGTCGTATTTACTTGACTTTGCGAAGCTAAAATGACAAGCAGATTATGAAAAAACACGTGGATAGAAATAAAGAGCAACTAGGACGGAAATAATCCGCAAGATGGTAGCATTAAGCGTAAAATTTTAGTCAAGTACTTCGTAAACTTCTACTGCTAACCCAGAGAGATGCACCAACTCTATAAAAGCATACAATGAGAACTCAATAAAATGATACGAGGACACAGAGAGTAATGAAAAAAAATTATGAGAAAAAACAAGTGACCGATGGTGACTGATTCTGGATGATACTCATCCGAATTGTTTCGGGATCGACCACTTGTCCAGTCATTTCATACAAATCCCGTAGAGTTTGCGAGGACCCAAGGTAAAGGGCAGGAGATTCTTGATTTTCATCACTATTTAAACGAGAAACTAATTCCTTATATTGACGTTTCTCTTCTGAAACCATTTTGCATGAATAGCTTTCTAGCCTAGAAGAGCAAAGTAATTAAAACAACACATCAGATACATAAACAATTTGAGGTAAGCTTCGGTATGTAAGACTAAAAAGTAAACAAAAGTTATGCGAATGTTTGTAACTTTGGTTCATAAAGATAGGATTAGAACGAGAAATAAAACTCAAATCATAAACTGAATACACGTCCGGAAACTAGTGTGAGTTTAGAACTAATGGGAAGCCTGTAGCAATTGACTGAAAGAAACAAACTAGATAACGAGTTGAGTTTGTAACCCGACAGGTCGTAATTTAGCTAGTATACATAGTCACAGCTTTAATATGAAAATAAAAAACCCAATTAAAAGGGTTTCGTTTCTTAAATCTCCCTGAAATAGTAATCCCAACGACTTCACTGAACCTTCAGAAGTTTCAGTTAAGGGGGTTTATTGCCAAGGTCCATATTTACAGATCGGAATATCTAAACTCGCCTATCGAAGTAACAACGCTACAGAAAGCGATGGTTTTTTATTGGTGGTTTCAGTTTGTCAACCGGTATAAGCCATGAACTATTGACAAACTGAATTCTCATACAATCACCGCTCACAAACAAAGTGTATTTCTTTGCAATGATGAAATAGCTTACGCGACGATAAGACCAGTTTTTGTTGCGCGTATAAATAAACCTTGCCATACATTTTCTGAAGGCTGGAGTAATGCAGGGACGGTGATTTCATATAACTTTAGAAGACCTGAAAATACGAAGCGAAACAAACATACAGGCTAAAATCCGTGACATATACAAAAGCCAGTCATGAGTGTGGAGACCGAAATAAATGTGGATAAGTTTAAATCACTTTTTTGAAGAGTAGCTAACAGGACGGAAGGGTCTTCACAAAGACGTCACCGGTCAAATAGAAACAAATATAAAAAATCCGGAAGAAGGGATAAACGGGTGAGAAGTATAAAATATCCATTGAAAATATGTGTGAATTATAGGAAAAAGTAACAAGGTCCACCAACTTCTGAAATTTTCGCGAAAATTTACTCAAGTGTGGTTTTTTTCCTCAGGAATCTCTTACAATTTTTATGTAACCGGGATTTTGTCCCAAAATTCACCAAGAATGGTAGCTTGGGGTGAAAAATGTGTATAAAATATTATAAATCTTCATTGGGGGGGGAGGTTGCAGAAATCTGAGATTCTTTAAATTATTGACGTTAGAGTTTAGGTTGAATTATACCAAAAATGATATCAGTCGGACAGAAAAGTAATAGCATCGAGAATCAACCAGTTGACTGGATATGAGAACAACCAATTTTCGAAGATTATCGGGAATCTTACACATTAATGGAGTAAAACTCACAAAACCTACATATCAAATAGGATAAATGAGGGTCTGATTTCTTTAATATATATAATAATTCGAGGAGACCGTGACAATTGTTCCCTAATAGTTAACTATTAGGGGAGAGTAGTATATATGTACATATGTAATCCATCAATTTGATGGATTAAACATATGAACGAAGCTTGAAAACTTAGTGGGTTAAATTTTACACACCTGGCATCAATTTTATATCTTTTACTACCGTTACTTAATTGCGAACTCAAACCTTCCAAGCCAAATTGGTCTAACAGCTTCATCTTCCGACAATAAATTGAGCTCCACAGATCATAAGGCTACAAAGAAATTTCAATATCCAATATTTACTTGGTGATAGTACAAGTGTTTGCTATCAAATCTCGATGTTGTGGTGGTAAATAAATCCCCAAAATAAATAGCCCTGTAATTTTCCGACATTGGATGCTGACCACATGTTTTAGAGGACTCATCTAGCTGAAGGCGCTCGGTCAGGCATCCGCACCAGATCACGTGTGGTAACGCCGTGCTCAACATCAACCATAATCGCTAGTCAGATTAGATCAGAGAATTCCGATATTTTGGTTATCGCCAAATACACTCTTCCGATCTCCTCGACTCTGTCTTTTGATTTCTCTGGGTGGTTACGAATTATATTAGGTGTTACTGGTAGAAGCGTTGTCAAACACTGAATATCTGTGCGATCCTCATTGGTGAGACTGACGTGATCTGGTACACCTAATTGCAACTGTGAGTCTTTTCCTTTTTGGGATTTTTATATATCATTGCCTTATTTTTTATTTTTTTAAACATTGTCATTTTTTTCTTGAATATATATATATTTTCCCCTCGTTCATTATCGTACTTCATATTTCATCATGACTGAACAGACACCCAAAGTACTCAAGCTTAAGACTTTGTCCCCGCCTTCGTTTCAACTGATGCCTTTCTGGTCCGACAATATAGAAGCCTGGTTCTGTTACGCAGAAGCCGACTTCCACGAGCACGGCGTGAACGACACACGTGCACAATTCCTCGTAGTAGTCAAGGCACTACCGCGGGAATTCAACAGGTACGTAACACCTAGTATGTTTACTAGTGATGTTTCTGAACCTTACGAAACCTTAAAACCTTCGATTCTTAAACGAGGAGACCTAACCGATCGACAAAGGTTAGATCAACTCTTTAATAACATAGACCTGCAACACGGTTCTGCGACGGACATGTTGCAAAGGATGAGAGAGATTATAGGCCCAAGAACTTTCGACGAAGGTCTATTGAAACAACATTTCTTGTCTAAACTTCCCCCCACGGGTGCAAGCGCTTCTGGTCTCGTTTAAGAACAACGCCTTAGACGAACTGGCTGCATTTGCCGATCGTATCTTAGAAATTACGAAATCTACTGCCGAGGTATTTTCAGTCAAAGAAAAGCCTCAAACGACTCAGAATGACATAACCGAGTTATGTCATACACTCACGCGTTATCTTAATCTTCGTAACGACCGTAATCACTCACACAGCCCACGTAGAAGCATTTCACGTAAGCGATCTGTCTCTAGACCACGAGAGACGGATAACCCCGACTGGTGCTGGTATCATAACCAGTATGGAAAGTTTTCCAGAAATTGCAGAAAACCCTGCAATTTTCCCAACACGAAACCGAATGACTCGATAAACAACTCGGGAAACTTCCAAGCCGGCACGCGTTAACGGCAACCGTAGCCGGCAAACATAGCCGTCTGTTATACGTCACAGATGTGACAACGAGAGTTCGCTACCTCGTCGACACTGGCGCAGAAGTAAGCGTTCTCCCAGCAAATCCTAACGACCGGCTTAACGAATCGGCTCTAAACTTACAGGCGGCAAACGGAAAACCGATCGCTACGTATGGCAAAAGGTACGTTTACCTTAACGTGGGTTTACGCAAACCCATTCACTGGATTTTCGTTGTTGCAGATGTTTCTATGCCAATCATTGGTGTGGATCTTCTACAACACCATAATCTGATCATCGACACGCGCAAACGGAGGCTAGTAGACGGAAACACTAATTTGTCCGTTTGCGTAACTTCTTTTACTGGTTGTAGAGTATCCCCAGTCACAGTTAAACATATGATAGACCCACTCTATCAACCATTACTCGATAAGTACCCTGGGATACAACAAACGCAACCGAGATTACCGTGTGTAACCAGCAATGTTACACATCACATCACGACTACAGGACCACCTGTATTCTCTAAAGCACGACGACTAGCTCCTGAAAAGCTAAGGTTAGCGAAAAACGAATTCGATCACATGATAGATTTAGGAATCATACGACCGTCAAGTAGCCCATATGCATCTCCGTTGCACATGGTCCCTAAAAAGGACAGCAACGATTGGCGTCCAACTGGTGACTATCGGCGATTGAACGCGAAAACCATTCCCGATCGTTACCCGTTGCCTCACATTCACGATTTGACAGCTACCTTGAAAGGTACAACTGTCTTTTCGAAAATCGACTTGGTTAAAGCGTATAACCAAATCCCTATGGCTACTGACGACATACCGAAAACAGCTATCATAACTCCCTTCGGACTCTATGAATTTTTGCGAATGCCTTTCGGTCTAAGGAACGCTGCTCAAACATTCCAAAGATTCATAGACGACGTTTTTCGAGGACTCAACTTCGTACATGCGTATGTTGACGACTGTCTAATCGCAGGTCCGGACAGAGAAACACATCTCAAGCATCTGGATCTTGTTTTCGAACGACTACAAAAACATGGCATAACTGTAAACGTTCAGAAATGCCAATTCGGAACCGACTCGTTAGACTTCCTAGGACACACTATCGATGCTCAAGGTATCCGACCCCTTAGAACCAAAGTGGCGGCCATTCTGGATTACCCGATCGTATCTTAGAAATTACGAAATCTTCTACTGCCGAGGTATTTTCAGTCAAAGAAAAGCCTCAAACGACTCAGAATGACATAACCGAGTTATGTCATACACTCACGCGTTATCTTAATCTTCGTAACGACCGTAATCACTCACACAGCCCACGTAGAAGCATTTCACGTAAGCGATCTGTCTCTAGACCACGAGAGACGGATAACCCCGACTGGTGCTGGTATCATAACCAGTATGGAAAGTTTTCCAGAAATTGCAGAAAACCCTGCAATTTTCCCAACACGAAACCGAATGACTCGATAAACAACTCGGGAAACTTCCAAGCCGGCACGCGTTAACGGCAACCGTAGCCGGCAAACATAGCCGTCTGTTATACGTCACAGATGTGACAACGAGAGTTCGCTACCTCGTCGACACTGGCGCAGAAGTAAGCGTTCTCCCAGCAAATCCTAACGACCGGCTTAACGAATCGGCTCTAAACTTACAGGCGGCAAACGGAAAACCGATCGCTACGTATGGCAAAAGGTACGTTTACCTTAACGTGGGTTTACGCAAACCCATTCACTGGATTTTCGTTGTTGCAGATGTTTCTATGCCAATCATTGGTGTGGATCTTCTACAACACCATAATCTGATCATCGACACGCGCAAACGGAGGCTAGTAGACGGAAACACTAATTTGTCCGTTTGCGTAACTTCTTTTACTGGTTGTAGAGTATCCCCAGTCACAGTTAAACATATGATAGACCCACTCTATCAACCATTACTCGATAAGTACCCTGGGATACAACAAACGCAACCGAGATTACCGTGTGTAACCAGCAATGTTACACATCACATCACGACTACAGGACCACCTGTATTCTCTAAAGCACGACGACTAGCTCCTGAAAAGCTAAGGTTAGCGAAAAACGAATTCGATCACATGATAGATTTAGGAATCATACGACCGTCAAGTAGCCCATATGCATCTCCGTTGCACATGGTCCCTAAAAAGGACAGCAACGATTGGCGTCCAACTGGTGACTATCGGCGATTGAACGCGAAAACCATTCCCGATCGTTACCCGTTGCCTCACATTCACGATTTGACAGCTACCTTGAAAGGTACAACTGTCTTTTCGAAAATCGACTTGGTTAAAGCGTATAACCAAATCCCTATGGCTACTGACGACATACCGAAAACAGCTATCATAACTCCCTTCGGACTCTATGAATTTTTGCGAATGCCTTTCGGTCTAAGGAACGCTGCTCAAACATTCCAAAGATTCATAGACGACGTTTTCGAGGACTCAACTTCGTACATGCGTATGTTGACGACTGTCTAATCGCAGGTCCGGACAGAGAAACACATCTCAAGCATCTGGATCTTGTTTTCGAACGACTACAAAAACATGGCATAACTGTAAACGTTCAGAAATGCCAATTCGGAACCGACTCGTTAGACTTCCTAGGACACACTATCGATGCTCAAGGTATCCGACCCCTTAGAACCAAAGTGGCGGCCATTCTGGATTACCCGATCGTATCTTAGAAATTACGAAATCTTCTACTGCCGAGGTATTTTCAGTCAAAGAAAAGCCTCAGACGACTCAGAATGACATAACCGAGTTATGTCATACACTCACGCGTTATCTTAATCTTCGTAACGACCGTAATCACTCACACAGCCCACGTAGAAGCATTTCACGTAAGCGATCTGTCTCTAGACCACGAGAGACGGATAACCCCGACTGGTGCTGGTATCATAACCAGTATGGAAAGTTTTCCAGAAATTGCAGAAAACCCTGCAATTTTCCCAACACGAAACCGAATGACTCGATAAACAACTCGGGAAACTTCCAAGCCGGCACGCGTTAACGGCAACCGTAGCCGGCAAACATAGCCGTCTGTTATACGTCACAGATGTGACAACGAGAGTTCGCTACCTCGTCGACACTGGCGCAGAAGTAAGCGTTCTCCCAGCAAATCCTAACGACCGGCTTAACGAATCGGCTCTAAACTTACAGGCGGCAAACGGAAAACCGATCGCTACGTATGGCAAAAGGTACGTTTACCTTAACGTGGGTTTACGCAAACCCATTCACTGGATTTTCGTTGTTGCAGATGTTTCTATGCCAATCATTGGTGTGGATCTTCTACAACACCATAATCTGATCATCGACACGCGCAAACGGAGGCTAGTAGACGGAAACACTAATTTGTCCGTTTGCGTAACTTCTTTTACTGGTTGTAGAGTATCCCCAGTCACAGTTAAACATATGATAGACCCACTCTATCAACCATTACTCGATAAGTACCCTGGGATACAACAAACGCAACCGAGATTACCGTGTGTAACCAGCAATGTTACACATCACATCACGACTACAGGACCACCTGTATTCTCTAAAGCACGACGACTAGCTCCTGAAAAGCTAAGGTTAGCGAAAAACGAATTCGATCACATGATAGATTTAGGAATCATACGACCGTCAAGTAGCCCATATGCATCTCCGTTGCACATGGTCCCTAAAAAGGACAGCAACGATTGGCGTCCAACTGGTGACTATCGGCGATTGAACGCGAAAACCATTCCCGATCGTTACCCGTTGCCTCACATTCACGATTTGACAGCTACCTTGAAAGGTACAACTGTCTTTTCGAAAATCGACTTGGTTAAAGCGTATAACCAAATCCCTATGGCTACTGACGACATACCGAAAACAGCTATCATAACTCCCTTCGGACTCTATGAATTTTTGCGAATGCCTTTCGGTCTAAGGAACGCTGCTCAAACATTCCAAAGATTCATAGACGACGTTTTTCGAGGACTCAACTTCGTACATGCGTATGTTGACGACTGTCTAATCGCAGGTCCGGACAGAGAAACACATCTCAAGCATCTGGATCTTGTTTTCGAACGACTACAAAAACATGGCATAACTGTAAACGTTCAGAAATGCCAATTCGGAACCGACTCGTTAGACTTCCTAGGACACACTATCGATGCTCAAGGTATCCGACCCCTTAGAACCAAAGTGGCGGCCATTCTGGATTACCCGATCGTATCTTAGAAATTACGAAATCTTCTACTGCCGAGGTATTTTCAGTCAAAGAAAAGCCTCAAACGACTCAGAATGACATAACCGAGTTATGTCATACACTCACGCGTTATCTTAATCTTCGTAACGACCGTAATCACTCACACAGCCCACGTAGAAGCATTTCACGTAAGCGATCTGTCTCTAGACCACGAGAGACGGATAACCCCGACTGGTGCTGGTATCATAACCAGTATGGAAAGTTTTCCAGAAATTGCAGAAAACCCTGCAATTTTCCCAACACGAAACCGAATGACTCGATAAACAACTCGGGAAACTTCCAAGCCGGCACGCGTTAACGGCAACCGTAGCCGGCAAACATAGCCGTCTGTTATACGTCACAGATGTGACAACGAGAGTTCGCTACCTCGTCGACACTGGCGCAGAAGTAAGCGTTCTCCCAGCAAATCCTAACGACCGGCTTAACGAATCGGCTCTAAACTTACAGGCGGCAAACGGAAAACCGATCGCTACGTATGGCAAAAGGTACGTTTACCTTAACGTGGGTTTACGCAAACCCATTCACTGGATTTTCGTTGTTGCAGATGTTTCTATGCCAATCATTGGTGTGGATCTTCTACAACACCATAATCTGATCATCGACACGCGCAAACGGAGGCTAGTAGACGGAAACACTAATTTGTCCGTTTGCGTAACTTCTTTTACTGGTTGTAGAGTATCCCCAGTCACAGTTAAACATATGATAGACCCACTCTATCAACCATTACTCGATAAGTACCCTGGGATACAACAAACGCAACCGAGATTACCGTGTGTAACCAGCAATGTTACACATCACATCACGACTACAGGACCACCTGTATTCTCTAAAGCACGACGACTAGCTCCTGAAAAGCTAAGGTTAGCGAAAAACGAATTCGATCACATGATAGATTTAGGAATCATACGACCGTCAAGTAGCCCATATGCATCTCCGTTGCACATGGTCCCTAAAAAGGACAGCAACGATTGGCGTCCAACTGGTGACTATCGGCGATTGAACGCGAAAACCATTCCCGATCGTTACCCGTTGCCTCACATTCACGATTTGACAGCTACCTTGAAAGGTACAACTGTCTTTTCGAAAATCGACTTGGTTAAAGCGTATAACCAAATCCCTATGGCTACTGACGACATACCGAAAACAGCTATCATAACTCCCTTCGGACTCTATGAATTTTTGCGAATGCCTTTCGGTCTAAGGAACGCTGCTCAAACATTCCAAAGATTCATAGACGACGTTTTTCGAGGACTCAACTTCGTACATGCGTATGTTGACGACTGTCTAATCGCAGGTCCGGACAGAGAAACACATCTCAAGCATCTGGATCTTGTTTTCGAACGACTACAAAAACATGGCATAACTGTAAACGTTCAGAAATGCCAATTCGGAACCGACTCGTTAGACTTCCTAGGACACACTATCGATGCTCAAGGTATCCGACCCCTTAGAACCAAAGTGGCGGCCATTCTGGATTACCCGATCGTATCTTAGAAATTACGAAATCTTCTACTGCCGAGGTATTTTCAGTCAAAGAAAAGCCTCAAACGACTCAGAATGACATAACCGAGTTATGTCATACACTCACGCGTTATCTTAATCTTCGTAACGACCGTAATCACTCACACAGCCCACGTAGAAGCATTTCACGTAAGCGATCTGTCTCTAGACCACGAGAGACGGATAACCCCGACTGGTGCTGGTATCATAACCAGTATGGAAAGTTTTCCAGAAATTGCAGAAAACCCTGCAATTTTCCCAACACGAAACCGAATGACTCGATAAACAACTCGGGAAACTTCCAAGCCGGCACGCGTTAACGGCAACCGTAGCCGGCAAACATAGCCGTCTGTTATACGTCACAGATGTGACAACGAGAGTTCGCTACCTCGTCGACACTGGCGCAGAAGTAAGCGTTCTCCCAGCAAATCCTAACGACCGGCTTAACGAATCGGCTCTAAACTTACAGGCGGCAAACGGAAAACCGATCGCTACGTATGGCAAAAGGTACGTTTACCTTAACGTGGGTTTACGCAAACCCATTCACTGGATTTTCGTTGTTGCAGATGTTTCTATGCCAATCATTGGTGTGGATCTTCTACAACACCATAATCTGATCATCGACACGCGCAAACGGAGGCTAGTAGACGGAAACACTAATTTGTCCGTTTGCGTAACTTCTTTTACTGGTTGTAGAGTATCCCCAGTCACAGTTAAACATATGATAGACCCACTCTATCAACCATTACTCGATAAGTACCCTGGGATACAACAAACGCAACCGAGATTACCGTGTGTAACCAGCAATGTTACACATCACATCACGACTACAGGACCACCTGTATTCTCTAAAGCACGACGACTAGCTCCTGAAAAGCTAAGGTTAGCGAAAAACGAATTCGATCACATGATAGATTTAGGAATCATACGACCGTCAAGTAGCCCATATGCATCTCCGTTGCACATGGTCCCTAAAAAGGACAGCAACGATTGGCGTCCAACTGGTGACTATCGGCGATTGAACGCGAAAACCATTCCCGATCGTTACCCGTTGCCTCACATTCACGATTTGACAGCTACCTTGAAAGGTACAACTGTCTTTTCGAAAATCGACTTGGTTAAAGCGTATAACCAAATCCCTATGGCTACTGACGACATACCGAAAACAGCTATCATAACTCCCTTCGGACTCTATGAATTTTTGCGAATGCCTTTCGGTCTAAGGAACGCTGCTCAAACATTCCAAAGATTCATAGACGACGTTTTCGAGGACTCAACTTCGTACATGCGTATGTTGACGACTGTCTAATCGCAGGTCCGGACAGAGAAACACATCTCAAGCATCTGGATCTTGTTTTCGAACGACTACAAAAACATGGCATAACTGTAAACGTTCAGAAATGCCAATTCGGAACCGACTCGTTAGACTTCCTAGGACACACTATCGATGCTCAAGGTATCCGACCCCTTAGAACCAAAGTGGCGGCCATTCTGGATTACCCGATCGTATCTTAGAAATTACGAAATCTTCTACTGCCGAGGTATTTTCAGTCAAAGAAAAGCCTCAGACGACTCAGAATGACATAACCGAGTTATGTCATACACTCACGCGTTATCTTAATCTTCGTAACGACCGTAATCACTCACACAGCCCACGTAGAAGCATTTCACGTAAGCGATCTGTCTCTAGACCACGAGAGACGGATAACCCCGACTGGTGCTGGTATCATAACCAGTATGGAAAGTTTTCCAGAAATTGCAGAAAACCCTGCAATTTTCCCAACACGAAACCGAATGACTCGATAAACAACTCGGGAAACTTCCAAGCCGGCACGCGTTAACGGCAACCGTAGCCGGCAAACATAGCCGTCTGTTATACGTCACAGATGTGACAACGAGAGTTCGCTACCTCGTCGACACTGGCGCAGAAGTAAGCGTTCTCCCAGCAAATCCTAACGACCGGCTTAACGAATCGGCTCTAAACTTACAGGCGGCAAACGGAAAACCGATCGCTACGTATGGCAAAAGGTACGTTTACCTTAACGTGGGTTTACGCAAACCCATTCACTGGATTTTCGTTGTTGCAGATGTTTCTATGCCAATCATTGGTGTGGATCTTCTACAACACCATAATCTGATCATCGACACGCGCAAACGGAGGCTAGTAGACGGAAACACTAATTTGTCCGTTTGCGTAACTTCTTTTACTGGTTGTAGAGTATCCCCAGTCACAGTTAAACATATGATAGACCCACTCTATCAACCATTACTCGATAAGTACCCTGGGATACAACAAACGCAACCGAGATTACCGTGTGTAACCAGCAATGTTACACATCACATCACGACTACAGGACCACCTGTATTCTCTAAAGCACGACGACTAGCTCCTGAAAAGCTAAGGTTAGCGAAAAACGAATTCGATCACATGATAGATTTAGGAATCATACGACCGTCAAGTAGCCCATATGCATCTCCGTTGCACATGGTCCCTAAAAAGGACAGCAACGATTGGCGTCCAACTGGTGACTATCGGCGATTGAACGCGAAAACCATTCCCGATCGTTACCCGTTGCCTCACATTCACGATTTGACAGCTACCTTGAAAGGTACAACTGTCTTTTCGAAAATCGACTTGGTTAAAGCGTATAACCAAATCCCTATGGCTACTGACGACATACCGAAAACAGCTATCATAACTCCCTTCGGACTCTATGAATTTTTGCGAATGCCTTTCGGTCTAAGGAACGCTGCTCAAACATTCCAAAGATTCATAGACGACGTTTTTCGAGGACTCAACTTCGTACATGCGTATGTTGACGACTGTCTAATCGCAGGTCCGGACAGAGAAACACATCTCAAGCATCTGGATCTTGTTTTCGAACGACTACAAAAACATGGCATAACTGTAAACGTTCAGAAATGCCAATTCGGAACCGACTCGTTAGACTTCCTAGGACACACTATCGATGCTCAAGGTATCCGACCCCTTAGAACCAAAGTGGCGGCCATTCTGGATTACCCAGAACCGACCACTGTCAAGCAATTACGCACGTTTAACGGCCTGGTAAGTTTCTATAGACGCTTATACCGAAATGCGCATTACTTCTGAAGCCTCTTACCGATCAACTTCGTGGAAGTGCGAAATCCATTCATTTGGACGACACCGCACGAAAAGCATTCTCCACAATTAAGGAACTGATCGCAAAAGCGATAATGCTTGCACATCAGGACACTTAAGCACCCATTAGCATCGCAGTAGACGCATCCGACTCGGCAATCGGAGGAGTCTTAAAACAATGGGTTAACAACTCCTGGCTGTCTTTGGCATTCTCCTCTAGAAGGTTGCTAGACACCGAATCGAGGTACGGCACATTCGGTAGGGAACTCCTAGCTATGTATTGTGCTGTACGACATTTTCAACACTACATCGAAGGTCGTGAATTCACTCTTTTCACTGACCATAAACCACTCACCTTCTCTCTAAGCTCTCCTTCAGACAAGTACTCTCCCCGTGAGTCTCGACAACTGGACTACATTTCGCAGTTTACTTCAGACATTCAACACATCTCTGGAGCAAACAATGTAGTTGCAGACGCTTTGTCTCACATAACTTTTTTGAACAGTTTCCAAGGAATCGACCTTCTTAAACTCGCCGAGCTTCAAAAAGAAGACACTGATCTTCAGCACGAGTAATCGTCTACATCCCTTAAACTACGCATCAAACAGATGGGAACAGGTAAGGAAACCTTACTTTGTGACACATCTACGGGTAGGGATCGCCCAATCGTGCCGAAACATTATCGACGCAATGTCTTCAACACATTGCACAAACTTTCGCATCCAGGTGTTCGTGCAACCATCAGACTTATAGCAGAACGGTTTTGCTGGACTGGCATGAATAAAGACGTGAGGGAGTGGACACGCTCCTGTGTAAGCTGCCAAAAATCTAAGGTCATCAGACACGATAAATCTCCCTTAGGCTCATTTAAAACTCCCGATGCTCGTTTCGTCCATGTTCATCTGGATTTGGTAGGAGCTTTACCAGATTCAAATGGATACTCTAACCTCTTAACTTGCGTAGACCGTTTCACTCGATGGCCAGAAGCAGTACCTATCAAGGACATCACTGCTGAAACAGTGGCCCGCACCTTCGTCGAACGATGGGTAGCAAACTTCGGCTGCCCTTCAACCATCACTACAGACCGCGGACGTCAGTTTGAATCTGAACTTTACCGTCGTCTGACCACACTTTTAGGAACCACTCGCTTCCGAACGACTGCCTACCACCCACAAGCAAACGGGTTGGTAGAACGCTTTTACCGACAGCTAAAAGCTTGACTATCAGCTGCAAACGTTTCACAGTGGACTGACGCTCTTCCACTCGTCTTACTAGGTATCCGCAATGCAGTGAAAGCTGACACTGGATACACCGCCGCTCAACTCGTTTATGGAACGACACTTCGACTTCCAGGAGAGTTCGTGGACCTTTCATCCTCTTCAATGAGCATGGATCTAACCTCCTACACGAACAGGCTTACAAACGCAATGCGTTCAGTTAAACTTGCTTCCACTCGACCTCAATCAACCGATGTTTCCGTCCAACCTGACTTACGATATAGTACACACGTTTTCGTTCGTCGAGACCCACATAGACGACCATTCGAATCAGCGTACGAAGGACCTTTCAAAGTTCTTCAACGTGGGTCTAAGTACTATATAATCGATAAGAACGGAACAAACGATAGCATCAGCATCGATCGCTTAAAAGCAGCGTATCTAGAAGGAAATCCTATTCACGTCGACTTTCCTTCGGTACAATCGAACGACACGACTCCACTCATAATTCCTCAATCGACAACCAACACACGCAATGATACTCCAAATTTATCTGAAAATAAACTTGAAACGACGCGTTCTGGAAGAAGAGTTAGATTTCCAGAACATTTGAACGACTATTGCACTTAAGGCACTACTAGGCATCTAATATTATCTCGATCTTTCTTTTTACGATATATAATATATTAAAAAAAAATTTTAATATGCTTACATATTTTTATTTTTATTCCAAAAAAAACAAAAAGAAGCATTATAAATTTTTTTAACGATATTACGTGTATATTAGTTTATATTCCAATTTTTTTCGCCGACATTGTATTTTTACGCACATACGAGTATATTTCGACATGCACTTACATTTTCTTTTTTGTTTCCCAGGCCGGCTGGAAAAGAACGATGACGTTCAGGAGGAAGTGAAATTTTCATTGTACGTTTTCTTTTTTTACTATGTTGTACCTCGGTCCCGTATAGTATGGAAAGACGACCAGACGCTGCTAATCCTATCAAGCTATCAGAAGAGTGTTTACCAACGACAAACTCGCTGGGTTTAAACTTCTGGCTGACCACGTCTTAGGGTCATCACAAACCCACTAGGGGGGGAGTGATCTGTAGTGGTAAATAAATCCCCAAAATAAATAGCCCTGTAATTTTCCGACATTGGATGCTGACCACATGTTTTAGAGGACTCATCTAGCTGAAGGCGCTCGGTCAGGCATCCGCACCAGATCACGTGTGGTAACGCCGTGCTCAACATCAACCATAATCGCTAGTCAGATTAGATCAGAGAATTCCGATATTTTGGTTATCGCCAAATACACTCTTCCGATCTCCTCGACTCTGTCTTTTGATTTCTCTGGGTGGTTACGAATTATATTAGGTGTTACTGGTAGAAGCGTTGTCAAACACTGAATACCTGAGTCATCTTCAAGCAGATAAAACAAAGTAGCATTAGATTCAAAAATTTATTCAAGAACTTACATTAAGAATCGAATATCAAACAAAGGTTTAAACCAAGTTCCCCTTTAAAAGTTGTATTGTTAATGTTAAGCTGCAGTTTTTGTTGTTTTTTTCCAAACGAAAGAGTAAAAGAAGTCAAAAAATACTGGAAGTGGTTATGAGACTGAAATGGACGTCCAGCATCCTTTTTATAATCTGCTGTTAGTTGGGTCTCCTGTAAACAGTTCCATAGGGCCATAGCTCTAAGGGCGAAACAGTTCTTAGGATCTGTGAAGGCTCACTCCTGTTGCATTCTAAATGGAAAAATAGTGATGAATTTCGTCAGAAATGTGGAATAGATAAGTAACCAAATTACATATTTTTAGCAAAGAGTTTATGCAGTTGTGATTTACCTTGAGTTCATGAATATTATATAAGGCCAGCTACTATTACTTGTGCAAAGCATAACATGGGCTTAGTACCGTATTGCAATGCTGTTATTATTTTGCTCCCATTTAAGTATTCCTATGCATCTGCGTCTAGTTTAACAGGAAAACATATAAGCAGAGTTAGTGTCTGATAAACTAAAAGTCCCAGATGTCAAAAAGATTCTTAACATTTGTCCACAGCCAGCTGCATTTAATTGAGACACAGAACACTCATCTTCTAAGACTGTATACTGCTGTTTTACGGGCAACTAAAAGCTCAGACGCTTGGCTATCTTGTTACCGATGTTATTGCTGGGGAAATTCGTTTGATGACAGTGATCATGAAATATGGTTAGTGATAGATGTACAGTCTGGAAATAAACAACAAACATACTTAAAGCTATCCTATAATATATGACAGCAACAGCATCAAAGGCACATTTTTTTCCTATTTTTAATCAAACTTATTTGAATCAGTACACGCATTAGAAACAGGCAGCTCTACTTACTAAACTGATCTGTTTCGTTACAGGCTTCAAGCACTATACTTAGGTATACCACAATTCTTTCAACTAAACTGAATTATACGACAACCAAGAATACTAAACTAAGCAAGTGTCATATTTATTGTTTCATTTGCACAGACATGTTGCTCAAAGTAGTTAAATGTACATAATTAAGCCGATAAAACCAAAAAACGAAATATAGGCCAGTTGAACTTACCTAACAGAAGACGAAGGATATATATATATATATATATATTGCTTTCCGACTGAAGACAACAGTCAGTTGTTCATAGAAACATAGTTTACAGTACAACAAACCTTTCTTCAGTAACATTATGCAGTGACGGTCTATCTGGAAACAATCAACTATGTGATTAAACTCACTATGACTTGAGATATCATTCCAGCGTGCAATGAACGTACAGTATAACGTAGTAGGATGTGACGAATAAAAATTAAAAACTGAGAAAACTTAACAACATAATCTAGTTATTTAATTAAAAATACATTATGAAATGACAAAATCTGTGGTTGCTTGAACTCACAGATGACCCTATGCGATACAATAAGATTACATGGTTGCGTAGCGGATAAATTCACTCGTCATTTATAGGTTTTTGTTGTTTTTAGAATAAAATCTGAGCTCATAACCGAGTGATATTGGTGTATTATGCCAAAAATCATTAGAAACAGGAATTTTATCTTTCATTCTCTACGTAACAAATATTGGATATTACCGTTGATTGCCCGCGCCTTTTAGAGGTGGTGTTATGTGTCTGTCAGATGTTCTACGGAAACATGTTTTGTCAAACATGGAGTTGGTTAGTTTTTATAGTATGATTTAAGCTGAATCCTACTTATTTTGGGTGTTTATAAGTGATCATGTAGTGTTACTTGTGAGCAAACTTGTCAAACGCCCAATCTCTCAAATTTGGGGAAATTTCTTATCCGTTTTGAGGGAATTTCGCGGAAGCCGCTATAGAAAATCCTGGGAAAATGGCACAGAACTCCTAAACTTTTGCAGATTTCCCCAAAATAAGGAGATTGGGTAGTGATTAATAACTGTTGACTACTGGGATAAGTTCCATAATTTTATTGACTATTCCAGTGGCCAATAAATGACGACCTTGTCATTCGAAATCACAATTACTTATGTCCAAATATTTTCAGAGGTGGGTACACGAGAAATTGTCTTCTGTCAGTCCTCCGAGTTCTCCGCTCTGTAGATATTACGTTCTGGTGTTGAGTCATAACCCAGGATTTTCAATATTGCTTGTTGTTGCGGAGAATCGCATTAGTACAGAGAGTGGTAATGAACACTTGATCAGACCCAGACTATCCAACTTCTGTTTTCGGACTATCGGAACTTTTTTCACAAATGATCGTTCGTACATATAAACATATAACAAATGTAAACAAAAACACCATTCTGTATTCTGAAAACTAATATAAGACCACTTCGACAGAAGTTCATATCTTCCAGTTTACTCATTAAATTCAAAAGGCCTTATAACACCCCCAGTTACTAACCCTTAACTATCTAGCGAAGGGTTTCTCATTGTTATTCTCTCAGATCAAGTTCAAAGTCAGCAAAAACTCCGAAGACTTAGTGTTGGAATACTTAGATCACTGCAATCGGTGTTCATAACTGGTCACAGAAGAGGGAAATTAATAATGAACACAGTGGCTTTGAGTGCGGTTAGAAGTATGGGGCGCTTGTCAATTCCCGGTTGCTCACACTGTGGAAGGGTTCTTCTACAGGTACCTGAAAAGGAAATTACGTTAGAGCTGATCTTAACGACCTGAGAACATGACCGCAGTGCTCAAGGGACAAGGTCGGTCACACGACCTTTTTGTGGGTACAGTGAGACTAATTTATGAACGACCTTTGAGCGACACTAGAGTGTCCACCTAATAACTAGGACCAAACGAGGGTTATAAATCAGTGTGGGGAATTAGAATTGTGATTTACAGTTGATGGTTAGGGTTAGAAATTACACTTACTCAAAGACCTCTTATCGTATACCTAATTGGTTCGTCCATAAATCATAGTTTTCGCTGTGGGTACTTTTTGTGTTAACTCCGTACTTCCTGAGACCTTACTGACGGATACGGATATCTGTGGGATAAGGCGAAGTATGTATTTATAGGGTCGACCTTTTCTAACCCCCAGCCTTCCCTTGTGAGGAGGCAGCATCGCTGTTATGCTGGTTGTCTGAGGGAAACACCTTACTGCCGTCACACCTCTGTACAGTTAGCAGTCCGACTTTGCCCTCGGACCTTGAGTTTACTGCTTTTAGTCTTAACGTTCGCCAACCGACCTACCTGACATAGTTGGACCTTGAGGAACGATCTTTCCAGCCAGTATAACCCAATCGGTCTATCACGCTAGGCAAGCTCGACCACAACGTCAAAGTGGTAGCAACGGTCGGGTCATAACTGATCATGTGAGTTAGTGCTCTCCAGTAACATCAAATTCGTTTTATTGGAAACACTAACTTTTGTCCAACATGTAATTTCGTAAGCGTATCTTCGCCATAGATCGTAAGATGAATTTCGATTCCATCAAATATATCCCTATTATTTACATTATAAAAACCAGGTATAGTTTTCTGAGCTGATTTGAGAATATGAGCTTCATGATAGTTCCAACTGATAAGAAATACCGTGGTTGGACGACGACGGATAAAATGTCACAATGAATTCAACACATAAACTTAGTCTGAATTAAAGAGAAATAATCATGCATCCAATATCTGTTTAGGTGACATTCATTTGATAATTTTGAGCAATGGTTTACAGTGTATTTATCACTCATCAACCTAACCCATTTATTTGCACTTATGAACATGTATTGTATTTATTATCATTAACACCAAAGCTCGCCAAACCAGATTGACCAGGTTTTGTACACTTGAACTTGAAAGTTCACCGATAAAGACTTTCCGTTGGTTAATAACCGTCCAGTTCCACTAATTATTCAGGATAATGTAACACTAGAAGTGGTTAGTAAGATCAAGTTTAAGAAGAGTTGTTTTGCACCTAAATCAGGAAAACTCTGTAGTAGTTTCACACTGCTGTAAAACCCATGCTCATAGTTGTAGCTAACCAATATTTCTGCTCCCAACTACTGAGTGTCATGCTTCAGTCCGTCTTATCCACTTGCGTATTATCCCTTCATAGTTTTAGTATTGATTGTCTGAATCATAGTACTTAAGATTTCGAAAAGTTGGTGGTTACATTCTGTCTTAAGTGTCATAATTTAGGCTTAGGACAGAGTAAGGTAAGCATCTACTTTTTTAATCGGTTGGATTTTACAGTAGCAATTTTGCGTGATCAGTGAACTCACTATTAATATGGTTAGTTTGTAATGTTTATACAATCTTCAGTAAATAATTCTTGTTTTTGTCGTACCTAGTCTTCCGAAGTTTCTTTCACAAATTACAGTCTACGATTTAGTAATACAAAATAGTTTGAGCATGGGATGGATTGTTTATGACGATAAAACGGCATATTTGCAATGTCACGACAAACGGAAAAATGAATTAGTGACGCTTCACAACTTACAATAGGTCTAGAAACGTTAGAAATAGACTACCTAACTAAACATAATATATAGAAGGTATAAGTTGATAGTAAGGTGACAAGTGTATTGTTAATGATAAAAAACAACAGCTCAAATCAATGTGTAAACGTAGGTAGGTCAAAGCTCAGAAGAATAAACGTTAAAATCACTCAATGCGAATCGTGCAGATAATCGAATAGTAATGAATCTTACGAAAGGAACTAAAAGGGAACAAACGAGCATAGGATAATCTATTCCATGGTTACTGTTTACTCAAATATGCACGTAAACATTACGGTATATTAGAGCAAAGCCCGATGGAAATCTAATTTTGTTTGCTTATATGTATTACAACTCATTATATTCTTATAAATTAATTTATAATAACTACCATAATTATATATCTTGAGAGATTTTTCCTGTTTAATGGTAAATTTTACAGCAGCAGTACTTAACAGCATGTTATTGGGCCGACAAACTTGTTTGTCTAGAAAGATGTATGGAATAATCTCAAATTCATTCAACAAACTAATTTAGATCGTTCAGAAGATGTATTACTTTATGCCAAAGCCCTGTATTATAGTCGACAATATCATCGTGCAATAGCTTTAATTCAAAATTGTAAGGAGTTAAAAGTACGTTAACTGGGATATTTAAAAAACAACCTAGCAATCACTTGTTTGTCGTTATTTCATTGCCCAGTGTTATTACGCTTGCTCAGAATACAAAAAGGCTCTTGAATTTCTCGAACAGTCTGATTGTAATTCTACCGATTTCAACTCCAATATAACGTCACTGGTCGCTGGTTCTTTATCTAAACAACTATGTATATCAACAGACTGTCAGAATGCTGTAAATGATGATTCCACAAAACAATCGAATACTGTATCAGACAGTTTAATAAGCGGTTTTAGTACAGAACAAGTAGTTTACTATTCGTTGAATATCCTATCTTGATATTTCTTAGCTTCATAGTAGTATTGCATTATTGAAGGGAAAGTTATATGAATTAATGGAAAACAGATCTTTGGCAACGCAATTTTATAAAGAAGCTTTACTTCTTGACGTAACATGTTATGAAGCCTTCGAAAAACTTGTACACTTTCAATCAATTAGCTCAGAAGAAGGTGAGTAATGATAGTAATAATTGGGGTTCTATTTATCTGGTAACAGAATCTGCTTTACTAACCGAATTGAATTTCACTGATCATCTCAATCCGTTGATGAGCAAATTGGCTGAATTTCTTTACAAAGATAAACTAAACAAGGTAATTGTTTTTGAAAATATTTCTTTGTCTAAAAGAATTCAGTATCAGAAACTAAGGTACCTGGTGAATTTGACTCATTGACCAACAATGTCGACGTTATTGTTAATAAAGCTGGACGTATGTTAGATGTTTGTCGATTTCAGGAATGCTACGATATTACATCCAGGTATAAAACAAATAAGAACAGTAATATAACATCAATATTTTTTCTTTCTTTAGATTAATGCAATCAGATCCATTTAATCTTGCATGTTTGCCAATTCATATTTCTGTTTTAAAAGAATTAGAAAAAGCAAATGGTATCTACATGATTTTTCATAGACTTTTATAGTTTTACTTCTAAAGAGTTATTCAAAGTATCTCATAAACTTATGGATGTTTATCCGTCAAGTGCAGTAAGTTAGCTTTGGTATTCGAGATAGATTTCTTTTTTTATAGCTTGCCTGGTTTGCGGTGGGTTGTTATTATCTGTGCATTAAGAAGAATGAACTTGCAAGACGACATCTTGTGTAAGTAATTGCTCAGACATTGAATTATTATACTATATGTATTGCTTAATTTTTTACTTATGAATGACTGTTTCGGTATGTTATTTAATTTTTAGGAAGGCTTCACAATTAGATAGAAGATATGGTCCTATATGGCTTACACTTGGGCATGCATTTGCTGCTGATGGTGAACATGATCAAGCTATTGCTTCCTATTGTACAGCTGCTCAAGTTATTCGAGGGTAGGTTTAAATTAAGAATACATTGAAAGTTTTTCATTTCTTTACAACAATAAGTCAGATCTAAGTGGGCAGAACACAATTCGACTTCTTAAATTATCGTTTACCATAACGTTAGGACTTATTTTCTGGGACTCCACTAATATCCACTTTGGGAATGGTACGTCTAGTAGGGATTTAATGCATATCATACATTTATTACAATTATATTGTAAACTTTTTGAAGCTATTGTACGTGGACTGTGCTCATTTTTTACATGGTGATCACTAATCGTAAACTTGATCATTTGTAATATCTCATTCTTCATCTGAATCTATCAAAAGATCTGTTCATGGAGTTTTAAAGCAATGACATAATCAGCATACATACACCCATCCTTTTTGCAACGATACCTGTGAAAAATTTTATCTCTCGGTAGTACAAAATTACGTGGCATCTAAGTAAGTCATCCAATTCAACATCATAAATTTTTCATCACTCCGATAACCGTGATCTTTTACTAATACATAACTTTCCGGAAGGCCAGATTCTTGTTTGTTTTATAAACTTTATATCTCAGAACCATGGAGTATCACAATACGATAACCATTAGAGTAACTTGAGATTACATATGAAACAAATAGCCATCTGTTCTTTCAGTTCTTCAAATGAACAAATTACTACATATGAAAATTGTTGTTTATTTTAGACTTGAATTCGATTCCTTCGTTTTTTAACAAACTACTGACTTTTTTTGGTGATATTATAAAATATGCCTGTTAGATTGTAGCCGTCAATACTTGCTCGTTTCTGGGCCAGATTCCAATAGATAGAATGGTCTGATTTTGGTGATATATCGTTATTTCTCATGTCGTAACACACAGCTTGTAGAATATGTAACAAAACGTTGTGATATGAAACGAGTTGATTACGACTGAATAAGCCAATCATTTTAAAAAACCCAGTAGTTGAACGTATTTGTAAACTTATAGATAAAATTTGAGAGCTTGTAGTTCAGTCCTGGTTGAAAATGAACAGCTATGGAATCGCAGGAAGTTTTCAGTGTTATTGGAACTCAGGCTTTCTTTACATCTTCACGTTTTAGACGATGAAGCACAGCACTGTTAAACCTCCGTTAGCGAAAGTTGTTCTAAAGCCTTATAGCTACTTAGTCAAAGGTGAATTTTTTAACAGTAATTGTGACAAAAAATCGAACAACTTCACTACCCGTTGTTAGTGCGTTTGTAATTAAAGTTGCTTCTATAATAATTAAAAATCTCAATCTATATGAGTTATTCGTAATAGTAATCACTGTTGTTCGTTTTCTTTTATCTTGACGCTGTATAGTTCGCATATTCCTATTATGTATATTGGTATTGAATACAGTGCTAGCAATAATCGCAATCTAGCTGAACGATTTCTTAATCAAGCCTATTTAATTAGTCCAAGTGATCCTTTTGTTTTACATGAACTGGGCACATTGGCTTTTGAATCACAAAAGTAAGCAAACTTTGTGCGTGAATTATGTTTATTTTTTTTGTATTACTTCTATCGTTAACGTTTTTGATATCATTTCTATTGAATCAATCACCATGTTATGGCACATGAATTTCTTATTTCTCAACCAAGCGTCATAGATTTTCTGGGCTAGCATTGGTAACCGATGCATAAAGTGTACAATTATGATTTTGAATTGTATTGACTATCTCAGGCACTGGAGACGATTTATATTGAACTGTTTGTCACATCTGTTGTTGAATATGTTCCTTCATTTGTGTTCAACTGTCGCGTGATCTATTGTTTGTTGCCCTTTAAAATCTAAGGTTGCAAGTCTTGAGTCTATAATCATTTTTCTTTTAAAGTTGTTCCAATAGCCTTAAATGACTCCATATTCCTAAGTGCACATAAGTAAGCAGTTTTATATCAATAGGATATCATTATACTCTGACAACATAAACATATTTGGAAAATAGTAGGTGAGTAATGGTCTCAACTGTTCGAGATCGCTAACTCTTCGTTTCAGCTTTTTGCATAGAGTATTCATTTAATATTTAAACTATAATCTTAAATGGATTTAATTAATCTTCTTTATCAGAATAGGGGGTTGTGGAGGTTGTAGTAATTCGACAGTCCGGTTCATGAGTCGATTTAAACTAGACCACCATTGAAAACCTGGAGGCGCTGAACGTCTGTTTCTTCTTAGTTTAGTTAAAGTCTTAGTAAGATCTTAATAATAAAGGTAAAAACAAAATATATTCAGTATTTAGGTGATATATCATAATTGGTAGTGAGTTATTGAATCAATAATCTAAAGCTGGATAGTTTAGCTTTTGTCATTGTGCATGTTTGTCGAATAGAACAAATCTGTCCGTTAAAAAAGTGTTTGTCCTAAATAATTAGCTTCTTTTTAAAGCCAATGGTAATACTACTGTTTGTACTTAAGCTGTTCAGCTTAAAGGGCATAATCGTATCTAAAGGGATTTGGTTTAATTTTATTTATTCCCTTAAATGTGTTGGGTTTTCTTAATTCACTTGATGGCGTAACAGTCAACATATTAGTTTGTGATGTATCTTCATGTAACCCTTTGATGAAAAATATATATTTACATAATTCAAAAAAATGATTAGTGTAACTCGTCAATTACTAGTTTATATTCTCGACTGTTAGCCACGTTTATTGGAAGAGCAGGGCTACAGGTTACTATTCAAGTGTCTAAACCTAAACAATTGGACAGGGGATTTTAGTCAGTCAGCTACAACGTAGGACCAGGAACATATATGCATCGGTCCAAGTTGCCATACCTCATCAGCACAGCAAGATAAACACCAAATTCATAGAAGTAATTACTTCAGTGGTAGTAAGGTATAAAAAAGATTAAAACTAACTAACGTTATTCCCAGCAGTAGGTATATGATGGAACTAAACAGAAATGGAGATTAAAACACGAAGTTCAGCGAAGGGATCTCTTTTCAACGAATTTATTATCAAGCTGTACAATCGTATATATATGAAAATTTTGTTTTTGTAAAAGTACTGATTCTGTGAGGATATGTGAACACAGTTAATAAAAAAGGTTGTAACACTAGATTACGTAATACGAATAATAACAATAGATTTAGTGAATATAATAAGATGATTAAAATGTTTTTGATATAATAATTAAAAGTCATAGAGGTGTGAAAAATAAATAAGGTGATATGATGAGTATTTACGAATAAAACAATGGGAATATAAGACATAAGTAAAGGGGGGAATGCAGTAATCACAATAATGACAATAATAATAATAGGATAATCAAAATAATTAAGGCCAAGGTAACGATAAGACGTACTTCTTTTGTACGCATAGTTCTGGTTTAAGCTCCTGGATGGTAAGAGCTTCGGCTATTTTTAAGAGTTGGATACGAAGAAATCTGGGTAGATTTGAACGAATCATATAAACAACCTTAAAATCAATTTGTGGATCTGTAGAATGGTTATAGTCGATTAGGTGTTCAAGTATAGAACTCCTAACTGCTTTCCTTCCACCCTTATAGAACCAAGCTGGGATATGTTCCCGTATCCGAGTTAAAAGCGAGCGCTGGCTACGGCCAATGTACCTTGCTCCACAAGAGTAGGTGAACTGGTAGATGCACATGGAGGCGACCAAACGCGGAAGCTTATCTTTTATGGATACAGAAAATAAGTTCCTACTAGTGAAGGTTATTCGCAGTTTTGCCGCGTTAAATGTTCTTCTAATAGTTGTTGTTAGACGATTTTTGATAACGTCTGATGTTCGACCACCTTTTAATTCCAGACTTATATAAAGGCTTTTCTTCGGAACGGAACAACTAGATTTCTTGTCGTAACTACTTCTATTCATATTCTTTTCTATGAACCGTTCCGGGTAACTATTTTCCGTCAAGGTTTTCTTGAGGAATGCGTGTTCTTCGTTAATGCATTCCGTACTGCATATCTGATGTATTCGATAACATAAAGAATGGATAAGGTTTCTCTTCCTACTTAACGGAAATCAGCTATAGAAGTTGGTTAGCTGGTCATTCCATATTTGTTTTCTAAAGATGGATCTTTTTAAAGAACCATTACTCTTTCTCATCAGACGTACATCGAGAAAAGGAATTGATTGGTCTCGTTCCCTTTCTAAGGTGAAGTCTATGGAAGGGTGGCATGAATTAAAGGTATGTAGAATATCATCTAAATCAATATTATTGTCACAAACGACAAACGTGTCGTCCATGTATTTCACGTATAGGTGGAATCGATTGATCATTGAACGGAGTTGGTCGTTTTCTACTTTTGTCATGAAACAGTTTGCTAAAGTTGGACCCAGCGGAGACCCCATTGCAATCTCATCCCTTTGTCTGTATATTTCATCATTGAAACTGAACTGGACATTAAAACTACAGCATAACAATAGTTCTTTCAAGTGTTCAGTAGGCAAACCTAGATCTATGTTGTTAGAATCAATATACTCACATATATAACATATCGTTTCGGTTAAAGGTACGCTAGTGAACAAAGAATTAACGTCAAGCGAGAACATGTGTTTTTTCGGAAGTATTAACGTCCTTAATACGATCAATAAATTAAAAAGTATCATGAATAGAATATTTACATACTTGCCTTCTAACCGGTTCCAATTTTTCCGCTAACCATTTGGCGATTCTGTGGTATGGTGAACTTGACATATCCAAAATAGGTCGTAACGGTAAACCCGGATTATGTACTTTCGGTAGTCCATATAAGCGCGGGATTGTTGAACCCATGGGACGTATGTTATTATATAAATCTTGGGTTATTATCCCCTTATTCTTAAGATTTTTAGCAACATCTGTTAGCTGTTTTTCGATTTGCAATGTTTTATCAACTTCTTTAAGTTTGGAGAATTTAGTACCATCCTCTAGAATTAACCTCATTTTATCCAAATATTCTTGGCGGTCAAGTAGTACTACACCAGCTCCTTTGTCAGGTTTACTTAGGATTAAACCCTTATTTCTTTTCAACAGTATTAGAAATGGAGATATTGGATAGTCTTGTCGGACATCACTTGAGGTTGCGAAATCAGATGACAGTTCGCCATAAGTTCTGACTCGAATAGTAGTGTTTGAGTAAAAAGCTTTCACAAGGTTTATGCACTTCTGAGGTACACCTTTCAATGACAGACACTGCCACAGGGGATGTTAACCTTTGATCAAGTGGTTGAAAGTTAAAGACTGTAACCGATTAAGCCATAACCCAAAAATTCAGAACTAATTAGAATAGTACTAAAAGATTTTTGTTACTTCATCACAATTCATTAGTAACTTTTTCTATACTCCTTTTTAGATATGTAGACGCTACAAGATTCCTAGTTCGAGCTTATGAAAAGGCTTGTGAATTAAGTGGACAAGTTCCTTCGCCTTTCTGGGAGCCTCTTGTTAATAATTTAGCACATTCTTATAGGAAAATGGGGTAAATGAAATTTTATGTCTACAATGTTTTAAATATTAGTATCTTATTCCAACAGGTTTTTTGTCAGTTGAAGACTCACACAATTTAGTAGATATAAACAGACCATATCTAGTGATATTTGTTTAAGCTGTTTAACTGTTGTTAAATAAGATTTAATTGTACTTGAGAATATAATGCAAGTGTAGTGTTATTTAGTTATATGTGAAAAACATTACTTGCCTAACTAATAACACATGTATAAAACAGAATAACGGTTATTCTTGGCAGTAAAATATTTTGTCAAGTAATCACGCGAACATAAACAAAAAAACTGTCAATAAAGACACAACCGCAGTGTTATTTCGTTGAAATTTTATATAAGAAAACTTCGTATCACAATCGTTTGAGAAATAATACCCTTAATCAAATCTCACGAAATATTGTCGCAATACCAATAGTATTAATAAGCTCACGCTGTCTTGTAATAAGGAATATAACTATCATTCTTTGTCTGAATGAGTCAAAAATGCTTAGATCTATCTTGAGTCACCTGACCAGTCTGTATATGTTTTTCATCGCGGCATTTCAATTTTCGGTCATTATGATTATTTGTAGATAATTAGGACAAAAAGTTGTACATATGATTGTTGAGTGTATTGGTATATTTAGTATATAACTAACTACTTAGTTCGCTGTACTTTTACATAAATATGTTAAAACCCTTTTATTTGAACTGAGTTAGACTTTACAGCCAAGCAATAGCTATGCATGAACTTGCACTTCGCTTAGTGCCTGAGTCTCCAACAACACTTGCGTGCTTGGCAATGTTGCATGCAATCAATGGTAACTTTGAAGTTGCAGTAGACTATCTTCACCGGTCTGTTGGGGTCCAACCATCGAGCTGTGGGTCTACTTCTAGCAATGTGGCTTCTACAATGCTGAATGTATGTATTGAAGCGTTAACGGGGAAAGGAATTTATGCTTCGAATCATAAAGTTGGAAAAGGTAAGGGTGAATTGAATCGACCAGCCTTTTTATTTTCTATATTAAATGAATGCGGGAAAATAGATATACACTATTACGGTGTATGCACACAGATTTCTACTCACAGAATATCGACTGTCAATATAATTAATCAATTAGTAAATATAAAAGAATAGTATATATTAAAACATACAGCGCAATTAAGGGAAACTACACATGCATGACTATCAGTTTCTATTCTAAATTATAATAAAATCTCATGCCACTGAGTTGCATGATTTTCATGAGTTCTCCTAAAGCCATGATGAACAAACAGCTTCTGTCCCACAGATTGACTGCTTCTACTGTTTTTCCACCTAGCGTCAGCAAATAATAGGGGTATGGAGTAGCGTGGAGCCCTTATAGAGTCACTACCGGTCCAAAGCCCGAGTAAAGAAGGGTTATGGATGAGATTGGCAACTCTATCCCGTAGAAAAGAATCTTGCTAAAAGAACGACAGCCAGAAAAGTCATTTGACTATTTAGGCTCTGCATCGGGAGTTAAAGGATCTTTCAAGTGACTGTGAAAATAAAATACAGTCTGGCGGTGCCTAAAATACTTGAAACACATTGGATGGAAGCTGGGTAGAAATATTAGCTTTGGGATATGTGCTGCTGTATTTTTATCATGGAGAAGAAGGTGCCTCTCGCATACAAGGAGCTGCACGTTTCTAATAAAAATCTTGACGGGACAATTTCTCTTGAAAAACACTAATATACCAGTCAGGATCCATTTCTAATCTCATACTTGTTATGGCTTACTATGTAAAATTTGGTGCGATACCTTACTTACACTTTAAATTTTATTTGACTGTTCAGATTCTATCATTGGAGATTTCATTTCTTATCCAGATGAGTTATGGCACGCTGGCGTTGCATAAAAATCCTATGGATGTTGTGATATGCAAGTATAGAACATCATAGTTGTCACCATCGCTTCTATGTAATTCATAGTGCCAGGAGCGTTGGTAAAATGTCATTGCCTTTTAAGACATTTTAAAGGCTTTATAGACTTTACAGACTACTGTGATGCTAGATTCAGAATTCAATTGACAGGAAACATTGTTTAAATGGTCACGGTGTGTATGCCGTGTTTGCCGATGTACACATTTTCGATTATTTATCAGAATAGATTAATACCATTCCCGGTCGCACAGTGAATCTATAGCTCTTGCTCAAAATAGAGTATAAATCATTTAATGTACCTGAGTGATCTAATCAAAACAAAGATTCAACTATGGGTTTACGATTACTGTATATTACGTATGAAGATGAATAATAAACCTTTATATGTTTGCTACAATTTTCCTAAAATCCAGTCGCTGAATTTAGAGAACTCAAGGAATTCTATTTACTCTTGCTATTGCTTTAGATATTCCAGATACTCTTCCTGAAAACCTTATGACTGCTGCTGGACCAGGAAGTCTCCCAGGATCCAACCGGATTCGTTTTAAAATGGCACCAAGTGAGACGTTAAAGCCTAACAAATCGGTGCTTCAGTTGGATGTTAATTATAGAGAAAAATCTGCTAACGCTCCTAACATATCGCTGCACACAAGCGATGAAGATGTGTCTATGGACCTTGGTTAATTCCTTGGTTTTATATAAGTGATTGCTATTGTCCACATATTCTCTTGTAACTAGATGTGAAACAAGACTAAGCTTTACACATGTTTTTTTTTATCTGTCATTAGGGATTCAAATTTTCCAAGTATAACATCTATCCTACTCGTCTTTACGATTGTATTCACGTAGATTCGTTTTCTCCCCATAATTCAGTCGTAGCTGTCACTCTGATGTAGTGGTCATCTCTACGTATATTATTTCTTAAACCAATTGATACTATAGCATCAATGATTGCGGGTTGGTTTTTAACCGGAAAACAAAGTCATGCTGCTGTATGATCACATACTTCAAATGCATGAAGAGACAAAGTTTACAACTTTCAGGTTATAAAAAGCAATCTGATAGTGATTGATTCCAGTTTGGGCGCCCGGACAGTATCTCAGCCCTCGCACAAATCGGATGATGAAGTGTGGCGCATATATATTTGGTACCCCCTTGTACCAGTGTTTGTGTTTAAATGGAATAAATAATAATTAATTTCAGAAAGCATACGTTTCGATTCCAGTCGCTTGCACGTCTATTGCTAAAAGAAATCTTTGAAACATAACTAAGGTTTAGTCTGAATTTAAAGGTCAACGATTTACTTATTCGTACATAAAGAATTATTGATAAATAGTTTCGTCACTCGGTAATACAATTTATTAATTATTGCTCGGTTTCATTCAGCTAAATTTTATATATGTAAGCAACAAGTATGAAAAAGCTTATAGTAGCTGCAACATTATCAGTTCTCTAGTCATTAAGTTGAACTGTTCACGTAATTTTATATCATTACAATTGTGATGAGGAATGTATAACAATACGAGTCGCTGTTTAGATCAATGTAGCTGACGAAAACTACTAGTAGTCTTTAATACGTCCGTGCACTATGGTAATATTTCGCAACCCCGACTTCAATACAGTGAACGAGACGATTATCCTCTTCTTTACTGGCACCATAACTGGAGTAAAAAGATTGAAGCGTTTCGACAATGGCCTCAGTACACCAACCGAAAATATTAATCAATGGATTATATATCAGTTACAATCATTGGAATCTATGGACTAATTATTCGTTACTAAGCCAAAATATTATTGAAAATGTATCGAAAGCCTACGAGTACAGTCCATACTAGATCACTTGATGTAACGGAAATGCATCTGTATTAATATTGATTTCATTTCTCTTAAGCTGTATTTCAGGACTGGACATCTTTAATAGTTTTAGATACAACGCTGTATGAAATAAGGTTCGTACTTAGGAATACCGCTACTCACTACACTTTGACCTACACTATTGTATCCCGAAATACCACAATACTCAGATAATGAGAAACACAATAGTATTAAAATAGTTACTGTTGGAAAAAGATGAATTAAGCATGTACTCTATATTTTATATTGTAGCTTCGTTTGAGCCACTCATGGGTTTCTCTCTTATAAAGCTAAAAATAAGTCAGTAATTTCATGGAATAGAGTACTAAGGTTTTTACTTCATTCCTATTACAGGCAACATCAATTCAAATACAAACTAAGCATGCAGTGCATAACGTTTTCCCCCACCATTTCGTTAACATCAAGAGTTTGGCCTGTGAAAACGCCCAAGAAACAGGCTTCTAATTTTTTTGCGGTCATGAGTGAGCGGTGGAATCTGCCACTATATCTACAAGACAGGATATAGGAACCGAATGTACCATACATTAATAGTCATTGGTCTGGCTTTATGATCTAATTTCCGAACTGAGCAATCTCCCAACTATATGGGTCTTGTAAATATATGCAAGCTATTTATGCACTTAAACGATCACTTAATCTGACGTATCTGGGTGAACAGTGGTGGATCGCATGTAAACTAGTCAAATTCACTACTACTAAGAATATAATTATTACTATTTGTGTGCTTTTCACTCATACTGTGCTAATATAGAGTACGAAAAAGTGGCATGTGTTTACAACATTTGCGACTGATTTTCATAGAAAGGAATTTCGGGGAATCTCAAGATACTTATTACAAGTAGATTTCTTGAGACTTCACGTAAGTAGTGATTAAAACATGCAAATCGATAAAAATGTATTCAATTCTATGTACATGGCTACGTAACATTTTTAGTGACTAGTTTATATACAAAGTTCTTAATCCGTTTAAGTATCACTGGGTAGACGCTCCAAATAAATCAAATGAAATGAAGTTACTTGAATGTAGGAAGAAACGAAGAATTATAGTACTGTAATGACTGTGAGGCACTTGGTACGGATGAATCAAGGTTGAGATGAACAGGCCAAAAAGAACTATTGGTATGTGGGTTTGTGAGTGTATACGAATTAGGAGTGGCATATGGTGGTAATGATCTGGGCAAATTCATTAGATTGAGTGGAATCGAAGGGGTTTTATGGTTAGTAGACTGATTAGCATACACGGGAGGGCATACAGGTTGAGAAAAAGATGTATGATTATTTAGAGTTGAAGGATATTGAAAGGTGTTTGAGGAATACGAATGGTAAGGTAAAGTACTGGCCGGATGCGATTCTAAGTGGTTTGAAGTAGGAACTCGTTTTCTCTCGGTAGGTGGTTCATTAACACCTAGAAAATCAGCAATAGCAGATAGTCGTCTTCCAGCTGGATTGTGGAATTGGGAGTTTGTGCCTGAACCCTGGTTAACTTCACCCCTCATTCCACGCCTGAAATATCTTGGGGTTTTTATCCAGTTCTGCTTTTGAGCTTTTTTAAGTTCACAGCGTCTTGAAAATATGGTGTACGCGTCGAATATTTTCTCATCATTTGTAAGGTTATCTGGTGCTGGTTGGTGCATTATATTTTGTGGTTCATAAGGGTTAATAAGTGACTTTAAAGGAGGATTGTTTTGCGCATGCCGATTAAATGACGTTGAAACGACTTGATTTTTGTGACACTCAACACCTCTTTGAGGCGAATTCGGGATATTCTTCAGTCCTTCTCTGTTTATTGGCACGGGAGCATAAACAGGTCTTGAGACGTTCAGGTGATGAGAGGGGTTAGGATGCTCCATTTTCGTAATCAAAGGTGTATTGTTTACAGTCGAACCTACGGAAGCATCTGACAAAACGAAAAATTGGTATAAGCTATAGAAATGAAACTAATCTGACTAAAAAAAATGTACATCTCAGACAGCCCCTAGACGGTAGACATGATAAAGCCAAAATATTTGTAAGAAACTTAATGGTAACACTACCTAGTACTTTGACTAATAAAATACTATTACTGAGACAATTAGATCGTTTTGTGTTGAAAATAAATGTCACATTTATAAAAATGTCACTCATGTAGTTAAGAGTTTGCTATCCATCATTCAAATTATAATATGAACTCGTTAGACGAGTTTATTTTACTGTCTGTATCAAATGACTAGATAGTTTTAGAAACATTGTATGACTGTGTAGGAGAGTATTGGTTCTTAGTAGTTTATCCATCTTACGAATAGAAGCAACGTATAGGGATGCTTGGCTGTTGAAAAGTCTAGAAATTCAATAATTGGGAATTCGCCTGAGGCAGTGAATTATTAATTGGAACACATGGTTTCCGTAAGTCCCAAGTAAAAACCTCGCATCACTAGCCTTATTGCAAACAGTATAAATCAAATATATCATTTTCTACTTGACAAATGAGTCACATCTAACTTAGAATTTTACCATACAACAGAATAGGTGTTTACTTACGGTGTACTGGATCTTCAATTCCTGATATTTGATTATAACCAGGAGATATATATTGCTGATTATCTCTGTTAGTAATCTGCTGACTGGAATTTTTAATCTCAGTTACATTGATATTCTTTTCTTTTAACGTTGGATTTAGACCCCTAGGTAACTGTCCGGAAGATTTGAGAGCATCAATAGCTGATAATATTACATTAAATGCACTGCTGGATAAAGCTATTCGAGTGCTATTCTCTCCTGCATTAGCATTACGTTCATTTAAGCTCCCAGTGTTTGGAGGAATAGGGTAGTTGTAATTCTTGTACATAGGAACTGAAGGGCCTACTGGAGTTCCAAGTGGTGGGAGAATTAAGCCTTTTTCAAATCTTCTAAGACAATGGATTGTTAAATTAAACACAAAGATAAAAATTGTCAATACAAAAGCATATAAATAGATAATTAAAAGTATTTATGCTAAAAATATCAATCCGAACAGCCAGTCAAAGCAACTACGAGGTATTCATTGACTTGTACACATATACAAAAATAATAGGTCGTTTGGGATTTCATTCTTAAGTATTTCATTCTAACTATATAAATATGAGGAAAAACAGTTTTTCAGGAGGGGTAGGCAATTTTTATGACTAGGGAGTCATCAAATTTTAGGACTTTCGTTGGGATAATTCTACCGACTGAAACACATTTGATTAAGTCTGTTTACTTTAATAATTTAGACAATAAAGTAATAAACAAAAACCTATGATTCAGATCACTTTGTTAGTAGAGAGGTAGAGGATCTCTAAATAATACAGTCGGGTGATGGCAGCCATTGATGTGAATCAAATGACCGTTAGAAAATACTAAAACAGTGAGTTGGGTGAGCAACAATTCTCCAAATATTGCTTTTTATTTCGTCACTGAATGTATGAAACATGGAAGTTACAGGGACTTGATACCAGATATCTTCCTACAAATTACTAGCTATGTCATTATGTAAAAATGGTGAATTAGTGAGTTTGTAAACTTTAATTGATTGAGATGGCCAAGAAGTGGTTTGCATGTGCCTACCTTAGTGGTATGCTAACCAGATTAAAGGTGAGTAGTCAGAAGTTTTAAAAAGGTCTAGATCACACACGTATTGTAGTATCAGTTTATGAAGTTTTGAAATGCTGGGTCCGAAACTTCTCAACTGGAATCAGTAGAGATACGAGACCGAAGGTTTGGGGCTTCAGGTTATCAGGCTCATAAAAAGATGTTGAAGTAAAGCTGATGCATTCTAAACATCATCCAATTCTAATTGCTGAGTACCTTTGTTTTAGTTACTTAGCACCTATTCATTTCCACTTTACGCTGTACGGATAGAAAAGTGGCAAGTGAGACAGATTATAATGGTGTAAATATTTCCAATACAACCCATTATTTGGGACATTTTGGACCTATGCTTTAAGTTGCCCGCCTTTATTTGCTGAATGTTTACGATAGTCATTAAATACAAATAGATTTTCAAACATAAGACACCAAAATATTTGCAGGTAAACAGGTTGCAACATTGGTAAATTCTATAACCATAATAAAATTCTACCAATAAATAAATTCACTTAGGCAAAAATATAAATTTAAATAACGTGGATAAATTGCAGCATATAATAATGCTGGCGACAACAAATAAACCATGATGTGTTCATAGGCCTGTCGTGTAAACCGTGATCTTGATAAATAATATTACAGTTTTAGCGTAACAATGAGATGATGTATTTTGCTAAATCCGTCAAAGTAATATACTCTATAAAACCAACAAGGTTATATAAAATGATGTACAGATATTAACAGAAAAATATGCCCAATTCCTAAAACTAGTCAATTTCTATAATCACTATAAAACGATTTTAAATGGTTATACTTGACTTTATTGAAGAATTTATCGGCATATGTTTGTTACTGATGTCTTGTCAAAGTACAAGGATTAGATGTTACTGAGGTAACTCGTTCCTAATGGCATCTTTTTAAGTGAACTCAGCTTAACTCACTAGTTAGATAACCGGAGCGGTAGCTTACTGAGTAAGATATTAGACTTTCAGCCACTACGTCCCAGGATCAGACTCCGTCCCACTTACTTTGGTCTGGATAACTGGGAAGTATGAATAACCCTTACCTAGGATGTAGCTCATACCCACGCACTTGGTGAAAGAGTTATATTTATATATTTTTAGACACATAAACATTAGTACAAAGGGGCACTAAACAGATGTGCGAGGCATAAATCATTCGATTTGCGTGAGGACTGAGATACCTGGGTTTCCCAATCGAGGCAGATGGTTTCCTTAGTGGGCAACTCGCCGAGCCTTTAACCTGAATGTCTGATCGACAAGGCAGTGGAACAACGTTGAGAGATTCAGTCCCATGGTAGTCGGTGACCAGCAATAGGTTCATATGTAATTTGTTCCCTCAGGATCCTGGAGCCCATGTGCACTACTGGTTTGGAATCTCAAGCCTGGACTCAGATTGATCACATCGCGATCAGCTACCGCTAGCGTGGTTGTGTACAAGACTGCCGCTCCTTTTGGAGTACCTACCTGGACTCTGACCATGCCTTGGTCTGCGCCAATCTTGCCTTACTTTTCAGTGGACAACGAAGTGACCGCCACCAACGGATTGATATAAGCAAGCTGGTTGCAACTTCTGTTGCAAGTAAGTATCGAACCGAGCTAGCCTCTAGGCTAGCTACCACTCCACCGAAAAGTATAGATGAGCATTGGTTGCAATTGCATGACGCCATGAAAATGGCGGGTACAGTCAGTTGTGGGTTTGCGAAACGTCCCGCTTATAAGCACTGGGTTTCTTCTGGTTCCTTACAACTCATTGAAGCCCGTCGGTCTACTCCGGGTGACCGTGAGTTTGACCATAAACGAAGGATGTTACGTAAGGAAATTGGGCAGAGCTTGCGTAAGGACCGAGAAGCCTGGTGGTCGGAGCGTGCTAATGAGCTGGAAGCAGCAGCTGCATCTGGTAACTGCCGGAAGCTCTTCCAGCTCATCCGAGTCACTGGCAGCAAGAAGTCTGGTGTGAGTGAAACAATCTCCGAGGATGATGGGATGCCAATCACTAACCTCCATCGACGTCTTGGACGATGGGCAGAATTTTTCGAAGGGCAGTTCAACTGGCCTGCTGCTCCGGCAACATCGGTCAGACTGTCCTGCCCTCCATGGCCGGTGACGACTGATCCACCAAACGAGGAGGAAGTCCGCAAGGAACTCCAACTCTTCAAGCGTTACAAATCACCTGGCCCAGATGACTTACCTCCGGCTCTTTTTAAAGATGGTGGTGACTTTTTGACTAACGAACTGACGACGTTGTTTACGAAGGTTTGGGAACTAGAGAGTGTACCAACGTCATGGAATGAGTCGATAGTTGTCCCTATCTTTAAAAAGGGTTCACGTCGTTCCTGTAACAACTATCGGGAGATAAGTCTACTTCCGATTGCGTTCAAGCTATTGGCTTCCGTCATACTTCGTAGGTTGTTCAAAACCCGAGAAAGATTGACTCGCGAGGAGCAGGCTGGGTTTCGTTCTGGTCGAGGATGTATTGATCATATATTCACCCTCCGCCAAATGTTAGAACACCGTCATACTTATCAAAGGCCAACAATCGTAGTGTTTCTTGACATCAGGGCTGCCTTCGATTCGTTAGACAGGACTGTTCTCTGGGATTGTCTATTGAAGAAGGGTGTGTCTGAGAAGTTTATTAACATCCTAAAAGCCCTATATAAAAACACCTCAGACAGAGTGAGGGCATACAACCACCTCTCTCCATTGTTCCATTCGAGCAGTGGGGTTAGGCAGGGTTGCCCAATCTCACCATTCCTCTTCAACTTTGCCATCGATGACATTCTGGAAACAGCTCTGATGAATGTAAGTAATGGTGGTGTGGATCTGTTGCTTGGAGAAAGACTCCTCGACCTTGAGTATGCGGACGATATTGTCTTACTGTGCGATAATGCCCAAGGCATGCAATCCGCACTTAATCAGTTGGCAATCAGTGTCCGTAGGTATGGTATGTGCTTTGCACCTTCTAAGTGCAAAGTACTTCTACAAGACTGGCAGGATTCCAATCCTGTACTCACCCTGGATGGTGAGCAGATAGACGTAGTTGAGAAGTTCGTGTATCTGGGTAGCTGCATAAGTGCTGGTGGGAGTGTGAGTGATGAGATCAATGCACGAATAGTGAAAGCCAGAGAGGCTTATGCCAATCTGGGACACCTTTGGCGCCTTCGTGATGTTAGTCTGGCTGTAAAAGGTCGGATCTACAACGCGTCGGTGAGAGCAGTTTTGCTCTATGCTTGTGAAACCTGGTCTCTCCGAGTTGAGTACGTTAGACGACTCTCTGTGTTCGATCATCGCTGTCTCCGAAGGATTGCTGACATTCAGTGGCAACACTATGTCAGTAATGCAGAGGTTCGGCATCGTGTGTTCGGGTACAGAGATGATGATTCAATTGGTGTCACCATCTTGAAACACCGACTTCGGTGGCTTGGACATGTTCTCCGAATGTCGTCCCAGAGAATTCCACGTCGTGCATTATTTGCCGACTCTGGGACTGGTTGGAAGAAGCGGAGAGGTGGTCAGTGCATGACATGGTGTCGTGGCATGAAAGAAAGCTGCAAAGGACTGGCTTCTGTTGGTCCTTCACGACTCCCTGGTTGGGGTCTGAGAGATGGTGCTACACAGTGGCTAGAGACGTTATCAGATATGGCTCAGAATAGAAGCCAGTGGCGATCCTGCTGTAACCTTCTTTTACTTTCTTCGTAAAAAAGAACTGGTTGTATCTTCCTTAACTGAAGGGTTTCTTCTGATTGTACCTTTCCATTCATCCATTATTACCACGATTATTATTACACTACCTTACACCAATCTCTTCCTTATTGTTATTTTTTACCCTCTTCGCCTTTTTTTTCATTTTCTTTAAATTCTCATTGTTTTGTGTGGCGCATATATATTTGGCGAAGTCTTGTACCAATATGTATGTGTACAAATAAATAAATAGAAAAATAAATAATAGTAACAATTGCTCAATTTAGTAAAACTTGGTAATTATTATACATTTAAAAATTGATACATAATTTGAATAAAATTGGATATAATTTGACACATATAATTGGCCCCCGAATGACCTGGTATGACCGTGCATACAACCACTGCAAGGGAAGGCCTACGCATTACATTCTCACGGTGGGGGTGTTGTGTACGAAATTGAGAGGATGAAAAGAGAGTGTCCGGCGCTTTAACCGGGTGGATGGACACGGAGGGTCTACATAGGAAAGTTGAAAAACCCTGATTTCAAAACAATGGTGCACATAGGCTCCAGGATCCTAAGGAAACAAGTGGCGTATTAACATATTGTTGGTCACCGGCTACCATCAGACTGCATCTCCTTACGGTGCTCCACTGCTTTGTGGATTAAACCTTTAGGTCAAAGGCTCGATGAGTGACCTCCCTAGAAAACCACCTGTTTCCGTTAGGGCACCCGAGCAGTACCCCAGCCCTCACACAAATCGAATGACTTATGTGGCGCATATCTATTTGGTGCCTCCTTGTACCAATGTTTATGTGTTTAAATAAATGATATAAACTTCTGGAGCCTATATCAAGAAAGCTTTTATACAAACTAAACCCGCTCTAGTTGGCAAACAGGGAAGAAGAGGAATGGGAACAATTTCGTTCACAGCGTTGAAGTTATAGATGCGAATCATTATCATGATGCACAAGCGTGTGACTAAGTAGAATTGAGCAAGGAAAATAGCACAACATAATAAGAAGGAAAAATGAGCAGCTTTCATATTTAATTTAGACAAAATAAAATGCATAGGTGACTGATAAATTTTATTGATGGTTCGCTATGCCAAAATTACTGAAGAACATGTGTATCTTTTCACCATTTAAAATGTTAACCCCTGGCTGGGGTCCGAGAGATGGTGCTACACAGTGGCTAGAGACGTTATCAGATATGGCTCAGAATAGAAGCCAGTGGCGATCCTGCTGTAACCTTCTTTTACTTTCTTCATAAAAAGTGGTGGTGTCTCCCTTACCTGAAAGATTTCTTCCGATTGTACTTTTCCGTTCCCTCATTACTACCACACTACCTTACACCAATCTCTTCGTTATTGTTCTCTTTTTTTTCTATTTCTCTTCGAATTCCCATTGCTTTGTGTGGCGCATATATATTGGCGCTCTCTTGTACCAATATTTATGTGTTCAAATAAATAAATAAATTTCCAACTCCCCTAAGTGGACTCTTCATATCCACCAACCCGGCTAAAGCGCCGGACATTTGCTTTTCGTCCTCTCAATTTCGTAAACAACATCCCCGCCGCGAGAAGACATTAGGTAGGACTTTCCCGTCAGTTGTTGTATACGCCTGGCCATGTGAGCATTTCGAGAGGGAGAGTTGACTCTCCCCACTCTCAGTTATACCAGGGTATTTGGGGGCTTTATTTATAATTACTTAGTTAGACAATCAAAACATTGAACGGTGCATATATATTTTTTGCAAACCCATTAAGAACACAAGATAACATTGGTTTAAACGACTTAGCTAGCAGCGTTCTATTTTATTTACTAGTCTTGATTTTAAAATTTTCCGTAGGAAATAAGCAGTGGGATTCAGTCAATACCTTCATAAATACAATTTTCTCCATTACAAACAAGTTTACAAATTTACACTTTCAAGCATTACAAGAAAGAATTGAAGAAATTATGTATTTATATTACTTACCTTGATTTATAATAATGATTGTAAGAAAAATCATGTATAAAAAAGCAATGTTGAACTGGAGAATTTTCAGTATTTGATAATTTGTTAGCCTGAATTCTTGCTGTAGCGGATACATCTGCTGCTGTTTGTCGAAGGTTTTCTTCATGTCTACTCTTCAAAGTTTTTAACTTTTCTAAAACCCAATCAGCTTCCTTTGTGAACTGGTCAGTGTAAGAAGAGTCTCGTCGTAATTTACCGCTTGAATTAGATGCTTTTAATTGCAGTAAGCCTTCTTGTTCTAGCTCTTGACTAGTGAAATATAAGTTTTATAAAACACAAAAATAGATTATTTATCAAAAGTAAACATCCATTACCTGTGTTCTCTTTCTAGTATTTTATTATTTGATAGTGTCTCTAAACAATTATCTGCAATTACCCAACCACAAGACTAAAGTGAGACTATAAAAAACGTAAACCACATGTAAATTTATTATTATCAAACATCTCACCTGCTTTTGCTTTTGTTAGGTTATCTTAAAATTTCAAAGCATCAAAAGAAATTCTTTTTAAAGTGCACTGTGAAGAGAGAGTGCACCAGAAGTTTGTCTTAGACATACTTTGAAACAGAAGAATGGAAACATCCCTATAGTAAATGGGTTCTATGGGTGCTTGAAAAACAAGTTTTTCAAAGCTAACTGGGCCTACATGATTTACTGACTGATGTCATTTTGTAATAAAAACAAACGCCAAATCGGAAATCAGCTTATTTTAATAAAGTCTTTTTGATTATACAATTCGCATAGTCAGTGACGCTAAGAAAACAACAAAATAATCAAGAGCTGCTCTTAGCGGAAGAATTCAAACTGTTTTCCATAATGATTTGGCTATCGATGTTTGATATTTTATTGCTTTCTAAGAGTCCTTTTAAATTATTCGTTCTATGATGTTACAGTTCAGTAGTTTGAAGTTTCCGCAATTTTGAAAGAGATTAATAATTACAAAAAAGATTATTTCCGAACATTTACACACCGCGATAATACCGTTACTTATGTAAACTACTTTATTTAAGAGGTTGGAAAGAAACACATCGAAATCCCAACCCGGAAAAATGCAACAAGTAAAAGATTTTACTGTAATGTTCCAACTCATTAACTTAGGAATATACAACTATAAAAACGTTAATATAATATATAATATATATATATATATATATATATATATATATATATAAAACTTGACTTTTCAAAAACTAGAATATGCAAAATACCAAGTAAACTGAATGTCAACGTACATATATTTTTCACAATCCTCATCTGTGATTGTTATATCCTCTACAAATTCTCCGTTCAGTTGTATATCCTTGTTTTCTGATATAATAGTATCCATAAGAAATTGAGACTTTCTGTTTGGATTGCTTGTGTCAACATCGGTAACACTGTTCCTTTTTTTATCGATTGATCTCATGATAACATTGTAACGTGCATAAAAACTTGAGTCAGAATCTGGAGAGCTCACTAGATGTACATAAAGTTATTGGACATAAAATACGAGGTAAAATACCTTCTGCAGTATTTGTTTCTTCATCAGAAGAATCTTCTATTATTTCTCCTTCTTCAAGGTCTCCCGAAACGGGAGTATTAGAAGCGGAGTGCTCACAAGTACGCGGAGGCTTTATAGAAAGGTAATTATAAAAAGTTAATAAAGATTTGAATTCTTACCGATTTTTGACACTTCTCTTTTAAAAGACGTGCTTCATTGTGTTCTTGAATAAGACGTATAATTTCGCTTTGAAGATCAAGATCTAGTAAAATTAACTCTATGTGAAATCAAGGCTTACCTGCTACAGAATGTTCTTTGATAATAAGACGTTTCCTTCCTTCAAAATCTTCTATCTTACGAGCATACACCTCCAGTCGACAAGCTTGAAGTGATTTATCACTATAATCCCGGTCAATAATTCTGAACAGAGGTAAGTAATATGTGTTCTAGAAAACTTTTAATATACTGTTTTGATTAACTTACAAGATATGTTTTTCGATGGATAATACTACACAGGTGATTTATCACTGACTTTTTTGGTAACCACTGATTACAGAGACTACAAATATACAGACATTCATCCAGTTCCCGTAACTGATACTCGATCATATAATTGAGTCCTATTAGAGGCTGAGTACACACATCAAGAAACGGTTGTATCTTGGCAGTAACTTTTACTTGAGCCTGACGTTTACCCTTCAACAAAGAACGATTTCCTACAATTATATGACATAAAAAAGGTCATATCAGAACGATCAGAAAAATACGAGTCTTATTTCTAAATGACAATTTTCATCGGTAATGTTAGTCACTCTCAAAGTAAAATGTTACTAAAGTTTCTAGATAGGCAATAAGTATTATTATTAACCCTTAATTTGACCATATTTTTTCCGACGTTACCTCTACATGCCTTATCATATGAAAAATTTGCAGTGGCCACAAACCTGCTCCCCATACAATTGATGCTGGTGAGTTTTAAATACACGCAAAAAATACAATACAAATCATAATGTATAGGGAATCTAAATTAAATGCTACACTTCACTTTCCAGGAAAAGTTAGGAAACCCCTCCTTTGCTGCTATACAGCCCGATCGGATAAGTTCGGGTTTAGATGCATAAGGTTAGTCAGTCATCAACAACGTAGAACTTCGTACTTACGTACATCAGTTCGAGTTGCCATATCACATTAACACAAAGATACAATTGTCAATTCAAATCCCGTAGTTGTGGAGGTAGTAAAAGTATAAACAGTAATCGGAAACATGAGGGTTTGAAGATGTTATTCAAGAAGTACAATACAGTGAAATAAATTTGGAAAGAAAATAAAGGACATGAAGAATTCAGAAGATTAGAATTTAGGAGAACACAAAGAGTGGATACACCTGCGCACATCACTGCAAACGATTTTGAGCCATGTCATTCAAGATCTCTAATCATCGGTTGCTATCGTCTCGTCGATCCCAACCAGGTAGTCTACACCTACCAACATGGCTCAGTCCACTTGTCAGTGATTTCATGGATTTGTGCCATGTTTTGGTCTGTTCGCCTGTAGTCTTCTTCCAACTTACTCCTACTCCAACACCTACACTGACGAATAAGGGGTACTATCTTATTATAAAAATAATTATCATAGGCAATTTTGTAACACAATGAATACGAGATTCACACTTATCTAGTAGATGGAAATTTTACAACAAACTATACTTCAGTGATAAAAGAAACTTAATTTTAATCATACCTATATGAAATTGACTCCTTTTGCAATATTACTTTACAGGCTAGTAACTAACAGAATCAGAACGATAGTTTATTTGGTACGAAACCATTGTAAGAATGGGTAGAAAACTAAGTAAACACCATACTACCACTAATACATTTTCTATGAGCAAGAGCCTCCATTTGCTGCTAGTAGTAATGGTGCGAAAATGTTTTTCCAAATTCAATTAGTTAGTTAATGTGGTTTGAATCCATGAGGCTGGAAACTAACTCAAAAATTTTTTCCCAAATATTAATTCTGATAGAAACAGACAGAGGTTGGAAGATAATGAAGTTGTAAATGGTTATTGCTTCTTTGCTATCTGACTGACTGAAACACACGGTTACAGTATGAAACAGACATAAAAAGTCAGTATTTAAAATTCACAAATGTGTTGCAATTGAATCGCACACAAAACGGGTCTAACATTGATTTTATCGATCCCATACATAGGTACTTTTCTTGTTAGTTTCATAGAATGACAAAATAATTGAGATTATTCGTAATACCAAGAGCTTTGAGAGCTATTACTTTGTTAGTCAACGATAGTTAATTGGGAATGAGATAAAACCAAACCAAGCGATGTAAGAAGCCAGTAACTAGTTACTAAAATAAAACAACTATGTTATAAAAAGATAAGTTAAAACAAATAATAAAAGATTGTAAAAGTTTATCTAAGTTCAGATTTTATTCTTGCCTTACCAGTTGACTCAAAAATAAAAACATTTTCTCGATGTCGACGTCCATTAAGATGTGAACCAAGAGCTTTGTGAGATGGGAATTCCACTTCACACAACTAAAGAAATATAAAAGGGATTATTTAAAATATAACATAGAAGACTGAAGGAAATTTGGTTGGACTTAGTATGCAGTTTAAAAAAATAGTATTCGTGTATGAGTTGACAAACGGTTAGAAAAACTTACAATATCTGGGATATGTAACGCTACTTTATTATCGATGTTGAACCTACTAGTTTAACACTCAAAATAGTAAAGGAGTGGTAGCTAAATGGTTATAATAACACAGAATTCCATGCATGGGGAATTATACGACCTGAGTTCAGTCGTTAATGTGCTCCGTTAAACCAGTAATTGACCGGGTCAAATACACCTTCACTTGTCAAGATTTAGAAAGCCAAATATTATTGTAGATCAAAAAAGTACAAATCAAAATGTAGCACGAACTTAACTGTATCTACAGAGATACATTATTATCTGCATGCTGTGCAGCAAACTCCGCCTGTAGCTCCTCTAGAGTTACTTCCGGTTCCAAGCCCACACAAAGGAGGGTTGGATGTGAAATCGGTTACCCCATCCTGTAGAAAAAAACCTTGCTAAAAAACGCCAACGAGATTAATAAAATTAAATCATTTAAACTCTGTCCTGGGAGTTTAAGAAAGAATTATGAAACTTCACGATGAAAGCTGAGATTCTTCGGAAGTCACGAGGCCGGTGCCTCTTCTAGCAACCATAACAACAATTATTATAGGTACATGGAATGTGGGAGACCGGGAAAACCCGATAAATAGTAACAGAAATGAGGAAATACAACTCGGCAGTACTCGAAATCAGCGGAACCCCTTGGACAGCAAAGGATAGATACGGGAGAGATGCTGTCGCACTCCAGTCACGAAGAGGAAAATGCTCCACACATTCAGGAGGTGCTCTGATGCTGTCCAAAGAAGCACGAAATGCACCTATAGAATGGGAATCTTCTGGATGAAGGGTCATCGAAGCATCCTTCAAAACAAAGAGAGAGAATCACAATGAATGTTATCCAGTGTTATACACCCACCAATTATAGCAACGACGACAATCAAGATCAGTTCTATGAGATCTCACCATCATGATGGGAGACCTAAACGCCAAAGTCGGGATGTAAAACACCGTGTATGAAGATATCATGGAACAACATGGACTGAGAGAGATTTACAAAACTTATGTGCATTCAACAACTTAGTTAAAGGTGGTACAATATTGCCAGACAAAGCTACATGTTTATTTATTTATTTTAACACATAGATATTGGTACAAGGAGGCACCAAATACATATACGCCACACAAATCTCATTTGATTTGTGTGAGTACTGTGATATTGCCCGGGTGCCCAAATCGAAGCACGTTTTTTTTTAGGAGGCCACACCCGGAGCCTTCGACCTAAAGGTTTCATCTAAAAGGCGGTGGAGCATCGTAAGAAGATGCAGTCCCATGGTGGTCGGTGACCAACGATTGGTTCATATACCATTTGTTCCATCAGGATCCTGGAGCCCATGTGAACCATCGGTTTGGAATCAGGGTCTTCCAACTCCCCATCGGTGAACTCTCTGTGTCCACCAACCCGGTTAGAGCGCCGGACATTCCCTTTTCGTCCTCTCGATTTCGTAAACAACATCTCCGCCACGAGAAGGCAGTGAGTGGGACTTCCCTGGAAGGGGCCATATACGCGTGGCCATGTGAGAGCATTTCGGGAGGGAGAGTGGACTCTCCCCACTCTCGGCCGTACCAGGGCATTTGGAACTAAAACTTCAAATATTGTGCTACATCGGTCTCACCAGACCACACCACGGAGAATCAAATACCTATTTGTATCAACAAAAAATTCCGAAGGACAATGGAAGACTTGAGAACATGGAGAGGAGCTGAGATACCTTCGGATCACCACCTGGTCGTTGACAAGATGAAAATGAAGCTAAAAAATGTAATGGAAAACTGAGGAAACAACATCGTTCAGTACATCCTTCCTTCGACATATTGGCAAACTCAACGAATTCGAAATAACTCTCAACAAAGGGTTCCAAGCCTTACATAATATATTCAAACAAGAAAAAACTACTATGGAGGACAATTGGAAAAGGATTACAGAAGCACTAGCTTCAACGTATCAGGAGGTTCTATGACGCATCAGACATCATCATAAGGAATGGATCTCTATAGAAACCTTAGACAAGATTCGAGAAAGGAAGAACGAAACGGCAATTAACAACAGCTGAACAAGAGCAGAGAAAGTCAAGGAACAAACTGTATACACAGAAGCAATTGAAGAGGAGCATTAGACCCGACAAGCAGAAATATGTGAAAGACCTAGCAACAACAGCGGAAAAAGCTGGAAAAGAAGGAAGTATGAGACAGCTATATGACACGACGAAGAAACTGGCAAGGAAGTATAGTAAGCCAAAGAGACCAGTCAAAGACAAGTAAGGCAAGACAATTACTAAGACTCAAGGAAAGAGGAACAAACGGGTAGAGCACTTTGAGGAACTCTTGAATAGGCCAGCCTCACTGCACCCAACGGGTATTGAAGAAGCATCTACAGATCTTCCTATGGACGTCACTCCACCAGCGAAGGAAGAAATCTGGATGACCATCAGACGAATAAAGAGCGAGAAAGCAGCAGGACCTGACAACATACCAGCTGAAGCACTAAAGTTAGACATAGAAGTAACTGCAAGCATGCTTCATTTTCTACTCAGGAAGATTTGGAAGGAAGAACAAGTGCCGATGGACTGGAAAGAAAGACCTCTCATCAAGATTTCAAAGAAATGAAATCTGAGCAAATGTGAGAACTACAAAGTCATCACACAACTATTTGTACCAGAAAAAGTTTTGAACAGTGTTGTTGAATCGCAAATAATATTCAGTAGATGCACAGTTTCGAGATCAACGAGCTAGACTTCGTAAGGATCGGTCGTGCACAGACCAAATCGCTACATTACTGATTATTGTTGAACAATCAATAAAATGGAACTCGTCACTATACATCAATTTAATTGATTAGGAGAAAACAAATGACAGTGTGGAAAGGAAAACCTTATGGAAACTTCTTCGACACTATAGAGTATCTGAGATTGCCAATATCACCCGGACTACAGTGCAAAGTGGTGTATGCAGGACAGCTGACAGACGCTTTCCAAGTAAGAACCGGTGTCAGACAAGGCTATCTACTCTCCCCCTTTCTCCTTCTTCTAATGCTTGGCTGAATTATGAAGACCTCGAGATATGAGGGAAAGCACGAAATACAATGGATAGCTCAGAACCAATTGGACGATTTGGACTTTGCAGATGACCTAACCCTCCTACCTCACACACACGAACAAATGCAGATTAAGACAACTAGTGTAGCAGCAGCCTCTGCATCAGTAAGTCTTAAAAAACACAAGGGAGAAAGCAAGATCCTCAAATACAACACGAAGAACGCCAACCCAATCACACTTGATGGAGAAACTCTGGAAGAGGTGGAAAGTTTCACTTACCTTGGTAGCATCATCTATGAAAGTGAAGGATCTGATGCAGACGTAAAGGCGAGGATTGGCAAACCAAGGACAGCATTCCCACAATCGGAGAACATATCAACAGTTAAAAGACAAATCGAATGATATCAAACAAAAACTTATGCTCAAACTCTGAAATCATGTCCTCATAACACAACACCAGGTTAAAGATCAGTGAAACTGATAACACCGTCTAGACTAAGAACTCTGAAATTAAAATATGCGGTTTTAGAAAACTTGAGAGCCCCTAAATGCCCTGGAATGACCAACGGTAGGGAGAACTCGCTTTTCCTCTCGAAATGCTCACATGGCCAGGCGTATACAACAACTGACAGGAAAGTCCTACCTAATGTCTTCTCGCGGCGGGGATGTTGTTTACGAAATTGAGAGGACGAAAAGCAAATGTCCGGCGCTTTAGCCGGGTTGGTGGATATGAAGAGTCCACCTAGGGGAGTTGAAAAACCCTGATTCTAAACCAATGGTGCACATGGGCTCCAGTATTCTGAAGGAACAAATTACATATGAACCTATTGCTGGTCACCGACTACCATGGGACTGAATCTCTCAACGTTGTTCCACTGCCTTGTCGATTAGACATTCAGGTTAAAGGCTCGGCGAGTTGCCTCCTAAGGAAACCACCTGCTTCGGTTTGGGTACCCGGGTAGTATCCAAGCCCACACACAAATTAATGATAATTGCTGGAAAAATTACTCTTGCTTCAACGCTTATTGAGAAGAATCATATTCACAATCATTTGATAACATGCACTTTTATTTTTTTCATGTTACGTCACTTGTGTACTCTCCTTTATTCTCATCTTGCATATTTTAATTTTAAACTTTTACAGAAGCTCGCCTATGGTAGGAACACTGTTCTATCTAAACGATCTTAAGTCACTGACTGATCGAAAGTTGAATGCTACCACCGAACACGAATACTGAGACAGTCTTTCTGAAACCACGTATGCCAATCAAACTGGCCTCCTTCAATGTCCGCACACTAATGCAGGTCGGAAAACAGAGAGGGTTGGCTGTCTTTAGTCTTAATATCGATGTCTATTGTCTGAGGCCCGTATTCAAGACTCTAGTGAAGTACTACAAATTCGATCTCCATCTGTCGGAGAGCTTGTTTCATGTGCATTTGTCTGGGGACATTGTGGTATCTTGGTCCAGTTTTTCTGGCGTTGGTATGACGCTAAGCTGTAGAGCCAAGGTAGCACTGATTGGATGGACCCACATTAACAGTCGGTTATGTGCTGTTAGATTAGAAAGGCCCATCAAAGTGCGAAGAAATTGGTGTGAAAAACAATGTGTTTTAGTCATTGCCTATGCTCCGACAGATTGCGGGCCGGATGTGATCAAGTGTGAGTCCTACTACCAATTAAGTGTTCGTTTACACAAAGTCCGTCCGAAAGATATTGCGGTACTAGCCGGAGACTTGGATGCTCAGGTCGGGCGTCTAGGCACAGGATAGAGTCGTTCAGGTGGCCAATGGGGACTCGTTGGTCGCAGGTCAGGTAACGGTGACCGTCTACTGCAACTTTGAGCAGACTACAACCTGTTGCCGGTTAGCACTAACTTCCGGAACAGTCGCCGCCAATGTGCTACTTGGTGTCCTCCTTCTGCATCTCAAACCTGGACTCAGATTGATCACATCGCGATCAGCTATCGCTGGCGTATTTGTGTACAAGACTGCCGCTCCTTTTGGAATACCTATCTGGGCTCTGATCATGCCCTTGTTTGCACTAATCTTACCTTGCGTTTCAGCAGCTTACAAATTCATCATCCTAAACGGGTAGATGTCAGTAAATTGGTTGCAACTTCTGTTGCAACTAAATATCAAATCGAGCTAGGTTCAAGGCTAGCTAACATACCACCGAAAAGTATAAATGAGCATTGGTTGCAACGGCATGACACCATGAAGATGACGGGTGAAGTCGCTTGCAACTTCGTGAAACGTCCCGCTTGTAAGCACTGGAGTTATTCAGCCTCTTTACAACTCATTGAAGCCCGTCGGTCTACTCCGGGTGACCGTGAGTTTGACCAGAATTTATGACTTTTATGTAATGAAATTGGGCAAAGCTTGCGTAAAAATCGAGAAGCCTGGTGGTCAGAGTATGACAATGAGTTGGAGGCAGCAGCTGCATCTCCACCAATGTTAGAACACCGTGACACTCATCACAAACCAACAATCGTAGTACTAGTTGACAGTAGGGCCGCATTCGACTCGCTGGACAAGACTGTTCTCTGTGACTGTCTTATTTATTTATTTATTTGAACACATGAATATTGGTACAAGACAGCGCCAATATATATGCGCCACACAAAACAATGAGAATTCGAAGAGAAATAAAAAAAAACTAAGGAGCGCAAAAGAAAAAGAGAACAATAACGAAGAGATTGGTGTAAGGTAGTGTGGTAGTAACAAGGGAACGGAAAGGTACAATCAGAAGAAATCTTTCAGGTAAGGGAGACACCACCACTTTTTATGAAGAAAGTAAAAGAAGGTTACAGCAGGATCGCCACTGGCTTCTATTCTGAGCCATATCTGATAACGTCTCTAGCCACTGTGTAGCACCATCTCTCAGACCCCAACCAGGGAATCGTGAAGGACCAACAGAAGCCAGTCCTTTGCAGCTTTCTTTCATGCCACGACACCATGTCATGCACTGACCACCTCTCCGCTTCTTCCAACCAGTCCCAGAGTCGGCAAATAATGCACGACGTGGAATTCTCTGGGACGACATTCGGAGAACATGTCCAAGCCACCGAAGTCGGTGTTTCAAGATGGTGACACCAATTGAATCATCATCTCTGTACCCGAACACACGATGCCGAACCTCTGCATTACTGACATAGTGTTGCCACTGAATGTCAGCAATCCTTCGGAGACAGCGATGATCGAACACAGAGAGTCGTCTAACGTACTCAACTCGGAGAGACCAGGTTTCACAAGCATAGAGCAAAACTGCTCTCACCGACGCGTTGTAGATCCGACCTTTTACAGCCAGACTAACATCACGAAGGCGCCAAAGGTGTCCCAGATTGGCATAAGCCTCTCTGGCTTTCACTATTCGTGCATTGATCTCATCACTCACACTCCCACCAGCACTTATGCAGCTACCCAGATACACGAACTTCTCAACTACGTCTACCTGCTCACCATCCAGGGTGAGTACAGGATTGGAATCCTGCCAGTCTTGTAGAAGTACTTTGCACTTAGAAGGTGCAAAGCACATACCATACCTACGGACACTGATTGCCAACTGATTAAGTGCGGATTGCATGCCTTGGGCATTATCGCACAGTAAGACAATATCGTCCGCATACTCAAGGTCGAGGAGTCTTTCTCCAAGCAACAGATCCACACCACCATTACTTACATTCATCAGAGCTGTTTCCAGAATGTCATCGATGGCAAAGTTGAAGAGGAATGGTGAGATTGGGCAACCCTGCCTAACCCCACTGCTCGAATGGAACAATGGAGAGAGGTGGTTGTATGCCCTCACTCTGTCTGAGGTGTTTTTATATAGGGCTTTTAGGATGTTAATAAACTTCTCAGACACACCCTTCTTCAATAGACAATCCCAGAGAACAGTCCTGTCTAACGAATCGAAGGCAGCCCTGATGTCAAGAAACACTACGATTGTTGGCCTTTGATAAGTATGACGGTGTTCTAACATTTGGCGGAGGGTGAATATATGATCAATACATCCTCGACCAGAACGAAACCCAGCCTGCTCCTCGCGAGTCAATCTTTCTCGGGTTTTGAACAACCTACGAAGTATGACGGAAGCCAATAGCTTGAACGCAATCGGAAGTAGACTTATCTCCCGATAGTTGTTACAGGAACGACGTGAACCCTTTTTAAAGATAGGGACAACTATCGACTCATTCCATGACGTTGGTACACTCTCTAGTTCCCAAACCTTCGTAAACAACGTCGTCAGTTCGTTAGTCAAAAAGTCACCACCATCTTTAAAAAGAGCCGGAGGTAAGTCATCTGGGCCAGGTGATTTGTAACGCTTGAAGAGTTGGAGTTCCTTGCGGACTTCCTCCTCGTTTGGTGGATCAGTCGTCACCGGCCATGGAGGGCAGGACAGTCTGACCGATGTTGCCGGAGCAGCAGGCCAGTTGAACTGCCCTTCGAAAAATTCTGCCCATCGTCCAAGACGTCGATGGAGGTTAGTGATTGGCATCCCATCATCCTCGGAGATTGTTTCACTCACACCAGACTTCTTGCTGCCAGTGACTCGGATGAGCTGGAAGAGCTTCCGGCAGTTACCAGATGCAGCTGCTGCTTCCAGCTCATTAGCACGCTCCGACCACCAGGCTTCTCGGTCCTTACGCAAGCTTTGCCCAATTTCCTTACGTAACATCCTTCGTTTATGGTCAAACTCACGGTCACCCGGAGTAGACCGACGGGCTTCAATGAGTTGTAAGGAACCAGAAGAAACCCAGTGCTTATAAGCGGGACGTTTCGCAAACCCACAACTGACTGTACCCGCCATTTTCATGGCGTCATGCAATTGCAACCAATGCTCATCTATACTTTTCGGTGGAGTGGTAGCTAGCCTAGAGGCTAGCTCGGTTCGATACTTACTTGCAACAGAAGTTGCAACCAGCTTGCTAATATCAATCCGTTGGTGGCGGTCACTTCGTTGTCCACTGAAAAGTAAGGCAAGATTGGCGCAGACCAAGGCATGGTCAGAGTCCAGGTAGGTACTCCAAAAGGAGCGGCAGTCTTGTACACAACCACGCCAGCGGTAGCTGATCGCGATGTGATCAATCTGAGTCCAGGCTTGAGATGCAGAGGAGGACGCCAGGTGGCACATCGGCGATGACTGTGCCGAAAGTTAGTGCTAACCGGCAACAGGTTGTAGTCTGCTCAAAGTTGCAGTAGACGGTCACCGTTACCTGACCTGCGACCAACGAGTCCCCATTGGCCACCTGAACGACTCTATCCTGTGCCTAGACGCCCGACCTGAGCATCCAAGTCTCCGGCTAGTACCGCAATATCTTTCGGACGGACTTTGTGTAAACGAACACTTAATTGGTAGTAGGACTCACACTTGATCACATCCGGCCCGCAATCTGTCGGAGCATAGGCAATGACTAAAACACATTGTTTTTCACACCAATTTCTTCGCACTTTGATGGGCCTTTCTAATCTAACAGCACATAACCGACTGTTAATGGGGATCCAATCGACTAGTGCTGCCTCAGCTCTAGCGCTTAGTGCGACACCAACGCCAGCAAGACCAGACGAAGATGCCACAGGGTCCCCGGATAAGCGCACATAAAACAAGCTTTTTGAAGCGACAGATGGAGATCGAATTTGTAGTACTTCGCCAGAGTCTTGAATACGGGTCTCGGATAGACAACAAACATCAATATTAAGACTTTCCAAAGACATAGCCAGCCCTATCTGTTGTCCGACCTGCATAAATGTGCGAACGTTGAAGGCAGCCAGTTTGAATGGTGCACATGGTTTCAGAAAAACTGCTTCAGTTCTCGTATTCGGTGGTAACATACAATTTTCAACCGGACAGTGACTCGAGAACGTTTAGATACAGTCGAATTTCCACAAACGACGAGCCGCTGTATAAGTATAAAAGAGGGTGAATAATGTGGAATAATAATAATAATAATAATGACAATCATAGTAATAATAATAGTATTAGTAATGACAATAATTGTAATGATAATAATTTGAATCAATTGATTGTTTTTCGAAGCGAGAAAAGTAATTTCCATAGACATAAAGAGTTCATCATTTGTGTGTGGGCTGTGATACTGCCCGGGTGCCCAAACCGAAGCAGGTGGTTATCTTAGGAGGCCACACCCTGGGCCTTTGACCTAAAGGTCTAAACCACAATGCAGTGGAGCATCGTAAGGAGATGCAATCCCATGGTAGCTGGTGACCAACGATTGGTTCATACGCCATTTGTTCCCGCAGGATACTGGAGCCCATGTGCACCATTGGTTTGGGACTGTCTAATTAAGAAGGGTGTGCATGAGAAATTTATTAACATACTACAAGCCCTATACATAAACACCATTCCTCTTTAATTCTGCTATGGATGATCTTCTTGAAACAGCTCTGATGGATGTAGGGTGATGATGGTGTGGATTTGTTGTTCGGAGAAAGACTTCTCGACCTTGAGTATGCAGATAACATCATCTTACTGTGCGATGATACCCAAGTCATTCAGTCCGTACTTAATTAGTTGGCAATTAGTGTCCGTAAGTATGGTATGTGCTTTTCACCTTCGAAGTGCAAAGTACTTTTACGAGACTGACAGGCCCCTGAACCTGCACTCACCCTGGGTAGTGAGCAGATAGTAATCAAGACGTTCGTGTATCTGGGTAGCTGCATAAGTGCTGGTGGTGGCGTAAATGATGAGATCAATTCACGTACAGTGAAAGCCAGAGCAGCTGATTCATACCTGATGACACATTGAAATCAAACATAAGACTCCAAATACTGAAACATCTTATAATTAGTTCAGTTAGAGTAAGATGAAAATTAGGGGGAACTAGTATCACTAGTGATAAGTTTGCTATCAAAAGCTCGTGAAGGTACCAGTTCCAAATGAATCTTAACATAAATTTTGAGCACATCAGTTGAAGTAGTTAAACATGTTTCAGTAGACTATGCAGTGATTTGATGACAATAGACAGTATCTCAAGTGAGTAAACAGGAAAGCTGAGCAGATCAAAGAGGTTTGTACACTATATTCTAAAAAAACTTAGCTCTGAAGACTGTAAACTGAGGTATTTTTGACTACGGATTTGTACCCAGTATTAAATATATGCATGTATATTTGACTTAGTGGTATGTTGCAGTGTAAAACGAAATTAGAAATGTACTTTTATCCATATAGTGTTTGGATTTATCTCCCAAGTCAACATGTTTATTAGGAAGCCTATTAAGACAAACTGTGGAACTAAAGAAATTGTTTGCAACTGGCTGAAATTTCAAAGACTGATTTAGAAGTTTTCTGTCAAACATTATCATGAACGAGATCAATGTGTACAGTTACTCTGGTAAGATAGACAGTTTTTGAAAATAAGCTGTGTGGATTTAACTCAATTTCAAATGGTTTGGATTAGCCCGTTGTTAGTAATCTAAACTATTTCAAAATGAATTGAATCTCATACACTTTGCACAGGTGAAGGGCTATCTGAGCTTAGTAGCTGAGTAGATAACGCGATGGACTTTAAAGTAAACAGTGCTGCGTTCGAGTCCCATAGGGAATATTAACTCTGGGTTGCAGGTACATTCAGATAACAATTCCCAAATAGGAAGAAACCCATGTCCTAGACTCGACTACTAGCTACATTCTACTCTACAACAACTGTATGAATATAGTTGTCCTTCAAAAAACCGTACATTTACTCCAACTTTGTAGGGGTTGGTCTTTGTCTTGTCAGTCAGTCAGTAACAACGTAGAACTTCGTACGTACGTACATCAGTTCGAGTTGCCATACCACATTAGCACAGAGATGCAGTGGTCGGTTCAAATCCCGTAGTGGTAGAGGTAATAAGAGTATAAGCAGTAATCGGGAAAATTAGCGTTTGGAGATGTTATTCAAAGAGTATAATACAGTGAAATAAATTTGGGAAGAGAAAAAAAAAGAGACAAGGAGGAATAAGGAGTTCAAAATTTTGAAGAACACAAAGAGTGTATGCACCTGCGCCATTGCAAACGATTTTGAGCCATGTCATTCAGGGTCTCTAACCATCGGTTGCTATCATCTAGCGGTCCCCAACCAGGTAGTCTACACCTACCGACATGACTCAGTCCACTTGTCAGTGACTTCATGGACTTGTGCCATGTTTTGGTCTGGCCGCCCATAGCTTTCTTCCAACCTACTCCTATACCACTGAACATCGCACGTCGAGGCAGTCGGTCGTTGGGCATACGTAACGTGTCCAAGCCATCTCAACTGATGAAGTTTCACTACTTCATCAATCGATTTGCCATCCTTACCTATTACCCGTTTCCTAACAACTGCATTACTTACTCGATGGTCGCACGATATACGAGCAATATTTCGAAGACACCTATGATCAAATACTAGTAACCTACGAATGTCCTCTACTCTTACCGGCCATGTTTCACTGCCATTAAGTAGGAAGGAACGAACTGCTGCGCAGTAAACCCGTCCTTTGGTTGATAGACGGATATCTCGCCTACGCCATAAATGACGCAAGTTGGCAAAAGCTAGTCGAGCCCTCTGTATCCGTGCTGAGATTTCGTCACACACCAGACCACAAGGGCTGATGAGACTTCCAAGATAAGTGAAGCGATCGACACGCTCAATTACTTCACTCACTATCATTAGTTCGGGTGTCGATGCAGCCCAATCCTGAAACAACATTTTGCATTTCGAGGGAGAGAATCGCATCCCGAACATGCCTGCATTGTTGCTTAGAGTGGTCAGAAGACTGCATTTTGTCAGCGTCTTCACCAAATAGAACTGCCATTAGTATATTCTAAGTCAACAAGTGAACCTCCCGGTAGAAGTTCAACCCGTGGAAATTTAGATGAGGAAAGTGTTATCTCTAAAAGCACGTCAATGACGAAGTTGAACAAGAATGGGGAGAGTGGACAGCCCTGACGAACACCACTTGAGGTAATCAATTCTGATGACAGTTCGTCATAAGCTCTCACTCGACCAGTTGTGTTCGAGTAGAGAGCCTTTATAAGGTTAATGTATTTCTTTGATACTCCTTTCAGTGACAAACACTGCCACAGAGCCTCACGATAAACAGAGTCAAATGCCGCCTTAAGGTCGAGAAATACTACTATTGTGGGGCGTCTGAACGTATGTCTGTGTTCTAGAACCGGACGTAGTGTGAATATCTGATCTATACAACCACGTCCAGGTCGAAAAACAGCATGATTTTCTCTAGTCTCCTCTTCACGAGCTTTGGTTAGGCGTCGAAATAATATTGAAGCTAATATTTTAGACACTATATTAGTCAAACTGATTCCTCTGTGATTGTCACAAGAGGACTTTTGTCCTTTCTTATAGACTGGCACAATCAGTGATTGAGACCAGTCAGATGGGATTACGTCCAGTTCCCAAATTCTACCTAAGACCTCAGTTAATCTCACTGCTAATACTGGACCACAATCCTTAAAAATCTCAGGAGTAAACCTGTCAGAGCCTGCCTCTCTCTCACGCTTCAGATTTCCTATAGCTTTTTCAATTTCGCAAAGAGTCGGAGGACTTACATCAACTTACCATTCAGGTCGACTGGAGATCGTGGGAAACAGAAGTGTGGCTGAAGGCCAGTTGAATTGATCCCTGAAGTGTTCTGCCCATCGACCCAATCTCCTGGATTGAGAATGAACAATATGTCCATCTTTTTCGGAGATAGTTTCACTAAAAGTTAGGTTCCTAATACCAGTTTCCTTAACAAGCCTGAACAGTTGTCTGCTGTTACCTATCGCCGCTGCCTTTTCCATCTCTCTTGCATTTCCTGTCCACCACTGTTCACGATCATTGCGTAGACTTTTTGTCAGCTTGCGCTTAAGCTGACTCCGTTCTTCGTTATGTTCAGAGCCAGATGGAATGAGTTTCCGAGCATCTATCAGTGAGATAGATTCTGTTGAGATCCAGTGTTGCTCCCTAACCTTATGGTTTACCGTACTTGCAGACATTACTGCTGTTTCCACAGCTTTTTGGATATCATTCCATGCTGCCTCAGGGTGGGCATCACATACATGGCTGCGTAACTGTTTTCCTAGTTGTTCCTGAAATATACTCTTAGCTTGACTATCATTAAGTAGGGCCCTAAGAGGTTTCCTTGCAGTGTCTTTCCTACGTCCAGTAAGACGCAGACAGATACGCGCTCGTACTAGAGGATGATCTGAGTCTAAGCATGTGCTCCAGAATGAGCGACAGTCTTCTATGGAGCCCCTCCATCGGTGGCTGATAGCGATGTGATCTATTTGGGTCCAACGTTGGGACGAATTAGGGGGTCTCCATGTTAAAAGATGTTTTTCCTTATGCCTAAAGTTAGTATTTGCAAGAAAGAGGCGGTTATCTGAGCATAGCTGCACTAGACGGTCGCCATTATCTGTTCTTTGAGCCGCGATGCTATAAGATCCACCCAGGTGTCTTTCCCTATCGCTTAGTTTACCTACTTGAGCATTCAAGTCACCGGTCATTATTACTACATCCGAACGCCTAGTTTTAAGAAGGTTTGAGAGCTTTCTGTAAAACTCATCTTTTACATCATCTGAGCTGCAGTCAGTGGGAGAACAGGCAGAGACGACGAAGAGGCAACGACGAGTGTCCCTATCTTTTCGGATCCTTACTGTTACGTTCAGTCGGACAGCGCACAAACGACTGTCTACTGGGATCCACTCTAAGAGAGCTAGTACTGCCCTAGGACTCAATGCTATACCTACGCCGGCGAGGCCGCGGGAAGCAGAATCTGGGCTTCCAGATACACGAAGTGTGAATCGAGTTGGTTCTTTATTTTGGCATGGTGAGGTCAAATGAATGACACTACTCGGATCCTGTATGCGCGTTTCGGAGACGCAGCACACATCGATGGCGCGAGACTAAAGTCCTAGCTAAGGAAGCCTGATGTCCTATTTACCACAGTGTTCGGACGTTAAATGCTCCTATATGTAGTTTAGAGAGTGGTTTCAGGAGACCAGGAATAGCGTTCCGCGTAATCGAATCGTTTGCCCTAGCGGTGCGGGATGATAAAGAGATGTGAGAAGGGTTAGTCATGGAGATAAGAGAGGTATTAGGAGGTGTAGAAAGGATTTGAATGTGAACAACTTGTTCTCGTGTGCTGTTACGGGTATGAGGGCTGATATCACTTCCCGGGTGCCCACACCGTGGAAGGGTATTTCTTGAGAAACCTGAAATAGAAGTCGGATTAGTGTTGGTCTTAACGACCCGGGAGCGTGACCACAGAGTCCAAGGGACAACTGCTTGAGGCCGGTCGCGCACGGCCTTTTTGTGGGAGGTTTTTGACGTGTTAGCTCCGTTCTCCAAAGGGCCTTACCGCCGGAGACGGAAATCTGCGAGGTAATGTGAGGCGTGACATTTTAAGGGTCGACCTTTTCTAACCCCTTTCTTTCTTGTGAGTAGGAAGCATCGCTGCAGATGTTGTTTGTCCGAGGGAAACACCTTACTGCTGTCACATGCCTCTACAGTCAGCAGTACGACTTCGCCCTCAGACCTTGAGTTGCTGCTTTTAGTCTTACCGTTCTCCAATCGACCTGCCTGGCATGGTATAACCTACAGGAACATATGTTCCAGCCAATATAGCTCGGTTTGGTCATCACGATAGGCGAACCCGACCACCGCGTCAAGGTAGCAGCTTCGGTCGGGATCTTTGTCTTGAAAACTCACTTATCAAGATGCAATACGTACATGAGTCTTATTTGATGGAAACGACGTGTACAACTTCTGAACACCTTCGGTAAACCAAGACGTGGTATCATTCCATCGAACTGCTGACTTGAACTGAACTGTGCTAGTAGATGCGAATTACCTACTTAAGGCCCACGCGATCAGTTGTAGATTTCGGGCGATATTACTCAAAATCTATCACAGCGCCATAGATATATTCACACTTTACCTTCCTCTAAGTTGTAAGTTCTAGTATTCCTTTGCATAAACCTTTTCATTCTGTTTTCTAGGACTATATTATCAATGTTTATCTTTTTCACTATCAGGCCTACTAAAAGTATTTTGACTGCTTTGCTGTCTATCTTGTTAGTTTCCTCTTGTAATGGTAATTTTACCATGGACGATTGGGTAAGACACACATTTATGTGAGGCTCTATGTTATGACTGACCCATGGGTAAAAATGATACAAAAATGTCGTAGAATATACTAGTCAACTAATAATCATAACGACTCTGATGAGTTGTGGAAAAAGTGTTTCGTGGGCTGTAAAGTATGTCCAAAATACAAACTGAGGACGAGTAAATCTATGCACCCGGTAGTTCTGCTTCAAATGACTCAGAGGTTATTACATCTTCCTTCACAACAAAAAGATAATAAATATTAACCCATTCCAATAGGTTCTGCAATTTATGAGGATAAGTTTATCTGTAAACTAAAATATTTGATTAAAATTGGGCATTTTTTATGAAACACGAAACTTAAGGTAATAAAAACGCATTAGAGTTATATACGTAAACACCTCACCTCACAGTAAAATGATCCAGATAATCCCACAATAGAATTAAGTTCATTTAAATACTGAGATTTCAACCATTCGTGATGTTTTACCTCCCAGTTCTCCTGGAAAAGACAGGTAGTTATATAATCCATATGAAATAAACACAAAGGAACACTGGTTGGAAAAAGCAGTTATTTTTACCTCTAAAACACTGGAGTCAAATGAATTTATTCCACTAGACTGAAGAGTCCTTTGAGTATGTGTCAGACCACGTATGTGTAACATGAACGCACGCTCGGTACCAAAATCTTGTTTGCAAGTTGCACAATAGTGCTGCGAGCCTTCACTGTCATCATTGTCATCATTTCCAACATTTTGTTTACAAACAGTTGGTATATTAGTGGACCCTAATCCAAGGTAGTTTGCAAGGGAAAAGTTCTGGTCACCTGAATCTAAAATGAATTAAAAGTAAAGTCACTTAAAATTTCCGAGAGAAAATGATAAAACAAAAGCCTTGAGTTGGGTTATAAGGAACTTGAGCAATAATTTACGTAACTTTGTGACAAATGACATCATGGTTATAATAAACAAATAAAAGTAACTGATGTATTTAAACTAGAAATTGGATGGTTTGGTTTTTTTTATCACTAATCGATATATCATCTCAAAGTTCGATACTGGCTAAAGGTTAACACTGACTGATCGAAGAGTATAATGTTAAGCACCCCATTTGGATATCTACTACGAATTCGTTAAATGGGAGATCTTTCAAACAACTTATAGCAGCACAATACAGTCAGGTGAAAGAATGACAAGAAAAATTGTGGTGGATTCTGGATTTCAGACGATTAAACCATCTAGCTTAGAAAACACAACAGTTTGCGAATTCTATCCCTGAGCTACAAAGTTCTATCGTTTCATAAGCTTCAAGTTACATATGAGACACAAGAACGATTAATGTAAATTTTAAGGGTTTGTGGATAACGAAATATACTTTTTAATCCATAAAAAATGGCTCAAATGATTAGACACAGAACATCAGCGGTTGAAAACTAGTAAAAACAAGTATTGATCAGTTATCATTTTATTTGAAATGGTATTACAAATGAGCAAAATGTTTACGTAAAGAACACTTAAGTACGAGAAGCAAGTTGGTAGAAACTGTCAGTAGGAAACCTGGGATAACAGATCTTTAGTAGAATAACTCAGTTTATTATACTGCCAGTATTAGGTCAGTGATATCTAGATGGATTGTACTTGGTGTAAGGAAATCACTATGAACTGTGTTCGATATGGAAGAACTTATTTTGGTAGGAGAGCATCAGTCTTTAGTAAATAAACAGTAAGGATTCAAGACAATATTGCTTTTAATGAACAAATTAATAAGGTAAACAACATTCCATACAGCAGTATGGTGACTCAACCAAAGACCTGGAACTCGGGCATTTTGGACACTGAATATTTATTTTTAGAAACCCATCTCAACAACAGCCAAAAATACTGACTATTGATCATCTGCAGCTGATTCTAGTGACATTTGGATACCTTCGTAAAGGAGAAGCATACATAACGTCTGTCTCAGATGTTAAAACCTGTTTCTTGGGACAGTATCCTGTGGTAATCGTAAAGCAGCACAAAAAAAATCGTGTCGGCGAATTTCCATATTGGTGGACTGAATTCTCAGGTTAATCATATAAAATGTACCTTTGAGATCAATATAACAATTTGAGTACTCAAACCACATTTAAATGATAGTCACTCCCTTAAAGATAGAAACCATAAGTACAATAATTTTAACTCACAATAAGACGTAGGCGCATTTTTATTGCAACTGGAATCCCCTGACACCGAACTGACCCATTTTTTATACATGTCATCCCAATCTATGCCGAGTCCTCGGCTTAAATTCACAAATATTTCATACCACTGAGGATTGGTACGAGCGATCCAACTAAGGTAATTATTCCAAGACGCCCAATCCCAATCTCCAGCTTTAACATAACGGTCAAAATATTCCTTCATTACGGCGTTCGGGTCAGAACAAGGATCCAGCACCTCTGAGTTTTCGGGTAGGGCCTTCTTTTCTTCTGAAACTGCATTATCGAGATCCACAGTCCCATCTGGTTTTGTCTGCAGAACTGAGAGGAAAAATACAAACATACTTTCTCTTTGTCTTTATTCTCCTCATCGGAGCTCTCATTGAACTCAGGATCATTTTGCTGAACAGACTCCAAAAGTTTTCCAAAATAACTAATCATATTCTGATAGTAACGAGTGTAGTCGGCAGCAGCAGATGCCGAATAGGCTGTATTTGAGTTTGGAACACTATCAGTGGCTGGACGTTGGACGTTTTGAAGGGTGCTAGCTTCGACTGAAACTTAAAAATGCCAGTCAACAAAAAAGTATCAAACCTTGATGGGAGACGTCATATCCCATTGTTGTCATGGTTCTTAAACGTTGGATATACTTAAGGTATCTGTAGTACTCCTCCGTAAGTTTGTCATACTGAGCCTTGTAATCTTCGGACTTGTCACCACCATTTGCGTACCACTCGCGAAGCTTCGCTGAGTAGTGGGAAAAGTAATCAAACATTTGCTCCTCATAATTTTTGATCTCAGCCAATTTGTCTGCGGTCAAAAGATGCGCCATGCTAGAAAGATTTTTATCACGTTCTGAAAGCAGTGTGGCTTGAGGATATACATTTATTCAAGGATTATTCAGTTAAACATTTGTTAAGTTGAGTGAGAAAGGTGAAGAAATACAAAACAGCTACGAACCAGTCGAAAAGTGCGCAATCACGGGACACTTTTAAATCTCCCAGTATGTTTGGCCTTTAAAGCTCAAACCTCAAGTGTTGTCGCGTTCAAATAGCAACGTGTTGGTTAATTGGTACCAGAATACTAATTATAGAAGTCACCAACTAAGTTGAGAACGGTATAGGAATTCACGAATTTAAGGCAACGACACCATTGTATACCCTTTGTGACTAAGAGAAAAGATAATAGGTATATCGCACTAGTACCATGACTGCTTTGGTAAACGGCAAATACTATTTTGTGGGTACCTACTGAAACTGATATCACCGCCTGACTTTTGAGCTGACTCTAATAATTTCATATCCATATTATGAAAACTCTCACATCATTTTGCCCTTCTTGTGTATACCCAGTTCAAAAATAATACGAATTGATCGTAGAGCTGTTATAAGAAGGAAAGACACTAGAAATATTAAATTTCTTGATACAAAAGCTAGCTGTGATATTTGCATGTTTAGATCACTGAGAAAATCATTATATGTATATCGTTCGGTGATTTGTTTGATATCTTTTCTGGACATTATAGCGACCTAATTTTGTGAAGAGGACGCGATTGGTATGATGAAAACAATTATTTATATGACCAACTGTGCCAGTGATTGTTTTACTGTACCTGTTTGTTTAAGTGTACCAAAAAACACTCTCTTCCGTTGGTTCTGACCCTGAACGAACTCTCCCACGCTCAGTAGTCTCGCTTGTGGATTTTGGGACGATCTCGGTATTACTTCGATACCACGAGATCACCGAAAAATACACCCTAAGTACAGCCTTCAACACCGTCTTGTATTTAGCCTACGGAGAGGTCTAACCTGGTAACTGGCATGTAGTCGATTTGTAGTGATGATCATAGTCAACCACGACGCGACGTCTACTACAACATAATGTTTGGGAAAATTAGCTCGTTTCACAACACGCCGCATATGGAAATAAGAGATTTTTGCAGCTGACTTTCTGATTTAAAAATAATCTAGGAAATGAAGATTTGCTGCCTGTTGGTTAGATTAGGTACCTTAAACTGTGTTTCGGCTATTTGTGTATTAAGCTACTCATATGCTAAGCAGAAAATGTTTTTTCTACTCAGTAAACCAAGTCGGAGGATTTTTCAGTATCTTTAAATGGTCACGACCATAAGACAAGCAAGACCCTGGAGGCTTTTAGTTATTATATGTAAAGTTCTTGAATAATTCCTGTTTTAAACATTTTTAAAAAATTTTTGTGTTGAGTCTTCTACTTAGCATAATCTCACACTCTGGAAGGTATGTATGCGACTTGCCATTAAATGATGCTGTAGGTTTAAGTTACTTCTACACTTTATATACTTACACCATGGCAATCAGTACCAAGTTAGTAGCCTCCTCGTAAACAAATAAAATTTGCTGAACGAATGAAATAGAATGTAACCAAGCCTGCAAGTTTTCACTAGTATTAATCGGGATTCAACATTGACACGTAACTTAGTTCCTAGTTTAAAATTATATCGGCTATTGCTTTGGTTTCACTAGGGTACACATATTATTATTTTGTTCTAATTTTTAAGACACCTATTAACTTCAATAGCCGAGGATATATGTGTAAACTTCGGAGTTATTAGAGTTCCAGCAGTCACCTGCCATAGGATTAACAGACATTCTCGCATAATGACTTAAAAAAGCAAATAAAGTGGCGGTGACGGTACTAACAGGACGAACATAAATACGAGATAAACACCATAACTAGTCATTGATAATGGTCTCCCAACATCGTCATCAAGTATTGTTGAGACTTAAAAACCAGGTACTAGAATTGATATTTTAGGAAACTGTCAACGAAAAGATGTTTGTCGACAAACTGACCAATTATTATAATCAGTGTTGTTTTCTTGTGGTCATCTTTATATGGCTGAAGATTTCCGTAAATTTTTCGAAGTTGTACTTCAAGTGCTATCGATATCTCGGGAGATATTTAATCTAAAATGTGTCTGTAGTGGTATTGGCTCTTAATCACACAAGTCTCGAAGCTGAACATGTAATTACTACGAAGCTTGAAATTTAACATGCAGCACTAAGAAAAAGTCGACGATGGTGAAGGAAGCAAAAATCAATCAGATGGCATCACTCATCCTTCCAGATACGGTCATTTTGTGTAACTTGTTACTATTCACATTAAATATGTTGTTCTGTCTCTAGCTCTTGTGTGTTCTTCAGAAGTGCCAAGTATCATATTGCCGATCGTTATGTGAGGTGAGTCAGTGTAGACAATGATGTGACTTTTACGTAAGACCTTATGAATTAGGTAGTAACATCATGACAAATCTACAATTTCCGGATTAAGTTTATTATTATAGTGGCACTAATATAGAACGGGACCATAATTCAACATCTCAATTAAAACTAATGAGGTCAAAATCAAATGTCAAAAATTTACAGGACTATTTATTTTACAATACTTATTTACTGCTACAGCCCAATCTCCACTTAATAGGGTAGTGATGTACCTAACAAGTGGCCAGCCAGGAGCTTAAGCCCAACGAGCATATCGTTAGTAAACACCCTTCTGACAGCTTGCCATGTTCAACAGCACCTAGTCATTATTCCCTAATCTAAGGAAACACGTGGTACATAATAGCGACGAAAAAAGATACAGTGACAAGTTCGATTCATCGCAAACTTCGTTGATCTTTTTATCCTTTCCAAACATCTTGGAAAAGAAAAAGGGATATGTAAGTGCATGACGAAATACACTCGTGTGCGCTTAAGGACATAGAACGGGTAAAAAGGGAAAATAAACTTGTGTAAATGCATTATGATAATGTGCGATAGCTTAGAAAAAATGTTTGCGCGATGGTTTTTTGGTTTATTGGAAGAAGACTTATATATTCACATACATATGAGCACATTAGCAAAAACTTTTACTCTTGGTTTTTTGACACAACAAAACAACGAGATGAAAAAAAAGTTATTTTGCGTCCCGCGTCTAGTAGTCGTTCAAGTGTTCCGGAAATCTTACCCTTTCAGGCTGACTGTCAGATACAGCCTTCTTCATGAATGTTGCTTATGAGGTGGGTTGTCGCAATTGTGAGTCCTGTATCGTTAGACTGAACCGAACAAAAATCAAGATTATAAGGGTCTCCTTAATAAGCGGCCTTAAGATGGCCAGTGTTGATGCTGTCGTCGGTTCTGTTCTTATCAATGATATGGTACGTGGGTTCATCCTGAGGAACTTTGAAGGGTCCTTCGTATGCCATTTTGGGAGTTCGTCGAAGTGAGTTGCAACGTACAAAGACGTGCGTACTACATCGTAGGGGAGGTTGAACGAAAACAGTTTACTGCGGCCGACTGGAAACAGGCTTAGCTGAACGTATGACGTCTGTAGGCCTGTTCGTGTAGGAGTTCAGATCCGTATTCACTGAAGATGAAGAATCTGTAGTGGCATTGGACAATAGCCACACAATCCACAAAGCTGTGAACACGAGACTACTCAGAAAATAGATATCCAATATTTAACGCGGAGAAATACCTAACAGTGGAGAAGGCGCGAACAATGAATTGAATGGACTGAAGTTGATCGAGTGGCATGGCTCGGCCATGCAGGCGTGGTCTCTGCTGAATGTTACCTTATATCTTCTATTCATATTAAATATATTGTTCTTCCTCTAGCCTAACCTTGTTCTACACCATGTATTGGTAATTGATATGATACAGTGAGTTGGTGTAGTCGATGGTGTGACTTCCACGTAAGATCTTATAGATTAGGCAGTTATATCGTGACAAATCTACAAATTTAGGATTAGGTCTATTATTAGAGCAGTACTAATATCATAGTAGACCATAGTTCTACATTGGTGAGCCCAACTAAAGAAACGCAACCTATTATTGTTAATCCTTATTTCCACCTTAACCTTATCAATCGGTTTTTATTTGTGTAAACCCATTATTCTAATAGTCCTTTGATTAATGGTCACATATATTATCGTAATGTTATATCAATTAGTTCTCATAACTTACTAGCTCAATCAATAATAAAAGTTGATCGTCTATATCAACTAATTAGCTTTGATGGTTCGTTAACAAGCTGTAATAGCATTTACATGCTTCAGCGACATAGACTTGTTCAAACATCGAGCTCTAGCAAATATGACCTGTAAATAGCGTAAATATACATTGACTAACAATACAATCAAGGACTAAATACTTATCGGGATCTAATTATCAGTGTTCCTTCACCTAACACCTCATCCTGTTTTAAACTATGCACTATCCTGTAATATCTTTCTTCTGACCACTGCCTGCCTAATTTCATATTTTCGAGTTCCATCGCCAAACAACAAGGATGACAATTCTCCAGAAAACATACGGTGAGTTTCAGCTATAGGTTTTCTGCAATCATAAGGTCATTTTAGATAACTCGTTCAATGGCGACCACACAAGTATCTGGATTCATTCAATTGTTCTGATCCTAGCGAGTGGCAAAATCGTCAACAGCATCAAGCACCCCGGAATTAATTGCCATACTGCATGTTTTATTCTGGATACTTTTGGATCATTACTACTCCTCACGAATGTCGTTATATATTGTCGTCCACTGAATAATCTACTTTTCAAAAATAATCCAGGCGAGTTCAACTATTTTACTTAATGATATTTTTGTACTTAACATGTATATATTTTCCAGTTACTTCTGCCACATATTTGTAATTGTCCCTCGGCTAAATGCACTAACTTTTGGAAAATTTATAATTCATCATATTCGTGCCCGAAGTTTCACAAGCAGTCTTAACTTTAAAATTATTTATCTGGTCATGTTCATCATTTTTAAATTGCCATATACGTCAACAACTTGCATGTTAACCTGGCCCGTACATACGTTTCACTATATCTTCATGTCTTCTAAATTTAGAAATCATCTGAATCGCCTTTAACATTTATCAATAAACCCATCATAGTCGTTGTTGCTAATCGTATTTGGGTTTATGGATTGGTTTATCATATTAGCAGCCTAAAATGCGAACATAGTTTAGATAATAAGATTAAAAATTTAGGTACTATCAACTGCACTAGTAAAAGAACTAAACACTCAGGTAGCTGTTGACTAAACAAACGTTTAAAATCAAAACTCCTTAGCCTACTAGAATTAACACTAAACTAATCTTTCTGATATGAAATTTATAATTAAATTAGGCGTCTCGAATTCTTTAACGTTATAAGTTTCTGATGACTTCGAATCACCTAAAACAACAATACCTATTTTTCCACTGACTAATCCTCAGTCAACACTATAACTAGTTAAATTTAATAGTTTCAGGATATCGTCATAAAGCATTGTCATGACTTGACAATCACGTGATATGATTGATAAAATTAATGAAACTATTAACATAGTCCGTCAGCAAATTGACTTATAATTATCACTAGTGTTGTTTTTCTTTCATCTTCATTCACTACAGATGATTACAGTAGGTTTCTCTATCAGTTGCTCATTCAGTAAATATCTCAAAACCTTGTCAGTCTAATTGATGGTTTAGCGACACAATCATGCATGCAAATAATCAGTATAAGCAGTCGAGCCAATCTCCTGCAAACTGAAAACATCAATGTCGAATTTACCCCAACACTGACTAAGGTTCAAGCCATTATCATAGACATGAGTTGGGAGTGTAATCCCCCTGGTTACAACTTATGTTCTCCCTGTTAATCACATGAGCATCACTCACTATTAATCATCTTGTAAAAACTTATTTAGCTAAATCCATCTTGCAGCACCACAACACTTAGTAATATGACACATAGGCTTAACTGATTTCAATAACTTATAACCACTATATCTCAATTAAATCGTATTCCGCCTTATAATAGACTGCATACTTGCATCTAACTTGTATGCCCAATCAGCCGGCAAGTATAAATATAAATAAATAGTCTATCGTGGATCAGAACATTGAGTCTAGAGCATGTCTCTTACGAATACACTCAGGTTTAACGATTTGTTCTTAGCTATCTGTCCAAAATTCACATAATTATTACTTTTCACGTGTTTAAAAGTTTTGATAACAACTCATATGTATTAGCAGTATTACTAAAATCTATCACGATCAAGTAAAAATGAGGTTGAGAAAATATCCCCGTAACTAAATAAACCGTATCAAACTAACTGGAACACTAGTTGGAATTCTTCTCCACGGTATACTTTTGTTCCTTCAGTTAGCCTACTAATACAGATACATTTGGAATTCAATTCATATGGACAACTTACCGGCATAATCGTTATTTGATTTCATAATTTAAACCAAAACTAATACCAATATTAATATTTCTACAATATTCATCACTTTAATACTTCTAAACACAAAATACTACCTATACGTTAAGTTATTAACCAACGGCTATTAACACGCATCGTTTTATTATTATTATTATTGTCATGCCATTCTTTATAGTTCAAATAATCTTCACCCAAATTCTCATTTCAAGCGTTTTAAGCATGAAGGCAGATATTTTAAAATTATTACATATATTTCCCGACCAGATGCTGCCGCTTTCTTTTTGATTTATCTTTCAGCTTACCAATACCCAGAGGATTCTTATTATCCTTGGTAACCTCCGGCGCGCGACGATCCCATCCAATTTGGTATCGAACCAACACACGTTGATTCTGGTGGGAGAGTAGTGTAGTGGCATTGGACAATAGCCACACAATCCACAAAGCTGTGAACACGAGACTACTCAGAAAATAGATATTCAATATTTAACGCGGAGAAATACCTAACAGTGGAGAAGGCGCGAACAATGAATTGAATGGACTGAAGTTGATCGAGTGGCATGGCTCGGCCATGCAGGCGTGGTCTCTGCTGAATGTTACCTTATATCTTCTATTCATATTAAATATATTGTTCTTCCTCTAGCCTAACCTTGTTCTACACCATGTATTGGTAATTGATATGATACAGTGAGTTGGTGTAGTCGATGGTGTGACTTCCACGTAAGATCTTATAGATTAGGCAGTTATATCGTGACAAATCTACAAATTTAGGATTAGGTCTATTATTAGAGCAGTACTAATATCATAGTAGACCATAGTTCTACAAATCTACGATTTCCCCTGGAAGGCAGAGTTCCGTTCTGTAAACAAGTTGCGTTACAGTGTTTCCAATATTAGCTTTCGCTGCATTTTTGATAACGATTAACACAAGCAGAAGAGCGTCGGCCCACTATGAAACGCTTTCAGCGGAGATTGAAGCTTTCTAATGTCAGCGAAGTCATTCTGTCGACCCGATTGCTTTTGGGAGGTAGACGGGTGGTTCCCAGTAGTGTAGTTATAGAATTGTGGCCGAGTTCGTCGTTAGTACTGTTCTAATTATAGACCTAATCCTAACATTATAGGACTGTCATGATACGACTACCCAGTCTATGAAATCTTACATGGAAATTACACTATTGTCTATCCTGACTCGTCGTATCGTGATGACTAGCAATATAGTGCTTGAAGTTTCTAAAAAATACACTTAGGTTAAAGACAGAACAATATATTTAATGTGAGTAAATTTAAGTTATATAGAATGACCACGTTTGCAAGGCTGAGCTATGTCACCCGATTAAATGAATGAATATTCCCGAGTTCATCATCCTTGGCCTTCTCTACCTGTTAAAATTTTGAATATCCATTTTCCAAGTTATCTCATGTTCACCTTCGAGGATTGTGTGGTTGGGACCAGTACCATTACATAGGCAGACAATGGAAAAGTTCAGATTCAAACTGAGATCAAGGTCTATAAGGATATTTGAAGAACAGGTGGGGTTTACCATCCATCTTTTGAAGACGGTGCGAGCCACTTTATCAGTAGAAATGTCCTTGATGGGTACTGCTTCTGGCCATCGTGTGAAACGGTTCGTACATGTTAAAATGTAAGAGTATACATTTGAATCTGGTAAAGGTCCTACCGAATACGGATGAACAAGGTCGAAACGAACTAAGGGAGTTTTGAAGGAGCCTAAGGGACATTTGTTGTGTCTAATCACCCTAGACCACTTGCAGCTTATACAGGAGCTTGTTAACTTCCACACGTCTCTATTCATACCAGGCCAATAAAATCGTCCTGTGATAAACTTGATAGTCGTACGAACATCTGAGTGAGAAAACTTGCGCAACGTATTGAGGAGTTTGCGTCGATAGTGTTTCGGCACGATCAGACTATCCCTAACGGCAGATGTATCGCATAATAAGGTTTCCTTACCTGTCTCCATTCGTTAAATACGCATTTTTAGCGCTGTCGAAGATAACTTGTGATGAAGATCAGTGTCTTTTTTTAAGCTGGGTGAGTTTGAGAAGGTCGATTCCTTGAAAAATGTTCAAGAAAATTATGCGAGACAAAGCGTCTGCGACCACATTGTTTGCTCCAGAAATGTGTTGTATATCTAAAGTAAACTGTGAAATGTAGTCCAGTTGTCGAAACTCTCATCGAAAGTGGTATAAGAAATACCTAAAAGCTCCATACTACAACCTACTTCCATGAAAGATTGTGTTGTTTACAGACAAAGCATTGATGTGTGGTCGAGAATGATACTGATTGGTTGTCTGCTTAGTCAGACATGTAGATAGTCTGGCAGGTGTCAGATGAATTATATACTCCCCTATCCTTATAATTATTATCGGTTGTTCATTGTTGTTGGATTGTGTCGGGTTTTGGTGTAGAAATATATTTACGTTCTAGTCAGGCTAATCACGTATTCTTGATCTCAGTTGTGCTGAAGTCATGTAGAATAGACACTGGAAGATAATCTAGTGTAGATATTCGTCCAAGGTAAACTAACCGCCCTTACGTGTAAACGTGGGAACCCAACCGTTGTAACAACCACATTGGATTCAAAAATTACTCGACAATTCGTCCTAATTATGACATTTATTTTCACAATTACAAATATTACTAAGCTGGCTACAGTAAATTCTTATGAAAAGTCTATATTATGACTCGACATATTCCTAACTGTAGTTCCACACGTCGTCTCAACTTAAAATGGTTTTGGTTAAGTTTATTATTTTTAAATTGTTATATTCCTCACTAACATCCATGTTAACCTGGCCTGCACATGCGTTGCATTATATCTCTGTGCCTTTTAAATTTAAAAAATCACTTAACCACCCTTAACATTTTCACTAAACCCATCATATTCGTTATCGCTATACGTATTTGGGTCTATGAATTGGTATATCATATTAGTTGCCTAAAAAACGAACTTAGTTCAGATAATAAAGTCACCAAATCTGGGTACTATTATACTGCACTAGCATAATAACTAAACTGTTAGGTAATTGTCGGTCAAACCAACACATAAAATCAAAACTTCGGAGCCTATATTTAGAATGATCGCTATATAGACGAGTATTTTTGAATTACAATTTATAATATAATCAAGCAGCTCGGATTCGCTAACGCTACAGACTGCTATTTCAGAATCATCCAAGACAACTATACCTATTTCCCACTAGCTAATCGTCAGTCAACACCATGAATAGTTAAACATAATGGTTTCAGGATATCGTCATAAGTCATTTTTATGACTTGATAATTGCGTAATATGATTGATAAGGTTGATGAAACTGTTAACAAAATCAGTCAACAAATTGACTTGTAATTGTCATCAAATAGTGTTGTTTTCTCGTTATCCTCATCCATCACAGGTGATTACAGTATGCTTCCCTATCGGTTGCTCATTCAGAAAATACCTTTAAGTCTTGTCAGTTTGATTTGAGGTTTTGCGACACAATCATGCATACAGTTCATCAGTTCAGGCAATCGAGCAAATATCCTACGAACTGAAAACACTGTCGAATTTACCCCAACACATGATTTCGAATTCCAAATATAGTATATTCGTTCGTACTTATCTAGCACTTCTTGATCCAATTGCGTTATTTCTGGGATTCTTAGATCGTACTATAGTTCAAATACCCCTAATTATTATATTAGCGTCGCGATGTAGCCTATGATGGATTTGTTGGACATACATCCAGATTTTGATGCTTCTGAGGATTACTGTGAAAAGTTCGAAATTTGGGCCATGACGAAGGAGGATATTGAGGATTTTAATATTGTGGCACATTTTATCACAATTATCGGAAAAGAAGCATACAGCTTAATAAAAAATCTGGCTTTACCAGAAAAGTCCATTTCACTTCTTTATGCAACTCTAAAGGAACTACTGCTAGACTGTGTTAAGTATACAAATTTCGAATGCGGTAAAGAAGGGAAATTTCATAAAATTATTCATCAGGACATAAAAAATTTCGCTACATTACTACGTTATCCCGTTCCAATGAGTGCTCAACGTTATGCTGATGACTCATTGAGGATATGCGATAAAATTCACAAAAGTGAGATCAAGTTTGATAAATGTTTATCCTGTGAGAAATTTCACTCTCGTAATTCATGTGTATCTCATAATGCTAAATGTTTCAAATGTGGTGAGATTGGACACATTCAGTCAGTTCATACCGCTGCAACTAATGCTAAAATTTGTACTCGTGATCCTATCAAGTTAGTTGCTTCTAGCGATCATTCATCTTTATCCACGACTTCGAAAAGCGGTACAGAGTCATGTAGCAAACCAGAGTTAAATGGGACTCAGAATCATTGTGAGACAACAGTTTCTAAACAATTAACTTACCAGATTTCTAATTTTATTGTACCAAATATGGCCTTTCCCAATGATTCACATATTTCTGACGAAATTCCTTGCAAATCTGAAGAAAATATATTGAGTGAACCTAATCATGATTAAAAGCCTGGTGTAGTTTTGATAGATGCTGATTTTTCTAATCATCTTTTACTCTGCAATAACATTCTTAATAAATGCGAGGAAACTATTTCAGGAGAGTCAAATCTTGATGTCATATCAAATATTATTTGTACTCATAATGCATTCGCTTCTTGTGGGAAACTTGATCAGTGCGAAGAACAAGTACTAAATGAGCTCGATTTTGATTATAATTCGGATGATTTCATATCAACTGCTGTTTATCCTTATCACAAAAACACTTCTAATGTTTACTCTAACCAGAAAAATTATTCAAACCAATGTGAGAAATATGTTTTAAATGAAACCACATCATTCATAACTTGGGGATATGAAAATTCAACATTATTTCGTGGGGGAGGATAGTCTGAAAGTCTGTGATTCAAATACAAGGTAGCAGTGGTTTCAGCGCACAACTAACAGTGGTTGTACACAATCCCAGGACGCAGGTGAGTCTGTTTCGATTTCGGTTGTTAATTCCAACACTAATGAGCACATTCTAGATAATACAGAGTATTTATTCAATACACTGTCGGACAGCTACAGGATGGACTTAGGAAGAAGGCGTACAATCGATTACAGACACTTAGATTTCAAATATAGTACATTCGTTCGTGCTTATCTATTACTTCTTGATTCAATGGCATTATTTCTGGGATTCTTAGATCGTGCTATAGCTCAAATACTCCTAATTATCATATCAACCTCTATATAATCTTCACTTAGATTTTCATTTTCAGCCTGTTAAGCGATAAAACAGATATTTTAAGGCTATTACGTCTATTTTCTGATTAGTTGCTGACGCCTTTTTGATTTATATTTCAGCTCATCAATACCCGGACGTTTCTTATTATTCTCGGTAACCTCCGTGGTGAGATAATCTAGTGGAAGAGTGGTGTGGTGGTATCAGTCCTAACCACACGATACTCGAGGGTGAACACAAGATGACTGAGAAAAGTCACACTCAGCATCTAACACAAAGAGAAAATTAGTAATTGTGAACTCGGGAGCAATGAATCGAAACGGCATGACTCGGCCTTGCAAGTGTGGTCACTACGTAAAACGTAATACATTTTGTATTAAATGTATTACTTTCTGCCCGGCACAAATGTGTCATCAACGGTGATAGATGTCATATTGGTGATTGTCACGACAAAACGAGTTAGAAAAGGGAATCGCGTGACTTCCACACAGGATCTTGTAGACAAGGTGGCCACATCATGACGAATCAACAATTTTAGGATTAGGTCTATTATTATGGTAGCAAATGTGAGCGTGGAAAAACTAACTTCAACGTATCAGGAGGTTCTGTGACGCATCAGACATCATCATAAGGAATGGATCTCTATAGAAACCTTAGACAAGATTCGAGAAAGGAAGAACGAAACGGCAATTAACAACAGCTGAACAAGAGCAGAGAAAGTCAAGGAACAAACTGTATACACAGAAGCAATTGAAGAGGAGCATTAGACCCGACAAGCAGAAATATGTGAAAGACCTAGCAACAACAGCGGAAAAAGCTGGAAAAGAAGGAAGTATGAGACAGCTATATGACACGACGAAGAAACTGGCAAGGAAGTATAGTAAGCCAAAGAGACCAGTCAAAGACAAGTAAGGCAAGACAATTACTAAGACTCAAGGAAAGAGGAACAAACGGGTAGAGCACTTTGAGGAACTCTTGAATAGGCCAGCCTCACTGCACCCAACGGGTATTGAAGAAGCATCTACAGATCTTCCTATGGACGTCACTCCACCAGCGAAGGAAGAAATCTGGATGACCATCAGACGAATAAAGAGCGAGAAAGCAGCAGGACCTGACAACATACCAGCTGAAGCACTAAAGTTAGACATAGAAGTAACTGCAAGCATGCTTCATTTTCTACTCAGGAAGATTTGGAAGGAAGAACAAGTGCCGATGGACTGGAAAGAAAGACCTCTCATCAAGATTTCAAAGAAATGAAATCTGAGCAAATGTGGAAAATGCAGAGGCAATGGCCGAATAATTCGATTGTGGACCTTTTGTTTGTTTAGCCCTTTTAGTCTGAGAAAGTGATACTAGTTATGTAGTTCTAGTTACCCGTTCTGGTACTTACGGCTATGATCAGATCTCTCACTGGTCTACTAAGATATGAACTAGAACCTGGGGTAAATTATGTATGTTTGATTACCTGTTTGTAAGATTAAACTCAAAGCTGAAATAACCTATCTGTGAGTTTATAGCCGAACGAACGGATTTTGAATGACTTGTAGCACTTGTATCGGTAAGTAAATCTGTAGGACAGGCATTTCTATAAGTCTTCGGAACTGTTGCTGACCTCGTTAGTTTTGCTGGACATGACCTCGCTGAATGCACTAGGTCACGTATCCGTACCAGATCATAAATGAGTACGCCGTACTACACACTACTCACAACTACTAGCCAGCTTAGATCAAACGCCTCTCTAAATATAGAATGCCTTAAAAATACATCTTTGAACTCATCCATCCCCTACTTCTGATCTGATTGGGTTTCGAATCATTCAGTTATATAGTTATCACAGACGAAAGGGTTGGCTACCCTGAATATATGTGGCATCTTTATATCTAGTGATGCTACGGCAAATTTTTAAGTAGATAGAGTTTTCTTGCTTTTTCGGCCTAGCTATATGCCAAGAGATCATTCCATCAGACAACACTTTAAAGCATCAAGTATTTGAGGAACGGATTCGAATGTGTCGTAACAGTGACACGGTAAGGTAGGGACGATCTTCGATTTGGAATTATTGATCAATTGCTTGGATCAATACCTTTAATTGTCCATATGCAGTTGGTTTAAGGCTAATTGTGCCAAGGATTCACTCACATATTATCGGGGTATTTACTCTAGCGGCGATTCCAACCAACTGATGCAGTTATGTATGACAAAGTCAATAGTGATTTGTTTACTGTAAAATGACAGAAACGGCCGATCAGAACTTGGAGATTTTTAAGCTAGTTAGGTTTCCTTGGACGCTTTTTCACTCGATTTTAATGTACTTTTAAGGGTTCTGTTTAATCTATTTATTATGACATTTCCGCTACCTGTGTTATACCTGAGGATAGTATATTTTGTAAATAAATTCCATATGTAAACATTTTTGTGTAGCCAGCTCACAGTATTCTACGAGGCCTGAGCAATATTCCTCATACCCTTAATTAGTTTGTTATTAACCCATGCTCCCTATTTTGGGGGAAAATTTACCCGTTTTCGATGAATTTTAGGCAAGCCACAACAGAAAATGCTGGAAAAGTGACACGAAAACCCCAAAAGTTTCTTCAGGTCTGGGAAAGATCCTCGAACTTTTGGAGAACTTTAGGGTTTACCCCAATATTTGCCCGAAAACACTTCAGGGAGACCCCTAAAATTAACTCAGAATAGGAAGATTGAGAACTCAACAATTTAGAAAATTACATTAAACCACCTAGAAATGCTCAAATACGCTTCCACCAGTTGAAAAACCTTAAAATATTGGGCATAGAATTGCTGGTGACGTCGAAACCTATATCTCGCGATCCCAAAAAACTGTCGGTAGGACTATATTTCATGGACGGCCTTTGAAAGAATTTTTAAGTGACCTTGAAACTATTAGCCAATCAGAAGAGAGTTAGTATAAAGTAAAAACATTATAAAAAACTTATGAATTACAGCAGATATTCTTTTACATGATTTAAAAACTTGTTAAGATTAGATAAAGGTTCAGATGTCCTGAAATCATAGTGCATAGGGTTAGGGTGCACTAACCCAAGTCTATGGAGGCATCTATACGCTTTCCAATTCCTCAGACGCTTCTGATTGGCTCGTCCATAAATTAGAGTCTTACCCAACTGTTTTGTGTAGATTCGGTTAGAAATATCTTCATCCTACATAACCACCCTAAACTCGTAGCATCACTGCCGCTTGCTTGTAGTCCTAGAGTTGGGAAAGTAGTTTTTCCTAAGTCTCTTTAGGCAGGAAATGTTATATTTCCTCGAGTCATCCAAACAGAATTTTGCATTATACAAAAATGTGTCTCTAGATCCCAAAACTCAATGGGTGTTTTTGTTGTCAATTGGTAGTAACTCAGAAATAGCAATAGCAAACGGATACTGGGGTTTACAAGCACAGAATGATCCTAAACGTTCACTTGAAATTTTTTTCGAAGCTAGAGTAGTACTTTACTAATACTCAGGATTTCCTGGTTTCTTATATATCGCTCTGGTTTTTTGAACTATGCTGTACCTCAGCTAACATTTATACGACCTTGCACTTACAGAGACTTCTCAGTTATTTTTAACAGATGATTATCAAACGTAGATCCATCTATAAATCCCCCTTAGTTGTGTTCATCGATAGTTTGCACTAGAGTCTAGACCTTAATTTTGTGCAGTAAAGGACGTGTTAGATGTCTACAAATAATACATTCCGTTACCAAATCAGAGTATCTTCTCTAAAGTGGACTGAAAGTAAGTAGACAAAATCGAGTGGTATTTTCCACTCGGGGCCCATTTTCGGATATCAGTTTGGCTAAGTATTGACTGGTCATTAAGAACTGAAAATACCTGTTGAGAAGTGACATACAGAGCACGGTTTACACGAAATATCTCGTTCAATTTGTATATTTTTCAACCTATTTTAGGACAGTTTCATAAGACACCGAAAACATCATACACTTTGATTTTATTGGTAAGCGTTTAGAACAAAGTAGCTAGTGAACTTGGGTAATATAATCCCGATTTCATGTTGAAATTGTGTATTCTTAGACATTCATTCAGTTACATTTTGTTGTTAATCCTCTCTTAACTTGACTAAGGTGTCAATTTCAGAAACTTTTTTTGACTTGATAGAATTATAAAGGCACGTAATGCCAACCTCTGATATACATAATAAATATCGAGAAGTTAAAGAAAACTTTGAAAATTACTTTAATACATTCGTCAGTCTGTTACATCATGACCATCCTAAAAGTCTTCAATTGGCAGAACAACATTTCCAAAATGTAAGTGTTCATTTTTTTACTTATTCTTTCATCAGTACATTAGGCTTTACCAAGATCTTCGCTCTCACAGGTTATCTTGCCAGGATATTTTCCATTATTTAGGCAACAGAATGAACAACCTTGACTCATTCTAATTCGTTCTAATTATGTCACTAAATATATCGTAAGTTATCTTGTTTATTTACATTAGGTTACTGAAAGATCAAAAAGTACCGATTATATGTGCCACTGTTCGAGATATTTGTGTGAAATATTGAGACACTTTAGACAATGTACATAGGAAGCGATACGTAAGATATCACGTCGAACAATGAGTAGTAATTTGGTTTCGTTTAATGTTCCTTTGCGAGTCTTGAGGATAAAAATATTTTTTAAGAGGCCTTTCTCAAGTCAGACATCACATTATTTGTCGTCATATCATTGCAAAAATAAATTTTGATGTTGATATTCACGTTTAAAGTAGACTTCATAGTATACATGGATTGTGTATATGAGATTTCTCATAAGCTGAACGGCTTGTTCTTAATAAAAATGATGGTCAGTTAACTCACTTCAGGTATGAGTACAGCAAAAGGGCTACTTAAATTACGTCTAAGTAATATGCGCTGCTTACTAGTGTCCTTACTCCATACTATCAGTAAAGAATATCTTACATTGACCAAAAACGTTTTTTATGTCTTATGTATAGAGATTTTTTGTAAGAAGATATCGACCAGTCTAGTTAGAACATCAGTCAATCATCTACGACGTAGGGTCAGGCACATATACATCGGTCCAAGTTTTCATAACTCATTATCACAACAAGATGGACACCAAATCTATAGAAGCAGTTACCTCAATGGTAGTAATATATAAAAACAAAGATCTCATACAAAGATATGATACAGGGAGAAAGAATTATTTCGTAGAAAATTATTTTAATCTCACGATTTAAGGGAAGACAAAGAATGCATACACTTACGCCATTCTGGTCGATTCCGAACCATTTTACTCAGAATCTCCAACAAATGGTTACGATAGTCGCGCGGACCCCAACCAATTAGACTTCATCTACTAGCATGGCTTAGACTGGAAGTTAGTAACTTTATGGAGTGATGCTGCGTTTTAGTTTGACCGCCCCTAACTTCCATAATAGTCGGACGCCGATAAGCATGCCTGTGCTCTAAAACCTGACGAATGGTGAATATGTGATCAATGCAGCCACGACCAGGTCTGAAGCCAGCCTTATTTTCTCGTGTTTGCAGTTCACGAGTCTTTGTTAGACGTCCGATAATTATTGAGGCTAATATTTTAGATGCCATTTTAGTCAAACTAATTCCTCTATGGTTATCACAGGATGATTTTGACCCCTTATATATTGGGACGGTCTGTGATTGCAACCAGTCAGATGGGATTGCGTCCAGTCCCCAGATTTTAGTTAAAATATTAATCAACCTAATCGCTGAAACTTGACCACCATCCTTAAAAACCTCTAGAATTAACCCATTTGAACCATCTTCTATCCCTCGTTTCAGATTAGTTATAGCTTTTTGAACTTCAATTAGAGTCGGGGGACCTAATTCAATGTTCCATTCAGGCTGACTGGGAATGGTGGGTAGTTGTAGAGTAGCTGAAGGCCAGCTAAACTGTTACTTAAAGTGTTCCGCCCATGGTTCTAAACGTCTAGGCGGAGAGCAGATTACAGTGTCGTCTTTCTTGATGATTGTCTCACTTACACTTGGCTTTTTAATTCCGGTTTCTTTTACTAGTCCGAAAAGCTGTTTTGTGTTAGCTACAGCCTTTTCCTTTTCCATCTCTTTTACTTTTGTGGCTCGCCACTGCTCACGGTCGTTCCGTAGACTTTTGGTTAACTTAGATCTGACTTGTTTTCGCTCTTCATTTTGTTCAGAGCCTGATGGGATACGTTTACGATAATCAATCAGTACAGTAGACTTAATAGAAACCCACTGGTTTTTCGTAACCATTTGGTTCAAATCAATAATAAATGTCGCTACTGTTTCCACAGATGTTCGTATATCTTTCCAAGCAACATCTGGGTCAGCCTCGTTTTCAAAATCGTCGAAGTGTGGTTCCAGTTGTTCCTGAAATATACCTTTGGCTTTATCGTCGCCGAGTTTAACTCTAATGGGTTTTAATGTCTTTTTTGCGTCCAGTGCGGCGCAAGCAAATGCGTGCTCGTATTAGAGCATGATCAGAGTCCAATCACGTATTCCAGAACGAACAGCAGTCTTCTATCGAGCCTCTCCATTGGTGAACGATGGCAATATGGTCTATTTGAGTCCATTGTTGGTTTGGTACAGGGGGTCGCCATGTTAGGCGATGTCTCATGCTTTAAATTATTGCTTGTTAAAAATAAATGATTGTCTGAACACAGTTGTAGCAGTCATCATTATTTGTTCGCTTAGTCAGAATGACAAAATACCTACCTAAATGTCTTTCTGTTTGGTTTGAACTGCCTACTTGGGCATTAAGGTCGCCTGTTACGAGTACTATGTCTGAGTATTTAGCTTTTTGAAGAAGTTCAGAAAGCTTTTTGTAAGATTCATCTTTCGTTTCACCCAGGTTGCACTCAGTGGGAGCGTAGGCAGAAATGACGAAAAGATGACAACGTGTTTCTCTATCCTTCCGAGTTCTTACAGAAACTTTTAACCGAACAACACATAGGTAACTGTTAACAGGGACAGTATTTCGCACACTCGAGTTGTTGGCCATGGTGACACTCAAGTAGTAAGTTTATGGTTGATAGTCGAGGTAGGAGAAATAATAAGGATTGACGAGGAAAATCGGTTGTGAATATAGTGGTCTTGAGTGCTGTCATAGGTATGAGGGCGTTTATCAACTCCCGGTTACTCACACCGTAGAAGGGTTATTCTAGAGGTACCCGACCGTAGCTGCTACCTTGACGTGGTGGTCGGGTTCGCCTATCGTGATGACCAAACCGAGCTATATTGGCTGGAACATATGTTCCTGTAGATTATACCATGCCAGGCAGGTCGATTGGAGAACGGTAAGACTAAAAGCAGCAACTCAAGGTCTGAGGGCGAAGTCGTACTGCTGACTGTAGAGGCATGTGACAGCAGTAAGGTGTTTCCCTCGGACAAACAACATCTGCAGCGATGCTTCCTACTCACAAGAAAGAAAGGGGTTAGAAAAGGTCGACCCTTAAAATGTCACGCCTCACATTACCTCGCAGATTTCCGTCTCCGGCGGTAAGGCCCTTTGGAGAACGGAGCTAACACGTCAAAACCCTCCCACAAAAAGGCCGTGCGCGACCGGCCTCAAGCAGTTGTCCCTTGGACTCTGTGGTTACGCTCCCGGGTCGTTAAGACCAACACTAATCCGACTTCTATTTCAGGTTTCTCAAGAAATACCCTTCCACGGTGTGGGCACCCGGGAAGTGATATCAGCCCTCATACCCGTAACAGCACACGAGAACAAGTTGTTCACATTCAAATCCTTTCTACACCTCCTAATACCTCTCTTATCTCCATGACTAACCCTTCTCACATCTCTTTATCATCCCGCACCGCTAGGGCAAACGATTCGATTACGCGGAACGCTATTCCTGGTCTCCTGAAACCACTCTCTAAACTACATATAGGAGCATTTAACGTCCGAACACTGTGGTAAATAGGACATCAGGCTTCCTTAGCTAGGACTTTAGTCTCGCGCCATCGATGTGTGCTGCGTCTCCGAAACGCGCATACAGGATCCGAGTAGTGTCATTCATTTGACCTCACCATGCCAAAATAAAGAACCAACTCGATTTACGCCTCGTGTATCTAGAAGACCTGGTGCTGCTTCCAGTGTCCTTGCTGGGGTAGGTATAGCATTGAGTTTTAGGGCAGAACTAGCTCTCTTAGACTGGATCCCAGTAGACAGTCGTTTGTGCGCTGTTCGACTAAATGGAACAGTAAGGACTCTGGAATATAGGGACACTCGTCGTCGTCTCTGCCTACTCTCCCACTGACTGCAGCTCAGATGATGTGGAAGATGAGTTTTACAGAAAGCTTTCTGACCTCCGAAATGCTAGGCGCTCTGATGTAGTAATAGTGGCTGGGGACTTTAATGCTCAAGTAGGTAAAATAAGCGAAAGGGAAGGACACCTAGATGGATCTTATGGTGTCGTGGCTCAAAGAACAGATAATGGCGACCGTCTAGTGCAGCTATGCTCAGATAACCGCCTCTTTCTTGCAAATACTAACTTTAGGCATAAGGAAAAACATCTTTTAACATGGAGACCCCTAATTCGTCCCAACGTTGGACCCAAATAGATCACATCGCTATCAGCCACCGATGGAGGGGCTCCATAGAAGACTGTCGCTCATTCTGGAGCACATGATTAGATTCAAATCATCCTCTAGTGCGAGCGCGTATTTGTCTACGTCTTACTGGATGTAGGAAAGATGATGCAAGGAAACCCCTTAGAGTCCTACTTAATGATAGTCAAGCTAAGAGTATATTTCAGGAACAACTAGGAATACAGTTACGCAGCCATGTATGTGATGCCCACCCTGAGGCAGCATGGAATGATATCCAAAAAGCTGTGGAAACAGCAGTAATGTCTGCAAGTACGGTAAACCATAAGGTTAGGGAGCAACACTGGATCTCAACAGAATCTATCTCACTGATAGATGCTCGGAAACCCATTCCATCTGGCTCTGAACATAACGAAGAACGGAGTCAGCTTAAGCGCAAGCTGACAAAAAGTCTACGCAATGATCGTGAACAGTGGTGGACAGGAAATGCAAGAGAGATGGAAAAGGCAGCGGCGATAGGTAACAGCAGACAACTGTTCAGGCTTGTTAAGGAAACTGGTATTAGGAACCTAACTTTTAGTGAAACTATCTCCGAAAAAGATGGACATATTGTTCATTCTCAATCCAGGAGATTGGGTCGATGGGCAGAACACTTCAGGGATCAATTCAACTGGCCTTCAGCCACACTTCTGTTTCCCACGATCTCCAGTCGACCTGAATGGTAAGTTGATGTAAGTCCTCCGACTCTTTGCGAAATTGAAAAAGCTATAGGAAATCTGAATCGCGGGAGAGAGGCAGGCTCTGACAGGTTTACTCCTGAGATTTTTAAGGATTGTGGTCCAGTATTAGCAGTGAGATTAACTGAGGTCTTAGGTAGAATTTGGGAACTGGACGTAATCCCATCTGACTGGTCTCAATCACTGATTGTGCCAGTCTATAAGAAAGGACAAAAGTCCTCTTGTGACAATCACAGAGGAATCAGTTTGACTAATAAAGTGTCTAAAATATTAGCTTCAATATTATTTCGACGCCTAACCAAAGCTCGTGAAGAGGAGACTAGAGAAAATCATGCTGGTTTTCAACCTGGACGTGATTGTATAGACCAGGAATCAGTTTGACTAATAGACACACATTCAGACGTTCCAAATTAGTAGCATGTCTCGACCTTAAAGTAGCACTTGAATCTGTTGATCGTGAGGCTCTGTGGCAGTGTTTGTCACTGAAAGGAATATCAAAGACGTACATTATCCTTATAAAGGCTCTCTACTCGAACACAACTGGTCGAGTGAGAGCTTATGACGAACTTTCATCAGAATTGATTACCTCAAGTGGTGTTCGTCAGGGCTGTCCACTCTCCCCATTCTTGTTCAACTTCGTCATTGACGTGCTTTTAGAGATAACACTTTCCTCATCTAAATTTCCACGGGTTGAACTTCTACCGGGAGGTTCACTTGTTGACTTAGAATATACTAATGGCAGTTCTATTTGGTGAAGACGCTGACAAAATGCAGTCTTCTGACCACTCTAAGCAACAATGCAGGCATGTTCGGGATGCGATTCTCTCCCTCGAAATGCAAAATGTTGTTTCAGGATTGGGCTGCATCGACACCCGAACTAATGATAGTGAGTGAAGTAATTGAGCGTGTCGATCGCTTCACTTATCTTGGAAGTCTCATCAGCCCTTGTGGTCTGGTGTGTGACGAAATCTCAGCACGGATACAGAAGGCTCGACTAGCTTTTGCCAACTTGCGTCATTTATGGCGTAGGCGAGATATCCGTCTATCAACCAAAGGATGGGTTTACTGCGCAGCAGTTCGTTCCTTCCTACTTTATGGCAGTGGAACATGGCCAGTAAGGGTAGAGGATATTCGTAGGTTCCTAGTGTCCGATCATAGGTGTCTTTGAAACATTGCTCGTATATCCTGTGACCACCGAGTAAGTGACTCAGTTGTTATGAGACGGGTACTACGTAAGGATGGCGAATCAATTGATGACATAGTGAAACTTCATCAGTTACGTGTTGCGTATGCCCAACCGCCGACTGACCCGATGTGCGATGTTTCATGGTGTAGGAGTAAGTTGGAAGACTACAGGCGAACAGACCAAAACATGGCACAAATCCATGAAATCACTGACAAGTGGACTGAGCCATGTTGGTAGGTGTAGACTACCTGGTTGGGATCGACGAGACGATAGCAACCGATGATTAGAGATCTTGAATGACATGGCTCAAAATCGTTTGCAGTGATGTGCGCAGGTGTATCCACTCTTTGTGTTCTCCTAAATTCTAATCTTCTGAATTCTTCATGTCCTTTATTTTCTTTCCAAATTTATTTCACTGTATTGTACTTCTTGAATAACATCTTCAAACCCTCATGTTTCCGATTACTGTTTATACTTTTACTACCTCCACAACTACGGGATTTGAATTGACAATTGTATCTTTGTGTTAATGTGATATGGCAACTCGAACTGATGTACGTAAGTACGAAGTTCCACGTTGTTACTGATTGACTGACTGAGAGGTACTTGAAAAGGAAATTTGGTTAGAGTTGGTTTTTGTGACCTGAAAGGATAAGCACACTACCCAAAGGACAACTGCTTGAGGTCGGTCACAAGACGTTTTTGTGGGTACTTTTTGTGTTAACTCCGTACTTATTGAGACGTTACTGACGGATACGGATATTCGTGGGATAAGGCGAGGTGTGCATTTTTAGTGTCGATCTTTTCTAACCCCACCCTTCGTTTATGGGAAGGCAGCATCGCTGTCATGCTGGTTGTCTAAGGGAAACACTTTACTGCCGTCACAATTCTGTGCATTCAGCAGTACGACTTTACCCTCGGACCTTGAGTTTACTGCTTTTAGTCTTACCGTTCTTCAACCGACCTATCTGACATGGTAGGACCTTGAGGAACGATCGTTCCAGCCTGTATAGCCCGATTGGTCTATCACGATAGGCAAGCTGGGCTACCACGTCAAGGTATCAGCAACGGCGGGTTAAAGTGATGTGCACTCCGGAGAAACGCCGAAATGCCCTGTTAACTAAACGTTAATTAGGTTGGTTGATGAAGTACCTTGTTAACTAAATGCAATACTTATTATTACTAGTTAGAACATAAATAATAAATAATCCGTTCAGTCAATTGGGTATATTTTAATAAACATCCGTCAAGCAATTATATAAATTACCTCATCAGCCAACCTAATCAATGTTTAGTTAACAAGAGCATTCGGTGTTTTTCTTTAGTACACATCGCTTTATGTTATTACTCAGGTACTTAGTTATGACTTCACAAGTGCAGACTGACTTCGTTATCCTAGGATGCTCAATCCTACAAACAAGTCATACATGATTTTTTATAGGTAACAAATTCTAGACGTAATATATTTCAAATCAATATTTTTTTCCGGAAAGCAATTTAATCTTAATACCGTTCTTGTTTCTAATCATCTTATGACATCATCCTTGTCTTAATCTCATGTTTTTCAGGTAACTTCGTATAATTTATCTAGTGGCAAACGAATTCGAGGAGTGTTAGTTGTCCTTTCGTATATGGTGTTCAGCAATAAAAATGAAAACTCTAGGAAAAACTTGTCGTGTGCATATCTTATTGGTTGGTGTGTCGAATTGGTAAATATTTTAGTTTCCTCAATTGACTTTTTTGAAGTTAATTCCCCTTATATCCTGATATTAGTCAAAAACATCCGTGAAAATCACGGTCATATTGTTAATCCACGTATCAATAGAGTTACGTATTATGTACGTTTCCCCACAAGATTGAACTCAATGCTTTTAAATTCATTGGTAAGATTATTGATTTTTGGACTAGTAAGGTATATTCCAGTGACTGAGGCTCTCAACCACCGTGATGTTATCCTAGTATTATCAGCCTTTTAACTCGGATTTCGTCCTCAAGTTGGAGGTTGATTAGTTTCAGGTGATCCATTTAAATTAGAATTTATTTCTATTCATATCACATATACCTTCTGGTACAGCATGCCACTAAAAAAGAGCCACACGAACTGGATTAAGAAGTTTTGGCTTCTGGGGAAACGAACATGGTATTCTGCGGCCTCAGTAGCACTTATTTCTTCATAAGATAAGTCGTAGTGTCGCAGATTGATTATTTACTTAATGACAACTATCGAAATCAGACTATGGGTCATAAGTTAATAATGATGATAGATGTCCGAAAGCCCTATATGTAGCTATTAAAATGGAAACGTATGCATACTGACAACCATTCTCAGAAGTTCACAAGACGCTGGTTAGTGTACCCCATTTCTAAGGAGTAGTATGTTTTACGTGAGTCTATAATCGCGTTAAAATTGACTGTTTTCTATCCAATGACTTAAAGTTTCTTGTTTTGTCTGTGCCCTAGTTACACGCAGGATTCCTTGTTTTGGATGATATAATTGACAATTCTACACTTAGACGGGGCCAACCGTGTTGGTATTGTACTCAGATAGATTTAAACCGTGGGTTAATTGGAGTTAATGATGGTTTACATCTGATTTTATCATCGAAATACTTGATCCACTCTTTATTTGCTGAAAATCAAAGTAATGTTGATTCATATTCATGGAAGGACAAAAATAACGTATATCTCAAATTATGCAAATTGTTTGATGAAATTAGTTACAAAACGTGTTCTGGCCAATGCTTGGATGTACTATCAGCAAATCCTAATAATCAATGTATTTTGAACGGAAAACAGAATAATTTGGAGTTTGATAGTTTTGCTCGAAACTACTCACCAGATGTCTTTGAAGCTATAACACACTGGAAGACGGGTTTTTATACTTTTTATCTACCTGTAGCGTGTGGAATGATTTTGGTAAGTTAACTTAATTATTTCCGTTTCATTTATTATCTTCTCTTATTTATTAAGGTTTTTAAACTGCAAAATGTACATTTTTACTTCGTACATCAATTGTTAGACTGAATAACTTTCGTAATAAAAACAGTTGTGTAATATACTTTATATAAAGATCAAAGTTTTTAAATTTTGTTTTAGTTCTAACAAAGTCATTGTTTGTAATCACCAATGTTATCTAGCCTTCATACTTATGAAAACTGAATGCATTTAAGCCAATATAATTGATTTTAATCCATATCACTTAAATTTCCCATTTATTCAACTCAACTTACCAGCCACAGGTTTTTGTCCTTCGTTCCGAGTCCCATTCTACGTCTGAAGACTAGTAAAGCTGCCTAGTTGCTCGAACTGAAATAGATAGAGTGGCGTTCAAACCTGCAATCTAGCGGCTGAGAGTCAGAAGCTTTAACCACTGAACTACGCCTTTTTACGTTATTAGCATATAAGGACCTGTGATCCCATATCATAAATGGTCATTATATTACTGCTATTAACAAGTCCCATAACTTATTAAAACCTTCATAGTAGATTACCTATATACTGAGCAGCTGAGATCCTCATTCTTCTCAACAGAAGAAAGGATTTCAGTATTATCTCATAAATGCTGCCTTCAAAATTTTATATATTTTCATTCATTATTTAAGTTGAATAAACCGATTAAAAACGGTGGTTATACTTCTTGTCTTTCATCTTGTTTGTTAACATCAAAGAAGTAATATCATTCTGTTTAATATACAGTTTTCTTTGAAATTTTTTTCTTAAAAATAGGCTGAAGTTGATGATACAGATGATATTTTCAAAAATGTTCAATACATCCTCCTTAAATTGGGTAACTACTTTCAAGCCCAGGTAACTAAAGTACTTTAAAGTCATTTCACAGTAGGATGACTATTTAGATTGTTTTGGTGACAGTGAAATTACTGGAAAAGTTGGGACTGATATAGCAGAAGGCAAATGTACATGGCTAATTGTTGAAGCGTTAAAATACCTTTCACCTGAACAATATAAAATACTTAAAGTAAAAGCAATTTTCTTTCATTTTAAAATTATCTTATCGTCGAAATAAATTGAGTTTGTATTTTTTGGATTGTTACATCCCACCATTATCTCTTTTTTATTGTATGACCGTAGATATGTTTCTTATTGTGGATTACTTCATATATTATATGTTAGTTGTACACCTTCAGCTACGTTTTATCACGAGGTATTAATCATCAAAGTATAAGACACCCGACTGTGTAATAATATAAAGTCGGTTATAAATATTGAATAAGATATCCCAAGCACCTTGTGACTATTGTTATTTTATAATATATTTATCAACTCAACTACAGAATTGAGCTGCTGCTTATTAAGTTAATATAACTTTTACAAAATTTACTTTTGAATGCCTTCAATCTACCATAACACCTATCCATCAAAAGAAAAATGGTGAACGTCTGGTTAATCAGTTAACATGTAGAAGTACGCTTGTAAAGATAAATGACGATGACAAATGGTTTGCTTTCATTTAAGCTTGAAGGTGTCACTTTACAAATCAACCCTAATGGGAAGTTGTTGTTGAGTATGAATAGACTTCCAATAATTACTAATAGATTACTACTTACCATAATTTTACATTTATCTTTTTTCCACCGTATCACTACTTTGTGCCCATAATAGGGTTATTGATATTTTCGGTGTTTTGTCTTCCTGTTTTCAGTGTTATGTTTATACACAGTAGCTGCATATTTAATAAATCTTGATGAGTCTAGTAAACTTTGGAAACTTGAGGTTAAGTAAAAGAATACTATGTATTTATTCATTATTAACGTTAATTAGTACTGGAAGTATTCACGTTTATTACCAAGTCATTGAACATCCAATTGTTTCTTCATAACTTTGTTTACGGTCGCCTTGTCAGAACGCGAGATGTGCCCTCACATTATATTTGAATATGGTTCACTTTGACGCACCAAACTAGTCTTTCCTTGTGAATTTATGATAAATTTATTTCCTAGCTGTGTTTGCGTCTGTCTGTTACCCATATTCCTCCCACCCGTTTCTAAAAGCAAATCCCTATGATCTATCGATAACTACAGTGATCATTATTTTGCGTATTGATCCATGTCAGTACAAAACACTTACGTATATCCTAAAATAGTCATAATTTTTTTGACATCGATATATGCATAATGAGATTGCGACTGCTATTCCCAAGACATATTCCATGAGTATATGATATTTGGCAAATATCTAGTTTTGTTCCAACTGTTTCTTTTATTCGTTCCTACTTTGATGGATAGTATTTTATTAGTTTCTTTTTTAAATTTACTTCTGAACTGGCTGATGCTTTATCAAAATCATATGAAATTATACTGCTTACCTACACTTAGTCCATCCAAAATTGTTGTGTACCGCTTGCAAGTTTTAATTAAAATTTTACGGTAACTATCTTAGTTAGTCAAGTAACTTTATTTACGCCATTTTCAAAATTTTGGTTCTTAAACACTTCCATTTCTTAGTTATTCCCGCACAGGTCACACGGAATCTTCGTTTTGTCATATCCTAGTTTGAGTACTTTTAATGTGTAGATAGAACTACTATCTTCAAACGTTCAAATGAAGTCCTTTAGTAAATTTAAGGAACTATAATCGAAAATCTTTTTATGATATGTGGTCTATTATTGAGTATTGTAAATTTACCATATTTTATTCCATTCCTATGTTCTTCGTCAATATTCATGAACCAATGTACTTCTAATTTAACCAATCACCTTATGTTATTGAATACCTGGATTGTATGTTTTCAGTCTTTCATGATGTTAATGCCTGTACATGAACAAAAAACAACTACCCATCACTAATTTTTGAATGAAAATGATAAGAATCTATTCATCACTCCGTTCATCTTGGTATTCGTATACTTTTATACTGGTACGAATATTGGAAAAGTTGTAAATGTTGGAACCAGTTTTCCAATCATTACTTATATTTTTATTGTTGCATTTGTATATTCCCCTTATTGTGAGCTCCCAGTAGACCTAGTAACCATTGTTTTGAATCCTCCCGTTTCTCAATTATTATCAATTAATTATGCATTATTAACCTTGCTCTCTGCCATTTACGCCATGATTGTGTTTAAAATATAATCTCTTATTTTTTGTGCTGTATGGTCAGGCATTTCAAGTATATTATTGAGTTTTGAGTGATAATTGAATTGAGCACAATAGATAATAAATCTACTTCCTATACGCGTCTCCTAATTTGCTACTTGGTTAGATGGAGCTCGACGGTCAATAAGCATTGAGGTCTTGGGTGTTGTTCATTAGTCAGTGTGTCTTAGTAATTATTAAGTCACCGGTCCTATTGGGAATATGGGTGAACTAATCTGTAATCGGAATTTTGATTGGGCAGTATAACACATATTATCGATTTGCGTATCGATTCATAATATATACCACCAGTTATTCAGTTGTCAAGATTTAGTCAAATGCTTGGGTTTTGACGTATACAAGTAGTATTGTCAAATAATAGATGAAATGTTGGTGTTGTGTTGTGTTGTGTGATGCGGCAGATAAGTGTACGTTTATCATTGCTTAGACCATTATTTTTATTTTATTTTTTTATTAAATTTACATGGCAGAACTGAATTTATTTTGTTTTACTGACTGTCAAAATTGTGTATTTAATCATCTTATATACATGTTTCTAACTAGACAAATTATGGTAAACCCGATCTTAAGTCGCAACAGACTGTTCGCAATCTCTATGGTGCGATCAAATTACCAGAGAAGTATTATTTGTACGAAGAACAAACTAAATCAGAGATTATGAATAACATTCAGAAGTTTATGTACCTTGATCACTTTTCTTTTGATCCTAGGGATTTGTTTACTTTTCTTGTAGAATTACTTTTTCAACGTGTTTGTTAAAGTGCCATGAAAATATTTCATATTTTATTTCCCATACTGTTTCGTCAATTTTCTTTACTTACGTCTTTTCTATCTCAGTTCTCTTCTTCCATTTCTTCTTAGTTCTACAATTCAGTCTTTACTTTTATCGTTATGACAATTTTATTTAAAGAATTCCCCTTCTTACATAATTATGGTGCATTTAAGTCTTCGTCAACATAATTTTGTCTAAAATATTTGTTTGTTTTCTTAAAATACTGACTTTAACAGCTTAGTATTATATATATTTATATTTCCAAATTTATTTATGTATTTGAACACGTAAATATTGCTACAAAAGGATACCGAATACATATGCGCCACACAATTCACTTGATTTGTATGTGGGTTGTGATACTGCCTAGGTACCCAGGTGGCATTTTAGGGTGCCACATCCGGAGCCTTCGACCTAAAGGTTTGATCCACAAGGCAGTGGAGCAACGTTAGGAGATGCCATCCCATGGTAGCCAGTGACCAACAATAGGTTCATATGCCATTTGTTCCTTCAGGATCCTGGAGCCCATGTGCACTATTGGTTTGGGATCAAGGTTTTTCAACTCCCCTAAGTGGATCATCCGTAATCATCAACATGGTTAAAGTGCCGGACATTCGCTTTTCGTCCTCTCAATTTCGTAGGACTTCCCTGGCAGAGACTATGCACATATCCATGTGTGAGTATTTCGAGAGGTAGAGCGGACTCTCCCCACCCTCGGCCGTACCATGGCATTTGGGAGCTCCGAATGAATTAAAACAGCATATTGCTTTTCATAAAGGAAAATCTGATTACGCACTAATCATTGTAAGTAATTTGATTTCTTATTTTATATTCCTTTATGGGTAATAATTATCAGTCTCCAAAATATTTAACTAAACTACCAGGGTGACAAAATATTTGTACTACGAATTCATATCGCATACAGATTATACTATGTAGTAGAATTCTAGATGATTATTATACTCCTAGTACTGAGCGCACACACTTTCTCACGTAATTTTGTTAGTAAACTGATTACTTATGGATAACTAAGTGTCTTGATAGCTATGCTATGCAGTTAGCAATACTCCTAAGTTTGCAATTTTAGATGTCAGATGAATGGACTAAGTCCATTTTCATTTTGTTAATTGCTTGGAGGTGGATTACGTACATTTGTAGTCACAACTTAGTCGGATATCTTATTAATTTTATTTTTATAAGTTTATAAACAGCAACTTCAACATTAAATCTTTAGATTCCAGTAGCAGCTTTAGGAATAATTAAAAGTTATAAAAAACAATATTCCAATGGACGCATTCGTCTCGTGAGTACCACGTTTCATGCACTATTATTATGACCTTACCGTCAATATTTCAATTTTCAAACCAGTCTTGAGTGCACAAACAAATATCACTCAAAAAATTACAATGGCTCCATGTCATCACATACCATAATTAAAATGACATAACTACCGGAATATATCAAACGAATTATCAATTAATGTTGAGACAAGCGTGGCTTGGTAATTTATGCGCCGAGAACTGTGTCGAGTATGCAGGTGACAAACCCCTATATGTATAACATTTTGCCTACCGTTATTACATTTCGTCTTGACAACAGATCTAAAATTAGACTGTGATTTGATAAGAAAATATTGGTGAAAATAGGATACAGTGTAGTTTTTATGAATAGTCTGGATCGTAGATTTGGAAGTGTGACAATACTTACATATGATTAACAAGGTAGTTTAAACATTAGGTGGACGAAATAACTAATTCTTAAAGGTATTTATTGAAAAGCACATTAATCTGAACACTCAGGATTGATAGTCTGCGTAATATCTAGTGATGTGACGGAAGGAAGGTATTGTTTACGACTAATTCTGCCTATTACGAGATGGCTAGTACAAATGCTGAAATAATCGACGGTCGCGTTCGTTGAACCAACCAGTGTCTCTGTAAAATATCAAGATCATTCATTAACTACATGATTTACATATCTTTTTCTACATGCTCCATTTTTCTCCCAATTCCGTTGTTATTTTTACTAAGTTCTGTTTTTGTTCCTCCTTTGTTCGAATCTTTTGCTGGTTAGCATTTGAGTTCCTACTACATACTACTTGTATCTATACGCATAAGTAGCGCATACCACTCTGGTAGTTACGACCAGTTTCATAGCATCCCTAAGTGTGTTTTTTACTCAAAGTAGACTTACTAGGGACATTATGTTTTGTGTACAATTAAAACCTGCTGAAAAAATAAGAGGAAATAGAACTCCGATTTCTTTATTTGAAGAACTGATCCTCGGATGAATCTGCATTTTCAGTTTGGTAGAAATTTTCACAGACAAATATATGGTGTTGCTATGTGATCACGAAAACGACTCGTTCGTTTGGTAAGTGATGTTCCAAAGTACCTTAGTCTCGCACGCGAACGCCTAACCTCTAGACCACTCAGCCAGCATCCAGCGGTGTTAATGTCTAACTTCAATCGATCCATGATCTTGCGCAACTATCGTCTGAAATAGATACCTGTCTCCTCCCGACACAGATCGGAATTCACTGGTCACGGCTTCTAATTAGAACTCCAAGAAATCAGCTTGAAGTCACACACTAGTGAGCACATGATGACAGTGATCAGAATTAGAGTCTTGTGGAGACTGTAATAATCTTAATAATAGAGTATCAGATACACTTTAACTGTAAGAACGTTGCATTTGTATTGCCAATACTTGAATTCACATATCAATCAGACCCTCCTTATTCACTGCTTATGCTGTCTAATTATGTGATGGTTTTCACCTCTTCGTGAGCTCCACCAATCAAAATGTAATACTTGCAAAAAATAATAATAGGAAAAATAACGGGCTCACCTGTTAACTTGAAATGTATATTTGACGTGGAGATTATGTGCACAAATCACGTTTGAAATAAAATATTTTCTTGATGTGATGATGTTTTCGTTTCTCCTACATGAGACCTGTATTTTTGGTGCTGAGTGGATTCACTCACTCTCCTCAGTCATGTGCAAAGTAGATGTGGGAAGTGACAGGTGGACTCGGTATTGAAACTAACTACATAAACGGCTAGTCCCAGATCGCCTAACGACAGAAGTAAATCTCTCACCCGACATCATTTTGGATACTTTTTTTCTACCCGTAGTCTCTGTATAGGAAGAAGTACAATGACAAGTCGATCTACGTTCCGGCAGGCAGTCACTACGACAACGAAGACGAACTGTCAGCATGTATGTAGACCCAAAGAACGTACGCTATTAAAAAGGGAGGTGTTGGGGATGACAAATCCTTAGAACTGACTCGGTAAACGTCTTATTTTTGTAACTTTATTTTGGAAATTTTAACTTCATATTTTCGCGCCAAAAGAATCTTCGACTTAGCTAGTGGTCTTGGCAGGCAAGGCGTGTGGAACTAGCTATCTTTCCAGATTTTTCGGCTAATCTGAGAAACCGTGATAAAATTGAGTGACATGCATCAGACAAAATATTTGTCTGTATTTACCATAAACCTATACGGTGAATTTTTGTAACAACGACTAACTTTGAAGGCAAATCAGACTACTTCAAATAGTTTACTAGGTGATCTATCATTTTTGTGCATCGTTTTAATTCATTTAGACTAATCATATTTTAGTGGCCCATGGATCTGACTCCAATTTAGATCGTATAAATGTTTGTTATCGCCTATTCTCGTATATCATCGTCGACTTAAATCGCGTTATCCAATAACGGAATTAAATAAGTCGAATAACGAGAATTGACTTGAAAATACATATATTTCGTACATGAAGCGAATGAAACATAGCAAAGCAAAATGACACGTATGGAAGATGGCTGGGAAGTCAACTCCATTTTAGTCAAGCGTTACTCAATATTTATAGTCAGACAAAATAAAGCTACAGACATGTGATTAATGGGATAAGAAGGGCACACACATATACGCTCATATAAAAACAGTCTAGATTGATAAGCGAATAAATAACAAGGTCAAAGTATGGCTCGAGTAGAATGAATAAAATGGGATGTCCGAAAGTTAGAATAAGGTATATGGGCTTGACATAATAACTGACACTACAATATATAATATCATTGAAGCATCACTCCAAAACTCTTTTTTAATGAGATACATTCAGTTGTTTAACAAGAAAACATACTACTGTACAAATGGGCTGCAATTAAACGCAACTCAATTTCGTAAATGTGCCCTTCAGCTTAGCAACCAATCAGAATGAGGCGGGAATTATTACATCCGCCATCTTTGTAAGCAATGGAGGTCGGCTTTCTTCGTTCTGTGCTTCTTTCAGCTATTTCTTTTGTGTCGCTATGTAATTTAATGTCTCAGTGTGCTAAAATGCCGCAGTCAATGTTCTATATGTTGTTGTGAAGTTCATTTCGAATCAGCGATGTTTTCTGGGTTTTTGCTGCTTCTACTCAAGTCAATGTATTTCTTCAGGCAATCTGGCTAGTCTTGTGTTATGAAATGTCGGCCGGCTTACTTCGTTCCGTGTTTTTTTCCGCTATTTCTTTTGTGTAGCTACAGAATTTAATGTTTCAGTGTGCTAAAATCCAGAAGTTAGTGTAATACTCTAAACGTTGGAGCAAAATTTCTCCTGATTTCGCTTTGTTTTCTGGGTTTTACCTGCTGCTAATGAAGTCACTGTATTTATTCAGCTAAGCTGGCTAGTACTAACGTAAGACCTCACGTTTTTAAACGAAATCGGTTATGTTTTACCTTGTTTTCTAGATATCCGAAGCCGAAGTTCGTTTTTATTTAGCTAAAATAATTGTTGCTGCCGCTTGTGACTCTAACTGTTCGCATGTTCGTTCCTAACTGTCCTTTATGATGTTATCGGCAAAATGGAAGGAAACAATATGCGTTTTTTTAATTTTCAGTATTATGGACAACACTATCCCACCAACGAATCAAACTAATACAGAGTGCCCAGCAGTAGGGTATATCGGCATTGATTTCGAAAGGACCCAGACTTCCGACAACTATAGATGAAGTCACAGATGCTACCAATTTATTGCAGAGGGTTTGTTATGAAAAATATGCCATATAGCAGTAATAGAGGGGTTGTACTCATTACGCAGTGCGTTAAAGCAAGCTTAACATTGAAAAGCCGGAAATCTGCTACCAGTGTGTAGTGTATGTTTGCTGTTTTGGCCATAAAAGGAAGCCGAAGGGTCATGATCAGGGAGTAAAAAGGTAATCAACTGTTACTAAGCTCACTTTTTCATAGATCATATTTCACCACTCGCAAATTTGTGTTTTTTTACGGTATGATGTCAACTGATACCTAATATGTTCACCCTTACGATGAAAAGTACCTGCAAATTTTCACCTTCATATTCGAATTATTTTTGGACAACTGTCTTACAGTCTGAGTGCTTCGTACGCCCCGAGAAACTATTTCTACAACATTCGTAGTCCCAGTACAACTTTCTCACGCAGTAAGTTCAAATTAGACACTAGTCTTTCTAAATAGGCCTGTTAAGCTAATATCCGTATTCTCTATTTCAGTTAATCGATGAAGACATGTACCACGTGCATCTGCTGTATACTGCCACTTTACTCCAAGTCTGTTATATCTTACTTTTGAATAATAAAATTGCTTTATGATGCAAATACAGACTTATTTGTTTTGATGGAGGTAGGGGGGTTCATGGGATTTTCAGCAGGACCGTATTAATATTCTCAATAAAGAGCTAAGCGAGTGCGTAAACCAGTGTAAGGTACCATACGGGGTGCATTTGAGTTACTAGTGTTCCATTAGTGCGGGTAGGGGCATTGCTTGCCTGTCATATGGCATTTGAATGAGGAGCTATAAGATAAGGCGCAGGTACGGTTAGGATGTGTAACGCGTGTCCATCCATCAGCTGCCGTGACAACCCATGGTGGTTAGAATAAGCTATGAGAGGACCCGAGTCTGTAGGTCTCCCAAGAAAATGACGAAGATATGCACCAAATCACCTTATGAAGAGCGCATCCAATCACTTAACCTCTACTCATTAGAGTATAGACGTCTTAGAGGTGACGTAATGGCTTACAATACTTCTGGACATCCCCTAAAACACCTACTTAAGCTTAGTCCCAGAAACTAGAGACACAACATAGCAGGACGGACTGTAGACGCGACTTCTACTCCTTAGGAGTTGTCAAGTGCTGGAATCCGCTGCCCGCCGAGCAGGTCCAAGCGACTTCCCAGGAGTCCTTTAAGAGGCAACTGGATCTATTCTTAAGGATAGTATCATACTATGATTTACCAATTTCTCTTTCATCTTTTATTGTTAACATACCTAGGTTCCTGCCTGGAGGTTTTGGTGATCCCCTGTTACTAGACACGGAAGCCTGTTAAGCGAAAGCTTCTTCTATTCAGTCCACAACCATTTGAACACATGAACTAGGTGCTGAGAGGCTCGCTTATCACAAGTTTCTTGCAACGATTGAGTAGATAAAACAAAGTAGCATTAGATTCGAAAATCTATTCAAGAACTTTCATTAAGAATCGAATATCAAACAAAGGTTTAAACCAAGTTCCCCTTTAAAAGTTGTATTTGTAATATTAAGCTGCAGTTTTCGTTGATTTTTTCCAAACGAAAGAGTAAAAGAAGTCAAAAAAATACTGGAAGTGGTTGTGAGACTAAAATAGACGTCCAACATCCTTTTTATAATCTGCTGTTAGTTGGGTTTTCCGTAAACAGTTCCATAGGGCCATTGTTCCAAGGGCGAAACAGTTTTTATGATCTGTGAAGGCTCACTCCTGTTGCATTCTAAATGGAAAAATAGTGATGAATTTCGTCAGAAATGTGGAATAGATAAGTAACCAAATTACATATTTTTAGCAAAGAATTTATGCAGTTGTGATTTACCTTGAGTTCATGAATATTATATAAGGTCAGCTACTATTACTTGTGCAAAGCATAACATGGGCTTAGTACCGTATTGCAATGCTGTTATTATTTTGCTCCCATTTAAGTATTCCTATGCATCTGCGTCTAGTTTAACAGGAAAACATATAAGCAGAGTTAGTGTCTGATAAACTAAAAGTCCCAGTCGCCAAAAAGATTCTTAACGTTTGTCCACAGCCAGCTGCATTTAATTGAGACACAGAACACTCATCTTCTAAGACTGTATACTGCTGTTTTGCGGGCAACTAGAAGCTCAGACACTTAGCGATCTTGCTACCGATGTTATTGCTGGGGAAATTGTTTGATGACAGTGGTCATGAAATATGGTCAGTGATAGATATACAGTTTAGAAATAAACACCAATCATACTTATCGCTATCTTATAATGTATGGCAGCAACAGCATCAAAGGCACGTTTTTTCCTATTTTTAATCAGACTGATCTGAATCCGTATACACATTAGAAACAGGCAACTCTACTAACTAAACTGATCTGTTTTGTTACAGGCTTCAAGCACTATACTTAGGTATATCATAATTTTTTCAACTAAACTGAATTATACGACAACCAAGAACACTAAACTAAGCAAGTGTCATAGTTATTGTTTCATTTGCACAGATATGTTGCTCAAAGTAGTTAAATGTACATAATTAAGCTGATAAAACCAAAACACAAAATATAGGCCAGTTGAACTTACCTAAGAAAAAAAGAGGGATACATATATACTGCTTTCATACTGAAGACAACAGGCAGTTGTTCATAGAAACATAGTTTACAGTACAACAAACCTTTCTTCAGTAACATTATGCAGTGACAGTCTATCTGGAAACAATCAGTTATGTGAATAAACTCACTATGACTTGAGATATCATTCCAGCGTGCAATGGACGTACAGTGTAACGCAGTCAGACGTGGCGAATAAAAATTAAAAACAGAGCAAAATTAGCTGCATAATCTAATTATTTAATTAAAAATACATTATGAAATGACAAATACTGTGGTTACTTGAACGCACAAATGACAGTATGCGATACATTAAGTTTACATGGTTGCGTTGCGGATAAGATCACCCTAATATGTCTTATCTTTTTGCTCCCTCCAGTACTAATAATCTCCGAGGTCATAGCAAGAAGGTTCATAAACCACGATCTAATAAACTTAAAGTGGGATCCCGTTTTTCTCATCGAGTAGTCAATCATTGGAACGCCTTACCCGAACAAGTGGTATCAGCCCCATCAGTGAATACTTTCAAGGAGAAGCTGGACCTTCACTGGAAAGCAGTGTGTCAGGATTAAAACGGGTTCATCAACCTACTATCCTTATTACTGAAGACTGATGACTGAATAATGTTTGATGTTTGAATTCTGTTCTGCTGTTTATTTCGAAGGCGGCAGTACAAATGACTCTCCAAAGTGGAATTCACGGTAATAATACTTTGTTAGTTGATTTACTTATTTTTAGCTGACCCATATGAAACATCTAAACTAGCAGATTGTAAAAGCCTTTCGTATAGAGCCGTGAAGCTCATCATAGATAAAGAAAAAATAGTTTTGCTTATGAAAATACCATCTAAAGGTTCTTGGGAAGATGATTTTGATGTTGCGATGGGGAAGCTTTTAGATGCCAGCTCTCCGTGTTATGTGTTTTATCGTCTTGATTCCGTCAACTCTTTTGGAAGCGACTGGATTTTTATATGTTATGTTCCTGAAAGTTCTGACGTAGGTTTTGGTTGAATTAATGTATTAATATCACTTCAACTATTCGTTAGGTGCGTCTAAAAACGATATATGCAGCCACTAAAGCAACTGTTCTTAAGCAGTTTGGAGATAACCTAATTAAGGATGATATAACAGTAAATTGTGTGGTAGGTTCTGTAATTCTTGCTTACATTTTAAGGGTGAAATGAACTTAAGGGCCTACAAAAAAATTACGGAAAGTAAAACTGCACCTGGACCTTATACTGAAGCTGAAATTGAGGTGGCTGGCATACACACAGGAGAAGTATGTTGAGATTTCATTCATATACCTAAAGGTGACCACTGGACTGCATTCCAGCTATCAAACAATCGGTGGTGTTTCATTCGCGCTTAGTCCTGATTCTCGCTCTGTGTTAAAGAATTTTAGTTCGGGAGAGTGTGATTACGTTCAGTTAGTAAGTTTGGTCAATGTGTAAAACGTGTTAAGACAGTTAAGATTGGTCTTCTACATTCTAGTTGGGATTTTAAACACTGAAACGAAATTATTACATACTTAACCTATGGCATGCATTAATTGTACTCTGTGATGAAAAATGTTATTTTAAGAGTGTTACTTGGGAAAACAGGAACAATCAAAGTCACACAAGTCGTTTCGTGTATGCTCATGTTACCTACGTGATATGTAATGAGTCATATCACTTCACACGGACATCTCTATTCGAACTGAGGTATTCCGTATTAGGATTTGCATTAAAAACCCATTCGTTGGTTCTCAACACACAGAATGGACCCGGTGTTCAACATCTATCAATTTGTGCATGCCATAAATAAAACTACAAAACCCTCTATTTTCTCTGTTAAATTGTTTATTAAAATTCATTTTGTTTAGTTGCTGATTTTAAACCGTGCTAATAACTATGGTGATGTCATTTTAATAGAAGTGTACTTCGGTATAATTGATGATCTGGCGTTTTCTTTGTATTATCTCTCAATTCACGACGTGTAGGTAGTACATTCTGGTGACTTCCATTGTAATTAGCGGATAAGAAATACTTCAAATGAATATTCAAGCAATTATACTTCCATAAAAAGTAGAAGAGTTTGTATTTGGTTTGTTACTAAGCTGATAGAGGTCTCATTTTAACTTGGAATCATTGTAAGGTTCTATTCTGTATGTTTGATGATATTTAGTTGTCTAATTTCTCATTCATTTAAGAAGCAGAAATGGTATGCTTTATCCCGACCAATAAAAGGTATGGCAAACAAATTTTAGGAGTATGATAAAGTTTTGATAACATAAGTTCCTATACATGTAAAAGACCAACAAATGTTTGTCTATACTGTGTTACATTTTAGTAAAAATTCATACGATTCTACCTGTAACTTGAAGCGACAATGATGCATATTCCAGGGCTCACTTATCAGCTACATCAGTTAAGTCAATAACCCTCTATATTATCTGTCATAATTAACATAAAGCATGGGACAAATAAGCATTAATTTGAATCACCTAGGTAACTTGGGATATGAGTGGTATCAATGACGTTTAAGGAAGGTTAAGCAAAGAATTTAATTTGGCAAGAAAAGATATAATTCATTTTTGTTATTGATGCTACCTATACCTTTAGGTCTGCTTTGAAATTCAAATGCAATCATCATGGGGAAAATGAATCGTTGATACATAATACTTACACCTTAACCCGTTATGGTGTAGTGGATTATCTCCAAGATAATTCTCAATGTTTTGTACATTGAATGCCCTGATAACCGTTTTTAAATTAATCCGGATGGTTTATATATTTCAGAAGGCAACACGAAGTGCCGACTACCGTTTGTTATCGAATAGTACAGATTAATAAACCACAAGCACGCCAAACAAAATCGGGCAGAAACGCTAATATGAGCAAGCAAATACATGGGCAGATTAATTGTCGAATACAGAATCAAATAAAAAGCCGAATAAATTAATAATATTCAAGTATATATATGGGAAAGTGAATGACTTATCGAACGATTTAGGCAACTAACACTTGAGCTAGAGATAGGGATATGTGCATAGGCTGTCACATGTGATTAAGCATACATGTTCATGCAGACATGGTAATAATAAGACCGAGATATAAAAATTGTTGCTATTCGAATAATTCTGTTAAATTAGTTGAAAGTGTTGATAAAATTAAACGTAAACGAACTTAAGTGTTGGAGAGCTGTTATAATGGTAGTAGCTTTGTTTCTCTGTAAAAAGTAGTCCGACGACTTGGTATTTTGTTGCGTAACCTATTGTTTGTAATTTTTGCCAGAAATGTGATATCCTTAGTGAAACTATCAAAGTTTGCGGGACTCGTGAACATATTACGCCAAAACAAATAGCAGAAATTTGTCCAGAAAAAGAAGGTCGTTATCATCTTTTCCGTTTCCGTTATATGTTTGAAGGCGAGGAACATTCTGCTACCTGTAAGTTTAACATGCATTTCAGTAAGTACTTTTTTGGAACTCCTTTAGAAAATTTTCATTAACTTTGCTTTTGTTGAGGTATTCCAAAATACTCTATCCGCTCTTATCTAATGAAGCGTCCACGGTACTGGTCTCCTGAATATCCATTACCGTTTCTCACATTTTCAAATTTTCTGACTCAAACCTGTTCTTAAATCAGTATTATTTTTCTAGAAGTCGAAATGTCACAAAGTAACACCTTCATTGTATTATCGATCAAACGTACTTGTTTTACCTTTTTGAGTTACATGTTTGATAGGGCTGATAAGTAAATAGCGAAAATAGTATTAGCTGAAGTATCTGAACTTTAAGATTTGTAGATTCTGTCTGAAATACAGTCAGACATGAATCTACAGATTTAAATAATGTCATGTTACTATTTATATCAGTATATGAGGCAAGTAAGCACATCTGGACAAAATATCTTAGTGAACAGTCATTTCAGTTTGTTTGAATGTATCGAAAAATTCCAATTCGACTTCATCATACGCAAGTTTTCACTCGCCATTAACATAGATTTTAATTAGCAGTTGTCACTGCGTAAGAATAACTTGAAATAAGCTCACAGGAGGTCCGACTGCGATTGTCATTTATTTATTTGAACACATAAATATTGGTACAATAGGGCACCAAATATATATGCGCCACACAAAACAATGAGAACGGGAAGAGAAAAAAAGAAGGCGAAGAGCGTAAAAGGAAAAAAAGAAGAACAATAACGACCAAATTAGTGTGAGGTAGTGCAATAATAATAATAATGGGGGAAACGGAAAGGTACAACCAGAAGAAATCTTTCAGTTAGGGAAGAAACAACCACTTTTTATGAAGAAAGTAAAAGAAGGTTACAGCAGGATCGCCACTGGCTCCTATTCTGAGCCATATCTGATAACGTCTCTAGCCACTGTGTCGCAACATCTCTCGGACCCCAGCCAGGGAGTCGTGTCATATATTGACCATCTCTCCGCTTTTTCCAGACAGTCACAGAGTCGGCAAATAATGCACGACGTGGAATTCTCTGGGACGGCATTCGGAGAACATGTCCAAGCCACCGAAGTCGGTGTTTCAAGATGGTGAAACCAATTGGATTATCGTCTCTGTGCCCGAACACACGATGCCGAACCTCTGCATTACTGACATAGTGTTGCCACTGAATGTCAGCAATCCTTCGGAGACAGCGATGATCGAACACAGAGAGTCGTCTAGCATCCTCAACTCGGAGAGGCCAGGTTTCATAAGCATAAAGCAAAACTTCTCTCACCGACGCGTTGTAGATCCGATCTTTATCAGCCAGACTGACATCACGAAGGCGCCAAAGATGGCCCAGATTGGCATAAGCCTCTCTGGCTTTCACTATACGTGTATTGATCTCATCACTCATGCCACCGCCAGCACTTATGCAGTTACCCAGATACACGAACTTCTCGACTGCTCACCATCGAGGGTGAGTACAGGATTAGGATCCTGCCAGTCTTGTAGGTGTACTTTGCACTCTCGGCCATACCAGGGCGTTTGGGGGCGACTGTGGTTGTCAACAACCTATTTTTAATTGATAAGTGGCAATAATTGCGTCCTAATCAGTTTCAGCGTGATAATTTGGTCAGTACCGTCGAGATCCAGGTAGAATTAGTGTACGATGCTATTATTTGGATGTATTGACCTATCTGTTGCAAAGTTTTGCAGTTCTTGATAATGAATTTTATTCTCAGGAAACTCTGTGTTCGCCTTTCTGTTTCAGTTTTTATTCATACAATTTCTGGCAATCAAAGCACAGTAAAAAGCCGAATGTTGTATTCTAGTTGCAAGGCAGCTTTACTAACTCGGTTGGAGCGTGAATTTGGAATAACCTTTGATCGTAGAGTAAGATATAATTTCAATTATTTACTACACATACTGTTTATTACATATTTTGAACCTTTATGTTTCCTTGAAATTTTGTATTAACTTCTCTATCTCTAAGTAAACCAAAAACCCTTCTTCTATTCGTTTAGAAAAGAAGCATGTTATTCGAGCTATACAGCAACGTAATAGATTTTCCCACAATTTGACTTTATTTATAACACTAGTCATACACTAGTTCCTTTATCTATCTACTGTAATCAATATAATGGCACTGTTTAACTGGTAAAACTTATAAATTAACCCTGTTGCCACTGTTATGCTTGTGTCGCCTTCTTTGTGTCCACGGTTCAACTGCTTAAACGTGGTGATCAAGAACTACTGTGATTCTCATAATGCAGACTAAGAACACCAAAGACTGGTGAAAATGAAGATTTATTAACTCTCCAAAACACTTCGTTCAGACAGATACGCTCACTTATAAACTGATTTTGTACATCCATGATGATGTTTGTAACCATATAAATAAAAAGAGACAGGGTTACTGTAAAACAAATACAAAGTTCATAAGGAACAATACAAGCATATAGTTGTCACACTGAACGAAAGTCCGCAATTGTTATATTGGATGGAATTGACACTTGATCGATACAGAACATGTTGACCTGAAATAATGTCACACTGTCTAATATAAGATTAACATTGCGGTAGCTAAAATATCTCATCGGGAATAAATCCAACGTCGTAAAATGTCACGTCTAGTTAAAGCAAATATGAACACGCCTTTTCTTGACTTACCAGAAAGTCAAATGCTGATAGGAAGGCTTCAAATTACCTCGATCTTAATGAGTTGTAGTTCTAACAAACATGGATGTTCTTTGTAAATTTTTAATCCCTTCCACCCCACTGACCTCTTATCTGGTCAATCGCTTTCGCCTTCCGTCTGCCGCAATTTTGATTTCTTGGATGGAATGTCAAGCTTTTTCTGTATTCCCACGTTCTCTCTTCGGTCTCGTTGGGGTTAGGTTATCAATATAGAAGCGTTGTGGGGGATAGTGATAAGGCTTTCTAGAAGTCATAGATCTCGTCTGTTATTAAAAGAGATCTTTCAGTCGCTCAATTTAGAGTAGTTGTAAGCTATTCTTAAATATAAAAATGAAAAAAATGTCATTATTTTCATAAGTAAACTGTAACCTCACTTGACAAAAGATGTATTGTGAGTTAGTTATCAGAAAGATTGATTTTTGTGTGGTTACCATTGCTTATTTTAAGATTAGAAACCAAAACCATATTTTTCAATGTACTTTATACTTCATGCCGTGTGTAATTACATACGTATGGAACAGCGCCCCAGTAATAAAATAGTGGGCTAACAAATTTTGCATTTCGTGAAAGTGTGTGTTTCTAGATATATATACAGTTAGTGTACATTACGTTTTGAGTTTTTCGCTCCAAAAATCCTGTTGCTCTATACACTCAGTCTTTTAACCTTATTTTTTTAGATGCTGTGAAATGTTTTTTTAGTAAAATTTTAAACTAAATTAGGGAGTTAAAAGTAAATAATGTTTGTTCATAGTTTATATCACAATCAATATTTATACGAATATTCGTCAATATTAGAACGAATAGTTTGACAAAAATTGGGCTCAGCGTATAGAGAAGTCATTATAGGTGAAAATTATATTTGAAATAATCTCAGCGATTGCAATTTGAATAATTCCAACGTTTCGTCTAGCAAACTTGTAAATTTATTGACTAATTTCTACATGACTTCTTAACGTATTTCGCAAAACTAGGGTATAGATGAATTAAATTGTTGACTACATAAATGTCGTTCAACAAGTTATTTATTTATTTATTTGAACACATAAATACTGGTACAAGAGGGGCACCAGATACATATGCGCCACACAAATCTCATTTGATTTGTGTGAGGGCTGTGATACTGCAGGGTGCACAGACCGAAGCAGATAGTTTTCTTGGGGGCCACACCCAGAGCCTTTGACCTAAAGGTCTGACCCACAAGTCAGTGGAGCATCGTGAGGAGATGCAGTCCCATGGCAGTCGGTGACCAACGACTGGTTCATATGCCATTTGTTCCCTCAGAATACTGGAGCCCATGTGCACCATTGGTTTAGAATCAGGGTTTTTCAACTCCCCTAGGTGGACTCTTCATGTCCACCAACCCGGTTAAATCGCCGGACATTTGCTTTTCATCCTCTCATTTTCGTAGACAACACCCCTTCCACGAGAAGGCAGTGAGTAGGACTTCTCTGGCAGAGGCTTATTTGTGAGTGTCATTACTAAGTTTTGACTTGATTATAGAATTCATATTATTGTAAAGTTCCATTGAATATAGAATTAAATATCTTACGTTTCATGACTTAGTGTAAGGGATTTTTCAGCGAATGAAAATAAATAAAAAACTAAATGAACACAAGTTTAAGCTTGTTTGTTTTATGCACAATTATATGTCCTAAAGGGGTAAGGGTCCTTCACTTCAGTTAGTTTGTGATCTACAGAAAGTTAGTTAAGATGATCACATCGATAAATCTTCAACTTTCCCCGAACGAAGAGGAAAAACAAAAAACTAATGATTACCAGTCCAAGATCGTTATTATATTTCAGACACTCATGTGTATGTACAAGACCAGATCATGCAGCATACTAATTGAGTAACAGTATTACCACGGAAAACAACATTAAGAAAGGGTAAAACGGAGTACTAGGTGTACAAATAATTGGTTTCAGTTTGTGATTGAAAAATGCTATAGCAACAATTTACGGTTCAAATAAAAGCTCGGAACTAGGATAATATGAAAATAATAAAACCAAGATACTCATTAAATATCCAATCAACATATAAATAAAATCGTAGAAAACTAGCATAGAAGGTTTTTACCTCATAGTTAAATCGTCTCTTACAACATTTCAAAGTTAAGGCTTGCCTCTTGATGCAGTCAGTGATTTCCGCAAAGTATGTCCTATCCACCCAGCGTATTTACCTAGTCTCCTTAACTGGCAGCTGGTTTGTTCGCTACCAGAGTACGTTATTACCGATAGTCACCGGCCAATAAATGTAGACTATTTTACTCAGATACCTGTTTATAAACACTTGTACCCTTTTTATGATAATTACTTGTTTCAGCTTCGTACTATAGAACTATTCTAACCTTTATATTGAAATTCCTGACTCTGATTTTGGGTGACAGTTCCGTATAATGTTGACGATCTACAGAGTTTTCCTACCCGATCTGTCGAACGCTTCCTCATAATCAAAGGAGTTAATGTAAACTGATAACTTCTATCTACTGATGACTTTTGCGGAACAGAACCTTCTATCATGTCGATGTTATTACTTCTTTAATTCTTTTCTAGTTCTTCATATTGGTTTCCTCTTTGAGTAAAGCTTGTAAGCCTTGGAACTTGTCGTTTAGCTCTGTCTTGGGTTCGCTGATTTCGTTAACATCTCAAAGGAAGGTTGTATTAAACCTCTGTAGTGCTGTTTTTTCAGTGGTCCAGTTTTTCTTTCGATTCAGGTTTAACCTCGCCACTAATAGGTAGTGATCTGAGTCTATATCACCTACTTTCTTTATTCTTGCATCTTGAATCTTTTATTTATGCAGATGTGATCGATCTGGTTCTCTGTAGTGTGATCTGGTGTAACCCATGTAACTTTGTGCTCGACCGTAGCTGCTCCCTTGACGTGGTGGTCGGGTTTACCTATCGTGGTGACCCAACCGAGCTATATTGGCTGGGACATATGTTCCTGTAGGTTATACCATGCCAGGCAGGTCGATTGGAGAACGGTAAGACTAAAAGCAGTAACTCAAGGTCTGAGGGCGAAGTCCTACTGCTGACTGTAGAGGGATGTGACAGCAGTAAGGTGTTTCCCTCGGACAAACAACATCTGCAGCGATGCTTCCTACTCACAAGAAAGAAAGGGGTTAGAAAAGGTCGACCCTTAAAATGTCACGCCTCACATTACCTCGCAGATTTCCGTCTCCGGCGGTAAGGCCCTTTGGAGAACGGAGCTAACACGTCAAAAACCTCCCACAAAAAGGCCGTGCGCGACCGGCCTCAAGCAGTTGTCCCTTGGACTCTGTGGTTACGCTCCCGGGTCGTTAAGACCAACATTAATCCGACTTCTATTTCAGGTTTCTCAAGAAATACCCTTCCACGGTGTGGGCACCCGGGAAGTGATATCAGCCCTCATACCCGTAACAGCACACGAGAACAAGTTGTTCACATTCAAATCCTTTCTACACCTCCTAATACCTCTCTTATCTCCATGACTAACCCTTCTCACATCTCTTTATCATCCCGCACCGCTAGGGCAAACGATTCGATTACGCGGAACGCTATTCCTGGTCTCCTGAAACCACTCTCTAAACTACATATAGGAGCATTTAACGTCCTAACACTGTGGTAAATAGGACATCAGGCTTCCTTAGCTAGGACTTTAGTCTCGCGCCATCGATGTGTGCTGCGTCTCCGAAACGCGCATACAGGATCCGAGTAGTGTCATTCATTTGACCTCACCATGCCAAAATAAAGAACCAACTCGATTTACGCCTCGTGTATCTAGAAGACCTGGTGCTGCTTCCAGTGGCCTTGCTGGGGTAGGTATAGCATTGAGTTTTAGGGCAGAACTAGCTCTCTTAGACTGGATCCCAGTAGACAGTCGTTTGTGCGCTGTTCGACTAAATGGAACAGTAAGGACTCTGGAATATAGGGACACTCGTCGTCGTCTCTGCCTACTCTCCCACTGACTGCAGCTCAGATGATGTGGAAGATGAGTTTTACAGAAAGCTTTCTGACCTCCGAAATGCTAGGCGCTCTGATGTAGTAATAGTGGCTGGGGACTTTAATGCTCAAGTAGGTAAAATAAGCGAAAGGGAAGGACACCTAGATGGATCTTATGGTGTCGTGGCTCAAAGAACAGATAATGGCGACCGTCTGTTGCAGCTATGCTCAGATAACCGCCTCTTTCTTGCAAATACTAACTTTAGGCATAAGGAAAAACATCTTTTAACATGGAGACCCCCTAATTCGTCCCAACGTTGGACCCAAATAGATCACATCGCTATCAGCCACCGATGGAGGGGCTCCATAGAAGACTGTCGCTCATTCTGGAGCACATGATTAGATTCAAATCATCCTCTAGTGCGAGCGCGTATTTGTCTACGTCTTACTGGATGTAGGAAAGATGATGCAAGGAAACCCCTTAGAGTCCTACTTAATGATAGTCAAGCTAAGAGTGTATTTGAGGAGCAACTAGAGAAACAGTTGAGCAGCCATGTGTGTGACGCCCACCCGAGTCAGCGTGGACTGACATCCGAAAAGCTGTAGAAACAGCAGTAATGTCTGCAAGTACGGTAAACCATAAGGTTAGGGAGCAACACTGGATCTCAACAGAATCTATCTCACTGATAGATGCTCGGAAACTCATTCCATCTGGCTCTGAACATAACGAAGAACGGAGTCAGCTTAAGCGCAAGCTGACAATTGATTACCTCAAGTGGTGTTCGTCAGGGCTGTCCACTCTCCCCATTCTTGTTCAACTTCGTCATTGACGTGCTTTTAGAGATAACACTTTCCTCATCTAAATTTCCACGGGTTGAACTTCTACCGGGAGGTTCACTTGTTGACTTAGAATATACTAATGGCAGTTCTATTTGGTGAAGACGCTGACAAAATGCAGTCTTCTGACCACTCTAAGCAACAATGCAGGCATGTTCGGGATGCGATTCTCTCCCTCGAAATGCAAAATGTTGTTTCAGGATTGGGCTGCATCGACACCCGAACTAATGATAGTGAGTGAAGTAATTGAGCGTGTCGATCGCTTCACTTATCTTGGAAGTCTCATCAGCCCTTGTGGTCTGGTGTGTGACGAAATCTCAGCACGGATACAGAAGGCTCGACTAGCTTTTGCCAACTTGCGTCATTTATGGCGTAGGCGAGATATCCGTCTATCAACCAAAGGATGGGTTTACTGCGCAGCAGTTCGTTCCTTCCTACTTTATGGCAGTGGAACATGGCCAGTAAGGGTAGAGGATATTCGTAGGTTCCTAGTGTCCGATCATAGGTGTCTTTGAAACATTGCTCGTATATCCTGTGACCACCGAGTAAGTAATGCAGTTGTTAGGAAACGGGTACTAGGCAGCCAGATCGAATTATGGCACAAATCCATGAAATCACTGACAAGTGGACTGAGCCATGTTGATAGTTGTAGACTACCTGGTTGGGATCGACGAGACGATAGCAACCGATGGTTAGAGATCTTGAATGACATGGCTCAAAATCGTTTGCAGTGATGTGCGCAGGTGTATCCACTCTTTGTATTCTCCTAAATCCTAATCTTCTGAATTCTTCATATCCCTTTTTTCTCTTTTAAAATTTATTTCACTGGATTATACTCCTTGAATAACGTCTTCAAACCCTAATTTTTCCGATTGCTGTTTATACTTTTACTACCTCCACAACTACGGGATTTGAATTGACAATTGTATCTTTGTGTTACTGTGATATGGCAACTCAAACTGATGTACGTAAGTACGAAGTTCTACGTTGTCACTGACTAACTGGTGTAGCTTTGTGTATGAATTTTTGCAGGAAAATGGTTCCACCTATAATCTTGTTGTTGAAAGCATATAGATCTACCAGTCTTCGCCATTCCCGTTCATTTTTTGAATTCCATGTTGCACGTGATTGGTTCATACTCAGCGTTGTCCATCTCAGCGTTGGCGTCCAGGTCCATTATCGGGGTTTTCAGGATTTTTTCTTGGTATTTATTTAGGACGGTTTGCAGCCCTTCACGAAACATATTTATATTTTCTACTTTCGTTAGCAAATGCGTGGTACTAGATAACATTAATCGTAATTCCTTTTTTTGTTTTGATGATCTTGGAGCTTTAGGTTTTCCATCCAATGAGCACTTTTTGTTCTTCTTTGGACAGAATCTATACAACTCCTTATGTGTATGGGGAGGGAGTATTCTGTTGTTCATTACCAAAGTACAACAACATACCTCTTAAATTTATTTTTTCCTGCCCAGTTTTTGTCCGATGAGCTTTGATTATCCTAAACATGGTCAAGTTCCATCTTCTGATTTACATCGCTGTTTGAATACCCTTTTCAGTCTCCTTAATTTGTCAGATATTCTATATACTTGTACTTACTTTTTTCTGGTCGTTAAAAGGAACATCGGCTTTGTGCCATACAGAAACTTCGAGCTCTCGCCATTAGACGTCACAGCTCTTCCGTGTGATGACTTCAATTTTCAGGGCAGAGTTAGAATGGATTAAATGTTTTGCTCTGATTAGCATTTTGTAGCAATCTGCTTTTTTTCATTTAATGTGGTTAACCTTATGCTCAAATCTTTTATCTGGACTTGGAATCGTCAGTAACTCTAGAGGGCTCTAGGCAGTGGCATCTAAGTTCATAGAACCCCCAAAATATATATAGTAGTCGGAACACTCAACTTTTTCACTATATATCGTTAACTAGGTATTGTGATAGGCCAGTTAGTACTCAATAGAACTTAACAGTCTTCAAAATGTACTTTTAGTGAATAATTATCTTTATTTGTTTTCAGGAATAAAATGTTCGAAAGTCGAATGTTATCTTGGCTTATTCAGTCTATTTGTTGCTTAAAATAGCTCTTTACAGTCACATCTTAGTGTTCAATGACTTACAGGAGATTATATGGTTCATAGTAGGACTCATCTTGCTTGGAGTTAGTGGGAGTCTGGCCATAGAATATAAGTAGACAACAGCGTGTATCTCATAGTCCCATATTTTTTCAGCGTGATTCGATCGAAAGTGCGCTGGTGGCTGTTAACTAAAACTTTCTGCCTTAAAACTCATTGCTGTACCTGCACCTGCGAGACCACTGTTTTCATTTGATCTTAAAGTTATGGATAGAGTGCTAGGCAGTGTAAATAAGTCGATTAATAAGGGTACGGAACCATACAATTCAACATCTACTTTATTTTATGGTGCTAGTTGTAGTAAAATTAGGTCGAACAAAATAAGGTGTTCCATGAGTTCGTGACGTCAGTTTTTGTTAGTTCAAGAATTGTAAGAAGGTATAAATTCTCTAGATGTGATTATTGAAATTATAAAAATCATATGTTAGAAACTAGTTGATGTCCCTCAATAGGTGCAAATGTATCTAATTTTTTTCTTTGAAATTATGAATTTTCTTCCTTATTTATATACATCATTGTTATTTTAGCGTTTGCAGGTGTGTAAGTTTACTCGTTAAGGTGGGAATTCATACTTTGCATTTGCTTGTGATTATGTGGATATTTCATTTTTTTTTCATTTGAAGCATGCTTTTCTCCTCACATTAAATTTACCAATTGAACATTCTACTTTTAGTCATTGTATAGATTTCCATTCAATAAGTTAATTAATTTTAAGAAAGTTGGCTCATACTGTTTGTTTCAATTTTTGGGAATAGAAATCATATTCTGTCCAACCAACATTTATCAGCTGCTTTCTAATATACGAATCCTAGTGGCTTAAACATTACATAAACCTGATATAAGTAAGATACATATTTTCCATAATTATCGACAGCTCATCATATTTGTGTGTGGGCTGTGATACTGCCCGGGTGCACAGACCGAAGCAGGTGGTTATCTCAGGGGGCCACACCCTGAGCCTTTGACCTAAAGGTCTGACCCACAAGTCAGTGGAGCATCGTGAGGAGATGCAGTCCCATGGCAGTCGGTGACCAACGACTGGTTCATATGCCATTTGTTCCCTCAGAATACTGGAGCCCATGTGCACCATTGGTTTAGAATCAGGGTTTTTCAACTCCCCTAGGTGGACTCTTCATGTCCACCAACCCGGTTAAATCGCCGGACATTTGCTTTTCATCCTCTCATTTTCGTAGACAACACCCCTTCCACGAGAAGGCAGTGAGTAGGACTTCCCTGACAGAGGCTGTATACGCGTGGCCATGTGAGAGGATTTTGGGAGGGAGGGTGGTCTCACCCCACTCTCGACCATACCAGGGCACTTGGGGGCCGAGAGATGGTGCGACACAGTGGCTAGAGACGTTATCAGATATGGCTCAGAATAGGAGCCAGTGGCGATCCTGTTGTAACCTTCTTTTACTTTCTTCGTAAAAAGTGGTTGCTTCTTCTCTAACTGAAAGATTTCTTCTGGTTGTACCTTTCCGTTTCCCTTATTATTATTACACTACCTTACACTAATCTCTTCGTTATTGTTCTTTTTTTACGCTCCTTACTTTTTTTCCCTCCTTCTCTTCTCGTTCTCATTGTTTTGTGTGGCGCATATATATTTGGTGCCCTATTGTACCAATATTTATATGTTCAAATAAATAAATAAATAAAGATACATGTGCTGAGCAACAAAATTATCTTGTTCGATACTTATAATGAAAAATTCTCCAGTTATTTGCATTGTTTCACAAGCATAGTATTTTTTTATTGGAATCAGACTAATGATCATTAAAATTCACTGATGTATTTTCCATTTTTAATCTGACTTCAATAAAGTCTTCTTCGATTTACTTTGTTTAATTTTTCTCATGTCAATGATTTCATCTGAATGACATCACCGATTATTTTGTTTTTTAGACTAGATGGATCAATATTCTGCCTAATAATTTAAGAGTTAATTTTTAAGGAATGTCAGGATAAATTCTAAAGAAATATAGACCGACCACTTTACTTTCATATCGAACATGTTGACAATATCTTACCATTTCTCTCATAATTTTAAATACTTTTCTAAGCAAAGCGTTAATTAGTTAAGCGTTTGTAATTTCCTATCGTTTGTTTGTAAGACTGCGACTGATCAGCTTTTGTTACCGTGTGGATCCTGGTCAGATTGCGTCTATATATTGCGTTGTGGATTCTATCACCAGAGATAGACCGAATATACTAAAAACATTAATTGGTTTCAAAAGTTTTAATTAATTAGCTGCAAACTACTTACCAACTTGATTATTTGTACCTTGTTCATCTATAGTTAGCTTTTTGTTGCTTGAATGTCGTATTACTAATGGTTTCAATATAAATTAACTCGGTTACAAAAACAACTACTCAACGTTTTTATCCCATTAAGTGTGTTAATATTAACATTTCTTACCTCCTAACTTTAATTTCAACTTGATACCAAATTTTTCACCGTTTTGCGTCACAGGCTTATCTTGGTTAAAGAGTCATTCAGAACCATGAAGCACTAGTATGTTGTTTTGTCCTATTATGGGGTTTCTCACTAGTGTACATGCATGACTCCACCGAGAATCAAACTCAGCACCTTCAAGGCTCTTGGTGAGCACCTAATACCCAGTTATTTACATCTCTCTCTATCTCTCACCATATATATAATAGATTGGGTGTGGTTTTTGAATAGTACTTAACCTTATTGTCTTTTGGAATTCTATATTTGTGATATATAAATTCATAGTTGACAGCATCATTTATTGTTTAAAAAGTACTCATCCACCTTTTGCCTTAAGTAGAAACTGATAAGATTGAGATTAATTTCCTGTAAATGAATTGTCTACATTTTACCGTTTATCTTCTTTCGTATTACTCAACTTAGGCGTATTACATGAAAATTACCTACATTAATAAACCAAAATGTAATTTTTTACTACTGTATTTGTATGTCTGTTCTTCACTTTAGTTTCTGTATTTATCTGTTGTCTGTTATTGAAGTTGTGGGAAATGTAGAAGTGTACTTTTGAGACTATAGTACAAATATGATTATTTAATTGGATGCCATGGTAACTGAATACATTTTGCTCGTTTTCTTGTATTTATTTGTATAAAGATATTGATTTTGTACTTACTTAAACCTGAAATAATTATTTTCTAATTTTACTGTTTTATTACCTATCATTCCTATCTATTATTGATGTCCCAATTGTCGGATTTGTCTCTTTTGAACATTCTCCTTTTTCTAAAAAAAATTAAAAAAATTATTCACTGTAGAATGGTTTACTATACATGAATGTTACACAACTTTAGTTGAAATTACTATAAGAACAATGGTAGAAAGAAAAAATGAAGAAAGTTATAATGGATTAAGGAGTTAATTGTTAATGTAAAACATCCGAGTTTCAGTTTTTACTCTACTAATTTTCCTAACTAATATTTTCTGCAGTCATCAGAGAGAATGTTCGCATGCGATCATTATACATTTAAATAATTCTATACGTGCTTTTATTTGTAAATAATAATGTTTAATTTTGTTTCACTGATCCAATACCCAATTGAGTATTGGTTTAATATGCTGTCTCATAATTTGTTTAAACCTGGTTAACTGAACTGTAAGAAAGTGATAAATAAAAACGGATAAATTAACTCCACTTTAGTCAAACTGTTTGTTATCTGTATGTTTCTAAAAATAAATTATTAAATAGATATTAAGAAGTAATTTATTTTGGGTATCCTTTTATTTCTTCATTTCACCTTACTACAATAATGATGGTACTGTTCCCTTCTTAAATGAATACGAAAACTAATCTTTATAGCTATCGCACAATTATCCTATTTAAATTTATCAGTACTGAAACCGCGGATGATTTTGGTCAGACTGATTTATACCACATTTGATAATGTTATGATCTTGATTATTTACTGACTGATCCATGGTTTCTTTAACAACACAAACTGGAGGATGAATAAAATATTGATTGTGTATCTAGTCAGTGGTATTTATTACTATTTACTCGTCATAGATTCATTAAGTGGTTAAATAGTTTATTAGTCTATGATCAGGGACACTTTGTTACACCTCATATTGACAGATTTCTAAAACAAAGAGTATATTCGGAATATCGCATCGATCTGTTCAGATTATTTGGAAAGATAAAGAGCAAAAAAAAACTACTCCACTTAATTGAAATTGAAAGTATTATGTTTTTATTTCTAGATATAAATCCCTGTCTCTCTAGTACTTTCAATCAACCAACATAAACGAAGTAAATACTGTTGCTGTTGCTCATGACGATGTTGAATGTTTCATTGAGAGATCATAGCACTAATATATTTTTAGTGTAATTTACATTAATAGCTAGTTTGTCTTTAGTATTCCTATAATTTATTGCATGTTTTCTTTTCAATCGGTGTATCAATTCACTTGACACAAATGATTGTTATAGATAAATCACTTTACAAGGATATTCGTTAATGGAGATTCATAATTTTTGTCTCGTTAACTTATCATTATTTTTCCATAATATATTCCAGACTTTTATTTTATCGACTTGGTGATTCAACAACAGGCAGACAGTTAAGATGTTTTTGTTTACACCCCACTTGAAATTACAAATAAGTTCGTTGCTATTGTAAAACAAGACAATGGGCAGGAGGAATGTATGCTTATCATGTCACAAAGTATTTACTCATTACATAAACGTAGCCTTTAATCTTCCACTTTGTTCTGTGGTCTGAACCGTCTTCTTGTCTGGCCTCTACATGTTACAACAATGCTGTGCTTTCGATGGACTGAAACTTTTCATTCCGTCTAACAACTGTTTCAACTTCGACACCACGTTTCGCTATACACTACTTACAAACATCCTTTTGAGTAGCGTCCACTACACTATAAGTACTCAAATGATATTTAGTAGGTTACCTATCTGTACTAAATTATGGTTTCAAAAACTTTTCAATCAATATTCAGCATACATTACCGTGTTGTACCATTACATATTTAATGTGTTTTTTTTCCGCATGGTTACCTTAAAATTGTAGATTAAAATGAGCAACATCATAGTTGAATTATAATATTGTATTTAAATTGGATTGAACAACTTATGTGCTTCTAGTGTGTATTATTTTATACTATTTATGATTAATGCATTTTTTATTTAAAAAATTCATTTTCCTCTTATCTAGTTTGAAATTGATGAAATCGATGAACTAACTACACAATATTTAATGGATATTTTATATCCCAAACAAGAAAAAAAACAGTTTATATTTCAAAAACCTCAAGGTCCTATGGGACGCCGTCCTAGAACACATATACATTAATATTTACTTTTGGATTTTGTCATTCATAATTATAAAATATTCTTATAATTGTTACTGTTTTATTGCCTTTTATTTCATGAATTTCATTGATTTATTCACTTCGGAATATATTGATATACATACTTTTTCGATTTGATCATTATCCAATTTTTCATCCTTATATTTCTGTTGAAGAGAAAGTGTATGAAAGGATTAATTTTACTGCTGAATCTGTACATCGCATATATACATATATCGGTTTTGTTTCTACTGTACAACCATATACATTTATGAAATCGTATAGAGTGCCCTTAATGAAATTGGATGATTTTGGTATAAAAAAATTCCTCTACATATATCTCGTCTTATCATATTGCCTTAATGGAAATGAGTGAAATTCTACTCAATTTTTTTCTTTCCAATTCATGTAATAGTATTATCAATGAACAGTCGAAAATGTCTACCGATGCAGTTCCTCATATAATAGATATATATGTACTTTATTTTCATTCCTGATTATTTGTTTAGATACAGCTGTTGTCTTGGCTATTTTCCTTTTTGTTTTATTTTTCTTTTATAAAAACTTCCTGTCTATCACTTTGTATAATGTATGCATTGATTTTATTACATATATATACATTATGTTCAGCACAGATTTCGTTTTTTATGATTACATTTTTTTAAAACGAAGTCATAAACTTAGTATAAAAATGATATATTTAACACAAATTAATGTTAGCTGGTAAATAGAAACAATTGAAAATCAGATTGCATGGACACAGTTCTCCCGTCGTAATTTAGGATTCTTCGACAGTGTGCACTTATATCTCAATTACCAACGATTAAATAGAGGCTTCATAAATTCCTTTTGTTTATAGCTACTTTTAGTGGATATAGTCATTAGTCATGGATAAAAAGTATATCTTAATGGACAGTTATAATCTTGTTTTAACTGTGTCCAATTTCAGATACATTTTAATTTAGTAATATTAATGCAGAAATGGCATGATCTTCTTTTTTGACACATCAAATTACGTTTTTTTATCTTTGAGAATTTAATATTAAATAAATAAGTGGACTGTTTTATGCATATATGAACGTAGCTCAGTGATTTCAGCGCTAAAATTACATATTGTGGTGTTACAGGAATTAAATGCAACCTCTTATTTTGAATTACGCAGTCTAATAAAATTTGTCCGACTCATAGTAAACGTGGTACAACTGAAAATCTGAGTCTGTGTATCATTATAGCATATAATGTAGAATGCATAAAACAACGCACATTTTAGTTACCTACTTAGGAAATCAACTTAGCTATTCCGTTTCATACTATACGAAACTAAAATAACACCATGTAAACTATGTAATGTAATCTAGAGTTACAGAGCTTAATATGTGCATGGACTGATTGTTGTAATTTCTATATGAATGCTTTCGTTTGATATTCTATGAACAAAATTTTTAAAAACTTATGTGTAAGAAATATATTTAACAGTGATGAAGTGTCATCACATATTTAATTCTGTATGTTCGAAACATGAAAGATAGACAGCAAACCTCTAAGTTCCTGCTGTGGTGTGTGCTACTTATATTGACATAAGTAGTAGATGGTGTTAGTCGTGAACAGAATGTCTGGCAGCAGAGAGACATGAGGATCGAACAGTAAAGAATGGAAACAGAATGCAATTTGTATGAAAATGCAAGAACAACAAAGTCTGAGTTATTATGAGACAATTGATGGACATTTTGCAAATTACGTATTTACTATACTATTCGAATGTTAGATTTCATTAAAAAGTCCTGTAATTTTGTGTCAAATACATACGATTGTCCCCACTCGTGTTCTGTTCACTACACTGCTAACTGTCATAATATAGTCAGCGGTTAGGCTTTTTCTCACCTATTCTTTAGTACTTAAACAATGTTTTAACGGAATTTTGTAATTGAATTACACTATTTACTTCCTATTAATCAATTAGTAAGTGTTATTTTAGTGTTTATTACTTGTCATATTAAATTAAACCTCTTCATTAATTAAACTAAATTACTCAATATTGTTATAAATAATAGTTTACTTTCTCATCAAATAGTAAATTATTCTATAACTTGAAGTATTAATAAATTACACTGACAACAATAATATATGATTCACTCATTTTATTATATTACATTGTGTATAATATATCAATATTATTCACCTTGTAGATTCCAGAAATGTTTATTTTCAATGATAAGTCGATTGTAAATAGTTTATTTTAAAATTCCTACGTAGCGTTTCTTCTTATTAGTTTAAAGTTATTTATCATTATTATGTATTATTGAGTACTTCTTAGTATTCAATAAAATAAATACTAACTAAATGAATAATAAATAGATTTGTATATAGCCTTTTTGATTTGGTTAAGTAAACTATGAATTCTCAGAATAGAACCTGTTGTAATTAGATTTGAGCTTGTTTGAGCTTTTTTCTACTCACATATTGAACTCTATGATAGAATACTATATTGAAGTAAAACTTATTATTAATCTATGAAGTCATCATAGAAAACTAGATTATTTTGTTTGAACTCCAAGTATCAATAGAGATTGCATGTTAATAAGTATGCATTAAAGTACAATACTATGCATTTATGTTTTTAGCTGTGTTCCTTAGTTTTTATCATGATCATACTATATATATGGTATGAAATTATGTTTAATTATCTAGGTCATGCTATGAAAAATATTTCTCTTAACGCTATGAAAATTGGGATGATTTTTGTACATTTTTTCCGTAAGTATCATAAACTTTTGGTAAGATGAAAGATACGACACTCTCTTTATAGTTGTTTTCAAATCACAAGACATACTACTAATTATAAACATTCTTCCATATACATTTGAAATCAATCTTTATCTAATTCTAAAGGAATATATTAGTTTAGTTGAGTAGAAAACGATTATTTCTCTCATAAACAAAAACGAAAAACTTCCTAAAAAGTCTATAAACCCAATTACTACTTTAAATTTTCCAATGATTTCATATGATAATTGTCCTTGTTCTTTTTTGTTACAGTTGGTTTTTCAATAAACAAAATCTAAAACTAATGATGAACTTAGAACAATATAGAAAATGGTAGATGGTGAATCTTTAAAAGTTCTTCCAAATTGATTAGTTCATTTTTATGTAGAGTATAAATACTCTATAATACATTACTGAAAAATGGTAGTTCTGAATCGTTTAATAATTTCTAATAAGAAAGCTAAAATCAACGTAATGGAAATATACTGACAAAATAATCTTCAAAATATATCGTTCATAATTAATGTATATAATCTTTGTTTACTAAGGATCTTTTTTACGGTAAGTTACTTTTAATACTAATTCACAGCAACACATAATGTTAGCTACTTTATAAGAAAACAAATTTATCTCAACTTACTAGTGGATAATTTAAAAACACAGTATAGGGAAGGAGTATTATTTCCTATTCTAAGGAAACTTCACATACTCCTTCCAATTTTGATAAACGTCATTGGTAATTATAGTCACTGTATTCTCATAACTATCAAATTAATAACAGTAGTTATATTCTGGAAATAAATCTTCAATTATACATTATCTAAATTAAATTATGAATTCTTTCAGGCTTCAATTATCTATACCATTCATTTGTATCTCAAAGGATAAATACATTTTTATAAACTAATTGGTGTATACACCATTTTTCAATGATGATATGCACAACGTTAATTTCAACAAAAATGGAAATCTGCTTATATAATTATTAAATATTAATAAGCGTATTGTATTTCTGATCTCTCTAGTAACATAACTATATTCTTTTTAATTGATTCTATTCCATCTATATTTTATAAAGTCTGATAAATGAATTTATTACTGTATAAGTAGTTCTATATTATGTGACCATGAACTATCAACTTAGATCTTATTACTATCTATCTATTAGTATTTTGGAAATTATTTCTATACTGACGAAGTTTCTAATACTGAAAATGGCAACTTTATAGTAGATATAATGTATAGATCTTCATTCAAGAGGATTTACTAGTCCGATAATTTGTTAATTAGACTGCAACAAAAAATTCTTAATTAAGTTATTATTCATGAAAACAAGCTCTTTTTAATTATCATACGAAATAAAACCACTAGACTGAAGAAATCAGATTAACAGTGCATGAAAACAATACTAAATTTCATTTTATTTTCTCAACTTATTGATATGGAGAGTCAATCAGAAGTAGCCTAATGAGAAGGTCAATCAATGGCAATCAAAAAAGACCTAGTGGACAAATTCATTTGATTGGCTAAGAAATGGGTTGATTTCGTAAGGATAGAGTGGTATATATATGAATAAGTATATGTACATTTTATTCGATAGCCCAGTACACTTTCTCGCTCAGGTTCTCACTCAAGTAGTCAGTTGGGTGGTTAGCACCTAGCACACAGTGTATCAGTATCAGATTTTGGACATCGCTTGTCACAATGCTCTTGAACTCTGTGCGATATATTATTAGAAACTTTATTAAAGAAAATAGCAAATAAATATCAATACCAAGGTTGGACGTGATAGTTTCAAATAAATGGAGCATTAGGTAGAGAGTTAATAATGAATACATTTTTCTTATATCCCAGTGAGTAGGAAAACTGTATTCCTGACGTTTCTTCAGAGTAAATTTACTCTGAAGAAGTGGCCCACATTAAGGCAGGAATACAATTTTTCTACTCGTTGGGATATAACAAAAATATATTTATTATTAAAATAGCAAATATTACCAACTTTAATTGCGAAAATTGACATTTGTTGACGAATACATTGTAAATCAAAATGTATTGAAAAGTTGTTTTGTTTTAAGTAGTGTATTTCAACAAACTCATCCAGAATCGAGTACAAGATGTAGCAATCCGTATTCAATGTTATTTAATTGATAGTGAATTTTCAGGTGGATGTTAGTTCGTAACAACAAACATTTTCATATTATGCAAATCTGATTATTCATTCATTGTAAATATTATAAAATAATAATTAATAGATGAAAAATAATCTTATCAAGAAATAGCATTCAGGATTATTTCTCCTAATTAATCAACCAACTACTATGTGTCTTCAAAATTAAATCATTCATTCATTTTTGTATGGATTGTTTGAATCTTCGCACTAACGTTTAGGATGGCAATCGATCAATCTCTTATTGGCATATGTTCATGCTGTGCAGATTGCCTCGATCTTACCTTAGGTCACAATCGTTATAAGCAGAGATAAATGGTGGCTAGCAGTGCAATCTAGGACGTGCGTTTCGTCCTGTTCGGGACTCATCAGCTGGACCTACCTGCATGTCAGAGTTGATGTCTACTCCGGGACTGATCAATTTTAATCCTAAACGTCAATAAGAAGATTCAAATAACCAATACAAGATGAATTAAATCTCACCCCATTGTGAAAGTTAGTAGCTAAGTGAATAGCATGATAGTGTTTGAAGCGAACGGTACTAAGTTCCAGTCCCGAAGTGAATATTAATCCTGAAATGCAGGTACATTGAACTGACGAGTTCCAAATAGAATCAAACACGCGTCCTGGATTCCACTTCTAGCCATCATCTAAGTTCACTTAAATCATTCATATTGTACATATAACATTCACATTATTACCTAACCTATGATGACATATCATTCATTACATTATGCTAATCTGGTTTAATAAAGAGACATGATTTATAATTTTTTTAAAAGTATTATGATTTATAACAGAACCATTCCGTCTTTTTTCGTTAGAGAAGCGCATTCTATTGTTATATGTTGTTCTTCAGTATAACTATTCTAAATTATCTTGTTTAGACTATAATTCTACTTAAATGTAGACTTTTTTGTAATATATATATATCATATATATATTAATACTGACTTAATGAATTATTTCTTTAATAAGAAATTCCATTGAAAATTATGTTGGTTACTTGCTGTATGATATAAACATTAGGATTGTGGTAAATTCTTTAATGATTACAAAACTCTCTTCACTAAGCATTCAATTAATTCATCCAACAACAAAAAAAAACAAGAAAAAGAATCAATTTTATTATGGAACTAATGTTTCTTTAATGAGTCATTGGAATGAATTATGAAATCATTTATATTTATTTGTAATTTGATAATAGTTATAAATTACTGAATAATTACATAAATTTTTTAATGGTTGTGATCATGAGTGAATTGAAACTAGACCACCATGGAAACTTTGACTCATGATCTCAACCATTAATATTACTATGATATCCATAAAACTCTTTCTGATACTTATCAGCATATGCTCACTAGTGACTGGCTTTAAGAGCTATTTCCTGGAGTTTATAGTGAGAAGCAGTGACCAGTGAAGTTCAACTTGGTCTGTTGTGAGATAGTAACTCAGTGATGACAATAGTGTACGTGTCGCTGAATTTCGTGGATTAGTTGAAGTTAGACATTAACACCGTTGGATGTCGGCTAAGTTTGTCTAGTGATTAAGCGTCCGCGCGCGAGACTGATAGGTCGTGGGTTGGAATCTCGTGAGGCTGAGCACTGCTGAGGCGTCACACAATAGGATGAAAAAGCCTTCCAGTGCTTCCGAATTTTACATGGTGATCTACCTTTAATTCACTCATGCTCTAAACCATTTAAATTACTATGATATCAATAAAACCCCTTCTGATACTAATTACATAAATATTAATGTTGACAATTTAACATTGTTTGACTATGTTATAATGACGCTATTATACTTATTCCAAAAAATATGCTATTTGATATTTAGTGTAAATTTCATTTCACAATTTCTAAAATTGATGTTCATGTTTACATAACCAGTTTAAAATAAAATATAAAATAGGGTTATGGAGGTTATTGAGTTTAAATTGAGATCATGAACTGATCCATGTTAGATCACTACTGAAAACCTAGAAGCACTGGACGGGTGTTTCATCCTAGTATGAGACTACTCAGTAGTACATATCCACGATCCAGGTTTCCAGTAGTGATCTAACATTGACTGGTTCATGACCTCAATTAAAAGAAATAGTCGCTTTATCGAATAAATTGATCTTTTAATCACAGTTTCATGTTGCTTTGTTTTATTATCGTACACGATAAACTGTGTGATTCAAAATTAATTGGATAGTAATTTAACTAAGTACATACTGAAAATATGGGATTACAATTTCAAAACTGATTTGTATTTACTTATAGTTAATTCTATTATTTGCTATTATTTGGACTGACAATGGGAAATGAATAGTTATCTTGTAGATCAGTCTCTTGACATATGTACATATTGTACGGATAACCTCGATACTGCCATTAGGTCACATGTATTTAAGTAAAGATAGATAGTGACTAACAGTGGAAACCAGAACTTTTCAATATAGTTTATAAGGTGTTTAAAATCATTTTAAGTGATATTCTATAGTTACATTTAACTTCGAATTGAACAATTTTTTCATATTAGTAGTTATTTTTTTTAATCTAACTAATTCATTATAGTAGTAAAGGAAGTGATTCTGGAAAAACAGATGATTTGGCTATAATTAGTAAAATACTAGTCATATTTCAAATAGGATCATATGATAAATCAGGTGTGAAAAATGAACTAGCTATTATTATGAAATTTACATCCAACTTCAGAATCTTAAAAGAAGGTTACTTACTAACTTACGCCTGTTACTCCTCGTGAAGGAGCATAGACCGCTCATCAGCATTCTCCATCCAACCCTGTCCTGGGAAATCCTTTCCAGCTCCTTCCAGTTCCTATTCATCCTGTTCATATCTGCTTCTATTTCTCGACGTAATGTGTTCTTTGGTCTTCCTCTTTTCCGTTTCCCTTCAGGATTCCAAGTTAGGGCTTGCCTCGTGATGCAGTTTGATGATTTCCTCAATGTGTGTCCTATCCATTTCCATAATCTTTTCCTTATTTCCTCTTCAGCTGGAAGCTGGTTTGTTCTCTCCCAGAGAAGGCTGTTGCTGATGGTATCCGGTCAATGGATGTTGAGTATCTTGCGTAGACAACTGTTTATAAATACTCGTACCTCTTCGATGACGATTGTTGTAGTACTCCAAGTTTCAGCTCCATATAGTGGGACTGAATTGACGTTCGTATTGCAGATCCTGACTTTGATATTGGTTGAATGTTGTTTTGAGTTTCATGTGTTCTTCAATTATAGGAATGCTGTCCTTGCTTTGCCAATCCTCACTTTTACGTCTGCATCAGATCATCCACATTCATCAATGATGTTTCACAGATACGTGGAAGATTTCACATCTTCCAGAGTTTCTCCATCAAGTGTGATTGGGTTAGTGTTCTCCGTGTTGTATTTGAGGATCTTGGTTTTACCTTTGTATATGTTGGTGCCTATTGATGAGGAGGCTGCCGCTACACTAGTTGTCTTCATCTGCATTTGTTCGTGTGTATGGGATAGGAAGGCCAGGTCATCTGCGAAGTCCAAGTCGTCTATGTGCATCCAATCTGTCCATAGTATTCCATGCTTCCGGTCAGACATGGAGATCTTCATAATCCAGTCGATCACCAGAAGAAAGAGAAAGAGGGAGAGTATGCAGCATTGTTTGACTCCGGTCCTCACATGGAATGCATCCTTCAGCTGTCCTCCATTCACGACCTTGCACTGTAGTCCGTCGTATGAGTTCCGGATAATATTGACAATCTTCTCAGGAACTCCGTAGTGTCGAAGAAGTTTCCATAACGTTCCCCTATCTGCACTGTTAAATGCCTTTTCATAATCAATGAAGTTGATGTACAGTGACGAATTCCACTCAACTGATTGTTCGACGATGATCCATAGTGTCGCAATTCGGCCTGTGCACGACTAATCCTTACGAAGTTGGGCGTCTACTGCCTCTTTCATCCTGTTCAGCAACACTTTGTTAAAAACTTTCTCTGGTATTGACAGTAGTGTAATGTCTCTGTAGTTCTCACATTTGTTCAGATCTTCTTTCTTTGGAATCTTGACGAGGTATCCTTATTTCCTGTCCATCGGCACTTGTTCCTCCTCCCAAATCTTTTTGAATAGAAGGTAAAGCATGTTTGTAGTTACTTCGATGTCTGACTTCAGTGCTTCAGCTGGTATGTTGTCGGGTCCCGCTGCTTTCCCGTTCTTGATTTGTCTGACGGCCATTCTGATTTCTTCCTTCGTTGGTGGGTTGACGTCTATGGGAAGATCTGTGTGTGCTGCTTCGATGTCTGGTGGATTCATTGGAGCCGGCCTATTCAGGAGTTCCTCGAAGTATTCTACCCATCTGTTCCGCTGTTGTTGAATTTCAGTGATTTGCTTGCCTTCTTTGTCTTTGACCGGCCTCTCTGGTTTACTGTATTTCCCTGATAGTTTCTTCGTTGTATCGTAAGGCTGTTTCATATTTCCTTCTCTAGCAGCTTTTTCCGCCGTCGTTGCTAGTTCTTCCACGTATTTCTTCTTGTCGGCTCTAATGCTTTTCTCCACTTGTTTGTTTGCTTCTATGTATTCAGCTTGTGCTTGGACTTTCTCTGCTCGTGTTCGGCTGTTGTTAATTGCTGTCTTCTTGTTCTTCCTTTCTTTGATCTTGTCCAGTGTTTCTATAGAGATCCATTCCTTATGATGGTGTTTCTTTAGGCCCAGAACCTCTTGACACGTTGAAGTTAATGCTTCTTTGATGCCTTTCCAGTTGTCCTCCATAGTAGTTTCTTCTTCATTCAGTAGATCTTGTAAGGCTTGAAACCTGTTGTTGAGAGCTATCTTGAATTCATTGAGTTTGTCAGTATCTCGAAGGAAGGCTGTATTGAACGTTTGTAGTGCTGTTTGTCCACTTGTCCAGTTCTTTTTCAGCTTCAGTTTTAAATTGGCTACAACTAGGTGGTGATCTGAAGCTACGTCAGCACCTCTCCTGATTCTCACATCTTCCATTGTCCTTCGGAATTTTTTATTGATGCAAATATGGTCTATCTAGTTCTCTGTAGTGTGGTCCGGTGAGATCCATGTAGCTTTGTGTATACGTTTGTGTGGAAATATTGTGCCTCCTATAACCAATTTGTTGAATGCACATAGACTTGCAAATCTTTCCCGATTTTCGTTCCTCTCACCCAGTCCATGTCGTCCCATGATATCTTCGTATCCGGTGTTGTCTATTCCAACTTTGGCACTTAGATCTACGATCAGAATGGTGAGATCCTTTCTTGGGCACTTCTCTATGATTGACTGCAGCCGCTCGTAAAATTGATCTTTAATGTCATCGTTGCTATTATTGGTGGGTGCATAACATTGGATAATATTCATTGTGATACCCTCCTTCTTTGTTTTGAATGATGCTTTGATGATTCTGGATCCGTGAGATTCCCATCCTACAAGTGCATTTCGTGCTACTTTGGATAGCATAAGAGCGACTCCCTGAGTGTGTGGAGCATTTTCCTCTTCGTGACCGGAGTATAGCAGCATCTCTCCCGTAGCTAGCCTTTTCTGTCCAGCTTGGGTCCAATGGGTTTCGCTGATTCCCAGTACTGCCAAATTGTATCTCCTCATTTCCGTTGCTATTTGACTGGTCTTCCCGGTCTCCCACATTGTTCGAACGTTCCATGTACCTATAAAAATTGTTGCTGTGGTGGTTAGAAGGGGCATCGGCCTCGTGGCTTCCGAAGGAACTCGGCTTTCACCATGAAGCGTCATAGTTCTTCTAAATGAAGACCTTCCAACTTTCAGGGCAGAGTTAAAATGGTTTGAATTATTTTTTCTGGTAAGCGTTTTTTTAGCGAGTTAGTTTTCTACGGGATGGGGACGCTAACCCTTTGCCCAACCCTCCTCCTTTACCCGGGCTTGGGACCGGCAGTAACTCTAGAAGAGCTAAAGGCGAAGTTTATAAGAAGGTACTATATTTTAAAAGAATTGTTGAAATGATCTATACATAAAATGATAATTAGATAACAAAACATTGCTTTAATAAAAATTAGTTTGGCGAGACTATGATTTATAGACGAACCAATCACGTATAACATAACAGGTCCCGGATTTTGGCGCGAAGTTCTCTTATTCATTTGGACAAATACAGTTTTGGCGTTATAACTGATGTCAGTTCGTGATGAAAACCCCAAATCTAATATCTAGCCTTAATTATCAACTGTAAATCATAATTCTTATTCCTTACACAGGTTTGTAACCCTCATTTGGTCCTGGTTATTCCGTGGACACTCTCATGGTCACTCTAGCGTTGCTCAAATGTCGTCCATAAATTATAGTCTCACTGTTAGTTTTATTTAACTTACGCAAAGATAATAATTGTGTGCTATTGTACACAAAATGTAAAAATCAATGTAATGGCTTTTGTATCATGTGTGATAAATTATCAAAATCCAGTATACTTATTATCATTTGTCATTTTTTAAGATTTATTAAGTTTAACAGAATATTTAATTATTCTTGATGATCTACAAGAGCCATCATTGCATATTGATGCATACTGGTCATCAAGGTACGAGAAATTTCAGACACATAGTGATCAATTAAGATTTTAAAACTACTATGTACAGCTGGGTAGTACCTGATAAAAATTTCTCTGAACTTTATAGACAATACATAGGGGATTCAATTAACTAGACACCAAAAACTCATAACTTTATAACCTGTTCTCGTTTTCTAAAAGTTCATTATTTTATAAAAGTAACTAGCCCTTATCTATAAAAGTCACTAAATTTTAAAGAACCACAACTTCGTTGATTCCTGTAGATTGTAGGCTATTGTATGATAATAAATTAAATAAACTAAACTCATTTCAATTAACATACAGAACGATCCATTAACGACTTATTTCATGAGAATTTCAGATCTTCATTTTTTTTCTCTTTGGACTACAGCACATTTATGGAGACACTCGCAAAAAGTTCTCGTGCTTAACTTAAACGATATACTTGTCAGTTGACAATCAACTTCGTTATGAAATTGTCAACTAAAACAAACTCTTCGCTTCAATATGTTGAATCTCGGCCAGTATCTGTATTCAGAAGAATGTTAAACTAACTATACGATCTTCATAGTCAAAAACATCACAAACCATCTGGTTTTTTATCCCTTCTAAACTAAAACTCAGGAAAACCTGCTAAACTTTGTTTATTGAAATGATATTTTGCTAAGATATTATTAAAGAAACAGGATAAAATTAGCCAGATTGTAGTTCAAGCAAATCTTACGATATTTCAATAACTTAGCAACAAGTCAGATACTTACAATTCTTAAATTTCTTCTTCAATTAATGACATAGTTACAATTCGAACTAAATTTCATTTTGATTTCTTTCCTTTTTAGCTTTGTAATTAACTTTCTTCAACTTCATTTATCGTCCCTTAAAGCTTGTTAATGATTTAAAATGATGATAATTGTGCAATTGGATTTTCATCTATCATCAATTCTCTTCATTTTAATTGTAATAGAATCATATGAAGAATGGATTATCTTTTTAAAAGTTCTAAATCACAAGATTAACATCATTCTCTGAAGATCTGCCAGTATGTATGACGTAACATGACTTTTGTTACAAAAACATAGACATACAGAATTGAAAATAATAAAACTACACATATTTTGAAGTAACTGAGCTCCTCTACTTCACTGTTAATTGAATCGTAAATTTTGACCAGATAAACATTTAGTCCCACAATAGGACGAAACGACAGTTCAATGCTTCCATGTTTTCCATATTAATCTAGCTTCAATTGACTCATGATCTCAAGCATTGAAATTACTATAATATTCACAAAAACCCCTTCTGAAACGAAACATTTTTGGTTAGAAAAAATTCAACCGGACTAATAATAGCAAATAATGTGAGAACGTTTATGATAATGCTGATCTGACAAGTGAAACTTAATTTTCTTTTTAACAAGCCAACATTTTTAAATCATCTTTTAATAAAAGTTTGACGTAGATATCTTATACCGAAAGATAGAAATCTCACTAATGTAGGTCAAACATTAATTTACATAAATGATGCACAAAATAGATTCAGTAAATAATAGCAATCTAAAGCACCTATAACTTTCAAGTTTGAGATAAATTGCAAACAATAATGGTTGACTTCATGAGTCAATCAAAGCTGGACCACCATGGGAATCCTGGAAGCAACATACGGTCGTTTCGTCCTGGTATGGAACTCCCCAGCAGTGCCCATCCACAATCCCCCTCACAGGACTCGAACCTGGGACCTATCGGTATCACGCGCGAACGCTTAACCTCTAGACCACTGGGCCGGCAATACTGAGTTTTAAATTCATCCTGAATCGTTTGTTTGAATCTTCAGATTGGTGTTTAGGACTGCAACTGGTCAGTCTCTTTTTGGTAATTGTCGTCTTTCGAATCGTCATCTGGCACATCTGTTGATATTTGCTTATTTCTATCTGAAGCTACGAGAGTTATCTGCAGGTTTAGACAATACTGATTTATTATTGTAATGATGGTGATTTGATACGAACATTGATCTTGCTAAAACCGTAAATAGATAAACATATTTGCGTCTACAAATTGATACTACTCAAAATTTTGTCAGTAGCTCGAAAATTAAGCAGGGTTGATTAGTTAGTAGGTTAGGATGATTTATTCTGTACAGATTTATATATTGTTTTAGATTTGACGTCCTCTATGAGATACCAAAAGTTCTAGTTTTTTTCTTAAGAATATGCACTTAACTCGGCCTTCCTGTATTCATATCATAACCATATCGACAATATAGCTATTCGATTTATACTGTCAGCTTATAATCTTAGTCTTGTAAAACAGTAGCTCATATTCAAAATTCCAAATAGTCAGTGACGTGACGAATTAATCATAAGCTAACGACACTTACGTGCCATTTTATATTTATTGGGTTTAAACTATAGGGTATTAGGTCATATTTTTCACTAATGTATTTTATTTGGAAATAATTCACATTAAAACTAAATAAAGATTCTACAACCATTTGAGATTCGGAAAGTATTCAACATTTGTTTCACCATACTTTCAGGAAGTGTAGCGCTACTTTAATAAGACCTTATTGTTAATATGGTTAGTGAAGGAACATGCACAAAAATAACATTTCTCATATCATAAGAAAGGTTTCATCAAACGAAAAATGGATTCATTTTGAAAACTACATCCCTACTGGTTTTCAGTGATAACTCAATTGAATTCGGGTTATTATGAGTTTTTTTATTTAAATTAGTTGACAGTTTCAAGAAAATCCCATGATTTGTTGTGTATTTATTACTGATTAGTTTAAAAATAGATCTTTTAAGAATCTTGTAAGAAATTATAAAGCCATATAGCTAACCAAATGATGAATAACATAGATAATTTCTGATTATTATAGATGAAGATTGGAATATGTTGTAAATCTACCATAATTATAAATAGAAATTATTTTATTCTAGTTACAAAAAGATTTAAAGGTTTTAAATTTTTTCAAGTATGCAGTTGGGAATATTCATTACTGAGATATGACCGCTAATATCGGCAAAAATGTCTACGAATTCACTTCTACTATTTGTCGATCAATGAATTTGTTAAAATTTGTAAACAATCGAAAAAATAGAACAAAAATTCATGAGTAACTTTCCTTCCAAAAATTAATATAGACTATGTACATTATGTAACAATTAACTGACATTATTTATCATTAGCTTATTTTCATCCCGCGAGCGGGATCGTGAATGCGCACTGCTGAGGAGTCCCACACTAGGACGAAACGGCCGTTCAGTGCTTCCAGGTTTCCAAAGGTGGTCTAACATCAATCGGTTCATGATCTCAATCAAAAACTTAATAATCTCCACAACCCCTATACTAGTTTATTTTCAGTTGTTTATTTTTTTCCTGTTCAATATAAGTTTATCATCAATGTAAAAACATTAAAAAAGTTATTATAGCTGGTTATCATTCAATTTTTGTTTTGTTTATTTGTACTTTTTTTAAAAAAAAAAGAAAAAAGAAGAGACTGTTACAGCAGTAACAACGGCAACAGAATTATCTGATGATTATGAAAAATCGGAACATTATTTTTTTTTTAATTTTAATAAATATGGCTTAGTTACGTAGAGATTGGCAAATAAGAAATGATTTGAAATGATTTACATAAATAATTCATTATTATAACTTGTAGTATACATGTGAACAACGACAACAACTGTGATAACTTTAATTATAATAATAATTTGAATAAGAAATTAAACTTTTAATTTAATTATTCTTTCTATCCATCAGTTTATTATTTAGCTGTTATTTTATAAAGAATACCAAGGTTACAGTAAGTATATATTAGAGACAAGTGAAAAGATGTAAGTCAATACGCTAATATTCCTATTAATCAAAAATATGATGAGTATAAACTATTATTAAATCGTTTTTTGTTTGATAAATAGTATAACTAGCAATAATAAAAATCAACTGTAGACAGGTTATTAGTAAATAAGGTCGATTTGATGTTTGATTATGTATGCATATATAATTGAAACACATGGATCTTGAATTAATGATTTGATTCAAATCTATATTGGGAACATGAATAACAGAACAGATGCAAGTTCATCAGACAACAGTTGCCAGGTCTCTTATTACTAATTTGGTCATCATTTGTTTATTTTTTTTTATAATCTTTTGTATATGTATATATTAAATAAAAAAAAACATTTTAATGTATTTATTCATTTTATTTAAAGTTTACTGGCTGATTTTAATTAGTGATAAAAAAAACACACAACAGTATTAGATACATAAAAATTTATATTATTTCCACACATCATTTACATCTAATCCATATTCTTTTATTGTTTCATCTCTGTGTCGTCATGGTGTTGTCAATATTATATACAAACAATTTAAATAAAGAGATAAATTTATTACTTTACTCTTTAGATACAATATTCAACATTATTAGTATGATTATTATTTCGTATATAATAACACTACTACTACTAATAATAATAATTATTATTATTATTATATGAGGAGTAACTAGCCTGTGTTTTGTGCACACTTTTTTTCTAAATAAGACAATATCACCATTGTATTTCGTATTTTTTTAAATATCCATTCATGTATGGTGTCTACGAATTGATAGATCACCGTTTCTTTCTCTCTCTCTCTCTCTCTCATTTGATAACTATTTGACCTTATATGCTTCGGATGATAATGATGATTACAACGAATTTGTTTATATATATATATAATTTGTAAATATGTTTATAAACAATGTAGTTGGTTGAATTATCAACAAAGTTCTACAAAAGTCAACAACTTCTATTTATACTTATTAAGATTGGGATAATTTGACAATAGTGTTATTATCATTAGTAATATGGTGTTCATGTAGTTTCTCCTACAAAAATATTGTTAAGAAAAAAAAACTAAACACTTGTATACATCTTTGTTATTGATTTGTTTACTTGTATATTTGTTGTCTTTGTATAAAATTTTTTTATTTCTTCATTCTAACAAATTGAACTAGACAACAACTGTATCATAAATGTCAAGTAAATAAAGCGGTAAAACAAAAACACAACAAGAAATCAATATTTGGCAAAGTAAAAAAAGGGGATTGTCAATAATTTATCATTATTATTTGATTATTTTACAATTATACGATGATTAAATACATTTTCATTGAACAACTGTTCATTTTGGAAATATTAAGTGTAATGTAGTTTATTCAATAAACAGTTTTACTATATCTTTGAAGAAAATAGAAAAAAGAAAGGTACCACTAATATATATGAATCTGTGATGTTATGAACGGTAAGGTGAATGAATAATAATAATAATGTTCATATTTCATTTCAATTAGACATAAATAATTAGATCTATTCTATCATAGATGTTATATGTCTGAAAGATATGACAAGTTAATAATATTACAAATTAGACAAATCGATTATTTGTATTATACGACTTTACATCAATGTATATTAGTTAGATATTATAAACATACATTTTTAAGTTGCTTTTTGTTTAGTAAATTATAAACAGGCAAAACTTTTAGTATCAGTTTTCAAAAATGTATTTATGTTAAGAACTTTGTTTACTTTATGTATAGATTTTACTTTGGATCAAATTTTGTTATCAATAGTTTTAAAGATTTCAGTTTTGTTAGACCTAATATAATACCTTAGTTACATGATTAGTTTACATATACATATAACCATATTGATGAACGGGATATTTATTCAAGTTAATCAACTAAATATTGGTATTTATATGAGGGATTTACTCCAATTTTAGAACTTTATTAGTATGTAATATCAATATGTAATGAAGACGATTTAATTTTTTTTTAAATATGTACCCTTAAAACGTGATTGTTAAATAAAGCAGATATAAATGAAATAAAAGGTATTTTGTTGAATGTATTATTTGAAAATCGTTGACTTGATTGGTACCCTTAAATTAGGCATGGAATTTTAAATACTAAAGTAGTTACTTGTTGATATAATGAATAATCGGCAGTTATGGTGATTAAGGTATACAGTGAACCACCATCTACATCGATTGGTGATCTACTCTGATGTGGGAATGAAGTAATAAGAAACTATGGAGAAATAGAATATTTATCTAAGAATTTGTTCATTGTTGTTCCTATTATAAAAAGCAGTTGATCGACCTAATGATAGCAAAATAAGTGGATTATTAAGTGGGTCACATGGTATGGCTAAAAAGCTATGGTAATGCTGTTAGTTCATTGGGATTTCATTTCTCATTAAATAGCTAGTATTTGATCAATATTAGTATCTTTTGGATTTTCTTTTTAGATTTGTTAAAGTTTTTCCATCAATTCTTGTTATAATTCTCATTCTTCTCGATGACTTTGTTCTTCTATGAAATTTCTAAGCTTTGTAACATTAATCGATTGATTTTTTCCTAAATCTCTCATTTTATGCTCCTCGTTCAAGGAATCATGACGCGATAGACAATCTCAATGAAATCTAAGTGGAACTGTAGTGAACGAGAACACTGTGAGAACAATTGAATGTAACTGAACACAAAATTACAGAATATCTTCATAAAATATGAGAACCATACAGTAAATACTTCATTTGCAAAATGTCAATCAGTCGTCTCATACTTCACTGTTCCTTCATTTCCACAGCAATCATTGTTTTTTCTCGTTCTCTTTTTTTCGATCTTCTTAGCCTTCTGATGACAAGTATTTTACTTTCAATTGATGATGCATACTACTTATGTATATCGACACCAGTAGCGCACACCACAGAACAACTTGAATTATACTACCCATTTATGTTATAACTGTGAAAATGAGTTACTACAGAAATAGTAGAGATCATCATTGTACCAGAAAAAGATGTGTAAAAAAATAGAATATTTATAGTGTTAATGATAGTTAACTTAACGACTGACAGTTGAAAAATGTAATTAATTATATACGTTTTGCAAATGATATGTTTAATAATTATCACTGGGTTAAAATGTAGATACAGGCAAACTTCTTGGAACTCAACTAAAAATATCTACTTCGTAGTGATAACTATGTTGGATTAGAATACGACAGTTTACACTTTTCATCATTGTCTTTTGTAAAATAAAATGCTTAATCTTTCGTAAATTAAGAAAATATTTATTTTTAACATTGTATTCATTTTAAAGATTAAAGTGACCTATTCATGATTGTTTGAATAATAGTTGAAGAGGCAAATTTGTACCCCTTCTGATACTAATCAGCAAATGCTCATTGGTGACTGGCTTCAAGAGGCATTTCCTGGAGTTTATAGTGAGATGAAGTCACCAGTGGAGTTCAACCGGGTCTGTTGTGAGATAGTAACTCAGTGATGACAATGGTGTATGTGTCGCTGAATTTCGTGGATTAGTTGAAGTTAGACATTAACACCATTAGATACCGGCTCATTGGTCTAGTGGTTAAGCATTCGCGCGCGAGACTGATAGGTCGTGGGTTGGAATCTCGTGAGGCAGGATCGTGGCTGCTCACTGTTGAGGAGTCCCACAATAGGATGAAAAAGTCTTCTAGTGCTTCCGAGTTTTCCATGATGATCTACCTTTAATTGACTCGTGATCTCAACTATTAAAATTTATCAATTAAATAGAAATGACGATTGTATTTATTTGCTTACATGGAAAAACTGTTGAAATACTACATTTGTAAATCATATCAAGAAAATTTCGTACATGTATAGATAAACCAAAACACAAACTGTTCATATACACATTTTATTTGTAAAAGAATCAATGAGTATACTAGTGAGGATGTAAAATGAAAATAGATAAGTTAATTCAGACAAGTTTTTATTGTAACATTAAACATACTACAGTGAATTGTTAGTTGAATTATAGAATAAATAAAATAACAATCTTTAAAGTATTAGCAATTATATATAAGTGATAGACTAAATTTGCATATTCAACATTAGTTATCATGTATTGGAATCTTTTCATTATAGATAAAAACAAAAATTGAAATGGAGAATGTGTGTAAACTATTCAAAATATGATTTCATGAGTTTTTGGGAGCAAAGAAGTAGTGTAAACGAGATATTGAAGAATATTTAACATTTGATATATATTTGGAAGTGAAGGGAAACAAAAAAAGAAGAAAAACCATTAATGGTTTACTGTGGACAATGAACTAAGTATTAAAAGTAAACATTTCATCAAGGGGAAAGATGTTATGACTAGTTGTCAACTGTTATGACTGCGTCGCCAATTGTTATATTTGGTCGTCACTAATTGTTATATCGGAATCGCTTATCATTTATATTTGTAAATGGAGGAACCACTGCAATTCCCACGACGCGAAAGTAAGAACTGGTACAATTGAAGATTTATTAACCCCAAAACACCACGACGACGACAACCCTAGTCGAAAATACACTCATTGATTGTAAATCTGTTTTGTGATTTTGATTTTTCATCCCGTTATATCAGAAGATAAATAAATTTTCGGAATTATTGATGTATTCAGATGATACAGTTTGTTATTTTCATAATATAGGCTGTTAGTTTACAAATCCAATAACGAATACAATGTTTTATATAACGAAGAAGTTTAACCATTCAGTTAATTGGTGAATAATTACAAAATGTACATAGAAATAAGAATATTTAAAGTTAGTTAATCTGATGGATATGATGATATAATAAAGTATAAATTCCAATGTTAATCAACATAAAATAACAGCGACTCTATGTTTAACATTTTGTTAAATAATAGATTCCAGTTCAATCCATTTATTCATATGCAATAATGTAATAACAGTTGTAATCTAAAACCAATTTTTGTAATACATAAGTTATGTAAGGGGGTTGCATTAAAGTAATGTTTGTTAATGTCAAACATAGATAGTTCAGTCAATATTTATCAATCTGCGACATATATACATCGGTTTATATTGACACACTTTATAATGCTAATAAATAAATAAAAAGTCATCAAATTGTAGGATAAAAGAGAATAAATAGAATCAACTATATTGAAAAGGCAAATCTAAGAAAAATACAATTCAATAGGAGAGGATAAGATGGACGAATGGAAGATATGGAATACTACTAAGCTCAGTATTTATATGAAAGTAGAGGATAAATGAAATCGTTAAACTGAGACCGATTTTGAACTATAAATTACTACTTTGTTTCAGCTTCTGCCAAAACAATCTGAACTTAACTACACTGTCATTTTTGTAGATTTTTCCAGTTGGGTTACGATTCACTGTTCAACAAGCAAAGCTTCCCAACATTGAGTAGTAAATCTTTTTTTACTGATTTCTGTATTGAAAATTGGTAAATATTACTGACCTTCGTGTAGTAAATATGGTTTGTAAATAATACATATTTGAAACTACTCATGTAGTGAAAGAGAATACAGGTGAGGACAAAACTAATGAACATCTTAGTAAAACCTCAGAACCATACAGTAAATATTTAATTTGCCCCATACTTGACTGTTCATTTTACGAATGTCAATCAGTCGTCTCATACTTCACTGTTCATTCATTTCTACAGTAATCATTCTTTGTTCTCGTTCTCTTTTCTTCGATCTTCTTAACCTTCTGATGACAGGTATTTTACTTTCAATTGATGATGCACACTACTTATATCTATCAACACATCAGTAGTAAATATCGCACTCAGTTTTATTTGCGTTTTCGTAAGATAGTTCTCATAAAAATATGGTATTATTTTACAGAACCAATTAATAATAAAACTTAAAAGACAGGTACAATTTTCTTAATCATCAAAAAACGTTAAATATTCACTCATGTTTCTGATACACGATAACCGGGAATTAAAACTTTACAACTTGAGTTAAATACTTCCTTCTTATGGTAGTAATTCTAAAATTAGGATAAATTAATATGAAGTAATAAGACATTGAATTGTTTATGGAGTTCTTTAAAATTATGTGCCCAGTCAACTAGTCAACTTACCTTTTCTTATTTCATCTAGTTTTAATTTCAAATTTCAACACAAAACAGTAGGAATGGATATGCACTTTTTTCAGACAGAAAAGTCATCTCAGTTCATCATAGCGTTTACAGTTTAAGCAAAGATGAATAGTGGCTAGCAGTTGAATCCAGGACACGCGCTTCGTCCTATCTGGGACTCGTCAGCTGGATGTGCCTTCATCCCTGAGTTTATGTTCACTCTGGGACTCGAACTGAGTTCCGTTTGCTTCAAACGCCATCGCGTTATTCACTTAGCTATTGAGTGCCGATAGCTACTTTGTAGATTCTTTAGATTTTCATTAAAAGATTATTTACAGCTTAATTTGCAAATATTCTTCCAATTTAATTGTATAGTTATTTTAAAACTTAGATTTTAGGTGAGATGTGAATTACGTAAAAATTGTAGATATTCTTCATTAAGAAGTACCAATAAACTAGACATATATATGAAGAATTCTCTCGTTTATTTAAATAGTAAATATATCAGTGGTTAAACTGCGGTATCCTACACAAAATATCAGAATTTATGTATGATATACATGGTAAAAACTCAATTAGATATTATGCCAATGAGTTTTTTATTGTCTTGCTAAAACTTAAACCAAATACACGCTTAAATTATTTATATTTATACTGTTAAATATAGCTCATCTCAGTCAGTATAGAAATTTGAAAACATGTACTTAAAACAGCTTATTGAATAGTATCAGGATATACTTATCGTGTTTAGCTAAGTAAATAAGTATTCACTGAAGATTTTCGTATAAGTTAATTATTTTAATATAAACAATCGACATCCATGACGACCTGGTTTAATGCTCTTTAGCAGCGCTTGCCTGTGATTTAATTACAAATCGAACAGAATACTTAGAGTTCATGTGGTGACTCCGGTACATAAACACTTGGTGTATATTTGTTCAATTGTGTGTGTTTCCAGTAATGCTTACTAGCAAATAGTCTCGAACTATCTGAAAAAAGTCATACAGTGCATCATAGATAAATGGCTTAATGGAGGTTGAAGAATTTATCTTTCAATCAGCAGGCCAAACGTTTGAACCATATTCCACCCAGTTCATTTCAGACAGTCAATTAGTATCTCTAGCTCACTTGTAGATAGTGTAGTTCATGGTCGAATAACTTGTACTTGGTAAATGCATTCAAGTCATCATCATGTATATAGGGTGAAAGTGAAACTGAGAAATTAGTTAGTTAATAATACTAAACTCTATATATCATTTCTTACTAATATTGTAAGTTTAAATGGTTTATCTAGTTATCGAAATGACCAAATATTTCTGCAAAAAATTACATTGAATAATGTTCCTATAGTATACAATCAAAATTCTGATAAAAACTATCTTTCGAAGAATAGTTAACGTTACTATTTAACTGTTTGAAGCCCAATAAGTAAAACTATGTGGTTAAAGAGTATTTTCCATTACTTATTTCAAGCTTTTTACATTCACTTATTGCATGGAAATATATGAATTTCCAAATTTCAATTTGATTAAAATATCCGCTTCTGATTGGCGGAATAGTGAAATTGAAATTTTAATAGCTTCAGTGAAAGTGGGGACCTAGTCAAACTCTTAATAAATCACTATGTTTTGCTAACAACTAAGTATACTGCTTACAACATTACATTGATTTTATATCTAGAAAGTAAATTACGGACATAAAAACTTCAATGTAAGAATCTTTCTTCGAATTTTTACCCCTCACCCTACAGTTTTGGAACTGGTTATTAAATCAACTCTATTTCCTCGAAGCTTGAATAGATGTATGTTAGTTCTATTTAAATTTGTGTTTATAGGATAGATTTATGTAGCGGGTAGTTCTAGAAAAAGAAAATTTGTATTCCTACTCAATAATTATGGTGAGAATGAAGAAATATATAATGTAAACCTATATGAATCATAAGAATGATGAGATATTAAGTGGTTAGTAGAATCGAAAAAGAAACTCTAAACCTAGTTTTTGTCCTAGTTGATATTCGTCAGGAAGATGTATCTAGACTTCTGAGGGGACTGATACTATCTGTGAGATTCGAACCATCATCATTTAACCTGATAGTCTGAGACGTTGCTACTGAGCTATTGAGGCCATGATTGACATCCTGCAGAATCGAAACATTTACTATGAACCTGGGTGATACTGGTTTGAGTTATAGAGCGAGCATCACTTCTCTCAATATCTCAAGTACGCCTTGGTTACAAGTTTCAGCGACCGAAAAGTCTAGGTTTAAGATTTCCTGTCGATTTCCTGTAACCACTTAACATTTCAACATGGTGCACGTGATATCCAGTTTCCCAGACTATGGGATATTGTAACGGTAAATAAATCCCCAAAATAAATAGATCTTTAAGTTTTCGACATTGAATGCTGACCACATTAGTTTTGATGAACTCACCTAGCTGAAGGCGCTCGGTCATGCATCCGCATCAGATCACTAGTGGGAACGCCGTCTCAACATCCTCTGCAATCGCTATCCAGATTAGATCAAACGATCCTCGATATATTGACAGCTTATCAAATATATCTTCGAACTTCCTCGCTTCTGTCTTTTGATTTCACTTGATGGGTACGATTCATATTAGAAGGTGTTACTGGTTAAGGCGTTGTTAAGCCCCAAATTCCTGTGGCATCTTCTATATATCGGAACCCCATCTATACGATTCCATCAACACTGAAGTACTAGATAAACATGACACCATTCATTACTCACTGTACAGTCAACTGAAAAATATGTAACATAACAATTCACTCTTTTATTTCTTCTAATGTATTTTGGATTCTGTACCAACTTTTCCACTGATATCTTTGAAAAAGTAATCTTTCTTCAACGTAAAATATATTCCTAATTAATCATTTTAAATCTCAATATAGAAGTACTTCCCATATTGTGTGCGAGTATTACTAAGGCTCATATTCATGTACAAAATACCTTGTTAACAATATTTTTATAAAATGTTAATTGGCTTAAGATTAGTAGCTATGTTGAAATTTATTTTTCATTTCACTAAATATACACGCAGTTGTGTAACTAATTTTCAACAATTAACCTCCATATATAATTACCATAGAAATTTTATCATCTTATGAAAAAGAAATTCTATTGTTTTCACTTCAATTATCATGATAAATTTTCAACTTGACAACTAAATTTTTACTTTCCCAAAGTCAATATAAATATATATATATATCTTATTTCTTTTACTCAAATTTCCTTTACTACTGATTTTATTCTCTTTATGTTCTCTAGGGTTTTTGTGATTAGACCATTTTATAAGATTAATTTATTCAAAATGACCTTTCATTGAATTTTGTACTTTAAGCTTATTATTATTAAAATAGATGTCATGGTTCATATAATTCATTTGATGAGCTTAGGTAATAATAACATGTTTGAATTCGAATCAAGTAAATTTCGTTTCGGATATCCAAGGAGAATAGAAATAAAAATTTAAAAAAAACTATTTAGAATTCTAAAAAACAACTCATGTTCAAATGTTGCTGATCGAAAGGATGATTAGATGTTAGACTGTACAAAACACAAGCATTCATTATCACCATCGTAGAGTACCTGAAAATCTATCTGTTTAGTAAGAACTGTCATTATTTTCAATAAACTAAGCATCTGTCAGTCATGATAGATCATTGAATAAAGAAAAATTTTTTAGCTAGGTTTCTAAGAACACGATTTTAAAATAAAGGTTAAAATTTCAAATCTCTTGATACTATTTTTTTGCTAATAAAGACCTGTACCCTAATCTTGTTTTGGGAATTTCTTACTTCTGTTATTACTATCATTTAAAATCTATCGGTCCATAAAGCTATAGGATATGTTGCTGATCTTGAAAATGAGGGACTAGAATAAAGTCATAAAAACTGTTGATATAGTTCCCTAAAAAAGAACCTGTGAAATGAATAAACAGGTTGTTTGTTTAATTTAAACTCTTCCTGTAGCCCTTCTAGGGTTGCTGCAGGTACCGAGCCCGGGTAAACGGGAAGGTTTAGGCATGGGGTCAGCAATTCCATTCCGTAGAAAACAAAATCGCTAAAAAATCCACTAGCCAGAAAAAAAAACAATTTAAACTATTTAGACTCTGTCCTGGGCGTTGAAGAATCTTCATTTGGAAGAATTATGATTCCTCATGGTGAAAGCCGACATTCTTCAGAAGTCACGAGGCCGATGCTTCTTCTAACAACCAGAGCAACAGTTAATATAGGTACATGGAATGTCCGGGAAATAAGGGAGACTGTGAGGATCAGTAAAATGGCTACGGAAATGAGGTGGTGCAATTTAAATGTTCTCGGAATAAATGAAACCAATCGGATCCAAGTTGGACAAAAGAGATTAGGGTCAGGAGAAATGCTGATGTACTCTGATTACAAAGAAGAAAATGCTAAGCACACACGAATGATTGTACTGATGCTGTCCAAAGAAAAATGAAATTCACTTATACGTTGGGAATCTCATGGATCCAGGATCATCAAAGCATCCTTCAAAACAAAGAAAGTGGGAATCACAATGAATGTGATCCAGTGTTATGCGCCCACCAGTGATAGCGAAGACGAAGACAGAGATCAATTCTTTCAAAGGCTGCAGTCAATTGCACAGAAATGTCCAGGAAACGACATGACAATCCTGATGGCAGACCTAAACGCTAAAGTGGGAATTGATATTACCGGGTACCAAGATATCATGGGAGGACATGAACTGATTAGGAGAAAAGAACGAGAATGGTGACAGATTTGCAAATTTATGTGCATTCAACAAATTGGCTACAGGAGGCACAATATTCCCACACAAACGTATACATAAGGCTACATGGGTCTCACCATATACCACGGAGAACCAGATAGATCATATTTGTATCAATAATAAATGCAGAAGAACAATGGGAGATGTGAGAACCAAGAGAGGAGCTGATATAGCTGCAGATCATCACGCGGTGTTTTCCAAGATAAAAGTGGAGGTAAATAAACACTGAACAACTTAGGAAACAGTATTACAAAGGTTCAATACAGCCTTCTTTCGAGATACTAACCAACTCAACCAAACCAAGAAAACTCTCAACAACAGGTTCCAAGCCTTATAGGATCTACTGAAGGACGAAGAAACCACGATGGAGGACAACTGAAAAGGAATCAAGGAAGCATTAAATTCAAGGTGTCAGAGGGTTCTGAGCCGCAAGATGCACCATCATAAGGAATGGATCTCTAACGAAACCTTTGACAAAATTCAAGAAATGAAGAACAATACAGCAATTACAAACAGTTGAAGAACAGAGACAGTCAAGGCACAAGCTGAATGCACTAAAGCAAACAAACAAGCAGAGAAGGGTATTAGAGCCGACCAGTAGAAATACGTGGAAGACCTGGTAACGACAGCTGGGAAGTCTGAAAGAAAATGAAACATGAGACAACGATATAATGTGACGAAGAAGTTGCCGCGGAAATTTAGTAAATCAAAGCAACCAGTCAAGAATAAATAAGGCAAAACAATCACTCAGATTCAGGAACAGAGAAACATGTTGAAAGAATACTTGAATAGGCCAGCCGATTGATGGAAGAGAAGGATACTCCATCAATATACCAAAGAAAGGCGATCTCAGCGTATGTAGGAACTAAGGAGGTATGTAATTACTTTCGGACAAGGAAAATTTCTCAAACGATTGTTGCTGAACCATACAAAAGATTCAATAGACGCCCAACTTCGAGACCAACAGCATGGATTCCATAAGGACAGACATGCACAGACCAAATAGCGGCACAACGGACATTGTTGAGCGATCGACTGAATAGAATTTGTCACTATACACCAAATTCCTCCATTATGAGAAATCACTTGACAGCGTAGATAGGAGGACTTTACGAAACCTTATTCGACATTATGGTGTACCTGAGAAGATCGTTAACATCACAAAGAATCCATACGATGGACCACACTGCAAAGCCGTGCATGGAGGACAGCTGACAGATGCATTCCATGTGAGGACCGGAGTCAAACAATGCTGCATACTCTCCCTCTTTCTCTTTCTTCTGGTGATCGACTGGATTATGAAGATCTCCATGTCTGACCGGAAGCATGGAATACTATGGACAGGTTGGATGCACATAGACGACTTGGACTTCTCAGATGACCTAGCTCTCCTACCCCATACACACGAACAAATACAGATAAAGACAGCCAGTGTAGCAGCAGTCTCTGCATCAGTAGGCCTCAACATATACAAGGGTAAAACCAAGGTCCTCAAATTCGAAAAGAAGGACAGCAATCCAATCACACTTGATGGAGAAACTCTGAAAGATGCGAGATTTTCCACGTATCTGTGAAACATCATTGATGAATGTGGACGATCTGATGCAGACGTAAAGGTGAGTATTGGCAAACCAAGGGTCGCATTCCTACAATTGAAGAACACATAGAATTCAAAACAACTTTCAACCAATATGAAAGTCCGGATCTGCAATACGAACGTTAATTCAGTCCTACTATATGGAGCTGAAACTTGGAGTACTACAACAATCGTCATCGAAGAGGTACGAGTATTTATAAACAGTTGTCTACGAAAGATACTCACTGTCCGCTGGCTGGATACCATCAGCAACAACCTACTGTGAGAGAGAACAAACCAGCTTCCAGCTGAAGAAGAAATTAGGAAAGGACGATGGAAGTGGATAGGACATGCTTTACAGAAATCACCAAACTGCATCACGAGGCAAGCACTAACTTGAACTCTTGAAAGGAAACGTAAAAGAGGAAGATAAAAGAACATACTGCACATAGAATTGGAAGCAGATATGAAAAGGATGAATAGCAAGTAGAAAGGATTGCCAAGGACAGAGTTGGATGGAGAGTGCTGGTGGACGGCTCATGCTCCTTGACGAGAGGTAAAAGGGGTAAGTAAGTAAGTTGTCTAATTTAGATTGGTTCGTGATTTCAGTGAGATTCAAAAATCACCTCATTTTCATATTGCTTATCAACATGTGCTCACCCGTGACTAGCTTCGGGAGAGAATTTCCTTAGTTTTAGTGAGAGGCCGTGACCGGTAGGGTTATGCCTTGTTGGTCGTGAGGCGGTTATCCACCAAAGATAATGGAAGATGGTCGAACAAAATCATGGGTTGATTGAATATGAACCTGTACACCGGTGAGTCCAAGCTCAGTGGTCTAGACATTAAGTGTTTGCGTGCAAGACCGATGGTTCAGGACTCAATTTCCACGTGCAGAACTGTGGATGGACACCACCTGTAAGTATCATGCCCGGACAAAACCGTCGTTTTCGATGGTTGTCTAACTTAATTCGTTCGTCATTTCAGTGAAATAGATTAGAGTTGAAAATATGGAATATTAAATTCAGATACATCGGATAAATTTTATCACGCTTAACACAACACTTAATTACTCTCTCTTTGATTTCAATGAATATCATAGATGTATACAGTATGAAGTCTCAAGCCACCATGACATAGCTATTTACTTCTTTTTAGTTTTTAATAGTTCTGCGAATCGCATCAGCTGAATATGGAAATCGTCTTAAAATTACAAACCCGTGACTAAAACTAACCTTAATGTAAACTAATTATTATGTTGTGAGATAACAACTCACTGATGACAATAGTGGATTAGTTGAAGTTAGACGTTAACACCGTTGAATACCGGCTCAGTATTCTAGTGGTTAAGCGCTCGCGCCTGAGACTGGTAGGTTATGGGTTCGAGTGTATGCACACTGCTGAGGAGTCCCACAGTAGAACGAAACGGCCATTCAATCGACTCATGATCTCAACCATTGAAATTACTATAATATCCACAGAAACCCCTTCTGATATTAAGTATTATTAACTTATTAATATAAAGAAATATTATCGAATATCTCAGATTTAGTTTACTTTTTTACCTCCAATTATGCTTAAACTTCAGAACAAAATACCATATGAACGTGAAAAGTATCAGCTAAAATGCAAAATAAAAAAGAAATGATGAAACAAACGAAAACATATTGAAAGAATCATATTAGCAGGAGGGGAAATTAATTCATCAAATAACAGTGTTTTCATCATAATGTCAGGTACTCGATATTCTAGTATAATATTAGTATTTTAAAGGAGAGTGGATATAGTTTTCTTTCTTTGTTTATCATATTTTAGGCTTTAATATAATCTTCCTACACAACAATGTGGCTACTTGTTATCTTCTGGTTTCACTTAGAAGCTTTTATTGATCACCCAATTGATATGAATTTAAATAGTCATAGAAACATTTCTTATTTCGGATCATTAATTTTTGATTCTTCAGCGAATAAACTTGAAATACTGAGACTTTAAAGTCGGGGAAAACACCTTTCAAACTGGTCAAGCTTTTATTTGAAATTTTATCAAATATAAAACGTATGCCGTATTATTATTATTATTATTATTATTATTATGTTTCCCTCTTTCATTTAATTGATTTAAAATCCACACAAAGCGATACTCTTGAGCTCAAATTAAAAAAACGAGAGAAATGAACATACTTGAAACATTTTAATGATATTCAATAATCATTCTGACATATAAGAACGCTTAATTATATAGGTGATTTATGGATAATTAATTTAACGATCTATTTTATCTTTTATTAAGCGTATCATTATAATAGGTGATGATATATATATATATATATATATATATATATATATATATATATATATATGATAAAATTATATGGTTATTTGTTATTCCAAATAAATTGTTTAATTCATGATGCATCATAGGATGTTATATGTATATACTTGGGACATAACACTACTTTAATGATAATAATGTCTATATTCATTTTTAACTATACCTATTATTAAGCCTCCACTTAAATACTATTATGTTTTATCTTTCATTCAATCAACAAAATGGGAAAGTATGCAAATAATTATTAGTGTGAATTATATGTATGAGTAAAATTTCATCTTACTGTCTCCTTTTTTTAGGTACATTCGTGTGAATAATTTTTTTGAGTATATGGCTTTCTTATACGGGCGGAGAAATAAGACCCTTTTATCTTTCTTTCCCTCATTCTCCTCTTCTACGTTATCTGTTTCTCTCAGTTGGGTTCCTACTTAAAAACAGAAAGTAACTGGAAATCTTTATATATATAATTTATAAAATTCTTTAACTTATGGAAATGATTTAACGATAAAATTACATGATATGAAAGATTTATACACATCAAACTATTACTCACAATATAGTTATAAAATGCAAATAAAACTAATTAAGTAATTTAGTAGAGACTTTTTCTTATAAGTAACGACAGATAGTGGACACGCGTTGCGTCCTATTTGGGACTAGTCAGAGGGATGTACCTGCATCTTCGAGTTGATGTTCACTCTGGGACTCGAACCCGGTACCGTTCGTTTCAAACGCAATATCGAGGCAATACACACAGTATGCACATATACCAATAAGAGACTAATCAGTTACAGTCCTAAACATCAATGGGAAGATTCAAGTAAACAATACCAAGTGAATGTAGATTTTTTCCTAGTTGAAAAAAATATTCTCACCCTGGGTTCAATTACATACAGGACTATATATACATGCTACTGAATAGTTCCAAATTAGCATAGAATGGCTATTTTATTCTGTTGTTATTACACAGTATAATAAATTGCACCTAGTATTGATTGCTATGTAGGATAACGATAGTCTTCTGACTATGACTAACAAATTTCTTTCAACTTTTTGTCCAACATGTCTGTTTTGAAGCAGTCACAAAAGCTCAGTTCAAAAAGATATTTTTACTAGTTTCTGTGGAAAAGTACATTTAAATTAGATTAGTTCATTCATTGTATACCGTACAATTTATAAAATTACTACGATATTTTATGAAGTATACAAATATAATTGGATAATTATATCAAATTCCAAAAGCAGCTACTCTTTAACTACTTTATTTTATAGGTCGGTAAATGATCAATGAAACTAACAAAAGCAATTCTGAAAATTTTACTGAAATAATGTAGTGATTAAATTAAACAAAAAATAAACAGGCTAGACAATAACATCGTATAAAGAGGAGGTCCTGACTTAGCTAATGACTTATTTCACTATGAAGACAGAGTAATAATGTTATATAATATCAGAGGATTGATAATACATGATTAACAAAATGTCCATGAATTGAATTAAGGGGTGACAATTATTGAAACTATTCAAAATTCCATTGAGGTTCGTGTCTTCTTCACAAACAGACAAACAGAATGAGTTGCAATGGGTTCTTCATTGGGTCCCCTCTTGGCTGATTATTTCATGGCCAATCTGCAAAATTTGGTACTTCGACTAATAACAGAGAGATTACATTTATATAAGAGATATATAGATGATACGTTCATTATTTGTGAAGAAGATATGGACCTCAATGAAATTTTAAATGTCCATGCCTACAAGATAAACATAATTGAATCGTAATACTAGCTTAGTCATAAAGTTTAACATACATAACTATAGCATTTGTTTGCATATTTTGACAGGTTTTTTATGCTAATCTATATTTTTAAAGTCTCAATGCTGTAAGACAGTAACTGCTTTTCCTACATATTAAGATATACAATTGTTTAAACTTATAGTAGCATATCAACTGAGAAACATGTTACAGCTTAACATTAATTCAGCAAAAACGATTTTCGCTTTTACATCAAGCAGATTTCTTGTATAGGATATTTAGCAGGAAAAAACATTATCTTAACAAATAAAATTTGCTATGAATTACTATTAAAGAAAAAGAAGGAAACACTTATTTATGTAGTTAATCATGTATCAGACTCAGTTATTTAATATTAAAACCACGTTTGTTTTATTGACTCAGCTAATAGTTCGAGTATTGGCTTTACGACAAATATTAAATAAATAAATAAAACATCCTCTAATAAGAAATTGAGTAATATCCATAATAAGTAGACAGTTAGTAATAAGAATGTTTAGTTAACTTGTTATTTGTAAGAAAAAGATCAGTAATAATAAATCTGATCAAATGTGTTGATATATCATTGATAAGCAGTAACTATTTAGTGTAACTACTAATATTAGTGTAAATAACTTGAATATCATTTAAATGATACATCTAACGAATGATATTTACAGCTGTAAAATCTCTGGAATGAAGAAAATATTGAGCATATAAAGTTTTCTTTCGATAGTTGAATCCATGAGTCATTTAAAGTTTGACCACCGTGAAAAACATGGAAGCACTGGACGGCCGTTTCGCCCTAGTATGGGACTCCTCAGCAGTACACATCCACGATCCCGCCCCACGAGATTCGAACCCAAGACCTAATGGTCTCACGTGCGGACACTCAACCTCTATAAACGTTTTTCCTAACTAATGAATATCATTTATATTAGCATATGATTTTATAATACTTGCATAACAGTGTCGATTTCCATTACTCTGTAGTATGAAGTTATGCTATTCTAGTGAATCTACCTATCCAATCTTTCATAATGCCAGTGAGTAAATCATATGTAATTATTCAACTTGTTCATCTCATTTTCAATCCAATAGAGCTTGTTTCAATTAGTCTTCAGAATATATATGGTAACTAAACCATGGATTTTTCCAATCTGATGATTTTTATAACTCAGGCTAACAAATGAATCAGTAATTTTTTTCAATTCCATCACATTGGTAACCTCTTATTCTGTTTGTCTCTTTCATTATAGTATTCTTAAGACATATTATTAGTAAACACACGTGTCAGTACTTTTTACTAGTACCGAAATAATTAATTAGGTAACGAAACATTTAACCGAAAGGAGCTTTCCTGAATTGGTTTTAGTCAAACTACTTCACTTAAGCTAATGATGTCATCAAAATAATTATTGTTCTTAAAATAACTTGAGTATAGACAAGAAGTATTTAGTAACTGACTTAATTCGGCTTGTTACTTACATTAACAAGCAACAATCTAATAAAAACACAAAATTACACTTACTTATGTTGCTGACTTAAATTGTCCAGAAAGAAGTTCATCGCATGAAAAAAACCAACTCTATGACAACTATTACGCAACTACGCAGAATATAAGAAAACCAGTTTAGTTGCTTATCAAACTAAATTGATCTAATGTCTAGAATAGATAACTTATTTAAATATCTAAATTTGTCATCAAATTAAAGGGTACAGAACTACCATCGTTAATACGAAAATTTCATTTAAATATAAATTAATTTTGGATCGCTAACACTATAACTAACTTGATTGCATAATCGACTTGAATGAATTATCTTAAATTTTAAAAATCCAGGATATTTGTCTCTATCGCTCATCTTGTTATCTATGTAAGTATTTAGTTATATGTGTCCATTAATACTGTCGGCAAAATGGTTGTACAGACAGATGTTGAGGGAAACACTTAGCATTATAGATTTCTGATCACAATGGGACTTCATTTAAGCGTCATCAATGACGTAATTAAATGACTATTTGTCATTTTACGGCTGAGGTTTTGGAGACTTCCTAATGTACATTCACGATCCGTAACGAGGGAATCAAACTTAGGACCTTCGGTCTTGAGTGCGACCACTTAACCTCTAAACCACTGAGTCTACGTCCAACAATGTTAATGTCGAGTCCCAACCAGTGGTGGTGTTTAAAACCGAAGGTTCGATGTTCGATTCCCTCGTTATAGATCATGGATATGTATTGCTGAGAAGTCCTATACTGGGGTGGAATGACCCTCCAGTGTTTCTAGGTTTTCAACGGTGCTTCATAATTTCAGCGAAAGTACTGGTTATCTTGTCACCTTCAGTTTTGGAGATCATTAGACGAGTGGAATTTATTGGTTGAAACGAGCTTTGCTGGGTTGCAGATGAGGTGAATTAGTTAAATAATAACACACTGTGTGATTGATAATTTTATGGATGTCTGAATGTCGCTGATTCATTCAATATATTGTTGTATATGAAATTTGACCAAATAAGAATTCTGTTTTTCGTCTTCTCAAATAATACTTTCTACTTATATTGGGTTTAATAGTAAATCTATTGCAATGTTTCGTTTATTATGTGTTAATTTTTTATGCTCAAACATTGTTTTTACCAGATAGAAAATTCATTGGAAACTATGATTATCAGCATTTGCCTGGTAATTCATACTCTTTATCGATATTATTTTCATTTTATGTTCATCTTTGCGTTTTAACTGTTTTCTAGCATTTTATAATAGTTCTGCTAAATTTTCCGTTTATTTTTATGAGTTAGATTGACTGATGAGTCTTTAGGTTTACACAAAACATAATTTAAAATTATTAATAATGATTCACCCTTGAAAACTACCTACGGTTGATGAGTCAATGTCCAATAATATTTCGATGCTAAATAAATATTTGACGGGTATACTGATCATTATTTTTACATATACTATTATCAGTCTGTCAAGTAAACAGTCTTCCCCAATTTTTTTTTATATCTGAAGAGTTTTTTGTTGAAATAATGATCTTTTATCATGAATTATCCAAACAGTTAATGTAGAGATTACAAATGACACCACTGCAATTTGTCGAATGAGATCCGTTTTGATGAAGTCAGAAGATTATCCTATTAAATGGAATGTGAGGATTTATTGTTAGAACGGAATAAAATATGAAATCATGCTATATTTCAATATGACTATATGTTAATGGATGTATGTGGTCAATCACGCTGTTTGAACAGTGAATAAAATCTTTATCTGCCATTAGTCTTTTCTTCCTTTTTCTTATGTCATCTGAATTCAAGTTTTCTTGTTTTAGGTACCAGTTTTATGCGGTTATATAATTTATTTAATATAGTAGCAACCAATATGCATTTATCTTAGCTAGAGAATCATTTAAAACCTGTAAGCAACTGTACAACTGTTTCAACCTATCTCAAGCTTCCACATCAATATGCACCTACGACTATTATTGACATTATCTCTCATAGAGACAAAATTTGCTATATTTAACTATCAAATTATGTACATGTTTAGATGGTGGTTGGAGGTAGTCGACGGGAAACCCTCTGTAATAAACAATACGAACCTTAAATTCACTTGGTATCGTTCACTTGAATCTTCCCATTGATGTTTAGCACTGCAATTGATCAGTCTGTTATTCGCATATATGCATACTGTGAGTATTGCCTCGATATAGCATCAATTCACAAGCATTATATGCAAAGATGGATAGTGGTTAGCAGTGGAATGCAGAATGCGCGTTTCGTCTTATCTGGGACTCGTCAGCTGCACGTGCCTGCATCTTACAGTTGATGTTCACTCTGAGATTGGAACTCAGTACTGTTCGCTTCAAACACCATTGCGTTATCCACTTAGCTACTGAGTCCTGATAGTCACTGTAGATTTTTTAGTTTTTCACTAAAAATATTCTTTTTGAATGTACCTGTTTAAGTTAATTGGTCATAATATCACTTCAATTTCTTTAATCTTATATTAAATCAGGCGTCAGTTTTACACATTTCTTGACTTTGTCTTGTTGTATCGTCATTCAGTAATCAATATTACAAATATATGCATATTTATTAAACTACAAACTTTTCAAACAAATTATATATATACTAGTCAGAAAGTTATTTCATTAGAACTGTTCATCTCAAGTGTCATATTCTTCTTTTATAGCTTATTAATTATATTTTTGTGCATAGAATATCTTTTCGGTTTTCTGCACATTCACAACAATCGATCATGATATTATTCAGTAATGTCTATCAGTTAACTTTAAAATGATTGTTTTCTCTGTGTGTCTGTGTTTTTTTTCTTTCATTTCGTACCACTTGATCTATCATTCACAGATCATTTAATCATCAAATAGATTATTGAAAGTGATCTTTATCGCCATTTTTTCGTTTGTTTCACAATGTTATATAGATTATTTTGTTGATAATTATGGCGAATACTAGAGATGCACTTATAAACATTGTGTATTCTTTTTCTTGAAATTTCACTATATAAATGAACTACTACTGTCTAGACTAAAAGTGTCTAATTAGATCGGTTTGATCTAAAGTGATAGTTTGTCAAATATATATATATATTTTACAAATGTACTGTTTAAGAAAATGATATTAGCCGCGGGCATCAATAATATAATTTATTCAACTATATCATTTCATATATAATCTAATAGTTAGAAATAATTCTTAGTTTTATACATGTTTAATTGATCATTGTAATCAGGAATTTTATGATAATTATATGAATGCGTTATGACAATTTACAGATACAGTTCATATCATCAATTGTTTATGAATTCGAATAGGAAGATAGATGATATTGATCATCATTAATGGAATGGTTCTATGAAATAGTATTAATGCTTTTTGATTCACAGTAATTGTCTAGTTAAAGTAATTATCTTCAAACTTTAGTTGAATACAAAAGACTTCATTGTAAATAGAAGTGTATAAAAAGTAAGTAAAGAGAGTAAAACATTAGATAACATAAGATTTTACCATCAGACTTTGAAGTGTTATAAATATACAGTATAGAAGTAGTAATTAGTGGTATTTGACAATGTAGTTTAGGAAGTCACCCTTACAAACTGAAATCATGAGTCAATTGAAGCTAGGCCACCATGGAAAACCTGGAAGCACTGGACGGCCGTTTCGTTCTAGTGAGAAGCCGTTACTAGTGGAGTTCAACCAGGTCAGTTGTGAGATATCAACTCACTGAAGACAATGTTGTACAGTGGCACAATTTTGTGGATTGGTTGAAGTTAGACATTAACACAGTTGGATGTCGGCTCAGTGGTCTAGTTGGTTAAGCACCTGGCGCGAGACCGATAGGTCCTGGGCTCGAATCTCGCGGGGTGTGGGATCGTGGATGCGCACTGCTGAGGAGTCCCACACCAGAACGAAACGGCCGTCCAGTGCTTCCAGGTTTTTCATGGTGGTCTAGCTTCAACTGACCCATGATTTCAATCTGTGAAATTTCTAAAATCTCCAAAAACTCCTTCTGATAATTCACCTTTAACTGTAAATTTTGTATTTGTTGTTTAATTGAGGTATTTAATAAATCAAGATTGTTTACAAATGATCTATGGTTTATTTCCAATTACCAGAATGGTATGTAAATTCTAATTGTTGGAATGATTTTTGAAGTGAAATATTTAGTGGATGAAATCTTATAAATTTTCTTCAATGTCATATAGATTTTCAATGGAAACATTCCAAATATGAAACATAAACTAACATTACATAAAGTTTCATGAAGAATCTATAGGGTTTTTCATTACATCGTTTGGAGCGAAAAAGACGGGTAATTTACACTAATAGTTGACTTTAGATAAACAATAATAGTAAAGGATAAAGTATTGAGCAGGTATTTCTTCACCATTGAGGATTCAAAAATGTTACTCATTCATGACATCGACGCTGATTGAAATCAGGGCTCTCAGGCTTTGGGAATAGCTGACATGAAGTTGAGAGTCGATGGCTCATATATTAAATTCCATTGAGTTCTTGATATCATATAACAATCATCCATCACTCAATGCCCAAAATGCTTTACATCAAGCAGCCACTTTTTCCAAATAAAGTTCCCAAAACTCTATTAGGAAAAAGTTACTAGCAGATATCCGATTCATGCTAACATCAAAGATTTGAGGAAAACATTTCCTTTGAAATCACTTTTGATTTGTCATTTTATGATGAATTGGATGTTTAGGTTTAAATAAATCTGTTGCATTATCAAAAGGTAGATTTAATGAATATTTATATATTAGTCAGTCGTGGAGAAACTTTGATGTAGTTAGTGAAGTTTCGACGTAAAATCTAATATTTTTGCTACCGTAAGTACTACTGTAAAATAAATATTCTAATAAATAATAAATATTAGTACGGGATTGTGAATATTGTTGAGTGTTTGATTGGGATCATGAATCGATCACTGTTAGACCACCATTGAAAATCTGGAAGTACTGAACAGCTGTTTCGTCCTAGTATAGGACTCAGCAGTGCGCATTCACGATCCCGTACGCAGGTCTAGAACTCGAGAACTTCGTGCTCACGCGCTTCCAGGTTTTCAACAGTGGTCTAACATTGATCGATTCATGAACTCAATCAAAAACTCAACAATCTCCACAATTCCGTACTGATAATTACCATGTTCTCACTAGTGACTAGCTTCGTGAGGTTATTCTCGGAGTTCTAGTGAGAAGACTTGACCAGTAGAGCTCATTTGTGTCATGTAGAGATAGGTATCTACCTCAGACAATGGAAGATGGTCGCACAATTTGGTGGATTGGTTGAGGTTAGACATTAATACTGTTGGATGCCGGCCCAGTGGTCTATAGGGTAAGCGTTCACGTACGAGACTGAGTTCGAATCTGACGTGTGGGATCATGGGTGTACATTGCTGAGGAGTCCCATACTAGAACGAAACGGCTGTCCAATGCCTCCATATTTGGAATGGTGGTCTAACATTGATCGATTCATAATCCCAATAGAAAATAGTCAATACTTTGTTCTAACCTTGTTAGTTATTCAATTATACACAGACCTCATTTTGATAAATTACACAAGTACGGTCTTCTTTACACAATACTGATTAGATGCACTTAAATTTCGAGGCACATTATGTTATAAACTCAAGATCCATGTGCAAGTTCACTTAATATACTCTAAACAATAAATAACAGCTAATAATACATATAGCTTAATAATAATACTAACTAACTATGATCACATTTCTATATGGCGTTTACATTTTGAATATTTGACTAACTACTTAGTTACATTTTAAGTTTTGTTCTATCATAAAAATCGTAATTATTAAAGTTATTAACAGACTGTTATTTGTCACCAACATTAAAGTACATGTCAAAAAATTGTATAATACAGAATGGAATTTAAATTGATGAATTTCAAAAAGTAACTATGTCATTAATTACACACAATCAACTGACAAATATGGATCATTTAAATATGACGAATGATTATGAAATATGTATATTTGTACTTTATATTGACAAATATATTTCTAAATTCACTCAACACTCGCTTATTTAGAATAAATCTCATATGATTGTTAAGGAATATAAGAATTTGTCAAATAAGACTTGTTGAATATGTGACCTTCCCATGTGTGATGATGTTAAACAACTTTCTCGTTTCAACCAGACCTTAAATAATAATCTCTCATTTATTAGTATTGTTAATGAATACTCTTCTTGTTTGTATTTAACATATGTAAATTAGTTGAACTATTCGGTATACTGTGTACATTTGATCTAGTGATTGAAGACAAAGGAACCTTATATACTGAATTGATTATATGCTTTGAGTTTCATTATTTCTTTTGGTATATGCAATTTTTTAAGCTCACTAAACGAATTGTTAATCTTCTCTAAACAAATTTGAATTAATAGTTGGATTCATTAGCCCAGTTAAGTTAGACCACCGTTGAAAGCCTGGAGTCACTGGATAGCCGTTTCGTCCTAGTATGGGACTCCACAGCAGTGCGCATCCACGATCCCGCACTAAAAGGGACTCGGACCAGAACCTTGGTTCTCTCATTTCAGCGCTTAACTCCTAGACCATTGAGCCGGTAACCAACGTCGTTAATGATCTCGCTCAACCATTCATCCATTATATGAGGTGGATAACTGTTTCTATCCGATATGCATTGAGTCCCATACCCGGGCGAGAAGCCATGACCAATGGAGTCCAATCCGTGTCGGGTAGAGACGAGGTATCCACCTCAGACAGTAGATAAAAAGTTGAATAAGATCATAGATTGATTGAAGTTACTCACTGTCTCAGTTGGATACCGAGTCAGTGGTCTAGAGCCTAGGTGTTAGAGCTGGATTCAAGTCCATTTGATGGGGGGGGGGTCGTGAATGCGCACTTCTGAGTATTCCTATACTAGGACGAAATGCCCGTCCAGTGCTCCCAGATTTTCAATGGTAGCCTAGCTTTAATCGACCCATTAATTTAACTATTAAAAAATTACTAGTCTTCACAAACCCCCATTCTAATAAAATTTAAATTAAACAAACAATTATAATTCTATACAAGTTTATAGTACTATTACCAAACTGGAAAATCAGCATAATAGATTGATTTGAATATAAACTAAAAGTATGCAGTTTTGTGATAAGCGTAGTTATTTGTTCTGAGTTTTTATACATCTTAATCAGATTTGTAAAAGTTAGTTTTAAAACTATAGTAAAACGTATATTTGTTACAGCAATAAATTTGATAAATTGAAAATCGAAGTATTTATAGGATATCTGCTTTGTCCATTTATTTTAGTGAGTTTTTTAACTACCATTCAATTACGATTCAATCATGTTCTTTACGAGTATATCAGCTACTTAACCTTAAGCGAATGTAAACGATAGGTAGAAAGTTTTAAATCTAGTTTTCTTGTAATCTAACACGTCTCAAACGTATTCGTAATCAGTTCTGACCCAAAAACCTAGAGCTAGCGTCTCTATGATATTGTATGGCGCATTCACTTATTCAAGAGAATATCAGTAACTATATGACTTCGAATACATCTAACTAACGAGTGTTAATTAGCATAAAATTTAGGTCTACTACTTTCTGTCGACTGATGGATTACGATTATTTCAAGAACTCGTTATTACCTGGAAAAATCTACCATAATGTTTCTTAATGAATGTTGAGATGAATATTTCTCGATCCTGGTTATTTCCACTAGTAAAAATCTCTTGAATTTAACTTAGTACCTTCTTGAATAAGTATTATATAACCGTCTAAAAAGTTTCTTTACTTTAGATATTAATAGATTCACAAGGTATCTTATGGTTTATAATAATATTTATTCTGAGAAATTTGATCCATTTCGATTTCATTAAAATACTTAACATTTGAAAATACATTAATATGTTATGTTATACATGATTTTATACTGTTATAATATAAGTATTACTATGAAGTTTTGAATTGATCATTTCAAATAAACTAAACATTGAATGAATTACTATTTGGCAATAAAGTAGTTGTACATATTTCCAATATCTTAATGAGGATACTATGAGGATAATAATGAGGATAATATCTTGACTTAGTGTATGTCGCTTCTTCAGCGAATAAATCTTTTTTTTTTTAAAAGTAGTACAAATCTAAAGATGATAGTAGTCTTAATTTTTTTGATCCGATCAAATTAAAAAGATTTCCTTTTTTGAAATACTACTTATGTCACCTTGATACTATTGTCTGAATCGATTTCCTCCATATTTCTTGTACAGTATGGTTATTATTCAATTGTATAGGATCATTTCTCAGTTTCTATTCCACCAACTTAGTCAATCACGGTTTATCGCTTATAATTTATGATATATATATATATATATATCATCTTACAGATGTCCTTTATTATTGGTGTTCATCCATGTTAGTATAATTGTATTGATAAATCACTCTACTAAGTTTTATCTTTGTTGAAGGTTATTTAGAAGTAATAACTTTATACTTTTATCTATGAAAAACAAACAAACAATCTGTATCATCAATAATGTAAACAGATCAACAATAAAAAATTATTAATAGTCCTTTCACAATCAAGTTAATAAAAGAATCTATCAATTCAATTAACATATTTTAATGACTATTTGAGTATGCTTAATAATATCTGATTAAAATGTAAATATAATGATGAAACAGTTGTTCCACATTTCACTAATAACATGTCATAATAATTAAACTTAAGTCTTGTATAAGATATGAGAATAACTTTTCATAATGATGTAGAGCTAATAATAATTAACATGAAATTTTAAAGTTAAGTTTGTTATACTCGTTGATCTAGTTTGAACTAATTTTATTTTGTATTGCCTGCATCTACTGGTGTTTATGTTCTGTTTCATTGAATAATCTTGCGACATTTGGTGAATGTTTATTTTTATTTTTTTGAAGATTCTTCGTATCATTCAGCGTTTGGGATTAACTTAGTTTATATTTTACAAAATGTTTATAACTATCATGTTGTAGTGAATGAGAACATCAGTAGGGATAACCAAATGTATTTCAATACAACATTACAGAATATCTTGGTAAAATCTGAGAACCATACAGTAAATATTTCATTTACAAAATATCCATCAGTTATCTCAGACTTTGTTGTTTCTTCGTTTTCATACTAATCACCCTCTGTTCCCGTTCTCTTCTCTTCGATTTCATCAACCTTCTGCCTCCAGGTATTCCACTTTCGATTGATAATACATACTACTTATATCTACTGACATCAGTAGTACACACCACAATATGCCTAATGAATTATTTTGTAGTTAGTATTATCCGCTGTTAGAAATTCCATTTTGGTTTACTATCATGTCATTTTGTGTTTTTGTGGTCAAAATTTTATTTGAGGCAGAGGTGAATGCTGGATTGCAGTAGAATTCAAGAAGCGCGTTTCATCCTTTTTTCGACTCAACAGTTGAATATACTTGAACACCAGAGTTAATATTCACTCCAGAAAGTTTCAAACAACCAATATTTTTAAATTAAAATTGAATTTTTACTTTCTACAATTATTTATTTCTATCTCAATTATTGGCTGCATTTGTGAACTGTCACATAAAATTGTTGTCAGAAGGCGAGTCCCACAATAGGACGAAACGGCCGTCTAGTGCTTCCAGGTTTCCCATGGTGCTCTAGCTTCAATTGACTCATGATCTCAACGATTATAGTTACATAAAATTATGTTTACCGTCCATGTACTAGTTTGTATGATAAATGATGAGTAACAGTATTCAAGCTTCAGTCTGGCTGTAAATATTTTATCTGACCTACGAAGGAATTACTTGAAAATAATTCCTCAGGTTTTTGTTCTGCGACAGTACAATCAAGTCAAGTCGACCCTGGTGGGTTGGTGATTGACAAATTTAGAGATATCGCTTGGTTTTTGCAAATTACTATCACCCATGCTGTGAGTGAGTTGTTCATCTTTTCTCAGTGGCTCGGTTACATTCACTCTTTATCTTCTCTTAAACCCAAGTTTCTTGATTATTTCAAGAAAATGTTCTTTGAATCCATATTTTATCCTTAAATCGTATCTTGTACATCTTATATTTTCTAGAGTCACTAATACTGTTAATTATCATACTACTCTTATATGTTGCTATGTTAAGATGTTGTGGCATCTTAAACCGATGCCCATAAACACCAGGTTTGTGTATGGCTGACTAATTCCATCACAGAATTTCATACTCTTATTAACCAAACGATGCTTAATTCATTCATAATACGAAAACAAATTGTCAATACTTAAAATTATCGATACCGTGCTCTAACAGTAATGGAAAACTATTCATTGTTATCTTCTGTGCTAATAAGTTGTTTGCTGAATTGAAACTTGACAGATTAGAAATGCATTTTGTTTCTTTTGATAAATTGACTAATCATAAACTTATCCAAATAACTAAGAAGGACAAATTAATGTTATAAAGCATGTTGCCACTTGAACTAGTCTTAATAGAAAATTACGCAAAAGCTATTCGCGTTTTTAGTTTATTCATCTTACTGTCTATCATCCATCAAAAAACTTCAAAATTATGGGGTTCTCTTTCGTTCTTTTAACACTGTACACGTAGTGCTTTTCCCTGTATTAAAGTCAAACGAATATTTTGATAAGATTGTATTTTCTGAACTGGCTTTCGAAATCCTGAAACTGATTATCTTTCTGGATAATTTCGTCTGCATAAATTTCAATAAACTCAATTTTGCCAAAGTTAACCTTCTGGCATCTTATACGTTACCGTCATTTGAAAATCATGCATCCATTTTTCTCTTCTGGAATGTTTTCAGATAAAATAAGCTTATCTCCAATAATTGTTCTACCGATATTGGCTTTTGATACAGACTACTTTTAAACTTAATGGCATAACTTGAAGAAAAACGATAATTAGGTAAACAGATCTAATTTGTTTTCATTAATTTGTTGTTATTATTCACTTTGTTACTGAGACTTAATTAGCATTTACAAAATAATCAGAAACCAAATTATTTTTCATGGGTGAGGATAGGGATTTTCATTGTTTATATAAAATGATAGTACATTTGTCAAATTGAAATAACGGCTTAGACATACACTAGAAAACTAAGATGATAAACTTTTATCATTGATTTAAACTCAAATTTTATGGTAACCATAGTGAATAATGTCTGATTTTAAATGTCTATTTAAAAAGCAGAGAAAATAAAAACTACAATTTGTCATTGTGTTACATCATTCACTATCATCAAATACACATAAATATAAAAATGTCTCTGCACTGTTATTTACATTCATGTCTACACACTGTAGAAGGAAATAATTATGATCATACATAAATAACTGTATCAATATATGCATTAGTTACTATGATTCTTTATTGATCAATGTTTCACTTCTGTAGACATATCTTTTACGTCTTCTTTTTCTTCTGATGTCTAGTGAATGATTTATATGATAATTGAATTTAGAAATTAAATGACTGATCAGTTGTTGTTTCTTTTCTTTTTCTTTCATTTGAACAGTACTTTATTTCTTAAAAGTATTCAACTATATTTCTCTAAATTTGTTTGCATTCGTACTATTACTAGGAACAAAAGTACTAATAATAATGACAACAATAATACAAAGAAAGTACATTTAATAATAGCAAATATGACATAACTTTTGAACATATGGTCAATGATCAATTCACATTAGTAATTGGATAGTTCTTTTCTTATTTTATTTTCTGTGGAAATTTTCAACTTTTATATGTTACATATTTCGATTTCAGCAATAAATATACATTTTCTTTTGTATGTAATTATCATTAAAAATATTTATTATGCCCCATCTGTTCTTTCAATTTATATGATTGTAATCAACTTCATTATGATCATCATTATTATTAATGTTGTTATTGTTGTTATGTAACTTAAAAATAGGTTGGTAACATAAATTGAAATGAAATATTGAGTTGGTTTTACACATAAATCATTGTAATTTTCTTGTCATACAGAAGAAATATTTGTCTGATTCTTTAAACGTCATATATATATATATATATATATATATATATATATATATATATATATATATATATATATATATATATATATATATATATATATATATATATACTGCATTCGCTTAGTACCTCGTCGGTGTGATTGTTACTATTGTGGTTGCTGTTGTTGTTGTCGTGGGTGACGACCAGATGCTAATAAATATAATCGAGAAGAAATAGTTGGTGATCATAATAATGGAACTTATTGAGAGATGTGGGCAATTGGAAGACATTTAAATAATTTATGATCATTTCTATATATTCTACATATAGCTATTTTAATTTTAACAAATATACTTGTATCAATTTCTCTCTTGTTCTTTTTTTTGTGGCAAGAATAATGACAATTGTTTAGGTGAGCCCGAATGTGTAGATAGGTAATTTATCATTTCATTAGTTTTTATCACTGATTGTTAAACATATACTAAAAGATAAGGGAATAATTCCGGTAAAAGTGTATGTTTTTCTTTTGATTATCAATTGATAAATCATATTTACAATAACTTCCAATACATCCGGTATTAATTGTGACAATATGAAACAATGAATTATATAAAAGTCATGAATTAAGTTGGAGTTAGCAACCAATACAGTAGACAACTAATTAATTACTCACCAGTTTAGCAAATGATTCTCATAAGACAATATGTAGTTAGCTAATTATTAACACATACAATCTAATTCTGTGTCAGTAAGCTAAAGTTTAAACTATTTGACTATATTATTCCACATGAAAATGATAAATACAATCTTGCACTAATGAGGAAATATGTTTTTCAAGATTTAAGCTACTTTTTACTTATCAGTTCTAACAAGAAAGAAGTCTTAGCCTAAGTAAATCTGTTCACTGGGTGTCAATACATATCATTAACTTACTGTCATATACTGGGTTGATATCTAACTATTTGTTGAAAAACTATGAAATACTATCTTTAATTCAGTTTAATTTTGATTTCAGTAGGATAAACCATATGACTACTTCAGATGGCTGTTCAATGGAATATTATAATTTAAACTTTAATGGATCTAACAGTATGTTAGATGGCTGGAAGTAATCACTAAAAAATTCTAAGCCTAGATTTTGTACCAGATGTTATTCGTCAGTAAAGCGTACCTTTAATCTTTAAAGAACTGGTATTTCCTGGGGAATTGAATCCAGATCACCCTGTTTCATAGTCTGAGCTGTTACCATTGTGGTATTGTGGCCACAACATATTACCTGTACGGCTGAGACATTTGCATTGATTAACCACTGACTAATAACCAATGCTAGCCGCTTTCTATTAGTGAACTTACAGAGTGATTGCTAACGATTACCATCTAGAATAAATCATAAGCCAAAGGTTTCCGACTGATTACCACCAACCAAGCCACATCAAAACACTGTGCACATGATGTCGAGTCACTGAGATTAATGATCACATTGCAACTTGGTCGATAGAATTTTATCAAAACTAGGTATTAGATAAATATGAAATTGCCCACTAATCAGTGATCATACAACGTATCAGTTTGCTAACCATACAAATGAAGTAAGTAACACCAACCGTTTATCCCGACCTTGTAACATTTAGATAGGTAGTGAAAAGGACGAGGCATTAGACATCTATCTTCTTATCAGTATAGAGGTTGTAAAGATTATTAAGTTTTTGATTGAGATCATGAACCGACTGATGTCAGACCACCGCTGGAAACCTGAAAGTACTGGACGGCTGTTTCGTCCTATTGTGGGACTCCCCAACAGTGCGCATACGCGATACCGCTCGAGGGCTTATTTGTTAGACACTAACACCATTGCATGCCGGCTCAGTGATTCAGTAGGTTAGGCGTTCGCGCGCAAAACTGAAGGCCCTGTGTCTGAAACCCGCGAGCGAGATCGTGGATGTGCACTGCTGAGGAGTCCCACAATAGGACGAAACGGCCGTTCAGTGCTTCCAGGTTTTCAACGGTGGTCTAACATCAGTCGATTCATGATCTTAATCAAAAAATATATCTTCTTGTTGAATTTTGACTCTAAAACAGATATTACAATACATACATAAGCTACATAAGAAATCCCTGTTATTAATTACATTCTCTTTGTCAGTATTATGTTCTTTTCAACAAAATTGAATATTAAGTGTGTCAATCAATTGATTACATTCTAAAATGATATGATAATAGTAGGTCACTAATATGAGTTTATGAAATTAGTTCTTTGTATGTAATGTCAGAATGATTATTAAACAACAGAGCCAGCGGTCACTTTACTCTAGAGCAAATATTACGAGATAAAATTTTAGTTAAACTTTATTAACTGAAGGCCATAAACTAAACAAGTAATTTGCAGACGAAATACCAAGTTTATAGTCTGTTAGGAGTACTCAAAAGTTCTATGTTATCTGATTGTAATTTTCATCATAGGGTAGTGGAGATTGATGAGTTTTAATTGAGATTATGAGTCGATCAATTTTAGACCGCCACTAATAACCTGGAAGCACCGGATGACCATTTCGTTTTAATATGGAATTGCTCAGCAGTGTGCAATATGGTGGATTTGTAGAAGTTAGACACTAACATCACTGAAGAAACGGCCGTCCACTGCTTTTCAATGGTGGTCTAACATGATGTGTAATTTATTGGTAAACGCTTTTTATTAATAAAAAGCATAATCAACAGTAAGTTCAGAACTTGTGTTTCATTGTTAATGTTAAATATTTGGAAGTTTATATTCGTCACAGTGTTGTCTTAGTTCATGCCCCATACTGGGAAGCCACATCTTCTCCTTACATTTGTAATTTTATTTATTAATCTGGTGATTCACCGATTAACGCTAGTTGATAAAACTACAATTTTATTTTAAAAAATTCATTTTAAAGGGTGATTATTTATTGTTCAGAATACTTTTGATTGACAGTTGTAACCTTCATGTTACTTAGTTAATTACTCTGCTGTCGATATGAAGTAGATAGTAGCACTCAAATAAACTATAACATAGTAACAATACTTTTTAAGTCTTTTAAGGATGTATGAAATCAATTAACAGCTAAAATTTATTTATTGTTGTTTTACATAAATTTGAGAGAGATAGGTAGAGAGAATACGCTGGATTAGAATTCAGAATAAAAAGATACCAAAATTTCAGTATTCTTATTATAGATCAGCTCTGTTTTACTTATTAAAATGACATAAAAACTATTCAAAAAAATACTAAAATAAAATTTGGTTCCATTTGATTACCATGTTCAATAATCAAAATCTCGTTGCATACCATCATATTACTGTTTCATGTCATCATTATTAATACATGAACTAAATGTCTTATTGTGATAAACGCTTTTTCATGTCATACCTAAACAAACTTCACAATAGTGATAAATGTTTAACCCTTAAACTCTTACACTATTCTCACTTTTATATTACAACAATTCACATGTTGAATAAATCCAGACCATTGATTATGCAATCGTTTCAAAGTCTTTTTAGTATGATATAAATTTTATTCATTCAGTTGATAGTAATGATTCATCAGTATTCCTAATATATAACTTCATTGTTTCTGATTATAATAAATATTTGACTAATTATAGTATTTTGTATCATTCTTCTCAAAGTAGCCAGTATTGTTGAGACTATATTTGTTCACCTATAACTGGACTCCTATGTACTAGATGTTATTCAACTTCAAGATGGATTTCCTAGAGTTCTAGTGGAAAGCCATAATCAGTGGAGTTCAATCCGTGTCAGATAGAAACAAGTATCCACCTCAAACAATAAATAAACTGCTGAATAAGATCATGGATCGATTAAAGTTACACATTAACACAGTCGGATACCGACTCGTTGATCTAGAACTTAAGCGTTTGCGCTTCAGAACGAAGGTCTGAGATTTTATTACATTTAGTGAAGGATGGTGGATACGTACTTTTGAGTAGTCCTATGCTCGAACGAGACAGCTATCCAATGCATCCATGTTTCCAATGATGGTTTAGCTTTGATTGATTCGTGAATCCAACTGTTAAAATCCCAGTTCTATTAAATGAGTGTATCTTTTAACCAACGAAAAATAGATTAAATTATATTTCTACCTGAATTAAAGAAGTGTTTTTTTCTCGTAAAACAACTAAATATTAGTATCGTTACCAACCAAATATAACTACAGTTGTGAATTCCGACACAATTTATAGTCATCAATAGAAGTTTATTTGATGTAAGAGTTTATCGAATGAAAATAATAAATTAAAGTATAAGTGGTCTTGTGGAGACTGTAGAATTTTCCTATTTTAAATCACGACATATTGCTGGGTAGATGGTCATTTGAAGGCGCAAAATCATTTAACAGTTGTTTCGTCTCAATGTGGGACACTTTTAGGAGTCCGAATTCACTATACCACCACAGTAGACCGAATCTAGCACCTTCATTGAAGTTAAATAAGTAAACTGTTGTATGCCTAGCAAATAATTTAGAAATTAAATGTTCGCACCAGATCGAATATCCTCGGTTTAATTACCTGTTCTGGAATCGTAGGTGTACACTGATAGAGAAGTTTTATACTAGAATGAAATAGTTGTCTAGTGCTTTTTGGTTTACAACAGTTGCCTAACTGACATCAGTTAGTGATCTGCATTATGATAATAAATTATGTCACAACTTTTTAATGAAATTTCACTGACACTACCGCTAACTGAGGTGATGAAATATAGTGAGAAATAGTCTGATTCATGTATCAATATATATATCCGATTAATGAATTTGAATACATTAGTAATATCTATGTGCGTGACATTAATCTACAACTAATTCATTTTTGAACTTTTAAAACAAACACACAGACACACACACCTATCTATCTATCTATATATCCACGTTACTTTTTTTCTGGTTTCCAATGTTATTCTCATGTTGCTAACACATTTTTTTCCACTATTTATTTATTTGTCTCATTAGCTACTGTATTATTATAAAACAGAATTTTCATAATAAAATTCTAGACAGAAAACAAAATTATCTATTTCAAATATCAATAAATAACATAAGTAAAGGACAAAAACAAGAAAAAATAATAATGAAAATACAAACAATTATTTGTCATTATGAAAACATATTTGTTAAAATAGTGTAAAAAGGTATTATGTTTATTAGAAATTTATTAAGTTTACAGGTGATTAAATAATTTTTGTAGCCGTTTTTTTTTCTTTTTTTGAATAAAAATAGTTTGTACATGTTTTAGCTTATTCATTCATATTGATGATACAATTTGTGTATGATCAATGTAAATGACGATGTATAAAAGTACTTTATTTCAAGAAATAATATATATTGGTTAACAATTATTAGTTATTTACTGAGTTACAATGAAATATTAATAATAAACAAAAATTGGTCGTAGAAATATATGGTCGAAAACAATTATTAGTGAATCATTCAAAGCTAAACCATCATTGGAAACATGGATGCATTGGATAGCTGTCTCGTTCGAGCATAGGACTACTCAAAAGTACGTATCCACCATCCTTCACTAAATGTAATAAAATCTCAGACCTTCGTTCTGAAGCGCAAACGCTTAAGTTCTAGATCAACGAGTCGGTATCCGACTGTGTTAATGTGTAACTTTAATCGATCCATGATCTTATTCAGCAGTTTATTTATTGTTTGAGGTGGATACTTGTTTCTATCTGACACGGATTGAACTCCACTGATTATGGCTTTCCACTAGAACTCTAGGAAATCCATCTTGAAGTCATTCACTAGTGAGCATATGATCTGAGCATATGTATCTGTCTAGCTTTTTTGGATGAACGAACTTCATCAGTACATTTTGATGTAATACTGAGCCATGTGAAAACATCCTGAAATTACTAAGTTCACTATTTTTAGTAATTCAGTCTATCGTTATTTATTCATTTGAAAGAAAGGATAAATAAAACCGTTGAATTCATTGTCTATTTTCTTGACTAAGACAACTTTTAAATAAAATCATATATTTTTAGGCAAGTGAAGCTTAATTTGCTTTAAGGAGTGACGGATTGAAACAAACTGAAAAACCGTAGCAAAATCAGAGAGCATCAGACTACTGGTTTATCTCCGTTCGTAACTCAGGAGAAGATAATAGAATCTGTGGGTTTCGTAGCTAGCAAGATACCTATGAGAATAGTGATCTGAATATAATGAATAGTTAACATTTCAAACTAAAATTTTAAAAGTTGGTAAATTAAACTTGAAATATATCGTTGTATTAAACTGTTTTTTAGATCTTAATCCTAAACTGATGCAAATAATTGGTATAAACTCATTAAGAAATAATAACCGCGTTCTCACTGGTAGTCGTTGTTGAAGTGAATTTCCAGGGAACCAGTGGGAATTCATGACTTATACAGCTGACCTGACAGAGGAATGACCTACAGGCAACATTGGATATTGGTCTCTCTATGTCATCGATTGACAGAAGATACGAAAAAAGAAACTTAATAGATTCCTGTTAGATGACCTATAGACACTAAGATATTAAATTTCAACTTATTGGCTACAATGGTGGACGGTGGTGGATTGGTTGAAGTTAGACACTGACACCGTTGGATGCCGGCTAGGAGTTCGTGAGCGAGGCTGTTAGGTCCTGGGTTCAAGTCTCGCGAGGCGGAGTCGTGGGTGTGCACTACTGAGGAGTCCCATAGTTAGACGAAACGGCCGTCCAGTTCTCCCAGATTGTCCATGGTAGTCCAGCTTCAATTGACTCATGAATTCAACTATTAAATTATAAAATTTTAATTTATCTAACGTAGTCAGTGCAAACAAGTAAACAATCAAGAATTAGAACAAAATTTCATTTTATCCCTATCGTACTTTAAATTTCTATCCAAGTAATGTTTTCAGAAGATAAGTGTCAGTGCGTTTTCATAACATTCAATTTCTATTAACGTTTGAATTTTCTGGTCCCTTACTTTTTCTTACTAATAATAAGTTCAATACTTTGCTTTGTTGCATAATATTAACTATAAACTACATAATTCATCATAAACAGTAAAATGTCTAGATAAATAATGATACTAATAGTCCAAACTTATACATATATAGTACTTTAATAGTATGCTACTCAGCAGGACATATATAATAATGCAGCATACTTGCCATCTGTTTAAATAAGTTAACAATAACAGTGTGGAACCCTAACACAAATTATTCAAAATTTGTCTGGTTATCATTATATGATTTATTTGGTTTAGTATATCCTTTTAAAGTTGTCCATGTGGATTAAAGTGTCCATCTTTGTGTGTATATGTAAACGAAATTATGATTTTTAACATTAAGAAAACTTTTATGAACTGATACACGTGACTAAAATGTAGGAATTGATGTGGATTGTATAAATCTATTGACTTTGTGTATTTGATGTTTGATAAGAGACATGCGTTCATTTTTTGTGTAAGGATTGATTACTGATAGTTTTTATGAGATTGAATATACAGTAACTATTTTCAGGGTAATTTGTCAATCCATAAAATGGAGACGAAGAAAGATAACTGAGCGAGAAATAAGTTAGTTATTTTATTTTTGAGGTCTATTTCCATTGCTTCGTCAATTAAATAATAATTATCACTATCATGTTTTGGTATAACACGATTTCAATTTCTTTTTATTATTTTGATGACATCTTATGTCTCTTGAGTTATTGTGGCGTGTTATTACGTTGTCATTAATTCTGACTGGCCTAAAACAATGATACCTTCTTAACCCAAATTCTCTAATTCAAATCTTTTTTTAACTAAGGAAGAAACCCGAGATGGATCTCTGAGGTAAAAGTTTGGACTCTTAGGTAATTTGAAATGTATCTAACGCCATGATTTTACACTATGGGTCATGTTCTAACCATTATAGAGAGAATAGATGTGATCACATGTAAACACAAAGTAGATGCAACCACTGAAATCTATCCAAATGGCAAAGAGTTCTCCATTATTCATTGAGATAGTAAAATTCCCCTCCTCTCGAGTTCACGGTGTACTCATTTTCAATCATGTGTATTCATATGATATTGATTGACATAAAACTCACCATCGAAAACCTAGAAGCATTAGACGGCCGTTTCGTCCAATTGTTGGACTCTTCAGCAGCATCCAGGTTCTCAATGCTGGTTTGACATCAATCGCTCCTGTATGTACATAACTGATAATTTTTAAATAATTACATTAAGAAAACTAATAATAACATTATTATGTCTATTTTATCATTTGTTCTCACAGGATTCACATTATACCATCTTAGTCGTTTACTAATATACTAGAAAATCAACATGACAAGTGATTAGTTCATGTTGCTATTACCATAGTTACAATTGTATTGGGTAAAAGAAACGATCAAGATAATGAAATATTTCACTTTTTATCAGTTAAATAATATTGACAATTTTACTATTACACATGTATGTGGTCAGTGTTATTAGTATTATCCCAGTTACTAAAATTTTCTCGCTTATCGTAATCATTAACATCATCATTGTAATGGTTATTCAACATTTGCGTAAAAACAGCCATGACAACTACGTAAATTCTGGATACAAATAAATTTAGTTGGGATTCTGCATAAATTGTTTCATTTACTTACCCCCACCAACCCACTTTAAAATTACGCTACATAAACCTAGTGTTTATATTAGTCATCCTATTGAATATATACATAAACATACATACAAGTTGACAAATTTTCACTGATTAGATCAATTAGCACCTCTGGAACAGTTAATTTTTTCTCGATATTTAAACAACTTGAATACTATAATAAAAATATTATTTCACCATTATATTGACAAGGCATAAAAGTTTATCTGTAATCATGTTATGCATATACATCATGTTATAAATATACACATTACATATATACTTTTACACTGAGAGATAAATCCGACTTGGTGACCAATTCACTTTAAAATAGTAAAGGTTACGTTAATTATTTAACTGATAGTATGCGAGATTATAATAATTACTGATAATTTTCCTTATCATTACATTATATACATTTAAAACGATGAAATAAAAGAAATTTACACAATGGTAAACAGAACAGTATTAGTAATCTTGTCTGTCTTAGTAACAACTAATGATAGTGATATTGGTGATAATTGGTGAGATCATATTATACAGTATAATAATGAGGTAATAAATATTCTTTTTTCAACTATGTCAAGTGTAAGACAGATATCATTTATACCAGTTCATCATAGATGAGCATAGTTGTATGAATTGACTGAGGTTAGAAATGTGGAAGCTAATGCAGTAGCCCAAAGGTAACAAGCTCAACGTCAGAACTATACATCATAGATACAATAAGTGGGAAGATTATGGCTGTGCAATCATAAACAACTTCGTTGTAAGAAAATATAGCTATTCATAATGTAAAGTTAATTTGAATGTAATTTTCGTAACGAATTCACAGTAATTGAAGAAGCATTAAGAGCCATGAAACACTAAGCAACTCTCTTTTGTTCTTTCAGTATTTTCGGTAAAATTTTGTTAAAGAAAAACTGCCATCAATTCGATGAGATTTTTATAACTCGTCTCACTAAATTGTCATAACGTTTGAAATTTCGGTAATTTGTAAACATCAAACAACGTATTGGTGAGCATGTGTTACACCATTTACATCTGTAAATTCTGATGTAGCCGAGTCACGTTCCATCGAAGAAAAATAAACAGAATTCAGCGAAAACATTTATTTTCAACGAAATCATTGACTAAGTCTGTGCATTCGTATTCGTATATTTTCCATATAACTGTAAATACGAATGTACAGCTAAATTTTCATCCCATCGAAGAATAACAAAGAAGATCATACTAGTAAGTGCAGTGTTTTTTAGCCATTTTTTAATAGTATTCAGTATCATTGTAAATTCTGAGCTTTCTGTGGAGGCTAATGGAGGCATATTGCTAGTAATAAACATGATTTCTTCGTCAAAAGAATTTCAAAATAACTAATATATAATTCACAAAACCTAAGTTGAACCACTACTGAAAGCCTGAAAGTACATGACCATCAGCAGTGTGTATCCACAAGTACGCACTCGGGAATTGAATCCAATATCTTTGGTCTTACACGCATCGTTTCGGCATCCAACAGCGTTAATTTCTTATTTCAATCAATCCACTCAAGTATATTTTTAGTATGTGTTCTTATAGGTGACATTTAATATTGAACTTTGTAACAGTTAAAATGATAATTATTACCTGGTAATCTAATTTTTAATCAATCTGGAGATTGTGCAAGGCATACCTAAATTAAATGAATAGAATAAAATGTATCATGATATAAGATACTGATTATTGTTTTGGTTTGTATGAAGTGCTTGGACTTTTATAAAAAAGGATTATTAGTAAATAATAATCATTCAAGTTATTTAAAGAATACAGGATCAGTAATTTAATTTATTACTTTTCAATCAAGATAACTGGGAATTTCAAGTACTTGACATCTGTTCGATTTTTTGTTCAAGCAGTTGTTCCACATTATGTAGTTTTGCAGCGAGTTAAAGTTTTCTTAGATGATTTCGTGATGGTTCTGCATGAGTAAAAGATAATTTCAAAACCAAGAATGATGTTGGTTACAAAATCAAGGGAAATTTAGTAATAACGGTTAGTTATTTTATCTTTCTTTGTGACCTTATAGAAATACACGATGAAAACTTCATGGATATTAGGATTCAGAACAATCAGAGTAAATGGTGAAATGAGATCCAGCAACCAATAACTGTAGGAGCTCCAATCAGTATTCACCTACTGTAATTAGAAAATGCATATGCCACTTCTTATTTGGTTAGTTTGAGATTTCTAAAAGGAAGTTTTTATAAAAAAATTTCTTATTTATAGCTTACTAGAATATGAAAAGGACATGAAATATTCGATGTAAATGTAGTAAAAATTTAAGTACAGTATTATAATATTGATTAATAAATATAAATGTTAAACGAGGATGGAACAATAAAAGCTCTGATAATTCAATACTAATTAACGCTATAGAATAAGATGGATGAAATGGCCTATTTTTCAAATAGTTTAGAACTTAAATTCGTCTTCTAACTCAGAAACAGATTCTAGACTATTTTTATGGATTTCTTTTATTCTTCTGTTAATATTCAAGATTGGATTTTGATCACTACTTTGTTAACATATGTGCATCTACTGGTAGTTAACTCAATAAGGTCTTTTTATTGCAGGTTTTGATATAAATGTTGTGAATCTGAAATAATAGTTCAAAACATTCGTTCCATTCTACTGGAGGATTGAACTCAGTAGCTCAATGGATAACACATTAGTGTTCGTAGTGATAAGTAATGGATTCGAGTCTTAGTATAAGCATTAACAATAAGACATAGGATTAATCAAATCCATTCATCAAGTCACAAATAAGGACGAAGCGCATACCCTAGATTCCAGTGCCAGCCACATTGTTTATATCTTATTCACTGAACTTATGTCATAAAAATTCCATTTAACAGGACTATCAGTTGTGACCACAATATACAGTTATAAACTAGAATCTAAGTGTATCTTTGAAATGATAATATTTTTTTTCCAGTGTCACAATGATAGAACAAGATTTCTGTTGAATTTTTCCGATTATCCCCCCCCCAAAGACAAGTCCAGGTACAAATATATTCGATTTTGTGATTTTTAAATGTTAGTGAATGACCTTGTTTAATATTGTTTTAAATAATTTATCAGAAAGGGTTTTGTGGAGGTTTTTAGAAATTTCACTGGTTGAAATCTTGAGTCAATTGAAGCTAAACTGCCATGGAAAACCTGGAAGCACTGGACGGCCGTTTCGTTATAATATGGGACTACTCAGCAGCGCGCGTCAACGATCCCACACCCCGCGAGATTCAAACGCAGAACCTACCAGTCTCGCGACAGGCGCTTAGCCAACTAAACCACTGAGCCGGCATCCAACTGTGTTATTGTCTAACTTCAACCAATCCACGAAGTTGTGCCACCGTACACCATTATCTTCAGTGAGTTGATATCTCACAACTGACCTGGTTGAACTCCACTGGTAACAGCTTCTCACTAGAACTCCAGGAGTATCTCTTGAAGTCAGTCACTAGTGAGCGGATGATTTTGTCAATGTTTTGTCATCATTATCAGTTTACTAAGGATTAGAAAATATTATGTAATACATTTGTAGTAATTCAAATTAAACTAGGAATATTTACTTAAATAAATTGTATTCTAATAAATTGTACATTGGATTTAAAAACCACTGATAAGAAATACTTGTCTGTATTATATGCATCTAAATTTATGTAGTAATATGAAAAAATTTCATATGATACCTATAAAGTAAGATATGAGATGATAAAAATTTTCAGCATCATATACTGTGGTGTATGCTACTTATATCAACATAAGTAGTATATGACGTTACTCGTGAACAGAATGTCTAGCAACAGAGAGACAAGAGGATCGAACTTTAAAGAATGGAAACAGAATGTAATTTGTATGAAAATGCAAGAACAAGGAAGTCTGAGTCATTTTAAGACAATTGGTGAACATTTTGCAAACTAAGCATTTACTATATAATTGTTAGATTTTATTAACAAGTTCTGTAATTTCCTGTCAGATACACTCGATTGTCCCTACTGCTATTTGTGTTCAATACAATACTACTGTATTAGGTCTGTGGTAGATAAGTAAACAACACAGACATAGCATGAAAGTTAATGATGCTATGTTGGCCCCCATACTGTTATAAGTTATTCGTGTATTGGAGTTTGTCACCACTGAACGTAACGTTTAATTAAATCACATATTGACTAAATTTTGAATACAAAACGAATATCATTACGAAACAAAAGACCAGATTAACATTATAAAATGATAACATTGTTTCAAGGACATATGGTATAATATTCATGAACTTTTTTCTCACGAAACAATAGTTTTTTTGTCCAATGTTCCTTTAAGTGTCCAAGAATAAATCAATTTAAAAAGAATATTATTATTTTATCAATAAAACTAATCATTTTATTGTTATTCTTTGAAACCAAACATTTGCATCTGTTTTAATTGAAACGTCATTTTGAACAATAGAAGAGAATAGTTACTCGAATGGGATAAAATTTATAATAAGACAAATTTAATTTAATATCAGAAGGGGTTTTGTGGATATTATAGTAATTTTATCAGTTGAGATCATGAGTCAATTGAAGCTAGACCACCATGGAAATTCTGGAAGCACTAGATGGCCGTTTCGTCCTATTGTGGAACTTTTCAGCAGTGTACAGCCACGATCCCGCCTCGCCAGTTCCGAACCCAGGACCCAATGCTTCCAGGTTTTCCATGGTGGCTTAGCTTGAATTGATTCATGATCTCAACTACTTTAATTTAATAATTGACTCATTAAAAAAAAATTTTAAAACTATATTTCAATCATCATCTTTTGTTTTAATAACAATAGTGAGAAGAGGACTTCTGTGTAAATTTGCTTTCACTTTCGTTTTTGTTATTGTTGACAATTTTTCCTGTTGTCTTACAAATTTGCATTGTTCTTTCATTTGTTTACACATTTAATAGCAGAAGATGGCAATAGACAATATATGGTACATGTGTGTTTAAGTTGAACAATAAAAAATAAAACTTGATTTTTTAAAGTTTGTGCCATTTAAATTTTTTTTATTGTCTGATTGTTAAAAAAAATAGGACACATGTATGTTTGTAGATTAATTGTTATCTATTTTAGTTAATTGACATGTAAAATGGAAATAAACAACTGAACAAATAGAGAATTAAATGACCTTTTTACAATGTCTGATTATTCCTTAGTATATCCTGTATACTGTTGAAAAATCCTTGGCTGAAAGCAAGAGATTTCAAGGGGGGTCAGTTTATAATATAAACTGTATTCAGATATTTCATTGTATTTGATTTATGAATTTATGAGTAAGAGTTATTTTTAGAAATAAGAAAGCGATTATGGAACAGATATATAATTGATCCTTAATGTAACTTCGTTATCCATCAAAACAGTTAGCTTGTTCATTAAAATAAAGAAGTAACTTCACCAATTATTCATTTATGAAAGTTTTATTCAGTTAGGAACTTGGTACTTTATGCCACAGGTAATCTAACTATAATTTTTAATGCTTATCTTAGAAATTATTTTGTGAATGATTTCCATTATCAAAACTACATAGGTACTTAAGTTTAAAGTCGTAAGTGAATACAAATCGTTTAACACTGTATCATAGTGATACATCTACAATTATTTATGCATATTTTCAGGAAAAAAAACAAACAAAACTATCCAGACTCATTTGGTTAGAAGAAATGATATGAAAATGAGTCATCATTTAACATATTCCGGATGCATGTTTTATTTGAACCAAAAAGAATGTTTTTTAGATGAATAAAAGTAATAATTCCGACTTCATTACTGCTTTTTTATGGACACTTCATTATATTAGTCCTTTGAAAAATAAATGTTTCTGATAACACAGACAGAATAATAGGATTATATTATGTTTTTATGCAAGAAAAGAACTCAAGTATACGAATATCACAAACTGGCTGATAGTGAAAATTAGTAGTCAATAGGTACTTGATGACTGGTCTAAATTTATCGTGCTTGTCATGGAACTTTAGATTTGATAATATTCAAGGTCGCTATAAAGTTTTCAATGTAGTTACAAGCCAGCACAAAACAAATGTCCATTACATCCTGGTTTTCAATAATTCCCTAACTCCAGAGAGTTAATAATTCCACTGAAAAACATGTACATGAATTGCAAAGATTATTATGGTTTTCTGAGAGTTTCAATATATACAGCATTATTAAGTTTGAATACAGGCAAAACCAAGGTTGAGTTCAAATAACATGCTATCACCTTGTATGATATACAATACTATCAAGTTATTTTGTTAAATCACCACTTTACAAGCCAGACAAGTAGTATAGGGGATATGTAATGCAATATTAGTTGTTCATAAACAAATTAAGTGCTTGTACAAATTTCATACTTGACTAGATTTTTCAAAACAAATATCCATATCTCTTTGTGAAGTTATTTTTACCTTTTTTCAATATCGCCATAATTTAACATGATACAACATCAATAGTATGTTTCTAGGAAGTAACAAGATAAAAATAACCATTAACACATAAAAAACAGGTGTAGTAAAAAGAATAGATAATCTCTAAAAAAACTATTGACTGTAATCAAGCCAATACACATTTGTAATGCAACAAATTTAGTTGTAAAAATAACTCATTCATAAAATAATTATGTTATTCACATTTGCCTTAAACAATTCAACACTTTATATCGGTAACTAGGATTGACTACAAATAAAACGTTGCTAGGCTATTCAAATGTATTTGGGATTTGTGTGTAGTGTAATTTAGACACACCCATAAAAATGTACTAAGGAAGTAGTTTATTTTGTAACAGATAATATTAACCTTATTTTTTTAATTGTATGACACAGTTGAGGAGTTTTAAAATATACTTTGATTCTAGAAAGTTTTAAAATCAAGGTTTTATGCTAGTTGCCAAGTATAATCTAAATATATACATACAACTTTGAAAAAATGGATGATCTCGCGGCTAGTCAAATCCATGTAATTTAAAACCACTACCAATTACGTTACTAATGTACCATTTACGCTATAGGTTATCACCTACAAGATTAAATCAAAAACACAGTCACTCAATAGGAGACAAATTCTATCATGTTGACACTATTCTATTCAACCTGCTAGTGTTGTGTTGATTGATATGAGCCATTTGATAATGTGTCCCACTATAATTGGAGCTATGTGATAGAAAGGTTCTTAAACACATGTTCTTCTGGCTAGAATAAGGCTTGAACGATTGTGCGCAACTTATTAATTTAAGCTTTTAGATAAGCATGAGAACTGGGTGACATGAAAATATCTATTCATCTGTGTGTTCTGATGAAGGACTAATAATATGACACTCATTTGAAGGCAGTTGACAGGATATAGTAGAACTAATATTCATGGTTGTATACAGTCATAAATATTATTCCTTTTCCTTGGGAATTTTAATTCGATCATTTTAATATATATTATCTAATGATGACCATACATTAAACGTAAGCAATGGACTTTATACAAAATATAGGTCGTTGGTTTGAATATATATGAAGCTTAGTAAAAGTACTTATTTCTATTTACATATTTACAATAGTTCAACTTTCAATCTATGTTTTAGTGAAAACTCTTTTCATTTCTGATGACAAACAAGTTTCAAACCAGTGATGTGAATCAATTACCTCCTAGTCATATTAAGTATAATTTAATTTGTAATAAATGAAAATGTAGACAACATCATTATTAAACACAAGTTCCCTAAATAATTAATCGATTTATTTATTTTTTATTCATTTGAACAGATAAGTCACTTGATTTGCGTGACGTCTGAGATACTACCTGGGCACCCAAATAAAAGTAGGTGGCTTTCTAAAGGAGCCACACCTCGAGCCATCGACCGAAAAGTCTGATCCACAGGAAAATGGAGCGATGTTAGGAGATGTAATCCCATGATGGCCGGTGACCAATAATTGGTTCATAAGCCATTTGTTTCCACAGGATCCTAGAGCCCACGTTCACCATTGATTTGGAATCAGGGTTTTCCAACTTCCCTAAGTGGATCATCCATATCCACCAACCCAGTAAAAGCAATGGACATTCACTTTTCGTCCTCTCAATTTCGTAAACAACACCCTCTCCGTGAGAAGGCAGTGAGTAAGACATCCCTGACAGAGGCTGTATAGGCGTGGCCATGTGAGGGCATCTCAAGAGGGAGAGCTGACTTTCCCCACCCTCGGCCGTACCAGGGTATTGTATTTACCGATGAATACACCGTAACTGTGTTTGAATCAAAGTTTTGTTTCTTTTGAGTATCATTCAAATATTCTTCTTTTGATTTTGTAACAATATTTTTCATACAAATAATCTTATTTATGGTAATACGGAAATGGATATAACCAAGTGAAAATAAACTGTACTTTGCCAATTGAGGAAGGTGTTATTTCAATGTATGTTAACGGTATATCTGGTAAACTAATTTTCTGTCTATATTAATAGCTATAAATGCATGGGGATTAATAATAAAAAAAGGTAAAAACACTTAATACAGACGATGTATGTTTTTAGAATAAGTATTGTGGTTGAAGTGTATGTAACCACGCCTACATTTTGACCTGTAAAATAAGTCTGTGTAACAGGAATAGATAATCACGTGTCTAAAATGTTACCATTTATGACTTTTCAGTTGAATTGATGATTTTTATCAGAATCCATTAAAGTTATAGATAGACTGAATTTTTTTTTATTCTCATGTATTCATATTTCAGTTAAGTATTTTGTCCACGAAGTTGCATTGTGATTTATTATTACATCTATGCAAAGATTTTATTTCCTTTAAAATTGAGGGAAAATAATCCGTTTATACAAGCGTTCAAGGAAATTCTTAAAACATTATTTATGATAAATGTTCATTTGTAAACAATAAAAATAAGAATGATCAGAATAGTGTTTGCAAATTATAACACAACATTCACAATTAAATAGAAATAAATTAATTCACACAATTGATTTGTTAGAAGTTGTTAGTTCTTTAATCGACTCCATTTGAATCGTATGAATGGTGGTTATCGAATGATTACTGTCGAAATATACATCCCTGCTATCCTCGAAGATAGTCATCGACGTAACTTGCGTTAAAGTATAGATAATGGATTGAAATAAGTCAAATACGAGAATGAAGTTTTGAATACGTATATTTTGTACACTCATTGATCTCGACAGACAATCAGAGGAATGGAGCGAAAGAAGCGAAGAGAATAGAGCGAAGCCAAATGACATGCGATGAAGAAGGCGTATGAGCCAACTCGATTTAACCAAGCGTTAATCGACATGTGATGAATAGGATAAGAAATGCACAGAAATACATATAAAAACAATCAAGGTTGATAGGCGAATAATTAACAAAAATATGACTGAAGTAGAATGGCTAAACTGGCTTGTCCCTAAGCTAGAATATGCTGTGCGGGCTTAACATAGCAACTGACGTTACATTGTTATCGCGTTTGGTGATTGTAATACGTTTCCCTCATAGATGAATTATAAAATCTCGTATGATTGAAGGTCTGTTCTCTAATGAACTTGAACATGTGTGGTGTTGATACAAAATTATAGTCGGTTTGTACATAATTGTACACCTTACTTCTGTTATAAAACATAACCTTCATAAGTGTTAACGATGTTCTCCATTCTTCGTGAGCTGGTTTACTTACAGCTACCATAGTTCGTTTTGAACAGATCCAGGTAATTTTCGTATCATATTTCACGTCCCATACTTTGACAAGATAAAACCTTAACAAACTCCAAACATCACCAACGGTTTTTATATAGTAGTAATTATTAAGGTTATTACTATTGCTATTAATATTGGAAACCACAGTGGACTAAGTGCTTTACAGTTTTTAGATTGTAGATAGATTTTCAAGACTTTCAGTTGAGAGTCAAGTACCAGTGGAGTTACTCAGCTCAAAAGTGAGACAGTAATTTACTGGTGACATTGAGTGAAAATCCCACTGCATCACGAACTGTTTGTGGATTGAAATATAGGCCATTTGATCCAACGTAATTGGCTGAATATAACTGTGTCCTTCTTTGAGACATTAGGGTCCTCTGTATGAGTTACATGAGATCTTAGTAGTATCATACCATGGGACCTTCAACGAAGATAAAACATCGTACTTCTATTCAGTATCTAGTGATTTTCAGGCCAATGTTAGTTATTGATGAAAATTATCTCAAAATAAATAAATTTGAATAAATGGCATAAAAATATGGACTATAAAGACTAGTTTGTAATATTTCCTTAGTCACGTCTATAATCCTTGGTTCAACAAAAATCAATTAATGGGATACCATTGATGTATGCAAATGTAAAAGCAAAGAGTTATACTACTTACAAATTTTGATTTTTGGAAAGCTTTCCAAAACTTCCTAGCAAAGAAAAGAATCTCATTGTATTATCTTGTAGATACTGTCCGTAATTTGTTCAGTCTATAAGCACATCTAGCGAATTTGAAGCAGAGAGATGAATATGTGTATGCGAGAGAATATAGAGGTAGATTTACAGTCGAATCGAATCAACGTGCAGCTAGTCAAGGCAAAGATTATTAGTAGGATTCGAGTACATATATCATGGGAAACAGAATGATTCATCAAGCGATATTTAAGCCAGAGAGATACGTGTGTAGACTGTCATGTGGTCAAGCGTACACGTCTATACAGAGAAGATATTGACTATAATAGTACAAAGAAATATGCGAATTGTTACTGTTTGAAGAATATTGTTTGTTAAGTAAGTTAATTCAAGGGCTTAATAAAAATTAACCATACTGGAAATTGATTGTAGGAGAGTCGCTATAATACCACTAATAATTATCTTTTTTATGCACCTATATACTAATGGTTGGCAAGATACCTGTTTTTTTTTAGTTTCTTGTTCGTTGATGGGATGAAGCAGTTAACTGGCTTGAACATTCAAATTTTAAAAATATGCTTTCAGGTTAGAATCTTCTGTCCACATGCTTCACTTTTTGGAAAACCAGATAGCATCACATGTACACCTACAGAAAAGGGTAGCTCAAAACTAGATACACAAACTTTTAATTTGGAAATGAGGTACATCGCATCTTTGTTGTGACTTGAAGGATCTAGTCACCTAATTAATGAAATTATTGCTCAAAGAATCATATTATTTTGAAGAACTTTTTTTTTCAAGAATTGACTTTGGATGATGTAACAGTAAAACAAGTTTTTCGAACTCCTGGGCAATGGTCGTCTGGCTTTTGATGACTCTAAATTTGTCATTTGCTCATGATGAGATCTACCTTTAAAAATAAACTACCTCCATAAAATTACCATACTTGGTCCAGTTTATGTTTGTCAAATAGGTAAAAACTTCATCTGGAACACCTATGGAGATAATCTCAGTCCCATGCCCTAGTAAAAGAAAGGGATTGTGTGTTGTATCTACAACTCTACCACATAAAATAGAACCTTTCCACAAACTCACCAAACTGAAAAAAACTGATCAGATTTAGCCTTCAGAGAGGAAGAAGCTTCACATAGAATAGTTATGATACTTTACAGAGAAAGGTGAGATTCTTTTAAAGCCTTGAGATAGACATCAAATCCCAACAAACATATATATCTATGGATTGTACGCTTTTAATGATTGCTGTCACTGTTGATAATCATTTTCACCAAATATGTGTATAGCACTAATGTGGTATAATCCTCTTACAGTAATTTGACAACGTTACTTTGTTTATTTGTTTCAGAGCTTGTTTAATATTCTCAGTTGATTTTTGACTGTTAACATATTGCATTATAATAATTGTTTCACTGATACTATTGTCGAATTGAACTTCCTCTTAGATCTCAATTTCTTCCGCTAAATTAATCATTACTAATAAATATTAAAACTCCGCCTGGAGTCCCTCCGAGGGCTACTGTCGGTCCCAAGCCCGGATAAAGGAGGAGGGTTGGGCATGGGGTTAGCGTCCCCATCCCGTAAAAAACTAACTCGCTAAAAAAACGCTAACCAGAAAAAATTATTCAGATTTTTTAAACTCTGCCCTGGGAGTCAGAAGGTCTTCTTTTAGAAGAACTATGATGCCTCATGGTGAAAGCCGAATTCCTTCGGAAGTTACGAGGCCGATGCCCCTTCTGACAACCAGAGCAACCATTTATTTAGGTACATGGAATGTTCGTACAATGTGGGACACTGGGAGAGCCTTACAAATTGCTACAGAAATGAGAAAATACAACCTAGAGGTACTTGGGATCAGTGAAACACATTGGATGCAAGTTGGACAACAACGACTAACTTCAGGAGAGCTCCTGTTATACTCCGGCCATGAAGAAGAAAATGCCCCATATACACAAGGAGTTGCATTGATGCTGTCCAAACAAGCACAAAATGCACGTATAGGATGGGAATCTCATGGACCAAGGATCATCAAAGCCTCCTTCAAAACAAAGAAAGAGGGCATCATAATGAACATCATCCAATGCTATGCACCTACCAATGACTACAATGAAGACGCTAAAGATTAATCCTACGATATGCTGCAGTCAATCGTCGAGAAGTGCCCAACAAAGGACCTGACCATCCCGATAGGAGATTTAAATGCCAAAGTTGGAATGGACAACACTGGATATGAAGACATCATGGGACGACACGGACTGGGAAAAAGGAACGAAAATAGTGAGAGATTTGCAAACATATGTGCCTTCAATAAACTGGTTATAGGCGGCACCATATTCCCACATAAACGCATACACGAAACCACATGGACTTCACCGGATCACTCTACACAAAACCAAATCGACCATATTTGCATCAACAAAACGTTCAGGAGGACGATGGAGGACATGAGAACCAAGAGAGGAGCTGATATAGCATCAGATCATCACTTGCTAGTCGCCAAGATGAAATTGAAACTCAAGAAGCACTGGACAACGGGGCGGACAATATCACAAAAGTTCAGTACGGCCTTTCTTCAGGATACTAACAAACTCAACAAATTCAAGATAGTCCTCAGCAATAAGTTCCAGACCTTTCATGATCTACTCAATGGAGAAGGAACTACTGTGGAGAGCAACTGGAAGGGGATCAAAGAGGCAATCACTTCAACATGTCATGAGGTCCTGGGTCACAAGAAGCACCATCACAAGGAATGGATCACTGTTGATACACTGGATAAGATTCAAGAAAGGAGGAACAAGAAGGCAGCAATTAATACCAGTCGAACAAGAGCAGAGAAAGCCAAGGCACAAGCTGAATACACAGAAGTAAACAAGCAAGTGAAGAGGAGCATCAGAACCGACAAACGTAAATATGTGGAAGATTTAGCAACGACGGCGGAAAAGGCTGCAAGAGAAGGAAACATGAGACAATTGTATGACACGACAAAGAAACTCTCTGGAAATCGCCGCAAACCAGAACGACCAGTGAAAAGCAAGGAAGGCAAGGAAATCACCAACATTGAAGAGCAACAAAACAGGTGGGTAGAACACTTCAAAGAACTCTTGAATCGACCAGCTCCACTGAACCCACCCAACATCGAAGCAACACACACGGACCTCCCAATCAATGTTGGCCCACCAACAATTGAAGAAATCAGCATGGCCATCAGACAAATCAAGAGTGGCAAAGCAGCAGGACCGGACAACATTCCAGCAGTAGCACTAAAAGCAGACGTAGCGGCAACTGCAAGGATACTCCACACTCTCTTCAATAAGATTTGGGATGAGGAACAAGTACCAAAAGACTGGAAAGAAGGACATCTGGTTAAAATACCAAAGAAAGGCGGTCTCAGCAACTGTGATAATTACAGGGGCATCACTCTTCTCTCAATACCGGGAAAAGTCTTCAACAGGGTATTGTTAAACAGGATGAAGGACTCCATAGACCCCCAACTTCGAGACTAACAGGCAGGATTCTGTAAGGTTAGATCGTGTACAGACCAAATCGCAACTCTACGGATCATCGTGGAACAATCAATTGAATGGAATTCATCACTCTACATCAACTTCATCAACTGCGAAAAAGCATTTGATAGCGTGGACAGAACAACACTATGGAAGCTTGTTGGACAATACGGCGTGCCTCAGAAGATAGTCAATATCATACAGAATTCCTATGATGGATTACACTGCAAAATTGTGCATGGAGGACAGTTGACAAAGTCGTTCGAAGTGAAGACCGGTGTCAGGCAAGGTTGCTTACTCTCACCCTTTCTCTTTCTCCTGGTGATCGACTGGATCATGAAAACGTCAACGTCTGAAGGGAAGCACGGGATACAATGGACATCTAGGATGCAGTTGGATGATCTAGACTTCGCAGATGATCTGGCTCTTCTATCCTAAACGCAACAACAAATGCAGGAGAAGACGAACAGTGTAGCAGCAGCCTCAGCAGCAGTAGGTCTCAATATACACAAAGGGAAAAGCAGGATTCTCCGATACAACACAGCATGCACCAATCGAATCACAATTGACAGAGAAGACTTGGGAGATGTAAAAACCTTTACATATCTGAGCAGCATCATTGATGAACATGGTGGATCTAATGCAGAGGTGAAGGCGCGGATCGGCAAAGCAAGAGCAGCATATTTACAACTGAAGAACATCTGGAACTCAAAGCAGCTGTCAACCAACACCAAGGTCAGGATTTTCAACACAAATGTCAAGACAGTTCTACTGTATGGGGCAGAAACCTAGAGAACTACGAAAGCCATCATCCAGAAGACACAGGTGTTTATTAACAGTTGTCTACGCAAAATACTTCAGATCCGTTGACCGGACACTATTAGCAACAACGTACTGTGGGAGAGAACAAACCAGATCCCAGTGGAGGAAGAAATCAGGAAGAAGCGCTGGAAGTGGATAGGACACACATTGGGGAAAGCACCCAACTGCGTCACAAGACAAGCCCTCACATGGAATCCTCAAGGCGAAAGGAAAAGAGGAAGACCAAAGAACACATTACGCCGGGAAATGGAAATAGACATGAGAAAAATGAACAAGAATTGGATGGAACTAGAAAAGAAGGCGGAGGACAGAGTGGGTTGGAGAATGCTGGTCGGCGGCCTATGCTCCATTAGGAGTAACAGGCGTAAGTAAGTAAGTAAGTAATAAATATTAAGGTTATAAATATCATAGTACCAATCAATTAGTGCTTTTAATGTTTTATAATGTATTCGGATTTCATTTGTTTGCTCTAATATATAAGTAAAGACAACTTTAAATATTGGTAATGTGTCAATATGCCTTTAAGAAAAAAAACTAAGACCATTTGATTGACTACCGATAAACAAGTGACAACTGACAGTTACTTCACTGATGTTTGCTTGAATTATCACATAGATAAGTTTCAATTCGTATAATATGTGAACAGAACTAAGATATTTGAGTAATATCATGGATATTTATTGAAGATTGACATGTCTGGTTAGTGTTAATTGAATCACTATAGACAATTTTCAAAATAATTCATAATATATTCAGATTACAATTTTAATGTGACTGTTTAAGAAAGTGTTAATAATTAGATTGATTTTTTTATGTATTCACATAATGGACAAAGTCAAACGGGAACTTATTTCAGCAAGATTTAAATCTTAAACTTTCAGGTTACCGGTCTAGTGTTTAAATATAAAAGCATAGTTTATTAGTACTCACTTAATCTTGTACTGAAAATGTCTTATAAATGAGAAAAAATGCAATCATACTTACTCTTTTGCTCTCTCTCTCACACACACACTCAATCTAAACTGGATTAAACATTTTTTTACAGTAGACTGATTCATATACACGTTGTTTAATTATAATACTCGATAGCTTTTAAATTATGCAGTCAACTGATACCACATGTATTTCTTATTTAGATGATCAATCTCAATAGTGTTACTTATAAAGCTGGCATGAATAAAATTCCATAGGTTGATGATAAATTCTTTTTTGTCAACCAAATCGATTAGCTTGGATACATACAGTATCTCCATACAAAACATTAATTTTCTTATGCACACTTACTACACCTAGTTGATGTGTATGATATTAGCATTTAGTAAGTTATTTAAGCGCATAATCTATTCAAACATATTTATGGTACATTCTTCAAATATTATGTTCATTTATAACTAATTTAATAAAACAATTGTATAATTCACTTTTAACTAAATATAAATATTTACAAACTGACTATCATTTGTAATTTAATTTGATTGTATTATCTATTTACTTTATTGTTCATATTAAAACAATGAATTAATTCATATTAAATAGTAAACTAATTCCACTCATTCCAAGCAAAGTTTATTTGATACATTCCTTTTCATTTGATGAATCGATCTATGATTTAGTACATTGGAGTAAATGTATTCTATATAACTAATATTTTGTATGCATAAAATGTTGAGTAAAAGTAGGATGAAATGGCTTTTCAAAGCTAGATCAGATGCTGGAGAAGATTTGTAGCTCAGGTGGATGATCTTGATGGAGTTCTGTTCTCTGAACTGGATGATTTGGTCATGGAGCTTTCATTATTCTTCTGAACAACATTATCAGCACAAACTTCTATCTTCCAGCTCAGAGAAGAAAATTCCATCAAAATCATCCATCTGAGCTACAAATCTTCTCCACCATCTGGTCTAGCTTTACTTAACTCATTAATTCAACTATTATATTTAAATTGTCTTAAATTTTTGCCATACACAAAATTAAGAGATTTACATTGAAAAACAATTTAAATACATCCAAAGAAATACCATATGTTTGATATAAATATTTAAATAAGGAAGAAAGGTCCATTGTTTAACCATGTTTGATCTACGTTTTTTTGACTTTATTCAATAGTGTTTAATGAAAGTTTAGGAATGATTAAAATATGACAAGTCAATAAGGGGAATACACATATGTTGGTATCTATAATTTCGGTATTCATTGAGCTTATAAAGTTATATGCATATATATTAATACTTTATTAAAAATTATCTTAATGAATGACAAAGATTCATAGTTCATTACAAAAGTTTCTTATTAGAATTAATAGTTGTACATTTTAAATTTATCGGTGATCTAAACCTTTAACCTGCTTCAAGTTCAAAATCACATGATAATGTTAAATTTTGGTCTCAGTAGGGAAAGGTGTATTGCATTAATAGATATCACCTCGAATAAACTCAGTTGTGAAAATGTTTTTCTGGAGACTACACGAAAGTATCTCGATTCAAATTAATCACATATTTTTAAATAGGGACAGTGATTATCTTTTAATCTCAGTCAGTCAGTTAGTCAGCCACAACGTAGGATCAGGCAGATATGTGCATCGGTTCAAGTTGCCATACCTCATTAGCACAACAAGATGAACACCGGATTCATAGAAGTAGTTAATTCAGTAGTGGTAATATATAATCTAGAAATTCGTAATCAAACTGGGGTTCTTAGAATGGTGTATTTGTGACGGAAAAAGGTACTAGGAAAATATACCTTCTAAATGACTCTAACTTTTGCAAAACACGAATTTTAGGTAGGGTAAATTCCTAATGATGCTTGAAGACCGAGTTCCTTTCCTAAGTTGTAAATTTATGAACGACTAATTTAAAGAAATGAAACAGATAATGATTTCGTATAAATTTAATTAGATTAAGATTTCTAGATTTGTCCAAAATGTGTTTTAATAGCAACGATTGATACAGTACATGAATATCGCTAACAAATTTGAATGTATGGCATTAAAATATGTAGATAAACTATACTTCTCATGATTTTTGACTGTGATATATATTATATAGGAATAAATATGTTTTATGGCATATTTGTAGCACTAATTAATTGTGTTGGAGCCACCAAATTAGATTTAAACACATCATATACTAATATCCAACTACTACATAAAGTTAAAATTCTTCAACTTGAAATGATTTGGATTATCCCTCTGTTGGTATTCTTGACTGAAATTTGATCAGTCTCAGTTGGCATATGGGTATCCTGTGCTGATGTCCTCGATATAGTCATTCTGACATACTTTTTTATATATAGGCTACATGGACTCAGTAGCTAAGTGAATAACGTAGTAGCATCTGAAACAAACGGTTCTGGGTTCGAGTCCTAGAGTGAACATCAATCCGGATGCATGTACATACATCTGATGCGTTCCAAATAGAACGAAATGCGCATCCTGGATTCCACTGCTAGCCATATTTATTCGATTTTGGAGTAGTAGTATATTAAGTGATAATTATTCTGGCTAATGTTATGAAGTCCGTATATAAATGTGAACGAAATGTAAAAAAACTATTCGACGTATATCACTGAATGCCTCGAGTGGACAGATACATTTAGATAACAAGTGATAATGGTTAAAACATTTAAACCACAATATTTGTTCTGAATTAATCAACAATATTCGTTGTTTACACATTATGATATACTTTTTAAAAGATTGAAATGATTAATAATAAATATAGATGATATACTAATGAGAAATCGTATCCTAAGGCTATATATCTAAGTGATGAAATAATGCTGTAATCATTATGCAATATCCACATCACTTCATCAGTTGTACTTTTATTCTCTAATTTACAAGCTGATTCTTTTTTCCACTTAAAATGATTTTACACTTCAGTTGATCAACTAATGAATCATGATAAAATATTATAATTTAATTATTTATTTATTCATATACTATAGCATATATTCTAATATGAACTTTTCATTATTTAACATCACTACAGTAATAATAAGATTCTGAATACTTGATTTCTCAGTGTTAAGGATGCAGATGTCAATATGATGTTGTTTGTTACGATATCAAAAATGGAAAACTACAAAGGAAGATTTTCAAGAATATTGGTTTTTATTGAAGAATCATTAGTTTGTTTTAGTGATCTTTTGTAAATATTTTCCAAATATCGACTGAATATCGTACATGATTGATATATTTCTAGAAATGTAAATAAGAAATTTTACCCATAATAGTTTTTACTTTAGATCATTAACTATGCTATTCGATATTGGTCATTACAATATATTTCATCTTTATTAACTTAATGAAAATGTCATCATTACTACAAGCGAATATAAATGAATAATCTATGTTCATATGTTGGACATTTTATTATCAAAACAAAAGGATAAGTATGTTTGTTTTTTTTCTTTAAAATTAAAATAGGTCAAATTAATTATCTGCAAGTTTTAGTTGCTATGATTAAATTATTAATTTGAAGTTTGATCAAAAGTAATTAAATAATAACATAGTTGATTGATTGTTTGATTGATAATATTATCTTACAATGATTTCATTAGAAACAAAAAACAACAACAACGAGGAGTCAATTTTACGAATAGAATATTTTCTAATAACCATTGTACTTTCTCTTCAAATTAAAACATCTTAGAAACAAGAATTATTATTATTATTAATAATAAGAGAATTAAATTAATTAATAGTTTTTTCTCATCTTGACAAACTATTCAATGTACTTTTAAACTATAATTTCAATGAATAATTTAAAATCCTTATTTCAAATTTATTAATTTATCCAGTATATAATCTAATTGAAACTGAATTTCTTTTTAATACTGATAATCTGTAAATCATATCATAGTTGTGAATTAGATTATTTCAGGAGTTTTGTGGAGATTGTAGTAATTTCAACAGTTGAGATCATGAGTCAATTGAAGCTAGACCACCATGAAAAGCTCGGAAGCACTGGACGGCCGTTTCATCCCATTGTGGAACTCCTCAGCAGTGCGTATCCACAACCCCGTCTGGCGGGATTTGAACCCAGGACCTACCAGTCTCGCCTCAGGCGCTTAAACAACTAGACCACTGAGCCGGCGTCCATTGATGACGATGGTGGGTGTGTCACTCAGTTTCGTGGATTAGCTGAAGTTAGACATTAACACCGTTGGATGCCGGCCAACTCAGTGATCTAGTGGTTAGGCGGGACCGATATGTCCTGGGTTCGAATCCCACGAGGCGGGGTCGTGGATGAGCACTGCTGAGGAGTCCCACAATGGGACGAAACGGCTGTCTCGTGCTTTCAGGTTTTCCGTGGTGATCTAGCTTCAATTGACTCATGATCTCAATTAAATTATTTGTTTACTATAGTTACTGAAAATATTATCAAGCACAATTTAATAGGTTTCAATGAGTAGGGAAACAAAATATATATTTTGTAAATATTGAGTTCAATGGTGAATCAATCTGAAAAAAAAGTTTAGAAAGTTAATTGAATTTATGTGATTTGGTGAACTGTTTCTAGTTTATCTTATATACATCGTATTCAGCTCACTTGTTATAGTGAAATAGCTAGTCAAATTATAATTTACCAATAAATTTCATTCATGACAGTATTTATTGAAATTGAATGATCTTTATCGACGTATGCTTTTTTCATTTTATATACATACGTTGAATTCTAAAACATTACAAAAATACATTTTATTGATTGAGACAAATATAAGTCGCTTTAAATTCACTTGATGTTGTATACTTGTATCTTTCCATTGTTATTTAGGACTGCAATTAGTCAGTCTCTCATTGGCATATGAGCATTCTGTGCGGACTGACTGGACATTGCCTTAATTCACAAACTCTATAAGTAACGATGATCACTTGCAGTCCTAAATAACAATGGAAAGACATAAGTAAACAACAACAACAAGTGAATCTAAAACTTCACCCCATTGCACAAGCAGGTGGCTATCAAGACTCAGTAGCGGTGGCGTTCGAAGTGAACGGTAGTGGGTCCGAGTCCCAGAGTGAACAACAACTTTGAGTTGCAAGCACATCCTGCTGATGAGTCCCAAATAGGACGAAACGCACGTCCTAGATTCCACTGCTAGCCACTGTCCCTCGTTATTTATAAATTGCTTTCTTTGAATTTTGCAAAATAATAATAAATTTCAACGACTATAACTTCATTGTTACTTCGAAAATTCGAATATATTACTCGCTGTATATTAGTCAAGAATATCCCCACAAACAAGTTATTCTTATATAGTTGAAATGAGTGTAATTGTTAATTATTTCCTTGTGATAATTAAATCGATATTCTACACTATTTCATAAATGATATCATGATATTAAAGAAGATTATAAAGAAAGGACAATCAGATACCAGTGATCATTGTCATCAGTCTAAATGTCAAACATCAGTTTTCGAGTTTTCGAAACAATCAAGTATTAATCATGATTTTGCTGCAGTCTTATGGAGCCTCCCAGAAAATAAGGAAAACTGAATAACCTTTGAATAAGTTAATCATATCAACAATGTTGTGGTGTAAATTAAGTACTTTAAAGATTTGGATTTTCCAAACTTTCGCGTTTAATTTGTAAGTGTTATTAATCACAGACTGGTCTCAGTCAATGAACCATTAGAAACAAGAGGGCTCTAGAAAGCTACTTCGTCGTAGTATGGAACTTCGCAGAAGTTCATAAACACAACCAATCCCACAATAATAGTATCTAGAAGCTTTAAGTCATCTAGCGAGCGTTTAACATTCAGAACCACAGGATTATTGTTCAGTAGTACATATCTCCTACTTAAGTCAATTAGCAAAATAATACGATTCATTTGGTTACACGTATTTCACTACAAACTCATCTAAACTTCACTGGTCACAACTTCACAATCTTAAGAACTTATCTCGAATTAAGTCACAAGTAAGTTAACTAATACATTTTAAGTAAAGGGATATTGTGGATATCAGTTTAACTTATAAATATTTATTTCAATGGTTAAGATCATGAGTCAGTTGAAGTTAGATCACCATGGAAAACCTGGAAGCACTGGACGGCCGATTCGTGCTATTGTGGGACTCCTCAGCAGTGCGCATCCATGACCTCACCTCCTGCGAGATTCGAACCCAGGACCTACCACAAATTTATGTTTACTGTCAAACTGATATTAAATTGTATATCGCAACAAGTAATAATCGATTCAGTTATTTTAAAATTGACTTATTTTTTCTTTTAAAAAAAGCTAAATCTTTAACAATTTATGCTTAATATTGACAGATTATTCCCATTTAAATAATAAAAATTAAGAATACGAAGTTCAGTGAAGGGATGTCTTTTTCAACGAATTTCTTATCAAGCTCTACAATCGTATATATATATATATATATATATATATATATATATATATATATATATATGAAAATTCTTTGTTAAAGTACTAGTTCTGTGAGGACATGCGAAAAAGGAATAACCAAGATGACGTAATAGAAAGATTATAATACTAGATTCTATTTATGCCTAATAGTTTTTTTATTCATTTCAAAAATATATGAAAATAAATCATACATGTAAGAATGTTAGTGATTGAAAGAAACAGAACTTCATCGTTAGATTGTACAAACATATACAAATTGTTCTTCAATTAATCATTATTATTATTGCTACGAATCAAACCTTAATAAAATACCAGCAAGTTTAAGTGTTGTGCCATAGTGAGAGTTTTTTTGGTTTAAAAATTAATTAATTTTTCTTATACAAAGGTCACTGATTGTAAGAAGTTATACTCAAATCAATTAAATTAAGGTCAATAATGAATAAAAAGTACTTTTCTAATTCTAACTAGTTCATAATTCATTATGTTCTTAGGTTGAACTATTTCTTTAATTTTTGTACCGTCTATACCTTTTTATGTAATTAATATTATCGATATCTTCATTTTATATATATATATATATATATATATATATATATATATATATATATATATATATATATATTAATTGGACCTATGGGAGAATTATGTTTCTTGTCCTCAAAATTGAAATATCTTTTAAAAGGTCACCATTTGAATTCTCATTTGAGCAATGGACACAAATGTGATTCACATAAACATAGCATACATACACAAATATGTACTCTGTATGTGTGTATGAGGGGGAGAGAGGGGGGAATTTCATAGCTAATTGAATTAATATGACAAAATTAAAATGAAGAAAAAAAACATCTAATTTCAGTATGACATTCTCAAAGGTGAGTGACACCTACTTTCCGAATTGTAAAAAGAAACAAATGAAATGACTCATTGTATGCAAGTATGAATAATTATTTAAGATATATTTGAAATGAATCGATCACTTTGATAACAAACTACAAATTAGCACCTTTTATTTGCTGATGAGATGGGTAAAACTAGTATTTTTTTATTAGTAAGATTTAGGTAAATAAATACAAGGTACTGAATATTTATTGGGTTATTTATCTAAGTGATAATGAATGACTGGTAGAATTGTAATTATGCAATGTTGCCATGTTAGTTAATAGCTTGAGTTTAATTATTACAAGAGAATACTCAATTATTAATGTTTGGGAAACACGTACTTGTATAGTACTTATACTAATAAATGATTCCACATGTTGACTTTTAAAATAAAGTATCTAAAACTTTTGAGGGAGTCACAATCAGGTTTTACTCATTAACAATAGGAGCTAAGAATGAACGTACCAACTATATTAGGCAATAATTTCAGTTGCAACAGCTGTTATTTTCAAATCACGTTAAATATCAACGTAATTGTTCACGAGTCAATTAAAGCTAGACAATCATGAGAAACATGGAAGGACTGAACGGTCGTTTCATCCTAGCGTGGGACCCCTCAGCAGTGCCTATCCGCGATCTCGCTCCAGAGGATTCGAACACAGGACCCATCCCAGTCGTCTAGATTTTGAGCGTCCTTGTGCGAGATCGATAGGCTAAGGTTAGAATCCCGTGGGCGAGACCGTAGATGCGCACTGCTTACAGGCTTCCCATGGTGGCCTAGCATCGATTGACTCATGATTTCAACTATTTATATATATGTTTATTTTTCTCCTGCATGTGTGTAAATGTCTGCAAAGTATTCAGATATCTGTAACCATATATGTATATATATATATTGGGGACGTTAGATCCCCAGAACTCACTTGGGAAAGGACCTAATTTTGTAATTTTATTTAGAAAATATGAATTTCTTTGTTTTCGCGCCAAGAGCGTGTAGTGACTGTGTTTTGATAATTAATCACCCTCGTACTGTTACCATATAATCTTCAACGGTGTTTAAAATCAGAAGGTATAGAGAAGCAGCTACTACAGTTTATTTAGCAGATAATTCGGACCACACAGAAGAGAGGCAAAACGAATGAGTAAGCGAACTACGATTGTAGTAGTAGCAGTGGTGAGTAGTAGTAAGTGTAAATGTATATATATATATGGAAATGGATGAGTCAACGAATAGATTAAGCAGTTAATAATGAAGTTGGCAGAATGAATATATGCGTAGGCGGTAAACAATGTACGTTCACACATATTTCATACAAGTACAATAGTGATAAAAGTACAACAAGTTGTTATAGTGTGGATGACTTTGTCCGCTAGCTAAGTTAGCAAAAGGGCTTAACTGAGTTAAGTGAGAATAAACTCAATTGCACGTGAGTCGCTATGGCCGCTCATCTCACCTTCATGTCGTATTTTCAACTGGAAAATATTTTAAATGCTATGGGTCCGTTGCGTCCTTTAGTATGCTATTTGGTATCTCTCCCCAAGGACGGTTTTGTACTGTATATATACGTTTTGTTGTTATCGCTCCTTTCTGGATGTTTGCAGAATATACTTTCCCATTCCATGCTTGGACTTTTCCCTCTAGTTAGCGGGGCTGCGACGCACCAATAGCTAGCTTACTGGTCTTTGGTCACCGAGTCTTGTTTCTCGTTCGCAGATTAAGTGAACTCGTGATAGCTTCAACCCTAGCAATATATGTATAATTTCATCTTAATCTCAGATCATTATTAGTAAATACGTAAGTCGTAATAATTGATTTACATTGTTACTATTCGCAGTATATACATAACTAATGTTCAATAATGTTATCAAATAAGGTATCACTAAATACATAACACATTTTACATTCAGTTCATATCACAACAACATATTATTAATATATATGATTACAGATATCTGAATACTTTGTAGACATTTACATATATATAGAAGAAAAATAAACATATTTTTCAATAGTTGAAATCATGAGTCAATCGAAGCTAAACCACCATGGAAAACTCGGAAGCACTGGACGGCCGTTTCGTCCTATTGTGGGACTCCTCATTCCCAGTCTTGCGAGCGAACGCTTAACCACTAGACCACTGAGCCGGCATCCGACGGTGTTAATGTCTAACTTCAACTAATCCACGAAATTGAGCTATACATTCACCATTGTCATCAGTGAGTTACTATCCCACAACTGACCTGGTTGACTCATCTCAACTAATGAAATTACTACAATTTCACCCCTAAACAGATATTTATTTATTAAAATAATTTATTCACTATTAGGATAATTAAATTCATGATAATTAATGATGAGGGGTAAATGCTTAGTAAATCTATCATTTAGAAATGAAATGTTACTATTACAATTTAGTTATATTTGTAAATATACATATTATCAAGATGATTAAAATGAATTCATTAACTGTTCGTTTAAAAGTACGGATCAGATATGAATAAGTAAATAATGATCATCTTTAATTTGTATGTGTTTCGCCACAAATATTTACAATAAAAAATGTATAGTTCTAGGTAAGTTTCCGATAGAAAATTAAAATAAATAGTGTCAATGGACTATGTTGAACTCGTTAATTAATGAACAGAATTACATTAATATGATAACTATCATACCGATCATACAAATGAGAATCATTCATATTACCAATCTGTTGGGTCTATATACTAAATAAAAGAAACAACTAATAACTATTTGTATGGATTTAAAATTTATCAGCAATGCATCAGAACAAATGAGTCAAGTCAAAATATAGTCTTTTAAAAAAATGAAGACTATACTACTTTAAGCCAATAGTGTTAGTATTATCCATAGGCCATTAGTCTGGAGGTGAAAAATATTTCAAATGATAGAGTTACGTCTGTTAAATGGATTAAATGTGCATTTCCCAAGTTACAATAATTATATTTTAACACTAAAAGTAAATACTACTGATGTTAAGAGATAATGTTTCCTGGAACATATTAACAGATATTGTTACAAATATGTATTTCATAAGTTACGTGATTAGTTATATGCTATAGCAACTCTCCTACAATCAATTTCCAGTATGGTTAATTTTTATTAAGCCCTTGAATTAACTTACTTAACAAACAATATTCTTCAAACAGTAACAATTCGCATATTTCTTTGTACTATTATAGTCAATATCTTCTCTGTATAGACGTGTACGCTTGACCACATGACAGTCTACACACGTATCTCTCTGGCTTAAATATCGCTTAATGAATCATTCTGTTTCCCATGATATATGTACTCGAATCCTACTAATAGTCTTTGCCTTGACTAGCTGCGCGTTGATTCGATTTGACTTTAAAATTCACCTCTATATTTGTCGCTCTGCTTCATATTCGCTCGATGTGCTTATAGCTTTGTGATCTGTGTTATCCTCTAATAAACTGTAGTCCTCGCTTCTTATTGCCTTCTGATTTGAAACACCGTTGGGATTTATATGATAACGGTTATCAAGTTTATTGATTAACGAAGCTAAGCCACTACAATGCTAATATAGTGTTCATATACGTGGACGTGTGTTGATCAATCTCCTAAATTGAATTTTTAGTATTTACTTAGTCTGATGATACAAAAAAGTCCTGTCAAATTATTATAACAGATTTCCAAGAATTTTGAACAAATCCACTCATTTGATAAACAGCTACTAAAATTTATTTAGGAAATAAAGAATCAGAAGGGCTCTTTTTGGAGATTTTAATTTTATAGTTAAATTGGTGAGTCGGTTCCTAGTATGGGAATTCTCAACACTACGCATCCATGACCACGCCGCCCCACAAGATTCGAACCCAGGACCAATCGGTCTTGAGCGCGAACGCTTAACCTCTAGATCCATTCGTTAAAATATTATGGTTAATTTCAGCACTAATATGAAATAATCGATATGTAGTTGAACAGTTAATGAACCCGATTAATAAATTTAGCTCAGAGTTAGTAGTAAGCATTACGGGTTAACTTTAGTGCATGCAATTTTATCGTAACTGACTAGTTTCAAAGTGATATTACATCATACCTGTCTGGCATTTTGCTGTAAACTTTGAAAATGGCCATCGTTGTTTGCAAAAAGTTAATATCTGGTATTAGCAATTACGTAATTAGTTTGATATATACACTACATACAAGCTTATTGATTTTTTGAAGTAGTAATATTATATAACTTATATAGGTCATGAACAATCATCACAAATAATCGCGTTAACACATAATAAATATACATGATATGAATTGGGCGCAGACAACCAAAAATGATGTTCGTTTAGGCCTTAGTAACTAAATAAATCAAAATATTAATTTTTCAAAAGTTACCAACAACTTTGTTCCTGTTTTAATACACTGCTATTTTGAATAGAACGTACAAAAGCGAAACATAACTAGGAGCAAATACTTAAGAATTTTTCATTCAAGTCTATACTGGACCTCACTAGAAATCATTTTGATCTCTTCTTCTAAACTCTAGTCGCTGATGACAACACATTTCTTGAGCATATAAAGTCCGATAAACGAATAATAACTGCATTTGAATTGAAGTCTGATCATTACATTATAGCACATATGACCAGGAAAATAGACGCCAACTCGGGTGTGTAATTTGTGTTTAGTCGGGGAATCCAGATAAATTTAGTAGAGAGAAGCTGTTATCTTATAGTTCAACGTAAATGGTATCAAGAATTCATTATCAACATCACCATTTAGAAAACAAACATCGAAATACTGACAGTTTGTTATCTAAATATTTACACTTGATCGATTATGTACGATCAACCTGTTTCAATGGGACAATACATTATTATACTTTAAAGCAAAACAAAGAAAAGACTCATCATTTGAATCATGAACAACTTTTGTTTATTTATTCAATAAAGAAATAGAAAAGAAATCAAAATATAAAAAGAATTGTCAGGTTGATTAAATTAAATCAATTCTCTATGGTTTTTTCTTTAAAAGTAGAATGCAACCTATCCATATCATTTTTTGTTATATAATAATTCTACATACACCAATAAACGATTCTCAAAAGAGATATTCAATTTTGTCCATATTTTTTGTATGTACAGTTGGGACATTATATGCAGATAAGTAATCAATTTACAAAAAAAGAAACAATTACATGCAATTTTACTGCATATGACAAAGTAAATCTGTTAACAATCTAAATGATCACGTTTCAGCTACTGTCATAATTATAGTAATAGTTAATCTAAACATCAGATCACAGGTAAGACAAAGTAGTATGTACACACTTGGTGTAAAATATTAAGTATTCTAGAAATTAGTTTACACATTTATTTGATAGCACATGTGATGGACGTATTGAATGTCGAAGTTTTTTGGCCCATGTAAAATGACGTACATTGCTATTATTTGTTGTGGTATAAATACTAGAATTTGATTGGTATCTTAAGGGATCACGAGTCTCAATAAATGAACATTTAGGTCTTCTACAAATATCAGTATTATCATTTGTGAGACTACTAGTGTTTATCTCCTTTAGTCTTTCTGTGGCAAGAGATGGTAATATTGCTGGGCTAGTAATACACTTTTTTCTATTTATTGTGAAAGGTGTGTTTGCATTAAGTGAACGACGTCCTGAATTTGTTGTAACTTTTGAAACAGCACGTCTTAATAAAGAAAATGGTTTTAAACTTAACCGACCTTTAAGAGCACTTCTGGAATTCACAAGTGTAGCCGGGTTATTATTAGGAGTTTGCGAAATAAGACGTTCTTCGTTCTCCTGACTTTTATCATGACTTTTTGGAGTTTGCAACGAATAACAGTTTAAATGGGTCTTTGAATGAAGTCCATCATCAGATGTATTGACTGATCGTGTTTCTTCACTATAACATATGGAAGATGGCAGAGACGCTATTTTACCCTCATCATGTGCTGTAGAGAGATTGTTGATAGTCCTAAAGTCAGATTTATTGAGTGTTGTTGATGTATCTATGTTGGTAAGGTTATTTGAATGACAACATTGACAAATATGGGACTCAGAAGTAGCTATAAGATGACCATGTTCCGAGAAGCAGCTGCATATACATCTGGCAGAAACTGCTATTCCAAAAGGTAGTGTATTAATATTTTCTATGAGAGTAGTAGGCACTCTTCTTCCTCTTTTGTCAATATGTCTTAGTATAACCTTGTTTTCAATTGTTTCTTCTAAACAAATTTCTGCTGGTGTATTAGAATATTCATCAGAGCCGGTTGTTTTGGGTTTTGATTTTTGTTTTTCCTCATCATGTAATTCCTCATTTATTCTTAAAACCCTTTCTTCATATGGAGACGAATTGTTTGTCTGTGAAGATAAACATGAACAACCTGAAGTCGACCAGTTGGACGAGGATGTATTTGATGAGGTAGTCTTTTTAGGTATGCATTTAACACAATTCAAGTTAGGTGATCCAAGTATGTCAGTGTATTCAACAGAAGCAGATGAATTGTTGAAACCAATACCTGATGACTGTGTCGTTACACTTAGTGGTTGACGTTTAAGATTTTTAAGTTTCCCATCAACTGAATAACTGAAAATCAAAGATGAAATAAATGAAATAAATTTGTTGAAAAAAATATAGATTGAGAACCTAAAATTATATTCTGCATTTCAAAGCATTAATATTAGTACTAACAGTTATTATTACCTTTCATGGACTGTTTTCTTTTTTGTATTATCCATGTATTCACTGGAACAATTTTGATTATTGTTGAATTGTGGAAGAGAGCGAACTCGAGCAATTTTGTTCAGTAGACTATGTGGAAGATTGCATGTATCATCAACAGAAACAATGAAGAGTTCTGATGATAATGAATGTGAACGTTTGGATGTTTTAACATATTTTCGACGTCGATCATGAACAACCGTTTTATGTACAGTACGATCTGGAGATGTTAGTTTATGTTGAACGACAGCGCTGGTTAATGTCTGTTTATAAAAAGAACAAATAATTCATAAGTAAAACGTCACATCGCATTGAGAATTACTGGAAACCAATTAATAATTATTTTCAGTCAGATTTACTAGTCCAAACTACACCACTATTGAAAACTTGGAAGCACCGGACGGTCGTTTCGCCCTAGTATGGGACTCCTAAAGGGTGCGCATCCACGACCCCTCACCAAATGGACTCGAATCCAGGACATTCGTTCTCGAGCGCAAACACTTAGCCTTCAGGCCACTGAGGTGGCAACCAACAGTGTCAATGTCTAACTTCAGTTGATTCATGGTATGGCGCAAACCTTCATCCATTTTCACAGGTAGATAACTGTCTCTCCGACACGGATTGCACTCCACTTGTCATGACTGCTCAGTAGAACTTCAGGACATCTATCTTGAAGTTAGTCACCAGTGAGCACATGATTATTACCAGTATCGGGAATTGTGGTATTTTCACGGTCGAATTCACAAGTCAACCACTATTAAAAAATAATAACGACAAAACGGCCGTCATGTAGTCTAATTTGGATAGACTCTTGAATTCAACTGTGAAAATAAATAATTTATTCACCAGTTTTGTGTTATTTTTTATGTACATGTACATTTATTTGCATTACAATTCTGCTCAACTTTGTTTCCAGTTGTGATATAAACTAAAATTGAATGAGATGTTAATAGTTATTCAGAAAAAGAGATCAGTAATTTTATAAACTCATAAACTACATATACAGTACGCTTTCATTTAGATGTTACTTTGAAAGAAATGAAAGTAGATGATCGAGTTAATGAGTTGCATGGACTTTTCTGTCAAGTAAGTTTGTTTTTTAGCGACATTCAAAATGCCCCACTACTTTTGAAATTATTTGTAATAGATAATGAAATAGCTGTGGCATGCAAATTAATTGTCATCAGTTAATTATAACTCACCGGAGGATTGGTAGTATTGGAATCAGAAGGATGATGGAAACTTTTGTTCAAAGCAGTAACATATCTAGTTTCTACAGGATATAAAACTGAATTAGATGAGGTGGATTTAGATTCAGTTGTTATATCTTGCTTAATTGGTGTTGCATTCATTGTAGTAAGAGGATCTGGATGAAAGTATTCATCAATAACTTGTTTTACTGGACATTCTGCAACCAATTTCTCACACTTGAAAGATTCTTCATAGCAGAGCTTACTATGACGTGGGAGAGTATGTTGTATCCGTCTTCCCACATTTGTTGACTGAGGGGCACCTGTAAAAATGTTGTTTTTACGTTCAAGACAATTGTTTGGAATTTTTGTAGTGGTATTAGGTGTAACCGGTGTGGAGATATCATGAAATTTTATTGCATCAAGCTTTGATCGTCTAGGTGATGCACCGCTCCCTATAGTCCAGTTAGAAGAACTAAGTTTAAGTGGATTCCATGTTCTTCGTCGCTTGAGAAACTGGTTTTGTATTATTTTTCTCTCAACTGAAATAACAGGCTGCTTTTTATTCAATTGCTGATTTGACAATAATATATTTTTTATATGATTCATTTGTTGAGTGATATCCTTCAACTAGGAATAAATAATAAAATCAGAACAAATTTTCATTATGAAATTTGATTGAGACAAAGTATGAATAGTTAAATGGCAGAACACATTGAATTCTCAAAATCTATAGAATGCTTAGAAGAAAACACTGACTAGTGTAGAAATGAACAAATCCATATTCGAACAATAATTAGGAGTAAGATGTGTTTAGAACTACTGGTAGGTATAAACCTTAAACAACTGCTATCATATTATTCACCAAAATGATCTATTTAAAGTCGTAATAAAGGCATCGTATAATATAAACTGCCCCTAAATACCCTAGTATAGTTGCGGGTGGAGAGCTCACTCTTCCTCTCGAAACGCTTCTCACATAGCCATGTGTATACAGACTCTATCAAGGAAATCCTACTCACTTCCTCCTCGCGGAGGGGTCAGTCAGCTACAACGTAGGACCAGGAACATATACGCATCGGTTAAATTGCTACACCTCATTAGCACAACAAGATGAACACCAGATTCATAGAAGTAGTTAATTCAGTGATGGTAATATATAAAAGAAAGATTGCATATAACGACATAGTACAAGAAGAAAGAATTAGTTCTAAGAAAGATAATGAAGCGATTTTAATCTCATAGTTTAAGGGAAGATAAAGACTGTATACACCGACGCCATTCTGACCGATTCTCAGCACTGACACCCAGAGTATCCAACTATTGGTTACGAGTCACGCGGACCCCAACTACGTAATCTACATGTACCGACATGGCTCAGACCAGAAGTTAGTGACCTCAAGCACTGATGCCACGTTTTGGTTCGCGGAGTGCTTAAATAAGAAGACGAAAAGAGAATGTCCGACTCTTTTACCGGGTTGGTGGATATGAAGGATCCACTTGGCAGAGTTGGAAATCAATGGTGAATATAGGCTCTAGGATCCTGAGAAAACAAGTGGTGTATGGACCTCTTGTTGGTCACAGGCTACCATGGGACTGCATCTGCTAACGTTGCTCCACTGCCTTGTGGATTATACCTCTAGGTCAAAGGCTCGGGGTTTGGTCACCTGAAAAAACCATCTATATAGATTTGGGCACCTAGGCAGTATTCCGGCCCTCACACAAATCGAACAACGAAGTGTGGCACATATATATTTGGTGCCTCCTTTTACCAATGTGTTTAAATAAATAGACAGTAATATAAAGTATAGTAACACCACCGAAAAAAACAAAGTTACGTACACCGTTTGTTGACTATTTAAGTCACTAAATCACAGAACTAGATGACAGCAGAATACATTATATGATGATAATCACAGAGATATTAAAATAGAATCAACACAGTTAGCTCTTTTCAACATACAAACGAGTGTTACAAAAGATTAGTTATATAAGAAGCCTATGTAACGCAATAAAACAGTAACAGTAAGTATTGATGTGGAAATTACCTTTTTAGAATTAGATTTATATGCAATTTTATATGATTCAAATTTCGTCTCTTTTGCTCTTTGTTTATGCACAGCATATAATTGTGATATAACTGCAAAATCAACTTCAAGTCGTCGTAATTCAATTTCATAGGCTACACGATCAATATCTTCCTCTTTTTCATCGTGAACATCACTGTCTATTTGTGTAGCTTGATTATTTTCAACTAAATCTTCGGTTACCAAGTTTTTCAATCTTAAATCACTATCAAACTTTTCATCTTCCAGACATTCAATGTTCTTGTCAGAGTGATTATGACAATTAATATTTGATGATAAATTACTAGGGTAATTGGATATTATTTCTTGATTATTATTAGTATTATTCATACCATTTTTAGTTGATCTGTGATCACTTCGAAGAGAAATTGTTGGTGAATAGTCAGCTGATAGGAATGAACTGTAATCAGATATTGATGTTACATGATTTAAGTGATGATAATCTGATGGAGTTAAATGAATATCCGTTTTAAATTTATAATATTGACGTTTATCAAAAGTTAAATGCCCAGAACTATAATCGTGAATAGAAGTATTTGAATTAGAGCATCTATCAGTTAAATCAATAACGTTATATAACTTTTCATTTGGTAACAATAATTCAGTACTAATACTACGACCAAATGCTTCAACTAAACGTTGTGCTGTATTTTGATGACGTTTGATAATTTCGTCATTTGGAAGTGAAAAATTATCGATTTCTGAATTGATTTTAGTTGATTCAAATTCTACTGAAGCATTTTCTGTTGGTTTATTAGTAGCCTATATAGAATGTAAAAAGAAGGATAAAAGGAATTTTACCAATTAATTGTAACGTAAAAGGAAACATTTTCGTAATAAATCAAAACTAAACAGAACACTATTAACTGAACCATAAATTATGTCCAAGTAGCAACAACATCTTAAATTCGATTCAACTTTATGTTAAGACAATAGACAATTTACTTTTTAGTGATAAAAAAAAATGAAATTTTACGGCGGTTAACATGCTCTAGTCTAATGCAATGACATTTCTAATGTATCTGAATATCATAAATATTTATCAGCTAGCATGACTAATTTCACTTATCTATCCTTTCAGAACAACAGAAGAGAACTACTGTAAATAGAACATTTCAGTCCTGAAGTTGTATAAACAAGATGAACTGTAATAAAATACCTAATAGCCTTATGAAGTTGATCGTCAAGAAATTTTCACGTAGTAAGATTATCGTTGAATGGTCAAGAAGGTCAACAGCTACAGAATACAATCATTTATGGATATTTCCGATTTGCTTTAATTTTGTTATTTAACGACTGTACAATTAATAATTTAATCTAATTTTTATGATAATGTATATAATGGATAAATGTAAGAAGAAAAATGTGTTTATTCCATGTGACGGACAATCATAACAAGAAAAGAAAACAGTGGAGAATTTCAATTTAGCTAACTGGTCATATGTTATAAGAAAACTTCATAATGAAAAATAAAATAATCGAACACTTACAATAGTTAAATATTTCTTCTTTTTCTTTAGAAATTCATAATATTCTTGTTTCATACTGACTGTACTTGCTTTATGAACTAGTACATGTGATAAAGGATATGATGTATTCTTTACAGGTTTATTGTATATACCAAGTTTCATGCTTAAAGATTCATAGTCTGACGGTACATTTCCAGTAATTGACTGTTCAAAAAAGAAAGAAAATTGAATTATATTATTCTTAAAACTCTACTTATGAAATGAAATCTAATATTCAAGAGAATCCAACATTTAAAAGAAATGGTAAGAATATGTTTTGTATGATTGTTCAGTTATAAAAACACAAAAAAAGTAAAATGCAGTAAAATTTGCTTTCTGTATATCATAAATGTTGTGTGAACGAGTTCGCGCGTGACCAAAGGTCCTGGGGTTTGAGTATTTGGTGAGGGATCGCGGATGTGCATTGGTGAGGAGTTCGATATTAGGACGAAACGCCCGTCCAGTGATTCCAGGATTTCGATAGTGGTCTAGCTTAGTTTGACTCATGAATTCAATTATTAAAATTACTAAAATCTTCACAGATCCCTATTGTGATAACATGTTAAATGTACAAACAGCAAACCTCAATGAATGTATTGAAAATAGTGTCCAAATTCTACATTTGTAAAATATCTGACATAATTTATATAAATCGTGATGCAACTACATTACAAGTTGTTCTATATAGACATGTGCAATAAAGTTAAATAATTGATCAAGTTTAGCTGATTTGTAACTACTATTTAGATAAGGGTCTGTAATGGCAAAGAAATTCCCAACCCGAACTCCTTTATTTATAACTATTGGTTTAACTGGATTTATGATCTTTCGGTTATAAAGGTGGTATAAACAAAATAGTTGTCGCACTTTAAGTATTCGTGATCTTTTTATGTCAAATAAAATAACGTTTATCATTATCACCAATGTCCAGCTACAAAAATATTCATTTGTCAGGTGGTTACAGACATTCAGGAAAAAAACCAAGAATTCAATTTTTTGATTGACAAACGTTAAATTTTCACGAATAGTCATGAATACATTGTTTATTACTTACCCATTCTTCATGTAACAATGTCAGTAGCTCTTTATCAAGTTGTTCTAGTCGTTGAACAATTTGAGTGTGACGTTGAAATAATGACTGTATATCATCACGAAGATAATTTTCAGATTCATCAAATGGATGCATTCCTGTAGATGGTTTGTAATGTTGTAATGAATTTTGAAGCTCTGTTATACAACCTATAATAAATTATATAATTGCATAGATTAAGGTAAAGAACCGTAAAATAGTTGGTAATTTGTTCTTCTATAGAGAATGATGTTCAAAAAAAGATTTCGAGAACAAAACTGACTTTACCTTTATTACGTAGAGATCGAACTGAAATGATAACCACGTGTTCAAAAAAACATTTTTTCTTAGAGAAAGGTAATAACATACAGTTTGACCTCAAGTGTTTTTTTAAGAAATGAAAAACACTCGACCGATGTCAAGAAGTGATGGAAAACAAACATTGAAGAAAAAAGAATAGCAAACTACGGAAATGAACTTGGACATCGAAAAAAGTGGATAAAATATTTTTTGTCTTATATAACAAAAACAAATCTTCATATCTAGGTTACACTAGCATTCAGACACTGAATTATATGACTGATTACAAATAGAGATTATATATATATATATATATACATATATATATATATATATATATATATATATATATATATATATATATATATATATATATATATATAGGTGAGTCCGAAATCAATAAATTGTAGTGAATTATGCGTATCACACGAAATTTATCGTCATTAGACTTAGCAGACAACTTCTTATGGTGGAGCTTAAATAAAGAAATGAAAGCAGACATAAGATGTAAGTGATGAACAAGTAACAATCGATCACATTTAACTAAGATTCTTGTCATTAAATTAGATTTGGTATGTTAAATATTGATTTTGGTGTCTGATATAATAATGACACCATAGTTATTACCAGTGCACCCTAAATGAAAATGTCACTATCCGAATAATTTTACCAGTAAGTGTACATACCATCGTTTTCTTCTTCGTATGACAAAATGCTTTTCGGTTACAAGTTAAAACATCATTGTTATATTTATGTAATTCAACTCAAGTTTCTTTTTTATTTTATCTTAAGATCATGACTAGTGATGATGTAACAGTTTCAATTGTTTATGGGTAAAATATCATTGAATAACAAATAGTTATGAATCATTTTGTCAAGTTAAACACGATAAGGAAAAATATTTCTCACGACTAAAGGTCATATTATTTATTATTGATCAAATAGACTTACCATCTGATGACTTTTCCATAGTATTATGTGATTCTTTAAAAATCGATTTTTCTAAGGATATTCCTTGTTTGTTTCCATTTAAATCCGCAGAAATCTGATCGGAATTATTATTATTCTCATACTGATTACTTCGATGATTGTCCTAAAATATTACCGAAGAAAGATAAGTAATACTCATGTTAGGCGGGAGTACACGTATTTCGATGCATATAACAAGCATAAGAGTGACAGTTAATTGACTGAGTTGGAGCAAGCAATTTATTAAACCTGACCACTCGATAAATATATTCGACTAACCTACGTAGTGTTGGATAGAGAAATATTATAAGATCCAAAATATTTAAGAAAATCTATAATCTTATTAGTTGTAAAATGTATATTTAACAACTTAGTACGATGACTTCATTGTTGATATATTATTGGTTGAATGCTGAACTACTGTAGTACAAAATGTCTAAACTACGTATCCTGATAATTGCAATTGCACCGAATGATCTGTTGTTTCAGGATAGTTTTATAATGTTCATACAGAGATCAATTGATAACTGTATCAATAAGATTTTGACATGTGGACCAAATATATTCAAGAGCGGCGTAGAAATATCATAAACATCGACAAATTAAACGATGACCCAATTTTTTCAACCTTATTTCATTTTCTTATACTTGGAATAACCAGATATTATTGACAAACCTAATTTTTTTCAAAACTAAGGCGGAATGTTAAGTGTATAAATCAGTACATTTATACAAACATACGATAGTTACTTCAATATCTATATATTTAAATGTCAATCGATGTCTGGAAAAGTTTTAGTGCATAATCAGTTTTCTGTATTGAAGATCCTAATAAAAAATTCAATTATCTTGATATGGTTTCTTTCCTTAAAAATGGATTATTAATTCATTCATATTAAAATTTATTTTGTGAAGTTATTCGATTACTGAAAATGTATCATTAAGTACTACGATCTGATAATCAGATATCAACATATTAATATTTATCCTTAATGTTCATTCAGTCGTTGTTATTTCCGCATCGAAATTGAATGTTGATTATTTTACTATGTGTACATACATACAAAACGTTCTATGCATTACAAGTCCTTTCCATTATCAAAATGATAAATGTACTTTATATATATATATTATATATATATATATATATATATATATATATATATATATATATATATATATATATATATATGAGAGAGAGAGACAACAAAATTTTCACATTATGATCATATCAGATGAGTGTATTTTACAACATCTGTATTCAGTGAACGTATGGTCTTTGATTTTCATTTAGGTTTTTCTGGACACTATTGATCGGGGTTTCGCGTAAAAGATACTATCCGACATATAAATCTTCAAGTAATAAGTGTTTAGTTGAAAAAATGTTTATTATCCAGACGCCAAACATACAGTAATAAAATATATCAAAGACGAAAATTCAGGGAGGGTCAGTGAAATAACTGACGGAGAGCTTGCAAAGGATATAGTGAGAATTATATCGGGTTATAGCTGGTGACTATAAGTTATGTAAATGTGAGGTTGCTAGATACATTCACTAAAGTTGTATGAATGAATCTTAAACATCCTTTTCTTGACTTTGTTCCAGAATAATAATCGTGCAATGACTCATGTACTCAATTTCGAGCTGAACTGATGATTTCCAGCTCCTAAATCGCATTTCTAATGCTTGGAATCTGAATATCAAGTGAAATCAAGGGATTACAAATATTGATCTTATGATTAAAAACCAAGTACCATAACCACAAGTTGTAACGGTATGTATTGAGTGAACAATAAAATGGGAAGATGCACTAACAGAAACATGTTCTGGTGACAATTTAAAATGAATGTTATCAGAGAATAGTAACAACAAAGCCGCAAGTTAATAGTTGTCGAGTTATATGTGAGTCTATAAATGCCTCAGCATTTTTCCTATCAATCTCGAATTCTGAATTGACAAGACACTATCATTAACCAGTTCAGCAATAACGACATGACAACAAGCCCACTCATATGTATGTATATAACTAAATGACTAATTCAACTGATTTCGAGACATTTTAACCGGCTACATATTACATTGCATCATAACATTTGATAAATTCATTCAAACTACACAGCAATTTACACGTTTGTTGCTGTGCTACTTAGTTAACCTAGATATTGAAATCGTGAGGTCACACAACTTCAGTTATCCAGTATATCATACATTGTCTAAATACGAGAAATTTTTTCATGTATGTATTTTATGTGAATAAAATATAGGTGAAAATTGCTAGGATATATTTTTATTTAGAATGGTTATATTTCAAAATTATTGAACCGATTTAAAACCATATTTCATATATTCCAGGTCATGAGAAATAAGAATTTTTATCTAGAAACTGAACTAAACTTTAGGCATTCGGGAAATTAGCTATACACATCCCATATCTTTCTTAGACATTGACGACAATGAAGGTTAAATACGTCCTCAACATGATTCAGTATCTTTACTTATTTGACTCATTTACTGAACACTTATTCGGGTACTAGGTTATGATCCACATTGTAAACACAAGATATAGTGATATTATCCAGCGTCCTAAGCCAAAGTACGTGGAACAGGGTTCGAATATGAAAAGTCGGAGGGTTTAGTCATTCAGGATCTACTCCAGTAGCTTTATTACCGCGGTCAAATTTCCAATGATTTTGTCTCATATTTTACAAATTATACTTCTATTGCTAAATCGGAGTATTCAGACGTTCATTGACGATTATATGTTATAATTATCTGTCTTATTCGTTTACACTATCTTTGAACACTCATCTTTCCAAAAGTATTAAACCACTGACTATATAATCAAAATGTTACTGATTATCAGGTTTCTTGATGTTTTTACACACAAAAATATTACATAAATATTTATGAAATGTTTAATGCACTTCTAATCATTAGACTTACATGTAAAATATTATCATCTGAGTTTGGGTATTGGTTATCATTGTTACATGCGAGATAGGTGGTCATTGTATAATAAGAATAAGTATATTAGCTAATAATTCCAATAGTTGTAAATCCAAATCCAAAGTTTTTTTTGAATCCACTAACTGTAACAACACATTTAGTGTTTACGATTAGCGGTGTCAAATGTTGAGTATCAACCCGTTTGTCAGGCGACTGGCTAGTAGATGTTGGTATCAATAATTAATCAAATATCATATACTAAACTTACACGAGACTCAGACTTCAATTGACCAATCATCATCTTAAAAGAAATTGACCAATCATAATGATAGTAAATTCAGTGAAATTTTCTAATGGCTGATTAGTTGGGTGTTTTTTTATTGGTCAATCAACTATTTTGTCTGATTACTTCAATTTTATCATGTAATTGAATAAAAATTTACAAATTTACATTCTCTTTGACCATTGAGATTAACTGTGTAAAGTTATAGAACAATGGGTAGGGAAAACGTCGACATCCATACTTTTTTCATACCTTCTCGTTTACGAGCATCCATTAGAAATCTAATATAGTTGATCACAGAAGCCATGTAGAAACATGTAAAAATGGTTGTAATCATATAATCTGTTCAAAAGATTTTTGAAATCTTTTTATTGGTTGGGATTAGTCTTTTTAACAGTGTTAGAAATTGTGTTTTATCTTGTAAAAACCCAAATACTTAGCTTTTAGTTATTTTTTGTTTTAAAAATGAATTTTAAAGTATTTTACAGATAAGGAAAAGAAACAGCCTTCAATTACATTACTCATTTTCCAAAAAATATCAAGGTATTCACCAATATATTCCATTCGTAATATTCGCCAAAATGAAAAAAATTAGTTAAAAGGTTATCAGCTGTACAAGGTGATCATTAAAAAATCATCAATCATCACTAGTAACCATATCAGACAACTAGAAATGAATGATAATTATTGATAAGGGTAATAAAGGAAAAACAGGCCTATAACCGTGTCACTAGTTTTAGTTTTTGAGAAAAATAATGGATTTTAGAAATAATTTTCATTAAAAACTGAAAGTACCTGTAGAACTTTAGAAAAAGCAGCTTTATTGGAGGACAATTTTAACCCAGCCTGAGACTCTACAACAGTATAGACGGGTACTCTAGGTTTCTCAAATGGAATTACATCAGTTGGTCACTATTAGTCACTTGCCAGATGGATTCCCCAAAATTTTATTTACTCATCATGAAATGTAAAGTCAACCAACGTGAAGTTACCTGGCAAATCCAATCAAAATGAACCTCACTATATTGCAAAAAAATTCAATGTTTTTGTTCAAAAAATATGTGGACATTTCATCTATGATCGGATACGAAGTGAGACAAAACTGGATTTCAGTGTCTCTTAGTTTTTTATGATTAGTCAGTTTACATCACTCAGTAATTAGCACTATAATTAGATAAGTATATTCGTTCACATGTTAAAAATACACGCGAACTGTATTTGAAATAAATCAGATTTTAACTTGTGTTATTGTTTATATGTTGTGAACAATCTTTATTGCTTTTCAACAAAATGAAACAAAAATAAAATTTTAGACTACTGAAAATATTATACTTTTTCTAATACGTTGGTATCATTGTGATGGAGGTCATACGAATAACTGACATTTAAGTGATTTAATGCATGTAGTTGGTGTTGAACAGAAACATTGTTATGTGCTTTTTCATTTTCTAGTAAATTTCTGTTAATATCTATTCATAGACGGATGGAAAAGATATTGCTTATTCGAATTTCTTTGAACAATTAGCTCAAAAAGTAGGTGAGCATTACATCCTTCAAAATATGTTTAACACTGAGTGCTATAGTAAACCTGAGTTTTAAAACTAGTAACTATACTTAATGAGACAGAATCTCCAGATAGAGATATTTAGCTCCTTCAAACGTTGTATCCATATCGTCGGATCATTGATAAAGGAGAAAATAGTATTAGTCGGGGACTAATATTTGTTTGTGTACAGAAATAGTCAAGTTTATCGATAAATCTCTGGGATGCTTAAATGCATGCTTTCAACAAATTGAATACATTTAAAGTAACAAATCCATCATTATTGCTAAATATCTGTCGAATTGCTTACCATCAACTCCGCATATATTAACAAAGACTATACTTTTTTTACAGTTGATAGAAGCAGGTCTTGAAATACATAAATAAGGACAAGATGCTTACTAAACTTCATGGGAAGAAAATAAGCCAAATTTTTATTTATTTCTCACCTAGGATTCTAAGACTAAATATTTACATATAAATCATAAAAAAAATGTACAGAATAAGCTTAAAAGTAATCGAAAGTAGAAGTGAAGTTTGTTTTAGTTCAATTTACTCGGATTCTTATTGTTTAATATGGAATTCTAGGATCGAAAACAGTTTCCATCATGGACTAACAAAGCAATCTACCATTGCGGATAAGGGAACACTAGATATATGTATTGTCCCAGTAAAAAACCTTAACAGTTCTGAACCACGACTTCGTAGCGGGTCAAACTCAAAGAATTCATTTCTCGTTGTAAGCGAGTTATCTTCCGAATACTGGAGTAGAATATGGTTTGTCACATTTCAAACTTCAGTCGATGCAAAGTGTTGTGTGGCCATCAATATTTATCATCGGTAATAACTGTCTCACGCCTGATTTAGTTGAACCCAAACATTTTATGACACGTATGTTTCTGGAAAATTATTCAGGAAAAAACAATTTCAGTAGATCAGATTAAGAGTTTAACTTTTCGCAGTTCTCGAATTCATCGTTATAAAAAGGATTAAAAATATAATTCCCACATAATAAAATATGTTGGTACCCACCATATTCGTATGAAAATGAAGAATAAACTGGAAACCAGTTGAATTATCAGTGAATTCATTCAAAAAGTGATTTGATTTTCAATAATTGAATTCATATTGCAAAATAATTTGAGGAAAATTTTTAATGATAATTAACGGCCAGTAGAAGGTAGAAAATAATGAATAATTATCTATTGTTTTAGAAGCCGTCAGTTATTCAGTGTTATAGCTCTATTTGGAACTAAACTCGTGGATCTGTTGGTCTGTAAATTATTTTGACTTTTGACTTTTTCCAGTTATGGGTGTACAACTCTTCATTACACTAACGAATTGGTATTTTAAACGATCAACTTTAAAATGAAACTAGACATGACACATTAAAATTCTTACATAACTATTACCAAAAAAATATCCGCATTTTTCAGAGCACAGTTCATAAAGGTCATCAGCATACGGGTATCTATAAATATTTGTTCCTTTTAACCATTTAACTTAACCTCTGGCTAACCCGCTTTCTGTTAAGGATGTAGACATATGCATATTTCATGATTTTCTTGAGTTCATTTTCATGTTGAAATGATTAGTTTGATTGAAATTCAGACATTTGTTTACAACATGTACTGGTCTAAAATACACGAGTGTAAACTCACCCCCATGCTGCGTATGAAATATGTTTGGTATAACACAAAAAAATTCACTGTTAATTTCAAGACAGGTTAATCAATTCTTATTTTCCAGTTTTAAGTTTATTATTTTTCGTGATAGAGTACATCCGATTACTTGAACGTGTTTGATTGAGATAATGAATCAATCAATGTTAGACCATCATTGGAAACCTGGAAGCACTGGAAGGCCGTTTCGTCCTAATATGAGACTTCTCAATAGTACGCATCCACGATCCCTCACCAAAGGAATTCGAACCCAGGACCTTCGGCCTCACACGAGAACACATATCCTCTAGACCACTGAGCTGACATCCAACTGTGTTAATGTCTAACTTTAACCAATCCGCGAAATTGCGCGATCATCTTCCAATGATCTAGAGGTTAGCCATTCACGCGTGAGACCGAAGGACCTGGTTTTGAGTCGCTTTGGTGAGGGATCGTGGATGCGAACTACTGATGAGCCCCATGTTAGGACGAAACGGTCGTCTAGTGCTTCCAGGTCTTCAGCAGTGGTCTAACATTGATCGATTCCTGGTCCCATTAAAAACCTGAGCAATCTCCACAACCCTATATTGATACTTGAATGTCTGTTTAGTTATTTTAAAGGGCAGATAACTTAGACACCTTAAAACAATTTTACCAGGTTATGGTCCTTTGAGGACTATTCATTTATTTGTCTGAAACGAAAATAGTTTCGGATCTGTACTGACGATGATCACAGATTTCAACATATAAATCTTGGATCTGAACTGAAAAGCTGACAGGTATTTAACAAATAAAATTGTCAGGATATCGTAATAATATTACCATAAGTTAACAACTAATAGTCAATTTTGTACTGTGAATAATTGGCATAAGAGATAACGAAAAATGATGTCAACGAATTATCAAGATGTTAAAGGGAGATATCGCAACTTGACATCTTAATTAATAAAGCAGTAAGGTGAAGAGATTTTGACTCATGCACGGAACAACCACTCATTTAGACAATCAGTGCATACTGAATTCTACTTGCTAGCTTTCATAACATAATATTACTCAGTCAATTATCACCGAGTTCATCCAGTTTTAGTCACACCACGAAGATTAATTCATAAAAAATTATTTATCAAGTGTTCTGAAAAGTATACATCATCAAAATTTCCTTTGTTCCAAACGGTTTTGTGTATTATTCTCACTATAAATTATTTAGTCTATTTTAATTGACAAACTTTCAAGTTAATTGTCTAAGTGTCATATTGATAATTTGTAAATCCCTACTTCTTAACCTCCTTTTGTAAGTAATTTGCTTGATCTGTTTTTGGTACATTAACACTAAATTAAGTGTATCATACAAAACAATTTGAATAGTCAATCTTTCAAAAGTACAAAACAAGACTTTAGACTTACATAACAAAATAAGAAATCACTTATGTAATAATACACCTAAATTAAAATACTCCAAAATGACAAATTAGGAAGATATTCGATAATTACATCACAAACATGATGGGTATTATGATTAGAATGTATTCTTATTAACTGATCTGTACCAGTGGCAATCATATCAATCAATGCCTATGAAACCTTAAATATCTTAATTTTATTCTTTACTAGTCTGTCTGTTTGTAAAATTCTTTTATACTATATTGAAAGATAAGGTAAGGGAAACAGATGTTAAAGTTCGATCCTAAACTAGACTATCGTATTCATCGATAACTTTGTACTAAGTTATCAAACATACTCATAAAACTACAAGGTTAATAACCTTTAATTACTCAACAAACACTGATTCCAAAAAGAGAGCAACTCCGGGGACATTTCTGAGTATGATAAGACAGTAGGATTATGGTTTAATGGTTGAAATGCTTGAAATTCTCAAGTTTTCATCTGACTCGGTTGGGACAACTGTACAGTATCAGCACGGCTCACATGAAGAGTAAGACACAAAAACTAGTTAGCTTCTACATAGATATTTTTGTGGAGCTTTGCCTAATTGATGGTGAAGGATATAACGTTATGCTGAATATAATTGTCAAACTCGTGTCAAATAAAGGATATGGTAATTTTGTACAGTACTAGATTACGGTTACACTGTAGAATGGGTCAACTAAAATAGATTTTAACATAAACCATTAAAATTGTTCTGAATAACTTAAAGATAATATAATTGCTTGCTCAGATAAAGTTTAACGAAAAACTGCCTTTTTAAAAAAACAGGAAAATCATAGTCAATACACATTATGTAAAGTTATTTTAGAAAACTAGTAAATTACTGTAATAGTAAACAGTTTAAACGAATGCAATTAAATTGTTTGGAATATGAACAAAAATTTGACTTCTTTTAATCATGTTCACCATTCTATAAAATGATCATTTGTCTTTGATTGAGATCATGAGTCGATTAATGTTAGACCACCATTGAAAGCGCGGAACCACTAGACGGTCATTTCGTCCTATTGTAGGACTCCCCAGCAGTGCACATTCACGATCACGTGCGCAGGACTAGAACCCGAGAACTTCGTGCTCACGCGCTTCCAGGTTTTCAACAGTGGTCTAACATTGATCGATTCATGAACTCAATCAAAAACTCAACAATCTCCACAATTCCGTACTGATAATTACCATGTTCTCACTAGTGACTAGCTTCGTGAGGTTATTCTCGGAGTTCTAGTGAGAAGACTTGACCAATGGAGTCCAATCTGTGTCAGGTAGAGACAGGTATCTACCTCAGACAATGGAAGATGGTCGCATAATTTCGTGGATTGGTTGGGGTAAGACATTAACACCGTTAGAAGCCGGCCCAGTGGTCTATAGGGTAAGCGTTCGCGTACGAGACTGAGTTCGAATCCGACGTGCGGGATCGTGGGTGGAGTCCCGTACTAGGACGAAACGGCTGTCCAGTGCATTCAGGTTTTCAATGATGTCCTAGTGTAGATCGATTCATGAATTCAATTATCAAATTATTTCTAATATAAAGTTATGTATCAAATAAAAACTTTAGTCTCAACTGAATAGCTACTGAAGAGTCTAGAACAAAAGTTATTTATTTCAATATAATCATATTTAATCTAAATTTAGATATTTTATTTTTAGACTAATATAATTGATTGCTTTTTGTCGTTATTTTCAAATCAAATACATGCTTGAGTGAAGTTACTAAGAAACAAAAGTATTCTGTCGATAAAAACCATTCTCGCACTTATTGAGGATTCAATAGTTTGGTGTTACTGGCTTATCTATGAATATGGACAGAAATATATCATCATGTATATAAAACATATTTAAAAAAAGGAGATAAACTTGAATGTTATGAAATGATCAGGTTTATTTACATTCACACTTACTCGCGAATAAATGAAACTATCTAAAAAGACCTTTCATTATGAACTGACATCACCTAAAGGACTGTTGAAAAGCAAGAATCGATGAATAGTTCATTTGTATTAATTTGAGATTTCTCAACAGTGTGAATATATTTGTATCATACATGAAGGAACATAATATATTTAAATCCCTTATTAAGTACTCTACATTCAAATCAATGAGTTTGAATCCAGTGTTGCATATTTCCAAGTTTAGTTAATTTGCAGGATTCATATTTACTATTTAACTCTATAAACATCAATTTCTACACTTCATAAATCTCTTTGACGATTCTTAATATTCTTTAATCACCCATTGACAAAAGTTAATTGTAATTAAATCTAGATTGTAATGAAACATATTTCCTGTTTGCTGTTGTTGTTCTTCTTCTAGATGAACTAATTTTCATGATTTATATTCTAACTTCCGTATAAATAATTTTATTGGCAATTAATCATTATTCTTTATTATTTTTGAATATTATCCTTTCTCCTTAAGTTAATATGATTAAACTTTTACAGGTTTTCTTTGATGAAATCATATTTACTGAATATAAAACTATTGCTGAAACTACAACATATATGTATTAAGGTTCAGTACATTCATATTTTGAATTGTGACATACACACACACACAAAGAAGTTTTGTGTAAAATCACTCAGGTTAATGGTAATGTTTTCAATCTTTGCTACGTCTTTTACATTCAGCATTTTCAATCATTTTTCCAGTTATTTAAGTAATGGGTATTAGAAAGTAGATGATTTTTTTTAAAGATTCAGTTTCAAGCCCTAAATTTAAACTAGTACTTTTAATTAGTTATGTCGGGATGAGATACACTGAAATATACATAAAAAACAATTATAGATAAATTAGTGGTTTCAGAAAATAAGGATACTTCAATTTCCCTCTAGGTAGTTAATATCCATAAGATGCAAATATTGGTTAGGCTGCTTTATTGAATAAGTAAATCCAATTGTTTATTATCAGTGTGTCACTACATTTGTGATTCGCATTGCTTTTGATAGTCTTTTATAAAAAAGCTATTCATTAAAAAATATTTTAATATATCAAACTGTTTATTGAGTACAATAATCGTGTAAAATTTCTCTACTTTAAACTATTATCATGACACTTAGAGTAAACTAATGATTTCATTTAAAACTGTTCTCGTTCGCGAGCGAGACCGATAGGTTCTGGGTTCGAATCCCTCGGGAGGGATAATGGATGCGTGTTGCTGAGCAATCCCATGCTAGGACGAAACAACCTTCCAGTGTTTGCAGGTGTTCCATTGTGGGTCAGCTTTAATCGACTCATGAATTCAACTACTAAATTTTTAAAATCTCCACCAAACCCCCTTCTGATAAAACTTAAGTTAAATTTACCTACACCTCAGTGAATGTTAGTCTATTTACTGGAGATGATGTAAAACAGTCCTTTCATTTACCTCAGTGTTAATTTGTTGATAAATTCAGTACTCACCGTTGTTTGTCAATTAGGATTTGACATCTATTTTCGGAACGATCATTTATCTTTAAATAAACTCAATAATTTAGGTATGAAGATAAAAAATACTATTAAGATCGTTCAGTACTTTCTCACTACATAGAATGTAACCAAATAATCAGCTACTTATTACTTTTTTAAATCACTTATGTTGATCTACAGTATTCAATACACACGTACAGATAGGCCAAACATAACTACTCATTCAGATATTCAGTAGTATGATTCGTAGATATATTAAACCTGTAGTATTATCTTAATTGTCTAATTAAACAGTTCATAAATTTCAATTTCAACACTTATTTACTCGAGTGAAACTAATTAAATATGCAACTATATTATACTATTCTCTCAAATCAGAATACAAACTTGTAAATAGTTTCTCAAATTTAAAACCATTGGCAATGTGTTTCATATATTGAAGAGGTATGATAGTATAATTAACATATACAATCGGCTCTTAAACTAGAGAATCACCAAGGTCATTCATTTAGCTGACATCTTTCAAATCCAATTATTATGAATTACATCTCTGAGATGCTAAAATCTATCTGAGATGTAAATTGTTTTACAAATGCATTCATCGATTACTAACTATTATTGACTGTTTGGATTATTAATCCCGTTATGAAAAATAATTTCTATATATATACTCATTTTCTTTTATCTTTATTCACCGATTGTAATACCATCCAGTACCAGTAGTACCATAATTTTTATGATCTGCTGAGATTTTTTCCTTCTAGATCAACTGATGCATTTAAGATTTTGAACGCAATAGTTGTGAGTTAATTATGTATAAATATTAATAATTTTTCCTTCCAAATACCTAGCAGTATCTAAAAGTATTGTAAATGAATAGAGAAAAAAAGAGTCAATGGAATAATTTACCAGTGAATTAAACATCAATGTTCATTTCAGAAAAAAATATATTAAATACGCAACATATTCATTGGTTTGCCTACGCAAGTTACTGGATGTCCGCTGACCGGATATCATCAGCAACAACCTACTGTGGGAGAGAACAAACCAACTTGCAGTTGAAGAGGAAATCAGGAAAAGACATTTGAAGTGAATAGGATATACATTGAGGAAATCACCAAATTACATCACGATGTAGGCGCTAACTTGAAATCTTGAAGGGGAACGGGATAAACGAAGGCCAAAAAACATACTGCACCGATAATTGGAGGCAGACATGAAAAGGATGAATAGCAACTGGAAAGGATTTCCCAGGATAGAGTTCAATCGAGAATCCTGGTGGGTGGCCTATGATTCTGCACGAAGGGTAACAGGTGCAAGTAAGTAAGTAAGCAAGCAAGTAGGTAAGTAACTAATATTCATTGGTATGTTTATAGTCAATACAAACATTTTCAAAGATGGTGGAGAAGACTTGTAGCTCAGGTAGGTGATTTAGGTGGAGTTTTGTTCTCTGAGCTGGGTTGTCTGGTCGTGGAGCTTCCATTGTTTTTCTGGACATCACTAGCACAAACTTCAGGTAACTCTGAGGACAAAACCTCACCTATGATAACTAAATTTGTTGAAAACATTATTACTACAGAGTTAAGGATAATATGTATGGTAATGTCCCAGCTATTGTATGAATTATCTCTTTCTGCCAGTTACATGACCCTATTTTTTTTCTAACATCGACAATGTTATTGTTTTAGTATACAACCATGACACTAATATTTCAATGAATTCATAATTAATAAAGTATTTGACAATGATCTTGATAAGAACAGTAAAATCATATTCATTTCATTATTTCAAAGGTCATTTTCGTTATCCATTTTCTTGGCGTTATGTTTTGGTCTAAACTATTTTATTTTATTAGTAAGCATTCTTGTGGATAAACAGTAATAATATGAAAAGGGATTGATTACTCACACATCCAACTATTGCATCATCGGAACAAATAACTTTTGTCTTAAATGTTATCACCAATTCTTATTGTTTAATCTTTACTCCCGTCCAATTCTGACAAGTAATGACATACTTAATTGCCATTTGATTACTTAACAGATAAAGCTTTAGTTGTAATTCTTAATCTATAAAAAGAAAAGAGTCACGTTCTAATCCAAAAAATATAAGATTAAACTGATTAGATATAAACACACGTACCATGTATTATTATTATTATTATTATTATTATTATTATTATTATTATGAGATCCATTAATATTGAGCAAGCCGATCGATAGGTTATCTATCCAAACTAGTAAACTTGTTGAACACGTGGCAAACAAACAAGAATTAAGCTTTTTATTAATACATAATATGGGAGATCCCACGTGACATTTCTTCTTATCAAAAGCGTCGTTTAATGATAACTATATAATATAATGTATGTATTATGTAGATATACAGGGAAAATATAACTGAACAGAGTGAAAACTCGGGGGAGAGTAAGAGGCAAATAGTGATTACTCAAAATACATTGAATAAAGGTGATGAGGTTGTAAATGTCTTAAATGTTGAGGATTAGAAATTTCTATTAACTTCTAGCCAGTGATTTAGGTTTGTTAGGGTTTGCTTAGAAAAAAAGTAATTATTGTCAGGATTTCATTTATATAAATAATTACTTAATAAAGTCAATAATTTTGAAGAAAATGTCTAACTCAAATGATTTCATCAACTAATCTTTTGATATATAAAATACTGTAATCATTATCATTAAACGCAAATATTTAAGCATCTGGAATGGCTTGATAGTGTAATAAATTTAGTTTTGTGTTACGAATTCGAAAACGGTATCAGAATTAGAATTAATTTTTTGTGGAATGGATTATTTGTCAGGAATCTCGATACAATTCTGATAATGCTTAATTTACTTACTATATCGTTATAAATATAACGATAGAACAGGACAAAGGCAAAATGCCCAAAGCTAAGCACTTACGCTTAACAGATGGTTGTGGTTTCATCAACCTAGATAACTTTCATTAGTGATCCCAACTAGATTTACATATTTACATATTTTCACTTCGAAGTTTAGCATATTTCCTAACAATATGTTAGATATCACGTAGACTCCTATGCCTAAAGTAAGCTATAGTATATTTAGGTATGGATTAGTTTTTCCTCGGTAGTGATTATGTTTTCAACCTGGTAATCTAACTTATCGTACGATGTTTTCATTTCAGTTGATCGAAGGTAATCGAAAGGAAACGTTTAATCACACGTTTTGTACAATTTGTTACTCATCTGCTTGGTGTATCTGGAATCCTGAAAGAATTGACATTTCTTTTGACATTCAAACTCTTATCGATGCACATGGTATTCAGTCACTTAGATTAGTGGTCTGAACGTCTATCACCCATACATTCAGCATCAAGGGTTAGACGAGTATAACACTCATTACTACTCTTTAACCAGCCAGCGTATCTACCAATTTGTTTTACAAAGGATATTCACACTTAGTGAAACGTTTTCTGTTTAAAAACCGTATTTTTTTAATTATTAACCTAATTGGTTATGACATAATCAGTTGGATGAAATAATTCAGAATGATATGTCGTTGTGTTAAATAGTTGGTGCTAATTAGTAAAGTGTAAGACAATTATTCACTGAAGATTATTAAGTTCATACCTGAGATTTTTAATATACTACGATAAAATTCAATAGTTCTGTCTTTTAAATGTTCGTTTTAAATGAAATATTTTACATTAGATCCAAATGAGAGGTTATATATTTATATTTGTTTAAATGATTTGTTACTATGTTGATTGTTTGTATGACATTGTCCATATTGTAGTTCAGTTAAAGCCCTCTTTGTAATTCAGCATGGCAACACATCAGATCACTTATATATATATATATAATATGTGTACTTAGATTCAGTTGTACATTTGGTTGTCTGGATTTGGGACTGCATATGAATACAACATTGCAAATACAGATTTTATTCATGTACAGTTGGAAAGATAAATTAGGAGTACTAGTTCATACATGTTATTGAGAAAAACACAAAATGTTATGGAAAAAGAAACACTGTTTATATACATCTTTAATTTACATCTATAAAGCTTATTCACCATAATCTGAAGACATTATTCTAACAGTATTCTCTACTTGTCGATCTATTATCAAAAAAATTATGGATAAATTAAAAAAATTTTTTCTGAACTAGACAAATTTGGCTAATTGGAGCCTAAATATTAGAAAGAAGCTAAATAGACAACTTAGTAACTTAGTTATATTTGTCATTCAAGCCAGTTAAACTAATGATTTTGCAAATTATAAATTGGAATACTGGTTTAGTTAACTCTTACTATCGTCTGCTCAACACATTAAAATTTGCCTATTGAATAGATATTTAGAATGGTAAGTAATACATTTGTACATTTTAATGTTGTTTTAATCAATTGTAACTCAATACTGAAATCAGTTGTTGTCGTTGTTACATCATCAACGAATCATCTACAGTCTAAAATTCTTCTCATCAAGCCACATCTGTTTCGAGAGTGAGACAAATATAATTAACAACAAAAGATAATCCTTACGTTACATTTTGAAATAATTGAATGTGCAAATAGGAATCGTTAAATTCATATTCATTGATTGAACAATAGCTCAGTCGCTATAAACCCTAAAACCTAAGGGTTCGATCTTGAGTGCATTCATAAATCTTAACTACTAAGTGGTTAGAAAATAAAACGAAACTTGTATCCATTACTTCCTTAATTCCAATGCTCAACTATTTTTTGTGGTCAGTTCTTGACAAAACTTAACTAGAAATCAGTGTAGATATTTCGTGAGACTAAAATCAATAAAAGAAATTCAATTAATAATTATAAATATTGCGTTAGCAATGCCAAAAGTAATAACGTAAACGATATTTGCAAACTTTAATAATGCATTTATAATTACCACAGTATCTTACTAAATGGATGGAAAACTTCTTTTCTATATTTTAAATTTACGATACTTACTTCGAATGAGGAATATTTATTATAATTCTTACTTGACTACTGATAAATTTTAAGTATTAACTTTTGTGCCTAATCTAGTTATTCATGGAATAAGCTGAAATCTAAATGAGACGAAACATTTAGTGTCTAAATGTTTTAATTCAATTAGATATCAGTATGTATATATAATGTTTTGACGTTACAGCGTTATAGGGGATCAGTAGGAATATACAGACTTAAGTTGCATGTTAGTTTGAAGGGTTTCAGGATACTTATGCATTAATCTTTCATAGATAAAGTTGGGTAAGTTTTATATAAAAGACAAACGTGAGATTAGTTACTTCTCTATGATTCACAAGTGTAAATATCTCGGTCCTACAGGATTTCGGTCACGCTTTGAAAAGATTTGTGGTTATATCTCGTTCTGTGACAGTGAGTTAAATAGACTTGAATACCATAAATCTTATTATTCCCCTCAACATTCCAGATACGTTTTACTAATGAGTAACAAGTAGAACAAACTCTAGGTTCAGAGCTCCATACTGATTGCTTCTAAAATAGTCTTAGATCGTTTGATCAGATTTTGTCATTATTTTTTTCATATAATATAAATCGGTGTTGTACAGTATATTCTGATCTAATAACTGTAATGTGATTAAGCCTATAAGTTTTCCTGTAAATAGTATATTGTGACTAGTTTCAAACGAACTAATACAATTCTTTGACATGCCTGAACCTCATCATCATACTTATTGTAATTTTGTAAAAGTTTATGTTTGTAGCTTACAAAGAACAAATCCTTTTTCATAGTACTTGATTCTTAACACTAACAGATGTTTCTATGAGTCATTTAAAGCAGTGGGAATGCATACTAACATTGTAATTCTAAGTAAAGATGGATAGTGGCTAGCAGTGGGATGCAGGACACGCGTTTCGTTCTATTTAGGACTTGTCAGCTGAATGTACCTGCATCTCAGAATTGATGTTTATTCTGGGATTCGAACTCAGTACCGTTCGCTCCAAACGCCATTGCGCTATCCATTTAATTACTGAGTCCTGATAACCATTTGCTTGTGCAATGGGTTAAAGTTAAGATCCACATTGTATTGGTAATATAGAAAAAAAATCTAGTTTTCCCCATATTTTCTTTAGAAAAATAAGAAAACTATTAATGTAGAATGATAAATGTACATTTAAAAAACGTGAATCATCCTGAAGTCTATGTTATATGTAATATTTGGCAATTTTATATTCACCATTGTCATCAGTGGGTTACTATCTCACAACAGACCCGGTGGAAATCAACTGGTCACTGCTTCTCAATATAAACTTCAGTATATACCTCTTGAAGTCAGTCACTAATGAACACATGTTGATCAGTATCAGAAGGGGTTTTGTGGAGATTGTAGTAATTTCAATAGTTGGGATCATGAGTCCTGGGTTTGAATCTCGCGAGACGGGGTCGTGGATGCTCATTGCTGAGAAATCCAACAATAGGACGAAACGGCCGTCCAGTTCTTCCAGGTTTTCCATGGTAGTCTAGTGTCAATTGACTGATGATCTCAACCATTGAAATTACTACAATTTTCACAAAACCCCTTCTGAAAGAAAAACCTAGTGATAACGTATGAAAAGAGCTATATTTCTAAAAAAGTAGTATCGACTTTCATTATTACATCTTACCAATTTACAAATAAAAACTTTTAAAAAAATAAACAATGAAAAATGTAAACAATTTTAGCTGAAAATAACCTACATAAATATTGAATAAACCTACAGGGAATGTTGAATAATTGTGCAATGATTAAAGAAAGTTTGATCGATAGTATGATATAAGTAGTATTATAATAAACGAGGACACAAGTGGGGACAACAAATGTATTTTAACATAAGATTACAAAGTATTTTGATAAAATATAAGAACCATACGTTAAATACTTCATTTGCAAATTTTCATTATTTGTCTTTCATATACTATATGATTTTTCTGATTTACGCTTCCTTTCTAATTCTGTTCCTATTTTCTTTAACTCAACCCTTATAGCATTCTACTAGCAGGTTTTCCACTCCTGATTAGTGTTACATACTACTTACATCGACAGACATAAGCAGCATACACTGCAGTATCATTATTCTGCTACATTCTGTTTCTGAACTTTCAACTATATACACTGTTTACTTTTATGAGAAATTGTATTTCAAATCGTTAAATTCAACAGTAAAATGTTTGAAATTGAAAATGAACGAATTTAATTTCAATAACTGACAGTTTCAAACCATGTACACATAATATAACATATTCTATAAAATTTCTAGATAGACTACCATTATTTTAAAACATTATATTGCCAACTCTCAAAGGAAATAGATTGACATTAGAAGTTCAATTAATCGGGTTTAGATTTTTCATAATTGACAAGAATAGGTGTTTCCGTAAAAAAATTTTCTAAGCGATCTGTACTTTATTTGTAGAGCTTGTTAATTATTAAACACCTACAACATTTAATATGATCAGTCATGTTTACTGGATAAGAAATATATAAATGAAATAGAAATATGAAATATCCAACTAATTTCGAAATTACTGATTTTAGAAATAGGAATTTCAAAAAAAAAAACAATCAATCTTTTCGAAGAGTTTTTAATGATATTCATCGTCTAACTATTGTTATGACATTATTGAAAATTTTAATTGACCAACATTAATTGCAGAGGGGGTTATTGTGGATATTATAATAATTTTAATAGTTGAGATCATGAGTCAATTGAAGGCTAGACCACTATGGAAAACCTGGAAACCTGGTAACTAATGATATTTTCGTTAATTTATTGAATATTTCCCTATTTAAATGACTAAGTAACTTGTCTATAGTTTGTGTATTAAATCTGCTATGATTCATTTTACAAAATAGGTTGGTTAACATAACTAATGTCATGCTTGTGAAGTTACTTTTGATGTAACGATCAACTTATTACTGAAACGTTAATCACAAATAATATTTTTATCTGAAAAAAGCTTTTACATTGAGATTTTTGCTTTTTTTCTAAAAAAGTAACAGAAGTTAGTTTCGAAAAGTTATAAACTCAGTTATCTTATGGATTAAATGTTTTCCAACAAAAATTTTTAATATCACTTCGAAACCACATATCCATGAAAATGTGTGCTACAAGATGTGAACGTTCTCAATAGCTTTTAAATAGATTATCAATTTAAATCATACTAAGACACGTAAGTATAAGATCCCTATGCTCACTAATATCCTTGACTCCTACGTTTGAAGCCTGAATCAGCTCTTTTCCTAAACTTATAATCTCCTCTCACTTTTGTTCACATTATTTTAAAATACGAGAAATTATTAAAGACCATTTTAATCATTACGTATCAAGAGGCATAATTAATAACAAATACTGATTCACTGTACAAAATCAAATTTCCATATCTTAAAATGACTTTTTTTATGATTTTCTAAAACTGAACATTTACACTGTATTAGAGAGGAAGAATGTATTTGTAAAATCTCAGTGAAAGGATTTGAAGTGAATCCAACGTTTCACCTAGCAATCTGGTCCAAGCTTTCCCAAGGAAATATAATCAAACATAAAAATTATTGAATATACATAGGTACATGGTTCTCCGGTTCATTGTATACTGAATAGGTTATCCAATCAACATTAACAATGTTTAAGGTAGGTTGCCAGGCGAAACGGTGGATTTACTTCAAATTCTTTCACTGAGATTTCACAAATACATTCTTCCTCTTTAATGCCTCAAATCAACTCGGCACCCAAATACTGTGAAACTATCCGATCAAATTTAGACGAAAGTTCTTATTTATTTATACTGTATTCCTAAAATCTTAGTATGACTTAAATTATTGTTATATTTATTCGAAAATCACTCTTTCTTTTTAAGTATCATTATCTTTAACTTTTGTCTTCCTTCTTATGAATTAACATTTATTGTAGAGAATATTTGAACTGTTTCTAAAGTTGAATAGTAAAAGAATTTTGATCTGTTTAAATAATCTCGAGATTTTGATTATGTTTCTCTTATACTGACTTCTAAGATAGATGAATACCACATTTAAAAAAAAACAGAGATACTGGTTAAAGACATTTATGATCTGATCAGTGTGAGCATATAATTGATAGACAATTATTAACAGATTTCCCTTGACTTTCCTAACATTTAAACAGCTTTATCACAATCGACGTTTAATGCCATTATGTTTTTATTAAACTTTTCTGATCACATATAAAACTTATATAGCTAGGTCTCTGTCACTAAATTGTCACTATCTAGTATGATATACTATTGTACAAAAATTAGCTACTAAAAATCGTCAAGAATCATAGAAATTAGTGTCCAGTTATTTAAGATTTCCATCACTGTATCCTGTGAACCCATATTTTTTTATGACTATGAACCAATATCGGATGACAAATTCATTGAACTAACAACAGTAAAAATTCTCATTCAGTGGCTTAATGATTACATGTACGTTGTAAAACCTGATTTTCATAGGTTTATTTCATTGAAAATTTTTCAAATAGACTCACTTGAGAAGTTCAACATTCAAGTTCAGGGGTCATTTAGTTCCAGTAGTTTTTCAAGTAATTTCATTTCTCCATGAATCTTACATGTTGATGTTTAAATATCGACGTTTGCAATCCAGAAGTCATACTAACGGTAGACACTTATGGAATTATTGTAATATTCTAGTAGAATTAACTTGAAAGAAAGCAATTTTCTCCATAATTCAACAAACAACATAAACATTAATAAAAAACAATTCTTCTGTGATAGTATTTATCTCTAAAGTCATAGCTCTTTTTCTGCAAAAACAGATTGCAAAGAATCTAATCTATATTATACAAAGTAAAAGAAATAATAATTTACAGGAATAATAATCAAGTACAGTATGGGTGGTCTTACTGTTCATTCATCAAGCTTTTGCCTAAACATATTAAGGAAAATAAATGACGTGCTGTCTATGAGTCATGGATGACTTAAAAAAAACAATTATTCAGTACTATTCTCAGGTTTATTACAATTGTTCGTCATTTCCTGTTGAGAAGTACATAGATACTTTGATAATATGCTTACAAAAAGCTAAACTTCATTCACTTTAAATTAAAATCTAGTTAAAAGTATCGTTGGAAAGTCATCAAAAATATTTTTCTTTTTAAAAAACTACTGAAATGTATCATCACTAGGAAAAATGTCAATTCAAAAAACAACAGACATTAACCAAGATTAAATAAATTATGTAAAGACCGGAATGCCAGGAACTCTGGTCAGAGCGTAGTCAGTGCAAAACTCTAATCAGTAATTCCCGCTGGGTTTTTTTCCATAGTTCTCATGATCATGTTAGCAGTGCTTAGTGATAACAAAACACAATTGTTTAGTGGTGTTTACAGTACTATTTAGATATGAATATAAATTCAAAATATAAGAAATCTCTAAAAAGTACATGATCTAAGCTATATAGATAAAAAATTGTTCCAAAGAAGTTGTACGATCATATTTTTAATGCACCATGTTAAAGGGCATGAAAATAGTTATTTGTCTAAGTGAATAGGTATTTTTGACAAAGAACGAGTGATTCTGTCTACAAGGGATCAAATAAATTAATCAACTGAAGCATAGACAGTCGACTAAGGCAAATCTATTTGTAACCGCCAATATGTTAAAATTGAGTAAAATAAAATTAAAACAATGTAATGTAATCTAATAGTAGAAGTACGAGTGACAAATCCAAGTTTTAAGCAAAGAATTTACAACAATCTCAGTTGAACCAAGAATCTAAATACAATACACATGTATGAAGAGATTACATACATTAAATTTCCATGTAAGTTGGATGAAAAAGAATTATGATCACATAAGACGTACACTTGAGTGACATCTTAATAAGTAAGGGAAAATACAGATAGTTCATTACTATTTGTGACAACGACAGACTTTTGACATGTCATCTTTTTCATGAGTAGAAATTAATAATTTCTAGTAGAGTATTTTAATAATATCAGCTTTTACACAGTAAATATTTCTAATTTAATCAAGGTTGGTGTAATATTGAATTACTTTTCAGAAAAAAAAGTTTTATTTAATTGACTTTTGTTTGAGTTATAGAAATATGAGGATGTTTTCGATGGTTAACCAACTATCAGTATGAATTAATTTCACAGTGATTGATTATTTATTATTATCAGAAGGGGTTTTGTGGATATTGTAGTAATTTTAATAGTTGAGATCATGAGTCAACTGAAGGTACACCATAATTTAAAACCTGGAAGCATTGAAATACCGTCTCATCCTAGTATGAGACTCCTCAGCAGCGCACATCCACGATCCCGCCGGCGGGATTCGAACTCAGGACCTATCAGTCTCGTGGATGCATATTAATGAGGAGTCCTTTACTAGGAGGAAACAGCCTTCCAGTGCTTCCAGATTTCCTATGGTGGTCTAGCTTCAAATGAATCATGAATTCAACCATTAACTTACTAAAATCTCCTCGAAACCTTCTGAAATATTTTTCCATTAAAAAATGTTTATGCTTAGTTCATATCGATTATTTGCAACTTTTAATATCGGCATTTTTTTCGGAAAATAAAAGTGTTTATCGATCCGTTAGTTGATATTTTCTCTTATCTCTTTTCTTTTCTCTTGATACTCACACACAAAGGGTTCTTTTCACATACTTCTAAATTAGATTATCTTCATAATAATAATAAGAGAAAAGAAAAGTTCATTATGTTTTAAATTCACAAACTCTATCATAAGAAATAAGTAAAAATATAATTTTTTTGTTTAGAAATTTTGCATGAAAATAAAACACACTGTATCATACTATGTGTTTTAGTTTCAAGCAAAAACAGTTAGTTTTAAATTTTAAATTTTTTAAAATCTACAGGATGTGGCTGTCGACCTCATGCCCAACCCTCCTTCTTCACCCAGCCTTGGGACTGGCAGTAAATCTAGAAGAGCAAAAGTGGAAAACTACTACAACCACCATAAAAATATACAAGTATTTATAAACAGTTGTCTATGGAAGATAGTCCAGATCGGTTGTCCGGATAGCATCAGCCACAGCTCCCAACTGAAGAGGAAATTAAGAAAAGATTATGGGAATGGGTAGGACATACACTGAAGATGTCATTACACTCCATCACGAGGCAAGCCCTAAATTGGAATCCTGAAGGGAAGCGGAAAAGTGAAAGACCGAAGAACACATTACGTCAGGAAATGGAAACAGATATGAGAAAGATGAATAACAACTGGACAGATCTGGAAAGGATTGCCCAGGACAGGGTTGGATGGAGAATGTTGGTGGGCGGCCTTTGCTCCTCCACCAGGAGTTACAGGCGTAAGTCAGTAAATAGTTAGTTTTACCATTGAAGACTATAATAATTTTATTCATGTTTGTTTTATTTGCCAGTTACTAAAATCTTTAGATTATTAAATATTTCATCACAACTAAATATGATCTCGTCAATTTCTCACAATAGAAAAATATTAACACTTTCTATATTTAATTCATTCTATCATAGAAGTTAGTCTCAAAAGTTAAAATTCTCAAAATGATGGAAATAATTAACATGCAATAAATTTTATAAAAAATTATATGATAAATTTATTTTCTACAGGTTTCATTGTAAATTTAGCTGAATGCGTTTTCATAGATGACAAGCATGTGAAAAAAAGATTGTCTATTATATTTCCGTTTTGCTATCTACACTCATTTAATAAATAACCTAATTTCAAATTTGCAATGGGGAGATAGTGGGTGGTCTAGATCATATAAAGATCAACAGATTTGTAATATATATATGTATATACTATCCCACGGTTCAGAAGCAGTCCATTCAACTCTGTGCTTCTTGTTTGCTGAAAAATATTATTGTTACTGGGGCACACTAGACACGTGACATCTCTTTATTATATATATATATGTATATACATATATATTTATTTATTTATGTAAACAAATATCGTATGTTTGTTTGAACTCGATGATAAAGTTGAATGGAATATGTGTACTGAACCGATTGTTTATTTATTTATTTGTTTTAATAATACGGTTTGTTTATTTGCTGTTTTTTTATGTTTGGACAGATATAAGCCGTCCGAAGCAAAACGTTCTATTTTATGGGTATTTATAAAAGCGGATCATAGTAGTCCAAACATCCGGAAGTTAATTTTGTTGGTCATCGGTATAGTATTTCAGATGATTTTAGTTAAAAGAAGTCAAATATTCAGCCCTACTGGCTTTCATCAGCTGGTTTGTATGAATTGGAAGATCTATTGATGTTGTGGGTGGTTCATTGTAATTCAAATATACCAAAGCTAACAGTAGAATTATGTGGCGAATAGCAAGTTGCTGAATAGTTTAAGACGATTTGCAGGATATCCTGGACCTAGGTAGAAAGTATCGAGAATTATGAGATACTCCATACTGCTTGTAGGATTCAAAATGAAACCGCTCTGTCTTACAGTAGCAGGCGCTACCATTGATTTATTCAATCAGGTTTGGATCGCATCACAGTTACCATAAATTTCCTGATTACCAACACTACCTCAAACCAAATAATATCAAGTAAAGCCCATCACATTGTTGAACCATTTAGACTAACGATTACATTAAAACTTAATCTACAGATCTTGATCATTACTAAGGTTCAGACAATCAGATACTGATTATTTGGATCAGTTGTTAACATATTTAGATCATTTATTCCCCGTTTAGTAATATCATTAGCATCCAGTTATTGATATTATCAACAATATAGTTAAGAAAGTAAAGAATTCAACTACTTATTTATGAACCAATCAGTTCTTCAATTCATGCTATGAAATAAGATAATAGCATCAGACTAAGTAAGTAAATTTTCGTTTTAATGTTTAGTATTTCAGTCGTAAGAATTGTTGGTTAGTTATATGACTAGGTTATAACCTGTTTATCCTTTCCAATTTATGAAGTAAAGAAAAATCCTACAGATGAATCTCAAATTCTAACTATTCATTTGGTAGTCACATTGCTGTTGACTTTTTTCTTCGTAAATAATTACGTATATAAATTTCTTATTAAATCATAAACTAATCATAACATAAATACATTTATTCCCATGGACTTGTAAGCCATTCCCTCTTTAATTATATGAATTGTGTAATAATGTTATCTTGGTCATTATTCCACATGCAATGAACGAAAACACAAGTGGGGACAATCGAATGTATTTCAATACAACATTAAAGAATATCTTAGTACAATATGTGAACCATACAGTAAATACTTCATTTGCAAAATATCAGTCAATCATGTCAGCCTTGATTGTTCCTTCGTTTCCACACTAATCGTTTTCTGTTCTCGTTCTCTTTTCTTCTACCTTCTTAACCTTCTGCCACTAGGTATTTTACTTTCGATCGATGATACATACTACTTATATCTGTCGACATCAGTGACACACACCACATATATACAATAAATATTATAGTGTTCAGAATCACAATTATTTTCTTTTTTAAGCCTGTAATATAATGTATACTATTATTTACTGGGTTTTGAGAAAAGACTTTGCTGTATTGCGGAGAGTGTTGAAGGCAGTTAGCAGGGTGTGTGGTGAATCTTTGAGGTCATTATTAATATGGTTGTGAATAGACATTTAAAGTCTTGCAAGCTCCTAGTAGATGTCATTAAATACTAACCATCCACTTTATTCACATCTTTTTCTTTGTATATCTTCTGGTAGAATGAGACGTCAATACATTAGAATCCATGCACGCAAGCAAAAGTATAAAAACTCTATAATACCTTATCTAACAAATATACTATGTGACCTAGTCAATAACTTGTATTCTTAAACATGATTCTAATTGAAGAAGTTTTACAGATTCAAATATTCTAAAAAAAGACATTTCATTTAATTCCAGGTAGTTTATCTACTTATGTATATATGTATGCAGTTATCAGTTTCTTTCATTCCTCTTCTTTCTTTTTATGAAGAAAACTTGTTGAAATACTTTGTGCTGAGAATTCTATATTGTACCAAAAATGTAATATTGAATAAAGCCATTAATAATAATAATAATAATAATAATAATAAAATACATTCAATTGTATCACACACACTGAATAACTAAAATATGTTTAATGTTAATGAATCATTAAATAATTGTTTTTAGTATCATAACTTATTCAATGTCCTTGTTACTGTAAACATTTTACTGATTTCGTCTAAATTTCTAATGATGTTTAATTTGAATTGAGAATATTATAGTTGTTGTTTTGTTTTTGTTTTAGGTCACTGACGTCGATACTATAATTTATGAACGAACTAGTCAGATGTAGAATAACAGGTCTTTGATTTTGGTACGAAATTCATTCATCCATTTGGTTAAATAGCGTTTTGACATTTTAGCTTATGTCAGTTCGTGATGAAAACATTAAATCTTATTCTTAACCATAATATTCAACTGTAAATCGTAATTTGAATTACTCAAACTGTTTTGTAACCCTTATTTAGTCCTAGTTAGTAGGTGGGCATTCTAAAGATCACTTTAGAGTCGCTTAAAGATCGTCCGTAAACTATAGTCTCACCTCATAAAGTCGATTTGGATGACTATAAACTAGTAAATATTGGTTAAATTGAAGAATAAATCTATTTATATCAATTATTTTTAAAAATTTCGTGTATACTTTATGAACATTTAAGGTTCAAGTTGAATACGTTCATGTTAATACTAGGAGAGGAAATAAATTTGTATCCCTCAAAACCTGATATAATGACAGCAGTGAACAGTAAATATCCATTGTGTTTTCAATGATTGAAGATTGTTCTTGTTGTGAATTAAGATTAATTAGAAAAAGACTGTAAACCAAGGTAAATTGAATTGCTACTTTTTCTTTTTAGGAAAATTAGGAAGTACATATTCAAAACTTAACATAGAGTTTAATCTAAATACTCTATGTATCATGGTTGACATGATGCCTTTAAATCATTGAGAAGTAATCAAATAAACCAATCAAATTTTAAATTATTACGTTGCTCATTGAATCCCAACTTATTCAAAATACTAGATCGCGAATTTTCACTAAAGTTTCCGAAAATTCCTCTTCAATCTAGTCAACGGTAGACAAAGCTATTATAAATGTTAGTAATGAGATAACAACTTACTAATAAATTTAAATAACAATCTCATTAAACCTGAAATTATGAATTGCTATGTTTATTGTGATTTAGGGACTTAAGTTTATCTTGGTAATTAAAAGACATAGATAACCTGTGTTTTTGTTTTATAATGAGTCAGTTTTGTTTACTATTGATGTCACTTCATGACAAAAACTGTCTTCAAATGATAAACACTTAAAAAAGCAGTTTGGTTCGTTCAAAGTAATCGAGTAAATAAATCCTTATTTTCACTACCTGAATTGCATTTTATTATCTCAATGTTTTTTTTTATTGTAAGATTAAGGGAGGGCAATAAATGACATCAGTTACTATGTTAATTGTACGGTGTGATAAACTCTAAAAAACCAGTATCAAGAAAACAGCAACGAATATTTATTTTTACACCCTTATTACTAATTTGAATTGAGATGGCATTTTCGTACAACACAATACTCTTATCCGCTGTGGCAAAACTGAGATGAACATTTATTAGGTTGTTAAATAATAATATTATGGCAAAATTTTTAGCCACTAGGTTTAAAAAATAACAAGTAGCCATCGTTTAACAAGGTGATTTCAAACCAACATATTATTTCATTAGAATTACGAACCGATCAAAGTTAGACGACCATTGTAAAACTGAGAACACTAGAGGCTATTCCTTTCCGGTGTGGGACCCCAGAAGTGTGCATTCACAAATCGCACGTTAGTCTTGAACTGAGGACCTTCCGTATTCACTGGAACGCTTAACCTCTAGACCAGTGAGCCGAGATTCAGTGGTTTACAGGTTTGACTTCAATCAATCCACGATATTCCGTGAACATCTTCCATTGTCTTCCGTGGGTAACTCCTTCACACACGACACGGTTTAACTCCATTAGAACTCCGGGAATTTCCTCTCGAAGTTAGTCATTAATGAGCATATGATAACTGTAAGTATAGGTAATGGACAATGGAAGATAGTCGTTCAATATCGTGGATTGAATGGAATGTTAAACGTTAGCACCGTTGGATGTCGACTCAGTGGTCTAGGGATTGGGCGTTAGCGCACGAGGCCGAATTTCCTGGTTCCAAGTTATGAATGTAAGTTGGTGGATGTGTACTACTAATGATGAGTCCCACACTAGGAAGTAACGGCCGTCCAGTGCTTTCAGGTTTTTAGTGAAGGTGTAACATTTATTGGCTCATGAGTTCAACGAAATTCACCAATCTCTACAACTCCGTACTTACAATGTATTATTATCTATTAAATGAAACAATGGTAATATGTTTAATTAAATAACAAGTTTCTTAAGATTTTTCGAAATTGTCATTACATGCACAAAATTTACTAATTGTAAAATATCCGTAAGCAGCCAAATACTATAGAGAAATCTCGCCATGAATTAATCAGGTGCTTTCCAATGTCTAGTTTTACTAATTTAAGTGCTGATAAAATCTAATAAGCCCTCTTAATTTTATTATTAACCTATATTATACTAAATTTAGCTGCATTTGTGACAATTCAAACATACTAAATAGACCTTTGACATAATGCCAATATAATTTGTCCAACATATTACTCATCATTTTCGCTTTCTGTTTTTTGTTGTCGCATTATTTAGACTAATTAGCTTTTGACCATTTACATATTGATTCTGTATTTAGACATGTAGTGTCTGTGCTTCGTTAACCAATCACCTTCGTAACCGTTACCATATAATCCTCAACGGTGTTTGAAATCAGAAGGTAAAGAGAATCAGCGACTACATTTTTATTAGCAGATAACTCAGACCACAAAGCAGTGAGGAGAATGAGGAGTCAGCGAACCGAGTGTGGAGTGTAAATGTACATGTATATATATATAGGAAAATGAATAGATCATCGAATCAATTAAACAGATAATAAAAAAGCTAGCGGAATGAATATATGCGTAGGCGGTAAGCAATGATCAAGCATACATATTTCATACAAGCACAACAATAATAAAGGTACAATAAGTTGTTCTAGTACGGATGACTTTGTCCGCTAAATAAGTTAACAAAAGGGCTTAACTGAGTTAAATGAGAACAAACTCAATTGCACGTGAGTTGCTATAGCCACCTCAAAATTACAGTTACATAAACAATGGAAGTTGTATGGTAGATGTATAGAAATTGTTAGAATCGCATTCAACCTGTCAATAAAATGATCCCATAGTTTTCTTTTTGAATTATCTCAACATGATAAGTTTTACGTTAAAGAAAAATAGTGATATTATTTAACATTATAAAAGCTTGTTTATTTTTAATCATGGTAAGTGACCAAAGAAATCCTAGGTATATTGTTGACGTCGCGTCAAACGATTTACCAAGATAACAATCAAGCAATGCAGTATTAAACAATCAAATGTCATCGAGATTACATGGTGGTTGGATGTAGTCGACAGGAAACCCTGGACCCGAGTTTCGTGCTACTTGGCACTCGTCAGCAAGGTGTACCTGTAATCTTGAGGGAACTGGTGCTCCCTGGCGGATCTGATCCCGAGTCACCCAGCTTCACAGTCAGAGACGTTACCACTGAGCTATCCGGGCCGCAACCAATCTCCAACCACCATCTAATCTCAATATATAGTGCACGCAGTGTCGAGTCACCTAGACTGGTGGCCACATTGCAACATGGTCGATTGCATTCGATCTGCTCTAAATAAGGACTTGACACATGACATTGATCACCACCCAGTGATCAATCAATTGTAATCAAATGTCATAGAAACGGAGAATTTAAATATATTATTGATTGCAAAGGTTTTGTAATTGGTATTAATAAGCTGAATAAACGAATCATTATTGACAAGTAAAATTATCTATTTATTGTCAATCCCCACCAAGTTGTAATAGTCGCGGAACAAAATGCAATTAAGAATCTAAATGGTTTGATATGAAAAAGTGAAGGACTGAATAGTATTCAAACTCAAATACGTAAACTACAACACATCTGACTATAGTACTTAAGTATTTATCTTCAGTATTTCAAATAACATACCAATTTTTTTCAAGATTGTCATTATTATTAACTGATAGATGTTAAGAGATATTAAATCTTCATCTATGGCTTCAGCGCACCCTTTTTCTGAAAATTCAGCATTAAATGATCCTTCTGTAGTGTAGCTTACAGCTTTATTGTTGATCTAAAAATTACTGTAAACTGAAAAAATAGTAATAAAATTACAAAGTTGCTGTTATAAATAGAATAATATCTTAACTAAATAGGCTACTATAAAACAAGCATTAAATTACTTTAAAATAACACTATAATTCACTTGAAATTATAATTTAACGGTTTATGGATGGATCTTTTATCATTATTCTAACATTGATTTGTTATTCTTATTGTCAATGACATGTGTTTAATTATTCAACTGGAAAATAACTTGGAGTTTAATGCTTCACTAATCAAGTTTAAATTATGTTAAGCGACAAAAATTATTTCAGAATTTAATCACTGTGCACATGTTTATCATTTACAATGAACCTAACTGTTTAAAGTACCTTTAATTCATGTGTTAAGAAGAATGATATATAAAGGAATGAAAGATAATATAGGATCTTAGCTACTGATATAACAAATTAAATCGGTAGGTGGGCCAGTTACACATTTTGTTAAATAACCCAAATCTAGGTCACAGTAACTAGAACAATTAAGATAGATTGTGACATAGATATAAAAAGAAATCGAATAATATATAGTATGTAAAGGAAATCAGTTCAAAATTTATTCATAGAATTCTGTTTTATGTGACCTAAATAATTATATGATATACAGCAACTGTTCGAAAAAAATGCTACAAATGAAATGTATCCAACACATTGAACATATTCTAACAAACATTATTTATTGTGTTAAACTGTAAATGTTTCTAAAATTATGTTGATTTAATCTATCAAATAATTGTATCAAAGATAGGAAGAAGATTCTAATATACACTTTGATGTAGATCAATTTCATGATAGAAAGTGAATAAATCACCTGACAACTGTTTTCACCTTATTATAAGCAAAGATGGATGGTGGCTAGAAGTGGAATCCAGAGTGCATGTTTCGTCCTGAATGAGATTCTTCTGCTGGATGTACCTGCATCTCAGAGTTGATGTTCACTTAGGGACTCGAAACCAGTACCGTTTACTAATTTCAATTAGTTACTAGCTTGTGCAATGGGGTGAAGTTTGATTCATTTTTGTATTGGTTGTTTGAAGCTTCCTATTAATGACCCGAAGTGAATATCAACTCTGGGATGCAAGCACATCCAGCTGATAAGTCCCAGATAGGATGAAACGAGAGTACTGGATTCCACAGCTAGCTGCCATCCACCTTTGCTTATAATGCTTGTGACTTAAGGTAATATCGATGCGATCTGCACAGGATGCATATATGTCATTAAGAGACTGATCAATCACAGTCCTGAACATCAATTTGAAGATTCAAATAAACAATATAAAATGAATTTCTTTCCACTTTTGTTTTATCTTGGCACCAGCTATGCAGATTGATTGTGCGATTTTTCTCGATTGTTTTATGATTAAAAATGCTTCATTATTTATCATATGTAAGCTGAATATTTTTGCCAATGATGATGGTTAGACATAAAGTAGGTTGAGAATTTGAAATATGAATCATTTGTAAGCATAATGGATGTATATTCCAAAGAATTAACTTTTCATGATATATAATGTCACAGATGTACACAATTAAGGAATTCTAAGTTAGACTGTATCAACTGTCCGATTCCTCTCTATCAAATGCAAGTCCGTGACTGTTTTCAGAAACTGACATAGGTGTCAAAGTTAGTTAAATCCTCCCGTCTCAACTTTTAATTGAATTTCCATATAATCTCAATATTTAGTTATCATACACAGATTTTTCATGAGCTTAAATATACTCTGTTGAATATACTTCATAACACTATCATTCTAGCAATATTTTCTCTTGAAAATCAAAATCCATAGAGTTAAGTATGAACGGGTATTGATCAATCGATTGTTAATTAGACTTTCGAGAACGGCATTACTCTATGAATTATTTAGTTCTTACAACCACCTAGAATTTACCCCATTTCAACGGTCCTCCGACTAAGGCTATCTTAAATAATTTAGTTAAAAAGTGTCACAAAAATCATTCAACATCATGTTATCCACATCTTAGAGTTTAACAGGTTTTATTAAGCAAGGAAACTTTCTCATGAAGTATTCAAAAATCTAGAAATATGATTCCTGTAATTACTAAGTGATGAAATAATTCCTACTGTACTTTCCTAACAAGGTAGACCGAAGTTAAATCACATCTCTATATACGTATCAACTCCATTTGGGGTCACTCTGGAGCTACTGTCGATCCCAGGCCCTGGTAAAGTAGGAGGGTTGGTAATACGGTTAGAAACTGCGGCTCGCAAAAAGCAATGCCATAGAATTTGTCACGAGAGAGAATCATATATACTTTGCTCTAAGAATGGAAGAATTTTCACAAAGACGAGTTATGACGTCTCCTGGTGAAACTCAAGAATTTCCAGAAACCAACAGACCAACGTTCCTTCCGAAAAAGTATACTAACTCTCTGATTGGTGAAACTGATAGGTCCAAATATTTAAAGATCATTTACATGAATCAGAGATTGACACTAGATATAAAAAGATAATTTTAAAAATTCAAATTTCCCTGAAAAAAATTCGTTAGCGGTATGTTTAAAATAATTCCATTTAGAAAGAAAGAGATAATAAAAGAAGAATCCAATTTTTTGAAATTCCCTTCACTTTTTAAATTGTTAAGATAAAATTAACAAAAAAATATTTAAATTAGGAGATACTGAAGATAAAAAGGAGAAAGAATTCATGAAAAATAAAACTTTAGACTACCCAAATTCACTTGGTGTTGTTTGCTTGTATCTTCCCGTTGTTGTTTAGGACTGTGATTGATCAGTCTCTTATTGATATATATGCATCCTGTGCAGATTGCATCGATATTACCTTAAGCCACAAGCGTTATAGATGGTAGCTAGCTGTAGAATCCAATATGCGCGTTTCGTTTCATATTTGGGACTCACCAGTTGGATGTTCCTGCTCATTTCTACTATTTTTAGAGTAATAAAATGTCAATTTATAAAATCTCTTTTCCCCTAGTTTACATTCTTACTTAAATACAATTACACTTATCCGCCTTCTCATCCATTAACCTATTGATAAAATAAGAAATATCAGAAAGGGTTTCGTGGAGATTTTAGAAATTTCACTAGTTGAAATCACGAGTCAATTGAAACTAGACCACTATGGAAAACCTGTAAGCACTGGACGGCCGTTTCGCCCTAGTGTGAGACTCCTCAGCAGTGCGCATCCACCATCCCGCATCCCGCGAAATTCAGTTGACTCATGATTCCAAACAGTGAAATAAGAAATAAACAAATAAATGAAACGATTAAATAAATAATAAACATTTTCACTTATTTCAAATTATACCAAGGTAAATAATATGAATATATAATTATATGTGTAGTTCTACATGTGCATATGTGTTTGTTCAAGCGTTTATAGAATTTACAACAATTAAATAGTAATAACAAAATGTCTATACACTAGATGATTTTGTCAACCATCCTTTATTAGTTTGCTTGTACACATACTTATTATTATTTTTCAAAAAAGTTACATTTTCTGAAGAAATAAACTTTAAAATAATGATTGAGTGTATCATTTAACTGAGCAAATATGTCAAATAGAATAAGGGGTGAGAAGAAGTTGACATGGGATAAGTGTATATACATGAATGAATGAATGAATGAATGAATGATGTAAAAGTTTACAACCACTTTGTAAAAGAAGTATTTACACTTGATACGTTTCATAAAGCACAAATTAGTAAACATCTGTAAATAGTAAATAAAATGAATTGAAGATGAATGAATTATTGTTATTTGTGAATTTTGTCTACTGTAGAAATTTTAGCCTTCTTCTTCTTCTTCCCTAGATAATTTAACTATAATCAGCAGGATATTTGATTATTTTTATTATTTTAAGTGCATCTCAAATGGTATGTTATTTTCATTCAAATTCTTCTCTACATCATCATCATCATTATCATGAACAGAATAGTCAAATTCATTCTATTGTTATTCTATGAAGTTGTTTCCAGAAAAATTCTTAATTTTAATAAATTATTTATAATAAAGTGTTACTTGTTTACGTAATGTATTAATGATTCCATGTCTTGTGTATCACAAATGGACACATATTTATGATCATTACTTTAATTCTTTTGTTTTCATACAAATGATCATACATTATGATGATCATTTATAGTCATTTACTTGTGTGTGTGTGTTTGTGTTAATGTCGGTGACTTAAGCTAAACAAATACTATAATTTTACAAATTGATGCACCCCATTGTGAGAGCACTCATTAAAATGTGTCAACAATAAGGTAATATGATTGAACAGTATCCTGATTGAATTGATCCTAATAATGATGTATAAAATTTTTAAATTATGTGTTATGTTCTAATATGAAGAATTCAACATTAATATGAACATGACAAGTAGTCATTTTTGGTTTAAATTAAAAGATTTTAATATAGAAAATAAATGACAACTTTGCAATTCAGCAGCAGAGAACAATCTCTATCAATTTTATTATTATCAAAATGGAGGTTTATGGGGGTTGTAGTAATTTTAATACTTGAATTCGTGAGTCAATAATCACTATTGAAAACCTTAGATCGATTCATGGATTCAACCATTAAAATTACTAAGATCTGCACAAACCTTCATTCTGATCATGTGTTCACTAGTGACTAGCTTCAAGATAAATATCCTGAAGTTCTAGTGAAAAGTCGTGATCGGTGGAGTTCAATCCGTGTTGAATGTGGAAGTAGTTATCCCTCTTAGAAAACGGATGAAGGGTCGCGCAAGGTCATGGATTAATTGAAGTTAAATATTAACATCGCTGGATGCCGACTCAGTGGTATGGAGGTTAAATATTCGTGCATGAGACCGAAGGTCTTGGGCTCGACTCCCTTTTGTGTGGGATTGTGGATGTGCACTACTGAAGAGTCCCATACTAGAACGAGACGGTCTTTCAGTGTTTCAAGGTTTTCAATAGTGGTGTACCTCATATCAACTTATGAATAGAAATATTAAGATTTTATTATTCACATGAATAGAATAAACTTCAAACAGTATTTTTAAGTTTTCAATCAAAAGATTTTACTGAGAAATTTGAAAATTGAATGAAATTATGAAATTAGAACTGAGATCTGTGTTATAGCTGAACTAATATCTTACAGATCAATCTATTCCTATCCATTCAACTGATCTATGAAAATTGACATCTAGGTAGACTGGAGTTTAAAATTTGCATCCTTATAGAGAAAATTATTAGTAATTAGGCATGTGTTAGAATATCAGAATATTCATAATTGTAGTTATAAGCATCAACGTTGAATAGAACATCTCTGTTTTCAGTTTAGTATGCAGAAAATTCTTAATTCTATGCAGAATTTCATGAATCCAGTCAAAAATTACCCAGTTAATTAGTAGTATATAGTTGATTTTAAACAGAGCAAGAACGAAGATTGGTGCAGAATAATATGAATTCATGAGCTCTGATCACTATTTCAATGTTCTGGAACTTTCCCTCCCAAGCTTTATTTATTCGAAACCACAATTTTTATGACCTTATTAACTTAATTGAAACCTCCGCTGCATCATAATACGTATATTCAGATTTAATCACCCTCTTATGTATAAGTATATCAGTATCTGTAATAACGTTGATTTTCAAATATTTTAGATTGTTAGCAGCTGATGAGAACCTAACGACATAAAATGAATTCATATTATTCTGCACCAATCTACGTTCTTGCTCTGTTTAAGATAATAAAGGAAACTATGTGTATGAAATTCAGTTGATTGTTTTAATAAAATGGAATTTATGAATTTTTTATCTTAATGTTTTATATAAAGTATTATCAGTTTAGGGGTTGTGAAGATTGCTAAGTTTTTGATTGAAATCAAGAGTCAATTGAAGCTAGACTACTATGGAAAACCTGGAAGCACTGGACGGTCGTTTCGTCCTAGTATGGGACTCCTCAGCAGCGCCCGGCGAGAGGCTGATAGGCCCTGAGCTCGAATCTCGCGGGGTGAGGGATCGTGGATGCGCACTGCTGAGGAGTCCCATACGAGGACGAAACGGCCGTCCAGTGCTTACAGGTTTTCCATTGTGGTCTAGCTTCAATTGACTCCTGATTTCAATCAAAAAATATAAAGTGTTGTTAAATCTACAATTTGGTATTTTCTCCACAAGTCTCTTTTTTTTAATTAGATAATTAGAACAAACTTTTTGAATAGTCAGTTTAAACTATGTCCTAAGATGAACTGAAAACTTTGAAAAGTTACAAAAAAACTTATTTTCTTACCATTAATTACTAATATTATGATTTCTATATGACTGAATTAAGAATTATCAATTCCTATGACAAATAAAGTTTTCCTACTGGGCAACTATCTATCAAGATTGCCTGTTATTATTAATCAAAATATCAAACTTAGTTCACACAAATTCAACTATTGTTAAAACAAATAATGAATTACGTAATTTAAGTGGAATGGCCATTTTTAAGACTTTATGTCTGATAAACGAATTGAATAGTTATCCAATAAAATTTTCTACTTTGTTTTCATCACAGACTGAAAATAGTATATTCATTAGAAATCAGGGAGCACCGAACAACTGTTGTTTGTCAGCTTAAAACTCTATAGAATAGGGGGGATTTCATACGACCCTACATAAAATTGAAAACAGAAACTCCAGTTTTTGTGACGAATAATATATCTTCATACAAATGATAAAATTTAGTGAATTCAACTTAACATGACAAACAAACAATGTCATAAGCCATAAATGTCTATCTATGTGAATGAACTCCATAGACCGTAACTTTTGATCAAAAATTCGGAATTTAAATCGTAACTAATCACTGATACATTTTATGTTACCGATGGATTTCACTTCCTTTCCTTCTGCATCCTTATTGGAATTTAATCATTTAAAATTAACAATTATTCAAGGCGATTGACGTACTCATCATGAAGTTAACTGACTATTAATTGACTCTAGTTTAACCATAAAAAAATACTGAGGTTATGTTTAACTAGCTGTTTTCAACGCTTATTCATTTCATAATAGACTTTTATGAAAACATTTTATACATATTTATTAAATAGACTCATCATTTATCAATTCAAGATTTACTCAGACGACAAGTTTACTATTTTCATTGTTTGACTATAAACATAAACATAATTGTTTCTATGCTATATTGAGAAGTGATATATATATATATATATATATATATATATATATCGAAATCTTAAAACCTTAAGTGAAAAATAGACACACCATTAATCACACTTCTGTTTTAGCTAGATCCACTTAAATAGTTAACAAATTTACTTTCTTCCCACCTTGGAAACATCAAAAGAAAGTTGTTTAGAGAGATCTAATGAAAACTTAATTCAACAACTTACTCTTTTTCTTAATATGAATATTATATATTCAAATATAAATAGAACATTTAAATTACTTAATGGTTTGTTTTTTAAAAAAAATATTTAACTAATATTTAACAACAAGAATTAATAAGTATTATCTTCACTTACTAAGCATTATTCAAAGTAATATGATTCTAACTATCGGAGAAGTGAAAATAAATAATATTTCAGTAGTAGTCAAACTTTATAGTTACTATGCTACATATAAATATAATGTTAATGGATTTAAGTTTGTGCTCAAGTTTGAAACACTATGACAAGACATTAAAAATGATACATTTTACTAGGATGGTTGTTAGAAGATTTTATACAATTAGAGCAGATTTTTATCATGAGTTATTAGTTAAAAGAAGAATGTAAACTGTGTATCTGGCAGATGATTCGAACTATGTTCCATGCTAATTGATAGTTGTCAATAAGGCATACATGGAATCTTCAGGGAATTACGGATCCGTGATGAGTTTATGCCTGATTCATCCAGCTTCATAATGTGAGACTTTCATAATGGGCTATTCACACTGTGGTTGAACCCCTGTAAGGCTGAGATATTTACAGTTAATTGATCTTGATCTAATGTTCCTGGGAGACTGCCACTATAATTTGATATCTCAGGATAGTTTACATGATACTGGGTCAAACCAAAACTTTACTAAAATCTGATTACCACCAGAGTATCTGATAAACTATTTTATAATGTAACAGCGAGATTTAAACTATAGATAACTATTTACAAGTAATTCATCCTCTTATATCGAAGACATACATTATCTGAACCTCGAGCTTACTTTAAAATTACCAACGCTGATGTGTTTAAAACTTTGCTTGAATGCTTTGTTTTAATTCTCGATTATCCGTATATAACAGCACAAATCTTCTGTCGACTTTTTAATTATATGAATTTCCTATTTTCGTCTCAATGAACAGTCATTATCAGGCTATTCTGCTGTCAGTTGCATTTCTTTAACAATAATTAGAATATTTTATCAAAATTCATCCTAGGTCTTTTCTTTAACTCAAAATATTCTTTTGAATTTGGCCCAAACTATCCATCTTTTTTACGGGAAAAAATGTGTAGTTATTTGTGACATTCGTATACAAAGTTACTGCATTATGAAATGTGGTAAGTCATATGAGTAACATCCCATGATGCTACCTTGACACTAAACAACACTTGGATCACAAAGTTTATTATCTCTTTGAGTGAATAAGCATAATGTAAACAAAGTATAACATTCTATCTGTGAGGAAGTTTAGAAATACTAAAATCCGGGACACTGTCTACAAGATATACCATACTCATTATTTTAAAATAAGATACTATGATTTGTTATATAATCCTAAAATTTCCCTCCGAATTGTTGAAATTCATATTAAGATTGTGCTTACTATGAAGTGATTTTAAAAATATTTGTTGGTGGCATATAATATTCATTGTTCAGATCAAGCAATATGGAGCATCTACGTTAAAGTCACCACGACATTGTCATTATTTACGATAATCATGTATAAAAAACTAGATGTTGTCTAATGAATGTAATCTGTTCAAAGGACCAGAACTGCATGACATTAGTTATAGTTTGCTACTCTTCAGTGTTAATATCTCATTACTACAGAAGGTCAGTTGTGGTTCGAAAATTTCCTTGGTAATATTTATCATTGGGAAACTGAATGGAATAGAACAAACCTGATCCCAGCAAAAGAAGAAATCTGGAAGTACTGAAAGTGGATAGGATACACATCGAGGAAAGCACCCAACTGCGTCACAAGACAAGCCCTCACATGAAATCCTGAAGGCTAAAGGAGGAGAGGAAGATCAAAGAACACATTACATCAAGAAATGGAGACATACATAGGAATAATGAACAAAAATTGGATAAAACTAGAAAGGAAGACCCAAGACAGAGTGAGTTGGAGAATGCTGGTTGGCAGCTTATGTTCCATTGGAGGTAACAGGCGTAAGTAAGTAAGTAAGTATGTAATGAAACTGAAGTGACTTAAAAATATTTTGATAAGTGTAACTTAGTAATCATCAATTTAAAGAAGCAAGATAATTTTCCAATCCAATGGTTGTTCTAATATCTGTTAACCTTTGAGCAATTACACATTAAAAACTTCATATAAATGAAATAAATACTCTTATTTCCTTCACACATAATCCAATGGTTTATATTTAACAGAAGAATAAAGAACAAACACAATACATAATTCAACATTCAATGAGTTAGTTATTTTAAATTGTACGAGACAACAAAAAAAACTCCATAAATTAAAGCGAACTAAAAATTTCCCCTTGATCATTATCAATTCAATTTATAAATTTGAAGTGTCATTCTATTCACTTAGTGTTTACTTGTTCAATTTATACAATAATTAAAATTTGTGGTAGCGGGTTTCTCAGCGATCAACATTATTATTATTATTATTATACATGTTTACATTGAAAGAATGAAGCGAGAGAGAGAGAGCGAGAGAGTGAGCGAGAGCGTGAGTGAGTGAGTGAGAGTGAGTGAGTGAATGAGAAAGAATGAAATAAATCATTTAATTTAACACCTTTAACTTGGTTTCCTAATAATTTTTAATTATTCTCTATACTCTGATAAATGATTTTAAATGTAATCCAATCAAACTTTTATAATATTTCTGGTAACATATGTTTATTCCATCTTATATCTTTCCCTTTTTTTTAGAATTTAAATGGAGGTGAGAGGAAATTTCAGGAAATTTATTCATATATCTTAAATGATTGTATTAATCATACATTGATAAAATATACAAATCAGTGTATAACAATTGAGGACAAAATTAAAATTAATGGGGGAAAAAATCACTTCAGAAGAATAATTATAGTAGAATCTATTATATACAGTATATATATATATATATATATATGATATATACATTTCTTTTCAATGACAATCACAAATACTGTCCAGTTAATTGTGTACATAAGTGATTGTATGTATGTGTGTGTGTTTGTTTCGAACGGAAATTAAACAAAGAGTGTATTGAACAATTAAATTATGTAGTTATTTTCTTTTATATTTTAATAAAATTTATTTTTCTTCACAAAAACAACCCCTACCAATATTTTATTGTAAATAAATAATAAATTAAAAATAAGCATAGGAAATGATCTCATGCTGAGCTTTATTTATTTACATAAATTTCTGTTTATATATATGTACATAGAGGTGAACATGTGGTTGAACAAATCTTTCCTTCAATAATGATAATACTATCAAGTGTGTGTGTGTGGGTGTTTGACACTTGTTTATTTCTATAAAAGTGAATATGGATTCGGGCTCACGCGGGTAATATGAATAGGTGAGAATATTTAATCAATATAAAATAGAATATCAAAAAAAGTTATTGTTTAGGTAAAATTAAATAAATAAAACAATATATCATATGGGTTTTGTGGAGATTGTAGTAATTTCAATGGTTAAAATCCATGGTGGTCTAGCTTCAACTGACTCATGATCTCAACTGTTGAAATTACTACAATCTCCACAAAACCCCTTCTGATACTAATCAACATGTGCTTACTAGTGACTGGCTTCACCAGGGATATCCTGGAGTTCTGGTGAGAAGTAGTGACCAGTGGAGTTCAACCAGGTCTGTTGTGAAATAGTAACTCACTGAAGACAATGGTGGATGTGTCGCTCAATTTCGTGAATTAGTTGAAGTTAGACATTAACACTGTTGGATGCCAGCTCAGTGGTCTAGTGGTTAGGTGCTCGTGCGCGAAACCAGCAGGTCCTGAGTTCGAATCTCGCAGGGGGCGAGGTCGTGGATGCGCACTGCTGAGGAATCCCACAATAGGACGAAACGGTCGTCCAGTGCTCCCAGGTTTTCCATGGTGGTCTAGCTTCAACTAACCCATGATCTTAAGCATTGAAAACATTATATACTTTTTTCTTTAGAAATAAGAAAATAAAGCATCGTTTTCATGTTATGTTTTCGTTTTATACATTTAAATTTCAACTTGTTTTTCCCTCAACTGATTTATTGATCATCTTATGAACTGAACTCAATTTAATAGTGGATCATGAAATGTACACACAGATCTTAGGTAACTGTCCAAATATTATTTACATATGAATGGATACAGATCGAGTGCCCAATTATTTTCAGTGTTGTTATTTGCTTGATTATTTTTTTGAATTGAGGACAAACAATACGACCTGGTTTATACTGAGAAAATGGTTCGTTTTATATATACATCTTCATTCCTTCAAAATTTAAAAAGAAATAGAAATACATTTCGTCAGTAATTGGAAATTTTCTCCTTATTGGTAGAATATTCATATAACAAGAAATAATTTACATTGTATAGAATTTAGGTTTGTTTTTTTCGTTTGTTTTCATAAAAGGTATTTTCAAAGTTGTAGTACGCTTCAAAGAATTAAAGTTTTGAAAGCTTTAAACTTAGTTGAACATATTGAAGTCATTATATTATTTAAAACATTTAAGATAAGTGATTATATCTTTTGACAAACTACACTTCATAATAACAATCACATCGCGTTCGCGTGCGAGACCGAAGGCCCTGGGTTCTAATCACGCGAGCAGGGTCGCGGATGCGCACTGCTGAGGAGTCCCACAATAGGACAGCCGTCCAGTGCTTCCAGTTGTCCAAAGGTGGTCTAACATCAATCGGTTCATGATCTCAATCAAAAACTTAATAATCTCCACAATCCCTATACTAGTAGCCTTGAAATTAATTTAACTACCATTGTTGTTAAACATTAAAGCATATAACATAATATTTATGAATAATAAATTTTATCTTCATAGTATATTGCAATATGGTCAACTAAAATATTTCAGACTACGTAAAATCTCCATAAAAGTTTCTTAAGTTAGTAATCATATTCTTACTTGTGATTATCACCAAGATGGATTATATGAAGTTCCAGTACAAACTAATGAACTGAGTAGTCAAGAAAGTCGAAAATATGATAGGTCATTATCAATGCCATCTAATGAGGATCAGTTAAACAATAGATTTAACCATTTTATCATAAAACAGTACTAGATTTACGAGAATATATATTCCGTATATTGACCCAATCCTTAATTACTTGTATATATATTCTACGGTTACTTGTGCATATTATCTATGAATCATTAGTAATATCTGAAGTATAACATTTACTTTAGAAAGACAAATATTGAAGCCATCATTTATATAATGTTTATTATCTATCCAGGGAATAATAAGTTAATGTCATAAAATCCTAAGGAATACAGAATTTGTTTGTTTAAGATACTATTTTAATAGCTTTTATTGTCAAGCCCTGTTTGTTTATTGATCCAGTCACCAATTTATTGTTTTTCTGTCAATAAATTTTTTCTTAATTCATTTTAACAAGGAAAAAACTGAATGAACGATTGATATCTACAGCTTCTGGTAGTTATTCCCCACCACATAATTGTCACCGGTATGTACATGAATAGTTATAATAACAGTTATGATATTTTAAATGTTTATATGCCATTTCAAAAATTAGTTGTGTTTTTAAACAATATACATCAACATCTATAGAAAACTATATTTAAGTAAATAAATATTTATGTTTTTAAAGCAACCCACTTTTTATGTACCTGTTATTTTTCTTCTATTAGTTAGATCGGAAACAAACTTTTTATGAATGAAGAATATTTGAAATGTTAAAAACGATAAACAGGAATTTTATTGAGTTGAGAATATCTATGTAGACATTAACTGATCAGTTCATATTAGTCAATACAATGTTCCTGATGAAAACTTACAAAGTGTACATTGTTTGATATAAGGTGACCAACACTGATTAACACAAAGTTATGATCTGTAATATTGATGGAAGTAATAGTCCTAGTGTGTTTAGAACTCATACCAACTAGTGCTACAGTAAGAGACGGTAGTATTAAACTGTCTTAGCGATTACTAAGTTACCGCCAAATTTAGAAGTTTTCAATACTCGTCAATGAGCAGCAATCATAATTGTGTTTTGCAATAGTGGCATTTCAATCTTACCATCGGTTATTCTGAACTGAATAAAAGTGACGTTGCCAACCTATAGCACTGGATGGTATAAGCTTGATCTTTAATAAATATATATTCAATAGAATGAGTTATCCACATTTGGACATTGACTTTTTTTCAATAATCTTTTAACATTTTTCGCTTGCATTGTCTTTATGTTTGTTTATACGTAAAAAAACTGATGAATTACCTCCATCTAAGGTAAAGATCAATTAACATGACATTCTAACTGTAATAATAAGATTTTTCAAAACAGTTATCAATCTTTCATTAAAATTACAGTAATTTATTTCACCCCTCTCTTGTTGTTGATAAATAAAGAGGAATTAGATGACATGAACAGAAAAAAAATTAAGCAAATTTAGCACAAACACACACACACACAAAAACAATAAATCTAATTGTAAACAAATAAATTTTTCATTTGACATGATCAGGTCAATTAGTAAAATTGACCTGAAATCGTTGATGAATACATAATCAGATTAATTAATTATCTACAATCATATTTTTTTAGTATTATGTTTATTATATTGCACATGAATGCAATTGACATTTATTGTCATTATTAGTTAATAATTTGTAATCTTATTAAAAATTAGCTCAATAAACAAACACATATATGTGTTTCCAAATAAGACATTATACCGAATGAAATATGAATGTAATATGATGAGAAGAAAACTTCCTCCCCCCTCCCTTATATATTTATAAACTAAATAGGGTTTTAAATTACATGTATTTATGAAATTAACTGAGGGTAGTTTTCAACTTTTGGATTAAAACTGGGTTATTCGATCTGGGTGGTAATTCTCTTCTATATACATATATATCTTTTTTACTGATGAAGATTACCTATCTAAGTTGACCTGAAGAAAATATTCTTTGTAAATATAATTACCTCATACAAGTAGTCCTGTATCTATCTACCTATTTCATTATCAGTGTTTATGTGAATGTATTATGACTTTATGATCTTTCATTGAAACCTGTTTTGTAATTAGTTCATTCATGCGGGTTAAAGTTTATAAGTTGATTTTCTGTATATAAAACCATTATAAATGGTGATTAAGTTTTTATTATATCTTTGTATAAATCCTTTAAAAATTTAATTTTTTTACTATCACTTTTGATGTTACCATTGTTCACGCTTTATATGCTCAGTTTACATCAAAGTCATAGTAACATAAAATTCTTTTTATTTTTAAAGTTACATTTTACACTTCCATTCAATAAACATAGTAACTAGATTAAAACAAATGTCATTGTTTTTCAAAATACCAAGTGTCTTGTATTTATAATAAACTAGATATTTAGTAATTTCTTTTCTCATCATAATATTTGCTTTCAGATTCTTATGAAATACACCTGGTTAATTGTAATGTTAAGCAATATTTAAACCTATCAAAGTGATATATATATATATATATATATATATATATATATAAAGAGAGAGATAGAAAGATGGAGAGTTAGTGAGAAAGAGAGTAAACCATATAGTATAACTCAATCAGACTACTTAAAAATCATTCTTTTGTTAATTTACTGGTCGAATTCATGAGTCGACTAAAGCTAGACCACCATGGAAAATCTGGAAGTACTGGATGGCCATTTCGTTCCAGTATGGGACTCCTCGGCAATGTGCATTTACGATCTCACTCCGCGAGATTCGAACCCAAGACCTTAAAGTCTCGCAAGCGAATACTTCAATCTCCACAAAAACCTCTTCTGATAAATTTCTTTTATTGTTAAACTTTACAAATGTCAAATATATTGACGTATACTTCTGATCATATATGTTCAGTTATTCATACAAATAATTGTTTTTATTAATAATTAACCACTTATTTTCATACTTAAACTCATTCGTCAAATAACGTAATAATATTCTATATCTATCATTATCATTATTTATAAAATTAATTTAAAATTATCTACGTTCTGAATAATTTTATTAGTTAGTATGAGATTTCTGAATAAGATCTGTAAGGATACTTTTTAGAAATGAACTTTGTGAAGAGTAGCTTCGGAATAATAAACATGACGATTTTTAATACTGTAAAAGGCATTTCAACTTGTTGACTGAACGATTTATCACAAAAGTTATTGTAAGTTATTATTTGATTATCAAGAAAATAGGTGAACTATAAGCGAAGATGGATAGTGGCTAGCAGTGGAGTCAAGAATGCGCATTTTGTCCTATTTCGAACTCGTCAGCTGAATGTACCTGCATCCCAGAGTTTGTGTTCACTCCAGGACTCGAACCCAGTATTGTACATCCAGCCGACGAGTCCGAAGTAGGACAAAACGCACGTCCTAAATTCCTCTACTAGCCACTATCCATCTTTTCATATGAAGCTTGTGGGTCAAGGCAATATCGAAGCAATCTGCATAGAATGCACATGTGCCAATAAGAGACTGATCAATTTCTGTTCTAAACAACAATGGGAAGATACAAGCAAACAATACCAAGTGAATAAAAGTTGAATTAGTTGATAGTTTAATATTTCATATGTACTGTGAATGTGATGTTAGTATTTCACATGAAAAAATCTAATTATCGATGTATCAACTGTTTTTTTAATAATTCACTTATCCCGAATTGAAAATGAAGTTTATAAATATCACAATAATCCAAAATCACTACTATTTCAAGTTCATTTACCTCAACGATATTTATTGTTGACTTGTCATGAACCATTCGTTTATATTTCATTTATTCCATGACCATTTTCTGATTATCATCATGTAACTAGTATTTTTTTGTTGTTGAAAAAATCTACTTTAAATCATTTAAAAACCAAATAATTAACCTTTTTAAAATTTAAATAGGTTTTTGTCAATGGGATGATTCGCAATAGAAATTCTATGGTCTCAACTTTCAGTTTGCCTAAAATATGTATTACACCATAGAAGTAAGCAAAATCTCGTTCATTAATTACACTAGCACTTTAATGTATTATGTATCAATATGATTTATTTCGAGAATTTTGAAAAAACTTAAGGCAAACTCTAACATGTATTAGTACTACCTGAAATACAGTTGGAATAAGAACATTGAATAGCAGTTAGATCATAGTTTGGCAAACTCCTACAACCATAAACCTATTCGATGTCAAACTTACAATTATCATACATGCAAGGTTAGCGAATCAGTATTTAATAATTTGTGTTTTTAACTTTATTCTGTTTATTATAGGGTCTAATTCTTACTCACTGTCATCGGGGAGTTACTATTTGACGAAACACATATTTGGTTTTCAAGTGGTTCTTCATATTACAACAGCTAGTATTTAGAGACAATTAAATTCCATGTAAACAGATACCAGTAATTAGTGGTGCCAATTTATTATTGTCTGACATCTCAAGTTTTAAATCCCTTAATCTAAGCTTAAGGGAAGGCTCTATTGACTGCTAACAAACGTGAACAAATAGAGTTACTGATTAAAGTCATCTTGATAATCAATTCACATGAATACTCTACTTCAAACTACTGCAACCACTGCCAGCATAAATTAATAATTCCATCTATGACTGTACCATCAAGTGAGGCCATTTAGAAGCATATACCAAGTTGTGTTATGTCATGATCATATATACATAAATTTTTTGACAACTTTGTTGCAGTGAGATCATGAACCAATCAGTGTTAGACCACTGTTAGAAACCTAAAAGCACTGGACTACCGTTTCATCCTGGTATGGGACTAATCTTCATCAACAATCCACATCCACAATCCAATACTAGAACCAAACGACCATCTAGTGCTTTCAAATTTTCAGTGATGGTCTAACATTGATCGTTTCAGGATTTCAATAACTAAATAAAAAAACTTAACAATCTCCACCATCCTATACTGATAATTTTATTACTGACATAAAAACATACAAACAATGTAACAATTTATCAGATTGATTCAATTGAATTAATTACTTATATACAATTATCTTATCATAATTAAATGGATCCTTTATTTTATTCTCCGCCCCCCTCTAATTATTAAATTTAAATGATAATTTCTTAATTGTTTCTATCTCTAATCTTATTGTACAATTTTATCTGATTTTTTTTGTTGTTGTAAAATCTAAGAAAATTATTTCTTATCTGAGTTAAAAATGAAAATTTTTTTCTTTGGAGAAAAACTAATTGCTTTTATGTTGTAATAAAAAATTTTTTTGCGCTTCTTTTGAATTAACTATGTAATCAAATTATGTAACCGAGTTCAAAGGTATTTGTTAAAAAAAACACAACTTATTTTGCATATAATAGGTCAATAAATGTAAGAATTAATCAACTTTTGTAAAATTCATGTTAATGATGTATTTTATGGTCAATTTGATATTACTGTATATTGGTTATTGGTCAATTTATTGGAAATGTAACAATGACTTCAGTAAAAATATGTATTATTCAATAAACATTGTGTTATAACGGTTGGTTTTTCACGGTTACACGTATGGCACGTACCTTAGGCGAATATCTACACTGGATTCCGTCCTAGTGCCTATTCTACAGGACTTCAACACAATTCAGACCAAGAACACGTGATTAACCCGACTAGAATGTAAATATATTTTCACACCAAAACTCAACACAATCCAATAACAACGAACAATCAATAATAATTATTATTCACTTGGTATTATTTGGCTTGTATATTCCCATTGAGGTTTAAGACTGCAATTAATCAGTCTGTTATTGGCATATGTGCATACTGTGCGTATGCCTCGATATTGCCTTAATTCACAAGCTTTTTGTAAGCAATGATGGATAGTGGCTAGTAGAGGAATCCGGGACGCGCGTTTTTTCCTACTTGGGACTTGAGGCATACGCACAGTATGCACATATGCCAATAACAGACTGATCAATTGCATTCTTAAATCTCAATGGGAAGATACAAGCCAAACAATACCAAGTGAGTTTAAATTCACCCCATTGCACAAGCGATTGGCTATCAGGACTCAGTAGCTGAGTGGATAACGCGATGGCGTTTGAAGCGAATGGTACTGGGTTCGAGTCTCAGGGTGAACATCAAATCTGAGATGCAGGTACATCCAGCTGACGAATCCCAAATGGGACGAAACGCGCGTTTTGGATCCCACTGCTAGCCACTATCCATCATTGCTTACAAAAATAATTATTATAAGGATGGAGGAATATATAACTCATCTGACACTTGTCAGACTACCTGCATATCTGACTAAGCAGACAACCAATCATTATCCTTCTCGCCCGCAAATCACATTGTATCCAAGCCAGGAACATGTAATTATTACATTGATATATCATTTATAGTTAATCAACTTTATACTCCATAATATTTATGATTTGTGATTATGTCAACGACAAATACAATAAGTCTTGTTAATTCAAATTTGTTTAGTGAAATCACTTTAGATTAAGGTAAGTAAATATTAGTACCGAAGAAAGTTAGATTTGTCACTATGTATCAATTATTTCTACTTATCAATCAATAGATTACTTTTGGTTAAATAAGTATTATTTCTGCATTAGATGATTGTTACTTTATTCTGAGCTCACTATTTATACAATCAAATAATTAAATCATCATGAGATTTGAAATACTTATTCATTTCAAATTAATGTTTTAAATTTTCAATCTAATCTCTTAATTACATATATTTTCAATTACAATGATATAATTGTGATTAAGTAGATCTTACTATAATTAACGAATTAATTGTTCTAAGATTAATTACATTCTATAAACATAAACGTAACCATCCACTCATAATGAATTCAATCTTTTATTCATTACTAAAGAGGATTAGTGTAATAATAATTTGAAGCAGCAGGGACAATTTGTTAGTGAGGTGTATTTATTTAACTGTTTCTGTATACCCTTATTAGATTTTAATAATTAGATTGAGTATTGACAGTAGTAACTAATTTAAGCATTGATTACCAATAATTATACACTGATTATTTTCTAAAATTTAGTACATGCCAACAGAGAACGTTGACAATTTGTAAATACTAATTTAGATAAACGATTTAAAAACTTAATTCGATGATAAGCATTCGTATCAGATCATTAGAAGTTTTTTCCATTAAATCAATAAACGAACAGTGATTGAAAGATTGTATAGTTGGTTAATGTTATATTTGGAGTTATTTAACAGATAGAAACTTATGTCAGAAGGGATTTTGTGGATATTATAGTAGTTTCAATAGTTGAGATCATGAGTTCAATCGGGCCTGTTATGAGATAGTAACTCACTAGAGAAAGTGATGGATGTGACGCTCAATTTCGTGAATTAGTTGAAGTTATACATTAACACCGTTGGGTGCCGGCTCAGTGGTCTAGAGGTTAAGCGTTCGCGTGCGAGACCGGTAGGTTCTGGGTTCGAATCTCCTGAGGTGGGACCAAGGATACGCGCTGATGAGGAACCTCACAATAGGACGAAACGGACGTCTAGTGCTTTCAGATTTCTCATGGTGGTCTAGCTTTAAATGACTCATGATGTCAACTATTGTTGATGAAACAATATTAGATCATAAATATGATATACTTTAAAGCTTTAAATGAAAGTTTAAAAAGTATTTCTATGAAAGCAAGAAGTAATCTATTACAGTGTACAATAATAAGGCAGTAATACGAAACTAAAAATTACGACACCTAAATGAAAGGTTTACATATATCCTATAATCAATCTATTACTAAAGCTTTTACATCGATTTAGGTAAATTTATCAACGTGAACTGATGGAATCTGGTTAGTTGAAAAGACGGTATTGAAATAATTTAGATGTCATAAGATGTAGAAGTCCATTCAAAGGTATGAATACATTTTCTCGAAAATAAATGAAATGCTTTACATACGATTTTATAATTGGTTTTCATATAACTTTCCTAGTTAGCGTTTTTTAAGCGAGTTAGTTTCCTAGGGGATGGGGTCGCTAACTCCATGCCCAATCCTCCTACTTTATCCGGGCTTGGGACCGGCAGTAGCTCCAGGAGGGACTCCAGGAGGAGTTAACAGTTGTCTACGCAGAATACTTCGGATCCGTTGACCAGACACTGTCAGCAACAACCTACTATGGGAGAGAACAAACCAGATCCCAGTGGAGGGAGAAATCAGGAGGAAGTGCTGGAAGTGGATAGGATGCACACAACTGCGTCACATGGTAAACCCTAATATGGAATCCTGAAGGCCAAAGGAGGAGAGGAAGATCAAAGAACACATTAAACCGAGGAACGGAGACACACATGATAAAATTGAACAAGAATTGGATGGGACTAGAAAAGAAGGCCGAGGACAGAGTGGGTTGGAGAATGCTGGTCGGCGGCCTATGCTCCATTAGGAGTAACAGGCGTAGGGAAGTAAGTAAGTAAGTTTGATATAACTTATAATATTTATAACTAAGAAGGGGGATTTCAGTGTTGAGCTTGTTGACCTGGATAACAATAATAAAATCTGCATTGTCTTCCCAGACATTATTATCGTAAATCAGTTCAACATATTTTGAAGCATTTATTCACGATGTTATTCAGGAAGTCTTTCTTTGAATTGTTACCTAAATTAGTTAATCACCCCTCCTCATAACATATTTATTTTCGTTGTAAGTAGCTTAATCGTTTAACAGTGAAAAAGAATAAAATTTATCTACTATTTATTGCGTAATACAATGTCTTTATTTAAATGGCAATTAAAATTAATAATTGATATGAATAATAATAATAATATACCGTTTGTTGAATTTAATAAATATCAAGCTTGACAGTTGTCTGATATTTGATGAAACATCATGGATATTAGTTTGGGGACCAACTGAACCTCTTCAAAAAGATACATTTTCGGGTAATTAATGCTTTTTATGGAATTTAGATATACATCAACAAATGAATTAATCAAAGTATTTAGTACTGGACCATACAAACAAAGATTGACCAACACATAAATCACTGAAATAATTTTACAAATAGACTACTGTGTAACCCTATCTAATTCCATTTTACCTTGCTTTTATGTTATTAAACAGGGATTGAACTTTAAGTCATGAGTAATAAATTATGTATGTTCGTGGGGTATTCAGCAAAATTGTCTTATAATGTATACGGTTTTAATTAGGTTAAAATCTGATCATTGATAGCTTTTGATATCCAAATGTATTGTTTTGAAGTAAGTGTTTTTATTATCTTTTTGGTTTTTCTTCATTTTAGGTTCAAATTTATTTAGTAAAAGTGAAACTCTTGTGATTAGTTTTCGTTCCACAAATAATGTAATATATGGTTAGTTTGGTCATAAATTTCTTAGATTTTCACATGTATTGAAAAGAATTGATCATGATCAGTTGTATCTTTGATGGTATTTCATTGAAATATACACATTGTATATTAATCGTCCAACATAATCATAAGGATTTTCATAATCTTTATAATTATCTACTTAAAAAGCAACCGAATTTTTCCACACGGTTTTTTTATTTTTTTGTTTTAGCATCAACCATTACATTGAATACTAAATGATATCACTGTAATGATAATCAAATTGGAACCACACAAAGTTATTGGTAATTTTCAGTCATTAAAGCTTATATTAAAACGTCACACAGTCCACAAATTGAAAATTCCTTATTCACAAAAAAAATACATTTTAACAAAAAAGTTTATCAAGATCGACTCAGTTAAACGATAATATCACACAATTTTCCCATGTGTATTCCGGGTTATACTTGAATTAGTGAAAATAAATAGAATGCGTGAGTTTAGTAAAAAAGAACTGCTTGATAGAAAGGTTAACTTGACTGATAGGATTGGTTGATCTAGGCTAGACCGCCACTAAAACCTGGAATCACTGGACAGCCGTTTCATCCTAGCTCAGGACTCCTCAGAAGTGGGCACCCATGATCCCACAACAGGATGACTCGAACCCAGGACCTTCGGTCTCGTGCGCGAAAGCTTAACCTGTAGACCACTGAGCTACTGCTGGAGAATTCAATACTACGAAGAAACAGCCGTCCAGTGCTTATAGGTTTTGAATGGTGGTCTAGCTTAGATCGATTCATCAACTTAACTATTAGTACAATTAATACAATTTCCATCAATACACATTCTGATAATAGGATCGAATTGAAAACGCTTTAGCAACTTAATAGATCAATAAAACTAAACAGAAAGCACATTACCAATATGGAAAACATTATATGTACAGATGTTTTTCTGTTCGAAAATACTTTGTATAATCATTTCTGGTACACTTTTTTGAACGATACAAGTTACACTGATTATGTTGTTTACTGACAAATAAAGCTTGTCATTGACCTCGAAGCAACATATGAGATCTTTTAGAAATATGTCCAAAAACAAAAAAAATGTTAGAACCGTAGAAATTATGTTAAAATCTTGGTAACTATGGCTTGAATAATATGAGGAATTTAATTACATTCACGTCATGACATTAGGCTTATTAAAATTTTTCTTGGAATCTACTGAAGAAAATGGTCTCCAGAGCACAGTACTTGATATCAAATTTGATAAGCTCGAAATTCTTAAATCACAATTTAATTTTATGATCGTTTCACTTAATTTTAATGTTGAAATATCTAGCCATAATCTTCTTGTGGGATTAATAGTTAAGTAAATTGTTAACAGTTTGAATGAGCGTTTTATAGATGCAGGATTAACTGAAACGACAGAGGATAAGTTTCACAGTCATTCAGTATTATGCATACTGATGTACAAAATGATTCCTGCTTAGAATGTATCAGTTATAAACAGTTTGTAACTATGCTCATTTAATCGATAAATTGACATTGTAGACGGTTATGATTGCGTAAATACATAACCGTGTCTTCATTAAAAATATCTGTGTTTTATGTATTCAGTCTACTTTTGATTTAACTTATTGTAGTAGCCTTATCAGGCATTACTTATCATTTGAGAGCAATTTTAACGTTACATAATAAATCCTGTAAGTATTAACTTGAGTATAACATTGTGAGAGATCATATCTTGTTGAATGAATAAATGCATAAATAATCTTTAGCACGGGACTCAACCCTTCATAAATAAACTGATCCTTTCAGATAGCTAATCTGTTTCATTTCCACTTTGTCAAAATAATGTAAACAATCATAAGTTGATCGTAGAAAAATTTCTAATGGATATTTTAAAGGTTGATAAATTGCGGATCATAAACAATCAATAAAAATATCATCGGTCGATATCCACTGAACATAAAAATGAAAATCGATTTGTTTATGTTTTAAAACAATCTCCAAGAAAAATCCAACATTTCATTATCTTTAATATTACCGGAAATATTCATAATCTTCAAGGTTACAATTAATACTATAACCATCTAATGTATACTGCAATCTTTAATATTACAAGGTCTATTCAACTGTTTAAACTCATTAAACAGGAACAAATAGAATAGAACTATTTAAACAAATAAACTATTTTGGGATAAAACGCGATCATGGACTCAATCACTGGCCATAATCCATTTTTAATAAAATTTAGAACGAAATGTATTGTCAAAGCAACTTGATTAGAACACACATATCCTAATATAGACTAACTAAACTCAGTCCTTAATCAGAACAATGAGAAGATTAATTCTTTTACATATGTAAAAATTTCCCAAAGCGTTTTAAAACAGAGAAATTTTGGCATTGAACTCATATTTTAAAAAATCTAATTGAACAAAATCGAAATGATAAGATCAGGTGACAGTAACCAACCAAAAGGGAGAAAGAAATAAGAAAACAGTTAATAGCTTAAGGCAATCCATTTATTTTACTTGTGTTCATCTGTTCAGATCATAAGTAATAAGATATTATATAAATAAACACAATAAAGAAAACAATCCCAAACTAAATGGATCATGAGCATAATAAATATATGGGTAGAATATGTATAAAACATATGTGGGAGAAAAATTATTACAAGTCATTAGTACTCAACAGAAATAAACAAACAAACAAACACATGAACAAAATTGAAACACACAAAACCAGCAAGTTTAACAAAATACAAACCAGAAGGAGAAAATAACTCAGTCCTATTCACCATGGCAACTACAGATCTTAGACAATCGACTGAACAACAAGCTTTTAATGTCATCTGCCTCAAGTCAAGCATATATTCGACAAAATAATAGACAGTCAGGAACATAAAGAAAAAGATTTAATACTCTGTAATCTCTTTTTTGAAATCAGATTGATTTATTCCCATTTGATTTTTATGTTATATTTTTGTTCTGGCTTATGTTGACTATATACATTCAAGGAGAATGAAATATTTTACTAATATTATTTTCATCAATAATATGAGGGCTAAATCAGTATTTACCTAAATGTTTTTTTATTATTTAGAAAACACAACAGAAATGTTTAGATTAAATCGAATAAGATCAAAAGGATCTAATGTGATGTGACTGTAAATAAATAGTTGTGAAGGTAACTGTTCATTAAACAATAAACTTTAAACATTAAGAATTGATTTTCATCAGAAATTTATATTTTACAATTTTAAATTTAAATAATTTAAGTGATTAATTGAACAGATACTTCCGGACATTGTAATATTCAGTTGTATTATTATTATTATTATTATTATTCATTTGGTACTGTTCGTTTGAATCTTCTCATTGATGTTTAGGACTGAGATTGATCAGTCTCTTATTGGTTTATGTACATCCAGTGCGGATTGCATTGATTTTGCCATAGGTCACAAGCACAGGACGAAACGCTGGCCAACATCCATCTTTGCTTATATTATTATTGTTGGTTCAATAACATACATACCAATAGAATATGTACATATATTACGTCAATTCCATCAAATGAATCACACTTAAATTCGTTAAATGAGTAGTTGTTTTAAAATTGAAATGTATTAATACCATGTACTAATAGGTATTATTACGAATTCCAGTATTATTCTGTTCATATGATTTTATCTAGCCGATTTACGAAGAAATTATGATATCAGTTAGTGGTAGAGTAGTTAAACTTTAAACACATTAATTGCATAATTCAAGACTATATTTCTGGTGGTTTATATGGCTTTATGTAATTTGATTGTAATATAAATGAAATCTTTAGTGTAATCGAACTTATGCAATATTCAGTTGATGTATATCATTCAAAAAGTTACTTGGGTTCAATGCTTTGACAGCGATACATTCTTAATAAAGTTGTATGGAACGGAAATAGGTGATTTTTGCTAAAAAGAAAGTCAGGTGAAAGCATAATTAATCAGCTAAAAATCATTTTACTTCTAAAGTAGATCATGAATTCTAGTGAAATATGTAAACTGTTTGAGTTAGATATACTTTCACATATTAGGTGAAAAACCGGATTCAAATGAGGTTTAGAGCATATTATTTACATATTATCAGCCTCCTCTGTTACTGACCAAAATCAGCTTAATCTTTACCTCAGAAAACTTGAAAATTACGTTTTCAAAAATAAATATGATAGTTTGTTATATATAACACAATTTATACCAATAAATTTGAACTATAATTATAAAACTGTTGAGTAGCTGTTTGATCTTAGTTTTGGGATTCAACAACAGTGAACACTTATACACGAGACCATTGAGCCGGCATCCAGTGGTGTTAATGTCTTTAACTTTAACTAATCCAAGAAATTGGGCGTCACGTTCACCATTGTCTTCAGTAAGTTACTCTCAAAACCGACCCAGTTGAGAAGCCCCACAATAAAACGAAACGGCCGTCCAGTGCTTTCAGGTCTTCCATGATAGCCTAGCTTTAACTGACTCATGATCTCAATCACTGATATTTTATGATTCTCCAACTAATGTAAAATAATGATGAAAGTTAATTTCAAGATCTTTGAATTATCCTCTATATTATTATTTCATTTGTATCGAGGATTTCTAATATAGGGTTGTGGAGATTGTTGAATTTCACTAAAGTTATGAACCGATCCGTGCTAGACCATCACCTAGAAACACTAGATGGCTTTATCGTCATAATTTGGGAGTCAACTTCACCAGTGAGCATCCACGATTCCACAAACGGCATTGTAAACCAGTAATCTCGGTTGCTCACGATCACTTAGTCCCTAGACTCCTAAGCCGTCATCCAATAGTTTTAGCATGCTCCGTTTTATTGAACGGGTATTTTTAACTCTCCCCTAAAAATTTGTCCTACTGATCATTATTATAATTCATTCACAAATTAAAATATACCCGATTCATTTTAGAAAAAAATAAAACTAGCCAAATATGACAGGATTACGTCATACATAGAAATATGTAAATAATGAGTACTACTACTACTACTACTACTACTACTACTACTAATCACAATATACATATATTATAAACTAGACATGAATTTGTTTATTCTATTCCCTATTTCTTAATCAAATGATTACATAATCAAGAAAAGTTCACAGCAATTTTCATTGAATAAAATCTGTCATTTCTAGATGACATCAATATGTTCTTATAATTTCAAGTTGTAGGATTAGGTTTAGTTTGTTCTTTATTATATGAAATATTTACTAGTAAGACACCTGTGTTTAAAAGTTTTGATAAACATATTTCAATCCAAAAACACAATGTGACATACTTATGTAATAAGATGTAATTCTTTTTATTTATAATTTAAAGTAGAAGTCTAAATATGTATTCATGTAACTACATATATCTATCTAGTGTATACCTATGTATATGTATGTGTATAAGTTCATATGGTTAACAGAAATAATTATAGAGTTTAGGTCACCAAGTGTGAAAGTTTATAATGTATATTTATCATAACATATGATTACAATGTTTCTGTTATAGTTTATTTTAAGTTTAGTTGAATAAATAAACATTTTTTCTAAAATGTAAATATCATTGTGTGCATAACATGCTGTTAGTGTGATTCATAACATTTATGATAACTTTGTCATCTATTTTGAAGGTGATCCTCTCCATGAAGTGAAGTTCATTGATGGATCTTTGAAAAAACAAAGATTATTAATCAATATGTGATCAGTGCTATAATATCAAGATGATTCTTCGTAAATAGATTGAAGCATGAAACGTACACAGTTGAATTCTATTTCACTGATTTTAAGTTGACACACTCATTACGAGTTCTATTCGTAGATGGGTGCACACCACTGAACAGTTCCATAAAAGAACGAAAAAGGTATTCAGGTATCCCTAGTTTCTGAACGTAAATAAATCGAAAAAAATTAATCTCCATAAAACCTAATGAATATTGCAAAAGTATTTTATCTGTTGATCTTGCAATTTTCATATTATATCAAAAACACATTTGTCTCCGTTATCTTTAATCGACGGCTTACATTACATCACGTTACATAATTAAAACAACTCATTGTATCATTCAACAAAAATGAAGAGAATTAGGTTCATACAGTGAACACTGTGCAAACGCATCTCAGAAAATTACTCGGCGTGGCTTTTAAAAGGAGAATGCAAAAAAGACACCAGTTCGATAAAACAGCGCTTAATTATCTATGGACACGTCGCTCCACAGAAGTCTACACTCAAAATATTCTATACCATGAGAGGAATTGGATTGAAGGGAGGCTAAATCAAAAAATTGTTCACTGCTGAGGCGTTGGCGATCCAATAAATCAAGTTCCAACTCTACATGCAAAAACGATAAGTACAAACTCTCACCCTTTCTTGGCCCTAATTCCCTTCTGTTGTATATTTTAGGATTGATTTTCTTTCAATTTTTAGATTATTGTTTTGTAATTTTGAACCGTAATCAGTTATTATTATCTTTCAACAATTTGTCATGGGTATTGTCCAGTTATCATGACGTTTATACTTTTCATTTTTTTAAAAAATCTGTCAAGCAGAGCATTATCTTTCATAATTCCGACCCGTAACTTATTTCCGTCCTTCTATTCTTCTCTAACTCCCTGATTATTACGTAACATCATCTGATATTAAGAGTCTCGAGTTAATTTATGATGAAATCTTTTCTATCCCTCTTTAGACATATTTACCATATAAATACAAATATACAGCTTAAGTAAATGATTTCGTTGAAAAGAAAATTTTCTTCTCTGAATTCTTTTCATTTTTTATTTAATAGAATTCATGTTGCATTTATATTAAAACAGTTCGTTGATTTTCCCGATCAATTACATTTCATTTCAAAGACTTTCTATTTTCATTAATATCCCTATTTATAAAGTTAATTTCACATAATGAAGTAACAAACAGTTAATTTATGCCAAATCATCTTGATCGTACTTTTAAATTGGTATTACTTTCTTGTTTAAACAGTAAGATGAAATAATTATCATTTTAAGTATTATATATATACATGTAATAGTGAAAACCAATCTGTGCACCATCATTGATGAACACGGTGGATCTGATGCAGATGTGAAAGCGCGGATCAGTAAAGCAAGAGCAGCATATTTACAACTGAAGAACATCAGGAACTCAAAGTACCATTCAACCAGCACCAAAGTCAGAATTTTCAATAAAAATGTCAAGAAAGTTCTACTGTACGGAGCGAAAACTTGGAGAACTACGAAAGCCATTATCCAGAAGATAGAAGTGTCTTTTATTAACAATCGTCTACACAAAATACTTCGGATCCGTTAGCTAGACACTATTAGCAGCAACCTAGTGTGGAATAGAACAAACCTGATCCCAGCGGAGGGAAAAATCAGGAAGAAGTGCTGGAAATGGATAGGATACACATTGACGAGAGCATCCAACTGAGTCGCAAGCCAAGCCCTCACTTAGAATCCTCAAGGTCAAAGGTAAATAGGAAGACCAAAGAATACATTACACCGAGAAATATAGATAGACATGAGAAGGGTGAACAAGAATTGGATAAAACTAGAATGGAAGACCCAAGACAAAGTAGGTTGGAGAATACTGATAAACGGCCTATGTTCTACTGAGAGTAACAGGTTTAAGTAAGTAAGCGAAAACCACAAAACATAATATCAGATATAATGATATAAACAATTTAATTTTAATACAAAAAATTATTTTAATACGGAATGTTTATTTTCAAGGTGTACTCTGATAGAGTAGTAACTGTCTATTATTGAGAAGTTCCACATTAAAATTATACATATATATCATTGATGACTACTGTTCATCTTTCTTGATAATAGTACTTCACCATGATATGTTATTCAGTGATTAAATCCTACTCATCAATCAATGTTTTATACAGTTTATCATATAGTCATTCTAACAAGTCATAAAAACATTGTGGTTTTATGGATTTCTCACCTTTGGTGACTGACATACATAATAATAATGGTAATTGTAATGATGAACAGTTTATAATTATATATTAGAATTTAATAAATATCTATTTTGAGCTAAAATTTGAACCGTAATCTTTTGTAAAACAATTTTTCTTTTGATTTTCTCAATAGAAAAAAAGAATTATCAACAATGATGTCTTTCATTATTTTATCATTTTCATTAATTCATAATAAGTAATCTCTATTCTTTTTTTTCTTTTCCTTTCTTTCTTTTTTTATCAAGGTTTAACTTCTTTTTCTTTTCTATATATAATTTAATAAAATTAAAAAAAAATTGACAGTGAAAAAAAGGGATTAATTTATAATAAGGTGAAAATTAATAATTTAAAATAATATTATAATGTGATATATTATGGATTTAATTTAATCAACTTCATATTTAAACTAAATTGAGAAGATTTAAATAATTAATAATAATAATGAACTGTTACTAGAAAAAAAAAAGAAATTTCTAAAATCTCCACAAACCCCTTCTGACAATAATCATCTGCTCACTAGTGACTGACTTCAAGAGATACTCCTGGAGTTCTAGTGAGAAGCCGTTACCAGTGGAGTTTAGCCAGGTCTGTTGTGAGGTATCAACTCACTGAAGACAATGGTGTATGGTGGCGCAACTTCATGGATTGGTTGAAGTTAGACATTAACACCATTGGATGCCGGCTCAGTGGTCTACTTGGTTAAGCGCCTTGCGCGAGACTGATAGGTCCTGGGTTCAAATCTCGTGGAGAGGCGAGATCGTGGATGCCCACTGCTGAGTAGTCCCATACTAGGACGAAACGGCCGTCCAGTGCTTCCAGGTTTTCTATAGTGTTCTAGCTCCGATTGACTCATGATTTCAATTTGCGTGATTAATTTATAATAAGGTGAAAATTAATAATTTAAACTAATATTATAATGTGATATATTATGGATTTAATTTAATCAACTTCATACCTAAACTAAATTGAGAAGATCTAAATAATTAATTAATAATAATAATGAATTGTTACTAGAAAAAAAGAAAAAAGTTTTTCTAATATTTGATTTAAAATTTTATATAAAAAATCAGTTTTTCAATGAATGAATTTTTCATAAATAGAAAGGTGGTAACAGAGAGAGAGAGAGAGAGAGAGAGAGGGAGAAAGAGAGAGAGGGTGAGAAAATGTAGATCTGGACAATAGATTATATATATTAAATATTGTGATCAAGTAGACAAGTATTTTATTAACATTCTGTGACTCATTTGTAATTGTTCTTCTACAAAAGAAAATAATTTATATACAAAATGAATTAATTTTCAAATAATAACCATACGTAATATATATATCTTCACTGATTAGTTATTTAGTAGTAAACACTAACAAGCTTTCTAGCTATTAGAGTTAATTTGCTTTCTTGAATCAAGTTATAATGTGGCTTAGTGTTAACTTTAACATTGACATTGGAAAAGTAGTTTTATATTCCATGAAAAGAATCAGTTCTTTGAAGAATTCAATTAATTAAGGGATTGTAGAGGTTATTGTTTTTTTTCTTGTGTACTTTACATCCCGGAATAGTCTTAGTTAAGTAATTGTTAGAAACCAAGAAGCAATGGACCACTGTTTTACTGTGGTATTTACACTTAGAATCTTGACAGTCTTCACAAATCCCTCATAGTGATAGTAATTATGTGCTCATTAGTGGCCAATTTTCGGAGGTAATTACCCGAGTTCTAGTGAGAATCTTTGATATATGGAGTTTAACCGTGTCGTGTATAGGACATTTACCCGCCAATAGCATTGAAAGATGATTGTGAGGTGTCATAAATTGATTGAAATAAGGCTAAGGCACCATTGAGTGTTGGCTCAAGAGTCTAAAGCTTAAGAGTTTGCCTTAAGATCTAAGGGTCCTTGGTTGGATCGTCCGTGATATCATAGATAACATCCTCCGAGGAGTTCAGCAATTCATTATTTTCATTGGTTGTCTAAGATCAGTCAGTGATATGAACTGTCAATGGAATGTCATTAACGAATTTATTTTATTAGGTATATGTTTAGTTAACTAGTAAAAAAATTTAAAAGTTAAACAAACAACTATTCAAACATATCTAGGAGATTATTATCAAAACGTTTATAAATTGAATCAACGAAAATAAACTAAATACTGTCGTTATCTTTGAGACTATGAACCGATTAATGCTAGAACACGATTGAAAACCTGGAAGAACTGGATGGCCGTTTCGTCTTAGTGTGTGACTCTTCGTTAATTAAAGTTGGTCACTGTATATTGTGGATTGGTTGGAGTTAGACATTCACACCGTTTGCTACCGACTCAGTGGACTAGAGATTAAGCGTTCGTGAGGAAGACAGAATCTGCTGGGTTCGGGTCCTACGTGTGGGGTGGTGGGTGCGTACATCTGAGGATAATTTCCATAATAGAACTGAAAGGCCGTCCAATGCTTCCAGGTTTTCAGAGGCAGTGTAAAATTGATCGGTTCACATATATATATATATATATATATATATATATATATATATATATATATATATATATATATATGGGATGAATACTCGGTAATGACATGCGTGAATTCATGTACACATTCGCTTAATTAGAACAAATAAGCTAAACATTTTGACAGAATGAGTATCATATATGTGTTTACCTTATGTTAATATTATTAAGAACCTATTGTTCAATATTTGTTATATCTGATTAGTTTTTCAGTAATTCGGTGGTCTAACAAAGCAGAAATTTCTATTTAGAAGTAATAAAATAATGTGAATTATCAGAACTAATATTAGCATCAATAATATTTTTTGTCGTTTTTATCTCTCTTTCTCATCCATTCACTCGTCATTCAAATGTTCTAAATCGTCTGTCTGGTTTTTTCTCTGAACTCATACATGTCATTTCGTTTTGTTTCCGGTTTGATTGTCTTTCTCGTCTACAATAATAACCTTGATCACCAAAATATTATGAATCTACTGTTAGACAATAGAATAACGTTATTATTCGTATTTTTAAATAGACAAATGATTTTATTTTCTCCAACATCTTTTGTCAAAAACTAACTTTTCTTTAGAAACAAAAACACAATGGCTTTCATATGTATATCGGGTTTTCGAGGTTGAATGAATGCCAGTTGATCATTTATAGAAAGTGGAACTGACTGAATTTGATTGTATGGTTTCTTTTTTTAAATTTCTAGTCACTTCATAGTTTTATTTATCAGTTTGTTTTGATTTCATGTCTGTGTCATTGTTATAGGGGTTAATGTGTTGGTATATTCAAGCATAACTTATGTGTTTACTGAGTTGTCGGCTCATGTTTTCTTCTTGTTTCTTTCGTATTGTTATCTGCTCACAAAGAAATATTCTAGCAAACAAGTACTTCGTAAGCTAAACTCAAAAGACGGAATGCACTAAAACCACAGATTAAAGACTATGTAGAATAAAATGATGGCAATTAAACTAAGTTCCGAAACCATATTGGTTAGAAGTGCGTTTTCGTATACATTTTTTATATCAAATAGCTATAATGTCAACAATAAGATGATTTTTCTCATCGCTAAGCACAGTTAAATAAACATCAACAGCTAAGAAATAGTTAAATGAAATATATATTTATTAGATTTGTTCAAGTGGTTTGTGGAGTTCACTTTAAACTGAGATTAATTTTTGTCACAGATTGATATTATGTATGGAACAGTGAAAAACTAAGATTCATTGAGACCATTCGAAGGCTTCTCCTAGAAACTTAAGATCTCTCTGGGAGTGCATCAATTTCAACCTATTGAGTTAAAATCCAGTGGTACAGGCTATTCAAATTTATTTGCATAAAAGTTTACATTCAAGAATAACACATTCCTGTTAATCTGAAATAACTAATTAAGTGAAATGAGTCACAATTGATTGATCACTGGGTGGTGATCAATGTCATGTTTGTCTAGTCCTTATTAGTGCAGATCGAATGCTATCGATCATGTTGCAATGTGGCCAACAGTGTAGGTGACTCGACACTGTGGGCACTATGTATTGAGATTTACATGGTGGTTGGAGGTAGTCAACAGGAAACCCTGGACCCGGGTTTCGTGCTACTTGGCACTCGTCAGCAAGGTGTACCTGAAATCTTGAGGGAACTGATGCTCCCTGGCGGATTCGATCTCGTGTCACCCAGCTTCCAGAGACGTTCCGGCTCGGATAGCTCAGTGGTAACGTCTCTGACTGTGAAGCTGGGTGACACGAGATCGAATCCGCCAGGGAGCATCAGTTCCCTCAAGATTACAGGTACACCTTGCTGACGAGTGCCAAGTAGCACGAAACCCGGGTCCAGGGTTTCCTGTTGACTACCTCCAACCACCATCTAAGTGAAATGAGTATCAAGTTTTTTAAGAGACTAGAATAAATAGTGTCCAGTTGTGGAAAAAAATATCGGTAAACTGGTAGAATTCAATAAGAATTTTGAACTGTAAATTTATCGATTCATTAATAAGTTTGCTTGAACCATTCTGTTCTCATGTTAGATTACTCAGGGCTTATTAACGGAGTATATTTACAACTCCTGTATTTTATCAGACTCAAAACCCTATTAATCAATGCTGTAACCATAGTTATTCTCATTGAAAGAAGGGATATTAATATAAACGTTACTATTAACCTACATTATTAGTTGGCTGACCCCCAGCAAAAGGTACATATCAGTATTGGGTTGTGGAGATTATTGAGTTTTTGATTGAGATCATGGATCGATCACCGTTGAAACCTGGAAGCACTGAAAGACCGTTTCGTTCTAGTATGAGACTCCTCAGCAATGTGCATCCACGATCCCGCACTAAAGGGACTCGAAACTATGACTTTCAGTCTCACACGCGAACTCTTGACTTGTAGACCACCGAGATGACCGGAATCGAACGATGGTAATACTTAACTTTGATCAGTCCACGAAATTGCTTGACTATCTTCAATTTTCTGAGGTAGATGCTTGTCTCTACCTGACACAGATTAGCTCCACTAGTCGTGGCACCTGTGCCACTTATCCCTAGTCAGAAAGGTACATCCGTGATTTTGTAGGAATTGATACTTCTTATGGGCTTTAAATCTGGATCATCCAGTTTTTCATTTAAAGGTATCAAAGCAGCGCATATAATGTCTAGTCAGTTACATAGACTAGTGGCCACATAACAATTGATTGATAGTATTCTGTTAGCTCTAAAACTAAATAAACACAATAGTGATTACTAATATGTGATAAATCATTGTGGTTAAATCACTAAGCCTAATTATTTCACGGAAATAAATGAAATATTCGATCCTTATTAAAAGGTTGTTGAAACGTTTGGTCAGATAATTCCCTTTTATTAACACTAAAAGGTTATATCTCATTATAATATAAACTTATAAAATTCAAATATGCTGGGCACTTTTCCTTTTCCTATACACATTCGAATGCTGAATGATCTGGGTATGGATGGTAAATTTTAGTATTTTCTTCAGAAGATATCTTTTGTTAGAACAAATTTCAAATATATGTTTTACACATGTATATTGAAGTACTTGAATATAGGGATTGAAATAGTAGGTTATCATAATATTGTACTTACCAGTTGTTAAAACTTAGCCATCATTGATCTAAATTACTTTCCCAGATATGGTACTGCTGACCAAATAGATTTCTGTCTTTTTGACCGAGTAATCAAATGACATGAGCTAAAATCAAAGAGGAGATATGATTTTATTCTATACTGAAGATTTGTCTATCATACAGCCTTAAAAATACTTAACATAATAATGGGTGAATGGTCGCGCAAGATCATGGGTCAATTGAAGTTAAACACTAACACCGTTGGATTCGGTCAGTTCAGTGATTTAGGGGTTAAATGTTCGTACGTGGGACTGAAGGTCATGGGTTCGAGTCCCTTTGGTGCGGGATCGTGGGTGCACACTGCTGAGGAGTCTTATACTAGGAAGAAACGGCTGTTCAGTGTTTCCAGGTTCCCAATGGTGGTCTAGCTTAAATAGACTCACGAATTCAACTATTAAAATTACTACAATCTTCATAAACCCCCATTCCAATAATATTAATCTGTTAAGTTTTTCTTGTTTCGACTTTTCTGACATCAACAGAATCACTTGAAAAATTTCAATTCCTTAACTGTTTATGTTCATTGACAATATATGATTAGCAATAAAGAAATTGATTTTCATCTAGTTGCTGACTATTATACAAAATATTCAACAATATGTTTTCAAATCGAATTACTTTTTAATATCATACTAAAAAAAGTTCATCAACAAAATCTATTTTAATATTCAATGTCTATTGAATAGCCTTAAGGGATATATTGAAGTCGTTTCTTTTCTACTTATCAACTTAACGACTTATTAAAAATCTCTTTAATACTATCACAGATGGATTACATAAAAACGATTATTTTTTTCCTGATTAAGGTCAATCTCCTAACTTCTAACCGCTTACATATCTATACATACATGTGTTTATAAGAACACTTACCTGATGATTATGATATATCTAGAAAGAATATCATTCATATCTCTATATATTGACGATTATTATTATTATTATTATTACTCTATTACACAATTTACAGGATTTATTGCTAATTAAACAACAAAAGAAAAGAAACAATAATCACCAAAGCTTGAATATTTAGAAGAAATAAGAACAGATTTAAGATGATAAAAACTAGATACATTTTCAATTCAATAAGAGTTTGAAGATATAGATGAAAATATGTTAAGTGGAATGTGAATCAACAATAAGTAGTATAATAAGTGGTATAATCCACTTTTTTTTTCTAGTTGATTGAACAAGTCGTTTAAACATGTTGATTTGTTAAACACTTAACTCAGTAGGTATAAAGAAAAAAAATTTTTTACATTTGTAAAATGAATTTTCAATATTGAATAAATCATTTCACTATATTAAAGTAGATCAATTCAAGGTTAAATAATCACAGTTAAACTTTGATCTAATTACAATAGAGGATTTGATTCATTTAAAGTTTACGTATTCTTTAAGTTCAATTATGTTATTTTTAATTTTATGTCATAATCACTTTTAATCTTAATAAAACAATGAAAATAAATGAAATAATAAAATGATTTAAGTAGTTTTACAGAGTTTAATTAAAAAAAACCCAGATATTATTAGCAACAACCTACTGTGGGAGAGAACAAACCAGATCCCGGTGGAGGAAGAAATCAGGAAGTGCTGGAAGTGGATAGGACACATATTGAGGAAAGCATCCAACTGCGTCCCAAGACAAGCCCTTACATGGAATCCTCAAGGTCAAAGGAAAAGAGGAAGATCAAAAAACACATTACACCGAGGAATGGAAACAGACATGAGAAAAATGAACAAGAATTGGATAGAACTAAAAAAGAAGGCGGAGGACAGAGTGAGTTGGAGAATGCTGGTCGGCTGCCTATGCTCCATTAGGAGTAACAGGCGTGAGTAAGTAGTAAGTAATTTAAAAATAAACAAACATATTCCGTTGTTTTGAACAAAATTATAACTCTTGATTAACGTTTTTTTACTTGTTGAAACATTATTTCTAGTATTAAGATATTGTGTAAGCATAAATTAATCAATTTAAAGTTTGGTTTTTACAACGAAAGAATGATCGAAAATTAGAATGAGTTGAACTATTATATTTCAACTTACTGATCTAATGATATCATACTCCTTATTAGATTTGAAAAATGATAACTATCATTCTGTATAGTATCGAAATTAAATACTCTTGAATAGTCATTTAATGAGGTAGAATGTTATAAATATGAAGTTCTTCTTGGTTTTCAATAGTTCACAATCTAATAATTCGAGTGAAGTTATTTGTGTAAAAATAATAAAAGTGTTGTAATATTGTTATAATATTGAGAAAGAAATATTGAGATGATCAGAATGAGGTTTGTGAAGATTGTAGTAATTTTAATAGTTAAATTTATGAGTCAATATAAGCTAGACTACCATTGAAAACCTGAAAGCAGTGAACGGATGTTTCTTCCTAGTATGAGACTCCTCAGCAATGCACATTCATGATCTAGCTTACATTAACTCAATTCAACTATTGAAATATTGATATCTTAAATCATTATTGTAAATTAACTCATCTTGATACTTAAATTGATTTTTTTTACACATTAACTAATCTACGGAAGAAAATAGTGACATAAAGAACATCGATTATGTCAACGGATCAACGAAAATAATCTTTTCATTGAACAGATAAGTCAATTATATGATCAATGATATATAGACTTTAAAACACAAAAAAATTTCGTCTTTTTTTCCGTGAAAATATTATCGATTATTTATTGAATTTCTCCTCTGATTATTAAACAGTAGAATTTTTACATTTTTTTATTTCATCACTATAGATTTAAGTTGTTGTTACAATTCAATTCCAGTAGTTACTACTATGGTGCATGCTACTTTTGCCGATCAACATAAGTAATATGTAATACCAATCAGAAGTGAAATACCTTATAGCAAACATTTCAGAAGATCCAATTGAAAAAAGAAAACAGGAATGTAAATAGGGAGTAATTGTAATAATAATATCAGGAATGAAGGAACGATAAAGTTTGTAAAAGATAATTAATGAAGGATATTCAAGTGAATTATTTAATGTATAGTTTTCATATTTTATAAAAAATATTATGTAGCTTTGTATTAAACATTAAATTGGTCTTCTCTAACTGAGTTCTCATTTACAACAACACTTTCAAAATAAGTAAATTTACTAGTAAGTTACTACGCTTTCTTACATATTCAAAACCAATGAAAAAAGGAAGTTTATTTAATCAGTCAATTTAATAATAAAATAAAATTCATTCATGTGAGCAATGATGGATAGTGGCTAGCAGTGGGATGCAGGACACGCGTTTCGTCCTATTTGGGACTCGTCAGCTGAATGTACTTGCATCTCAGAGTTGATGTTCACTCTGGAACTCGAACCCAGTATCGTTCGCTTCAAACGCCATCGCGTTATCCACTCAGCTACTGAGTCCTGATAACCAATTGCTTGTACAATGGGGTGAATATAAATTCACTTCGTATTGTTTGGCTTGTATCTTCCCATTGAGATTTAAGACTGCAATTGATCAGTTTGTTGTTGGCATATGTGCATACTGTGCGTATGCCTCGATGTTGTCTTAATTCACAAGCTTTTTGTAAGCAATGATGGATAATGGCTAGCAGTGGAATCCAGTTTGACGCGCGTTTCGTCCTATCTGGGTCTTGTCTGATTAATTGCAGTCTTAAACCTCAATGGGAAGATACAAGCCGAACAATAACAAGTGAAAATAAAATTCATCTTACTATTTAACTTTAGATGAAATCCGATTACTGAATTGATTGAATTTTTCATCAAGATATGAATTTAGTTTATCATTTAAGCAAATTATTACACCTTTTCTTATGAATATTTAAACTAATGTATGTATACAGGTATCTTTTTCTTATTACAGATGGTAACATATTACTTATATTGTCATTTGATATCTTATTCTATATATCGGTAAAATATTTTTGTTCAGTTTGATAATAAGAATAACAAGAATAAAGTTTTACTTAGTAAACAAATTTCTTTATGGAATACCCGTATTACGATTGTTTTATTACAGGTGTTGTTGTTATGTATTTACATATATATATCCTTTTTTTCGTTTAAAAAACAAACAAACAAACATGGGAATAAGCAACAAAGTTTCCGTTTTCCTTCTTTATTTAAAGTTTTCTCTTTTAATGTTTATGATATCTGATTAATGTATAATATACGGGTGAAAATCACACCTTAGGTCAAGAATAAAAGGATACATGTACCATGTAGTTTAATGAACATCGTCATTTTTTAAATAGATATTGTCAACATAGTAGTGAATATGTTTATATCTTTGAAAATTGACAAGTTTTCAATAAGATAATTAACACCGACAATTTGACAAGAAACATGTGATACTTTTCAAATGAAACTTATTTCACTTATTAGATATGTGTACAATTGATATACTTAAACATGTTACAGATAGATAAGTATATTATTATACATATTGATGCATGGAAAGTTAACTGGGTATGTAAATAGATGGATATGTATTATAAACAAAACAATTTTGTGCTTTACAGTTAGTCTAGACAGATAATGTTTACTGTTTATTACATGATAGATAGTAGGCCACCCTTAGATTATTTGTACAAGTTGAATGTAACACTTAATCAAGTGACAATATGGAAGTTAGATTTCCTGTATAACTGTTTTCGGCAAAACGATTTTGTAATGATTGACACATATAATAACATACTGGTCGATAAATATGGTAATTAATATAAAAAGGAAATAACAATGATAGTTATATGATTTTCACATAACTTTTTATAGACTGCACTGAAATGTTTAGATTCTTTCATCGGTTTTAAGTATGTAAATGACAACAGTAATGTTTAATACAGACGCTGACAGAATTAAGAGTTCGTGGTGTGCTTCTTTCCCAGTAAACGAAAAAAATGTTGCTCTCTAATATGATCTATGTCTATTCCAGTTTTAGCTATAACCAGTGAAGTACTTAAGCACACTGAACATTCGGTTTATTTTATAAGTATTGTTATTCCCTGTTCCATGATGTCTAACAAAATGTTTCTAAATATTGTAGGCGGTAGGATATTGTCCAGTGAAATAAATGAGTAGGTTACCAATGTTTAGTCATAAATCTTTTCGAAATATTGTTTGATATGTGGCAGAACTACTCAGTTGGTAAAGTTGAGAGTTTTTTTAGTATGGACGACAATTCGATTGGTGAAGTTGGGAAACTTAAACCTACGTGGATGAGATATATATTACGAATGATTAGCACTTGTTTACTTTTGCCCACAGTGGTGGATAGCATTGGAGTAAGTTGAGGATGACTAGCGGAAACTAAACTAAGATGTTGGATAAACGTATAAAACCAGTAATTGCTTGTATGAGCTACCTCCAGATGTAAAGGCTTACTATTTGAGATTCATGAGATAATCATAATCTATGGTCAATGATGTTGGTTAACCAAAAATCGACCACAGTAACTCAATTGCATTCATTCTAGATCACCCTAAACTTGAGTTTAATGCTATTTCATATTATTCATCTTTTAATCTTATTTCTTCCGCATAAGATGTTTTTCCTAGGTTTAGTTTTCATTGTGATTGTTGTTATTATTTTTCTTCTTTTTCTCTACTTCTTGTCTTATTGATTACCTGGTTCAATGTGTCGAAGTGTTGTATGACATCTCCTATGTAAACTATGATTAAATGATTGATTATTATACTTGATGGGTCATGTTCAGATTGATCACTGTTATTATAATCAATTTTTGGAGGGAGTGATTCAGATCAAAAAGTTTCAGTGAAAATAAAGCAACACCATTTTGAAAACATATTTTTAACTGATATTGGCAAAAAAGGAAAATAAATCACAAAACATACCTAGCCATTACAAATATTAAAAGAGCGCCATATCTCAAATACGTTTGTTTAAAAATGATGATAATATCACAGATTTGATGAGTAAAATTTTATTTGTGCCAAAAACTAGACATTGAAAAGTGTATTTTGTCTGTTGTTACTAAGGTGTTATTTAATCTTAATCGATTAAATGTAGTTGGAAACACTGAAAAAGCAAAAAAAAGTGAGTAATATTTCCTGTTTTTCAGCACCTATCTGGATGGAGTGTCAAAGACATAATGTCAAGTGATACTTATCAACTATTCACCAATAAGTAATATAAATTGTAGTGTATACTTACTGGACCTACATCAGTATGAGAATTCCCTACACTTCGTTTGCTTGATAATTTTGGACAGAGTAAGAACAACAAGATTTGAGGAACAAAACAAATTTATATTGTTATAAAGCTAATTATCAACTTTTAATTGTTTAAACTTACAACAGTTTGTAGTATAGTTGGTAATCATGTCGTTAATGAATTTGATTTGGCAGTTTAAAGAATGAGATAGAAAAATATCAAGAATAAAACATAAAGACGATATTATCCATTATAATTTGGATTAATGCTAATCTATCTATGAACAAATCTAATCAAATGAAATAGTGAAGAAAAGACAACAAATAATAATAACCGAAATGACAATGGATGATTAAATAATTAAACGACGTGATTAACTGAATGAATGATAGTATTATGTAATAAGTAAAAATCCTTCGTATCGCTTATTTCGATGAGATAAGAATTATTAAGTCGTAATGAACTCTGCAAACTTAAGTAAATATGGTAATTGTTGTTGGTTATTTATGATGAAGATCTTTAAGATATATACTTCACAACTCATTATCCACCAGGTGTAAGTCAGTCAAATCGCGAAAACATTTCCTACTTTCAGATATAAATTTGGAGGGGTTTGATAAATAATCTTTATAGAGACCATTTTCTCATTTCTTCCTCTATACATTTAGAAGCAACTGTAGATAATTTCTATCAGTAACTAATTTGTTTTCATTAGATGTAATTAATATTTGGTGTTTAACGATGTGACTATTTTAACATGAGAAAAGCTCCTTTTTATTATTACTCTAATTCTACTGTCACTTCTCGAAATATCTCAATCCACTGTAAAGAACATGAATGAGGACAAGCTCTTTTGCTGGTGATTGAGTGCTACTGAATTTCAGGATGCTTTTACAGTATTTACTTTATAAAAGACAGTAAAATATAACTAGATGAAATTATATTTAACAATTCAAACATTTTTACAGTATAACATTTAATCTTGAACTAGATTCTTACGACAGTCAAAATTAGACGGTACTTATACCATTCAAACTATGATAATACAATTATGCTTTAATGTTTTGTCTTCTTTAATAGCTGAACTCATGAGTCGATTAAAGGGAGATTACCATGAAAAACCTGAGACCACTGGATGACCGTTTCGTTCTCGTATGAGACTCTTCAGTAGTGTGCATCCTCGGTCCCTCACAAAAGGGACTCGAAACTAGGACCTTCGGTCTCGCAGGCGAATGCTTAACCTCTAGACCACTGAGTTGACCAACACCCAACGATGTTAATGTCTAAATTCAACCAAACAATTTTAAAATTTTATTTAAAATGTTCATTTTTTTCAGCTTGAAATACTGAGTATATATTTTCTTTAAATAACAAAAGCAGATGTCGGTTTCATTTTTCTCAATTATAAACTGACATAAACATGTCAATCTTATCTAAAATGAAAAAAAAAGTGTTTTTATATATATTAACCAAATGATTTTACATATTACTACTTCAATGATGTACAATTTTTGCATTCATAATAAGCTATAGAATATAAAAAACGAGAACATTTAACTAGATGATGTAATCCAATTGAAATTTGTCAAATTCAAGTATAATTCTATGTTCATATTTACCTTCTATTTAATAAAAACACAAGTAGTAATCATTGAGAAACAGTAACCGGAAAAAAAACACATGACTCTCAGTATATATTGAATTAATTATTGACCATAATAAAGGACCTACAAATAAATGATTTCAAAAAGGGGGGATTATGTAAACTGTGAATAAAAGCATATGTATCATATCAAAAAGATGTCAGATAGCAACAATACTACTATTAGTAATATTAATGATTATCTTTACTTAATTTATCTAATTCTTTGATTAGCAGGTGCTTTATACTGTTATCATACATGATATCAATGTATACATATATACATATAATGAACCAGATGGTAAGTTTATAAATATTGACTTTTTGATGTTGTACAGCTGCCTGGTTTTTTATCAACGAAAAAGGAAGTTGGTTATTTCTTTTTTTTTTTGTTGTTGTTGTTGAATGTTACATGTATATCAGATGGTTGATAATTTCACCTCTGTCTAATGTTTTTATATTGACATAATAATAACAAATAATAATAAAAGATAATCATTACATGTGTCATCCATATTGTATGTTGGGAAAAAAATCTGCTAACGATATTCCTTATGTACTGATGATCTCATATACTTATAGGTCGGTAAATAGTAAGATTATTTGTGTGTCATGATAAAATTGTCTGAGAATCATTAGAACGAAAGATCAGATGAATTGTGGTTATGGACAAAGAGAATTTAAAAGTTCATCAATATAGAATGACAATCAAATTTCAGTTCATAACACTATAAGAAATGAAACTTTTATAAATAAATTGTCTGGATAGAGTTTATTACACGAAAAGAGAAAAAACAAGTTTCTATTCTAATAGATATTTCAAAGAGACTGATATAATTTGAAAATAGTTTTCACTAAAAATTTCCATTAACTGAAGAACCACTGGAAATAACTAGACAGATATTTCAACTTTGTTTCAGATACTTCAGTAATACACACCCATGACTTCAAACTGGATTAAAACTAGAAATTACACAGTATCATAAACCTATTAATTCATTCTCGTATTGTTTATTTGAGTCTTACCATTGATGTTTAGGAGTGTAACTGATCAGTCTCATATTGGCATATGTATATAGGCTATATGGGCTTAGTAGCTAAATGGATAACGTGATTACGTTTAAGGTGAACGGTGATGGGTTTGAATCTCGTAGTGAATATCAACTCTGGGATGCAGCTTCATCTAAATAATGAGTCCCAAATGGGATGAAACATGGATCCTGAATTCCACCGCTAGCCACCATTCATCTCTGCTTATAAACCTATTAAGTTTAAGTACAGTAATGATATTCCAAATCTCGATAGCCATTATTTTTAGCTACTTAAGAAGGACAATAAATTACACAACAAACTGTCAAACTTAAAAATGATATCCTATGGATAAAATTAACTTAAATTATACTAGACGAAGGAATTTTTACTTTTTAATCAAAACCGATTCTATCAGTTTCAGCAATAATTCGCCTCAGTCGAAATTTGAAGTTTTTACTAGGAGTATTAGGGAGTGACGTAATTCTACGGGTGGAAATAATAAAGAATAAGCGAATTTCAATTGATTATATTAGCTGATAATTTATTTTTGAGTTCCAGATAGAAGGTCCAGAGATGAGTGATTAGAATCCCTTTATAACTGCACTTTCATTCTACAAATCACCGATTCAAAAGATGAAATAAATATGAAAATGAATCAAAATGCTTAGTTTATTTAAATAACGAAATTTATTGGTGCTCATAAGATTTGTTTCTCTGCACCATCTTTGATCAGATGAGAACTTCTTATCACTGTTCAAACTTGCATTTGACTATTCATTTGGAAAAATACTAAAGCGATAATGAAAGGAATGGGTAGACGCATTTACTAAATGTTCATAATTTTTCTTCAACATTATACCTCCCAATGTTTGCAACTTCGCCACTGAATATTAATCAGACATAACTGACCTGCGAAGAATACATATTTTGCGGAAAACAGAACCTTTTGTATACCGGTTCCTGTTTCAGTGATTCGTAATTACGTTTACATAGTTACAACTGGAGACAATATTTAATAAGGAACAAATATCAAAATTAAATCATATAAAAATCTATCAGAATACAATAGTTTATCATACTAAAATAGTGACTGAATTAGTCAAAAGTCAAATGAATGTCGAAGTGAATAAATATCACATTTACGTAATCAATATCTTACTCTGAATTGCTTTTTATCATTCGCATTTAGTCATTTATGTATCCCAAATAGTTATTTTGGCTTGTGGTGGTCGGCATTCAATATAATCCTTAATCTTCGTATATAGTTCGTCCTGATAACCGTCACTAGATAATACCCCAACGGTGTATTATTCAGAAGGCGAATACGAAGTGTTCATTAAGTTTATTATTGTACCACGCACATATAACCAACATAACAGATACGCTAAATAAGCATGAAAGAGTAGTGCCGAAAAGCAAGCGGACGAGCGAGCGTGCATTCAAATGAGCGAGTCAATCAACAGGATTAAAATGTACATATATGTACATAGGGAAATGAGTGAATCATCGAATCAATTAAGCGACTAACATTAAAGTTAGCAGAATGAATATGTGAGTAAACAGTAAGCAATGCTCAAGCATACATATTCATACAAGTGCAACAATAATAAAGGTACAATGATATAGATAAGTTGTTATTGTACGAATGACTCTGTCCGTTAAATAAGTTAACGAAAGGGTTTCACCAAAATTAAACGTGAACAAACTCTAGTGCACGTGAGCTGCTGTAGACTGTTTATATATTACACAAGTTCTTGCTTGATTGAAGCTACTATCGAAGAGAATTTTCGAAATAAAAACGCGATTGAAAAAATGTTTAAACTTAGAGAAGACATTTCCATTACAGAATCGTCAACGATTCAAATCTATTGTCAGAGAAGATAGCATTCTATAAATTCTCTTGATAGATTGATAGTTGAGTTAGTACTAATCAATTAGTCCTTAATAATTGTCTAGTATTAAGGTAAATTTTACTTTCCAAAGTATAACAACCAAACTAAACAGTTTTTTACACATTACATAACTTTAAAAATACCTTCTAGTTTGACTTATACTTTAAGACAGGATCAGTTTATTTATATTAAAGAGAATAAAAAGATTGATGTTTCTTTATGAATAACTTATATTTACTTATGGTTACTTACTTATTTATTCCTTTTACCCTTCGTGGAGGAGCATAAGCCACCCGCTAGCGTTTCCCATCCAGCTATGTCCTGGGCAATCTTTTACAGTTGTTTCCAGTTGCTATTCATCCTTTCCATGTCTGCCTCAAACTCTCGACGCAGTGTGTTCTTTTGCCTTCCTCTTTTACGTTTTCCTTCAGGATTCCAAGTTAGTGCTTGCTTCATGATGCAGTTTGATGATTTTCACAATGTGTGTCCTGTCTTTTCCTAATTTTCTCTTCAGCTGGAAGCTGGTGTGTTCTCCCGCACAGAAGGCTGTTGCTGATAGTATCCGGCCAATGGATATTGAGTATCTTGCGTAGACAGCTATTTATAAATACTTGTACCTTTTTGAAGGTGGTTGTGATAGTTCTGGAAGTTTTAGCTCCATACAGTAGGAGTGTTTTGACGTTCGTATTGAAGATTCTGACTTTGATATTGGTTTACAGTTGTTTTGAGTTCCATATGTTCTTCAACTGTAGGAACGCTGTCCTTTCTTTGTCAGTCCTCGCTTTTACGTTTGCATAGAATCATCCTTGTTCGTTGATGATACTTCCGAGGTACATGAAAGATTCCACATCTTACTTATGGTTAGTAGTTGTGAATAACTTAGATGTTATTGTCCAAAAGTTCACTTGGATTCATAACATTACTTACATAGCTAACTTATTATATAATATATTTACAAGTAAATAACTCACTTAAGAAAAAGCGTTGACCTATTAATGATAATTATTGTATGATGTAGCTGTTCAAGTAGTAACTATAATTGCCGCTCCTGATTCTCAAGATAAAATTTTTTTTCACAGCACTAATGAAAAGTTTTTGGTGGTGTTTTGTTCTCTGAGCTGGATGGTTTGGTCGTGGAGTTTTCATCGTTCTTCTGAACGACCAAACCATCCAGCTCAGAGAACAAAACACCACCAAAATCATCCACCTGAGCTACAAATCTTCTCCACTAATGAAAAGTGCTAGGTTAAGAATAGAAATAAAAATAGATTGATAATATTTTGAAGAATATAATCTTATATTTACAATGACTGAAAATAATAGATTTTATGCAATTGGATTTCAGTTCATGTTCTTAGCTTCAACACGTTTATTCTTTTAAAATGAAGCTTTTGTATTTAAATTTATAAGAATTAGGTAGTAGGCACAGTTATTGTATCGCATACTGTAATGAAAAGATAGTTTGTTCCTTGAACTAATGACATATAACTGTGCGTATTTGAATGGATAAGGTGTTAGGATATATGACCATTTAATGATAATTCAATAGAGCAACAAACTTTTAATTCTCACTTGTTTGGAACTATTCAAAAACGCTCACAGATTATCTTGCAAAGGCACAAAATAAGAAGTTTCCTCTGAGGCAAAACAAAACCCAGGAATTTAGACTGTTAGATCCTAACTAAATAGTCTATAGGTCGTTTTGTCAGTGCTTTTTGTCTAAGTGTGATATAGGAAAAAGTGTACTGAGAAAGAGCCTCAAGCTGTGACGAAAGTGATTTTTAGTCCTCTCTGACTTTTAGTGATTTATCAGATGCTGTTATACTGTAATGATGACCATTTTCCCCTAGTCACTATATATAGTCTGTGTAGTGCATTTGATTAGAATTGATGGAAACTACGTGCTTGAAACTAAATTATTTGGGAAAAGCACGGTGAATGAGTATAGAAGAAAAATACAGAATCTTAAATATCATATAGAAACCATATACTATCATTTTACAATGTAAAATTCCCATGATGATCAAGCAATACAACAAACTAACAAGTGTGATGTAAAAAATATTTTCACGATCAAGTAGGACGAATTAAGTTCTTATTTGTCTTGATAAATTCAGCTAGTCTATAGTTATCAGTATCATTCCTTTCCATTTTATAATGCTTTTTGAACATGTCATTCAAAGAACTAAATTTTTTAGTCTTGTGTGTTAAGCAATAATTTTTCTAGTTTATATAGATATTTATATTTATCTGTTGATCAGACACCATCAGCAGTAACATACTGTGATAGAAAGCAAATCAGTTTCAGGATGAAGACGAAATTAGGAAAAGAAGCTGGAGTTGGATAAGACGTACAATATGGAAATCAACAAACTGCATCGCAGAGCAAGCCCTAACTTGGAATTCTCTAGGCAAAAGGAAAAATGCTAGACCAAAGAACAAACTGCACAGACAATCAGAAAATGAATGAATAGTACTTGGCAACAAACGGAAAGAAGAATCTAGGACACAGTTGGTTGGAGATTCCTGGCCGACGGCCTGTGCTTTGTGAGGAATATCAGGCGTCGGTAAGTAATAGAAAATGTAAAACGTGCAATATGTTCATAGTTCGATCACTGCAACGTATTGTGCGCTTTCAGTTTCTAGATTCGTATTAACTAATTTTACATAAACTAATTAATTATGAGTATAATAAGACCTGATCATTCATTCAACTTAGAATGCTTATCGAAATAACCACAGTAAACTCTATTCATCTGCTACACAATCTACACATACAAAAATCCAAACATTTACCGTACTCCGTCATTTTACAAATTACACATTTTTTCGTACACACTATCAGACACACAAATACACATAGTGATACCTCATACACAATCGTCTTGACCATAAAATTAACATGAATTGATTAATGATTAGTTAGATTATTGACTTATTTGCTATGAAGAAGCGGACTGCATTGAGTCATGAAGTGTCGGGAATCCAAATTTCTACAAATATATGATTATTTTATTATTAATATTCTACCTGATGCTCAATTTATTTAGAACTATCAAGTCCAACCATGATATTGATATCTACTAAGTATAGTGATTTTTCGATAAATCCTGGTTCACATTTAGAATATGGATCGGTTTGGTACTCAATGTTTACGATCTTATGTAGTCTTTTTGTCATAGGTTTAAATTTATTTTACTCCTGTAATGGTAAATAACTTTCCAAAATAAATACCTTAGTAAGCACTAATAATTTGCGCTGTTATAATTAGTTTTAAAAGGATTTCTCTGCGCTTTTCATGTAAGACATTCTTCTCGCCCAGTATAAAGCCAACATATGTGCCTTAAGTTTTTGACCTATTTCTATTTATGACTAAATATATTTTTCCATACGACAATTATTCTCTTCTTTCATCATCTTCAGGTTGTAATGTTTGAATGAGCTTAGTATCAGAACCATTCAATTCTGCTTGTTTATTACAGATTTACTCAAAATATTTTTGAACTTCTTTTTCTTTAGGGGGTACAAGTTGTGTCCACAAATCCTTCAAGAATGTGATGTGGTTTAGTAAAAATAATAATATCACTAAACTTGAAGAAGTGTTCAGTCAGTTGTACTAGTCTTCTCAGTGAACGTTTCTGGAACAGACTGACAATTTTTTTTAAATCTGTATACTGTGGTAGGGTGAAGAATTAAATAAATATAGTCATCCCTTCGATTTTCTTTTACATTTATACTTTATTAATCTGAAATACCCCCAATTTGATCCACACTTTTTAGACTACTCGTGAGTAGCTTATATCGTTGTTGTGAATTTAGTCGATTGCACTGAGTACAAAGCCTGCTAAAACATATGGAGAATTAAAATTCGAGACAAAACAAATAACGAAATCACTTACACCTTAAAGATGTGAATTTTGAGGGCAGAAATGGGAATAAGCTACTTGAACAAAAACTGGAAGACGTCAAGACGAAATCGCTTAATTATGGAGTAAAAATAAAACATTAGAATTATAATTTGTCATCAGTTTAATTAGTCTGACATAAGCTTTTTGGAAAAGGTGTGAAATTTTTATGACTGTTGGGAATCCATATTAAAGCTAACCAGAAATAGTTGACTGTAATAGAGCGACTTAACTAGAAATAGACAAAACTTCGTGGATGAAAACATTTTAACCCATACATTTACTCGACAAACATATTTCTTAAAACTATCTCGTAAACCATTGTAGATGGTGCTTTTAACAGAAAAATTAACTTAAAACAGAACAAGTAAGGATTTCGTATTATTTCTGTTCAAAACATTCGTAGTATGGTGTCAACAGTTTCTGTTAGTGTATGAAATTTTTATGTCAAAAATTTGTAGTGACTCACTTTTATCACGAGAACACGATTGGTTTATTGAAAACAATTATTATTATAACCAATTGTACCAGTGACTGTTTTTATGTGCTTTTGTTTAACTGTGCTAAAAAGCATCCATTATTCTTACACTTTGATTGTGCCCTTGCGCGAATTCGGTTACGTTCTGTAACCAGGCTTGTATCCTGGCACGATCTCGGTATCCTTTCGATACCACGAGATCGCCAGCAAATATATCTAGACTTGGTCCATTAACTGTTTTCTGATATTTGGCTTCCGGGGGATTTTATGGATTTATTTAGCACGTGTTTCTCTGTAGCGATGTTCATAGTCAACCGCGACTCGACAACACGCTAAAAATTACTACGTACGGTCTTCTTTGAATGATTTACCAAACAAGTTCTAAAATCTATGAACACTTATAAATTATTACTTCGCCAAAAATATCAACAAGGATTGTCTGATTACTAAATGTTTATGCACCCTGTCATTACCAATTACAGTACACTTATTCGTTCAAGACAGTTTTAAGCTGTAAATGGCTTGGTAAAGAAACTTCAGACTAATATGTCTTTGAAGTCATATAAATTCAACAGATTTCCCAATAGGCTGATGTTTTCTTCACTCCAACTGAAATTTCTTAATCAAGTGGCCAGCGATTTCTGCGTACAGGAAGTGTACACTGACGAGACTATAATTTATGGACTAATCAATCAGGTTTAGGATAACAGGTCTTGGAATTTAGAGCGAAATTCACTCATCCATTTGGCTAAAGAGCGACTTTAGCTTATGTCAGTTAGTGATGAAAACTTTAAATCTAATTCCTAACCTTAACCATCCACTGGGAATCATAACCTCTATTCTCTACACAGGTTTATAACTCTCATTTGGTCCTAGCAAGTAGGTTAACATTCTCAAAGCCACTTTAGTGTCACTCAAAGGTTATCCATAATTTATAGCCTCACCTAGCCAGATGGGATGATTTAACTACTTCACTAATTGATCTTACATCAAAACTATACCGTCCGATGATTCACTACCTTGAGCCGTTCTAGAATGATGCCAAGCTATTGATTGTAACACCTTGAAGACGGATAAAAGCTTACTAATAAGGTCAGCTATCTGAGTTAACAAATTAAAGGGTGGTAGTGCACACAGACTATGACGAAGCTTCCATTAACGCTCTTACCCGTGAGGCTAATTGATTAACCCTTCAGGAATGATTATAATGACATCTCTTATACCATTAAACATAAACGAAGTAGCACTATAAAGTACGGGTCAGTTCAACTCGGCGAATGGCTTGACTAGGGTTCAGTATATTTTTGTTTACTTTGCAAGATATCCCGGACCAAGCAAGGTCCAGCCTCGAGGAAAGAGATGCTTTTCCTGATTAAACCCTTGTTCTTTTGTTATATCTATTGAATAAAGGCGTGGCTCCAAGTAGGTTGAAGTTGACACTCATCAACCCAACCTAAAACAAATTAGATGTACTAGCACTAAAACTGCTGTCTGGTGACTCATCTTTCTATACCTTCTAGGGATGAGTTCTCTGGTTTACGATGGCCTACTTGACTGCCTCTTGATATTGTGAGCAAGAACTTGAAAGTGCTAAGCAAAATGGGAGTCTAAAATTGTCTTTTTTCAATAATCTGTGACATGTAATCAAATGTTGAGAAAAAGTGATTATTTGACTCAACAAACGAGTTATACCGGCTGGTTATGGTATTTAATTTTATGACACTATAAATGTCAGTTCATATAGTAAGCTGAAGATCCATTGATGTAAAATGTTACACTGTTGAACTTAAACAAGGCTAATTGTTAATGTGATTAAACACAAATTGTATGAAATTAACTAGTTCAGATGCTATTTTGATTTATTTTTAGTGTCAAAAAACTCTCATAGAACCTCTTCGTGTGCTTATTTGCTTCTCTTGACTCACTATTTTAATAATAATAATAATAATAATAATAATAATTTATTCTCAAATTACAGTTTGTTACATGAGGCATGCCAGTTTATAGGCAAGATCAAATTTTTACAAATGATACAATACCCACTGTAGTAAATTACTCAGCTGGTCTGATAATTTAAAACATATGAATGTAGATGGTTTTAGTCAGTATCACCGTTGGCGCGCTTCATGAAAGTCGCGTTGCGAATGTGCAACTGATGGTCAAGGATAGGTCCATTGAAGGTATGAGCTTCTAGAAATCGCAACCTTATGTTCATTTGGAATATACAAGGCTTTAAGGATGCTGCAGGATGAAGTCACCCGTTCCATATCTCAAGGGGGCTGAAAGAGGGAGCAAGTAAAAGAAAAAACACGGGAGGCAGAGTAGCCAATATTCATGAAGGAATGTTTAAGGTATGATTACTCAGTTTAATTTTCTTTTATTAAGGTATTTGTTAAGCAGGAGCATTTTATTACGTTAAAGAAAACAATTGTAAACAAGGTATGAGTGGACATACAACTGACAAATGGAGCGGATTCAGAAAGGAGCTGAAAGTATGAGATTATGTGTGGTCATAAAATATAGTGCTAAAAACAGTTATTGTGATATACAATTGACTATCTTCCTTTTTTTATCGAAGCTGTTGGAGCCCTTTTCATCTTTTTTTGTATTATTATTATTTTTTAATTTTTTTATAATTTTTAGGTATCATAGGGTCTTGAGTAGGCTTCGTATATTATCGAATTGTCTAGTTTGCTTGTAATAGGATTACTGGGTAGGAATTGAAACTAATTCAACGTTCGTAACACGATTTAATGAGGTATTTTGCATGATAAATCAGCATTAATACCTTAAGTTCTTGTTGAAGTGCCAATATATTATTCAAGCACAATATTTGCAACGGGGTGAAACTAAGATAGATACAGAGGCGAGTAATCACCAGGTTCTTAACATAAATAGAAGTATCCCCAACCATGCTGCCTCAAAATAAAAGTTTTCCATGGAAGTCATATTTGAAAGAAGCAAACCAAAGATTTTTGATAACGTGCTGCCACCCAAAAGATGAATAGCTACATGAAGGATCAATAGGTTAGGAAAATACAAAACGTTATGAAAAGTCTCCTTAAATGAAAGTCTTCACCTGGCCAGAAAGTGATCCCAAAAGGAGGCGAAATTCTTTAAAGGAAGAGAGTCGTCGAAAATAAACGAGTATTCTTCCATGAAATATTTAGAAGCTCATAAAAGTCTGGAGATGCCTCGTTCAGTTTAAATCAAGTAAAAACTTATTTAAGTATGAACAAAAGATTATGTATCACATTTTTAAATAGATAGCAACTTATTTTGCGGCTTAACTCAATGTGTCTTTAATAGAACATCAATAGTTAGTATCACTCGGAAACAGATTGTAGCAATAAACAAATCCCTAAAAAACAATAGCGTTGTAAGTCTTTAACATTTGATAGTGACCGCATCAGTTTTAATGAACCCACCTAGCTGAAGGCGCTCGGCACGCACTTACACCAGATCGCGAGTAGGAACGTTGTGCCCAACTTCCCCTACGACTGCTAGCCAACTTCGACCAGTCACTTCGCTATAAATATTTAGCCTGTCAAATATATCTTCGAACCTCTTCGCTTCTAACTTCTGATTTCACTGGGTTGACAGGTTAAGATTACAGAATGTGTTGCTGGTAAAGGTGTTATCAAACTCCAAACATTTGTGGCATTTTTAGTGGTGAGCTCGACGTGATCTGGTACACCGACTCGCAAACTGTGAGTCTGTTATTCTTGAAACGTCATGTATTATTTATTTACTTTAATTTTTATATACTGTGATATTTTTTATTTTCGGATTTTTTCTTCCTCTCCTTCATTCCCATACTTTATATTCATCATGACCAAACAAACTCCTAAGTTACTGAAGATCAAATTTCTTACGCCACCCTCATTCTATGTAATGCCATTATGGCCCGACAACATCAAAGCGTGGTCCTGCTATGCGGAAGCTGACTTCCAGGAGCACGGCGTGATCGATCCACGTTCACAATTTCTCACAGTATTGAAAGCACTGCCGCGAGAATTCAACAGGTACGTCACACCTAGTATGTTCACTACTGATTTCTCGAAAACTCACGAAACTCTAAAAAAGTCTATTCCTAGATGCGAAAGTGTAACTGATCGACAATGTTTAGATCAACTCCTCAATAGCATCAATCTGCAAAATGGTTTAGCAACGGACATGTTTTAAGAACGGATTAGGTTTTTGACCAGAAGACGTTCGACAATAGTCTGCTTCGATAAAATTTCTTATCTAAGCTTCCTCATCAGGTGCAGGCAGCGCTTATCTCATTTTGAAACGACGCTGCAGACGAGCTAGCTGCATCTGCCGATGGTAAACTGGAGATCGCCAGAACTGTTATGTCTTGCTGATTGGACTCTATATTCGTTTCTAAGCTATTCTGATAACCCGCACTCTTGAACTATACAGTGACCTGAATACCAGAAAGAAGACGCAAATCATGAGAGAAGCACTTTACTCCAAGGTTCGTTTTCGTACAGAAAACACGGGTATTTATAGATGTTAACATTTGTTAAATCAACATAATATTTTAGCCAATCCGCTAAAAGACATATTATGCTACTGACCAATAGTAGCACACCACGTTGACGTTCTAGATAGCTCCATCAAGCTCTGATTGGTTAGGACTCTTCAGCTCCTCTAGGGCCCCTGAAGGTTCCATTGCAGTTCTCGGAAAACCGACTCAACAAAACCTTCTAGCGCCGAGGTCTATTTAGTCAAAGATAAACCTCAAACGACACGAAAAAACGTTATGGAACTCTTTCAAATTCTGACACGTTACCACGATATTCGTCATGACCTTAAACAATCTCAAACTCCTCAAAGTAATACTTCACTAAGACGATCTGTCTCCAGATCACGAGAGACAGATGATCCTGTTTAGTGCTGGCATTATAATCAGTACGGAAAGTCTTCCTGAAATTGTAGAAAACCCTGCAATTTTCCTACCTCCATGCCGACGGACACGAAAAATATTTTGGGAGACTGCCCAGTCTGCACGCGTTAACGGCGTCAAACATAACCTTCTATTATACATCACTGGTGTGATTACGAAAGTTCCCCAACTCGTCGATACTGGCACAGAAGTTAGCGTTCTTCCGACGAATTCTTGCGACCGACTGAACAAACCAGTCTTCATATTGCAGGTGGCAAGTAGGAAACCGATTGCCAAATATGGTAAGCTATTTGTTTATCTTAATGTGGTTCCACGAAAATACATTGCCTGGATTTTTGTTGTTTCAGGTGTTTCTATGCCAAACATTGTTTTAGACTTGCTACAACATCATAATCTACTTATTGATACGCGCAAGCGGAGATTAGTAGACGGAAATACTAATTTATATGTTTGTGTAACTTTCTTTTTTGGTTGTAGATTAACTTCAGTCACAGTAAAATACACGAATGATCAATCCTACCAACAAATACTAGATAAGCACCATGAGATTTACCAAACGCGACCGGAATTACCTTGTGTAACCAGAAATGTTACACATCACATCAAGACTACAGGACCACCTTTATACTTGAAAGCGCACCAACTGACACCCGAAAAGCTGGAGTTAGACAAAAACGAACTGAAACATATGATAGACTTTAAAATCACTTGGCCGTCGAATAGCCCAAGGGCATCTCCCCTGGTTGGCGTCCAACTAGAGACTATCGGTAACTCAATGCAAACACCATTTCCGATCATTACCTGTTACCTTACATTCACGATTTGATAGCTACCTTGAAAGGTACAGCTGTGTTTTTCGAAAATCGGCTTGGTCAAAACATAATCGAATTCCCATAGCTGCTGACGACATTCCTATAACCCCTATTATGACACCTTTCGGACTCTACGAATTCGCGCGCATGCCTTTCTGCTTGAGCGATGCTGTACATACTTTCAAAGATTTATCAATGAAATTTTTCGACGTCTCAGCTTCGTACATGCGTATTTTAATGAATGTTCGGTTGCAATTTCGGACAGTGAATCACATATCCGGCATCTGGACTTTGTCTTCGAACGACTCCAAAAACAAGGTATAACATATCTTTGAACCTGTTCGCTTCTGACTTCTAATTTCACTGGGTTGACAGGTTAAGATTACAGAATGTGTTGCTGGTAAAGGTGTTATCAAACTCCAAATGGTTGTGGCATCTTTGTAACGAAGATTGACTGATTACTTAACTTTAGGGTTATGCTTATGTCACTTTATCTAAGGTCCGTGTTTTTGTGTAAGAGTTGGTTGGCAATAAAGAAAGCAACTAAGAACTTAGTAAGAAGTAATCAAGAAGCAGATATATCACTGATGGTGACACAGGTATTCAGTGTTTGACAACGCTTCTACCAGTAACACCTTCTAATATGATTTGTGCCCACCGAGAGAAATCAAAAGACAGAGTCGAGGAGATCGGAAGAGTGTATTTGGCGATTACCAATATATCGGAATTCTCTGATCTAATCTGGCTAGCGATTGCAGTAGATGTTGAGCACAGCGTTACCACACGTGATCTGGTGCGGATGCCTGACAGAGCGCCTTCAGCTAGATGAGTCCACTAAAACATATGGTCAGCATCCAATGTCAAAAGCTTACAGAGCTATTTATTTTGGGGATTTATTCACCGCTACATCACCTTTCATCTGTGAATCTCCTCGTAGAGTAACAGCTTGGCCTCAGAAACGTTTGCTGCGAAATCACGAATTTGATAACCACTGTAGAAACCACACTAACTTTTAACTCTACCAAGAGTAAATTATTATACCTACAACATGTTGGCAGCGGAAATCACGACATAAATTGTTTCAAGTTCAAGGTCATATTAGTCGAAATATCTTCAGTTGCCTAAGCTTTCTGTAATCACATTTTATCTGTTTTATTTTTCTCATCCCCGGGACAAGTAATCCACTGCAGCTTGATATGGAATCTCAAAAAGCTAAAGCCTCTTATATCCCAACTGCAACCATTGAATCCCGTACTAAATCTTCGGAGTACTTTTCTACAGGTACGTTACTATTGGTTTTAAAGTGATAAGTATGTGTTATACGATAGTCCAGTATTTTCGTTTTTTAACTTTAGAGTTCTCGTTTTCTTTACCGGCACAAAACACACAATTACAAATCCCCAGGATCAATTAGCTGGTCTAAGCTAACGACGGAACACACACGATCTCCCTATTTTGTGGTTTTCCCCCAAGTTTGAGAGTTTTCCCACGACATGGGGAAATTTCTGAGTTTTTGTGCTACTCCCCCACAATTTACTGAACACGGAAAAAATTCCCCTCGAAATAGGGGGATTGAAAAATTTTGAAAATCTTATAAATTCCTATCATAAGGGCTATTTACAATTCGAAACATCAGTGTTTATTTGATTCTTGTGACAGATTGTATGTTGCGCTGAGAGTGTTCTCTGTACATATGCTCCAACGTTAGGGGAATTTTAGTTAATTTCGAAGAAGCTTCACTAGAAATTCCAGGAAAATGCGGCTACAAACCTTAAGGTTTCTTGAAGTCAATATTTTAATTTTTTGGCTAAATGGTTTGGGTTATGAAAAATGATAGTTTGTAATAACATTTTGCATAACTGCTTGTCCGATTAATGCACATTTTCGTTAAGAATTATTTACAAGTATCGTGAGGCTATAATTTATGGACGAACGAGTCAGGTTTACGGTAACAGTTCTTGAATTTTGGCGCGAAATTAATTAATCTGTTAGGCTAAATAGAGTTTTGTCATTATAACTGATGTCAGTTTGTGATGAAAACCCTATATCCAATTCCTAACTCTAACTTTCAACTGTAGATATTAGTCCTAATTCCTCACGCTGGTTTATAAACTTCATTCAACCATAGTATGTAGGTGGACATTGTCAAAGCCTTTTTAGCGTCGCTAAAGGTCGTCCATTGATTATAGCGTCACCAAATTACCTCTGCATAAGATATTTTCCCGCTTTTCGCAACTAATAATGCATTTTTCCGCAAGCTTCATGCCATTAGAAGACTGGTTGTCTGCTATTTGCCATTTAAAGGTGTTGGCTGCCGCAAAGTTTTATGCGTAAACCACTAACGTACGTAACTTGAAAAATCGTCCAACGATAACTGTCCCATCAGACGATTCTTAAAATAATATGTGGACCCTTAATTACAGTTTATTTACGTTATCAAGGTAGCTCTACCTTCTTACTTACGCCTGTTACTCCTCGTGAAGGAGCATAGGCCGCTCACCAGCATTCTCCATCCAACCCTGTCCCAAGCAATCCTTTCCAGCTCCTTCCAGTTGTAATTCATCGTTTTCATATCTGCTTCTATTATCCGACGTAATGTATTCTTTGGCCTTCCTCTTTTTCGCTTCCCTTCAGGATTACAAGTTAGGGCTTGCCTCGTGATGCAGTTTGCCGATCTGCGTAATGTATGTCCTATCCATTTCCATCGTCTTTTCCTAATTTCTTCAGCTGGAAGTTGGTTTGTTCTCTCCCACAGAAGGCTATTGCTGATAGTATCCGGCCAATGGATGTTGAGTATTTTGCGTAGACAGCTATTTATAAATACTTGTACTTTCTTGATTGTGGTTGTTGTAGTTCTCCAAGTTTCAGCTCCATACAGTAGAACTGTCTTGACATTCGTATTGATATTGGTTGAAAGTTGTTTTGAGTCCCATATGTTCTTCAATTGTAGGAATGTTGTCCTTGCTTTGCCGATCCTGGCCTTTACGTCTGCATCTGAACCTCCTTGTTCATCGATGATGCTTCCTAGGTATGTGAAGGACTCTACATCTTCCAGAGTTTCTCCATCAAGAGTGATTGGATTGCTGTTTTCCGCTTTGAATTTGCGGACCTTGGTTTTCCCCTTGTGTATGTTGAGGCCTACTGATGCAGAGACTGCTGCTACACTGCCTGTCCTTATCTGCATTTGTTCGTGTGTATGCGATGGGAGGGTTAGGTCATCTGCGAAGTCCAAATCGTCTAATTGATTCTGAGCTGTCCATTGTATTCCGCGTTTTCCCTCAGATGTCGAGGTTTTCATAATCCAGTCGACCACCAGAAGAAAGAGGACGGGAGAGAGTAAACAGCCTTGTCTGACTCCGGTCCTTACTTGGAATGTATCTGTCAGCTATCCTCCATGCACTACTTTGCACTGTAGTCCGTCGTATGAGTTCCGGATAATATTGACAATCTTCTCAGGAACTCCGTAGTGTCGAAGAAGTTTCGTTCTTCCTTTCTTTGATCTTGTCCAGTGTTTCTATAGAGATCCATTCCTTATGGTGGTGTTTATTTAGGCCCAGAACCTCCTGACACGTTGAAGTTAATGCTTCTTTGATGCCTTTCCAGTTGTCCTCCATAGTAGTTTCTTCTTCCTTCAGTAGATCTTGTAAAGCTTGAAACCTGTTGTTGAGAGCTATCTTAAATTCATTGAGTTTGTCAGTATCTCGAAGGAAGGCTGTATTGAACCTTTGTAGTGCTGTTTGTCCAGTTCTTTTTTAGCTTTAGTTTTAAATTGGCCACAACTAGGTGGTGATCTGAAGCTATATCAGCTCCTCTCCTGGTTCTCACATCTTCCATTGTCCTTCGGAATTTTTTGTTGATGCAAAAATGATCTATCTGGTTCTCTGTAGTGTGGTCTGGTGAGATCCATGTAGCTTTGTTTATACGTTTGTATGAAAATATTGTGCCTCCTATGACCAATTTGTTGAATGCACACAGATTTGCAAATCTTTCTCCATTTTCGTTTCTCTCTCCCAGTCCATGTCGTCCCATGATATCTTCATATCCGGTGTTGTCTATTCCGACTTTGGCATTTAGATCTCCCATTAGAATGGTGAGGTCCTTTCTTGGGCACTTCTCTATGATTGATTGCAGCCGTTCGTAGAATTGATCTTTGATGTCGTCGTTGCTATCATTGGCGGGTGCATAACATTGGGTAATATTCATTGTGATACCCTCCTTCTTTGTTTTGAATGATGCTTTGATGATTCTGGATCCGTGAGATTCCCATCCTACAAGTGCATTTCGTGCTACTTTGGACAGCATTAGAGCAACTCCCTGAGTGTGTGGAGCATTGTCCTCTTCGTGACCGGAGTATAGCAGCATCTCTCCCGTAGCTAGCCTTTTCTGTCCAGTTTGGGTCCAGTGGGTTTCGCTGATTCCCAGTACTGCTAAGTTGTATCTCCTCATTTCCATTGCTATTTGACTGGTCTTCCCGGTTTCCCACATTGTTCGAACGTTCCATGTACCTATAAAAATTTTTGCTCTGGTTGTTAGAAGGGGCATCGGCCTCGTGGCTTCCGAAGGAACTCGGCTTTTACCATGAAGCGTCGTAATTCTTCTAAATGAAGACCTTCTAACTCCCAGGGCAGAGTTAAAATGGTTTGGATTATTTTTTCTGGTAAGCGTTTTTTTAGCGAGTTAGTTTTCTACGGGATGGGGACGCTAACCCCATGCCCAACCCTCCTCCTTTACCCGGGCTTGGGACCGGCAGTAACCCTATAAGAGATACAGGCGGAGTTGCTCTACCTTCTACACTCTTGTAATATCTATATTTACGCATCTCTACAGTTAGGAAACTGACGTAAGACAAATAGTGTGGTCTATTGAAGGAAAATAAAGATATATGCATTTCTTCAGTAATATTTTTACTCATTTAGAAATAGATGTTTAATGATTTCCCGGTTTTTTTCTCAACGGTCCATGATGTAGTTAATGCAAAATGAATATAAATACTAATTCGATAACACGAATTTACAACAGTACGCCGGAAAAAGTGTAATGGCATTCATAAACTCAGGGTATTACACTTTGTTGACGGAATATACAACAGTCTTAAGAACACATGAAATATAGATGAGGTACGAAAGGTTTGGCATAATGTATATAGCATTAGTAACACAATGTCAAAACTATCGGTCTTAGTGAGTTAGCTCTACAGGTCCTTAATGATGGTAACACACAACTGTTTAAAATGGTGACTGAGGCATCAGAGCTTGAGAATTAAACGTCAGTTCATCTGGACAGACTCCACTCTTCTGACTTTCTTTTTTTTATAACCACAAATGAAGCAGCTTGTCTCAGTGCTTCCAATACCTTAGTTCCCATAATCACTTTTTGTTTAACTAGAATGCGTAACGACAAACCTGACAGGTTTCAGAACACAAAGCTACTTATTGTCGTATTATTTGACCTAGAGGCATCATCTTACATCGCTGGGGAAGTCTCATGGAGGCATCTATCACTAGGTTTACAATAAGTTCACCCAACTTTTGTTTTTACATTTGAGTATGTGATAACTTACAATCTGAATTAAATAGGATCAGTTATCCATTTTTCTTCCAATCTGAACTGTTATTTATTCTGATTTCCTAACTATTGCAGATGTCTGAAGATGTTGTTGAAAATTTAAAGACAACAGTTGTAAAACCTATAGTTTATGGAAATGTTTCACGTTATCTGGGGAAAAAACGTGAGGAAGATGGACGAACTCATCAATGGACTGCGTTTTTGCGACCGTATAATCCTAGCGAAGACCTCTCGACATTTATAAGAAAAGTCCAGTTTAAATTACATGAAAGTTATTCAAATCCCATACGAATTGTTAACAAACCACCGTTTGAATTGACGGAAACTGGTTGGGGAGAATTTGACATTACAATGAAAGTCATATTCACCGATCCTAATGAAAAGCCCCTGATAATAACTCATCTCATTAAGTTGTTTCATTGTGACCATGAAATAATGATGGGTCATAAAAGCTTAGTCCGAGAGATCTACGACGAAATGGTTTTCGTTGATCCTTCTCCGTCCTTTTATCGGGCGTTGATGAGCAGATCTCAAATTCCTCCAAACGTACCAACAATTGCACACGAAACTGATTTTAAAGAAACAAAGCGTCAAGCATTGTGTTCTATACAAGAACTAAACAGAAAGGTTACTGAAGCAATTGAAGTTTATAAAAAGCAACTTATCTCGAGGAAAGGAATTATTGAAGAAGTGAAGTCGATCGTAAACGAAGTAGATTCTGCGACTGTTGGGACCATATTGCAGTAACTATGTATATATAAATATGTGTATATTATTTTTTATCGACAACTAAATAATATCATCTCAAGATGCAAAGTACATGTTCTACATCTGAAAGCTTCATTTCAAATAATTTCCAGATTGTAAAATAACGTCTAGGTAACTTCTATATATTTCAGGGATTCATAAAGAACTCAGAAAAACATTGTTGGTCTGAGGAGACATTTTGAGCCTATTTACTAGCTTGTTCGTTTATTGCCATGGCTTCATCATAAGGATATTCGAAAATGCAGTGGGGTTTAGTGAATATATACACTAGCTTTTTGATTACGCGCCAACTTTAAGACATGTGCGAAGTGATGAATAAACTCATTATGTAATTGAATCAAAAAAGTAACTGTAGAAGTATCAACTTTATAAAAAAACGTAGACAACGGTTTTTATGTGGCTAATTAACTATCTCAGAAAAAGATGAACATATAATTCATTCTCATTTCAGGAGATTGAATCGATGAGCAGAACACTTTAGGGATCAGTTCAACTGGCCTTCAGCCACACTTCGGTTTCCCACGATCTCCAGTCAATCTGAATGGCAAGTTACTGTAGGTCCTCCAACTTTTTACGAAGTTGAAAAAGCCATAGGAAATCTGAAGCGTAGGAGGCAGCAGGCCCTGACAGGTTTACTCCTGAGATTTTTAAGGATGGTGGTTCAGTATTAGCAGCGAGATTGACTGAGGTCTTAGGTGGAACCTAGGAACTGGACGTAATCCCATCTGACTGGTCTCAATCACTGATCGTACCAGTCTATAAGAAAGGACAAAAGTTTGACTAATATAGTGTCTAAAATATTAGCTTCAATAATACTTCGACGCCGAACCAAAGGACGTGAAGAACAGACTAGAGAAAACCAGGCTGCTTTTCAACCTAGACGTGGTTGTATAGACTAGATATTCACACTACGTCAAGTCCTAGAACATAGATACACATCCAGACGCCCGGCAGTCGTAGTATTTCTCGACCTTAAGACGGCGTTTGGCTCCGTTGATCGTGAGGTTCTGTGGCAGTGTTTGCCACTGAAACAAATACCAAAGAAGTACATCAACCTTATAAAGGCTCTCTACTCTTGCAAAACTGGTCGAGTGAGAGCTTATGGTGAACTTTCATCATAATTGATTACCTCAAGTGGTGTTCGTCAGGGCTGTCCACTCTCTCCATTCTTGCTTAACTTCGTCGTTGGTGTGATTTTAGCGACAATACTTTCCTCATCTAAATTTCCAGGAGTTGAACTTTTACCAGGAGATTCACTTGTCGACTTAGAATATGCCGATGACAGTTCTATTTGGTGAAGACGCTGACAAAATTCAGAGTCTTCTGACCACTAGATAAGCAACAATGCAAGTATGTTGGGGATGCGATGTGCTAATGTGGTATGATAACTTGGACTGATGTACGTACGTACGAAGTTCCACTTTGTTACTGACTGATTGATGTAGCCACTTGTTACTCCTTACGTTGGTTAACAACCAAACTAAAGAGGCCGACCATTCAATTAACTCAATTTGGCTGTTTTAATTCCGACTGACCTACTACCTACTGAACCACATGTTTATTTAGTACCACATTAAGCTTTGGGTTGTGGAGTTCTGTGGTTGATGGATGGGCTTTACATAACATCGACGTAAGTAAACTAAAATTCTTCACCAATTAATGTTAATATTTATTCTAATTATACACATATATATCTGAATTCGATAATCTGACGGTCAGAAACTGGTAAAATATTGATAAAAGTTCCTTAATTCCGAAGCATATAATTAGACGTGAAGCACAGATAACTTTATCCCTACGCTGTGTGGTGTGCGCTACTTATATACACATAAGTAGTATATAACGATAGTCAGGAATAGAATGTATTTCAGTAGATCGAAAAGGAAAGGCAAATATGTATATATATTTCTAAAATATTTTGAGTTTAACGTATATTGTAATAGAAAGCGACATGATATTTTCATAGAAAACAGGTGTGATGTATTTATTCAGCCAGAGCGGAAGTGACCTCCAAATACAAGTCCAGTACGTTGGAAATTACTAGGAGCGTACGTTGTTCATCAATCCCAAGAAATTTCGTATTGTATGGGAGTCGTCAAATATAAATCCTTACAGTTGTCAACTTGTCGTTTCCATTAAATAGTCACTGATTAAATTAGGTTCCCGACAATTGAGTTTATTGAGACAGATGATGATGTGGCTTGCCCGTGAATGAAGTGATCTCGCGCGCTGTTAGAGGTATGAGGATGGTTGTCACTTCCCGGATCTCTACACCATAGAGGGATATATCTTTGTGGGATACTTGGGTGAGGAACCAGATTAATCGTCAAAGCGACCTGGAAAGGTGACCACGCAGCCCAACGAGCAACTGTCTGAGGTCGGTCACATACAACCCTCCTACGAGAAGTTTCCAATGTGTTGGCTCCATTTTCCAAAGGGCTTAACCGACGGAGACGAAAAACCATGGAGTAAGGTGAAGTGTGACAATTTTATGGTCGACTGTCTTTAGCCCCTTCTGTTATGAGAAGGCAGCATAGCTGCAGGTGTTGGTTGCTTGAAGGAAACAATTACTGCTGTCACACTTCTATAAAATCAACAGTACGACTATAGTTTGCTCCTTCTAGTCTTGTTGTTCCCCAACATGGAAGGATATAAAGGAGCAAGTGTCCCAGCCAATGTAGCTCAATCGGGTCATTTCGGTATGCAACCCCGATCACCACATCAATGTAGCAGTTACAGAGAAATTTAGGGCAGCACCTGAACTAAGGATTCATCATGCGGACAGTAGATGGAGATTGATCGTATTGCTATAGATTAATACGAATAGGTGCCTGTCGACTGAGTTCTTATTATTAATCTGGTCATGGATATAGATGAACTCTAACAAGCGCACAAAAACAGCACTGAAGTGACTGTAATCTCAAATTAATACCAATACTGAATATAATTTTGGTGAACAACTAGTAAAACTACAATATATAACATATCAATAATCGTCCTGAACTAATTAAGCAGTATGTCCAGTATGTTAACATGTCAATTATTCGTCTGCTAATAACTCATACTTAAAGTCAATGAAGGGTTGGATATCACTGTAACTATTTCGATAGCGGTGTGTATGATGTCCAACGAAGCAATTTGCCTGGACCAGAATAACAAAGACTTTATACAATGATTAGCATCAAATTAATAATAGAAAACTGTCAACTACCTATTACAACAGAGAGCTAGCTAACAAGGTTTTTCGGGGAAAATGATAAAGGACTGAATATGAGCCTCTTACAAGAATAGTATCAAAACACAGTAATGAAAGATGGTCAAGACTGTGGGCCAACCAGTCCTACAGTCATTCATATGCCGAATGATTATGTAGGCGGGTTACTTATGTCATGTTAGAGCTTATTACAGATTCACCGCGTGGTCATGTGTCTGCAGCTATGCAGTATTGAGTTTGCGATGGGTTGCGTCTAGTTACTGTCAACAATAGTTGTAAATAGCGTTGTTTTTGTTTTGTAACATGCAGAATGGTTAGTGTCTGACTATATTTGTTTTATTCTTTCGTTTGTCTAGACAGTTCGACAGAGCGTCATTATTTTTGTGAAAATAATGTCGGTATAAACGTCACTGAAGTAATTCTTGATTTCTTTACTCGTTTCCCCAAAACTTTATCGTCGTTTGAGGAAAGTGAAGACAAAACACTTAGTAGCAACAATTAGTTGTTAAACAAATGACCATTGAGAAACCAAACAAAATGAACCAGTAACGAAATTGCAGCAGTTAAAGTTCTCACACTCAGAAGAAAACGAATAAATTTACTGCAACACAACATATGAAGCATTAAATATTATGATAAGTTTCTTACAAAGCCGCCTGGGGTCTCCCATTACGGATTTCTATTATCAGATGTTTAATACGCTGAATTTAGTTTTTGAACGTGAATGACTCCATCGATGGAGTATTCTTACAATAACAGTCTACCAGGATGAACATTAACTAATGCGTGAGGCGCTATAGTCAATTGAGTAGGTAGGCATTTAAAATTGGTTTGTCTTTCTGTACGAAAGTGTGCACACAAGCACAACACAGTCGCAACCGAATAAACCTTTCATATTTTCAAATACTAAGTTCTTCACCTGTATGATGTAGCACTGTTCCGTTATACTGTTTATTATTCGTCTTGACAGGTTTAGAAATATTTCACTGGTTATATGCTGTGTCATCTAATAGGATTTTTGCAACTAGTACACACACCACACATTTTAAGATGTTATATTCAGACATGTAATTTTTTGAAAATCGGTTTGTTCACTTGCGGTCCGGAGAAATAAAAAGAACTTAAGCTAATGCACTTACGTTACACTACAACAACTTTCTTCGGATAATGAACTCTCCTTATCTTGTTGACTAATAAGTTGTGTTTTGGTTCCTTTTAACTGAAATATTAGTAATATCAAAGAGTAACTGAGTAATTTATGCGGTTTATGGTTTCACAGTATTTTAAACTTCTTCAAAATACTCATACTTCACTGAATATGTTCTAGTTCTCGATAGTGTTACTAAGACAGGGTTATTATCCACGAATAGACTGACCCATGAAATTGAGGTAAATCAAATGTTATGTATATATAATTTATCTGTATGGCTGTTTGAATGCCTGGTCGTGTGGATCATTATTCTGGATAAAACTTTTAATATTAATTTTTCCTCACAATATGCACATATGGTCACTGTTGGTGTTCGATCCCGATAATTATTTTGTGATTGTTGCAAAAACCAAAATATACACTGAACAATGTTTGGTAACTATTTATGCTTTAAAATGTAGCCCCCTGACCTACACTTGAGTTAAATTTTAAATTTAATAAGGCCTTTAATTAATTAATTTAATGGACAGTACCACTAGGTCGTTAATAATCTGTGTGTAACTTTATGTTATTATCATTATTATCATGTTTGCATGAGTAATCACGTATTATAGACCACACAAAAATTCCTCATACTAGCTTAAATCTTATTTGCTTATATCGTTCAACGACTCATTTGCTTGCTTATATACACATGTGCTTCATAAATCGTATTCATTTATTTGTCCTCGCTTCGTGTTATTGACCTTTTGATGTGTCATACGATAGCGAACTGGACTTGTTACTTCGTAGTTTGATTTAATAACGGCTATCAAAACGAATGATATACATAGTATAAAAATTGCCTCAAATATATTCCATTGAATTCAGACAAGCGTTTCTGTGGATTGAATTTGCTCCTCATAAATTACGTGAAAAGTGGGTCTGAGCAGTAAGACCAGTTAATAATCAAGTATCTGAGCACCCATCTAAACAGATTGGAGTGTGTGGTCAAAAGGCCACGTGAAAGTATGTACTTATTAGTGTACTGTCAGATATAATAGACAATAATGGATTAAATAATAAGGTAGTTGAATGGTGACTCATGCTCATTTAGACTAATCGGAAATCTCAATAATAAATAGCATAGTAACTATCTATGGTCTATTACCACTAACGAAAGCACGACTTTTGGTGGTCTGAAGCTTATGATTAATGTGATAAATAACTTTACCTAGTTAAAACATCAATAATACTTTTGAGGATGTAGCAACCCAACCCTAGTTCAACTTAAGACTTGCATTCAGACTAAAACACGCCTTACTAGATACATGGAAAAAGGCTTCTTCATACATTGAACAAGAAAATTATCATGTAGTGCTAAACACATGCAAGGAAATCGAAGCAATGTCGTTGGTTTGTTTTGCAAATACAAAAGACTATTGTGTTGATGAAGGCAATCTTTTGAAAGCTAGAGGTGAATTATGAGTATCAATCTCTAAAACTGAGTTCATATAAATTATTACAAAAGCCAATTTGTGCCACAATTAAAAAAACAATATTAGTACATCAAATTAAGTATGGAAATACATATATTACTGATCATCTCTGTGTTTAACAATTCCTTTTGATATCAAATCAGGAATTTCTACGGCCAACCAAGGACCCAAACCAAGTGCTATTGCATGTGCGATCCCGAATCTAGGAACGTTCCTACTCCATAGGGGTTTGAAATGGTCCGTAAGGCATATTTTTCCGCCCCTATACATTTTCGCTGTTTTTCCATCAAGCTCAGGCAATGCAAGTTCTGGATTAGTACTGGGATATGAAACAGGTATATCGAAGTTCAAATCGAACTCATACTTCTTCATATCTTGTATATACCTGCAAAAAGACTCACAAACTAATGGGCTTACCAACATTTTCCATACCAACGAGTCCCAAGTTGATTTGATTCAATACGAAACCAATCGTTGTCTGCCGCTTTGTTATTTTCCACGTATTTTATTAGGGCTTGGTACTCCTCCTTCAGCCTTTGTATCCACATGTCTCCATCTAGAGGACCAGCTTTTGTTTTGAGAAGTGGAATTGCAGCAAGAGTTTTCTTTGTAGCTTCGTCAACCATTACAAAGTCAATACGTCACCAGTTTCCGATCACGTAGCACGTGGTTTACATAGCCCGCTGCGAATTGTCCAAACAAATTCGTATTTGTGTTTTGGGCACAGTGGGCCTACGGGCTACGTTATTCATCTTCTAGTAAGCTTCTGTTAGTGTTTATCTTTCTTTTCAATTAGTCAATTGGAGAAGCAGATACCACATCTTTGTGCAAAAATCCCAAGAATTGATGAGTTGGTATAAAAACCTGTATGTCATAGGTAATTTATTCCTTCGTCGTTCTTGTGCACGCCTTCTATGCCCTATGAGTTATCCTGATCCGAGAGGAGGAAACAGAGAGGACGTGTCCGGCCCAAAATTATTTTTTGTTATTCCGTACATCAAAATCTGATCACTTCATAACCTGCTGTATTATAGTGATGAGGTCTGGTTTCTCAAGCTTCCCTGTGTATGATAGTAGGTTAATAATCAAGGCGTTCTAAATGCTGAACGCACTGAAGTCCATTACTTCACTCAATATAAGAGAAAAGAAATTCTGTTTAGCTTTCTTTGTGTAATTACAACGTTTACACAAACTTAAAATGTTGTAAAAAATGGACATTATGTGGCGCTTGTAAGAAACAAAGAATCCCTTTTACTTGTTGAATGCTTGATTTGGGATTCTAAATAGAGTACAGTTGTTCGCGCTTGTCTGATACTTCTTGATTCAATTGCGTTATTTCTGGGATTCATAGTTCGTACTGTAATTCAAATACTTCTAATTATCATACATAATCACCACATTGGGGTCCCGATGGGATGGTCGCACAAACATTCAGATTTCGATACTTTTAAGGATTTTTTGGAAAGGTTTCGAAGTCTTTTACGAATACATTTTTGTTTAAGAAATTTCATTATTGTTTCTTTAGTGGAAGGCCTAATACATCTGCACTGTGTACCACGACGTGCAATGCTATCCGGTATTGGAAATGGTTGGAAGAAAGTTAGGGGCGGCCAAACCAAAACGTGGCATCAATGCTTGAGGTCACTAACTTCTAGTCTGAGCCATGTTGGTAGATGCAGACTACTTGATTGGGGCCCGCGTGACTATCGTAACCAATGGTTGGAGACTCTTGGTGACATGGCTCAGAATCGATCACAATGGCGTCGGTGTATACACTCCCTGTCTTCCCTTAAACTAAGAGATTGAAATCGCTTCATATCTTTCTTTCTACGAACCAATTCTTTCTTCTTGTACTATATGTCTATATGCAACCTTTCTCTTACATATTACTACCTTTATCTAACCACTGCTATGAATCCGGTGTTCATCTTGTTGTGCTGATGCGGTATGGCAACCTGGACCGATGCACGTATGTGCCTGGTCCTACGTTGTAGCTGACTGACTGACTGACTGTGTAGCTTTCTTTGCTCTCCTTTTTGGGTCTTTTAACTTTGCAGCAGTAGTATAATTGGCCTTTGTTTTCAATGTTTTGGGGTTTCATACTTTTACATGAGAAAGAAGGGACTGTGGAGTCGTTCTTAATTTTCTGCACCTCAATTCCGTCAATAACAAGTTATCAAGCAGTTCATTGGAACAAGTTCGAGTGGAAAGCTGTCTCTTAAAATTTCTGGACCTAGTGTAGATGGTTTACGTTCAGTGATGAGAAATTCAAAATCTATAATTGAAGATGTTTTTGTGATGATTATGAGTATCTGAATTATAGTGCATCTGTAGAACTATGGTCTACTATGATAGTAGTACTGCTCTAATAATAGACCTAATCCTAAATTTGTAGATTTGTCATGATATAACTGCCTAATCTATAAGATCTTACGTGGAAGTCACACCATCGACTACACCAACTCACTGAATCGTATCAATTACCAATACATGATGTAGAACAAGGTTAGGCTAGAGAAGGAACAGTATATTTAATATGAATAGAAGATATGAGGTAACATTCAGATGGACCACGCCTGCATGGCCGAGCCATGCCACTCGATCAACTACAGTCCATTCAATTCATTCTTCGCGCCTTCTCCATTGTTAGGTATTTCTCCGCGTTAAATATTGAATATCTATTTTCTGAGTAGTCTCGTGTTCAGCTTTGTGGATTGTGCGGTTATTGTTCAATGCCACTACACTACTCTCCCACCAGAATCAACGTGATGTTGGTTCGATACCGAATTGGATGGGATCGTCGTGCGCCGAAGGTTACCAAGACTAGGAAGAATCCCCCGGGTAACGATAAGCTGAAAGATAAATCAAAAAGAAGGCGGCAGCATCTGGTCGGGAAATACATGTAATAATTTTTAAAAAAATCTGCCTTCATGCTTGAAATGACAATTTGGGTGAAGATTATTTGAGCTATGAAAAATGAGATTATAGTAATAATAATAAAACGATGCGTGTTAATAGCCGTTGGTTAATAACTTAACGTATAGGTAGTAAGTATTTTGTGTTTAGAAATATTAAAGCAATGAATATTGTAGAAATGTTAATATTGGTATTAGTTTTGGTTTAACTTATGAAATCAAATAACGATTATGCCGGTAAGTTGTCCATATGAATTGATTTCCAATTGCATCTGTATTAGTAGGCTAACTGAAGGAACAAAAGTATTACCGTGGAGAATTCCAACTAGTGTTCCAGTTAGTTTGATACGGTTTATTTAGTTACGGGGAGATTTCCTCAACCTCATTTTTACTTGACCGTGATAGAATTTAGTAATACTACTAATACACATGAATGGTTATCAAAACAAAATTTGAATACGTGAGTGATGATTATATGAATTTGGGACAGATAGCTAGGAACAAATCGTTAAACATGAGTGTATTCGTTAGAGACATGTTCTAGACTCAATGTTCTGCGTTGCCATAGACTATTTATACATATTTATATTTGACGGCTGATTAAGCATACAAGTTAGTTGGAAGTATGCAGTTTATCATAAGGCGAAATACGATTTAATTGAGATATAAGTTATAAGTTATTGAAATCAGTTAAGCCTATGTGTCATATTACGAAGTGATGTGGTGCTGCAAGATGGATTTAGCTAAATAAGTTTTTACAAGATGATTAATAGTTAGTGATGCTCATGTGATTATCAGGGAGAACATAAGTTGTAACCAGGGGGAGTACACTCCCAACTCATGTCTATGATAATGGCTTGAACCTTAGTCAGTGTTGGGGTAAATTCGACATTAATGTTTTCAGTTTGCAGGAGATTTGCTCGACTGCTTATACTGATTATTTGCATGCATGATTGTGTCGCTAAACCATCAATTAGACTGACAAGGTTTTGAGATATTTACTGAATGAGCAACTGATAGAGAAACCTACTGTAATCATCTGTAGTGAATGAAGATGAAAGAAAAACAACACTAGTGATAATTATAAGTCAATTTGCTGACGGACTATGTTAATAGTTTCATTAATTTTATCAATCATATCACGTGATTGTCAAGTCATGACAATGCTTTATGACGATATCCTGAAACTATTAAATTTAACTAGTTATAGTGTTGACTGAGGATTAGTCAGTGGAAAAATAGGTATTGTTGTTTTAGGTGATTCGAAGTCATCAGAAACTTATAACGTTAAAGAATTCGAGACGCCTAATTTAATTATAAATTTCATATCAGAAAGATTAGTTTAGTGTTAATTCTAGTAGGCTAAGGAGTTTTGATTTTAAACGTTTGTTTAGCCAACAGCTACCTAGGGATTTAGTTATTTTACTAGTGCAGTTGATAGTACCTAAATTTTTAATCTTATTATCTAAACTATGTTCGTATTTTAGGCTACTAATATGATAAACCAATCCATAAACCCAAATACGATTAGCAACAACGACTATGATGGGTTTATTGATAAATGTTAAAGGCGATCCAGATGATTTCTAAATTTAGAAGACATGGAGATATAGTGTGACGTATGTATGGGCCAGGTTAACATGCAGGTTGTTGACGTATATGACGATTTAAAACTAATGAACATGACCAGAAAATAATTTTAAAGTTAAGACTGCTTGTGAAACTTCAGGCAGGAATATGATGCGTTATAAACCTTCCATAAGAAGTTACTGCATTTAGCTTAGTGACACTTACAAATATATGGCAAAAGCAACTGAAAAACATATACATGTTAAGTACAAAAAAATCATCCAGTAAAATAGTTGAACTCGCCTTGATTATTTTTGAAAAGTAGATTATTCAGTGGACGACATATATAACGCCATTCGTGAGTAGTAATGATCCAAAAGCATCCAGAATAAAACATGCAGTATGGCAATCACTTCCAGGGTGCTTGATGCTGTTGAGGTTTTTGGGACTCGCTCTGATCAGAACAACTGAATGAATCCAGATACTTGTGTGTGCCATTGAATGAGCCATCTAAAATGAACTTATGATTGCAGAAAACTTATAGCTGGAACTCACCGTATTTTTTTGGAGAAGTGTCATCCTTGTTGTTTGGCAATGGAACTCGAGAATATGAAATTAGGCAGGCAGTGGTCGGGAGAAAAGATATTACAGGATAGTGCGTAGTTTAAAACAGGATGAGGTGTAAAGTGAAGGAACACTGAGAATTAGATCCAGATAACTATTTAGTCCTTGATTGCATTGTTAGTCAATGTATATTTGCGCTATTTACAGGTCATATTTGCTAGAGCTTGATGTTTAAACAAGTCTATGTCGCTGAAGCATGTAAATGCTATTACAGCTTGTTAACAAACCATCAAAGCTAATTAGTTAATATAGACGACCAGTTTTTATTATCGATTGAGCTAGTTTGTCATGAGGACTAATCAATATAACATTACGATAATGCATGTGAGCATTAATCAGAGGACTATTAGAATACAGGGTTAACATAAATATAAAATCGATCGAGAAAGTTGAAGTGGAAATAAGGATTAATAATAATAGGTTGCGTTTCTTTAGTTGGGCTCACCAATGTTGAATTATGGTCTACCATTATATTAGTACTGCTCTAATAATAGACCTAATCCTAAATTTGTAGATTTGTCATGATATAACTGCCTAATCTATAAGATCTTACGTGGAAGTCACACCATCGACTACACCAACTCACTGAATCGTATCAATTACCAATACATGATGTAGAACAAGGTTAGGCTAGAGAAAGAACAGTATATTTAATATGAATAGAAGATATGAGGTAACATTCAGATGGACCACGCCTGCATGGCCGAGCCATGCCACTCGATCAACTACAGTCCATTCAATTCATTCTTCGCGCCTTCTCCATTGTTAGGTATTTCTCCGCGTTAAATATTGAATATCTATTTTCTGAGTAGTCTCGTGTTCAGCTTTGTGGATTGTGCGGTTATTGTTCAATGCCACTACACATCCATCCCATAACAGGCTCAATCGCGACGCCAATGTGATGATTATGAGTATTTGAATTATAGTACAAACTAAGAATCCCAGAAATAACGCAATTTAACCAATAAATATTAGATGAGCACGACCAAACTTATTGTATTTGCAATACGAAATCAATAAGAATTATTATAAAACAAACGCGAGACCGAGCAACCCTGAGATTGTTGTTCATCACAGCGACTAAGCAATATATTACATGAGCTTAAAGTATCCAACTTTTTCACCTCAGTGTGGCTTTGTGTGAGACTTCAGATTGTCACATCTGACGCAAATCATTTCATATCTGACTGCCAGATAAACGCTTCTAGTGAGTAGCAATGGTTCAGACTTTATAAAACGATAAATGGAAAACAACCAATTCTCACAGCGTTCTGAAATCGCTTTCCGTTGTTTCTGACATTACCAATACTAAATTTTCAATAATAATAATAGAATGAAAACCATCCAGTTTTGAGATAATCAGCTAATGATGTTTATTTGGTAGGATTTATTTCGTAGATGGTAACCTGACATAAGAATGCGATCCTTTCGGTGCTTCAGTAATGCTTCCTCACAAATTTCGCATTGTGTTGATATATAAATTATATACTTATGGACAACTTTTAGCATCGTATAGCAACTCTCCTGCAATCCACTTCGATCATGGTTAGTTTTGTTAAACCCTTTTATTAACTTACTTAACAGACATTGTTATTCGAACAGCAACAATTCTCATATTTCTTTATACTATTATGATCAATATCTTGTCTGCATAAACGTGTACTCTTGACCACATGACAGCCTACACACATCTCACTCTAGCTTAAATATCACTTGATAGATCATTCTCTTCTCCATCTACACATGTACTTGGATCACGTTAATAGAATTTGCTTTGCATAGCTGCGCCTTATTCGATTTGACAATAAATTCGCTTCTGTATTTGCTCACATACACACATTCGCCTCTCTGCTTTAAATTCGCTCGATGTGCTTGTAGCTTTCTTATCTGTGCTATCCGCTAACAAACCGTAGTCGCCGATTCTTATCGCCTTCTGATTTCAAACACCATTGGGATTTATATAATAACGGTTATCAAGGTGATCGATTAGCAAAGCTAAGCCACTACAATCATAAGGGTGTATATTTATGTCTCCTAAATAAAAGATTTTTGGAGTAGCTTTACCAAAACAAGCGTATCTTCGAACTTTCTGTTGAAAGTCTCTGAAAGTTATGAAAGCTCAAATGCAACATTACCAATCTAAGACTATGGATATGATTAGACTAGCCTCAGTACTCATAGATTTTTATGTGGATAGATCATAAAGTCTTTCGCGATGTGCCATGTGAAGAATTTAGTGACCCGTTGATCTGACTCCATTTAGGGCGTATAAATGTTTGTCATCGCATATTCTCGTATACAATCGTCGACTTAAATCGCGTTAGTCAATAACGGAATTAAATAAGTCAAATAACGAGAATTGACTTGAGAATACATATATTTTGAATATGAAGCGAATAAAACATAGCAAAGCAAAATGACACGCACGGAAGATGGCTGGGAAGCCAACTCCATTTTAGTCAAGCGTTACTCAATATTTATAGTCAGACAAAATAAAGCTACAGACATGTGATCAATAGGATAAGAAGGGCACACATATATACGCTCATATAAAAACAGTCAAGACTGATAAGCGAATAATTGACAAGGTCAAAATATGACTCAAGTAGAATGAATAGAATGGGATGTCCGAAAGCTAGAATATAAGATATATAGGCTTAAAATAATGACTGACACTACAAGAATACTCGTCCAAGATCAACAGTTTCGGCGAAAATATCCAAGTATTTTGTGTAAAGGAGCATGTACCTTGTATTAAATATTCGTAATAAATATGCTCAATAACCAGTTCATACGAGAACAGTAAACTAGCAAAAATTATAATTTGATTCAGAACGTTCCAATTCGAATTCAAATGACCACAGCATCTGAACAACTAAACCAGCAAACTTGAAACGTAACTTCGACGACAGATATAAAAACCTCTTTCAACACGCCTAAGTTAACTGATATGTAGTAATTATTACAAACTGTTTTTCATAAGCGTGATTAAAGTACTGAGATTACCCGAACCGACTATTCTTTTAGAAGTAAAAGGGTTTGTGGAGACGTTTAGATATTACTGAGACCGTGAACTGACCTAAGTTAGACCTTCGTCAAAACTTGGATGATTGCTTCCTCCTCGTATGAAGCTCACTAGAAGTGGGCATCTTTGGTCCTATTGAGGATCGAACAAAAGTTTTTAGACCCCGCGGAAAGTATTTATCAATGAAATAATTGAGTCGGCATCCACTCCGATGAAGCGGTAGACACGCTCTACTAGGGTGACGTATATTACGTCAAAACAGCTATTAGGTGCTTCTTTGTTTCCAGTTGTCTAGTTTATGTCGGCTTGTGATCTTAGATGTATTCTTTGAGGATTAATTACTCAGAAGTGCTTTGACAAATAATGTTTATGAGGCAGTTACCGTGAGTACTAAGATGTTAAAGTCCTTAAGATTTGGTTTACAATGACCAATTTTAAAATTTGTTCTATATTGACTCAAAGATGTCCCATTATTCAGGGACTAGATCTTGATTATATTCTGAGAAATCAATACAGTCTCACAACTTTGATGTTAACATTTCCACACATTCAGTGGTTTGGAACGAGTCATTTTCCCAGCAAGTTTTGTTCTAAGCAGTATATAAGAACGAAACACCAACTGTAAACCCATGGTTTTCATCAATTTTGCAAATATGTAACTTCTTGCTTCTCTTTCGTGGTTTCGAGGACTGTATACCGGAACTCCAAGTAAACATATTGTAGCACTTTCAGTTATACTTTATCCATCATTGCTATACATCACTCTACTGACTTATTTATTGGGGTTGAGATTCAATATAAATTTCGAAATATTGAAATTCTTAGGACCATGTTTGGCTTTCCTTTATAGCAGTTTCTGATTGTCGGGTAGGCTAGTGATAGTAACCTCTTTACGTTTATTACTAGTACATATCTAAAGTCATGAATCCTTCCGGAATTAAAAATTATGTTCAGGTATTGATCTGACAAAAATAGACAACACCAAATCGAGTATAAACGTGCAAAAAATCAGAAATTTTTAAGTGAGAAAACATAATAAGAGATTTATGGGTGTAATTCTGGTTTGATGCCGCAGCACAACTTCAGTTCCCAAATTAACAGTATTAAATCATAATTATGACATCAGCATCCTAAAAGTAACAGGTTCAAACAAACATAAATTAAGACGAATTACTATCAGCCACTAAACAAAGAAGTAGATCACTAGTTTATTCAAGTTGACATATGTTATTTAGCCAAAATATACGCATTCATGAATCATATGTAAACTCTTGAAACTTGTGTAGCTGCACTTAAGACCCCCCCCCCAAAAAAAACGCTTACTCTTATTTGGAAAGTCAAAACAGAAAAGAGAAAAGGTAATTTTGTATACAAAGTCGTGTGAACTGCTGAATCTACCTTCAAAGAAATGTTCGGTGGAGAATAGTTAAAACAGAATACACCATTGGATTCAAATTCGATTTGAAATAGTATTACAATGCACAATATGATGAAATATTAATATTTATTATTATGAAAAACCTGAAATGAATACATTTCGACAGCAGCATTAATTTCCGATAGCATGATGTATTTTCGACGAGATTTAAATGTTTCAGCTTTAATTCACTAGAGGGTGAATAGCAGAAGTCACCAAGGGGTCTATAGATTTTAAGTTGTTCAATAATTACTGGTTACTAGAAATTTTTTTCAACTTACTATGATGCGTGACAAACAATATATCTACTTCTATTATGAATTTCTCTAAAAACTACCAACTGTATTATTAGAAAAACTTTATTCACATATTAGATTAAGCGAAATCATCATACAAAGAACCTGATAAAAACAAATTAATTTAAGAGAAAGCCCATACGAAACACAATTTTGCAACTAAAGATATTGCATAAAATAGAAAATGAAGAAAAAGGCACAAATTAAGTAAAACCTGAGAAAATCAATCAATTATTAGAATGTGTTGAAGTGAGATAACCTTGTGGATTTTTCACCTGCCAATTCCATAAATCTTCACACATTTTCTGTTTAAAATAAAAGAGATGAGGTTAAGTAAAAATAACTGAACAAACATATTTTAGTATAGGGGTTGTGGAGATTATTAAGTTTTTGATTGAGATCATGAACCGAATGATGTTAGACGACCGTTGGAAACCTGGACGGTCGTTTCCAATGCTGGTCTAACATCATTCGGTTCATGATCTTAATCAAAAACATGTTTTATTCCACTAGGATTTCAAGAAATTACACTTAACAATAAAACCTAATTTATTGAAAGTAGTAAACCTTGGAACTAGACTAATTATAACCTACTAGTTTATAAATGTATAGTGTGTACCCGTTTACTTAAACAAAAAAGTAGGGAGAAACTTAAATTCACAACCTAATAATTTCAAGTTAAGTATTTGAAGATTTGATCAAGAACTTATTGTTGACATGAACGAAGAATTCAGTATAGCAAGCGGGTCATAATTTATTGGGAAACGAGTGATCTAGAAAGGCGATTTCTTCCAACCATGTATGACAAATATCACTCATTATTTATCTGTTGATAATTTGCATATAACCATGTTACTTTATTCAATAAAAACTAACTTATTCCTATGACTAATAGTCTTATATCTGGTGTTTATTTATTCAATGATTTGAGTTAATCATTCGGTCTCATACGCATACTGTATCATTATGTTTGTCTGTCAGTCAGGATTCTATTCATTTCACTTTAACAATTCAAAACTCATTCATCATTTCTAATTAGTCCCATAAAAACTATTATAAACAGAGAAGTTTTCCTCTTCATTACAATGAGTATTTATACAATTTTAATTTATATTAATCAACTTAAAAAGCTTGTTAATTAAAAGAAACACAACTTCCTTCGATTGAATACATACAAATGAATGCTGAAAAGTTAATAAACTATAAGATTTGAGAGTGACACTAATGTATCTTGAGTAAATCAACACTAAATACATATGAATATACTAAAACCACAATTTTAAATTTACTAAGGCTAACTTCAAAGTTGATCCAGTTTAAATTATATAACAAACCATTTTAATTGTAAAAGTAAATCAATTCTAAAACTTTAATCAGATCTTATTTATTTGATTTTTTTGGATAATTAAATGCTCTTTAGTGGCCCGGGATCTGACTCCAATTTGATCGCATGAATGATTGTTATCGAAATACATATTTCGCTTATCCTCGTATATAATCATCGACTTAAATAGCGTTAATCAATAACGGAAATAAATAAGTCAAATAACGAGAATGGACTTCTGAATACATATATTTTGTATATGAAGTAAATAGAATGGAGAAAAGCCAAACGACACGCAGTGGAGATGGCGGGTAAGCCAACTCCTATTTAGTCGAGTGTTAATCAATATTTACAGTCACACAAAAATAAGGTACAGACATGTGATGAATAAGATAAGAAATGTACACACACGTATGCGCTCATATAAAAACAGTCAAGATTGGTAAGCGAATAATTAACAAGGTCAAAATATGGCTCAAGTAGAATGAGTAGACTGGCCTGTCCGAAAGCCAGAATAAGGTATATGGGCTTAACATAATCACAAACACTACAACTCATACTAAATAGTTTTCTCTATCATTTTATATGATGAAACCAGTAATTATATTAGTTTTTTTTTTCAGAAAAAAATCTTAAATCGACAATGAACAAATATACAGTGATTATGATACTTTAACATTTTATAGTTTGATCTGTTTTAATTATCATGGGATGTTTATAATTCACTTTATTTAATGAATGTTAATCTGTTTATTTTATCATTTCAAATGTTGATATATTAAGTTGATTTATAATTTATTCTTTAAAGAATAATAATAATATCAGTATTATTATTATTATTATTATTATTATTATTATTATTATTATTATTATTATTATTATTATTATTATTATTATTATTATTATCTAGACCCATGCCGTCAACGATAGACAGTAGTCTGATGTCTTATCTATAAATGTGTTTATATTTAAAACAATCCACAATAATGATCTGTTCGAGTATACAGAAAAAAAGTTTGATTTAATTTAAAAACCATATATGGACTTGTTTTCTGGTTGTCAACTGTTTTATTTAGAAAAAAAACCCAGTTATAAATATTAAGCTAAATTGAAATTGATGAAGTATGAATCATTGTTCAATGATTCTTACAGTATTTAACTAAATAAAAACTGTAATGATGAAACCATCATATTGTAAATCAAAATATGATATGACTGACTACAATTATGAACTAAATAATTAATTATTCCATTCAGTAATATAAGATCAAGACGTATAAAGAGGTAGAATACTTTCATTTAAAACGGTTATATCTTCATTCACATATAAAATGAATGTATCATTTAGTAGCTGTAACATTAAGAATAACATTAAGTTGCTGGCGTTATCCAAATAGATGTTTCAATAAATATAAAAATATATTCAAACCATTTATAATTCTAACTCCGCCTGTAGTTCTTCTAGGGTTACTATCAGTCACAAGTTCGGTTAAAGGAGGAGGCTTAAATATGGGTTCAGCATCTCCACCCCGTGGAAAACAACTTTATCAAAATGCGTTAACCGGAATAAACAAATTTATAATCCTATAAAGAAAACTGGATATCTGATTACTAGTCTCAAATTCTAGTTACTTGTCAATCAGAGTTCACAAACAATAAGGTTTTCATCTTTACGACAATTAGTTGATGTTAAATATGATACATTTTTTAAAGTTCACTATAGAAAAAATAAACGATCACTTGTCTGATTAACAAGTGAGTTTCATAAAATAGCCGATGAAATGTCATCTCAGTATTTCTGTGATTGAGATAAGGCTTTTATTAATTTATATCATAAAATGTTCACTACAAGATAATCTAATCATTAATTATTTGACTTAATCAGCAAGAGAAAATATGTTTCGATCAAGAATGCTGTAGGTCAGTGGAACCAACACAGGCAATAAAAGGTCATTTTAATATAATGCAACTTGATATAGACTCGGCGTGAACATCAACTCTGCGATGCAGGCATATCCAACCGACGAGTCAAGAATAGGACGAAACGTGCGTGCTGTATTCAACTGCTAGCCACATCCTATCTTAACACATTTTGTTGATTTTTTTAGTTGCTTCATTACAGTATTTAACTGTTTTAATCGATAAATTATCATGTAAAATCCTATTGAAATTAACCCGTTCGATTCACTTATATACAACAGCGAAGAGAAGTTCTACCGATGTTTATGCTAAAGAGAAGGTTAGCAGCTCAGCGAGAGTCACGGAAATAAAAAAGCAGTCAACAACACAATTGTTAATCCAACCGAACTTATCCATTGAGAATGATTTTTGCAAGCAAAAACCGACTATGACGTGGAAGAATAAATGGTGAAACTATAATTATGGACAACTTGTGAGTGACGCCAGAGTGACCTTAAGAAAATTCACCTACCTATAAGGGTTTAAAGAGGGTTATAGATTGATGTAAGAAATCCGAATCAGGATTTAGAGTTAGAAGTTAGGATTAGAAATTATAATTAGGATTTTCATTACGAACTGACATCAGCTATAATGCCAAAATGCGATTTGACCAAATAAACGAATGAAATTCGAGCAAAAATCCAGGACTTTTTATCTTAAATTTGATTGGTCCGTCCATAAATTATAGTCTGGCCGAATCAATTTATTTTCTTTATTCTTTACACGTAATCACACTTACATCAATGTTATATTTTGCTTTCCATCCTAACTCTTGTTGAGCTAATGATGCATCTGAATAAACAGTTGCACAATCACCAGGTCGTCTTGAACATATTGTATAAGGAATTGTTTTACCACTTGCTGTTTCCATCGCTTGAATCATTTGTAATACAGAACATCCTTGCCCTGTACCTAAATTATAAACCTAACGAAAAAAAACAATAACAAAATATTGAATAAATTCATTTTCTTAAATAAGATTGGTTGGTTTAGAATAGCCATAGCTCAGTTATTCAAAATAGCTTGTAATAAAATGGATATACCGAAGTAATCAGCGCTTGAACAGGATGCAAGTATGTCAAAAAAGACTGTTCAAAGTAGGTCGTGAATATCAGCAACAGGATAACAAAAGTAGTTACTAAGAATTATATAAATGTTATTTGCTACTTCATGTAAGGAAGAACGACGATAAATATAATTTGAAGAGCGGTGAGAGAAGGGATATATATATATATATATATAACTACTTTCTTTGATATAATCATCAACAAACCCCTAATATTTCCATGTACGACTTTATGGAATAAACAAGAGCGACTTACAAGTGACTTATTATTCTTTAATTCAGAAAATTCATTATCCTTCTTTTCTTATGTAATTATGTTACTAGTTGTTTTTATTTTCTTACGTGATTATCGATGATATTTGATCCGTTAACACGATTGTTCAACTCTTTTACATTAGATAATTGTAATTCAAAATATGAATTTTTAAAATCTCTTTCATTGAAACTTCATTTATTCATATAGAAAAAAAATATAGCTCAACGTTACGTCAGACACAAGAGTAATAATAACTGCTTTATTGAATATTAAATGCTTCCAGTGGTAGTTTAGTGGTTCACGCTTTTAATTTCTAGTAACTAAGTCGCGTGGTCGATAAGTTTATCACATTTTCTATTAACCTTGTAGAATATATACATATATATATATATATATTCAATAAAAACTAGAGATTCTTTACCAGAATGATTCACAGGTATGCATCTTTAACTACAAAACTTTACGCCTAAATCTAATTTCATAAAGTTCCTATTGCATAGTAAACATTTGCTATATAAAGTATCGTAAAGTTTTTATATTTCAGTCTTAGTGAGTATGGATTCTAATGTACTTGAGTCTTGTTATACTAGGTAAATAGTACACGAGAAATTTTTGAGCAAAGCGTATGGCTTGAATTTGATAAAATAAGGTTTGCCAGTTGTTTTCAAAAAATTTATAAAAAAAGACATTTATCACCAAATAACTAAAGACTGTATGAAAGAACTTTATTTGAATAAACTTAAATGTACATCGGGGGTGTGGTCCCGTAAGAAAACCACCTGCTTCGGTCTGGGCACCCGGCAGTATCACAGCCCACACACACACAAACATGGTGTGGCGCATATATATTTGGTGCCCTCTTGTACCAATACTTATGTGTTGAAATAAATAAATAAATGTACATCGGTTGTGAAGATTGTTTTATTACGCCATAGTGCGGGATCATTACAGTTAAACTGTACACAAGATAGGATGTCATTTGAATCCGTACAGATTAGTTCACATAAAAAGTTGTTTATTGATATAACAAAAGGTCATAGGAAACTAGACTATCACATATTAATAGTACAAGTTTGCAATATTTATAATATTCGACTATACAAATGCCAAAAATATTTATCATATGCTAAATTAGAAATAGTTTAATATTGTCATGTCTAATTTTCGGTATGTTTAAAAATAATGATAATCAGTAATCTTCACAGTCTTTTTTGTCGATGGCCGTCTAGCTTCAATTGACTCATGATTCCAACTATTGAAATTTCTAAAAATCTCCACAAAACCCCTTCTGATAATAATCACCTGCTCACTGGTGACTGACGTCAAGAGGCATTTCCTGGAGTTCTAGGTAGAAGCCGTTACCAGTGGAGTTCAACCAGGTTATTTTGTGAGATATCAACTCACTGAAGACAATGGTGTACGGTGCCGCAACTTCGTGGATTGGTTGAAGTTAGACATTAAAACCGTTGGATGCCGGCTGGCTCAGTGGTCTAGTGGTTAAGCGCTCGCGCGCGAGACTGATAGGTCTTGGGTCCGAATATCGTGGGGGGCGGGATCGTGGATGCGCACTGCTGAGAGGTCCCATACTAGGACGAAACGGCCATTCAGTGCTTCCAGGTTTTCTATGGTGGTCTAGCTTCAATTAACTCATGATTTCAACTATTGAAATTACTAAAAATCTCCACAAAACCCCTTCTGATAATTGTAAATAACCTGAATTCTGAAATGCATGATTTGTAGCTCTTACTGAAGTTAAATGTAGAGTATTTGATGAAGATAAGAGAATTAATTGAGGTGGTGATATAAATTTTTCAAACGAGAAAACTAGGGTATATATTACACATGTCTGTTCATTGTTTACCATGCTGCCACGACAAATTGGGAAGGGGGAGTACGGATAGTCTAGACAAATGCAGAAATTAACCGGATTAAAACATGGTATCAATATATGAAGGCAGCTAGTAAAATCCCGTAAAAAGAGGTGAAATTTTATTGGCTAGATTGTGTAGGATAAAATTGTATTTAGCGGTTAAAGTTTAATTGAAATGGTTCAAAGTCAACAGTAATGATGAAGATGTGTCCCTATTGATATGTCTTAAATGTCTAACCGCTTACAACTGAATATCTTCTATTTTTATGCATAAAACATTTTATTTAAAGCTATTTGATTGAGTTATCCAGTAAGGATTATAAGTATAAAGGAATTTATGAGTAAATTTGTGAATAAAAATTGTATTTGATATTATATCAAAGGAACAATATTAAATTATCAATATCAAACCAAACCTTATTTAACATACACGTATACATATTCAATTTGTAATAAAAAAGAGAAATAAATACCTTGAAACCACAATTCTGTTTGATTTTATCCAATGATTTAGTATGGGCTTCAGCTAGATCAACAACGTGAATATAATCTCGAACACCTAGACAACGGTGTGAAAAGAGAAATAATAATGTTAAAAATGATGAACTAATTCGATCATTACTTTTAAAATAACCAAAGATATTAACAATAATTCCAATAACTTCAGTGTATCGAACAGTTTCATTGAAATATTTTGGAAAAAAAGTAACAACAATAAAGTTATGAAGATGAAAAAGTGAGTAAAATGAGGTGATTAAAAACTTTGCTTTTCACTATGATACTCTCTTTGAAAGATATTCAGGTTTTTAATGTTTAGACTTTCACATCGTGTACGAAAGCCACATGTTCAACATCTCATATCATTGTGGTCCCAACGATACTTTAATTCTTCATACATGATAATAATTTGTTAGTGACAATATCTATTTGGTTTCCCTTCACATTCTTTATATCTATTATTACGTGAATAATACTGTTTACACTCTACTCATTGTATACATAAATATAATACTGTCCATTATTCAACTTTGCCTAAAAATTACTATAACTTAATGGTAATGTTGAGGTGATCTCTTCAGGGTGTTCATTTGCCAAAAGAGTTAGACCAATTACACATCTGTTTTGAGAATAAACATTGAAAAATGCTATTTTTACTATCTGTATATCTTCAATGGCTTCTAAAGTGATGAGTGCAATAAAAAGAAACTAATAACCTTTGTTTACATAAAAATATCGGTCCATGAATAAATTCTGGATACTAACCTGTCCCATCGACTGTTGGATAATCGTTTCCATACACATTTACGTAAGGTAATAAACCACTGGCTACTTGAGTCACATAAGGCATGAGATTATTTGGAATTCCTCGTGGATCTTCACCAATTAATCCACTGGCATGTGCACCAACCGGATTAAAATACCGTAGACTTATAATATTCCATGTAGGATCAGACGTATATAAATCCTTAACAGGAACAATATTCAATGAAGAGTATACAAAATTAGGAATTAATTAAGAGTAAGACATATCATTTGGAAAGAATAAGTATAACCTATAGATGTCACTGTATTTAATTATTAGTAATTGGAAATAATGGTCAATTTAGATGAAAAATTAATGAAGATTTTATGGAGCTTAACAAACGAACAAAAACATTATTTAGTTATAAAGAATGGAAAAGGAGGCATTAATTGTGTTCAGTCCAATTAATAATAAGGTGAAATCGATAACTCATTACCATAAACATATAAACACTAAAATATTAAACCATAATAGCTTTAAATTATTCACGTAACACATACAGTTGTAACACGTCAAATAAAATCAGAGGTATATGTGTATTGAGTTTATCCTGACACGAGTTTTTCTATTACTTATTATGTCCTAACTTTGATTGATTTTCTATTATGAATTTTACGGTTACCAGTACTACTATTACAACTAGGATTGGCTGACCATTGATTAGTTCAATTTACAGTCAATATAAAAAAGTCACCATATTTTGGCCATTATAAACACTATTTTTTATTCAGATATAGAACTAATTACAGATTTTGATCAAAACAAGCTTTAAAAAAATGGTACAAATACCTTAGAAATATGTTGAATAAAATTGAATTCCACATTTTTTTTCTTAAAAAGTCATCGTTTATATTAAAATTATCAGAAACAAATCAAATCTACCGGTCACTTTAAATACAGATATTAGTTTTAATTAAAAATTAGATTGTGCATTAATCACTTTGAGACTTAAGTTAGTCTAACGATTTGCGAATGACATTCACAAGTTTCAACGAGAACACTAACAATTATCCACCATAATTCAGAGAAATTCAACTAGAAAGATATGAATAAAACTAAATCCAAGAGCAACAAGGTTTGTAGAATAAAATAAATTCGTCAGTCTATTTCACGGTTTCTTATAAGCTGTACACAACCTAGAATTACTACTTCCTTACGCTTGTTACTCCTCGTGAGGTAGCATAGGCCGCTCACTAGCATTCGCCATCCAACCCTGTCCCAAGCAATCCTTTCCAGCTCCTTCCAGTTGTTATTCATCCTTTTCATATCTGCTTCTATTATCCGACGTGATGTGTTCTTTGGTCTTCCTCTTTTCCGCTTCCCTTCAGGATTACAAGTTACGGCTTGCCTCGCAATGCAGTTTGATGATTTCCTCAATGTGTGTCCTATCCATTTCCATCGTCTTTTCCTAATTTCCTCTTCAGCTGGAAGCTGGTTTGTTCTCTCCCACAAAAGGCTGTTGCTGATGGTATCCGACCGATGGATGTTGAGTATCTTGCGAAGACAGCTATTTATAAATACCAGTACCTTCTTGATGGTGGTTGTTGTAGTTCTCCAAGTTTCAGCTCCGTACATACAGTAGAACTGCCATGACATTCGTATTGAAGATTCTGACTTTCATATTGGTTGAAAGTTGTTTTGAGTTCCATATGTTCTTCAATTGTAGGAATGCTGTCCTTGCTTTGCCAATCCTTGCCTTTGCGTCTGCATCTGAGCCTCCTTGTTCATCGATGATGCATCCCAGGTATGTGAAGGATTCTACATCTTCCAGAGTTTCGCCATCAAGAGTGAATGGATTGCTGTTCTCCGCTTTGAATTTGAGGACCTTGGTTTTCCCTTTGTGTATGTTGAGGCCTACTGATGCAGAGACTGCTGCTACGCTGGCTGTCTTTGTCTGCATTTGTTCGTGTGTACGTGATAGGAGGGCTAGGTCATCTGCGAAGTCCAAATCGTCTAATTGATTCTGAGCTGTCCATTGTATTCCGTGTTTTCCCTCAGATGTCGAGGTCTTCATAATCCAGTCGACCACCAAAAGAAAGAGGAAGGGAGAGATTAGACAGCCTTGTCTGACTCCGGTCCTTACTTGGAATGCATCTGTCAGCTGTCCTCAGAATTACTAATATAAATATAATTATTAACAAATGTTTGGCATACTTGTGTCTGTGAAGTTTAGATAAATATTCAAAAAGTAGGGATACAAAGTGTATTAATAAACATAGGTAACATCGATGTGTATTTATACGCTGGGAATTAATCATTAAAAGGTTATGTAACGATAATGAAATTACTAAGTGATTGGATAATCACTCAACATGATAAAATAAACAAATATGTGAACATCAGTCAGATTATGTAAGAGATAAATAGCAGAAAACGAAAGAATGATGGAAACAAAAAGGTTGAAAAGAAAAAAATTAAAATTAACAAAAGTTCTTAAACAAATATTGAATCATCATAGAAGGAGAAGGTTAACCAAACTTTCTTTGTATACACATAGGTCAGGTCAGAAACGTTTGTTAGCGATCATCTCTACGAAACGGGGTGACATTAGTTTTTGTCTGCTAATTATTTTGGATACATCACTTACATTCACTTCATATCCAGTATCGAGACGTCTGGCACTTGCACGTGTAAAGAAGTTACTCCTTTTCAGCCGTAGGTTCCTAGGAATGTGTTTAGAAAATGTTGTAAAGGCTCTTCTCTCTGTCCTTCTTATGTACTTGCTACAGCAGGTAAATGTAAATTCATAAACGCGATTGAAGGTGATGTCGGAAATGTATTGGTCTACCTTTGAATTGTATTCTTCATACCATTATCATGATTTTGGTTACTTTCCAAACATTTATCTAAACTTCACAGACAAGTAAGCTAAACATTTGTTAATAATTATATTCATATTATTAATTGTAATTTTAGATTGTATGCAGCTGGTGAGAAACCGTGAAATAGAAGGAATTTGTTTTATTCTGCAAACCTTGTTGTTCTTGCTTTGTTTAAATTTATCAAAGGATCTGGTTTTTTAAATCTAATTTTACAGTTAATGCATTAACAAGAACTATTATTATTACTATTATTAGTAATATTACTATTTGATTTACCTTCAAGATCAATTCACAACAAAGTTTTGTATTACCATATGAATTTTGACAATTTCCAGTTGGATGTTTTTCCGTAAGTGGTAAAAACTGAGGCTCACCATAGACAGTAGCAGAACTGGACAGAACAAAATTTTTAACATTATGCGCAATCATCGCCTGAATAGGAAATAATTTAAAAGATTTTATTTCATTAAAATCATAAAAAGGGAAGTTGAAATCAATGATCACTGTTTCATTAGCGTTATTTGTTTCAGAAATGATACATGGAGATGAAGTGCTTTTCCAAGTGATAATGAAGTAAACACTAAACTAAATACAAGAACAAGTTGAAATAGTAAATACACACCTTCAAGAACCTTGTGTCAGATGACATTAAAAACAACTATATGTAAAACAACAAAGCTCCCATCCTTTGAAAGATCTCGTCTTGTGAAGAATACCATCTTCAGATTGAAATAACTTTCAAAATACTTCACTGATGAAGTATAGGCAACTCTAAAAATATAACGGTCTGTATTTTCTATATAATGGATAGGAAGAGTATTCTCTTTTAATTGTTTTTATGGTAATGTCATCAGCCAATAAACACATTATATGCTTCAATTTGGACTTAGTTCTCCCAAAATATGATTATTTTGATAGACTGGTTGTTTAATTCCGGTAGAAAAATACTCCTTGATAAAAGCATCATTGTGCTGTCTGTATCAGACAGAATGTATACTTTCTATGCATTACATAATAAACTGAGCAACTACTGAATTTCATAAGGGAAATTTATCATTTAAACAATCCCAACCAGAAGAAACATAAACAAGATTATCAAACAGTTCAGTGTGAAATTATCTATTAATTAATCAGTCGGAAAAAAAATTAAAACCACTTAGACAGATAGTTAGAAATTAGTAGAGTACGTGCAGTATAAAAAATTTCAATATAACAAAGTAGGTATCCTATACTTTGTCTAATTTATGTATCGTACGCATACAATATACAAGTAATGATGAACAAAATGAAGTTCTATGCCCTCAATCCTTTCTTTAAATAAATAAATAAATAAATATATATATATATATATATATATATATATATATATATATATATATATATATATATATATATATACAATATATTAATGCGTGATTATTAGCATGTTGTTTGTAGAGGCTGTCAAATTTTAGACTTTATATAACAGACTGAATTTAGTTGTTTTTTTAAAAACAGAGAAAACTAACAATAACTCAAGAGTCGCTTCGTTTTAGTATAGGACTCCTCGGCAGTGTGTATCTAATAGCTTACTGATGATCTTTTTTAGAATTCACAATGGGTAATTAACTTCTAAACAATTGAGTTTGAACCCAATGGTTTTTGTTTCTGACTTGAATCAATTATTGGTACAATCCAACCACCTAATGACATTAGTGACTAACTGCCTTATATTCGATATGACTCAACTCCATTGGTCACAACTTCTCATTAGAAATGCAAGATCGCCATTGCTAAATAGTCATATACTAGGATAATAGAGTTGTCCACTCCTTAATTCTGTTCCAATGGTTGTTTTTCTAATAGATTGATTTACCACTGACTAATAACGATTTTACTTTACTTTAGTAACTAATTATAAAGTTTAATGGCCAAAAACTGACTAGTAAATGCACCCAAATCATGTAAAAAATGAATGATTTTCTAAATGATAAGCAACATTCTATGATTTAGCCATATTCTAAATCAATTATCATAATTCAGGTCATCTATATGATGTACTTAACTATATAGTCAGTCGATTAAGTGAAAATCTAAACTGTATTTTCTTAATAGAAAAATTGAAAATCAATAAATTAACTGAATATCACAAATGAAAGTTCATCTTCCATGTGAATGTTTTATTTTCCAATTTATAAATACATAAATTATTAAATTATTGTACAATTTCAATATTTCATGATTATTTGTTTTTGTTTGTGTTATGTTCAATGCGATCAACCCGATATTTCGCATTTCACTACACTTAAAGTACAACTTCAACTGACTGATTGATTAACTATGGTTTCAATCGATTAATGATTGAAATATAGAGAATTTGTAGGCAATAAGTTAATATATATCATTAACTGCATTGTCACAATTCCCCTATTTATAATTAAATTAAATTTATAAGTTAATTGTTAAATTATACATATACAACAATGGTGTTTACTTAGAAACAAAGGAAATCCTATTTCTAAGTAGTACTGTAACTAAACACAATTAGTTTATAAGTATAACTATAACTACAAAATAAACGCTAACTCCAGGTATCCATTTTGAGATATACAATCTCTACAAGACCCCATATAAAGAGAGATATTTATGTTTGAAATTATTTTAAACAACATAACCGGTACGGTAGATTTAATAAAGTAACAGCAGTTCCCAAGATAAATCACAGACTATCCTCTAAGTGGTAATGATCATCACTTTAAATACTGATATTTTGATGAGGAATAAATTAATCTGTATTATAACATTCGAGAGTAAGAAATTTTACGGGAAACAATTCTAAATTACATAATCGTAACACAATGATATTGTTGTACCAGTTTGAAAATGTTTACGGTTATTCACATGAATAATGATAGTAATAAACAAAAAACGTCGGTCGATGCTATCATAGTTTACAAATTCAGAGACAGTGCACAACTATAGACATGATTTCGATTGGGAAAACGTTGGAATACTGGATGGATGAAAAAGGAAGAAAACTAAAGAGTTCTCTAGCAACGCGCTGACCAATAGACATATGGAGATTGATCCAGTCTACCAACCAATAACAAAAAAGGATAAACGACCACAAAGTCAAAGGTGGAGACACTGCAAACATGCAAACAGCGGTCGCACGCCTATAGACAACAATGAATCGGATTCTAGATGGGCAAAACAAGTGGCTAGTCAATTGTGGAGAAATTCAGATAACCCGCTTCTTATTAAGATGTGCGCTGATGATGCTGTTAAGAAAGGCAATGAAAGCTTCGCGACTGAACCAAATAACTCAGAGAACAAAACACCCCTAAAAACGTTACGAATTCCCTGTTTATACAAAATGTACAATTTTGAGCGGTACACCAGAATCTGACAAGATTCAATTGATTTGATGTATGATTCGTTACACTCGACTATTTTCAAGTCTCAAAACTATGTGTGATTAATAATTTTTACAGAATGATTCTAACCTAATGAGTCAATTCACAGTGACAATATGCTTGCTAACAGACTTGAAGATCACAGACTATATATATATATATGTCATGGTGACGGTGTTGCGGGTGCTAATCCTTTAAAACAAGGTATGACGGAAAAATCAACCGTAAAATTTGTAAGTTGAAGTAAAGTGATTCTTACACATTAACTTTAATATCAATTAATTTATTTCCAGTAAATTTTCAATTTTATTAGATCATTCAGTATCAAGTTAGTTAACCAACTTTCAATGTAATTTCATTATGTTGATTTATTTAATGTGAATTTGGCTAAAGTGACGATTGCTCAATTGATAATTTTGTTAGTTAATAATCATTGGACTTATTCTACATACAGATAAATTAACTATATTTAGTCTCTCTAGTAAGTCTTCTTTACAAGATTTGTCTTTTGAAATAGCTGGAGACAAGCAAGAAAAGATTTATTGTATCCAGTATCGTAGTCTCTTTAAAGTCAGTGGTGTCGTCCCGCAAACATAACTTGATCCTAGTCATAGAATGTATTTACAAGCTATAAGATACATGTATATAAATGGAAAATCTGTTTATATCTATGAAATGTAAGAAATTGTATTCACTTCAATTAAACTCTACATTGTATAAAAAATTAGGGAACAAAAAAGTAACATACTAAAAGACTAGAGATTATATGATATACACATTATTTTATACATTACAGTGATATTCGAACAACAAGTCAAGTTATAAGTTTCATTTCACAAAAAGAAAGCACTTATAGAAATATCAAATGTATGAATCTGATTATGTTGATGGATTAATTGGTGATCAACAATTTTAGCGAGACTATGATTTATGGACGGACCAATCAGATGTAAGATAGCAGGTCTTGGATTTAGGCGCGAAATTCATTCAACCCTTTGGCTAAATAGCGTTTTTGTCTTTTAGCTGGTGTCAGCTCGTGATGAAAACCCTAAATCTAGTTCCTGACCCTAATCATAAACTGTAAATCATAATTCTAATTTCTCAAATTGCTTTATTATACTCATTTAGTTCTAGTCAGTAGGTGGGCATCATCAAGGTCATTGGCGTCGCTCAAAGGTCGTTTATAAATTACAGTCATCACAATTTTCAATCGTCTACTTGTAGCATCACCAATAATAATAATGTCTAATTTGACTAACCTGCAATAAATTTAATATACCCACTAAATTATTGTTGTAATATTGTATAGGCTTTTCAATTGATTCAGATACGGATTTCAAAGCGGCAAAGTGTATGACATAATCAATTTTATGCTGAAATTATAGAAAAATAGTGAACGGACAGTGAATAGTGAACATCTTTTTCTCCTCATAAATAGACTGATATATCAATAGTAATAAGAAGAATATCTCGGCGAAAAAAAGTCGACAAATTTACCTAGAAACACATTTATTCCATTAGTCTTAAAAAAAGATTATCAGGTTACTAAGAAGTATTGTTCATTCATGATGATGGTTCCTATTTTCGTATTGGTTGTACAGTAATGAAGACTATAAAACTAAGGAACAACAGTCATTGTAATATTTCTTGTCTTTCAATTGATATCATTCTTCATAGAAAATTAAATCCGTAATCTTTAAGTCTTACTGTAAGCGCTTAATCTTTAAAATACTGAGTTAGAATCCAATGATTTGTATTTCTAACTGTACTCATTTCATGATACTGTGCAGTCAACTTTCAGCATCATTAGTGAGTAAGTGTCTCACAACTAACATGGTTGATCTTTAATGTTCACAGATTCTCAGTGTATTGCTAAACTTACGTAGTACAATTTGACTTTTTAATCAAATGTTAATAAGTAAACTCATTAAAACCTTGTCTAAGAATAAAACTTCGTAAAAAATGACTTATATGTTAGATAAAATGTTCAATATCACGATATTTTCATAAATCTAGTAGGATTATCATTTCTGCAAGTAATGTTTAGTGTTGCTTTGTTTTTGTAAAACAATTATCAAAAGAAGTACATATAGGTAGATGAATGAACATACTTTTTCAAAGATATCATCCACAGCTTTTTTATCTAATAAGTTCACTTCATAGAAAAGTAATTTTTCATTAATTATTTTTTCAATACGTTCTATACATTCTGTAAATTAAAATAAGATATTCATTGAAATAACATAATCTCAAAAAAAAATTAATTCATTCAATATTTGAATAACAATAAGAATAAATCGGTTAACAATAGCGAAAGACCCAGACATAAAAATGAATCGGTATAAGTTGCTTCAAAAATCGAACTAATAACATCAATGTTTGTGAGTACTGAACAGAAAGAATGTAGTTTGTACAGAATAATCCAAATGAAGCAGCCAATAATATTGAGTAATAGCCGAACTCAAGAGTTAAAATATAAGGAGTGCATACAACTACATTATTGTCACTGGTTTTTAACCCTTTCATCTAATGTTCTCATCTATTGCTTGGAACTATAATGTGGACTCTCAAGTTTATATCTTACAGAATGGCTCAAATGAACAGTCAATGAACTGACATTGATGCTTTATTTGGCCTCCCAAAACCATTATTCAGTCGATTAAATCAACCAGCATCGAACGCGACGGTAATAGTGTTGTATAGGTGTACCATGTTTTAATCTTGTTGATCGCTAAACGTTCACAGCCGTATTAAATGATTCACCGTAATATCGTAAAAAAATGAACTAAATTAAGAAATAGATTTAAACCAAAAATTCCAAACTATGAAGAACCTTGTTTGTATTAAAAGTAATATGAAGCACACTGAAACAATTGATATGTATGACCTGTCGTAGAGATGTTGTTTGTTAGCTGAAAATATCATTAAGGTATAAGGTCTTTGAGGCAAAAAAATTATGCATTCTCCACCAATTTAACGCATGAAGTGCCAGAAATATCCTCTATTTCCACAGAATTTTGAAATATAAAGCGAACTAGTTGGGCATGTTAACCACTTCGAAAAATTCCACGAATAACCCTAGTTTGGCATTCAATAAATTCTCGACACAGATTCAGAGTATCGTAAAAAAGTATGCTAACAACGGACCAGTGCGACAATCACCCATTACGTTGTGGAGTAGCATTCTGTCTCATTCGGTCTCCGTATAAGTTGGCAATAAAACTTAACTACCATACGATATATCTAAGTGCAGTTATGGGAATCAAAATTAAATCTTTTGTTATAATAACTTCGTCAAAGAATTCACATTCTGATTTCCTAGTAGACTGATAAATATCTCAGAAACATTACAGTTAATTATGCTACCTTATGAAATTAACCGTAATACACCTAGCCCAAATCGATAATTGTGACCTAGTACTTAGCTCTATGATGGTGTTTACTTTATTTACTTACGCCTGCTACTTCTCGTGAAGGAACATAGGCCGCTCACCAGCATTCTCCATCCAACCCTGTCCCAAGCAATCCTTTCCAGCTCCTTCCAGTTGTTATTCATCCTTTTCATATCTGCTTCTATTATCCGACGTGATGTGTTCTTTGGTCTTCCTCTTTTCCGCTTCCCTTCAGGATTACAAGTTACGGCTTGCCTCGCAATGCAGTTTGATGATTTCCTCAATGTGTGTCCTATCCATTTCCATCGTCTTTTCCTAATTTTCTCTTCAGCTGGAAGCTGGTTTGTTCTCTCCCACAAAAGGCTGTTGCTGATGGTATCCGAACGATGGATGTTGAGTATCTTGCGAAGACAGCTATTTATAAATACCAGTACCTTCTTGATGGTGGTTGTTGTAGTTCTCCAAGTTTCAGCTCCGTACATACAGTAGAACTGCCATGACATTCGTATTGAAGATTCTGACTTTCATATTGGTTGAAAGTTGTTTTGAGTTCCATATGTTCTTCAATTGTAGGAATGCTGTCCTTGCTTTGCCAATCCTTGCCTTTGCGTCTGCATCTGAGCCTCCTTGTTCATCGATGATGCATCCCAGGTATGTGAAGGATTCTACATCTTCCAGAGTTTCGCCATCAAGAGTGAATGGATTGCTGTTCTCCGCTTTGAATTTGAGGACCTTGGTTTTCCCTTTGTGTATGTTGAGGCCTACTGATGCAGAGACTGCTGCTACACTGGCTGTGTTTATCTGCATTTGTTCGTGTGTACGTGATAGGAGGGCTAGGTCATCTGCGAAGTCCAAATCGTCTAATTGATTCTGAGCTGTCCATTGTATTCCGTGTTTTCCCTCAGATGTCGAGGTCTTCATAATCCAGTCGACCACCAGAAGAAAGAGGACGGGAGAGAGTAAACAGCCTTGTCTGACTCCGGTCCTTACTTGGAATGTATCTGTCAGCTATCCTCCATGCACTACTTTGCACTGTAGTCCGTCGTATGAGTTCCGGATAATATTGACAATCTTCTCAGGAACTCCGTAGTGTCGAACAAGTTTCCATAACGTCCTCCTATCCACACTGTCAGATACCTTTTCATAATCAATGAAGTTGATGTACAGTGACGAGTTCCACTCAACTGGTTGTTCGAGGATGATCCGTAGTGTCGCAATTCGGTCTGTGCACAATCGATCCTTACGGAATCCAGCTTGTTGATCTCGAATTTGGGTGTCTACTGCATCTTTCATCCGGTTCAGCAACACTCTGTTGAAGACCTTCCCTGGTATTGACAGTAGTGTAATGCCTCTGTAGTTTTCACATTTGCTCAGATCTCCTTTCTTTGGAATCTTGATGAGGTGTCCTTCTTTCCAGTCCATCGGCACTTGTTCCTCCTCCCAAATCTTTTAGAATAGAAGGTAAAGCATGTTTATAGTTACTTCGATGTCTGACTTCAGTGCTTCAGCTGGCATGTTGTCGGGTCCTGCTGCATTCCCGATCTTGATTTGTCTGATGGCCATTCTGATTTCTTCCGTCGTTGGTGGGTTGACATCTATAGGAAGACCTGTGTGTGCTGCCTCGACTTCCAGTGGATTCATTGGAGCCGGCCTATTCAGGAGCTCCTCGAAGTATTCTACCCATCTGTTCCACTGTTGTTGAATTTCAGTGATTGGCCTGCCTTCTTTGTCCTTGACCGGTCTCTCTGGTTTACTGTATTTCCCTGATAGTTTCTTCGTTGTATCGTTAAGCTGTTTCACATTTTCTTCTCTAGCAGCTTTTTCCGCCGTCGTTGCTAGTTCTTCCACGTATTTCTTCTTGTCGGCTCTAATGCTTTTCTCCACTTGTTTGTTTGCTTCTATGTATTCAGCTTGTGCTTGGACTTTCTCTGCTCGTGTTCGGCTGTTGTTAATTGCTGCCTTCTTGTTCTTCCTTTCTTTGATCTTGTCCAGTGTTTCTATAGAGATCCATTCCTTATGATGGTGTTTCTTTAGGCCCAGAACCTCTTGACACGTTGAAGTTAATGCTTCTTTGATGCCTTTCCAGTTGTCCTCCATAGTAGTTTCTATGATGGTGTATCACACAGCAATTCTGAAAATGACACTAATAATTGCAAATAAAACTATTCTAATGGTTTTGACCCGACGCTTCTCTTGATAAACAATGAAGAATAACAACTCGACATTTCTTAATGCATAGAATAAGAAAAATAGATTGTAGAATTTACGAATAAAAAAAGTAATTGATTAAAAAGAGTAGGCGACAAGCTAAGTACTGGACATGTATATCACTTGGTAATTAATATTCAACAATTAACACGTAACTCCAAGTTTAACAGTGAATAATTCAACTATAACATGGATATAAAAAGCAAAAACTTACTAATACTGGAATTACTTAGATTATCCAAAGTGATAACTGAATAACCATTATTGACCAGTTCTACAATTGTATGACTTCCAATGAACCCGGAACCACCGGTTACCAGTACAACTCCTTTATTGCCTTTCTGCATTCCGCGAATCTGAATACGATAGCAAAATTAAGCCTTTATATATATATATATGATTAACTGACCAATAAGCAGAAAGTAAATTAAATTCAAGCTATTTCTGTAAGCCAATGAAAAATGAACACATGGACGAGATTAAATGGTCTTACTATGAACTGAATCTACAATATTAGGACAATATAGTTCTGAACAAAATTACGTAATATCGATAACAAATAACAAAGATTTTTGTAGTCAAATAATCATTAAAATTTTCATAATTTAGTCTGAAAATCAAACCTAATAGCATCGCGTTGTTGCAAATAGAGTAATCTACTAATCAGTTTATATTCATATCAATTTTACTACCGTATTGTATTTTTATTAGTGTAGGCCAAAGAGTATACGTTTCATGCTATTTAGAACTTATATGGTGAATAATCTGAAACATGACAATAAAACCTACTAGTGTTCTCATCTAAACCATTGAATTATAATGATCGATCCGTGTGTTAATTATTAGTATGATACATTAGTTTCCGTTATGGGTTGACACAATCAAATTAATACAAATATATCGGGATGATCAATTTTTGTTAGTATTTCATTGCACGTCACTACAAACAATCTACCCAATTTTGAGAACAGTAAAATTCACTCAGTTTATATACCAAGAAAGACCAATAACTGATAAAAAGTTATTAGTAACAGAAGATACCACGCTTTAATAATCACTTTACAACTCATTGAATGTAGAAAACTCTATATACAACATGAAAAAATAGACGAATTTAAGTTTTGTTTTAGACAAGTCTAACCAATGCACAAGGTATACGTGTACATCCTGAAATACTGGAGATTACTAGAACACATATAATGACGTTACTCAAAACGGCAATGATACCTCCACCAATTAAATCAGTAGATTCAGGTAGCCTAACAATCTTGAAAAATGTATAATTACTAAAGATAATAAAATTACCATGATAGGAAACTATCTACTAACGCATTTTTAGTAGTGTAATGAAACATAAACGTTTCACAGTAACTTAATTAAAACAAAAATTGTCTGAAGAATTATGTATTTATCATAAATTATCCAAAGAACAAATATCTGAAAATATTTTTTAAAATCAAATGTAGTTAAAGTTAATTCATGTAATGAAATACACATATTTAACACAAAATAAGTAATATGAAGCGTGAGATATCAGCTCACTGAAGACAATGGTGTACGGTGGCGCAATTTCGTGGATTGGTTGAAGTTAGACATTAACACTATTGGATGCCGGCTGGCTCAGTGATCTAGTGGTTAAGCGCGCGCGCGCGCGAGACTGATAGGTTCGAATCCCGCGGAGGGCGGGATCATGGATGCGAACTGCTGAGGAGTCCCGTACTAGGACGAAACGGCGGTCCAGTGCTTCCAGGTTTTCCATTGTGGTCTAGATTCAATTGACTTATGATTTCAACTATTGAAATTATGTTTATACCAAAAAAATATTTTGTAATATTTTTTTAAAAAGTCAAATGTAGTTAGAGTTAATTCATGTAATGAAATGCACAACAAGGGCGGCCTGCTTGAGCATCTGGGCTACCTGTTCCTGCCATCTAGATATTTCGACAAGTTACCTATTTTTGTTTGTTTTAATATATCGTTACGTCTATTAATCGCATAACCTATTCTGCTGCGTTTCTGAAAAGTGTACAACCTTTCGTTGTCAAAGTTACAAAAAAACTCAATAAGAGACAATGTGGTTGTTGGCAATATACAACGAAAAGAATGCACATTATTCAGATGTTCATTCAGTGAACTGCTAACATCTAACTGGCGATCACTTAATATTTATCGCCAGAACCGACCAAGAAGAAAGAAATGGAAACTTTTCGAAATACTTTACGCTGAGAATTCTATATTGTACCAAAAATATAATATTGAATAAAGCTAATAATAATAATAATACACATATTTAACACAAAATAAGTAATATGAAGGGTATCGTAATAACAATAAAACTCATATTATTACCAGAAATAAATTTTACCATGTTATAAGAATACAACAGTTTCCTTATTGTGTATACCATCAAAGGTATACAAAACCATGACAATAAACTAATTATAATAAGATATATTTTTAAAAATACAGTGAACTAGAACTTGAAAGATTCTACTCTGATTCCTTATGCTTGAAATCATCAAGTAGAATCGAACAAAAGTCATACTCTTGTTAAAAATGAAATGATGATAGTGGAAGCAATATAGCTGGTTTCTCATTCGTCTGGATGATACTTTTACACATGTCTTCTCATACAATGAATGATTGACTGTTTTAAGTGAAAAATGTATGCAGTTGAATATTTGTTACAGTGAATTTAATATAATTCTGACTTAAAAATTAACAATTTAAAAGCGATGAAAATATTTCCAAACACTTTTTTATGTTCTAATATTTAAAAAAAGATTTAACAGTATAATGAAGTGAAATGTTTAGCCAATTATGAGTGCAGGAATAGATTTACGCCTAGTCGATTATTTATCATTTCATTGAAATCATGGACCGATCAATGATAGACCAACACCGAAAACCTGATCTGGTATTGATCGGTTCACGATTTCAATCAAACTCCACAAACACAAACTGAATATTTACTATTTAGGATTACTTCAAGCGATACAAAAAGGTATTCCCTAAAGCAGAATTGATACAAACGTAATTCATTGTGACAATTCACTTAATATACATCGAATGCTTGTATATAGTAAGTATAATTAAACATCTATTTTTTTTTAAAAATATGAAAATTATATCTAAATTTTATCTGCGATAAGGATTCCTGTAAAAGATTAGTAATTGTAAACGAGAAAGATGTTACAATTACAGTAAATATTATCATCATATTTTTTGTACATCATAGAACTACAAATAGGGTAATGATATTTTCACACAAAATTAAATTAACATACAGTAAATCATTAATTTCAATGGTTGAGATCATGAGTCAGTTGGCGCTAGACCACTAGGGAAAACCTGGAAGCACTGGTATTTCATTTCATTTACTGTAAGTTATCTACATATGCACTCGAATTTACCTTATCTCAGAACGTTTTGTTATTTTTGCTTTACAATATTTTATAAAGTCACTAACTTTTGGTCTGAGCCATTTGGATAGATACAGACTACTTGGTTGGGTCCGTGTGACTATCATAACCAATGGTTGCAGACTCTGAGTGACATGGCTCAGAATCAATCACAATGGTGTAGGTGTATGCACTCGTTGTCCTCCCTTAAACTGTGTGATTAAAATTGCTTTATACCTTTCTTTCTACGAACTAATTCTTTCTTCCTGTACTATATCCCTATATACAATCTTTTTTAATACATTACTACCATTGAGTTGACTACTATGTTTATCTTGTTGTACTAGTGAGGTGTGGAAACTTGGACTGATGCATATATGTTTCTGGTTCTACGTTGTAGTTGACTGAATGACTGATCGTGTAAACTGATTGTACAATACTTATTATTTAAGTGTGAGAATTTACTTACACATAAATTTAGGATTCGAGCTTTTGTTGTTAATAATACTTTTATTACCTTACCATGTAAGTTGTGTTTTGGATTTTAAAAGTTTGTAGACTGAAGCTCAAAAATAGGAATTTAGACTTGTTGATTAAGCTGACAAGATATACAAAGATAACAACTCATCACGAGTATTACACTAGTCATCTATAATTAGTTTAAATAATTTTACAAATTCCTGACAAAATATTCACTGTTTTGCCCGTATAGTACGACTATTCAGCAATTCAAATTTTGCTTAAAATTTAGATTTATGAAACAACTGTGGCCAACAAATGGGAAAAGCTCAATTACTAGTGTTAATTACCACAATGAAATTTTATTAAATAAAGCACTACAATAACAGTTGCTTTGTTTACGTAATTGCTTAGTAGTTGGTTGAAAAACATAATCGAGAATAAAATACTTGAAAGCGGTTCCCAAAATCAATAAATACAAGTTGAACAACTATTGTAAACAACAGAATACTAAACGTACATTTCTATCCCATACAGAAACCATAGGAAAACTTTTTAATGCTAGAACCGGTACCTACAGATATCAATATTAGACGTGAATTAACTTTCATCAGTATAATGTCACTTTTACCACACGATATTGATTGGAAAAAACACACAGCTTTTCATCACAAAGTGTCCCTTTTAAGTTTATTTTGAACATTAATTCAGTGCAATGAACCTATTCTTTTTACAAAAACAAGCAGCAATGTTTCTACCAACAGTTATAGGTACTTTGTTAACTTGCATAGGCTTTGACAAAACATTTGATAGGATAACACAATTATCGTAAATATTTACTAGAACCGCTTCTTAAAATTGCAAATACAGTTAGGTTGCTAAAAGGTGAATAACTTCTTATAGTAAAATTTTAAGGTAGATCGTTAATATTATTTATGAGCGTGCAGTACTATTCCATTGAAGTAGAGATTATAGATAGACTACTGTGTAAATTAGGAAAATTTACAGAAGAATGAATTAACAAATAACTTAGTGTGTATTTCGGTAAATAATGTAAAAAAATTGATACACAATTATAACATTTTGCTGAAATATGCTTCAGATGCTGAATAACCGAATGTTTTACTTTAAGTGAAATAACTTATAAATATATTACTTTTTGTCTTTACATAATTTTAACAACGTTCTGGTCAAAATTCATCAAGGCTTATATCAGCTTACTTCTAATTTACTCATGAACACAGTGTATCCTAGAAATTAGTAGTAAAGATATATGATAGGTTTTTTCAGAATGATTTTAGTGAACTAGGGCTCCCAGTACGAACGAGAGGAATAGAGCACCGAAGATTTCCATATAATAGAGCTTTGAAGAGAGTTAGTACTTGATGATGAATGATCGGTGGTCAAAGGTATCTGATTCATTAAGATCCAGTTTTCTTAAACTCAAGTTAGTAGATAATCGATTAAAGGTATAAGGATTTTGAAACAACATTTATCGAAATGATACACCTGAAGTTATCACACAGGAATTACTGCACTTTCTAGTGACGTGTAACAGTGGGAGCACATCACAGAGTATTAGCTCTCACCTTACTGCATGCAATGTAAGCACTTCCCACAGGTAATCTTGGGCCACTATAATTGTAGATGTTCCGAGATAGTTTGTCGAACCTTGATCCTCGTTGAACGTCATATTTGTCATTAGTCGCCTCCAACAAATTCAATATGACATACGAGTGGATCTACACCTTATCCCAACTGTCTTTAACTTCTCTTCTCTGGATACCCAAAACTGTCCAGTCATTGTGTAAACCCATCCTCACGCTACACACCAAATGTTATCAGATCCTACGTATACAACGGGTAAATATTGAAACTTGGGTGCTTTTGGGATTTTCGTGATCCAGATAGACAAGTTTCGACATTAGTGATTAGTCGGACTTCATGTTTTAACAAGAGAATCTAAGTTTTGTACCACTGAATAATCGTTAACACTAATAATATGTACATGTTTAATGTTGGGATAGTTCAGGCAGGAGCCTAATAAAACTATATTTGTCCTTGTTAGCGACGTTGTAGACGAGAAGGCAGGCTTCTGAGCAAAACTAAGAAACCTAGCATTTCTTTAGTTCGTTGAAATAAGAATACAGTAATAAACGATATCTTTTATTTCAATAAACACAATACCCTTGGTATACAAACATATGATTAGGAGAGTTCTTACACCCACATGTTTGGTAACACCCTTGGTAGAACGCATCCAGTATGTCATTTAGACTGCAGACAATGAGTAAGCGAACATTAAATAAACAAATTTATAGGTCATAATCTTTCAGAATAAATCATCGACAACTTAGCAAATTTACCATTATCTTGATAGTTGAACATGGCCTGAACAATCTGTAACCAACTAACTACCAACTTACAGAGTTTAAGTGAAGTTATACACTGTGAATATACGGAAGAAACGACAAGACATTATGATGAACACAAAGTAGAATACAGCTGATAAAATTTCCATAGGACACTGATGTAACAACTTCCATAAAAGACCTCCAAAAACTTATTGATATTGCTGAGAACTACGACTGTTAATGAAAGTTTCTTTTTCGCGTTAATAGTGCTACCAACTCCGCCAGGAGTCCCTCGAGGGGCTACTGTCGGTCCCAAGCCCGGATAAAGGAGGAGGGTTGGGCATGGGGTTAGCGTCCTCATCCCGTAGAAAACTAACTCGCTAAAAAACGCCAACCAGAAAAAATTATTCAAACCTTTCAAACTCTGCCCTGGGAGTTAGAAGGTCTTCATTTAGAAGAACTATGACGCCTCATGATGAAAGCCGAATTCCTTCGGAAGTTACGAGGCCGATGCCCCTTCTGACAACCAGAGCAACCATTTATTTAGGTACATGGAATGTTCGTACAATGTGGGACACCGGGAGAGCCTTCCAAATTGCTGCAGAAATCAGAAGATACAACCTAGAGGTACTTGGGATCAGTGAAACACATTGGACGCAAGTTGGACAACAACGACTAGCTTCAGGGGAACTTCTGTTATACTCTGGCCATGAAGAAAATGTCCCACATACACAAGAAGTTGCATTGATGCTGTCCAAACAAGCACAAAATGCACGTATAGGATGGGAATCTCATGGACCAAGGATCATCAAAGCCTCCTTCAAAACAAAGAAAGAGGGCATCATAATGAACATCATCCAATGCTATGCACCTACCAATGACTACAATGAAGACGCTAAAGATTAATCCTACGATATGCTGCAGTCAATCGTCGAGAAGTGCCCAACAAAGGACCTGACCATTCTGATAGGAGATTTAGATGCCAAGGTTCGAATGGACAACACCGGATATGAAGATATCGTGGGACGACACGGACTGGGAAAAAGGAACGAAAACGGTGAGAGATTCGTAAACCTATGTGCCTTCAATAAACTGGTCATAGGCGGTACTATATTCCCACGCAAACGCATACACAAAACCACATGGACTTCACCGGACCACACTACGCAAAACCAAATCGACCATATATGCATCAACAAAACGTTCAAGAGGACGATGGAAGACGTGAGAACCAAGAGAGGAGCTGATATAGCATCAGATCACCACTTGCTAGTCGCCAAGATGAAATTGAAACTCAAGAAGCACTGGACAACGGGGCGGACAATATCACAAAAGTTTAATACGGCCTTTCTTCGGGATACTGACAAACTCAACAAATTTGAGATATCCCTCAGCAATAGATTCCAGGCCTTTCATGACCTACTCAATGGAGAAGAAACTACTATGGAGAGGAACTGGAAAGGGATAAAAGAGGCAATCACTTCAACATGTCATGAGGTTCTGGGCCACGAGAAGCACCATCACAAGGAATGGATCACTGTTGATACACTGGATAAGATTCAAGAAAGGAGGAACAAGAAGGCAGCAATCAATACCAACCGAACAAGAGCAGAAAAAGCCAAGGCACAAGCTGAATACACGGAAATAAACAAACAAGTGAAGAGGAGCATCAGAACCGACAAACGTAAATATGTGGAAGATTTAGCAACGACGGCGGAAAAGGCTGCAAGAGAAGGAAACATGAGACAATTGTATGACACGACAAAGAAACTCTCTGGAAATCACCGCAAACCAAAACGACCAGTGAAAAGCAAGGAAGGTGAGGTAATCACCAACATTGGAGAACAACAAAACAGGTGGGTAGAACACTTCAAAGAACTCTTGAATCGACCAGCTCCACTGAACCCACCCAACATCGAAGCAGCACTCACCGACCTCCCAATCAATGTTGGCCCACCAACAATTGAAGAAATCAGACAAATCAAGAGTGGGAAAGCAGCAGAACCAGATAACATTCCAGCAGAGACATTGAAAGCAGACGTAGCGGCAAGTGCAAGGATACTCCACATTCTCTTCAATAAGATTTGGGATGAAGAACAAGTACCAAAAGACTGGAAAGAAAGACACCTGATCAAGATACCAAAGAAAGGCGATCTCAGCAAGTGTGATAACTACAGGGGCATCACTCTTCTCTCAATACCGGGAAAAGTCTTCAACAGGGTATTGTTGAACAGGATGAAGGACTGCGTAGACACCCAACTTCGTGACCAACAGGCAGGATTCCGTAAGGATAGATCGTGTACAGACCAAATCGCAACTATACGGATCATTGTGGAACAATCAATTGAATGGAATTCATCACTCTACATCAACTTCATTGACTACGAAAAAGCATTTGATAGCGTGAGCAGAATAACACTATGGAAGTTTCTTGGACACTACGGCGTGCCTCAGAAGATAGTCAATATCATACGGAATTCCTGTGTTGGATAAAACTGTAAAATCGTGCATGGAGGACAATTGACGGACTCGTTCGAAGTAAAGACCGGTGTCAGGCAAGGTTGCTTACTCTCACCCTTTCTCTTTCTCCTGGTGTTCGACTGGATCATGAGGACGTCAACATCTGAAGGGAAGCACGGGGTACAGTGGACAGCTAGAATGCAGTTGGACGATCTAGACTTCGCAGATGATCTGGCCCTTCTATCCCAAACGCAACAACAAATGTAGGAGAAGACGAACAGTGTGGCAGCAGCCTCAGCAGCAGTAGGTCTCAATATACACAAAGGGAAGATTCTCCGATACAACACAGCATGCACCAATCCAATCACAATTGACGGAGATTTGTAAGATGTAAAAACCTTTACATATTTGAGCAGCATCATTGATGAACACGATGGATCTGATGCATATGTGAAGGCGCGGATCGGAAAAGCAAGAGCAGCATATTTACAACTGAAGAACATCTGGAACTCAAAGCAACTGTCAACCAATACCAAGGTCAGGATTTTCAATACAAATGTCAAGACAGTTCTACTGTATGGGGCAGAAACCTGGAGAACTATGAAAGCCATCATCCAGAAGATACAAGTGTTTGTAAACAGCTGGTTACGCAAAATACTTCGGATCCGTTGGCCAGACACTATTAGCAACAACCTCCTGTAGGATAGAACAAACCAGATCCCAGAGCTGGAAGTCGATAGGACACACATTGAGGAAAGCATCCAACTGCGTCACAAGACAAGCCCTCACATGCAATCCTCAAGTCCAAAGGAAGAGAGGAAGACCAAAGAACACATTACGCCGCAAAATGGAATTAGACATGAGAAAAATGAACAAGAATTGGGTGGAACTAGAAAAGAAGGCCCAGGACAGAGTGGGTTGGAGAATGCTGGTCGGCGGCCTATGCTCCATTATGAGTAACAGGCGTAAGTAAAGTAAGTAAGAGCTACCAACCACCAGTCGAATCCACTGTATAAATTCACCGCCAAGTAATTAATATACTATGAATTGTGACAACGGAAAAGTGCCTACTTCCAATCTCAACGATACCTAACCAGTTCTTTAAATGGTACAGAATGTCGAACAACAAGCCTTTCAATGTAGATAGGCTGAATAATTTAACGAAAAAGATAGCCTTGTGCTGGTTGGGGTAATACTTATAACCAGGTGTAACGTGTGCAGCACACAAGTATTTTAATCAATCAAAGAAAGATTAAAACACTAGTAGCGAACAGTTCAAATAATAAATTAAATACACTTATGTGAGTCACAAACTGATTAGAATTACTTGTACATATCGCATCAGGTTGAATTGCATGATGGTACTTCTGAAAGAAATCATGTAACAGCTCATCGCAGAAGCGAATTGATCTGATTTTTTTGTCCTTATCTTTCATAAGTGGTACTGATATGATGTATATAATTAAGTATGAACTGTTAATGTTTGTAAAAATTATGCAATGAAAAAGAATTATAACCAACCATAACATGTCTTGAAAACAAACAAGCAAATTAAAACATTGTTGATAAATATACACATTTATTCACAAACATGAAAAATATTCACAATGGCTGTTTCTAGGCGTGAATAGATGGAAAAATAAAGACACAAGTTTATAAAAACACGAGGGAATTAAAAAAAGAGAAGCGAAACAAAAAATTTATTTTTGCATAGCTACATATACTACTCATAAATGATGAAACAAAATTTTGATCTATAATTACAAACACAATGTTCTGATACACACAGTTATTCAGTAATGGAATCAGATTCACTATCATTTTCACCGTTGGCATCATTATCACTCCCTGAGGCTGTATCAACTCCATCCTGAAAAATTGTTTTGACAAAGAGACAAGAAATATACATGAGAATATGTCATTAAATTATGTAGAACTGAAAATAAACGATTAAAATACGCTTTCATCAATTCGTAACTTAAAAAAGAATAAATAAAATAAGAGTACACCTATATCACGTCTTTTTGAGTATTTTTAGTTCATTCGACTAGAATATATTATGTATCTTGCTTAGAAAACATTAGTTAATATGGCTTTGAATCAAATGTAAACTCAGAGATTAGTACTCACTATGCTTTTTTTTCCGTGAACTGAATAAAGCTGACACAAATCAACAATTGAAAGAATAGTGACTCAACATAGTACGTAAAACTAGTAGACATTTAACTAGTTATTTTATGTGTGATTTAGTAAATTCCATTAGGTTAGTCTAAAAATTAGCGGATAGCACATGAAGCATACTAATTAGGTTAAATGATCGATTCGCCTGATATCATATCAAGATCTTAATGTCTTTTTACAAATAAAGCGCGTAAGTAAACGTTTGCTGTTATAAAAACAAGAATATTCATAAGAGTTGTACTTTAAGAACACTTTCAATTATCACTGTGTAATCGATATTGATTATCGAAGAATAATTATCCGAATATTGTATGATGATGTAGCTTCAAATAATTGACAAGGTTTCTTTATTGTTGTTGAGCTTAAAGTAACTAGTCAGTTAACCGCTATGCATATTTCATGAAAAGACTAAAAAAGTAAGATTTTAAGTAATACTCGTATCAGAAAGGACTATACTCTAAGAAGAATCAACTAGAAACTTTACATGAAGCAAATGGTTTTAAATTTTATTGTCTACCTTCAGTTCCAGTAGACTATAACTAGTTGTGCATATAGACTACACGAAAAAGCTAAGAAATTTGTCCAGTTGTAAAACTATAGTCTAGATAGGCATTTCGTTTTATTTTGAGGTAAACAGTAATTTCATAGTAGTAATTGAACGTTGATCTTTTTAACTCTACTGCAGCTAATTAATGCAAGAATTTGAACGACAACAACGAAGAAATAACGACATCTATCATTATCTATAAGAGATATCACTCGAACGCTAAATGGTAATAATTCTCGGGGAATGGACAAAGCAGATATTACTTACAAACAGAAAGACATTGTTCAATGAACTATCATTATCGAACCAAAGTAAGAAAAAATGTGGAAAATCAATCTTATTACCACTGAATCTGAGATATAACATACTCATGATCAAGTAGCTCAAGTTATATATATATAATTGATTTTCACAACAGATGAAACGGAAAATGAGCAAAGTACAATCTTAGTCATAGAGAATTATAATGTTTCTATGGTGGGTATGCCATGTTATCTGGATACATTTTTCATTGACACCTAATAATTTTTCACACGCTTCGGTGTCTGTTTCTTTTTGGCTACTTGCTAGCTTACTTATAATTAGTTAATTATTGCACTTAATTTTACACTGAAAATATCAAACTGATAGTTTTGGTATATGCACTTCAAATTAAGCACTCAGAGTTATTTTCATCATTTAGATTGCAAGATCTACACTTAAAATAGTCACTAGTCATCTGATCGTAAATGATCTACGGTGCAGTTAGCCAGGTGAAATTAAGAACCGATATTTCCTTAACATATATTAGACAAGTTAAAGTTAAATTGTAAGGGATTAATTTGACAAACGTTAACACAAGTGTGATAAATCTATATTTTTAATTTATGATGGATGAAGCACTATCGTTTCTTATGAACCTTGGCTGCGCACATATAATCGGAAAATATACCAGAACACAAGAAAATTCCATATACAGGAGAGGACCAAATAAGACCAAACCACTTCTGGTTAAACACGTGAATTATTTATAATTATACACTAAGGAAGGTTTTCATGAAATCCGAAGACAACTGAACAAATTTATTTATGTAATACATAATCTTATGAAAATCAAGCGTAAAAAATTCATTACTTTCTTAATCACAGATTCTTACGGTAGTTAAAGCACAGGCCAACAATATCTCTGGAAAAATTACTGTGAAACTACTACTACTACTACAAAGTTATACAATCAATAAACCATTGATTTTTGGACATATTAAATGCCTTATAAAAAAATATCGCCACTTAATTGATCGACTGATCAAGTTTTCAGTCACACTGATTTAAAGTAACAATTAAGCGTACAGCATGAGGAATAAAGAAATTCGTAACCACGAAATAATTTTCATTAAAAGTCGACTAATATATAGATGATGAATAATAATATTTTTATTATTATTAAAGTTCTTTTTTATAAGCCTCTATAATATTACATTCAAAATAACTTAATGTTATGCAAACATTCCCAGATACAATAAACTGACGTTTGTTTATCACAAAACATGAAAGTGGTATTTTTAATACAGTAACAGAAATGCTTGTTTTTTTTTCTTTACGGTCAGGATTTTATAGATTAATGTGAAAAGTAACAAAATAAATTCTTGAAGAATTTTAGCGCTATAAAAACAAGGCGTAATACTACTACTATTATTACACTATTTAGCAAGTTTTACTAATATATGCTATTTGTTATTTACTAAACATAAAAAATCTTAAATGTTAGTGTTAAAAACACACACAAAGGCACCAAATAATTAAATAATCACATAAACACAATACTTTATCTTAAAACAACTATTATCGTACCACTGTGATTTCTCCGACCAGTTAGCGAGTAATCTACATAAAGAGTGAAAGGATAATACAACGTATCTAGTTGCTACTAACTATAGAGAATATATTTGCAGATTTCGATCATAAAAGAAATTATACGTGGTAAAAGAGTTCAGTCTGAATGAGACCTGATATGACAGAAACGCATCTCCAAATTACTTAAATGCCTCGAAGTCTGATTAATACACATAATAAGGTATAAACACAGTTAAATTATCAGTCAACTTAGATTGAAATTTCGGTCTTCAACGTATGCATACAGAAAATAAACTCTGTAAATGATCACGAATGTATAATGCTAAATTGCCTTAGGAAACATTTGAAACAACTATTTAGTGTTCATAAATTTAAATTTGTGTTGAGTATCGACTTAAGCAATTCAGATGTAATTAGTGAATTATGGATAACCAGTTTTTAATCCTTGTTGGATTCCAGTAAGGCTGATTTGAAATAGTTCTAAAATATCAGTTACTAGAAACCAAGTCAATGGAGTCAAAAGTGAAATATGTAATAAGAGATTTGAGGATTGAATTTTAAGTCATTCAAAATACATAATGAGAAAACATATGCCTATTTGACTGATGAGGGATCAATACGAAAACATTTTCACAGAACGTCACAATCGGTTACTCGAGGCTATATAACGATGTCGTGTAATGCATATTGACAATTTTTACCAGTTACTTGTATATTAAAAATGAAATTTCTACCATCTTAAAACATGTCCTTTAAAATCGCATATTTGCACTTGAAATTCAAGCATAACCTTAGGATTACAAATTTTTAATAGTTACCATAGAATAGTTTGTGTAATAAATCACATAAAAGAGCAAAGGCTCCAGGAAGAGTCAATTCACAATGTCACGAACTCAATAGATTTCATGAATTAATAAACTTATATAATATGCTGTATTAATTAAATTGAGAATGGTTAGTAAATATAACAGATAACTAACATTTGCTGTTAATGTATCACGGTACCGAGTTCTCATTGGGCTACCATATGACTTGGCATTTGTTTGACCTTTAGTTAAGGTATGTTCCTGTAACTGCTTGGTATTCGGAACTGATCGGGTGCGTGACAAGCTGGAAGACTTTACAGTAGAATCTAGTATTGCTGAATCAACTGATTCTTCCAGTTTAGGTTGTTTATTGGGTATGGAGTCGCCAGTACTGCCATCAGAGCCACGACGATTGTCATAATCAGAAACATTAATAGTGGGACCCTTTTTATCCTCCTAAAAACAAAAAGACCGGTAAAGAAGATAAATTATTTTAATAATGGGTGACCAAATAAAAAAAATGTTACCGCTAGTCACCGGAAGTCATCCATTATGGTGAAACAACATTAAATTTTACTGAGGTCACGTTAAAAACGTAGTTTATATTTAAAGAAATGCAATTATACAATTTCAAATAATGTAAATGGTTTTTATTGAAAAAAGAGTCAGTTTTATTTCGTGATAAACTTTTGATAAATCTTGTTGTTTTCTTGAGGTTGAGATTCTTCTGATAAGAGAACAATTAAAACTATTTCAGTTCAAACACGTTTACATGTATAATTAATGTCTAAACCTGAGAGGTTTTCGTGACCTTACAATTTAATCAAATATTGACAACAATGCCCTCTGTTAGGCAACTGGACCTGCATCTATCTGACATGGTAGGACCTTGAGGAACAATCGTTTCAGCCAGTATAGTCCGATTGCTTCATCACGATAGGCAAACTCGACCACCACGTCAAAGTAACAGCAACAGTCGGGATTTAGAACGCATTCAGTCAATAGGTCACAGATTCGAACCCTAGTTCCACCAATTTTGGTTTGATCAGTCGAGTGGTATCACAAGCTATTGCGCAAATAATGTAGATCAAAGTACATAAACCAGTACCTGACGCATGAGTCACATTTAAAACAGTATTGAGGTAGGTCATGGGACAAACGTTTATATGTTCATATCACCACACTTTTTAATGGTACTGTAAGAGAAAATCAATGTAGATATAAGGATATTAAACTCAAAAATCATGTTGATCGAATGAACATAAATGATTGGTTAGTGATGAGATATCAATGTAAGTACAGAAGACTGATGAGCTCGAACCTTTCTGAAAAATGCTTATGAAAAACTGGTGTTTCAGGAGATGCAGTTCAACACTGAACATGTCAACTGAGTTGGAACAGTGTATGACTTTGGGTTACAAGAATATCACAAAAACTGCAAGGATCAATAGGAAAATATAGTTCTAGGATAGTTTCCCTTTCAACCTATAAATGTATTCTTGAAGTAAGAGACAATCAAAATGTTTGGATAGTTTACTTTAAAATTGTAAAACACCAAAGTCAGAAGAAATTTAGTCTATAGATTTAGAAAGTTATATCTCTTTAAATCAATTTTATAGACAAACTTAATACGAACATGATGAATGTGTGAAAACATGAATACAAACACGTTAGATAAACCAGTTCACTCACAGATGTTCAATATTCTTCCATGGATATAGCGAACTAACCCACATTTTAGTCCTTCAAAATTTATTGTCTTTTAAAAACAGACAACAATCCACATTGAATAGGGCAATGAAAATCAGATGAAAAGCATAAACTTCATCACGGAAATAACTGTAACTACTAACCTTTGGGGGGATTATATCAGTCATGAATTATATAGTCATCTATTAGTTTCAAAAAGGGAATTTTTTCCTTAAAACGTAGTTTGAAGGTAACTAACCTCAGATTGAATTTTCTCAGTGAGAATAACTGATAAATAGTCCTTTACAGGTCGTCCAGGTGGGTTCCAGTTGATGTAAAAATGTGGACACTTTCTTGAAAGAAAACGAAGAGCGCGCCAGCTCCATTCATCTTTATTAATCGATCTGAAACATGCATAAAACGTACAATTGCTAGGAAATAAATCTCGTACATCTTCAGGTAAGTGTAAAAAGGTAGCTAAACACAAAATGTTTGGCATTTTCTTAACTTCATTAATTTATTGAGAAAATTTCACTAACAACAGAAATACATTGCTTATATATATATGCCCTGTTAGTATGTTGGAAGGCTGAATAATTATTGAAACTACGTTCTTTTTATGCAACATAATCTGTCTCTTAAATTTTTAAAGGGGCTGTGAAGATCAAAATGAAATATTCACAGAAGTCCTTACAGTAAAATTAAGAAGTCAAATCAATTAGTTTTTTTTTACGTGCTACCGTCAGCGTTTGCAAATATATCCGAACAACTCTGGCTCCATAAGTCATTGAGACTAATATCCTATGGTTGTAGAACATTCAATCCAAATTGCAGCGGTACATTTTACCCTTGGGATCATCATGAAAGCTTTGAATATGGTTATGAGCTCTAGATATTTTAGGAAAACTTAATTACTTTCATCAGACTTAATAATAGTTTGTATGTTTGTTTAAAAGCTAAGCACTCTGAAAACACAGGTAAGAAAATATTTTTTGGAATGTACCCCACCGGCACATATACCACAAATAGTGGATAATGTCATGTGAACCTTCTCTATCTCCGATCTCAGACTTTGCGTTTCTAGTGCTTTACTACCAATAATTACTATTATTGGTTTTTATTCTCATAATTTATTAACTTCTCTTTGATGCCTCTTCTAAATTAAACTGCCACCAAGTCCAACACCGCTTTGTTGGTGTAAATAACCGTGAAATATTTAAATACATAAAGTATAAATAGTGAACGATAGATTATCAGTTCAAAAACTGAGGATATATCATGAATAAATTACTTGTATTCCTCTTCGACTTTTTCCGCAGGGTCCATTTCCATGATAGCATCTTGAAAATAGGAATGAAGATCCGGATTGAAAACTCGCCGTTTGTCCCGACAAGCAGCTAAATTATCCGGACATACATTCCATAATTTATCTAGCTCTCGATTCCCAAAACGATAAACTTTCTGACCAGTACGAGTAACTAAAGGGTTTATATGCCTTTTCCTACAAGAACAAACATGAAGTTACCATAAGTCAAACGTCTTTCCCAAATAAAATAACTTCTCGCAAAAAGTAGAACTTGCCTAACAGATAACCTAGATTTTTCAGGATTTCGTACGAATGAAGGGCATCCATCGTTCTTCCATCTATTCCAATAACTTTCACGTTCCAGAATGCGTTCTACTGTAGAAACAAACGTACCACCCGAAGAACTGTTTGGACTATTAGAGGATAACAGTCGTAACACTACTTCATGTCTTTGATTAACCCAAGCGCACTGATCCTCACTAAGTACTTGGTCAATTCTAGGGGAAACGGGAAAAATACCAGCTACTAAATGATTACATTAAATGCTCACTGAAGGTAAACAAATGTATAATAACAAGAAAGTTTGTTCAAAATCGACCTTAGCAATTGTTCGCTTTAGAACAGCCAGTAGCGTAACGATTTCAAAGTTACCCTTTCAGGGACAAAAATGAATTGGCAAAGGAGTTTAATATGATTTCGACTGACAATTCATTTTACACTATACCAACTCTATGCTGGGGAAAATGTCCATCTAAAAACTGGCGCTAGCATATTGTCAAATCGTAACCAAACAGCTTAATAAACTCATAAGAATTGTTTTCATTCCTAATAAGTGAAAAAAAATCCTGACAACTAATGATTGATCATTAAGAAATACATTTCTGTGAACAATGGATATCAACTAGAACACAATCGCAAACGAGTTACGGCTTTGTAAATGTTTTTCACCGTTAATTATTACTAAGATACGAACTAGACATTACCCAAACCTGATATCAGAGTGTATTCTATTATAAAGGATGCCTTTTATAGTGAATTAAACTAACAAGAAATAAAATACCTATGAAATAAAACATAACAAACAAAAGAATCGACCATAGTGACGGGTCGTGATACCAAAAATCAAGCATCTAGACTGTGGGAAAAGTTTTCTTGGATTTTGAAACGAAAAATAAGTTAGGACACTCATACGCCTATTCTATTGACACTAGCCAATTACATAAACCAGGGAGGACTGTTGTAAAGATAAGACAACTTTAGTTGGTAGATAACAAATGTACTGAAATACTCGGGATGAAAACAAACCTAACGATCTTAATTGAGGAACCCCGTACACCATTTAGATGAAGACAAACTCACAAGACATAATACATATGAAAAACAACGTTAAAGAAAATTTTCGCCGTTCCAGGAAACCATTCAATATCTGGAAAGCGTTTTTGTAAAACAAATAAAATCACTTAAAGTAGCGATCTCTATGTAGAACAACGGACAAAGATAAATTGATATACTTTACAAAGACCCACCTCGGAAAAAATAGGGTTACCTTTCACACTCCAGAAAATCAGACCGATAAGTAGAACACTTTAGAAAACATTTCAACTGGTTTTCAGCCACACTTGAGTTACCCATTATCTCCAAGCAACTTGAGTGGCAAATTAACGTAAGTCTCCCAACTCTTAGCGAGTTTGAAAAGGCCATAAGTAATCTAAAGCGAGAGAGAGCAGCAAGGTCTGATGGACTGACCTCTGAGGCTTTTAGAGACACTGACCCAGTTTTAACAGTTAGATTAACTGAAATCTCAGCCAAAATCTGGGAACTGGACATGATCCCGTTTGATTGGTCACGGTCGCTGATCGTCCCAGTTTATGAAGGACAAAAATCCTTTTTTACAATCACAGAAGAATCAGTTTACCTAATATGGTGTATAAAATGCTAACCTCAATAACATTTTAACGTCTAACTAGAACCCATGAAGAGAGGACCCGAGAAAACCAGGCTGGTTTTAGACCTGAACGTAGATGTACAGACCAAATATTCACCTTAGGCAATTTCTGGAATATAGACAAACTTTTCGGCGTTTGACGACAGTTCTATTCATCGACACAAAGGCGGAGTTCGACTCGGTCGATAGTGAGGTTCTGCGGCAATGTTTGACATTAAAAGGTGTACCAAAGAATTACAGTAAACGTGAACAGGGTTTTTATTTTACGAATTCATATTTTCTTGAATCGTATCTTCGATGCCTAATCTTCTCTATTACCACTGATACTGCTAATAACTCTACTACTCTAGGATTCGGCTTGACAATTTCATCTCTGTGTAATAAAGTATGACAGCTTGAACTGATGCACATACGTACCAGGTTCTATGTTGAAACTGGTTGATTCACTGAATTATTTGGACAATTCTCATCACGTAATCTCAGTAATTTTTGATTAGTCTTATTTCAACGTCTTTGACTTTGTATTGTGAGGTATTGATTAAAGCTTTTTATATTCTTATCGCAAATAGTACGCCATTCATCGCACTACCAATTTCTTATCTTTAATTGTTGCGTTTATTTACATGATCTCTCTCAATGTTATCACTGACTTGGTCGGTCTAGTATATTTATATATGCATATATATAGTACTACATAACAGTCAAGCCTGATGATGTAATTGCAAACAATATTATCTATTTACGTGTTGTTTAGATTGACAAGTAGATTAACGGAACAACTGAGGTCACACCTAGGTACTTCTGAAAACAAGGCTGACCCAAATGTTACTTGGAAAGATATACGAACAGCTGTGGAAACAGCAGACACATCTATTAGTGATTCAAATCAAAGGGTCACGAAAAACCAGTGAATTTCCACTAAGTCTATTCCACTGATAGATTCTCGTAAACTCATCTCATCAGGCTATGAACACAATGAAGAACGAAAACAAGTCGGATCTAGATTAACCAAAAGTCTAAGGAATGACAGTGAGCAGTGGTGGACAATGAAAGCAAAAGAGATGGAAAAAACAACGGCTGTAGGTAACACTAGACAGATTTTCATACTAACAAAAGAAAATGCAATTAAGAAGTCAAGTGTAAGTGAAACTATCTTGGAAAAAGACGACACTTATCTGCGCCCCCAGCCCAGACGTTTAGAACGATGGGAGGAAAATTTTAAGGAGCAGTTCAGCTACTCTGCAACTACCCACCATTTCCAAACAGTGTGAATGGAACATTGAAGTAGGTTCCCCATTCTAGTTGAAGTTCAAAAAGCTATAGCTAATCTAAAACGAGGAAGAGCAGCTGGTCCAGATGGATTGGCTTCAGAGGTCTTTAAGTATGGTGGTTCAATTTCAACGATTAGTTTGACTAATATTTAAGCTCAAATCTGGGAGTTGGATGTAGTCCCATCTGACTGATCACAACCACTGATTGTCCCAATGTATAAGAAGGGCTTAAAATCATGCCATGGTAACTATAGGGGGATTAGTTTGACTAGTATAGTGTTTAGAATATAAGCCTCAATAATTATCAGACTCGTGAACTGCAAACACGAGGAAATCAGGCTGGCTTCAGACCTGATCGTGGCTGTATCGATCACATATTCACCATTCGTCAGATTTTAGAACACAGGCATGCTTATCGGCGTCCAACAATGATAGTTTTTCTTGACTTAAAAGCAGCATTTGACTCTGTAGGCCAAGAGGTTCTGTGACAATGTCTGTCATTGAAAAGTGTACCTTAGAAGTATACAAACCTTGTGTAGGCTCTTTTCTACGAACTAATTCTTTCTTCCTGTACTATATCCTTATACACAGTTTTTTTAATACATTACTACCATTGAATTGACTACTATGAATTTGTCCATCTTGTTGTACTAGTGAGGTGTGGGAACTTGGACCGACGCATATATGTTCCTGGTCCTACGTTGTAGCTGACTAACTGAGTGTTTAGATTTACAATATGGGAATTTTTAATATAGCATTGAAAATTGACTAAAAAACTGAAGGATGTCACAAAACACCGTGGAAAAGAGAAGGAAAACTATTCGACTTACGTTTTAAATTTAACTGTAGTTGTTAAATATTGAAACAGGATTAGTAGCTGAACAAGTATATACCGCCGGAAACTAGGATCCATAAGTTGCAAATCCAGCAGCTAGAATAAATAAAATTATTACGAAAGTTCAGACACCGTCAGAATGAATTAGTCACGAACAGCATAAAATATAAACTCACTGCTTACTGACCAGATAAAAAGCAGGTAAGTGATTAGACAATATCATTAGCAACGTAAGGACCAGAAATAAGTGTGCATCGGGGGATTTCGTCACAATGCACCAGAGCGGCAAGTACAGGATGACTTTTCATATCAAGATCTAGGGGTGGACAGCAAGAAACTACATTTGTGTCACTGCGACTGACTACGCAAATATTTCCAATATCGCATCGATTTCAGATGGAAATGATACATTAACATGGATTAGTCGAATTCACGTACTGTATGACATAGCTCTTCGATATGAACGCTATAGAAGTTTCGATCGCTCTTCAAAAAACCCTACGGTCTGTAACGGAGAGCTTTGTAAGTATTAAAGATACCTATGTTACATAAACTAATAATATATCACTGAGCAGGCTAGTGTGGCTATGTTGTTTTCAAGAATAACAAAACATTACATACATGTTTTCAGGAGCTATTTCTGGGACATCTATATATTGAGCTTGGTTGTAGCTGAGACCTATGTACTCGATCAAGACTTTCAAGACAACCAACAAGATCTGATAGACTAATTAATGATTCATGATGAAAACGTACTAACCCACTGGTACCATCTGATAAAAAACTATTAGTTTGTTAGTTACGGTGAGAACGATGACCAGGAGCGTAAGAAATATTTATTGAATCTTTCTCAAGTCTAGTATCTGGTAAGTACAAAAAATAAAAGACGTTTAGAATTCATTGTCGTTGAGATAATCTGAGTTCAGATGCTCAATTTTGCACTCAACGTTTTTAAATTTTGGAAGCTGCACTATATTAACGAAATAATACATCTCATTTATTTGCGAGAAAACGTTATACAATCATTAAAAAGTAGTAACTGTGAAACAAAGTCTTTGTTACTAGCTTACTGATACAGTGAATCATATGCATAGAACACTTACTTTCTCGCTTGTAAGGTACTTGGAAAACGTTCCGCTGCTACTCTGAGAGCAAATATCGCCTTCTTCTATTGCCATTAGTTTAATACTCGAAAACACATCTAACACTGTGTCTGTGCTACTTGTGAAACGCATCCACTTAGCTTTCTCGTAACACAAAGCCGGAGACTTAAAGAACTCCTGAAGAGACCAAAATTTGACATAAAGACCGGCATCCACTTCTAAGGGAGTAGATGAATCAGTCATTTCCCCCTCTTCCAAATCATCAGATGTATGATCGTGAGAAACCTGATGCTTGAAAGCACTTGGGTCGGGATTTTTGTTGTACAGCACATCTTTTTCTGAGTTAAAGTTGCTCATAAAATTTAGTCCAGACTTTTCATCTAATGGAAATAAACGCGTTAAGAAGAGTTGAATTTGGCCACAAAAAACAGTATTCTGTGACTTTGACAGGCGTCTAAGTAGGTCTACATTGAACAGATATATTTCGAGGAAAAGTGATCAAACGAACCATTACACATTCTTAACAATGTATTTCTTCCTGAAGCAAATAAGGGTACCTACAACAACCATGAGAAGACGTCAAACATACATCCTTCAAAGTGATGATTGTTTCCTCCATAAATCCAAACATTTCTTCACAAAGCGATATTGGTTTGGTGTTAAAAACATCCGCGAATAACAAAAATGGAGTCGGCGCAGAACACAAATCTATTAGAGAAACTAAGAGCTGGAAGAAGATCTTACTCGCTAAGGCCGCCGCAACACCCATTTTTAGAAGTGTTTTCACATCGTCCATGGAGTCTGAGGCAAGTAGACACAGCATACGTCCCCGTAAAGCAACATCAATCAAACTTTTTTTATCTCTGAATTTTTGTTAGTTAAGATTAAATTTTAACTTTAGTTCAATAGCCTCTGCAGTTGCCTTCAGTTTAGCTAGAGAAAAGCCTGACGGGTCTTCTAGAATATCCTAACATCAATTAATGCGATGCAACCGCAAACCCACTTTAATAACACCAAAAGACAACTCCGTCTCGGACTGACCGACCGACATAGCGCCGGATTCGAATAGCGCGGTTCAGCTTCGGTTTCAGTAAGAAGCATAGCAGGTTGGCAAACTTGAATTACTCCTTACAATTCGATTCCCAATGAAGGTTCGGTTTCTTTTTGAAAATGTTTACTGATGAGGTTGAGACTACTTGTTTGAGGAAGCCTTGCCAAATACATTGCCAAAGTCTATGAATATTGCATTGATAAACTGATTATTGTCTGGGGTTGATGTCCAATCCCGTCTTTCTATGAGTAAGTTGTTTAGGCATTAATGATTATTTCGAAACCGGCGTTGCTCACGGGTTAACAAGTCGTATGATTGTGTGTGACTTAGTAACTTAACCCAAATTATCTCTTCAAATAGCTTGACCGCTCTCCCGGGTAAAATTATAGGTCTGTAGTTAGATACGATTTGTCCCCGAACATCTTTAAACATAGGACTAACTGAAGCACCTTTCCAATCCTTAGAGAATTGAGTTTAAGAAAGGGACTTGTTGAAGAGCATCATGAGTGGCCCTGAAACAATGTCTGCGAGAGATGGAAGCGGTCGTGGTTATAAACTATCAGGAATCGGTATCTCACTAGGTCTGAGGTTAATGATCAATTAAAGAACTGCTTCCTTAGTCACACGTACAGATCCTGTAGCTAGCGTCTCAGTGGTGTGGTTATGACAGGTATCGTTAACACTACTCGTAGACTCCGCTGAAATAGTTTCATAAAGTCTCAGCTTGGGCCAGATCTGATTCAACTAGTTTATCCGAGTGTTCGCGCGACTGTAATGGGTGAATGTCATCACTACATTCTGTACTTCGTTTGATGTACGAGAACAATCGTTTGGGGCAAGTAAAGCTATCGTATACCAACTGTATTCTGTGGGTGATGCGACTATGGTCTTTAGACATATATTTCTGATTTTTCGGTATTTACACTTAAATGATTCGTGATCTGTCGACAAGAGAAAGTCCTAGAAGTGTTACCTTTCGCCTCGTCAGCTTTCGAATTTCCTTATCGATCCATGGATGGCACTGTGACAGCCTAGATGTTGACCATGGGATGTTTGGTGATGTTTTCGTGCCTCAAAGTAACCCTCGTGCTATGGACAGAAGAAACCAGACAAGTAGTGGATAGGTCTTTATTTCGATCTTTGCGCAGTCACGGTGGAGCGTGGGATCATCTGTTCAGACAAACAAAGGCTCTCAACATTCAATATAAGATAATAGGGAATATAACGCTTATGAAAAATAAGGAAGTGAATGAATACTTGAACAATACTGTTTTGGCATATGCTTGGTTGTTTGGGGTCGACTCTTAACCAACCAACCTAAGCTGTTACATTAGCTTCCCCCTAGAACCGACTTCCATAGGAACGTCGGTTCGATTAACCTATCTATCGAAAACACCTTAGTTCTATTTCTCATCCCAAGGGAAAATTATCAACTCGCTCACTGTTTGACTTACAATCAGTGACGACTAACGCTGTCAGCTGTCAACGATAGTCCATGGATGTCTCTTCATATACTAGCTTGTCATCTTATTTTGTAGCATGTGATCTCTTCTGCAACTATCGCTGACGGTTTGCTGCGCGCTTTCAAGAGAAAGAGTGTGAGAATGTGGAATAAGAATATCTGAGGAAGTGCCGCGAGCGGGCTACCCAACACCATGTTGGTGAGGTACGATTTTTCCGTGCTCAGACCGGCTATCAGGTGTTTACTCACCTGCCTCTTGAGTCGCCCTCAAGTAAAAAGTAATGAAGAATCTACTTCAAAGGTAATGGTGAAAACCAATCAAACCTGAAGAACTGCTCCACTGCCTGCATAAAAATAATAAGATACAAAATGGAAATACATAAATATAATTGATAATTGTTCGGTTCCACGTAAGTGATTGGCCTCCAGAAAGGATTGGTATTCTGGGTTGCTTTTTGAATTCGTTGTATTTGCCAGTGTTAGTTGTATGAGTTTGATTAAAATCCTCAGCCATCGTTTCGGAATACCTAGCTTATGTGTCCAGTATTTAAAAAAAATATTTGACATAACACTTATATATCAAAGGTAAAAGGTCTGGGGAGTTGTAGGTGAGGCGGAATGAGGAAAAAAATTATTTTTAAGTAGATGCAGGGTCTGATTAGCTACGTTATTAGATTTTATCCTGCAGCCGAAACTGTCAACACCCTTGACTGACTAATTGGATGTGCCCAGCGAACCGTTTTAGTCATTTGTAAAGATTTATCATCTTTACATTTCGATTCCGTAATGGATTGGTCAGTTAAACGATCTAACAACACGTATGGTGGTTCATGATCTAGATAAGCCGGCTTTAGCCTATCAATACTTACTGTGTCGATGTTTCCATGTTTTTCTATCACGAAATATTTAGATTTTCTTGAGACGACTTTGAAAGGACCTTCAAATGGAGGACTGAGTGGTGCTTTTATTTTGTCACATCTTATCCAGACGTGCGTGCAATTGCTTAGGTCTTTAGGTACATATACGGCGCGCGATTGTTCGCGAGTATTAATTGGCTTAAGTTTGGACATATGGTCCCGTAGTTGATCTACGTAATTTTCTAGACTAAGTTTTTGACTGTTAGAAGTAGAGTTAATAAATTCACCTGGTAGTCTCAGAGTTGTTCCGAAAACCAGTTCCGCAGCTGAACACTGTGCGCCAGTTTTGACAGATGTTCGTATTCCCAACATAACTAATGGTAGGAATTCTGTCCACTGATTGGGGTTTGAGTGAGATATAAGGGCGGTTTTTAGCTGACGGTGAAAACGTTCTACCATCCCATTAGCCTGAGGATGATATGTAGTGCAGCGTATCCTATTGGAGCCTAGAAGTTTAGCCAAGTTATTAAATAGTTCGGATTCGAATTGCGCTCCTCTCTCCGTCGTTATTGTTATGGGTGTACCAAAAATGGTTACCCAGTTCTGCATGAAAACTTTGGCTACTGTTTCCGCTGTGATGTCCGCTATCGGGATGGCTATAGGGAATCTGGTAAATCGATCTATGCATGTAAAAAGATAATTAAAACCGTTTGAACGTGGTAAAGGACCTACCAAGTCGATATGCACATGGGCAAAACGTGCATCTGGTTGTGAGAAAACACATATGGGTGAATTTGTGTGACGATTAATCTTTGATTGTCGGCATGCTGAACACTCTCTAACCCATTTGTGTACATCCTTCTGTAAATTCGGCCATATATATCTGGCATTGATTAGTTTTGTTGAAGCTTTTGCGCCAGGATGAGACAAAGAATGAAAGTTATTAAATATCAACTTTCGCATACTTTTGGGAACGAAAGGTCGCGGCATTGCCTTAGTCGTGTCACAGTAGATTAGAATACCATCGACAGGTGATGGGAACTGTTTTAAATTAAGATTTGAATTGTTTGTTTTAAGTAGGTTTTGTAATTCTAGATCCTGCTCTTGTTCGTTTCTCAACGTCTCGAAGTTTACTGTAGACTGCTGTAGCACGTTCATTTCTAGTCTAGATAAAGCATCTGCCGCCTGATTGTCCTGACCTTTGACATGTCGGATATCGCTTGTGAACTGTGATATATAGTCAAGGTGTCGGACTTCTCGAGGTGGGTATTTATCGGCTCTCGCTCTTAGCGCATTCGTTAGTGGTTTGTGATCCGTAAAGACTATGAATTCCCTGCTTTCTAACATGTGTCGGAAGTGTTTAATGGTTAGGTAGATTGCAAGAAGTTCTCGCCCGAAGGTAGAATACCTTGTCTCTGCTGGAGCGAGTCTTGTTGAGAAGAAAGCAATTGGTTTCCAGGCATTTTTAACCAGTTGGTTAAGGGTACAGCCTACTGCTTTATCTGAAGCATCCACCATCAAAGCAAGTGGGGAAAGAGAATTCGGATAAATCAACGTAGTTGCTTGAGCTAATTTATCTTTAAGCTGTTTAATAGCTTCGATGGCGTCGGAAGACAGTTTGAATTCTTTTGGTTTTCCTTTAAGTGAATCTGTCAAGGGTTACATTAATTGTGCACAACCTGGTATGAATCTGCGATAAAAGTTAATTAGACCTAGAAAACTTCTCAGTTGTGTTAGAGAACTAGGTATGGGGTATTGTTTGATGGTGTTTACTTCTTTTTTGATCGGTTTAATCCCTTCTGGGCTTATTGTGTGACCGAGAAATTCTAAAGTTTGAACACCGAAAACACACTTACTTTGATGTATGTTTATTCCATGTTCATCCAGTCTTTTCAGCACTGCTTGTACATGCTGTTCGTGTGATTGCAAATCAGGGCTGGCAATTAACAAGTCGTCTATATAGCCCTGCGCAAATGGCATATCTCGAAGTAAGTTGTCTATGAATCTTTGAAATGTCTGTGCCGCATTTCTCAGGCCGAATGGCATGCGTACAAACTCGAATAAGCCAAAGGGTGTTGTGATAGCTGTCTTGGGAATATCTTCATCAGCCACCGGAATATTGTGATATGCCCTGACTAAATCAATTTTAGTAAATATGTTCATACCCTGTAAACCGTTTGTGAAATCTTGGATATGCGGTATTGGGTACCTATCTGGTACGGTTTGACGGTTTAGGGCTCTGTAATCCCCGCACGGTCGCCAGTCACTTTCATTCTTCTTTGGGACCATATGCAAAGGGGATGCCCATTGACTATCGGAGGGACGGATAATACCCAGTTGTAGCATATAATCAAACTCGGCCCTAGCGATTTTGAGCTTATCTGGTGCTAGTCTCCTGGGTTTTGCAAAAACCGGTGCACCTTCGGTTTTGATATGAGCTTATCTGGTGCTAGTCTCCTGGGTTTTGCAAAAACCGGTGCACCTTCGGTTTTGATAGTGTGACTTACTTTTAGTTTGTCTTTGGGAGGCTGTGGGTTTGGTTTAATTAAGTTTGGAAATTCCGCGAGTATATCTTGGAATTTCGCTGTTGTTACTGGAGGAGTTTGAATCAAGTTAAGAGAGCTGATGTGACTTTCTTTGCCTTTTGTGTAATATGAAGTTTCTTTTAGTGTTAATCGCCGTTTCTTGGTGTCAACTAGAAATTCGTATCTCTCTAGAAAGTCCATCCCCAGTATTGCCAGATCTAAGTCGGCTACCATGAAAACCCAAGGGAATTGCCTCCTGAACCCCAAATCTAAGGTTAAAGTTTTCTGCCCAAATGTCGCGATTTTAGTTTTATTTGCAGCTTGAAGTGTAATTGATGATGTTTGTCGACTAATCTCAGTTTTATTTTGAGGGATGATGCTAAGAGCAGCGCCAGTATCCACCAAGAAATTCAAGCCAGAGTTTCTGTCTCTAACATAAAACAAGCGACTGTTTAGGCGCCCCTCCTCAGTCGTCGCGACCTGGGGAGGGGTTACTCGTTTCCCGCTGTCTTAGAATTATGCTTAGGCCAGGCGCATGGTTGCATGCACTTGGTTGAGTTGACACCAAACTTCCAGTGGTACCAACAAAACTGCCCAGATTGTCTGGACATTTGTGACCTGTTTTTTGACTTGGATCGTGGTCGTTGTGGTGACCTGCTCCTGTTTCTTTGACCCATTTGCATTCTGGTGACAGCCTCAGTGAGACTCTTAACACTCGCAATGAGTCCTTCTATGACGGGGTCTTTTGCTGATTCTACTTTTTGTGTGTGATTTATTGTGCCTGATCCAGATGGAGGACCTCTTTCCATTATTCTATCGGCTATACGCGCTAAATGAGATAATGAGGTTTCAGGATCTTGTGCATCCAAACAGTGTTGGACGTAGCATGGGAGAGCTTGTATCTATCCTTGTTTTAGGACTGCTTCACCCACTGTGTTATCACCCACTAAGACTTGGAGGTGACTTAAAAACTGTGACGGCGACCGATCACCTAGTGTCTCACCTTGAAAAAGTCTTTGGATTCTTTGACTATCTGATAATGATAAACGGTTCATTATCTCTCGTCTTAAGATGGTGTATGGTTGTGGTGATGGTGGATCTAAAATCAAGTCACAGACTTCTTTGGCGACTAAAGGAGGAATGATAGAACACAAATCTCTATAGCGGATCCCTTCAGATTTGACATTGTGTCTCGTGAAATAACGCTCTAGTTGAGCAAACCACAACTCAGGATCACTACGATCAAATTCTGGAAGTCGGGATTTCGTAGTCATAACAGTGTCTATTTCCACTGATGACAAATCCTCCAGATTATGGGTTTCTATAGAGTCTGACATGAGGTATGTGACAAATATAGCAATAAAGTTAGCACGAAAAATGGTTACTATAACACGAATAACTTAAGATAATACGGAATAAACTAGTTATATACTCAACTTAGTTTACGGATAATCAGGTCTACTTTTACGATTAAGTAAAAAAAATGTTAATAACAGAAATGAGGTTAAATTTGTGTTCAAAAAGAGCTCACCAGTTTCGTGCCTCAAAGTAACCCTCGTGCTATGGACAGAAGAAACCAGACAAGTAGTGAATAGGTCTTTATTTCGATCTTTGCGCAGTCACAGTGGAGCGTGGGATTATCTGTTCAGACAAACAAAGGCTCTCAACATTCAATATAAGATAATAGGGAATATAACGCTTATGAAAAATAAGGAAGTGAATGAATACTTGAACAATACTGTTTTGGCATATGCTTGGTTGTTTGGGGTCGACTCTTAACCAACCAACCTAAGCTGTTACAATGTTACGGACTCGAATCTGGCTTTAAATTTATCCCAGTCGTCTTCGGTTAGCCAATCTTCATTGACCAACCAGTCTGTCGAGAAAGCACAGTCTGTGATTGCCAGAATGTTAGTTCTCCAGGTACTTGGGCGGGGCGGAGCAAATACACTGTATATTATTTGTTCAAAACCTAAAGTACAGTACAACGTGATCACTTTGAAAGTGGAGGAAGTACTGAGTGCCGGTGACATCACCACAGTGGTGTGCAAGGACAAGGTTCAGTAATGACGGGTCATGTTCTTAGTCAATATAGGCCGAATTTTCGGTACATTGTACAAGTGCACATCAACAACAGGCTGCTGTCAAAACATTCACCTGGAGTTGTTAGCTCTTCCCAGTCGATGTGTGGCGCATTGAAACCTTCAATGATGAGGCAACAATGAGTCTCATTGTAAGAACAGATTTGACTTGAGACGATTTCGACGACAAGACATCGTGGGCAAGGGCATACTCCTTCTAGCCACTAACACACGTCTAGCTTTAATTTTGGAACAAGCTACCTCACATGTACCACTATCATGCCCTTCTGACATGCCCGATTGTACACGAAAACGACATCCAACATACATTATTACGCCTTCTCCCTTGAGATTTATAACTATCACTTTTAATACAAATGTATCTTGCAATGATTAAAGAACAGTTTACATCTACAATGGGCCACGTTTCTGTGACAATGAATATGTCCGGACCTAATTCATCCACCATCAAACTTAGCTGGGATGTTTTATTTCTGAAAGTACGAGCGTTTGTGTGGCACACATATAAGGTGATTTGAGAATCTCTCGTTTCACCCACTCAGTTCTTGTGAGCACTTGCTTCCAAGACCTAACAACCCGAAAATCCTGTATCTCAAGGTTTGTTTTGCCATTTTGCCCTCGAGTTTTTAACTCAGTAATGGCACTCTTCCGCCTGGCCGGATCCCCAAATAACTAATCTGGTCGAATAAGAATATTCGAATTATGAGTAATACATGCGTTATTTAGTAAAACATCTTTTTCTTCATAACTTCCGAATACTGAATTCAAAATCCTCCTTGTTTGGGATTCTCTTACAACTCACTTAGTCTTACTAATTTAGTGATATATGCCCCTGAAACCCCTCCTGACAGTACATTTTTGGTTGCAGATTCAACTAAATCTAAATCGTGTACATGCCTTTCAGCAGGGTCATTTTCTTTTGATCCCGCTTGATCCTAAATAATTAAACTACGGACGGATTTGACCTCCTTGAAATATGAGTTTAAGACTTTCAATCTTTTTGTCATTTCGTGCCCTATAACTACTGGGAGCTCTTTGATTGTTTTTTGATCAGAGTCGTTTGATTTGAACAAACTACTAAGATTCGATGAGATCAGCAATTTCCAACTACGCCAAGATTAAATATTTTCTTACTTTACGAATTTGGCAAAGTAGTCTGTGACGCAGAGTATCAGCCTACCAAAGAATTATCAACCAGACGGGCGCTGTTTGTGGCTATCACTCAGCCTCAACTTTCTTTCGCAGAATCTGTGAAATATTCGTTTCCTTAGATCTGTATCTGGATGGTTGGAATGTGTAATTGGTGAGTGTAGAGTACGCTTCTTGGCATATTCCTTTCGGAAACTGTGGGGTTAAACACTTCAACTAACAATATAAGGGATCGAAAAGTAACACTTTGAGTTGTCTCCCCTAGTACTTGCAGTGCTAAAGTAACCGTTTAGCTTTCATTTGAAAGATTAAGCGAAGAATAACACCACCGTAGCTTTTGCCAGGGAGTTCCGAAACTTACTTATTCAAACCACGGACTTTAATCTCTTTTGTATTTACACTTGAATGGTTGTTTTTTAAGTACCACATACTGACTTCCTTAAACGTATCAGTGGACTGTTCACGTAGCGGGAACTGTGAGTAGTGTGGTGCATCATGGACTCGTCCTTCCAGTTCTCTGATGCTTAACTGGCTGTAAGTTGGTAGTTTGCAAGAAAGCTAATCATACTTTATTTTTAACTTTGCTTTTTGATTCGTTCTTTTTTTTGCACATTCAGTGAAAGAAACGCTCTTCTCAGGGTAAGGAGGCATAGCGTCGGGGTCTTTTCTGCATGGTGTCTGAAGTGGACACTAAAGGTAATTTCAAATAACCCAGAAGTTAGGCAACCACCTGTTCTAGTAAAAAAACCCTCAAGAGTGAGTATGCTTAACTGGTTGCAGATTGCTAATGGGAAGATGCACCTACAGTATCACCCCTGGGGCTTTGTGTTTATTAATACTGAGTGAAACGTTTTCGGTATTCGAGTTGCTCCTTGTCAGTCCTCTTGGAAGGTCAGAATACCATTTGTGTCAAGTTGTTCACTCTATGTCTTAAAACTATCTGTGTGCAGTATAATTTGACAGTCTGAAGAGTTGGGAAGGAAACTGATGCATAAGCAGAAGAAGAATGATCCAAGGATTGAGTCTTAAAGGCTTCCCATGTGGCATAGAAAACCAGTCCAACAGAGTTATGAAAAATTTGACATATTTTAATCTCTTAGTTAGGTATTTTGAGATCCATGTCATCAGACACACTTATACCTTTGGAATCTAATTCGTGAATTAGAATCCAGTGGTCAACCCTCTCTAACATCTCGAAAAAGTCTTAGGAGACAGTTTCCTCTGAAAGATTGAGTTCCTGTTACGTGGACTGGCCATCCAAGGTGGTTAACAAATTTGCACCATAGGTTTACCGGATACGAAACTTTTTATGCAGAAAAAATGCAGTCGGCTTGAATTTATTCGAGGAGTGGCATATTATTAACTCTTTCCGTGACCTCCGCTACTGCGGAGAGCAAGGAAATCAGTTGGTAACTGAACTCTTCCCGCTTGTTACCCTTTTTATTTACTGACACGACTCACATTCTTTCAGTTAGAGGGTGGTTTACCAATACATTAGAAATACTTGATGAAAGTAGCAAGAGGGAAGTAGTCAGTTTTCATATTCATTAGGGACTCTGGGTCAAATACCAGAGTCAGCAGATTTATGTGCGTCCAAGCGCCTCAGGATCTCTCTGATCATGAGACGCTTAGACTGTGCGAAGCTCATGTCGTAACGAGGAAAGATGGGTAGGAGTCATGAACAATATAATCACAGAATGAGAATATTTGGATCGGAATTCCTTAGGTAAGAGTTACTTACTTACTAACGTCTGTTACTCCTCATGAAGGAACACAGGCCGCTCACCAGCATTCGCCATCCAACCCTGTCCCAAGCAATCCTTTCCAGCTCCTTCCAGTTGTTATTCATCCTTTTCATATCTGCTTCTATTATCCGACGTAATATGTTCTTTGGTCTTCCTCTTTTCCGCTTCCCTTCAGGATTACAAGTTACGGCTTGCCTTGCAATGCAGTTTGATGATTTCCTCAATGTGTGTCCTATCCATTTCCATCGTCTTTTCCTAATTTCCTCTTCAGCTGGAAGCTGGTTTGTTCTCTCCCACAAAAGGCTGTTGCTGATGGTATCCGACCGATGGATGTTGAGTATCTTGCGAAGACAGCTATTTATAAATACCAGTACCTTCTTGATGGTGGTTGTTGTAGTTCTCCAAGTTTCAGCTCCGTACATACAGTAGAACTGCCATGACATTCGTATTGAAGATTCTGACTTTCATATTGGTTGAAAGTTGTTTTGAGTTCCATATGTTCTTCAATTGTAGGAATGCTGTCCTTGCTTTGCCAATCCTTGCCTTTGCGTCTGCATCTGAGCCTCCTTGTTCATCGATGATGCATCCCAGGTATGTGAAGGATTCTACATCTTCCAGAGTTTCGCCATCAAGAGTGAATGGATTGCTGTTCTCCGCTTTGAATTTGAGGACCTTGGTTTTCCCTTTGTGTATGTTGAGGCCTACTGATGCAGAGACTGCTGCTACACTGGCTGTGTTTATCTGCATTTGTTCGTGTGTACGTGATAGGAGGGCTAGGTCATCTGCGAAGTCCAAATCGTCTAATTGATTTTGAGCTGTCCATTGTATTCCGTGTTTTCCTTCAGATGTCGAGGTCTTCATAATCCAGTCGACCACCAGAAGAAAGAGGAAGGGAGAGATTAGACAGCTTTGTCTGACTCCGGTCCTTACTTGGAATGCATCTGTCAGCTATCCTCCATGCACGACTTTGCACTGTAGTCCGCCGTATGAGTTTCGGATAATATTGACAATCTTCTCAGGAACTCCGAAGTGTCGAAGAAGTTTCCATAACGTCCTTCTATCCACACTGTCAAATGCCTTTTCATAATCAATGAAGTTGATGTGCAGTGACGAGTTCCACTCACCCTCATAAAGAGTCCCGATCCATGTTTTTGTGCCTTTAATTCCACTAGTCAATAAAGTCCGGGTTTACCAGTAGTTTACCACTTCACCATGTCTTACGACGGAAACGTAAAATGGCCAGTTGATAATCTAAAGGTACTACACAAAGTAGTCATGCAGATTACTGTTAAAAATAGTTTTGAATTTGTTGATAGAACTAGAGATTTGAGGGAGGACGCGAAATTCATGACATCTATTGATGTATCCTCTTCATTTAAAACATGCGTCTCATAGAAACATTTGTTTTCATATGAAGAGTGGAAACTGACGTCTCTGTCTCCTCCTTAAAGGAATCAGTACTCAGGTATACCATGAATATACAAATTTTTGTTTGATAAAGGACCGTACAAACAACGCGTTTGTGTCTCTACGAAATCACCTTAAGGTTCGGCTCTAATTGATTTTTTTCTGGTAAAATCGGAAGGATATCCTCTAGGAGTGATAGGCAAACAATAATTTTATTGTTTTTACGTGGACGACACATTTATGGTTACAAAAAACGTTAACGAAGCTCAGAGCCTACTAGAAAGTCCACTGGACAATCACTTTCACAATGGAAAAGAAAATTTTGACACCGTTGTCTTCCTAGGCCTGTCGAGGAGAGGAATTGACGGGTCATTATGAAGAAGTGTTTATGAAAAACTGACTACATTAAACTAATACGCACACTTTTCTAGCTTTGTCTCATCATAATATAAGAGACAGTTAGTCAAATGTTTGGCTTACAGAGTTGAAATAATTTGTTCTGGGCATAATATTAAAGAGGATTTAGGATTTATTCATGAGTTATTACGTAAGAATGGATACCTAGCAAAGTCTCTGATGATAAATCTGTCTGGACTTAAACCTAAAGTCGTCAGCGGTACCAAAAAAAATTTTGTTCGTGGAATTACAGTTCAAAGGTGGCATATCAAGTGAGGGAGTAACACGACGTATACAAAAAGCCTCGAAATATACATTCAGTAGTGAGAGTATGTTCTACTTCCTCCAGCTAGCCAACAGTTAATTCACGATATAAGAAATAATCGGTCAGTTTATTTGCCTGTATGTTCACTTACAACTTCAACTGTTCTTGCGTGGCTAGTTATATTGAGCACACAACTATAAAAATGCATAATTGTGTTTCTGAATATTAAAGATTTCCAAACTCAGATTTTCCTAAAATCTTAATTTCTAATTACAATCTTAGATAGCCTCTTTATTGACCTGATTGTCTTATTTTCACTGAACCTTATTACAAAACACTTGTCGTTAATTTCACAGGAACTAAGAATATTTTTATTTATATCCAATCTTAATCACGTAATTATTTGTAACAATTGACTGATTTTGAAAATTGATCTTGGTCCTTATTTAGTTTTTCAAACTTTGTGTAACTAACTAATTGTTTCCTGTTGACCAGACTCACCACCACCTACTTGCTATGAGAACGTTGCTCACTTTTGAAATAAACATTTATATATAGCCCAGATGAGGAACTACGAATAAGTGTTTCTTCGCTAGACTTGCCTTTTTAATAGCATACAATTGATATACTGCTGAGCTTTAAATTTCGTGCGGAAAACATGAGCAACTATATAAATGCTGAATGGTCAGTATATCATTCTTTTACTTATCCACTGTAATTTCTGTGCGATAAACGATTCAACTGACCATTTCTTGTCTAATTTCAACTTGATGATAAGGTGTTATGTAGGTACTGAGTGAATAAGATTATATATCAACTCTGAGAATCACGATCAGTAGTCTCGGAAACCGTTTTGGCGAGAGATCACTGGGAGTCACGCTCCTATTTACATATTGGTCTGGAACAGCATGTACTAGCCTAAGAACTTTAGGCTATTAAGACTGATTGTAACTTTTGTTCCTTTTAACGGTTTTGGATCAGACAACATGCCAGTAAATAAATTAAGAAGGGTTACACGTAATTCCAATCGTGATCTGCTTTCATCTTTAAAGCGCTTGTCACCCTTGTCTGAGTGTATATGATTTCAGGATGCGGTGCAAGTTAATATGCTGTTTATGAGCCAGCTTCTTATTGCTCGAGGGTTTATGGGGATTTCGGTTGGAAACAGAAGCAAACGTAGCCGCTGAATTTTGTTTTAAGTCTTTCCGCATCTTAGGAACTTTGTCCTGGGTACGTCATCTCGATAAGGAGGTCTTGGCACTTTCAGTCTCATTCGAGAGGGTCACCATTTTCGTACCAGTGATAAGGATTGCTTGTTGGACTGTTTTGATATGTGTATGCCTGATTTTATGGTAATAGGTGAGTTTGGTAATTTGAGCACGAATCCTTTGAGGGATCGAGGCCGCTCTGTTGTCCTGTTCTTTATGCTTTATGGTTTGAAATCTAAAAGTTTGGGATTTCTTGTCAGTTTTGGATGTAGAAAGTATCTTTGTAAACTAACCAGCCTTATATCTCTTAAAGTCCGAGTACATTGACTGAAGCCCGAGTTGATTTTGACCGCTGGTTCGGCAATATGTGCATATGTACCAGTCCACGTCTAAATGGTTTTGCTCCATTCTGCTATATCCCAAAGACTGTGAAATATCGAACTGATATGATTGATGTAAGATATATAATGATCCAAAATGAGGACTTGGTACGGATATACTGGTGCACAAAGGTGAGACTTCATGCATAAGTGAAAAAGCTGACAGAAACACGTGTTAACCAAATATATATCACTGAACGTAGTAATAATTAGTATGTGAAGAATCTTATATGGAAGTCTTTTTCGGGAAACACGACAAATGGAATTCACCCTAAGAGTCTATGCCCTTCTCTGCATGAGGCGCTAAGTGGGAGAAGGCAAATATAGATAATGCTTGATATGGGAAGGCGAATAATCCAACGAGGTGGGTAGTGGTCTGAAATTTACACGACGTTATTATACTCTACGGTCAATTCCCTTGGCTGACAAAAAAACAAAGAATGACGTAGTTAGAAGTATGTAAGAGCAGTGAAGTTCAGCGGCAATACAAAATAACGTGATAAACAGTGTGCATTCACAATTCATGCATACAAACACATATAAAATACAGGTATAAATGTTTGTGAAACATGGTTAATCTAAAGTGTGTGCGATAATAAAGTTGAAATTTTAAAACGTTTGCTAATATAAAACATATATTTGATGTTCTTTCTTACTTTCGACCAACAGTTATAGCTTGGTTTTTAGTCCGACCAATAAATCTAGTGTTTGGAATCCGAAACCAACAAATTCATTCGGTACTCACTGTAGTTTTAATGAAGATAATATAGAAATGAACTTTAGTTGGAAAATTTTGCATTAGATTTTTATACTTATATCTTAACATGGGTGACTGCAGTTAGTTGGATGCTATTAAGACGAAACTTTTATCCATGTCTCATAGGAGCACTTATTCTAGCTGTAATTCCAGTCACTTGATCGAGATGGGCAGAACACTCATAATTTTACGGCAATTGACCATCAACAAGTGCTTTGCGCACCTAAAAAGCGGTCTACTTGAATATCTAGGTTACCCGTTCCTCCAATCTAGATATTTCAACCAGTTATCTGTTTCCATGTTTGTTTTAACAAGTAATTATGTCAATTAACTACATAACATATTCAGGTGCGTTTGTGAAAAGTATACAATCTTTCGCCGCACAAGTTATAAAAATTTACAATCGGAGACATCGTGACGGCTGGTAATGTGTATTGAAAAGAATGAATATTATTCAGATCTCGACTTCTGAAATGCTAATATCTAACTGGCGATCACTCAATATTTATCGTATATATCGATGATGAAATAGGAAACGGAAACTTGTTGAAATACTTCGTGCTGACAATTTTATAGTGTACCAAAAATATAATGATGCATAAACCCAATAATACTACTGTCGTAACACATTACCTCTCCACTCACACAAGGCTCACATAGAGTACAAAAATTGTATGCTGGAAGGATTATCCCACTTTACTCGTCTTGGATTCACTTATATCCTGACTCTAGAGAACTTCGATCTTCTTAAAGTCAATTTCCCGGAACAAACGTACATTGAAAGAGGAAACTCTATTGAAGCTCGGTTCTTCAACCTCATTGAGGGCCTGGGATTATTCAAAAATGTGAAGTCGGCAACTCTTTGGAAAAAACAGTCAGACGCTGTCACGCTTGGTCTGCGTATTTACAAACGAAGAACTTCTAATTGACAACATCTAAATCCTGTCTCCCCTGGAGAAAATTGATCACGCCGTCATAGACTTCAGTTTTATCAGCAAAACTGAGCTAAGACAACCTACCGATAACATGCGCTCAAACTTCAAATGGTTGGACGCGTCAGCTTTACAGAACAATTCATAACAGGTGGACTGGGAAGCTCATCCTCAACTTGATGTGGATGCTCATCGGGATTTCTTACTGCACAAGATCTTATGTGCTACAAAGCATTCTGTTCCGCTAACAGTCCCCAAAGTCTACAAGCAACCTACTGTAATCAGGAACCTCGCTCTTTGTTTGCCAAGCCGCAAAGGACACTGCTAGGCGGGATACAAATGAACTGGTAACAACGATGCATACAAGTAATTCAAACTAATGAGGAACATATGCACAAAGGCAGTAACAGAAGACAGGCTTCAGTAACAGATAAAGCTTGTCGATTAATTTATCTCTAATCCGAAATACTTATTTCGTCATACAGCCAAAACTGGAGTTTCCAAACTGCTAGGTCCTCATGGCCCAACCAACAATAACGGTGACACCGCTGACCTTTTGGCAGAACAGTACTCTCGGATATTTCAATCGACCTATACTAAATATATTGATGAACGCTTCATTTGCAACTGCACAGGACTTTCCGAAGCGAACCTGAGCACTGACTTGGTGTACCGGAAAGTGCAGCACCTAAAAAACGACACTTCTCCTGGTCCGGATATGGTCCATTCTGTTATAGTGAGGGGAGAAGCTTCAATCTTGCCAACACCGCTTAGCGTGAAGTTCCCATATCCGCCAAGCCGAATCACATTACCGGAATGTCGGAAGCTGGCTCACATCACACTAATTTTCAAAGGAGGTCAATGCAGCGAACCATCAAGCTGCCGACCGGTAGCACTTCTCTCTATACCCTCAAAAATTATGGAGTCCCTGATATGCGACGGTACACACGACTATTTAATACTCATAAACTTTTTTTTCATTCCGACAGCACGGTTTCAGAAACGGTCACTCTTGTAAAACCAACCTGATAACTGCGGTGGACAGATGGTCAACCATGCTTGAGCGCAAGTGTAAGGTTAACGCCATTTACCTTGAATTCTGAAAAGCTTTTGATAGGGTCAACCATATATGTATTATCAATAATCTCAAACGATTAAGTATAAAGTCATCTTTAACTGATTGGCTCACTTCATATCCAAAAAATCGACGTTTTAAGGTAAGGATTAACTCCATTTTCTCCCAGGCTAAGGACTGTCCTTGTGGGGTCCCCTCCTCAGGATTCAGTACCACGACATCTTTTCTTTATTCATATGAACGTTCTTCCACAGCAGGTATCGTCATATTTGTTACTTATCACTGATAATGTGAAACTCTGATGAGAAGTATGCAATCAAGAAGATAAACTGGCGTTTCAGGAGTAGTTGACTCAACTTTAAAGCTGGTTAGATGACAACGGACTTACGTTTAACAGTTAAAAAGTAAATTAGTCCATCCGAGACATGTTGCAGACTATAACTACAACCTAGGTGACTCTCCTCTAGAGGTATGTCGGTTGAAAACGATCTGGAAGTACTGGTACCCCACGATTTTAAGTCTTACGATAAATGTGACAAAAATGCCTTCCGAGTAAACCGTGCTTTGGTAATATCGAGGCACATTTCCGGCTAGTTCGACTCAAGAAATTTACACATGATCTTCAACAGTTTTATTCGTCCCCATTTAGAGTACGGAAACATAGAGTTTCCTCCCTCACTCCAAAGGGGTAAGGACACTCTAGAACGTATCTAACGGTGAGCCACGAAATCAATTCGGGGGTTCAAATTTAAGTCCTAAGAAGAGCGCCTCCAATCACTGAACCCATTAGAGTACATGCGTCTTAGAGGTGACTTTTTAATAACTTACAGCATTCTAAATGCTTACGGACATCCCCCTAAACACCTACTTAAGCTCAGTTCCAACACAAACCTTAGGGGTAATACCCAGAAACAGGAGACGCAACTCAACAGAACGGATTGTAGACACATCTTCTACTCCAAAAGAGTAGTCAAATGCCGGAATTCTCTACCGGCTGAGTTAGTTCAAGCGACTTCCCATGAGTCTTTTGAGAGAAAACTTGACATATTCTTAAGGACTAAGGACAGTATCTCACTATGACTTACCAACTTTGTTTCTTTTTCCTCTTTTATCGATAATATACCTAGGTTCCTGCCTGGAGGTATCGGTGATTCACTGCTGCTATATATAGAAGCCCGTTTAACGAAAGCTCCAACTATTCCATACAGAACCATTTGAACAATCTGGACGTTTAACTCTTGCGCTACCAATTTCTAGTTTCAGCCGTCCGAGTGTTTTGGTCTCGCTCATGTTACTGCTAATTATTTCAGATCTTCATAACTTGGTTTAAGTATATTCTGTATGTCTAATCAGTCATCATCTCACTTTTCTTCATGCATTCCTTTTTAGATTCGTTCACTCACTCTGTTTTCCGCATTCTCCAGCACACTGCGTCGCTTCAAACAAGACGCAAAATTACCAGACGTTAAATGTCATAATGCCAATAAATCTGCCTCACATCTTACATCAAATTGAAGAAGCATGTAAAGCAGTAGGCTTGTCATTTGTTTGTGTACATGGATATTTAGTCCTCATCTAACCAAAAACTTTGTCGCTTGGTCGCAGTTTCGAAAGAAAAACCTATTAAGTCTATTATAGAAGCTTATAATTTTGGACAAAGACATTTTGGAGAGAACAAGGTAGTCAGAGGAATATCTTTAAACTAATAACATTAGATTGTTCATTTGTATGACAAGAGTTACTCACCTGAGGTATATTTGTGCACCTATAGACTAAGCAGAATATTCAGTTAATTAAGTCTTGTCCGGACATTAAGTGGCACTTCATAGGCCGGATTCAATCCAATAAAATAAAAAAGCTTGCCGGTAGTTATTCACCTTTATCTTACGTCTTAAGGAGTTAACAATCTATACATGGTAGAAACTGTGGACTCAATGGACCATGCTGAGATTCTTAATTTATCATGGGGGTTAAACCATCAGATCCCTCTAAACATAATGATTCAGGTGAACACAAGTGGAGAGCCTCGTAGTTCTACTTTATTGCATAACTCAGTTTTTAGAGAAGAGTGGCATCAAACCCACTGAAGTTAATAATCTGTACAATCAAATTGAAGCAAAATGCCCTCACTTAAAAGTCGTTGGTCTTATGTGCATTGGAAAAGAAGGAGTAGATATCAATTCAGGTCCAAATCCGGACTTTGTGGTTAGTATTTTGGTTAACTTATATTTCAGAAACTTGTACAATGCAGAGAGTTACTGGCGTCTTCTTTGGGGAAATCGCCGTTGGATTTTGAACTAAGTATGGGAATGTCTCACGATTTTGAGCAGGCTGTAAGTTTTCAACGTTATTAACTGTAAATATAGATACGACTTGGAAGCACTAACGTCCGCATAGGAACGGCAATATTTGGGCAGCGAGACTCGAAATACGTACCCAGACAGGATACCTCTGCAAACAATCAAACTCCCATTTGATATTCTATCAGTTTTGTTAAAACTGTCATTATTTGGCTTTCATCACTTCACGTATAGTAGCCAGTTTTTTGCATATTGTTGAACTCGTTTTGTTCCATAAATATTTTTTGAATTACTTAGTTAATAAAGAAATGATACAAATTTAACGGTATTCTGCTTGTGGGTCTCCAGTTCGGGCTCTGTTGTCTATGTTTAAACAAAATACGTATTCAGCTTTCTGAAAAACAAATCAGTCAGCTACAGCGTACGGCCAGGAACATATATGCATCGGTCCAAGTTGCCACATCTCATTAGCACAACAAGATGAACACTGGATTCATAGAAGTAGTCAACTCAATGGTAGTAATGTATTAAAAAAGACTGTGTATAAGGATGTAGTACAGGAAGAAAGAATTAGTTCGTAGAAAGAAAGGTATAGAGCAATTTTAATCACACAGTTTAAGGGAGGACAACGAGTGTATACAGCTACACCATTGTGATCGATTCTGAGCCATGTCACTCAGAGTCTGCAACCATTGGTTATGATAGTCACACGGACCCAACCAAGTAGTCTGTATCTATCCACATGACTCAAACCAGAAGTTATTGGCTTGTTGGATTGTTACCACGGTTTGGTTTGGCCGCCCCTTTCTTCCAACCATCCCCAACACGAGTCAGCATTGCGCGTCGTGATAATCGCTTTTGAGGCATACGCAACGCGTGGTCCAACTATTTCAGTCGATGGAGATTTAAAACCCCTTCAACTGATTTATCATCGTTCCCTAATAACCTGCGTCCAACCTCACTATTACTTACCGGATGATCCCAGTAGATGCGAGCAATATTTCTAAGACATCTGTGATAAAATACTAGCAACTTACGAGTATCTCCCACTACTTTTTCAAAAAGTAATGTCATCCCCATGCGTTACGCATTAAGGTTTATGACTACAATGAGTTTGGATGTGCTGTCACTTCAGTGGGTAATGCACATAGTGCACCTAATATTGCTTAGTTAAGCTGTCTCCGTACTCGAGTTATCGTTTATCTGTTGTTCAGAAATTGTTTTCTCTTTCCATCTCCGAAATATATAACTGCGTTTCCTTCTAAAGTTTCCCGTACAGAGAAATCGCCACATGCTCTAGCTGTTTCTAATACAAATATAACTAAAAACAGTTGTGACTGTCTAAAAAACAATTAACAATAATTAGTAACACAAAGTTTTTCCTATTGTTTTCGATCATCAGTACGAGTTATTATTCTTAGTTTAGACGCACATCTAATAACATATTTACGCGGATACGTAGTGTTCATATAATAATTTACAGGGAAATAAAGCTTATCCTAATAAAGCCTTACTGGATAAATAAATAAAAGCTAAAGACGTCGATATAACATCTTGGTACTCAACCTGAGTTTTCGAAATTCCTGATTTTGTGAGACAAGTAGTCCCATCGGCTGGAGCCGAACTTTTGCTTTTGAAAGACTAAGTGCTGTTATTTACGCTGCGGTTGGAATTCAGCCTACTCAATAAATCTGGAGATTTGTTCACATCCCATTGTCATACAGCGAGCAATTACTAATCTCATACTAACCTCAAGTAGGTATCTGAATTACATTCACACACAGTCATGATGTACATCATAAGTTTCAATGTTTACAGGATATTTTGCTTAATAATGTACGTTTCTAAACAGTTTGCAGAAAATTTTGAACATTCATTTAATACTTATCAGCACTCATTAATATAGTGTGTTTGTAACTATGAAGGAGCTTTTTGTGCTTTTAAAATGTAAATCCTTTAAATTCAATATTTAGTTGAGAATATCGTAGTGTTAGTGATTGGCTTCGGTTTGTAAGCATTTTCAGTTAAAGAACAACAACATGGTCTATAATCTCACGATACTGTTTGTTGTAACATCCGGTTATTTGGGTGCTTTCTTTAGTTTTCATAGATTTAAATTGCAAACGAAAAAGATTAATCATTTCCTCTTAATTTAAACGTTCAATCAATGGATACTTAAAAAATAGTCATAAAATATTCATTTATTATGCACCTTCATGAGTTAATCTATATTTCTTATAAGAAGCTCTGCGGATTATGAAACTTATCGACTACTTATAGGTAATAACAACTTGTGTGAAATTTAACATTACATTAGGCTGTTAAAAGGAATCGGCCAAAAGATCTAGATCTAGATTTCATACTCTCTAGTACTTGTTAGAAAAATATAACTGTAATCAAACAGCAACTCATGCTTCATATCGTATTCGAACCCTTCGTGAGTGATTTTTGTGCCACAAATAACTTCCTGTAAAACTAATGTACGCACATTAATTGGCTACATCGAAATAATCAATTACATTTTGTTTAGTCACTATTAAGAAACAAATTCCATCATTCAAGTTGCATTACAGCCGCCAGAACAAATAGTTTGATAATAAGTACCTCCAGACATCAGACAAAATACACCATAACTTTAAGTTACTAATCCTTCTGGCTACAATGCAACTTTATCAATCAAATCTCATCATCACTAAGGACTAGAAAATGTAACATTGATTATTACTTATTATATCATAGTTGGAAATATCAGGAATTGAATATAAGTCTAAACCCTGCCTGAATAATTAATCTAAAGAGAATTATTTATTTATTTTACTGAATAAGGTTTAATACCTAAAATTTCTGAACAACAATTTCAATTTATCTTTAAAACTAGCGAACAATGATATCCAAGAAATACAATATGAACTATGATCATTACTAATTAAATCCATGTATTGTGATTGTCTAAATTAATAGTATCCATCTATCTACTAGATTAAGCATATTTACTTAAAACATATATACATCAAAGTAGTCGACACAGTTCCATTTGTTCATATTTCTCTACTTCCTTTTCTTTGTTCAACTTTATTTAACTCAATAACAATCTGCTCGTTTGAAAAACAGCTGTTGTTTATTTTCGTATTATATACTTAAATAATGTCCTATAAGTAGGATTCTATTGCTTTTACTCCACCCACCCCTTATTCATGTACCTTCATCTCTGGGATATCCGTGTATGTCACTAATGTTTGTCGACTTTTACTCAACCAGTTCGTTTTCTTTTCTTTTATCTACGTTTTTAACGTACATATGTATATTCTAAGTTTATGTAATTTGGTCCATAATAATGTCTATTTAAAAAAAATCAAGATAATAACAGTTTTGTGAAATATGAGAAACAGAAATTAAATACTTTTATGAATATTATCGTTATATCACCAGGCATAATTCACCATGTGATTTTCTTCGTCAAATTGTCAACTGGATGACGCAACCGAACGTTGATCCAAAATAACTAATTATTACTGCTGGTCTAAATGCTATTAAATCATTAAGTTATATAGTAATCTTTATATGACTGTTATAATAGTAATACATGTATTTTGAAATGTGTTTCTTAAGTAACTAAAGATGTGAATGATTTTGTCTTCTTTTTTTTGGATATATTATTAAACTTTACGAGTAAACGGTTGATTGATTCCAATCCATATATTTCGTTGCTATGTTGTCTCTAAATTAATGGTCGTATTTCTCATATTCACATAATCTGAAACATATTTTCATGTTAGATTAATGTTGCCAATTGATGAAAAGCTCTGAACTGAATTTTTTCGCAGATGTATTCATAGTCATCAGTCAGCTATCTCATCTGAATATTCCAGAAATAGAATATAACTGGTTCCGGCACTCGTATATACATTTGAATTTGTTGATGGGAATTATTGACACATCATTCTAATGAGTGTCAGTCAGGACAATATGTTTATCTATAGCTTCTAGTCTGTTGTTTGCTTCAGTGTTACTTCTTTTTAATTTGCTTATCACTTACTGTTGATTTACAATATGAATTGTTTTCTTACTGTGAGATAATATACAGGTTATGTAAATGGTATTTATTCATTTGGGAGTTATTGTCCACTAGCGCACTATATACTAGGGACCTAATAAAAGTTAACATTTATAAAGTAAATATATAAAGATGCCATGAGTTAATATGGAATATTAATTTACCATACTTATAGAGAAAATTAACAAGGAAATACGAAAACAATTATCAAATTGGTTGGTATAAATTAATAACTTAATTCGAGTTACCATTCCGTCAATCAAACCCACTTCATTGTTAAAATACATTTGACGGTAATTTTCGATAGATCCCTTAGCCGACACCAATTCATTATGACTTTCATACTGAACTTCTTCACTATGAAATAAATAAGTAATAACTCGGGGGAAATACGCTTCTTAATGTTATGCTTACTAACCTCAAGTAAATGGAATAAGGTGTTCCAGATACGAATTTCGTAAAGCTTTACTGGTCTCAGCAGCGACTGTACTATGTTGACATTGATTGCGCTTAAAGCAAAGTTGAGCAGAAGACTGTCTTGGTTGAATCTTGTGTGGACAGGATTTCTGAAGGGCAAAACTTCTTACATCCATTTTTATATTATTTATCCATATTTTAAGGGACTGTTCATATTGTAGGCATACATTTGTCGATAACTGTAAAATCTATGGGGTATTACCCAGTGGGTAGGTATGAAGTACAAAGTAACTTGAATAAATTAATTAGGTAACTCAGACATTAATACCTGAGAATTAATAGAGGAAATATCGTAGTTATGGATATTTGTCATCGCGACTGTTACTGGTATTCCACCAATAAGATTTACGTATGATTTTTTCTACATAAGACATCCATTGAATTATTGAAACCAACCAATCGACCCATGCTTCGTTATGCAGCTGACGTTCTTGATTGAGGCGCGAATCTCAATCACTTACGAGGAGTGGTTGGGTTTTTTTCTTTCATTACTAAAAGATTAATAATACACTGAGACCAACTATTTCTAACAATAAAACGGACATCAAAACACCCTATATTTCACCCCTTTTAGGATTGGTCTTCATGTTCACGTCATATAGAACCAGAAATTATGTTGAAGCTAAGTTATACTTTTCTTTCCTTGTTTGTTGATAAGCAAGTGGAATTATCTATTTGGAAAACCAAAACCAGCTGTTTTATGGTGAAAAAGGAATGATCCTTCAACTCTGCCATAGATGGTTTATTATTGCCTTTGGTAAATGAATCGCAGATCAGGGCGTGCTGCTTGAAGAGACGGCCAGTCGATCTCGGAAGCTGTGCTAAGGTCAGCACTAATGGTATTAGGAGAATAAGATATGCGAAACAGAGAATTGGCGTTTGTGTGTCGGCTTCCGGGTCGCTATTCGCAAGTTAAATCGAACTCCTGCCGGCGCGCTACCTGACCTTCTGGTTCGCAGAACGAATGAAGCCATTGTGGTGTACGGTGATCTGTGCGTACACGAAAGGAGCGTCCTAGGAGGTAGTGACGAAAATGTTGCAAAAACTTTACAAAAGCCAACATCTCTCGGTGCGTCGTAGAATACCTTGTCTCCCTCTTATCTAACCGCCGACTAGCGTACGCTATGCCCCGCTCCTGTCCATCTTGTGCTATTTGAGACAGGACTGCTCCAATAGCTGACGAGCTAGCATCTGTATCAAGTATAAACTTACCCTCTCTAGCCGAAATGTCCGGAAGAGCTAGTATGGGTGGAGCGGCAAGACATGACTTCAAAGTGCTAAATGCCTGTTGACATTCTGTGGTCCACAAAAATTTTCGTCCTTTATACGTCAGGCGATGTAAAGGTGCTGCCAGGGATGCGAAATCGCGTACAAAACGTCTGTAGTAAGAAGCGAGCCCCAGGAAGCTGTGAACATTCTCAGCAGATTTGGGTTGTGGCCAGTTAATAATGGCGCTCGTTTTTTCCTTATCTGTTGCTACTCCATCTTCCGTAATGCGATGAAATAAATAACACAAATCAGATGATTCACTCTTGTTGGTAATGCATGCTGATTTTGCCTTGATAGGCTTTCAATTGTAATCTTATTTTGTTTAATTTCATTATAAAATGTATTCAGTTTAAAATTAATGGGAGATATATATTAAGTCACATCATAAAGAGTGTCTGATCTGTTTTCTATCCAAGCCACATTGATTGATATTATGTTGTATTTTCACCCAGAGAAATAAGTTTTCACCAAACATATGTAGCTTCTGATGTATCTTTGATTAATTTTTCCAGGTATAAGACTACTTTAAAAGTAGTGCATTCTTCAATCGCTGGGAAATAACGTCAAAAATAAACTGAAATTTATTATCCTATTTGTATCGAATTTGAGTGGACATATTACCGATGACATAATTGTGTTATTGCTGAAAACTTAGCCACTAATGAACTTTAGAAATTGTGAATAATTTACGACACATCTAGTCTTGTATGACAAATGATCAGATTAAGGTGGTCTGAAGATTTCTCTGTGAGCTGGATTTGTCCTGGTTTTATTGTTAAAAAGGTTTTACATACACTAAAACTAATCGCTAGCATTCATTTAAAGCCTGATAAATGGTTACCTCACACGAAATTAGGTCCTGGAACCTATATATTAAATATGGTTGATAAGCAGCTTTTAAGAACACTTATCTACAAATATATGAAATAAATTTCAGAGTAGTTGATAGGAAAACTCGGAATCCATGAATGTAACTTGGGAAGAAATATATAACAAAGTACCCACCTCCCAGATCATATACTTTATTGTTTAAAATAAAGATATTATAATTTATCATCATCAAGAAAGGTTACTTACATCTTCAATCTCATTACCCATTCAATTGGACACTAACAACAATGGATTTGTTAGTGAATTTTGATTTAGTAGGTTTCAAAGTATTTCGTCATAACTAAATCAATTTAATAAACAAGATATTAACCACCGAAAAATTCCCATCATAATAAAACACATGAACAAAGAATATTCTTTTCAAAAAATTCTCCGGGTCCCACAATTATATATCCAAATTAATAATCAAAAAAGTAACCAGATTTGAAGCAAAATACATCGTCTAACATTATAGCGTGGGAACTTAGCATTGTAAAATAAAATCGTTAATGTTGGAATGACTAATATGAAGTATTGACTTGAATACTTTAATACGCTAAATGAAATTATGAGATTAATGATCAGAATAATTATAGTTGACATGTACGATGCTTTAAAGACGAAGAATTCAACATTCCATATTCTGTGTAAAACTTCTTTCTACCTAAACAAACATATATAAAGAATATGTCACAGGAAGTAAATGAAATATGGGATGTTGTATTGTTCGAACGTATTATCTCTTGGGTTAGCTGAGTTGGCTGTCCGACAGATACACATTATTGGTCATTTTGTATTTAACTACTTATAGCGTTTAAAGTAGCTTGTATCGTGTAATGAAATAAGCCTGATGACTAGTGGGGGGAAAGTATGTATATATGATTTTAATTTAGATATGGAGCAGACTAAACTTGTTGAGTTGTACAGGAGAACATTGTCATAAAGCCATGTATGTCACAAATGGGGTCAGAAATTTTCAAAACCCATTATCAAACCTTATAGTTTACTCTTTCTGGTTGCGAAAATCAAAATACATCAAACATATGTGAATGATTTCCTCTCAGCTATCCTCAAACACCTGTAGTTGAATAATGTCCATTCTAATGTTATCTGATTAAAATAACTAACCACTATGCTGTATTTGATCACAAAGTCATTGTTTATACAGTGAAATATAAAACATAATTAATCAACATCTATAAACTGATTTGTTGAAGCATAATTTCTTTGTGACTATTAGTATAATAATCCATCTTAAATTGGATTCGTAAGAGTTCCTATTGTTTACTAAAAGAATTACAAAAAGATCAAACTTGTAGTAAATGTCTGACTTTTAACTAACAAGTAGCTATTTGTGGACTACTTCATATGATAGTTGTCAATAAATATTTGATGTGGGGTCTTTTAGTATTGTAAAATTTCTTTAGTATTCAGTTTTATTCATTAAAACCAGTTAGCTATTTATTCAAGGTGACTGACACATCCACTTATTGTATTTCCTTTGAATTTTTCGGGCCTTAATTCTAAATGAATTTGAGTAATCTGTAAATCTTTGATGAACTCTTTTTAAACATATGAATCTATCTAAAATTGAATATTCTCAAGTAAATTGTGAATTGAATAAACATGCTTACCATTGAGTCTATCGGACCATTCTAACTAAATAACAGTGTAAAATAACAAGTTAAAACGAAATATTTGCTTACAAAAACTTGATCATCGATACAGAATCACAAATAAATTTCAATTAGTTAAATGTCTAAGTGTTCACAACACTTCAAACCACAACCAAAGAAATGTACATCCTTTAACAAGTATGTAAGAATAATCTACATACGATAAATTAAACAAAAATAGATACCTCTTACAAAGTCAATATTTTCAGGGAACAAATTGAAATGTGAACTTTAGAACATCAAATATGTAGGTTGTAATGAGTAAACATACTTTTAATGACCTTACACAAAATGAGAACGAACTACTAAGAATGTTAGGGGAGTACAGTTACAATCATAAAATGAATTTAACGCCAAGAATATATCTAAGTTCTTAGAAATATCAGCATATTATAATGCAGAGATATTATAGATAACATGTTGAAAATGATTGTCAAATTTGTGTATAGCAAAAAGGAAAGCAGATAGGAAGGATATAAAATTAAAAATTACAAATCAGAATTAACTTTAGTATATTGTAATCCATGGAAAACGACCGAACAATGGAGGAAAAACGTTGGAAATCGTAAATAGAATGAACACTTAATAACTTTAAGAATATTTGAAGTGGAACTTTTAAAGATTTATAACCAGAAATTGTATTTTTCCATTATTTATTTACTGAAATTTATTACGCAAGTGATACTTCTGATTATAGCTTAAGAAAATCTTAAGAAGAAACGTTCCATTTTCAATTTATCATCATTTACGTCCACCTTAAATCAGCTAGGCTTCCCACGGAAATTCAAGCGAAGCTATTTAAATGATAAAGTTATAACCTCAGGAATACAGAGTTAGAATAACTGTTTGAACAGAATATAGTTAGTTACCAACGGAAGCTATCAAATTTACTCATTGAAATCACTCATGTAAAGCATTCAACTCTATTAATACATGGTATATTTTGAATAAGATGTAATTATAGAACTCTTTTTTTCATAAATAAAACTGAGATTAGAATAAAGTCTTAGCGAAGAGAATAATGAATGGTAAGTTATAGCTAGAATAAAACTTTTATCATGGACCTCCTTACAGACCTCAGTTAATTGACAAATCTTGAATTCGTTTAGATGTTTTATTATTTTTTTTAAAAAAAGTACAAATCTATTCTTTAGAGAAACTAATAAGATTACATGATAGATAACCAGTTGAATGAAATCAACCATAGATATACACACATCCTTGGAATTAATTCAACTCAAAATATCATCACTGTGAAATGAATAATTAAAGCAACAACAACAACAACAACAAAAAATTGAGAACAGATTTTTGACCTGTCATATTTTTGTAAGAGAAAAAAGGTAGACAACAATGTCATATTCACATAAGTAACATTATTTAAACCTTAATGCTCTCTCTTATAGTATATACATTGAGATTATCATATCAATAGTAATCGTAACAATATGAATAACAATGATGTATGAATCAAACTTTATCCATATATACATTTGAAAACAATACAAAATTGAACTCAATCACATACATTGTCTTCCTTAACATGATTATCATAATAATTGAGATGAATAAAAGAAAAGCTCAGATTAGTTTGAAAGAATAAGGATTAATCCATAACATTATGATGAGTCTACTCCTGAATAATGATATTTCTTAATATAAAAGTTAACTAACTAATATCATGATATATATATTTCATAAAACTGCCAAACGAACACGCACATTTTGAAGACAAAAAAAGGATGATCTGTCTAACTAATTGAGGTCACTTTTGCCTATCATTTCTTTCTATTTGGGTGTATGAATATATATATGAGTACTTTAAGAAAAGATTAGCATAAAATAATCTATCAGTATAAGTAAATGAATTACCGGGCTTGAAGTGTGTAGATCACTAACGTAGATAATCTATAACGAATGATTGAGGGCCTACTGGAATTAGACGAGAATAGTGTAACCAAAACTAACTTTGAAGTTACACCTCACGGTCAAAACCAAAAGTCGATTACCTCTTCGACGTAACAAGGTACTATGGCTTCTTTGAAAACCGTATAACACAAAGGACGTTATTACGGAAATATATTAGTAAGAACGAGCACAAAGAAGATTTTGAGACCACCACAGCATGGGTCAGTCCATGGCATACGATTAGCTGATACTCGTTGATTGTCATTGACCTTGACAGGGATCGATAATCTGTTCCATATTCAGTGACCCAAATGCTGGATCGTTTAGTTAGAGCTCAGTGACATTTCATTGGCCATAAAAGTATTCACTAAAATATTTTTGTGAAAGCATTGTGCGAAATTTCAGAGTAAATTAGTTTATGAACAAGTATCAAAATGAGATAATTAAAGAAATTACAATTCCATGGAAAGAAATCAAAAGGAAAAAATGAAATGGATCGAAAACAATTATGCACTTGATTACAATAGAAAAACACAACAAAACAATCACCGATAAATGTTATACACAAAATACACCTGGACACTGTTCTACAACACGTCTATCAATGACAATGCATACAATCTACATCCATCACTCATATATCGAAGTATTTCACTAATGATAAGCTTTCTCATTATTTCTATGCAGTTTGAAACTGTCTATTCATTGACACAAATGAAAACTAATTAATTTTCCCACCTGTACACTATACTACACTTGGCACTTGAATGACACTCATAATTCATCACAAATTATTGTGAAATCGAAAACAGTGTGGTCCACTTTCTTCAACATTTCTGACTGACTGACTGACTCTCTTAGGTGTTGTCACACAACTCGAAGTCCAAATACAATACAACACTGACTATCAATCTCCAATCGTCCAATTATCCACACATACTAATACAATATTGACTACATTGTCGATAAACACTCCAGTTACAGAAATCTCATGCTGGTACTTGATTGAAATGACCAAACAATTCGAATACAAAATAGATTTTGTCAAATAGATTTACTCAATAACTAATTAATTTGATTTGCACAGTGATACTGCAACTGTCGGACAGTTTCCCACACAAACTTTGGAGAAAGTGATTTGAAACATATATAATTCAGTGAACGAATGAAGGAATGCATGTATGTATACACAATGTGCATGTAGGTACGGGTAAATATCACACACAGATAAATAAATAAATTAAAAATATTATTCAAGTGGTCGGATATCTCAAATAATCGTGTCTCATTTGAAGTGCTTCTGTAAGTGATTAACTTATATTTATTGATATGAGAGTGAATATTTTGGCATAGATACACACAATTTCGAATGACCGTTCCACTTATTGTTTACAAAACAACAATAATAGAGATAATAATAATAATCATAATATGTACATTGTTGGATAATGATCACAATCGTTGTGTTAAATATGTGAAAATGCAGTCAAGTGAGAAAAATCGTGTGTATTTGTGCGTGTGTTTTTTGAGGAGGAAGTTCTTCTCACCATTCTCATCTTTATCCCTCTCAACAATTCATTGTTCATTTCTACTTGACTTGGATAATAATGAACAACTTGACTAGATCATACTGATGAGGTAGATTTGCGTTGAAGTAGTCAGTATTGTTTTGTATGTAGAGTGATTCGTGCAATTTAGTTTCCCTTTTAAACTACCCACAAACCAGATTTAAACACCTACTCTTTTGAAGGAGGAGGTGAATTAGAAGACAACAATGAATGTCTGTACATTAAGTGGAACGGTTTCCATGATTTACAAATGGACTCCCATCAAATCACTCGACTAACTACAATGTAATCACTCAGAAGCTGATGAATATGACAGAAAGTTGTAAGCGATATGAACAACACTCATATATGACAGTAAATTGCCAGCTAATGTTAACAAACAAATAGAAACTTAACTAGTAGGAACAGTCAGTTTTCATGAATCAGGAAGGTGTCCGGCCAATAAGGTGGTAAATCAGTGTTGAAGCTTCATTCCAAACTCAGATCATCATCAATACTGTTTCAGTGATGAGTGCTGCTACTGCACAATATGTACATCAGTTTCCCTTCACATCATTCAAAGTGTTGATATTACATGGAATCATCCATCCACATTTAACTAATGTGTTCGAATTCTTAGTTCCTATGATAACGTACAAATGTGGTGAAATATTATGCACCATCGACATGAATGACTTTCGTAAAACTGAAATGATTAGGTGTAGATTTCAATCCGTCACATCATCAACAACAACACAAATGTTACTCATCATTCAACAATCCAAAGTTATATATATGCATATATATGCACCTTGACTGTGCCTAACAGACATCAATATCAGAGTTTCCCATCAATCACTAACACACATATGAGTTTAGTATTATTTGTTGACTACCGTTTAGAATATAGTGATTTTGTTGTGTCGTTTGGGAATTGATTTAAATATATATGCATCAATGTCTACGGTGATAGATGATGTGTAGACATTGACTTGTTTGACTCTGATGTGTAACAGTTCGAGTTATTGAAACAAGACTGCTTTGAGTTGTTCCGGTCAATGTAATTGTTGATAACTAGTACAAACGACCATTAGAACTCAATGAGGATGATCTCGGTCGTATATCGTTTAGTAATTTGATAAACAATGTCATGTTTCTTCTGTAATGCCGATCACGTATTGTCATATGAGAAGAGATTGTGGTCATCAGGTTGATAATTCCTTGGCATTTAAATACTGAGCAAGATTAGTGGACTACTACACAGTTGTTGTTTCCTGATTCTGAATTTATTCGACAATGTGTCTGCTTCACGGGTCTAATGTTCAGTGATGTGACTGATTTGGGGTTTCACTACTGTGTATGCATATAAATCCATGCGTATGACTGATGCATGAGTAATTGGTTTAGTCTACGAACACAAATTGAATTTACTTGTCTGAATAAATGTTGTGTGAATTACCTTTCAGTTAGTCGGTTATGGTTATCTATTTTGAGATTAATCAACTTGATACATCTAAACTACCGAATGAAAATGGCATAAACAAAACAGTGTAAACTAGTTGTTTTGCTCTATCACAGAGATATTTATCACTGAACTGGATTGTAAAATTATTCAAGAGAGACCATCGTTCACTGTTCACCAAAAGACTATTCTTTGGAATTCAAATTCTGGGAATCACGAATTCACTATATCTTTAAGCAAATGACAAGTCAGGTAAGAATAAGCGTTTAAAGTAGTGGGAGAAAGCAACCAACAAATTCTATAGTTGTAAATAACTTGGAATTTATCTCTTTTAGCTCAATATATTCCTCTGTTACAAAAATGTATGGAGTTGTGCATCATCATCATCATCATCATTATGTTGACTGCCAATAACATTCTACTCAATCGAACACTCAAATTTAATAGTCATTAATCAAACTCTTCTCATTTATTCATCCAAACAGTTAGTTAGTCAGTTACTTATTCAATAGTTCTCATATCACAACAACTATAACACTTCTATTCAATATCTATTGAAATCGATCTAATACAAAATAAAACTAGTCAATAAAATCAATTCATTCACAGTTGAGAACAACAGACAATTCCATATAAAATGATGGCTTCAATAAAACAATAAATACTCTCATCACGCAGTACAATACACTGCAATCATCAATATAATACACTTGATATGGGATTAATGGTACTTGAAATGATCAAAAGTGGAATATTCGGTTATATTGAATACTCATGAGGACAGTTGACTCTTTTTCATTCTATATCACAATAATGAAGTGAGTAAGTTGTCAAATAGTTTCTCAACTGTTCATTTCTAATATATGTGAGAATTAGTTACAATGGTAGATGGATACAGAGGATTGAATTGTTTTCACTTATTTTACCCTTACTGTTTCAAGTGGTCATCCTAATAGAAGTGTATTTGTAAATAACTGAAATGAGCTCATCAATACATAAATATATTTGTGTGTGAGAAAGAGAGAGAGTGAGAGTTGGTAGTTCTCATAGATACATTTTCGAGTGACCAGTTGACTTACTGTGTTGTTAATAATAATAATAATAATAACCATAAATGGTTTTACTCACAACTACTGAAATTTGAGCGTTGCGTTTTTCCAACGGTTGTTGTGTATGAACTTTCATATAAATTCTTATTCAACACTGACCTATGAATAAATAGAAAATGCCGACACAAGGAACTAATTATTTTATAGTAATAACTAGGCGCTTATAAAATCCTTGAATGATTTCGGCAACATCTACGGATAACAGAACTGAACTTTTCACTTCATTTAAATTAATCATTAAATGAATTCTGTTCTCTGGAACATGTAATATCTACCGAAATAAAAATAATAATTACCAAACTTCCAAATTTGAATACAGGTGATTACAAGCATGGTAATGTATTCCTTCCTGTTATGACATAATCAATAGAAGAGAATGTATTTAGGAAATAGTTAAACAACAAATAAACTTTTTGCTAATAAATAAGTGAAGATATGAGGGAATCTAGCGCAATAACGTTCCGTCATTGATTACAAAAGCTTGAGTTTGAAGATGAAAACAACTCTTTGAATTGCTTATATTTGTCGACAACGTATGTGGACAAACATGCTTTTAATTTATATAATATTTGTGTATATGTATATTTTGCCATATTCATACCAAGTTTGATTTTATTGACTAGTTTTATTTTGTATTAGATCGATTTCAATAGATATTGAATAGAAGTGTTATAGTTGTTGTGATATGAGAACTATTGAATAAGTAACTGACTAACTAACTGTTTGGATGAATAAATGAGAAGAGTTTGATTAATGACTATTAAATTTGAGTGTTCGATTGAGTAGAATGTTATTGACAGTCAACATAATGATGATGATGATGATGATGCACAACTCCATACATTTTTGTAACAGAGGAATATATTGAGCTAAAAGAGATAAATTCCAAGTTATTTACAACTATAGAATTTGTTGGTTGCTTTCTCCCACTACTTTAAACGCTTATTCTTACCTGACTTGTCATTTGCTTAAAGATATAGTGAATTCGTGATTCCCAGAATTTGAATTCCAAAGAATAGTCTTTTGGTGAACAGTGAACGATGGTCTCTCTTGAATAATTTTACAATCCAGTTCAGTGATAAATATCTCTGTGATAGAGCAAAACAACTAGTTTACACTGTTTTGTTTATGCCATTTTCATTCGGTAGTTTAGATGTATCAAGTTGATTAATCTCAAAATAGATAACCATAACCGACTAACTGAAAGGTAATTCACACAACATTTATTCAGACAAGTAAATTCAATTTGTGTTCGTAGACTAAACCAATTACTCATGCATCAGTCATACGCATGGATTTATATGCATACACAGTAGTGAAACCCCAAATCAGTCACATCACTGAACATTAGACCCGTGAAGCAGACACATTGTCGAATAAATTCAGAATCAGGAAACAACAACTGTGTAGTAGTCCACTAATCTTGCTCAGTATTTAAATGCCAAGGAATTATCAACCTGATGACCACAATCTCTTCTCATATGACAATACGTGATCGGCATTACAGAAGAAACATGACATTGTTTATCAAATTACTAAACGATATACGACCGAGATCATCCTCATTGAGTTCTAATGGTCGTTTGTACTAGTTATCAACAATTACATTGACCGGAACAACTCAAAGCAGTCTTGTTTCAATAACTCGAACTGTTACACATCAGAGTCAAACAAGTCAATGTCTACACATCATCTATCACCGTAGACATTGATGCATATATATTTAAATCAATTCCCAAACGACACAACAAAATCACTATATTCTAAACGGTAGTCAACAAATAATACTAAACTCATATGTGTGTTAGTGATTGATGGGAAACTCTGATATTGATGTCTGTTAGGCACAGTCAAGGTGCATATATATGCATATATATAACTTTGGATTGTTGAATGATGAGTAACATTTGTGTTGTTGTTGATGATGTGACGGATTGAAATCTACACCTAATCATTTCAGTTTTACGAAAGTCATTCATGTCGATGGTGCATAATATTTCACCACATTTGTACGTTATCATAGGAACTAAGAATTCGAACACATTAGTTAAATGTGGATGGATGATTCCATGTAATATCAACACTTTGAATGATGTGAAGGGAAACTGATGTACATATTGTGCAGTAGCAGCACTCATCACTGAAACAGTATTGATGATGATCTGAGTTTGGAATGAAGCTTCAACACTGATTTACTACCTTATTGGCCGGACACCTTCCTGATTCATGAAAACTGACTGTTCCTACTAGTTAAGTTTCTATTTGTTTGTTAACATTAGCTGGCAATTTACTGTCATATATGAGTGTTGTTCATATCGCTTACAACTTTCTGTCATATTCATCAGCTTCTGAGTGATTACATTGTAGTTAGTCGAGTGATTTGATGGGAGTCCATTTGTAAATCATGGAAACCGTTCCACTTAATGTACAGACATTCATTGTTGTCTTCTAATTCACCTCCTCCTTCAAAAGAGTAGGTGTTTAAATCTGGTTTGTGGGTAGTTTAAAAGGGAAACTAAATTGCACGAATCACTCTACATACAAAACAATACTGACTACTTCAACGCAAATCTACCTCATCAGTATGATCTAGTCAAGTTGTTCATTATTATCCAAGTCAAGTAGAAATGAACAATGAATTGTTGAGAGGGATAAAGATGAGAATGGTGAGAAGAACTTCCTCCTCAAAAACACACGCACAAATACACACGATTTTTCTCACTTGACTGCATTTTCACATATTTAACACAACGATTGTGATCATTATCCAACAATGTACATATTATGATTATTATTATTATCTCTATTATTGTTGTTTTGTAAACAATAAGTGGAACGGTCATTCGAAATTGTGTGTATCTATGCCAAAATATTCACTCTCATATCAATAAATATAAGTTAATCACTTACAGAAGCACTTCAAATGAGACACGATTATTTGAGATATCCGACCACTTGAATAATATTTTTAATTTATTTATTTATCTGTGTGTGATATTTACCCGTACCTACATGCACATTGTGTATACATACATGCATTCCTTCATTCGTTCACTGAATTATATATGTTTCAAATCACTTTCTCCAAAGTTTGTGTGGGAAACTGTCCGACAGTTGCAGTATCACTGTGCAAATCAAATTAATTAGTTATTGAGTAAATCTATTTGACAAAATCTATTTTGTATTCGAATTGTTTGGTCATTTCAATCAAGTACCAGCATGAGATTTCTGTAACTGGAGTGTTTATCGACAATGTAGTCAATATTGTATTAGTATGTGTGGATAATTGGACGATTGGAGATTGATAGTCAGTGTTGTATTGTATTTGGACTTCGAGTTGTGTGACAACACCTAAGAGAGTCAGTCAGTCAGTCAGAAATGTTGAAGAAAGTGGACCACACTGTTTTCGATTTCACAATAATTTGTGATGAATTATGAGTGTCATTCAAGTGCCAAGTGTAGTATAGTGTACAGGTGGGAAAATTAATTAGTTTTCATTTGTGTCAATGAATAGACAGTTTCAAACTGCATAGAAATAATGAGAAAGCTTATCATTAGTGAAATACTTCGATATATGAGTGATGGATGTAGATTGTATGCATTGTCATTGATAGACGTGTTGTAGAACAGTGTCCAGGTGTATTTTGTGTATAACATTTATCGGTGATTGTTTTCTTTTGAATTGTTATTTTTATTATCGGCCTTATATTGCTTAATTATTTGAATACATTTTATCGTAACTTTTCTTGAATTCGTTTAGTTTCGATATTATGACATCGTTTCTTTTTAACTTAACTTTTTTATTCTTGTATATTTCAATGGTTAAAATCATCAGTCAATTGATGCTAGATCACTATGGGAAACCTGGAAGGACTGGACGGCTGTTTCGTCCTGGTATTGGACTCACAAGCAGTGCGCTTCCGCGATCCCGCACCCCGTGAATCTTCATATCTTTTAATTCAACTCTTCATCAGTCGTTTTTGATCTTTTAACTAACCTAACATCATAAGCCTTTTTCTACTGTTTATTTAGTCAGTGTTATACGATTACTATTAACTTTGATTACTTTTGTCGTTAGCATTGTATATACACAGTGTTATCTCATATCATATGATTGATGATATTAGACTTGTGATCGTCATTGATTACCGATATTTGTAAACAGTCGAATATTTATGTTTGATTATTCTAATTGATTTCTTTCTTTCGAAATTCATGAGAAATAACTTTGTTTCAATGTTATTTTCTTTTTAAAATGAATAACAATCATTTGTGTTTGAAAGGTACTAATTGACTTCTATACTGGTTAATTATTTATCACTTTCAACATAAAAGTAACGATAAGAATAGTTATTGATGTTAAACACGTAAAAGAAAATTGGACATAGTTTCTTTTCCCTTTCTTTCTTTTTTATTTCATTCACACCTTCTAATCGTTAATTTACCATTTAATATTAAGTCAATTACTTTCCGATTGCTTTTTAATATGTCATGATAATATTTCAAATTATTGTCCTTATTATTAGCTAAATATTAGAGACATGATAATTATACAATCTTATGTATAATATAGACAAATTTATAACTTAATCAAAGTTAATTGACTGTTTTGTAAAATTTAAAAAGAAAAACAAAATCAGATCCAATTACTTTATATTATCACCTATTATTGATGAAACATCTTACTAGTCTGTCTAGAAATAAAGTAAATTATATGAATGAACTTGTACGTATTCATGTGTGTGTGTGTGTGCGCGAATGTTTATTTGTTTATTTACTGACTTATCCCTAGTATTAACAACAACATCTTGAAAATGAAAAAAAAAAGAAAAAGAACAGTATCTAGGTCTTTATTCAGTAGAATATATCGGATAGAGACGATGATGATGATAATAGCGTTCACTATGAGACGATAACAACACGATGGCCATCAGAATAATAATTATGACAAAATCAAGCCTTCATTTCAAGTAATACTGTAATTTGATTTTAACATGTGTATATATCTCTAGGTGTCTATGTAGGTTTGTTTGCTTAAACATTCAACTTTTATTATAGATATATAAAGAAAAGTAAATATAGAATGATGTACTATTATTGTAAAAATGACCAAATGAACTTAGGGAAAAAATAGAGAAGTAGACAATATAATAATAGACAATTAAAAGTTCATAATCACCTTAAACAGTTGTTTATTATTAAAGGCGAAAAATCATCTTAAAATATCAGACAAAAATTACTTTGGTTACTAATATTAGATTATTCTCCTTTGATTACATAAAATTAAGGCGACCTGCTTGAATAACTGGACTACCTGTTCTTACCACCTAGGTATTTCGACAAGTTATCCGTTTTTGTTTGTTTTAACATATCATTATGTCTACTAATCGCGTGAAATATTCAGGTGCGTTTATAAAATGTTTACAACCTTTCACTGTATAAGTTACGAAGAGTACAATCAGCAACATCGTGGCGACTGGCAACATCCATTAAAAAAAGTGAACATTATTCACATGTCAATTCCTGAAACTACTAATATCTGACTGACGATCACTTAATATTTATCTTGAGGATCGATCAAGAAATAAGAAACAGAAACATGTTGAAATACTTTGTGTCCTGGGAATTTTATATTGTGCCAACAATATAATATTGAATGAAGCTATTAATAATAAATAATAATAATACCTTTTATTTCATGTATGTTTTTAAGACCAATTTATCGAAGGATTTTGGTATGCAACTATTGTTGACAATCTAGTCAGTTATGATATAATTATGTGATAATTAGGACAAGTTATAATATTTGTTTATAGGATAATTTATTTTCAGTTTCAAAGTTTGTGCTAATGATGTCGTTCAGAAGAACGATGAAAGCTATACGATCAAACCATCCAGCTCAGAGGACAAAACTCTATCAAAATGTCACAATGATGGCCTAGCTTAGATAGACTCATGAATTCAATCATTAAAATTACTACTATCTTCACGAATCCCCATTTCGATACATATATTTAATAAAACTAAAATGTTTTTGATACTAATCTCTGAATTATGTTGCTCAATTTATGAAAAATGTCACCTTACTTTTTAATAATTATTGTTGAAAAAAACAAGGATCACTGGACATTTTCATCATAAACTAGGACTAATCAAAATTGTTTACTGATGACCTAAAATGAAACTGATTTTCGAGTCCCAGATTTATTTAAATGATATTAAAATTAACCCAGTTTTTAATGAACAAAATTGTCATTCAAATTGATCGATGATTTACTGTGTCCCTACTGATATGGTTAACCTTACAGGTAACAGGTTCTCATTATAACCCCCCCCCATTTTTTGAAAAACTCAAACCAAATTATATGTTCGATATCAAACTACCCTCGTACAAGGTTTAATTACTTAGCCGAAACTAAGATTCTACATTCTTATTTAATTAAACCATAAAACAATCTGAGAAGTATAATTATAGCATACCAATCCATGTATTAAATCGCCAACCAAATAGACTTGCCTCAAGAAACGGATTATTATTACTTTCTATAGAAATAAACACATCCAGATAGTATGTAAATCAACTTATCTCTATTGTTACAATTTACTTAAAAATATATTTAAAATAAGCACTATGATAAAAGAATGTATACCTCATTGAGACAGTCAATATATTTTGTAGCTCAAAATAAATCTGTTTACCCTAATATTCCATTATATGACCTGTGATTTATTCAATTCCAGACAGGACCTATTCAGATTGTTGACATTCTAGGTAAACAGATTACATTTCTATCTTTGTTTTTCGATTTTAGGGGAAAAAAAAGAATTGAAATAACTAAATATAAAACTAATCATCTATTCAATCTTGAATAAATTATGGTCAAATAGATTGAAATAATCCTGTCAAACAAACAACTACTCATCAGATAGGATTAGATCAGATTAGATTTCATTTATATTTTAGGTAAAAAATTTTTCCTCTCTCAATAATATGAAAAAAAAGGCGCCAATAATCATAAATATTCATTGAATATAGCTTCTTAATTGTATTGTTTCAATTTATCAATTACAGTTTTCTATACTATTTTTTTTGAACATTTGTTTATGAATAACACTATTTACATCTAATTAAGAGATGTATTTAAGTAAGAGGAATATCACAAAGTACTCAATTAAATGACAGAAATCTATCATATATGAATATAGAATACACTATAGAGTACACTATATATGAGTAGTATATAGTTAATAATGATAATTTTATCATTGACTCATATTGAAATATGTATTGTTCAAATATAAATTAATTATCTATGCAATTCACTATACGCCATATGTACACAGATAAGTTAAGGTTGTTTTGTTTTTTTAATTTAGAAAAATTTCATTCGAATGAAATAAACAAAGTGTATGTTTGTTTTTCAATTATTATTTACAAAACTCCTCCCCCCCCAAAAAAATATTAATATTAGGTTGTCTAGACAGATAGTGTGATATGATGCTAGAATAATGTTTATTAAAAATGAATTGTATTGCTGAGTACTGTTTTGTAATTAACTCATATTACAATGGTATCTTTATTTATGAAAGTCTATTTCAGTTTTTATCATACCTAAGTGAATATTTTCCATAACAATTAAATAAATATTTTTTTATAGTTGAATTCATAAGTCAATTGAAGCTAGACCACCATGGAAAACCTGGAAGCATTGGACGGCCGTTTTGTCCTATTAAGGGACTTCTCAGCAGTGTCCATCCACGATCCCGCCTCTCGTGATCCTAACTCAGGACCATCAGTCTCGCGAGCGTATGCTTAACCTCTAGACTACTGAGCAGGCATCCAACCAATCCAAGAGATTGAGCCACCGTACTTCTGAGGGGTCCCATACTAGGACGAAACGGTCGTCTAGTGCTTGCAGGTTTTCCATGGTGGTCTAGCTTCAATTGACTCATGAATTCAACTATAGAAAATTTACTGAAATCTCCACAAAACCTCTTCTGATAATTAAATAAATGGTATGAATATGGAATTAATTCCTTTTTTAAAAATCATCTGTTATTGATAGGAGCTTTAAAATATCTTTTTTCAGAGATATGTTATTGAAATCATTGACTGATATATAATCACATTAAGTTACCTTTACTTGTTGTGTACACGTTGGTTTTATCCTTAAGTCTAGTATTGCCAGTATTACTGTTTTACTGGATGAGATTTTATGGAGACTTGACATAATTAGTTGTAAGTTAGTTGTTTTAGCTTAACTTATGAGATATTAGTTTTACGCCCACACAAGATCACGTTTGAGGTAGAACTCAGAATATCATGAGTTTATAAAGAATACAATACGCAGAATTTGATTTTCTTGTTTCATTTCATTCATAATTACTGTTAGAATGGATCGAAATACTAGGTTGTTTCAATTATTTTTAAAAATATCCCAAAGAAGTAGCAGAATAAAATAATGTTCAACTGCGAATTACATATGTCATTCAGATAATTTATCCAATTTTATGTCATTTTCAGTTTCAGGAAGATACATTTATTGAGAGAATTCTATCTAAAATTCTATGGCAGTTCATTCTTAACATTATTTATTATCACAATCGAAAACATTATTAATGATCATTAGTTTGAACAAAGTAATCACATTTAATTTCGAAACTAACTGAATAAAATAATTGAATCAAATATACTGATTTAGAAACTAATATGCTTGATGTATTTTCGATATCTATCAGTCATTTGATATTTTGTGAAGTATTATTTGACTATGTTTGCCTTTGCTGTTCATGAAGATAATTTAAAATTGTACTTGATCTTTATTACAGGCCGTTATCAACTGGGGACTAACTAGAAATTAGGGAAAACCAAAATATTTTTTTGGTTCTATTCTATAACAAAGAGCAGTCATAACTCCAAGAGACATCAAATCCAAGTGGTTCATATATCTTAGTAGGAGAGTTACTGCTATAAAAAGATCAGTTTGGAACACAGTGGCTTAAGCTCCCAACTTCACTCAGTTTACGCTATTAAACGATATAGTTAGATTCACTGTTGCTTAACCGCCTCATTTTTGACATAGTCAAACTCCTTCAGTTGAGATTTCTCACTTTAAAAAAATCGAGGATAATGCTTCTTATGATCCCTAGTTCTTATCGATTTTCCAAATGATATCGATCCATCAAAAGTTCGGTCTTATCATTATCTCTGCTAATTAGTCAACAAAATATTAAACTATATTTGCGATTAACGCAAAGCAATATCAAAAACCCTCCCTATTTAATTATGTCACATAGATACACTAGTATCCGACAGACTAGTCTGGTTGGTTTATCAATAATGACTCCTTATAAACAGATATCATATGATCAATTTACTAGTCGAAATTAATTGATTCCATATTCGCTAGTAATTAACTTGTTTTTTCCCCTATAAACAAATATCACTAAACATTCAATACGACTCATGTTTGTTTTATCACAAAACTCAATCTTATTTACTGCTTTATTCTTTTCTTTTGTTATAATATTGTTTCGTTTTAGATTCAAACATATTTTGTAGGTGTTATAATTTCCGGTGAACATTGAAATACCATGTACTTATATAATTTTATGCATAAGTAAGTCTTATATTCGATAAAATAGTCGTTGTGTTACATTCCATTTTTTTTCCACCGACAGGTGTAAGTAACAAAAAAGAAACGAATTCGTACTTTTAGGAATTTATGTTTCTTTCCGTTTGAAATTAAATAATCTAATCAGATCTAAAGCACACTACACACACATACACACACAAAGTTTTTATAAAAATTTATACAAGTTCTATATCAGTGGATTATCAACATTCAATGTTCGTTCTTTGCAATTGTTTGTTTTAACAATGAGCAGGTGTAAAATATAGATCTTCTTTTCCAACATCATTAGAAACATCGTTTGTCTTCGGAAGAAAAAGTGAACTAAAAGAATTTTTTATGATTACAACATGGTAATTAGATTCAATTCACAGATATTTGTGTGATTTATAGGCCCGAAAAAAAAACATGAAACAAGAATATATGTAACAATAAATTCAATTATTATACAATTTAAAGTCTTGATTTTTCTTGAGGAACGTCCTTTTATTTTGTTTATTTTTAAGTTACTCTTTTTCGTATTGATGAGGGTAGTTTACGAATGAAAGAAAAAAAACTGCCATTTTTCACAAGTAGTACCCTGTTGATAGATTAGAATCAGATCAAAATTTATCTTAGTAAGATGAGAGAGATTTACTTTCACAAGAATTATTTCTTAAATTCTTGTTACATTCATGAATTTTCTGCCTCAAGTGATTAGCTACATTCATTGTTGAAGATGAGAAATATTGAAGAAGTTGTAGATCGCTTATTAGTAACTTAATTTATGGATTTCACAAGTGCTTCAGAAATCTTGTGATCATGATTTAGAGGAAATTTACATTGATGTTCTGGTCAAATAATTAAATTCACTTGTTCGACACAGACAAACTGTTACATCTTAATATGTTTACATAAGCCGCTGTTGAGACCAATTCAAAAAGTAAACTAATCTGATGACAAGTGAATCTTAATGACCACCTTGAAGCCACTTAGTGTCATTTGCAATATTTAATAAACCATAGGTTCGATTTTTGTGTACGCAGTCAAATGATTCGTAATTTTGTGAAGGTGTTGAAAGTGGGACTCAACGATCAATCTGTAGGTTGTCAACAGGGAGAAATGAACTTCGTCAGTATTTATTTTCAAGAAATTATTTGTCATAATACTTACAAACGATCATAATATCATAATATACTATCTGAAGACGGTGTAACTGAAATGAAGTTACTGCAAACTGTATAAATAATTTCCACCTCTGATACTCAAGAGTATATCATGTCATAACCTTTAAATATCTTTGCTTCATTGTTTCTAGCCACCGACAATAGTAAAATTCTTCTAGAGGGTACAATTACGTTGGAATAATCAACATAAGCTAACTCAAAAACTAATGTTTATGACTCTCCACCGATTTCATTTAAACTTGTTTTATGGATTATGCACTATCAAATACTTTAAATTATATGACAAAATGTAATCGTTATATGTTTAGTATTCGGTTAGTTTTAAAAGCTAGATAACATAACATTAGTTGTTATTCAGTGATAAATAAGTATAGTTAATTAATTATTACTTGTTCAGAAATAGTAGGTATAAAACCGTACACCTTTATTGATTCTTCGTAGCCAAAGGATTTAAAAAAAACTACAAGAGATTCTTCTACCTGAAGTTTGTGCTAATAATGTCGTTCAGAAGAACGATGGAAGCTCCACGATCAAACCATCCAGCTCAGAGAACAAAACTCCATCAAAATCATCCACCTAAGCTACAAATCTCCACCATCTCAAGAGATTCTCAGTATTCATTTTATTCTGATTTTCATAATGAAATGAGGAAGTAATATCCAGTTATTCATGTATTCTTTTAATATTAATAATTACCTTTTATTTAGAGTCAATGACAGTTTAACAACAGTATTAAAAATTTCACTTTGATATTAACTTATTTTTTCAAATAAAATCAATTATCATTTGGAACTTTGTAATTGAATGTATTGGATAAACGTTTAATTGAAATGGTTTATAGAGATCTAAGTCACTTGAATGTCAGATAGAGAATGACGTTAAATTAAACCTCAAGGTATAATTATTTCAATTTATTTCACTATTTTCTTTTCTTCAACATTGTTCACTCCAGAATCCATGAGATTGAAATAAAATGAAATTCAATTAAGAAACCTAAAATGATTCAATGATTAGCTATTCTGTAAATGAATATCACTGTGTTTTTCGTCTAATTTTTGTATAAAGATTGAAGGTTAACATTGTTAATGAGATCGAACTTAGGACGAATTAACTAGTTAGCTCATATTAGCAAACACTTATCTGATATCATGATATCATGTATATTGTCCTTACATTTTCGAATTATTTATTTAAGCTTACTATGATTTACATGACCTTATCAGAGCTATCTAAATGATGCATTATAGTATCTTGATAATATGAAATGTGTGTTTTATTTTCAACATGAAGTTATGTGTTATAATCATACAGGTTTGATTATGTTTCACCTCATAATTTACTACAATATTATTAATAAACACGTACAACTACTTATTACCCTTGTTTACTCCATCAATATCATATTCATATTTGACCCTATCATTAAAAACACATTCAGTTTTTTTCTATCTACAACTTATCACTTAGAGTATTTGCGGGCTGTCCCTTAATTATACAATAAAGTAACATGTCAGTATCATGATGAACTAATTATTTCGAGATTTTATCAAACTATCCATCCAAACTATCCATCAAAGTCTTTATTGGAACAAATACTTATGTAGTGTAAATACATGTATAATGTTCGAATTGAACATTAAATAAATAACCATAATATGAAAGTGATTAGTTATTTCTACATGCTATCCAAATTATATAATTTTAATTTGTTAGTTTAATTAATGCGGGCTTACAATATAAATATTATTATGAATACTAAGATTTTGTATGAGAATAATTCAATCAATAAAATGTTCGCTTAAGCATACTCAAAAGAATTACTTATGATATTACAGTGAGTATGTACATCGATTTTATGGAAGAATGACCCATCAGTCTACTTTATTTGAATTAAATCACTGTGATCATCAAACAGTAGTCTATTCCAAAGATTTATAATTAGAAACCAATTTTTTCTTCTATTAAGAGATCTGCCATATATGTTTGACCGGTTTAAGACCACTCAGTTTTATTGCTAAAATTCTACTTTGTTCTGCATTCGGTAGATGACCCTTAGAAATAATTTATAAATGATATAGCCAGTCATTAATTGTGTTTATTCGATTTTAAACCTCCAGACTCATAATTTTCAACTGGTCTTGTAATATTAAATAATACTGCCAACTTCTCAGTGGTGATTTATCCCTTTGACGAATATCTCCATTTACAGTGTTGTCAATTCTTTCATGGAAGTTTTCAGCAAATAGTTGACCAAAATACAGTAATAAAATGTCGCTTAAAAATCCCTGTCATATTAAAAGACTAGCATTCAAATACTAGTCTTTTAATAAAATATCGGCTTTGGTAGCTTATATAACTATTCCTAAAGCGTTCTCCATCAACCTAGAGAACTGATATCAGTATTGGGAGACTAAAATTGTAACAGTTGAATTCATAAGTCGATGTAAGCTAAACCACCATTGAAAACCTGAAAACACGAAGGCCGTTTCGTCTTAGTATGGGACTACTCAGCACTGTGCATCCACCGTCTCACATGCAGGACTTGGCCCCATAACCTTCGGCCTAGTTCACGAACGCTTAACCTCTAGACTACTGTGCTGGCATCTCACCGGTGTTAATATCTAATTTCAATCGATCTATGATTTAAATTAGTCATTAATTAGAGTTAGTCTAGATTTTTCATTAATTCGTAATCTCTACAAGTTCAAATTCAAATCAGTGAAAAATCATCTTGAAATCTTACTCTTCTTATTTTATTTTATGGTATGACGATAAAATACCACATTCAATAAACTTTTAAATGATAGTTTCAGCACCGTAAACAAAATGTTGCTTATTTGTGTACTTATTTATTTATTTACGCCTGTTACCCTTCATGGAGAAGCATAGGCCTCCCAAAGCAAAATGTTCGGAAATGTAAATTCCTGAACTAGGAATAATCATATAATTATTAATTTTTCGACAGTTGAAATCACCATGGAAAACCTGGAGGCACTGGACGGTCGTTTCGTCCTAGTATGGGACTCCTCAGCAGTGCGCATCCACGATCCCGCACCCCGTTGACCGTCCAACAAACTACGTCAGTTCATTACAATTTTTCGGCAAAAAAGGATTTTTAAACTATGGTTGACGAGCTATTTTTAAGACAACCGTTTAATTTTACTGAAATGTTTGGTAGAATAGTTTGCATAATTTAGATACATCCATCTTAAGAACCATCAAAATACGGACTTATATTCCAGGACCGATTTTCTTCTAGTTTAAGATATTTCAGCAGCACCCATAAGATGTTATTCGGTAACTGAATTGAGGATCGACTTCCAGAAGGTTCAGTTAAAAGCCATGATCTGAATTCTCAATCATATTTATTTATTTAAACATACTTATATGTTTAAATATTCAAATATTTATATTGGTACAAGAAGGCTTTGAATATATATGCACCACACAGATCATTCGATTTATGTGAGGACTGGGATATTTCCCAGGTACCCAGACCAAAGCAGGTGGTTTGTTTAGGATGCCACTCCATGAGCCTTTGATTTAGAGGTCTAATTCACAAGTCAGTAAAGCAATGTTGGGAGATGCAGTCCCATGGTAGTCAGTGACCAGTATTAGGTTCACACGCCATTTATGCCCTCAAGATCCTGGAACTCATGTGCTCCACTGGTTTGGAATCAGGGTTTTCCAACTCCCCTAGGTGGATCCTCCATATCAGCCAACCTATTTAAAGCGCCCGCCATTCGTTTTTCGTCCTCTCAATTTCGTAAACAACACCCCCGCCGCAAGAATGCAGTGAATAGGACTTCTTTGACAGTGGCTGTATACGCGTGGCAATATGAGAGCATTTCGAAAGGGAGAGCTGATTCTCCCCACCCTCAGATGTACCAGAGAATTTGAAGACAAGTTTTGATTGAGACAGATTGTACCGAAGATATTGGTTAATATCACGAACTGACAAAACTCGAAAATGCAAACAATCGTATTTCAGCTTATTGGTTTACAAGTGTTATGTTTCCAGTGAGATTCGAATAATCTGAGTTTAATCCTGCTCTCTCCAGTACTAACGAACTCCGAGTTCATAGCAAGAAGGTTGACAAAACGCGATCCAATAAACTTAAAGGGGGGTTCCGTTCTCATCAAATGGTCAGCGACTGGAACGCCTTACATGAACAAATGGTATCCACCGCATCAGTGAACATTTACAAGGAGAACCTGGACCTTCACTGGAAGGCAAACTGTCAAGATTAACATAGGTTCATCAACCTACTATCCTTATTACTGAAGGCTGAAAACTGAAGGACATATATATATATTTTTGAGAAGTCGCAAACTAGGAAGAAATAACTGTTTGATACCCCCTAGTTTTTATTGGTTCTTCATTTAATGGGACTCTATGATAAGAACTTATACAAATGACTTCAGAGAAACCGTGAAATTGAACTGAATAATTTTAGATCACATTTAAAAGTTCATTTAGTAAAAGTGTTTGGCTTATCACTGTAGTTTGTTTATATCTATTTGTGATATTTTTAAAGTCATAGTTAACCTTTACAACTAATAATCTTTCAATCAAACTGATCTGAATTCATCCAAATACACTAACACGCATGTATAAATGAATAAATAAACATACAAATCAATCATTTTTTATTGTTCACTTTCATTTACACTTAAATGAATCACACGCAACATCAATAATAATAATCAAACTTGATAATTTATTGAAAGCGATCAAAAAACAAAACACCTAAGCTATTTATCTATTATGCTTGAATAAGTTTTGACAAGTTCTTCACACCAACACATATACATAGACATAAATAGAACTTTTGTTCGCCCTTAAGGCTTTTATTTGTCTTATTTTCATTTTGTGTACTTTTAAGCTGCCTTATTTTTTGCTTTTTTTTGTTTCGGTTATTCCTTCTTTATTTTAAAAGTATTGGTGATTGTTCACATGATAATAATGATAATGATGAGTTGATCTGATCCCTGTAATGGTTGGATTGATGATTAGTAGGGTAACTATATATATATCCAGACACATCGGTGCATTTATAATTGTATTTTTTTGAAGTATAATTTCTATGGGATAAATTTCATGTCTATTAACGTTGTTGTCTAATCAATCCTTTCAATAATCCCCTGATATGCTTATAATCATAATTTTTATTTTCTCTTTTCTTGTCTACATGGGTAATGTCATTTATCGTCTATTCTCTATGTGTAAGTAAATAAAGAAAACGATATAGTCTAAAGGAACGAAATATATGTAAAAAATATCTTAAATTTTTATTCCTATTATTAAATACTATTTGATAGTGGATGTAATATGAACTAGTTATCATCAACATATAATTTGTGAAAAGTACAGTTTAAAATATGACACCGTAATAATTGAGGGTTTGAAACGATCTAAGCTAGACCACCATTGAACACCTAGATGCCGGTTCAGTGGTCTAGAGATCAAGCTATTCGTGCACTAGGCGGGAAGGTCCAGGGTTCAAGTCCCGCGTGTGTGGATCGTGGATGCGTACTGCTGAGTAGTCCCATACTAGGACGAAACAGCCGTCCAGTGCTTCCAGGTAGTCTGGCTTCAACCAACTTATGAACTCAATCATTACAATTACTACAATCCCCACAAAGCCCTCATTCTAATAATTGAGGATTTAACAAAACAACATTTTCAAAATTATTATCTACTAAAGGATAAAGGAGAGTGTAGTATTCATGAAAATACTTTTCAATCAACACTGGTTCATTGGAGATTGTGTTACATCAATAAACGACCTTATGGTGAATGAAAGCAGAATGAAGTAAAATCATTTCTACTTGATAAAACAATAAAAGATATATGTTTAATCAAGTGTGAATAAAACTTTTATTATTATTATTATTATTACTAATGATAATAATAATAACTTATTTCATTACTGCTACTACTATGAAAAGTACCATAGTCAGATTTAACTCAATAGTGTTAATTCCAACCAAAAGACTGTGGCTATTGATTTACAAATACTTCAAGGGATATCCTTTCCTTTAATTGTTAAGACGAAACAATTATAAGATTATGATTTTGAATAATACTACTAATATTGCTACTGCTGTGATTAATTTTCCTTTCAGTAATCAGTCAATAGGCGTATTATGTAGATTATAAAATATTATTCATTAAATCCTATTCACATCTTGTCATTCGTGAAATCTTTGACCATTTTTCGGGGGAATAAAATTATTTTAATAGAAAAAAGACTAACGAATAAATGGGAAATTGATATTGATTTAAATAGTGGCTGTTGTTTTAATATTATTGTCTTATTAAACCAGACATCATTATTACCATAGTTTGAAAAAAAGACAAAGAATATATGAATTAATATGAAAAACGCATTACAATATCCATGAATTGTCTCAAACAATTGCTCATTAAGTCATCACTATTGTCATGTTTGTTTAATCCTTTACTGTTGATCGTGATCTAATGTCATAGACTGTGAAACTAGGTGATGAATGAGGAATCCTACACCGTTCAATTACCTTAAGGTTGGATGTACATTTTATTGACGATTACCAATTATCACGAAACCATAGACCATAGCTTTTTTCTGACTATCTTCAGTCACCTGAAATACATCAATTCTCCTTAATAATATCTCGAATCCTAATCAAATACCTGAGGTAAATTAAATTATTTCTGACAGTCCAAACTATAACAATCATCAATCAGTATGACTGAATAAATGAATAATTAGAAATATATGAGATCTACGAAGGGCATTTTCATAGTGGTAGTAGTAATAGTAGTAGTCTTAGTTTTCTGCTGTCATGCATTCCATTTCTGATTGATGTTACAGACGTAAGTAGCATACACCACAGTATTTGTAGTTTACATTAACTACGTACACTTATATTTGTCAGCTTGAATACGAACGTTTTTAATTTCCTCTCGATAATATTAATTTGATTGTATTAGCTGGGAGCATGAAGCAAAGGGTGTATGTTTCATATCGTTCAACTGTTGCGTGTCATAAAGGATATGTCTTTTAATGTTGTTTACTGAGTCAGTAAATCTTCTCAATGATATGAAGTAAACACTTTATTTTTGTAAGTGTATGGTTTTCTAAGCAATGAATTCTTTTCCAGTTGTAATTTGTTGAAAACTATAGTCTTCTACCTAAAGCTTCTTAAAAAAGCTCACGTTTATTGGGAATGTGCTTTCATTATAACGGTAAAATATATGAATTAATCTATGCAAACATTTTTTAAATTTCAGCTAGATATTTTCTGGAAAACTAATAAGAACTAGAGAACATCACCTGTCTATTTCATTCTAGTTAAAAATATTTCATGAATAAATAACCTAACAAATCACTCCGAGTTCAACAATAGATCATCATCTAAGAGTACAAACAGTACTAAGTCGTAAACATATCACTCAGTTAAGATAATAATACAACTATTATTCAGTGTTACTGTTTAACTTGAGTTAGCGCAATTCTGAATTTTAATGATTGAATTCAAGAGTTGATCTTAGCTAGACCACCATTGAAAATCTGAAAGCACTGAACGACTGTTTCATCCTAGTACGGAACTACTTAGCAGTGCGCATCCACGATCTCACATGCGGGACTCGAACCCAGGACCCTCGACTTAGTGCACGAACGCTTAACCTCTATACCATTAAGCCGGCATCCAACGGCGCTACTGTCTAATTTCAATCGACCCATGAATGGTTGCGTAAGCGTTCATCTATTGTCTGATGCAGGTACCTGTCTCTGCTCAGCACTGGTCACGGCTTCTTACTAGAACTCCAGGAAGTCATCTTAGAACCAGTCACTACTGAACACATGATGATTATGATCAGAATGGGGTTTGTGGATATTTTAGTGAGTTCAACAGTTGAATTCATGAGCCGATGCAAGCTAGACCACTATTGAAAACATAGAAGCACTGGACGGCCGTTTCGTTCTAGTATAGGACTCCTTAACTGTTAAAATCACTATATTCTCCACAAACCCCATTCTGATCACAATCATAGATTAACGGAAAATATTACATAATTAGTACTTATGAATGTTAAGTGGACTTTAGTTTAACATTAGTTCATGATAAAATTAATTTCATCCATTCAAATAGATTATTTTATTGTACTATTATTAAGGATCTCTAGAATAACAAAATTCTTAGTGAGCTTTATAAATCAGTGGTTATAATAATAATACTAATAATTACCATTGCCATTATTATTATTATTATTATTGGTAGACGTTTAGAAATCTTTGTAGTTAAAGTGATCAGATGATGCTAACAACAACTAAATGACAACAGAATTTTCATTTCAAGATGGGATTTTAACACCAAAAAAATAAACGAAAGTTTATCTTAGTGTATATTCAATGCTTATTAGTCAAACACAATGAAATAATGAGTGTAACATAGTATCATTTATATTCATATAATTAAAATTCATCATTTATTGAATTAAGATATTTTAATATTAGAATTCATACTTTTATACATCATCTGAAAATATCTGAACATATATATTATGCCTTCTGTATTACATATAGAATTTGCATTATATATGATGACACCAACTGTTTGAGGATCTTTCTCATCAGAACATGTTGTGAGTTGTTGTTTGACAAAGATTAATAAAACAGTAAAAGCTTTGTATTTTATACTCACTGTACTTTTAATTCAATATATTCAGTTATTTTCATGGATTTGTTCAATCTGAAAGTGTTGATTTATATCATATCTACTAAAGTACAACTTGTGCCAAGCCTAGAATTATATTTTCATTAAAATTTCAAGGATCCTAATAGTTATTTAAAACATTTTGTAACCTTAAGTGTGATGTTGTGAACGGTTATCAGTTTGATAAGAAGATGTCTGTTGATCACCATTAGACCACTATTCTAGTTGTCTGTGTCTAGGCTATGAAATATGTATGTGGATTGAATTATAATTTTATTTGAGTTATCAAAAGTTTCATCCATCAAAGTCTATTCAAAATAATCCAGTAAATAGTTAAATAATTTGAAACAATTTTCATCATGGAGTGTTGTAAGTTAAAGAACCAATGGTAACCTGGAAATATCGGGTATTAATCTTATCCTAGCTTTTCATTAGTAACAAATATACATTCACGACAATATACAGGATAGACAAAGTACTTCCAAGTCTTGAGGTCATTACAATACAATTTTAATGATTCTCAAAATGAAATCTTTTCGCTATTGGATTGTCTAACACCTGTAAAAACTAACCTCACAAGTAACTGTCGTCTACATACTATTGATTCACATTGAAATGAATTTCCCAAAGCGCTAATGAGAAGTAGTAACCAGTGGAGTTAACCATATAGAAAGCGACGTCCTAGATCACTTATTAGGTTGGGTGGACAAAAAAACTGTTTTACAAATGTTAACTAGACGAATGGATGGATCGAATTGTACTCATAACAAAACCCTAGTATCCTATGCTCTATCCTGAACTAGATCATGAGTGTGCACTACTAAGGAACCACAGAATAGAGCACAACTAACCTATGCTTTTTTCGACTCTTTGATAGCTGACATTAGTCATTTGTTCTTATAACTATCTTATTAAGACTGGATTAATTTAGTAAACGAAGAATACATTAATCTCATTATTTGTACAGTTTTCCGTGACTTCCTTTTTAAATTATCTAAATACTTTATTTGTCATTTTATTTAGTTCTACAAAACTTTCAGCCTGAGGAGACTGTCTAGCCTAAATGCAGTAATGTTTGCTTTATTCTGTACAGTATCCCAGGTTTCTCACCTCTATACTTTACCATTTTATGATCAAACTGATAGAATGTGTGAGTTTCCGAATTCTCCACTGTGTAAGAGATTTGGTATTAGCGTCGTATTTTTTGATATTTCTCTATATAGTTTACATAAGGAGTTCAGTTGGGTCTGTTGTGAGATAGTAACTCACTGATGGTAATGATGGACGGTGGCGCAACTTCGTGGATTGGTTGAAGCTAGACATTAACACCGTTGGATGCCGGCTCAGTAGTCTAGAGGTTAGGCATTCGCGAGCGATACTGATAGGTCCTGGGTTCGAATCTCGCGGGGGGCGGGATCGTGGATGCGCACTGCTGAGGAGTCCTGTACTAGGACGAAGGGGCCATCTAGTGCTCCCAGGTTTTCTATGGTCGTCTAGCTTCAATTGACTCATGATCTCAACTATTAACATTACTGTAATATCCACAAAACCCCTCTCTGATTAAATAAAAAAACTTTTCTGTATAATCAGCTAATTCATTAGTGGTTTGTAAGCAAACTCTCTTACGTTATTTTCTGAGAGCATTAGATTATAAATGAATATATATCCATTTACAGCTAAATCAGTTGTTTCCAGACTGGTCAGTTTTAAATTGCTGATTGATCACAATTATTTCACTAGTAATTTTTCTTTTCAACATGAAACACTTTTGTCCATAGAAGAAAACTCATTAGAAAACAATAAACTGATATCATTTCTTTTGTTACTAAGACACCTGAAGAAACAGGTTATCAATTCTAAACAAACCACAAACTGACAGTTAATGTATTTATAAACTATCAAGATAGTATCAGTATAATTTTATCATACATTGATATGAACTGCATTTGTTAAAATGTTTTTTTTTTGTTTTGTTTAATCAACCAAACTTTTCATTTAATTGAACTTGAAGTAAAATTTAGCACATCAAATTGTTGTACTAGTCTGAATCGATTTCAATAGATATGATATTTTGTTTAAGTCACATCCATTGTCAATCATTTTAAGGCATAATCTTAGTAATCCATTTATGTATCATCTTGTATGAAAACTAATTCATTCTGTACATTTCTTCAAAAAATATTTACGCAACTCCATCCAATCAATGATTTTTCAACTGAGATAAAGTTGTTGAATACTAGTTTTACCCTACAATTATCACTGGGTTTTTTTTTCAAAAATTAAGTTTGTATGACACACTAACATTAGTTGACAATCCATTATAAATTAGAGTGTATTAGAATTGTATTACGTGCACACCATTTATTCCTCAATTGTAAACATTTACTTCTTCAAACAAGGTAGAAAGTTACGTTTTCAGGTCACGTGACAGTTGCAATACTCCCTGTTCAGTGAATGAAGATACAATGATCAATATTTTCCAGTACCAGTCAATTCATGATATAACATAATCTTCGTCTTACATCATATATATAAAATAATCTCTCTCAACTTGGTCGATTTCACAAGTCACAGCTTCTGAGTTTTTTTTTCAGAATTTCTTGTTAATTGCATGATACGTACACATACAAGCAATACAAATACAATTTCACAAATCAGTGAGTTTAGTTTTGACATTTCTCTATTCATTATCTTATCCTTTATAACAAATTAAAATGTTATTTCAATTCAATTTTCACTTTATAATTAAATCGTTATAACGTTTTCATTTAAATATTTTACATCATACTGTTTTAACTAGAAAGAAAATAAAATTTAGGATCATAAGAATACCATCTTTAACTTGTCACAATTATAAATAGTTTTTGCATGTCTTTAGTACAACTGAACCGTAAACGGGTTTCTTTTTTATTTCTCTATTTTGTCAACGAACTCGTCCTCCCCTCTACCACGTTATATCGTTCAATTTCCTTCTGTTAATGTGACATTTCAAATGATTTATTTAGGCCAAACAAACCGTTACAGTTTCTGACGCTGCATATAAATATGTATGTATACAACATATTGTGTATTGTGTCGATATATTCGTTCACCTTTCCTTATTTTGCTACTGTTAATTATTTGTATGTGAGTCCATTTGTGTACAAGAAAATGCAGAAGAAAACAATTTAGAAAAATCACCTATTCATTCGCTTATCTCAACGATTAACATTTATGACCGTTGATAGATTTTCCAGATCTACAGTAGTACACCATGAATGTTCTCGTTCTATTGAATATACTGTATATGAAAAAAGTCTCTCAGAAAAATATACATCAATTTAAGAGTTTCTTTCTTCTTTGTCACCTCTCCGACTCTGTCCTTAAAACAGATGAATATCGTCATCCAAAAAGAAATGTTTAGAATAAGATTCAATATTTCTATGTGGTTTCTATGAGTGATATGTCAGACAAATATTAATTTATCGTCTATCTGTAACACTTCCATGATGACAGACATCAAATTTCACTGTCAACGATACAAGAACGAATAACAGTCAACAGACATAAATGTTGGTGAACAACTGGGATATTTTAGTCTAAATATTCACAATACGTTACCTCGTAATTTAAAACAGTTGGGTACTGGATACACGTCTAATAAGAAAAACTAGCTGTTACGTAATATTGAAATTGTTTGCTCAACCACTGCAGTGAGTCACCATAATCATGTCTAGCTGGAGTACAAGATTGGAGTCTAAAAATGGTGGGTGATTAGTTATTTCACCCAGTGTAAACGTCGCATTATGACTCGTCTTGAAATACTCAGTTGGGTTTTACCATGTGTAATCGAAAAGTTATCACTCAGGCACTAAACATATTAAGGTCACAAAGAGAATATTCTATTTTTGTCACACAAACTGTGAATGTTCATGATAAAATCAAGTCAACTGATTTACAATGCTAAACTTGGCATGAATATGACAAAATATCCATATACACAAATATTATATGAATTAAAAACAAGTTTGTCCACATACATTGTCGACAAATGTAAGCAATTCAAAGAGTTGTTTTCATCTTCAAACTCAAGCTTTTGTAATCAATGACGGAACGTTATTGCGCTAGATTCCCTAATATATTCACTTATTTATTGGCAAAATGTTTGTTAATTATTTCCTAAATACATTCTCTTCTATTGATTATGTCATAACAGGAAGGAATACATTACCATGCTTGTAATCACCTGTATTCAAATTTGGAAGTTTGGTAATTATTATTTTTATTTCGGTAGATATTACATGTTCCAGAGAACAGAATTCATTTAATGATTAATTTAAATGAAGTGAAAAGTTCAGTTCTGTTATCCGTAGATGTTGCCGAAATCATTCAAGGATTTTATAAGCGCCTAGTTATTACTATAAAATAATTAGTTCCTTGTGTCGGCATTTTCTATTTATTCATAGGTCAGTGTTGAATAAGAATTTATATGAAAGTTCATACACAACAACCGTTGGAAAAACGCAACGCTCAAATTTCAGTAGTTGTGAGTAAAACCATTTATGGTTATTATTATTATTATTATTAACAACACAGTAAGTCAACTGGTCACTCGAAAATGTATCTATGAGAACTACCAACTCTCACTCTCTCTCTTTCTCACACACAAATATATTTATGTATTGATGAGCTCATTTCAGTTATTTACAAATACACTTCTATTAGGATGACCACTTGAAACAGTAAGGGTAAAATAAGTGAAAACAATTCAATCCTCTGTATCCATCTACCATTGTAACTAATTCTCACATATATTAGAAATGAACAGTTGAGAAACTATTTGACAACTTACTCACTTCATTATTGTGATATAGAATGAAAAAGAGTCAACTGTCCTCATGAGTATTCAATATAACCGAATATTCCACTTTTGATCATTTCAAGTACCATTAATCCCATATCAAGTGTATTATATTGATGATTGCAGTGTATTGTACTGCGTGATGAGAGTATTTATTGTTTTATTGAAGCCATCATTTTATATGGAATTGTCTGTTGTTCTCAACTGTGAATGAATTGATTTTATTGACTAGTTTTATTTTGTATTAGATCGATTTCAATAGATATTGAATAGAAGTGTTATAGTTGTTGTGATATGAGAACTATTGAATAAGTAACTGACTAACTAACTGTTTGGATGAATAAATGAGAAGAGTTTGATTAATGACTATTAAATGTGAGTGTTCAATTGAGTAGAGTGTTTATGACTATGAACATAATGGTGACGTTTTATAACTTATCAATATGTGTAAATATATTCACGCACTAGACAATCTCGAAACAACTACAATATAAGTGATTACTATATTGAACAGAAATAGTACACTAGTTGTTATTATCATTGTAATTCTTTTAATTAAGAATCTATATTCATCATTGTAAACGACTTCAGTAGTTTCAGATATCAAATAAAAATATTTTTACGATTAATAATACAATAACCAATGATAATCATTTCAATTCACACAGGTAGCAATGCCAATAATCTAATGAAGCAAGGTAGATCAGTAATTCAATGTAAAGATGTTAATCATTAGTGCTTGGTTAAGATGAATGAATGATGGAGTTCTACGATTTTATAAATAATGACTTCAAGAAAAAATAGGCAGATTCAATTTAACCTTCTTTTTACGTGAGAGATAATCTGTTATCGAATGTTTATCAACTGTAAGAAACATCAAGACTGAATAGCATGCTTACACTTTGAAATATACAGTCAAAATATTTGATAACTTCTTTCTTTGCACGGAAATTTGCATAAATTGTATTGTCGCTCAATAGTATCAACTAGATTTAATTGTATGTGAAAGTAATGTAGACTCAGTTAATGAGACATGAAACGATGATAATTGAAATGGAATTTGAAACGAATTATCTTAGCTTAAAACTACAAATGAATTATTTGTTATTTCATTCAAAATGTTTGCTATTGACTAAATTCAATGTGAACAAGGATTCTGTGTTCTATATTATTCTCTATGTGTTTATTCTCTACATTTACATAGACATGAGATGATGGATTCCATTAAATCAAGTTTTTCTGAATGGGTATTTGAACAAAAATGGAATAGGTACACTTAAATAAGTACAGCTTATAGGTAAAAAGAGATTTCCCCTAATAATTTCTACTTAGATAGTAGGTAGACATGGGTAGTTTTAAAAAATCAACGTTATGAAATAAAAAATGATCTGATTTCTCTTTAATTGACGTTCTTTACCAAATAACAAAAAAATACTGTATTTTAGCTATGAAAATAATATCAGAAGGAATTTTTGTGGATATTATGGTAATTTCAATGGTTGAGATCATGAGTCAATTGAAGCTAGACGACCATGGAAAACCTGGAAGCAGTGGACGGCCATTTCGTCTTATGGAAAACAATATCCTCAAGATAGAATGTTGATAGATCGAAAAAGCTATGGTAGATGATTCAAATCCACAAAATATCAATTGATTAAGAGCCATTATTGCATTGGCTTTTACTATTCCTGATTCAATCACTTTATGTCAAACAAAAAACTTATTCAAATGTTTTAATCTGTACAATCGGATACATTCATTTGTCTAAGGTTGTCGTATTCGATAAATTGTGGAAACGACTAGGGACATGTCTGTGAGAATCTCTGAGCACAATCCGGAGAATTCGATGGTTAATTGTTATAAGTTATCTAGTGGTGTCGCAAACATATTATTACGACTGATAAAGCAAGCTCAGTTATGCCAATTCGAACAATCAACAAACCGAATAAATTTAGATTTCCATAATTATCATAATTTCTGATTATTCTACTTTTTAACTTAAACTCATATATATGCACAGTAACTGGAGTTGTCCGTAATCATCTATGGTTACGTTCTGAATCCCTACAATTCATAACTAAGTGTAAGTTTTGCTGATCTCAATTCAAAAATCGCATCATGAAAATTCATTCTGTCTGAACTAAAAAATAATTTTCTCATTGTCTTAAACCACTTAGGTATGAAGCAAATATGGATGGTAGCTAGCAGTGGAACGCAAGACGCCCTTTTCTTCCTATTCGCAACTCGTCAGATGGACGTATCTACATCTTATAGTTGATGTTCACTCCAGGAATCTAACCCAGTACCGTTCGCTTCCAGAAAACAATTAACTTTTGCAAAGGAGTGGGATTTTAATCCACTTTTGTATTGTTTGTTTAAATATTCCGATTAATATTTAGAACTTAAGTTATAGTGTTATTTCATTTTATTAAACAGAAGAACAAATTGTTTCCTTCAGTTTACTATAAACCACTATCTAATCAATCAATTATAAAAATAAGTAGTAATTAGATAATATGAAAAAGAAATTACTCAGTCATTCAATCAGTACATTACTTTTACTGATAAAAGTACAATATTTAATAAAATACATTTACTATTTATCTATGTCTGGATATTTACATTTATATACATGAAAAAGAAAGACAATATACATTGATTGATTAGATGAACTAATTATTCATTAAGTTTAATGATCTCTTCTTTATATCACACAAGATGACATCACTATTTTCATCAATAATATTACTGATTACCATCAATTTTGAAATCAGCTTCTCATAAAATCTGTCATAGAAATTTAAACAAATTAACTGTCATTCTAGTTTGTTCTTGTCTCCTTTTTCATATCTCCTTGGCCAAATGCAAATTATGATTGAATTAAATAGAATTACTGTTAATACAGTCTAGGTGTATGTAACAAATTTTTTGTTTAGTGTGAATTGAATTAAGTTACAGACATAAGAGAAAAAAGCTTAAAACAAGAGGTTATTAGGCCAGTTTATTCCTTAACTGTCACATATCACACAAATTAAATTAAAAATTCAGACATCAATTTGGTTACAATATCATTCATTCATATTTCTTTTCTCTTGTTGTATAATAATATTCTGTCTAAACTAGAAAACACTTAACACTAATGGTATTCACACACATACACACTCACACATATACAAAGACACAATCGGGCATACTTTAATCTGTCAAGAATCGAACACAAGCTACATATATGAAAATGACAACATTCCTTCAGTTGTCTGTACAAAAAACTAAATAAATAATTCATTCATTCATTCATTTCTTAATTAATTAAAATGAATGATTAATTTTCATTTACCCAAAAATCTCATAAATTACATAATAGACAAATCATTTTGAGCATGTGTCTATCAGACTTTCAATATAAAAATGTCGAATTTATTTGATAGCAAACCTAAAAACCCAAAAAAAGGAGAAAAAGAAAAGAAAAATTATACCACAGTTTCTCTACACGTGTTGGTTACATAATTTAAAATGGTTTCTGTTTTTTTTTTGAGAATAAATGAAATTCTTTTAAATTTCAGTAGGTTTATTTTTATGACATAAAAATGTGTAGTTATGTATCTGGTTTAATCGAAAATCATCATAACAACAACAACAAAAAATTATTGATTTTATTGATGAAAATGAATTTAAACTTATTAGATCAATTGAAATATCATTGAGAAATACAGGTTCATCTAATTGTCAAGATCTAGAACGGGGAAATTGTGATGATCATGACAGTTTTATATAGTAGAGGAATTTTGTTGTTGTTTAAAACCGATATATTACTGAACATAGAATTACTTGTTAATTTAACACCCTATTTATCTGCTATACGAATATTCGTCAAGATTAGAACGAATAGTTTGACAGAAATTGAGCGCCGAGTAAAGAGAAGTCATTATATGTGAAAATTATATTTGAAATAATCTCAGCGATTGAAATTTAAATCATTCCAACGTTTCGTTCAGTTAACTTGCCTGGACTTCTTCAGGGTAATAATCAAAATCAAAATGATTTTGATTTATACATTTAAAATATATCCTACTTTCTTAACAACTGAATACATCATCTATGCACGATAACTTTCAGTCATTAATTTCAAATCTGAAATTCATAAGTTCCGTTGTATGTGAGGCTAAGTATGAACATTTTATAACAATCTCAACTTTGAAAGAAATATCTGGTTAGCCCACTCAAATATATGTATATATAGCGAAAGCGTAATCTATCCCAAAAAAGTATTATATAAGGATATACTACTAGAATTCAATATACTTCATTATAAACAGTGAACTTCATTTGATTGATTGGACAAAATTCAAGCATATTTACAACAGTTCTGCATCTTTGTTGACTGAAGTCAATCAACATGGTACTGTGCTTATTGCTACTTTTCATTCTTCAACTAAACATTCCAACAACATTGAGAAAAGTGACACATAGTGTATGATTTGGAAATGGATTATTGAGTGTTGCTGACAATTGTTATGATTAACTTATCTGAGTTGGGACAAGTTTCACCTATTGATGTAATATTTAATAATAATAGTCAAGAAATCTAGTCAAGTTATGAGAAAAATATTGATTTTCGTGTACATGGTCACAAAACTTTAAGAAACGATATACGTACAACTAAAAAAATCTGAAATATTGACAACGTAGACTGATTAATCAATGTAGTTACATAAACAACAAAGATCAGTTGGATTTTTTAAAATATTCTCATTAATAATGATGAATAATCATAGTGACAGTTTGCCCTAAAGGTTTTACAAACTGTCCATGTATTTTTGGAAAGGTAAAACTGACGATCAAATTTGTTTTCTGTTCACAAACTGTTAATTTTTAGTTTATTTTAGTAAGACAATAAAAAAAGTCGAAAATTAGATCTTAGCTAGTTTCTAAGTAAATAGTTATGTTCAAAATCTAGGTCAGATTCCTTGGGCAATTGTATGTGTGTTTGTATGTCAGTATCAACTGATGGGTGGTTTTTTTCATGTGATCAAGCAAACAAGACAGATTGTGAATACTCAACTGTCTTATTTTTAGCTGGCAAACAGTAGGCCTACATGAAATCACTATAATCAAACCCATAATTATTTTATTTGTTCATTTATTTGTGGTCTAGTCAGTTGACACAATTTCCAAATAAGTTGTTTTCCATAAAATCACATCTTAAAAAATTGAGCATATTTAGAACGAACAACATTTTCATTACTAAGGAAAAATACAATAACTGACTGTGTATTTTCAAAGTTAACTCACTTCAATGTATAGTATGGTCGTCCACTACTGTACTTGACCTATCATGAATGCTACAAGGGAATTCCAAATTAAAGCAAAATAATGCTCTAGCTTTAAATTGGTTTACGTAACGAGTCAGTGAAAACAAGAGTGTTGAAATAGGTCGCTCATCTTAAATTCTGATTGACTAGCAGTGATCACAATATCAAACTCAAGAATTTTTATTCTCACGGTGAGTAGCTCACTTGAAACGTCCCAAATATATATTAACAGTGGTTCTCAAGTTAATGACTAAATAGTCACGAAAACTAACTGAATACTAAACAATCTTTATAATTTTTTCAAACTAATAACCTCAGAGTTATTAGGAATTCTCTAGATTATATTTGCTGAATAGTAAAAATATTCTGGCTAATTATTTGCATACAAATTACTACCCTTCCAATCTTACAATGAATACATTTGAATGATTTTTCCAACTCAAATGGTTTGGAGTGTTCATTTGGATACTATATCTAAGAGACCTTAGAAATCACCACTCTCTGGAAATATAAAATTTCATTTTCAATCAACAGTGGGAAAACAGAAGGCAAGAGCTAATATGGAATCCACAAAGAAAAAAAGAATGACGAAGGAACATATTTCGTCAGGAATTGGAAGCAGACATCAAAATAATGAATAGAAACTGGAAACAACTGGGAAAGACTGTTCAAGATAGAGTTTGATGGAGAATGCTAGTGTGCGGCCTATGCTACTCCACGAGGAGTAACAAGCATAAGTAAGCAAGTAACATTTTCAACCAAGATTGTTAAGTTGTAATAAATCAAGGATTTATTGAAGTTGAGAGATAATTAACCATTAGATCCTTAAGTCAGTGTTTTTATCTTTTACTCTAAAGATTTTTTAATAAATGACATAGCTAAGGGTTAAGAGTTACAACTTTTCATTAAATGATATCAATCTTAAATTGATGAAATAAAAAGTTTACATCTGTCCTTCAGTAAAATAAAATACTAATAAATGTATTGATATATAATTTTAAACATACGAATTACTATATTTAACAATTATTGAATATAAAGTACCTGCTACAGGGAAGATAAAGATGGAGTGGAAATTTTGATTAAATAAATTCAGACAAAATACAATTAACTAGAAGTGTATGTCTAAATGCACTTCAGACAATTATTTCATTCATAAATTAGTTTGACTGTAACAACATCATTCTATAACATCAAGTGTAATGAATATATGAAATAAACTAAAGAAAATCTCCCACAAAAATGTGGTAACATATGTAACATGATTACTTGTGCAGATTTTGATTAAAATTGAATTTTTCATCCACTTATTACATCATCGTATTCATTACATTTTACGCTTCAATTTTGAATATGGTAAACAATCATATAATTCAAACTGTCATATTTTCTACTTTAAATTCATTTTCAGTAAGCTAATCTAGAGCGCTGAAAATATATCGAGTTCAATACAATTTGTATCTCATATTTAATCAACTTCATGTATACTCCCCTTCTTGCATACATACACACATTGAGTTTCCTTGAGTAAATAGCTGAGCTTCACTTCAAGTTATCTTCATAAGTCATTTTAACTAATGACTTCGTATTAAAGATCTTTTTTAATAAATCTAATTAGGATTATCACTTGAGACCTACTCATCCTTCTGTTTCATAAAATGATATGAATTCCACATCTCTTTTAATCTGTTTCGTTTATACACTTTTACATATGGATTGATTCATTGAATCAACTGAACTAATAGAGATGCATAAAATGAATGAAAACAAGTGTTACCTACATCACATATAAACACGTAAACATTGAGAGAGACATAACATAAATGAATTATTCACACACGTGTATCATAGTTAACCTTTTCCTTCACTTAAATCATTAATGATACAGTGAAATAAAAAAAATTACGTAATTCTCCCTTCGCATATTCTCTTTCGGTTTTTTAGCGATACGATTCAGTGTTCATTTATGATGATTACTAAGTAGTGATAGATAATTTAATCATTTAAATAGATTCTGGAAAAAGAATAACACTTATGACACCAATTGAATTATGATTTAAGTATTTTTTTAAAAGTGACAAGATGTTTCATCTAAAACAGTAAACATGGATTTACAAGTTTGGTGTGCATTCCATTTAGATAGGAATATTAGAATATCATGTATTCACTAGATAATCATGTATCCACTGGTGACTACCACGGAGATGAATATTTAGAAGTTCTGGTGAGCTACCTTACCGTGAGAAGTAGAACTGTACAGAAATTAAGACGGCTAACACAATGTATGATATTAAATGTCAATTGCACTGAATTAAAAATAGAAATTTGGAAATGTGGAGTTTCAGGCTTATTATTTAAAAGGTATTGCGTAAGTTATGGGCAGTAAACTTTCTCGACTTGATTTAGTTTAAGATTGCGAAGTCGTATTGATAAGGAGGTGTCAAGTAGAACTTAATAGTTTTTTTTAGTATTTACTGATTTTGAATAGTTTTCTAGTTGATATCGAAATTTAAACAACTATATTTAGACAACTAGAAAAACTTCTAAATATGTGAGATTAGATGGTGGTTAGAGGTAGTCGACAGGGAACCCTGAACCCGGGTTTCGTGCTACTTGGCACTCGTCAGCAAGGTGTATCTGTAATCTTGAGGGAACTGGTGCTCCCTGGCGGATTCGATCCCGTGTCACCCAGCTTCACAGTCAGAGACGTCTATATGTAGACTATAGACTATGTCTATTCAGTAGTCTGTTATTCTTAATTTTTGAACACCAAGGTGTAATTTAATACTTTAATTGTTTGATACAGACGTTTATTTTATTTTTCTTTCTGTTATTTTTAACATTACATGAATATCACAGTTATGATGTATAATGTTTGAAAATGAACTTTAAGCTCGTTTACTTGTTTAATAATAGTAATTTCATCAAATCCTGTAATTAACCATATATTATTTCAAAGTAAATCAACATCTTTGATACAAAATAATTTTTGAGCCCTTCCTTTTTCTTCAATAGCTCCGCCTGTAGCCCATCTAGGATTACTATCGGTCACAAGCCGAGCTATAGGAGAAGGGGTTAGGATGTGATCAGCGACACCATACCGTTGGAAACAACCTTGCTAATAAAAAAGGTCGAGCAGTATGTCTTTCTTCTTTGCTTCTATGATATCTCTTAAAAAAATGATTCTGTGAACTCTATTTACATTCATATACACCATAAATTGAAATTTATCTACCATGTTTAGATAAAGGTGCATTATACTAGAAAATTATTTATTTAAAGAAGACTTCATGAAGTCAATATGTTCAAAATATTCACAAACTAGACTAAATGTTTACCCTTTCACATTTTTACATTTATACAAAAGAAAATCTACGTTAATTACGCAACAAATACAACAACATGTATATTGGTAACTATGGTAGTCATTTACCAAGAAAAAAATACAACAATTTATTTATACAATGAAAAGAACAAACACTTTTCAACTTATTTATCTAACTTCATGCTGTGCTAGTTAATTTTGACAAATTGATACAATCAACATGTAAAAATCAACAAATCTTTTCTTAGAGTTATCTATTGAACACAAAAAACAGCACACAGATCAATTCGATCTCTCATAAATAACCAATATGTAAGTGTATGTGTTCTAAATAGAGTCGATATTTTTCAGATGGAATTCTTAAGTAAACAAATGATTTCATCAAAATATATCTTACATATTTTATATTTATGATAAAATGAAAAAGAAGAAAAAACAACAATAATATAACAAATTCATTCATATAAAGAAATAACTTTTGTTTTCCATCATAGAGCCATGACAACTAAATATCATTTTGTTATTAATTAAACAATGGGTAAACAGTTTTGTAACATAAATTAAGAATACAAAATGAATGTAAAACATGATTGAAAACTGAATGAAACACTGAACAATTGCTTGAGCTTATTTGAAAACTTTTATTCAATATGTACTATTAGCTTCTGAATACAATGACATTTAGGAACTTGACATTATTCTGTAAGTGTTGATATCATTAATCTATTGAGTTATGATTTAATCATCCAGATTGATATGTTTGATCATTTTCTAGTAATAATGTAATCGTTATCATTATTATCATTATCCAGTGTTTCATTTCTAACGCGGCTGAAGTTGGTAAAATATCGATAGTTTCGAGGACCTCTGAAGATCCATCTTGGAGTTATTCATTATTAAGCATATGATTGCAATTAAAACGTATGGTTCATAAAAAATTGTCAGTTTATGTTAATATCAACTCATAAACTCCTGGAGTTCTAGTGAGAAGTAGTGAGCAGTGGGGTTCAACCAGGTCTGTTGTGAGATAGTAACTCACTGAAGACAATGGTGGATGTGTCGCTCAATTTCGTGAATTAGTTGAAGTTAGACATTAACACCGTCGGATGCCGTCTCAGTGGTCTAGTAGTTAAGTGCTCGCGCGCGAGACTAGTAGGTCCCGAGCTTGAATCTCGCAGCGGGCGAGGTTGTAAACGCGCACTGCTGAGGAGTCCCACAATAGGACGAAACGGCCGTCCAGTGCTTCCAGGTTTTTCATAGTGGTCTAGCTTCAACTGACTCATGATCTTAACCATTGAAATTACTATAATATCCACAAAACCCATCTGATAATAATTTAGTTACTGATAATCTTATCATTGTATGTGTAAGTATTTTAAGTTCATAGAATCAGTTATGAATTCAAATTATATCAAATTTTAGTACGTTTTTCAGAGTTTCACTGATTTCGTTATTGTTTAATGTGTCTCATAGTATAATCTTGATTTGGTTTATCAATTTAAATTCCATTTAAAAATGAGGTAGTCACTGTCTAATATTAACGTTTAATGTTTGCATAACTAATATTAAAATCCAATATTTTGTTTTAAACATCAAATTAGATAACATGAAAGAAGAAATGAAGCGTTCAACAATCGCTTATTAGTATTCATATAGAACATTTCCAAGAAATATTGATAGTGAATTAGCATTATTTGACTATTCATCAAAAATAATAGTTGAAATCATGAGTCAATTGAAGTTGGACCACCATGGAAAACCTGACAGCACTGGACGGTCGTTTCGTTCTAGTATGGGACTCCTCAGCAGTGCGCATCCACGATCTGGCCTCGCGAGATTGACTCATGATTTCAACTATTGAAATTACTAAAATCTCCATAAAACCCCTTCCGATGATATTCAGCAAAAAAACTGAAAAAAATCACGTTTTTCAATTTAGCAAATGATTTTAATGTTCCGTTGCGAGGATTTCAATAAATTTGATTATTATTAACATTGTTTGCCGGTTCAGTGGCTTAGAGTTTAAGAGTTTGCGCGCGTGATCAGCGTATGATTCTCGGATGTGAGGTTGTGGATAAGCATCTTTGAGGAGTTCTATATTAGGATGAATCGACTGTTCAGGAATTCGAAGCTTACAGTGTTGGTTCAACTATGATTAGTTCATTATTTGAAAACCATGAAAATTCTGTAACATCAAGCAAACTGTGCACTATTTGTTAATTATTCCATATAATTGACAATTCGATGTCCTATCTCTAACTTGTACTTGTTCTAACATTTGATATCAGTTCATTACGTAAAATCCTTTAATCTCATATACATATGTACAGTATCGAAATGATGATAACTGTAATGTTGAAAAAAGGTTTACATCACTGTTTATGACTACTAAGATTTACTACAAAATTTAAGAAATAATGATTACTGATTAGATAAGCGTACGTAGTACTTCCTGAATGAATTATCTAAACGAGCTGGATGTTTATCTAAGACAAAAAAGTTCATCAATCATTACATTATGTCTAATTTGCTTGTCCAACAAATATTAACAAATAAATCAGTGATTATATCATGTCTAGAATGATCGGTAATTTTATATAAAGTATCAATATTATTCATCTCTTGTTACATATATACAGTGAGATCACTATGTTTTAGCATAAATGTAATAAAAAGTTTTACTAGGCTGGGTTTATTGAAGAAGGGGGGAATAAAAGCATGTCTGATTCTTCCATTATTATGTTTATTAACATGTTGTACTTTAGTACTTATACACTTCTGATATGATATGCTGTCAAATAATGTACAATCAGTAATGTGACAATATGATCAATCTATGTATTTGATGAAATTTTTTAAAAAACAAATTACGATTACACTATTATCAACATTTTGTCTGTTGTACATAATGTAAAAATTCCTTTCAAAAAGATACTGTAATTCATCAATTCTGTCTGGGTGAATGATTCGAATTGATTGATTAAACATAATATCATTGTAGTTAATTATTTTACGTTCTAACTTTTTTGAGTACTAAATAAGAGTGATTCTCGATCGGAATATAGTAAATCAGTTTCAAATATATGTTATTCATGCAATTAAGCAGAACGACTCAGTAAACATATAAAATTTACCGTTATATAAGAATTGAAGGAAACAATGTTACCCGCTAATTTATAAACATTGAAGAAACGGAATGTTCAAACTGATTCAAGAAATGAAATGAGTAACTATGTAAATGTTTCAGGAGGTAACTTTATAGATGTCAGTTTATTTTAACAGGGTGCTCTAGCAATATATCATTCTATCTTTCTGATAATTACTTTCAATTATTATAGAATTAATATTGTAAAAGCTTATGTGCTTGACTTTTTAGGTATAACTGTTTGACGACTAGTGATAACTAATCCTTTACCCAAATCAAATTAAGTCAGATATGATTCTAAACTGTAGCCTGGTTGTTGAAAGCCAAGTGCTTCAGCTATCATTTACTATTGTTTATTTTTAAACTAGTCGAAATTGTAAATGGTGGAGATTTATGTTAGGCTATTTTCTGATTAATAATTATTGTAGCACATTCTAGAAAGTATCTAAAATCATAAAATGACATTACTGATTACTAAATTACTGACTGATACATATGGTCAGATTATAGACGTATTCATACGATTTTTGATTACTATTTATCTGTAATAAGCTATCAACTCTCAAGAAGACCTACTGGAATCCCAAGTGCATAAGGAAAAATTCAGTTAGTCTGTAATTAAAAAAGACAGTGCATGTCGAACCCCATAATATCAAAATGGGAATCTAAAAGAAATTTTGCATTCTATTACCTGGAAAGGTTTTAGTAATTATAAACTTTATTGTCAATGAAATAAAAAGCTGAAAAAGAAAACCGCCAACACAATATTTCCAAATGATAATGATAATAAGTGACCAAATTTATGGTTCAGAAGTGCAATAATATTTTGCATTCAATCAGTTGTGAAAGAAGACTATTTACGACCATAAAAACATATGCCATTTATTTATGAGGTTATTGAATACTGGATCAAGTCATGAAGGGCTGTGCTTTGTTCCTGTTTTGTACCTCTGTGAGAGACTTTGTGTTGCCTCACCTCTGTAGTACAGTTTCATTTAGTATTTATCTCACTCTAAACTTAAGAAGCTTAGTATTATTCCATACCTTGTATGGTTTGATCTAATTCGTTTCTTTTTATCACCAGTTCTAAGTGGAACTCATAATATAGTTATTTTTAAAAATCGCTATGAAAATCACATTGGTTTAATGTCATTAATGAAAATTGTTAATATAAGTAAAACTATCTTCACTAGTTATCCAGGATTTTTAAAAAATCTACCTGGGATCATAATGTGCTAATGATTTTATTTGGTTTCCTTGTAATTTGTAACTAATTTCTTCACTTACCTTTGAAATTCTGACTTTTTACATCAATCTTATGATTTTAAAATAAGATGTGTATTTTTATGAAACCAACTAGAGGTACAGGATTACACTTACTTTAAAACATAACGATTGCATACCAAAGTTAGTTGCTTATAAATTAGACTAATTACATTTATAAATGATTCACTTTCAGAGCTTCTTTGGAAGCATAATTTGTATAAAAATAAAAATATTGAACAGAAATCAATACTAAGATAGATTCAGACGACTACTTACGCCTGTTACTCCTCGTGGAGGAGCAAAAGCCATCCACCACCATTCTCCATTCAACTCTGTCTTGGGCAGTCCCTCCCAGTTGTTTCTAGTTGCTATTCATCCTTTCAATATCTGCTTCCAATTCTTTGGACTTCCTCTTTCCCGTTTCTTTTCAGAATTCCAAGTTAGTGCTTGTCTCGTAATGCAGTTTGATGATTTCCTCAATATGCATCCTATTCACTTCCAACGTCTATTCCTAATTTGCTCTTCAGCTCGAAGCTGATTTGTTCTCCCCTACGGTAGGCTGTTGCTGACGGTGTCCAGTCAATGAACATTCAGGTTCTTACGTAGACAACTGTTTATGAATACTTGTACCTTTTTGATGATGGTTGTAGTAGTTCTTCAATGTTCAGCTCCGTGCAGTAGGACTGTTTTGACGTTCGTATTAAAGATTCTGACTTTGACAATGGTTGACAGTTATTTTGAGTTCTTCAACTGTAGAAGTGCTCCCCATGCTTTGCCAGTCCCCAGACGACATAACCTATAAATTGTAATTCGAAATAAACATTATTCTTATAAAAGTAAATGATAGATTGAAAACAATGTTTCTAACAAAAAAAATACATTCAGTAGATCAATTCAAAACAGAATAATTCATATTATTCAATATGTAGATAATGTAATCTGTCTATGAATTGAATTTACACTATTGAAAAGCGAATTTATTGTTCATACAGCTGGTTAATAGGTAAACTGTTTCACTCTAAATTGTTGTAATGATAATCTAACAAAATGTTTTTTTCTTGACAATCATGTGTTGCATGGAGTAATTTTTAAAAGAATTATTTATTTTATTACAGCATAATGGATTGTCGATTGTCCTATATGAAATTTATGCTACCTTCCACCTGTTTAAATATATATATTACAATCTGGTTCATCATCTCCATCTTACGTTTAATATGTACTCCACAATATATACACATATGAAATATATTCCTATTATTAATGTACCCTTTTTTTCATTTGTCTACATTTTCGTTTTTTCTTTATTTATCGAATTATTATTGAAATGATGTTGAATAGATCCAGATGTATAATATGTATTATGATCGTATATTGTCTATACCACATGATTACTACTTATTTGCTTTCGATTAATACTGTCATGTACTAATAATTATATATGTAAATTGTAACATATTCATGTTATTTGTAATCTTTTAAAGATCAAAATGAAAGTGAATTATTTTGATTTTATTTAGGTGATAATATACATTTGTTGAATTAATTTCTATTCAATTCCGTTTAATGAATGAACACTTCAGTGATCTTATCAATGATGCAAATATAATAAACAGCTTTTTGTTATAGACTGATGTAGAGATATGAACAAGTATTTCTTATAGAGTTCTTATAGAAATGTACACCCATAACCCATCAAGGGTCGTAGTGAAGATTTTACTTTTAAATCAGTGAATTGAAATTTGACGGCCCAAATTTCCAATCTCAGATTGAGCTGTCTTCTAATGATAACCCTAATAATGTAAATTCACGGGGGTAATTGATTTCATTTCAGATTAGCTTCTGCATACTCACTAACTTCAAAGCGAATTTTAGGTGTTCTGTTGTAATATTTAGTACATGGTAGAGTTTAATCATATTTGGAGTGAATTATCTATTCATTAATGAGATTGGATGAGATCACGTTAAATATATAGATGGTTGAAGTTAAAAATGTAAACCGATGAATACCATCTCAGACAATGTGCTAACACCAAAAGCTCAATATCCATTGCTTCATCCCCGGTGGAATTGAACGTTTAAGTGACTGAAAAGTCACATACAAAGAAAAAATGACTGTTCGATGCATTGTAATTTTATAGGATAGCCCGAACTGATTTGAATCTTTGATGAAAATTACCTACCTGTTCAACTAACCAGGAAGAACCTCTAAATCAGATCTTACAAAATATTTACTTATTTAATAGTGCTTCAGTAAACAAATTAATTCACCTGATTAAAAGATTTCTAGAGCATAACTCAATTTGAAGAGCTTTTCCATCCTGGTTTTGGGCTCTATAGAGATCGCTGATCACAAGTGAACATATAACAGAATTCAGGACAGTGACTCTCTGTCGCGCACACATTACACATTTAGATCATTGAATACAAAATCCGAATGGTCACATTTACAAGTCAATCAATTAACAATAAATGTTATTAGTATCCGACTTTATCGATAAGATAGTGTCTAACCCAAGTCCATATCGTTTCCATAGATTACAGGATCTCCGATACCGAAGTTAATCATTAGTACGCACATTATCGATTATTACTATAGCAGTTCTTTAAAGTTTTTTGAAATCTCTCATATATTTTTACAATTAACTGAAATTACATTATCTATTAATAATAACTCAATGAATTTATAACTACCTATGAAATTACTTCGTAGACAGAGTAGCTCAACTTTCTTCCTAATGTTATCACGTTTCTGTTGAGAATATAGTCACCAAAAAATAGTTACCATTTTTGGAAAAAAGAATACTAAAGATAACTTTAAAAAATCTTTCATTCCATATAATAAATGTTGCTAGACACGTGTTTGGATAAATGACCTGAACAAAACTGATATCATTTTTAATGTCATATCATCGTTTTGACAGAAATACACATTTCCATCTATTATAGTATAAGTTTTTGATTGAGATCATAAACCGATTGATGTTAGACCACCATTGAAAACCTGGAAGTACTGGACGGCCGTTTCGTTCTATTGTGGGACTCCTCAGCAGTGCGCATCATAGTATAAATTAAAGAAATACTCTTGTTAAAAATGGATTAAAAGATATCACTTAAAAATGTTTCAGTATTATAATTATACAAGAAATGCTTCTTAGTCGACATATATAGAATTCTCAGCTCACAGTATTTCAACAAGTTTTCCTTTCTTATTTCTTGGTTGATCCTGACAACAAATATTAAGTGATCGCCAATTAGATTATGACAGTTCAGGAATCGACATCTGAATAATGTACATTCTTTTCGATGTATATTGCCAGTCACCACGATGTCTCTGATTGTGCTCTTTCCTGACTTGTACAGAGGAAGGTCGTAGACTTTACACAAACGCACCTGAATAGGTTATGCAATTAATTGACATAATTATCTGTTGAAACAAAAGACAGATAACTTGTTGAAATATCTTGATGGCAAAAACAGGTAGCCCTGATATACAAATAGGCCGCTTATATCTTTTCTGAAGACAACTTCATTATAAGCAAACTTTAGTGACAGAACATTTAAAGATAATAATGAGTTTGAACAGCTGTTCTCCTTTTTAAGGGTCCTTTTCATTATTTACATAGACATCTTAAAATGGGGGTAGATGTATGATCAGGTATATTACACGGTAAACACTATAATAATCACTCATCTAACCAAGATTTGATCCCTTGAATTTTCAAATCCCAAAAAAGTTCACTAGATACGCTTCAGTGTAGAAGGCAAACCTTCATCTTTATCGCTATATTTGTTGACTTACAAAAAAATTTCATGGTATATTTAACCTTTAATTGGACATCGACAGATATAATGTTGAAATTTGAGAGAAATGAAATTTTCTAATACTACACAATATCTATCTCATAATCAGCTTCCTTCTCTTTCATAATTAATTGTTAAAATACATTCGAAATATTTGAATGACACTGAACTGTAAAATTGAGTTACATTTATCCACATACATCTACACTATATCAATATCATATTGTTCTACATTAAACTGAATGATTATCATTATATTTGTTATTTTAATCATGTCTATTTTATTTATTGATATTCATTGTTCCATATTAAGATCAACTTCCTGAGATCATTGACAAGCATTATTGACATTGCCTAGCTAACATACATGTAAACATTCAAATAAATAATATTATCAAAAAACAGTTAGATACATTTGTATATTTCACTTTGTTATTGTACTACATGTACACGTATACCATGTGCATTTTTATACTTTGTATGTTTGTATAGTATTTGAAACCTGAGAACTGGAATCTACGAAAATTCAAACCCGCACATAAAACTTGTTAACTATGATAAGAGTTGATAAGTTGAAGAAAAAAAATCCCCAGTTTAAACAAAAATTTCAATTTAAATGGTTTTCTGTTTTTTTCTTTTGTTTTTATTCTTTGATTGACATCCATTATTGATTGACTATTGAAATAGAAAGGGAAAAATTACTAGAAATATGTGTATTATGGTTGTAACAGATAGAATCTAATGAAAATGTAACTTATTTACTTACTAACTTACGCCTGTTACTCCCAATGAAGCATAGGCTGCCGACCAGTATTCCCCAACCCACTCTGTCCTGGGCCTTCCTTTCCAGTTCTGTCCAATTTTCGTTCATAGCTGTTAATAAACACTTGTATTTTCTGGATGATGGCTTTCGTAGTTCTCCAGGTTTCCGCCCCATACAGTAGAACTGTTTTGACATTTGTATTGAAAATGTAACACTTTCCAATAATTCTATAAGTCATAGTAAAAAAGTTGATAATATATAATTGAGTTAATGGGTACTTATCATATTTGACCAACAATTTGTGCACTTATGTTGAAAATAATATGCATATCCTTTTATTTATATGAGTAAGTAGTTTTTATGACGAACATGTCCATGAATAAATTACACATGAAGCATGTCATGGTGAATAACAAAAGTTAAATGAAGAACATACTTTTTTGGAACTTTCTATTGCCTTCACTAATACATATTCATGACTCCATACACCAGTCAACTGAATATTCACATAGCTGGTGAAAAGATTGAATTAATTGAATAGTCTGTTTACTAAATACTAGGATAACACTTATATGTAATAATTTGATATAAGCTGGGTAAGGCGAAATAATGATATTCTGTACAGTCTGCTTGTTTACTGTTAAGAGTTCCCAATTCAAAATATGAAATACAACAACGATTTCCTCTCTTACATCAATTTAACTTAAGGATATGCAAAGTAGATAGACAATAAAGTTTTCCCGTAGTAGTTATTTGCTCTTTAATTTCATCCAATAAATCCCATGATCAATTTAATTTGTTTGAAAATGTTTGTTTGATGTAAGAATGTCAATGAAAATTCTTCACGTTTCTCCGAAAGAGCAACAAATAGAAAAAAAGATATATATATATATATATTGCAGGTTAAAACATTCTATAAGTTGTTCGTATACATAGAATAATTAATTCAAAAATATCGAAAGAAAAGTTTTGTTCACATCGTTTTTACTTACTTTTGATATGAAATTATGAATACAAAAGCTTAATTTACTCAAAACTGATATCTTTCTTGATGTTCCCCAATCAACTCTGTCACGAACTCTCTTCTACAGTTGTTGGAAAGTGCTATTCATAGTCTTAATTTGTCCCTCTGATTTCTGACGCCATAATTTATTTAGTTTGACGCTTCCCCTTCAGCGATTAGGATTCTAAGTTAGGACATATCTTATGATGTAGTTTCATGATTTTCACAAAGTGTGTGTCCTATACACTCTCAACAATACAGTCAGCTATTACTGATGACATCTGACCAATGGATGTGGAGTATCTTGAGTAGACAACTGTTCATAAATACGTGTACATTTTAGGTGATGTCAGTGGTGGTCCTCCAATTTCCATTTGAGTAAAATAGAACTGTTTTAATATTGGTTTTGATCATTGACTTTGGTGTTGTATGACAGTCATTTCGAGTTCCGTATAATCTTCGATTTTAGGAGTGCTACCCTTGCTTTATCGATTCTGGCTCTGGCACCCTCATAAAAACCCTCCTTGTTTGTTGACGGTGCTCTACAGCTTCCTTGTCAAGTGTGATTCGGTTTGTGCTGTAGTTAAATTTGACGTTTGAGTTTCCTGTCAGGATAATTAGGTCTTTTCCTGAGCATTTTTTAAAAATTGACTCCAACCTCATTCAAAATTGGTCTATTATCTTCATTGTATAACAGTGGTTGACATACATCGTTATCCTTTCTTTCTTTGTTTTTTAAAGATGATTCAGTGATCCCGGAGCTATGAGTTTCTCATCCAGTGAGTGATTTTCGTACTTCTTTGAACAGCACCAATGCAATTTTTTGTGTGTGATCCATTTTCTTTTTCGAAACCACAATACAATAATAGCTTTTCTGTAGTCCTTTTTTTCACCGTCAGATTGTATTTTTCTAATCCCACTGTTACTTGAATGATGCTTCTTGTCTCGAATATTGTTTAGACATTGCACGTACCTATATTAATAGTTGCTCTGGTTTTTAGGACCGCAATCTACTTTGTGGCATCTGAAAAACTTCACCTTTCATTATGGGACATCATAACTTTTCTGTATGAATACCCTTCTCCTACGAGAGTAGAGTTTATTTGGTTTTCTCTGGTGCTACTGGTTCTATTTTAAGAGTTGGGGTGACTGACCCAATCCTCCTGATTTTCTAAGGTTTTGGACCCGAGCAACCTTAGAGAGGTTTGAAACTAAATTTGATGATGGTGAATACTACCACTGCCTCTAAGAATATTATTACTACAAATACCACCAATTATTATTATTATAATTAGTATAGTTCATCATTTTGAAATCCCTTAACATTATTCACCTACCATTATACATCCAAACGCTAAAATCAAATCACGCATTACCGTATAGTCGATAGTGAAAGATGCTTTTAGATCTGGACCATATTCATGTTCTATTCTATTCCATTTACTAATAGTCGTTTCCCCTTACTTCGTTCAGCCCCTCCCCGTGTCAGTAAGATTCCCAATCACAAGCACGAATACAGTACATCAGTGTTATCCTACAATACCCTTTAAAACTAATAGAAAACTTTACTTATCTTAGCTCTAAAATCTTATTTACCTTATATATATGGTTGTGTATGATTATTTTTCATTTCCATCTGGCGCCCATATGTCTATTAATTATTTAACAATTTTTTCTTATTTCTCTTAACTATTTATTGATAAGCGGTCGCGTGTTGTACGTTATAGTCCAATTCTTTACTTTTAGTGGAATCCGTAGTAGTAGTAGTAGTAGTAGTAGTGGCAGTAGTAATAATAGTAATTTCAGGCGTTATTGTATAACGATTTATCAATGGATCTAAAATTAAATGTTTTATTGTATATAATTGAGGTTTATTTTGTCATATTCATTTGTGGACGCTATTCTCATATAATAAACACTTCACTAATATAAATGCTACTTGATTAGTGTGCGCGTGTTTATGGTCAAGAGAGAACCAAAAGATAAGGGAGGTTTGCTAAAAGAGGAATATTAAAGCAACTGTTGCTTCTTTTTTGTGATTTCCCATACGTGAGAATTAACAAAAACATATAGGTTTTTTTACTACTTATGTTTATTTTCAAGATGATCAAACGTAAATACAAATATGTATTCAGGTCAATACAAAGTCGGAAATTAATAAGAGTAATCAAATCAGTGTGATATTAGATAAAAAGATTGTTATTTTTTTATGTACTTGTGTGTATTTGTAGTCGTACGAAGGGGAACATAGTCCATAGTTTTATGTTCTTCCTCGATGCTTAAACTAAACAGATCAAACAAAGTAAAACTTAATAATATCAAGATTGATTGAAGTTAAGCATGTATACCATTGAATCCTGGATCAGTAGTCTAGAATTTACGCTCTCGCTCTCGCCCAAAGGTAATGGGTTCAATTTCTGGTGAGGTTGTGGATCCCTACTACCGTAAAGTCCTATACTAGGACAAAACAGTTATCTAGTGCGTTCTGATTTTTAATAATTTTCCAATTAATATCAGTTTGTGATGGAAACCCTAAAAGATAATGATCAAATGGAATATAATCGGACTAGTTTTTGAAGATTTAAACATGATCAATAATAAAGTAAGACTATTTGAGAAATTTATATTTAATTTAGTAGACTTTGTAAGCAACCATGAAACAATTGATGTCAATAAAATTATATTTGATCATCGACATTTTCTATTTATATGATGAATAGTTGAGTCCAGTTGAAATTCTTAAATGTGTATGCAGATTTTTACTTATTTCTGCAATATATCCTAAATAAATACCAAAAAGTAGACACCTAAACACTAACAAATAAACATATTCGTTAGGAAAGTCAGTAACTATATGAAACCGATAGATTAATGAATAATGGATGGACATTTGAAGAGATAAACATTGTATCCAACGTGAATATCATAATATTTATTCAAATAGATGTTAGTGGTGAAAATCATTTTAAAAATTTTTAATACATTTACTAATTAACATTAGTCGAAAAACCAATGCAAATCATTGAATCATTGACAGTTATATCATTCAAGTATATAACTCTCAAAGTTTCCTACTTTCTATATAAATATTTGTATTTTCCCGTTGTTAGTTTAGGAGACTGGAAGTAATCAGACCATAATGAAATAAGTTCATCGTGAACTCATTACCTAGAGTGCCTTGAATCCCCCTGAAGTTCAATATTTACCTTTAATAAAAAAATGCCTATTTTCTGTTCGATTTGTTCATTTATCTCATCAAGTGATGTATGCCAGTGATGAAAATCATTTTCAAATTAACTAGATCTTAACATTCTGATGAAATAGTGATCAAATAAAGCAAGTGATTTGATGAAATGTCATTTTGATTATGCGTAACGATCGATAGAACATCTAACTGATAACTTTGATTTTTTTTCTTTCAATTCTTACCACTATTTCAAAGACAATCTTCAGTCTTTGATGATCATTGACCTATGAACTGGACTTACTTTGTTGCACCTAGTTCATACATTAATATGTAACCTACTTCTCTACAAATTTATCGATCTATAAGTTAGTTTTTATACTAAAATAAAATCGATTTGAAGCACTTTACATTTTATTAATTAACATGACAGTACAATCAGACCTTAGTTACAATATATGTATAATTTTATCAACACTAAATATGATATACCCATTTTTTTAACTTATGGAAATCAATAAACATTGGAAATCTCACAGCACCTATCATGTACATGCATGTAAAGATTAAGGAATAATGAAATCATATAGACGCCGTCAACCCAATTTTTGCATAGCGTTCGAGACAACAAAGGTGCATAATATTATTAATAATAGTAATAATAATGATGATTACAGTATTAATATTAAAAACAAATCATGAACATTTTATTAGGGAATAATAATAGTGATATATTAGAGAATGAAACTTTAACAACTGAAGCCAAACACAGTTTGATTCAATCTATTCAACTATATATAATATAATGACAATTCATGTTTGTATGACGATTGATTTCTCTACAAATCACTAGATCAATGAACATATTATTCAAATAAGGAAACCATGTACACATTTGGGGAACGACTATGTTTCCTTTTTAATCACTAAATATTTACAATAGACAGTTGAATAATGTGTTTTGAAATCAATCAAATTGATTAGTGAAGAATACCTTTAAAAGACATTGATTTAAATACTGGAAAAAAAAAATACTTTTTCAATATATATAAAGTAAGCTAGACTAATCATCACGAATTAGACGTGCGTGTTAAACTGTATCATAGGAACAAAATGACAATGGTACTGATAACGCAACAAGAAAATGACTGGTAAAATATTATTTATTAAGGTCTCGATATTTTTTTTCATAACTATTATTACACTTTGAATAATGGTAAGACGGATTTTAAGCTTATCTCATGAATTTACAACATGATTATCACGAACATTAAATGGCGTTTTCGATTGCAACATGATTAAATTTTCTCAGAATGCTTAACAGAAAAGCCTGTATTGACAATCACTTATAATGAATTATTATTGAAATGAAATAAGTAAATTGGTATGAACTTTTGTCATACTCATAACCCCAAAATGGTGATGTTCCAGCTACTTAAGTTCGATGAAGCCTCACTCGGTAAGGCCGATTGGCTTATCTGGAATAGACACCATTTTATGATGCTCACAAACCCACCAAGTGGATGTGATTGAGTGAGGAGATTCATAACACCGTGACTTCAAGCGCGCGCGTCGCAATATCGGGCAACCACACGTTACATGAACACCAACAACACGCATGTTTTCACTCATCCATCTCATAGCACACATATACAGGTAGATTTACTCACCTGAGAGTGTAATCGCTCACCACGCCCTTCCAACCTATTCATTACAACTCACTGTCACTTATGCAATACATTCACATCACCACTACAGACACTCCCACCCTAATGTGTCATCATATACACATAAGCATAAGCACTCTCAGGGAGAGATGATGGTCGTCTCACACTCCCTCTAGTATTTACAATCATATCTTTTCATTATGTATTCCACCTTATGTATTAGGCCACTGATTTCATTAGACATAGGGCATATATGTTTTTCAGTTTATGTTGAATGTGCTAACCGACGCGTGGACACTCTGCACTCACCTACGTACACAAATTTCACAAGTCGAGACTCATGCAATTCATATACGTAGACATGTACATCGAGCAGTTCACAAGATTTATTGTGCCTCGAAATCGGGACTGGAATAATCCAGTGAACAACATAGTTTTGGATTATTTCGATCTTCACTGACCACCAAAATCTGCTAGCAAGTTTGCCCTCATTACTCAGTGACGTCATATGGAAGATTTGAGTCGAATTTCGCTGCCAATTTCACATTAATCTGTATGTTTCTATGTTCAAATGTGTTGTTTCTATCAACCCTTATTATCTTCTTCGTTATGTTTGTTTTTGGGACACCATTCTTGAGAATGTAAGATATTGTCAATCATAAAGTTATCATATATACTACTAGATTTGAAAGTCGGGTTTATTTCTAATATGAAATCGTAGGTTTACATTAATGAAGAGTACTGCGCTTATAGGTACTTTTTTTCAATGGTTTTGGTGATGATTTATAACGCTGATAATAATTACCCTTAGGTAATATTAAAAACATTCTTATGTTGCACCGAATCGCTTCTCAACGCCTTCAAACAACTGAGTTTTTACCTTTTTAACATATGATTACATTAAATAAAAACTAAGTATCCTGAAATCGATTTAGACTTAAAAAAAGCTTAATGATTTACAATTTTATAAGAAACAACTTTTTCAAACGCCTATCTTTTGAATTATTCAAAAATTAAGTTAGGCTATGTCAAGGACTGACATCAGTAAAGGTACCACTGAAAATCAGAGATTATTATATGACTTTTTTTCATTTTAATATGAGACTTCCTAGAAGATACTCATAAGAGTACTGAGCACTGAATCCTAGAATTTGAGACTTTATAACAAGTAAACAACTGTTGGACTAAACTAGTTTACTTTAAAATTAACAGATTAGGATTTTCACAAGGAAATAAGTAAGCTGACATAGATTTTAAGCATAATGAATAGATAAGTATGTTAACTTATGTAATTTATTTCCTGCTGTGAATGTGAGTTTGTCCACTCTTTCTTTCCTTACATAGTTTTCATTTATCTAATTATAAATTAAAAGAAAGAAATCTTTTGACAAAAAAACCCAACAAATGAATAAATTCAGGCGTTTTACTGTTATTATCATTTCTAATTATATTACTATTACTGATTCATTTGTTGAATAATTACAGACTATAATCTTATTCAGATATTTCATTTATTAGTAGACATACAATTATTAATTATAAATTTATTTCATTTATCAAATATGAACATTATAGATAACTAGGACTATTAATAATCTTTCAATAATCTAATAATCCTTAGACTTAGAATGTATACACAATTGACGAACAATAAAGAAACTACTCATAAAATGGTCTATAGTTATGATTTACAAAAAATCTACATAACGTTACATGTATATACATAAACTCACCATAAAGTAATTACAACTTATAAGAATTCAAGTATAAATATATATGAGTGATTTATATGTGTTCTATTGCATAATCGAATAGTCTTTAATAGTTTAACTGATCAGTAATAATGTACAGGCCATCAATGACCACCCGCTAATATCCAAACTGTCAAATAAGAATTCCATTCTTTATACAAAATATTAGTCGTATCATGATTATGATTATTAGCTTTCTTTTAAACTAATTCGTGTCGTGAATTTTATCGTGATTTCATTTTCGTTATACTTCGAAAAATTGGTTATGGTGATTATTATGGAAATGTATGTAATGATAATAATGATTATCATTACTATTATGATTCAATGAAATATTCGTCTATCTATATCCATAAAATGTGTGTTATCATTAATAATTTACATGAATAACTAATGGATGTAGGTATGATAATAAACTGATCGAATTCCCGGTTGTGTTAACATATGTTTTCTGTGTTAAATATGCTTGAATCTAGATGGTTGATTAAGTTCTCATTTTATAACTTTAAATTACTTATTCAACAATTACAACAGAATTTTTCTTTAATCTGAAGTTCTAAGAAATAATCCAACAACTACACATACGCACACATGCATAGACGTATGTATACCCATCAGTATGCCATTATACAATGTATACTCATGTGTTTTTCATCAGTATATATATATATTTTTTAATGATAACCATTTGTTTTTATTATAGCGTTTTCAGGCGATGAATGGATGAAAGACAGTAAAACCCAAAGGAAATAAGACATATTTAGTTGAACGGGTTTTTATAGAGATTGGTTTAGTTTGCAAGTTGCATTCGTTACAAACTGATCTCATTTAGGCTATCACTAAAAACCAAGGATCACTGGTCAGCTATTTCTTCCTTGTCTTGAACTCATTAACAGGACTTAGTCACTACCCTACTAAGGATCTTACCCAAGACATTCATGTCTCATGATAAACGCTTAATGATTCCAACTTTCGTCAGTTTTCGCAGTATAGTGTGATGATTAACTGATGCCAATAGAGGACCTATTTATTTTCGACATTGTACAAATCACATACCGGGAAGCTATAGGTTTAATCGCTGTTAGGATTCATAATTGACCACTAGTGAGTCTTAAACTAGAACGAACCATCTAACTAAACGCTGCTTCTGATCATACAATAACCAACTGTTCTTCCGTTCTGTCTATGAGAATAGTTTGAATTTGAAATTACTAGGGTTATGTTCTATACGAACTATGGTGTTATTTCACTAACTAGTTCTTTTGTTACATGCAAATGATTTAAGCAAACAATCATCAGAGTTAATTTTTTCCGCTAGGCTTTCAATTAATGTTTGCACAAATGGTGGCATAGATGTAAAAAAAACATTTTCTTGATCAATTTGAATGATACCCAGAAATTTTATTGGTTGTGTAATTTTAACCTTGAATCTAAATGTATGATTCATTATTACTTTATTTTAATTACGTTGGTTACCGTTTTCAAAAGTTGAGTATTCATTATTTTGTTTTATTACTTAAATTGTTCTTTTAAAAAAAGAACAACTTGATTATGTTCATTTAAGAAATTATTTTAAATATACGTGTGACGTATGCCTTACCATAGATAATCCACTAAATATCAGACTATATTAGTTATGTTGATGCTTTTGTATTCATTACGAAAGCACTATAGTGATATTAACTTAATCTGTTATGTAGTTCAAGCATGTTAGAAGTGATGACTCAGTATTTGAACTTTTTTTAAAAAAACATCACAATTATTTGTTCTGTTCAAATAAGCCATTTCTTTCCGTCTTAGTCATGTTTGAAATCATTTGAAAGAAATACCATCTAGTCTTAACTGTTCAATGTAAATCATTTAATCAGAAAGTTTATTGTTCAATATGGAGAAACCTACTTTGACTTAGAAATCTATGGTAAAATTTGTACACATTCAATGAAACGAAATTGATTGAAATGCCAGTGATCAAATTTTCGATCAGATAAATCTTATTAGATTTCAGTCTGTTAATTAATTTAAATTAAAAGGACATCGTCAAGTTAACAACTAATTGACAATATCTTTTTTTCGTTATGATATCTTCAACTTATCAGCACTTTATATTTATGACTTTACATGAAATAGAGAACATGAAGAAGTTTTGTGGTAAATAACATGATTATTCAATTATTAAGACAAAATCCGATAATCAACAATTTCTTTCTTCAGTCAGTCAATGATGAACCTAGACCATCATCCAATGTCATCAACAAATACTTGTACAAACAGTAATTTGGATAGTTCTTGCTATAGGTGATATTTTACCACTATAACTGCTGGAAACCTACTTCTAATCTGAGCATTTAACCAAGAAGAAGAATAAGTAGTATAGTATTTATTGAAAATGACCAACAGGCTATTAAATTACTTATACTACAATAGAATTGTTTAGACTGAAACCATGATACTTCTCAAGTTGATACATCTGAAAACAAAGACAATGTATATTATTTAAGCAACAAATAATTTGAATATACAGAGGAAGTCAATTGAAGAGTGATATATGAATTGATTCTAGGATAGATAAACATTAGATTAACACCTACAAATTGTTTTTATATCTGGATATAAATGAGTGACTAAGTAATCGAACAAAGTATACCTTTAAATTTCACTCGTTTTTTATATCCACTTGTGCGGATTTAATGACAAATTAGGTTACTTTTAACTAGGTTAGAAATCCAAAAAACCTTATATATGTATCGTTTTCATCAAGGATAATTGCTTATAGCCTTCGGAATTATAATAAACTATTTCACTACTAAATGGGTTATATTGACATTTAACTTGCAATTAGTTATATCTTGAAAAAGTGTTTGTGAAACGAGAAAGAGGAACAGGATTAGTATCGATGGTTTTATTTAGCTGGGGTTAAGAGACCAAAGTTTAACTGCTTGAAAAGGATCACTCATGATAGTTTTAGCTTCTTGCATTTTCTAGCCAAATCGTCACGATCGAGAACCAGTGCGGCAAAGGATGATGTACTATTTCAATAGTCGATCTTTTACAGCCCTTCCTTCGGTTTATAAGAAAGAGTGATACCTGAATATTATGTTCATTCATGGAAAACAATTTATTACTACAGGGTCTTGAAATTCTCACCTTTAGTTTTACCGTTGTTTAATAAATCTACCTGATATAGACAATGTTCTAGCCGATACATAATGCGATTGAGTGGCCACGATTGACAAGTCTAACTACCTCCATGTCAAGTTAAAATATGAATATCATTTACAAGACGTGTCGTTGTTTAATATACATCAACTAACCGCAGATTTACAAAATGATTTCAAAAATATTTTAGACGAATAGCCACAACTTCGTGAACAAACAAAACACCAGAGTTTCCATAACTCAGACCATAAAATGTATTGTAAATGATCATTTTGAATGTACTGGCTTTATTTTTTTATTCTTTGTATATAACTTAGAAATCTAATTATGCTATCTGATATTTTTGTAGATGATATACCCTTCAAGATCACTTCAAGAGTATTTCATTAGCAAAAAACAATTCATTTGTCCAGTTAGTCAAATGTTTGTGGGTATAATTCACTTCAGAAGGATCATTTCATAATCATCAGTATAGGGTTATGGAGATTACTAAGTTTTTGATCGAGATCATGAACCAATTGTTGTGAGACCACCATTGAAAAACTGGAAGCACTGGACGGCCGTTTCGTCCTGTTGTGGAGCTCCTCAACAGTGCGCACCCGCGATCTCCCTCGCGGGGTTCAAGCCCAGGGCCTTTAGTCTCGCGCGCGAACGCTTAACCTCTAGACCACTGATTCGGTCGGCATCCAATGGTGTTAATGTCCAACCTCAATCAATCCACAAAGTTTCTCGACCGTCTTCGATTGTACTGAGGTAGGTAACTGTCTCTACCCGTCAGGGATTAGCTCCACTGGTCACGGCTTCTCATTACAACTCCGAAAATTCCCTCATAATCAATGTTTAAGAAAATATACTAACGATCACTTTGATTACCTTCCCAAGTTAAGTATCTGATTAGAAATGATGAATACAATTCATTAAAAAGTCAATATTTAAAAATGCATTATTAATACTCTATATGATAAATGAATAAAAAATCAAATATAAATTATATTTTTAATTTGGGTGTGTATAATATAATAATGCTACATTATGTAATTTAACCAAATGTTTTAATACTCTACAACTATTCTATTTCAAATGATATACAGCTGTAAATCTTGTTTTGTAGTTTATCAACAATTAGATTTCAACAAATCAATATAATCCCTTTCTTCTATGGTTCTAATGAATTCACAATTAAGAATTATGTTTAATACAGTAACGATTACAATTACAAGTTTAATTTATCAAAATAGAGATATAAAATCAGCCTGCGAAATTTCTAAAATCTCCACAAACCCCTTCTGATAATAAACATCTGCTCACTAGTGACTGACTTCAAGAGATAATCCTGGAGTTCTAGTGAGAAGCCGTTACCAGTGGAGTTCAACCAGGTCTGTTGTGAGATAGTAACTCACCGAAGACAATGGTGTATAGTGGCACAACTTCGTGAATTGGTTGAAATTAGACATTAACACCATTGGATGCCGGCAGTCTCAGTGGTCTAGTTGGTTAAGGTCCTGGGTTCGGATCTCGCGGGGAGGCGAGATCGTGGATGCGTACTTCTGAGTAGTCCCATACTAGGACGAAACGGCCAACCAATGCTTCCAGGTTTTCCATGGTGGTTTAGCTTCAATTGGCTCATGATTTCAATCTGTGAGATATAAAATAGTCAATTTTTGTCTTATATATGGATGACATTAATATGAGAGTATTAACTATTTGAAGTAGGAAGAAATACATATTTTCTTTTGCTAGTATTACATTTCTTCAACTGATACCAGTTATTAATGTAAATAACAGTTGGAGTGAACAGAATTTTTATAAAATCATTTAAATATAATTAGTAGAGCAATGTTGATTAAGGTCTAAATTTAAAATGAAGTAATTTATCCAAGTTTTAGTCAGAACCTGAAGATAATCTGTATACAATAGAATCAGACAATTCTGATATCAATAAATCTCAAGAATAGTGTTCCAAAAATAAACATTAACGAAGAGATAATAAGGGTTGATAGAAACAATACATTTGAACATGGAAACAGACAGATTAACAGGAAACTGGCAGTGAAATTCGACCCAAATCTTCCATATGACGTTACTGAGTAATGAGGGCAAACTTGCTAGCAAATTTCGGTGGTTAGTGGAGTGCTGATGAGCGGCCTATGCTCCTTCACGAGGAGTAACAGACGTAAGTAAGTAAGTAGTGTAGACACGGCGATACGAATCTCCTCACTCAATCACATTCACATGATGGGTTTGTGAGCCTCATAAAGTGGGTTTTATTCCAGATAAGCCAATCGGCCTAACCGAGTGAAGCTTCATCGACCTTAAATGGCTGGAACACTGTATCATGAGACTAATAAGCTAACTGTTTGGAGGAGATGAGTCGTCTCATATTAGTTGTGTTGTAATGCCTTTACAATGTTTAACAGACAACTTTTAGCTATTAACACCTATTAAACCTAACAAAGTCAACACCACTATTGAATGTCTATAAAGTTATTTATCTTGTCAAGTTTTATTTATCGCTACAAACCTATAATCCATGAGGACAGTCATATTAATCTAAGACTATTTGTTACTGTCTATCAGTCATTTGTTCTACGATTGACATTAATTCTTGATTTTTTTAAAAAGTCATTTTTAAAAGATAACCATAAAAATGTGTGGACTAAAGTATTGACTAAAATAACACCGTTGGATGCCGGCAGTCTCAGTGGTCTAGTTGGTTAAGCGCTTGGCGCGAGACTGATAGGTCCTGGGTTCGAGTCTCGCGGGGGTGCGGGATCGTGGATGCGTACTGCTGAGGAGTCTCATACTAGGACGGAACGGCCATCCAATGCTTCCAGGTTTTCCATGGTGATCTAGCTTCAATTGACTCTGATTTCAATCAGTGAAATTTCTAAAATCTCCACAAAACCCGTTCTGATAATAAAATAAAATAATCATGAGTTATCATTTTAGCTTTCGATATGACTGACTCATTCTAGAATGTTAGCATATTCATCTTAAAGCGAATCATTAATACAATTACAACACTATAATTTGTATATTGATAACAAGTTTCTATTCCTATTTTGTACAATCTAGAATCCAATTTCATCTCATGATTCAGATAAATTAACTAACTTTATGATAGTTTCTAGCTTAAAAAAATAGGCTAAACACTTTCCAGATGACCTTTTTTAATTAGTATTTTAAAAGTCTTTATTCGCGAAATGAAAATTAATGATCAATATTAATCAGACATTATCGAATACATTTGTATTAGTTCAGTAGAAATGATGTAATCACTTATATAACGGGTCATCATTGAGAAATACCGTATGTACACCTGTTGTATAAATGATAGTTTGTCTGTTACATAACATAATAACAGTATTATAGCATGATATACACATTTTTACGGTTTTATTTTAAATGATACATTCCGAAATAAATGATCCATTTAAAGCCAAGGTCAGTCGAAATGTCAGACATCTGTAATTAAAATTACATATCATGAATATTTTTTTGATTGTGATCATGAATCGATTGACGTTAGACCATCATTGAAAACCTGGAAGCACTGGATGGCCGTTTCGTCCCAGTATGGGACACCTTGTCAGTGCACATCCATGGTCCTATCCGTGGGACTCGGACCTAGGACCCTCGATCTCGCACGTGAACGCCCAACCTCTAGACCACTGAGCCGGTATCCAAATTCGAGTAATCCACAAAGTTAGACATTAACGCCGTTGAATATCAGATCAGTGGTCTAGAGGTTAGGCATTCACATGTGAAACGGAAGGTCCTGAGTTCGACCCCCGTGGACGGGATCATGGGTGTGCACTGTTGAGGAATCCCACACTACGACAAAATGGCCATCCAGTGCCTCCAGATTTTAATTGACGGTCTAACATCGTTCAGTTCACAATCTCAATCAAAAACTTAACAATATCCACAACCTCATACTGGTATTTGATGAATATATTTACAAATACACTAATATAAATGAATAAATGTGATGAATTTCGTAACAAATAATTAATTCATCTCGAACACACATTTTCGTCCTATTAACAATGAACGAATTTAAATGTTTTCTAAAAAAATTACTAAATTTATGTGAAAAATCTTACTATTCACTTGGTATTATTTGGCTTGTATCTTCCCATTGAGGTTTAAGACTGCGATTGGTCACTCTGTTATCGACATATGTGCATACTGTGCGTATGCCTCGATATTGTCTTAACTCACAAGCTTTTTGTAAGCAAAGATGGATAGTGGCTAGTAGTGGAATCCAGGACGCGAGTTTCGTCCTGTTTGGGACTCGTCAGCTGGATGTACCTGCATCTCAGAGTTGATGTTCACTCTGGGACTCGGACCCAGTGCCATTCGCTTCATACGCCATCGCGTTATCCACTCAGCTACTGAGTCCTGATAGCCACTTGCTTGTACAATGGGGTGAATTTAAATTCACTTGATATTATTTGGCTTGAATTCATTTTGATGTCAATGTATTCATATTCAATTAACAATTAATTCACTTTAATGTGTCATGTAAGTAAGTAATTGGTGAAGAATGAATAATCTTTTTTTTTCTTCCAAAAACAATAAAACGTTCATTTTCTTTCAGACAGAATAATAATAATAATAATAATAATAATAATAATAATAGGAACTGGAATTGCCGATACATTTTTGTCTGAAATGTATTCTACGCGCTTTTTTTTATTTTCTTAAAATCCTTTATATTTTTCATCAGACATAGATTCCCCATGGTGTTGTAATCTATATACTCAATGTTTCATTTTAAAATTATAAAGGTACGCGACATGTAATCATTAACAATGTCATTATTGTTATTATTACCACGATGATAATAATCATAATGATGATGATGGTGATGATGTTGACATTCATCAGAAACATCACAAGCTATCAAATGATCGTATTCTTATTTAACAGAATTTATTTATTTTATTTCTGTCTGTGTTTATTTAACCATTAACAAAACAAAAATTGTGACACTAATAACTGATTATAGTTATATATATTATAGTGAGAAGAATATTTTACTATTGTGTTTAAAACTGAAATGTAGCACTAATTTCCATATATCAAAGAAGATGATATAATTTCATTAATTGACTTACAACTACAATTAATTGTATATCTGAAGTCCGGACAATTTCCAGTGATAATTTAAATCTCCCAAGTGAACATTGTGATATTTATTCATGAAATAAAAGTTTAATTAGACATATTTTCTTGGATTTCAAGCAATAATCCAGTGCCCCTTAACGAGTTTCAACAAGATGTATTTTTTTTATAAAATCCTTCTGAAATACCGTAGAGAGATAAACAAGTTAGGCTTCATTCAGATATTTATACATAATGTCAACAAGCTAGAGTTACTAACACTGCTCAATGTTTTTGATTGTATGGATGTTTGTCATTTCTTAAACTCTGTGAATGATTACAGCGAAAGTGTTTTACAGTAAAACAATATCACTATTCATATCTTACTAATTTATAGTAAATTAATGAAAAAAACTTTGTACGTATATTGGATAGGATTTTAGCTTAGTTGAATACAAAACTATTCTTGATACTTCTATTTTCAATGGTACAGGGATTAGAAAAATTCATTTTAATCACCGAAACTAATGTCAACTGCACTTGTGTACTAGACATTAGTAATTCATAGTTATCGACACAGAAATTCGTCAATTCGATTTTTATCAGAGGGGGTTTTGTGGAGGTTTTAGAAATTTCACTGATTGAAATCATGAGTCAATTGAAGCTAAACCACCATGGAAAACCTGGAAGCACTGGACAGCCGTTTCGTCCTAACATGGGACTCCTCAGCAGTACGCATCCACGATCCCGCACCCCCGCGAGATTCGAACCCAGGACCTGTCAGTCTCGCGCCAGGCGCCCAACCAACTAGACCACTGAGACTGCCGGCATCCAATGGTGTTAATGTCTAGTTTCAACCAATTCACGAAGTTGCGCCACCATACACCATTGTCTTCGGTGAGTTACTATTTCACAACAGACCTGGTTGAACTCCACTGGTAACGGCTTCTCACTAGAACTCCAGGATTATCTCTTGAAGTCAGTCACAAGCTTCAATTGACTCATGATTTCAGTCAGTGAAAATTCGATTTTTAATAATTTTGACGTTTAAACTTAAATATCATCTCAATTTCAATATGAAATTTTTAGTCGAACTTATCAAAATATTTTCATGTTTCAATATCAGCCATTAATTAATATAATTGCATAGTAAAATATCAATTAAATAAAAATAAAATTAGTTGCTACTATTCACATGATTTCCTGGTCGGCCGCCTATGCTCCATTAGGAGTAACAGGCGTAAGTAAGTAAGTATTCACATGATTTCAGTAATATCTTATAGCGTTTAAGGGATCTTCCATCTTAATACGGACTAATGTTTGAGATTCATAGAAAAAAGACAAATATGGAGAAAATTCTGTTTTGATGAAGGTGAAAGTGAACAGTAGCGTTGACAACACAATGTTGGTGGTTGCGAACACCTAATTAATTCCATAACACGAGTAAACAGATATTTAGGTCTCTTTAATTTTCAATCATATCGCAAGTGATTTCGTTTCAAACTGAATACCATCTACAAGAATTAATAAGATATAATATTTCCCTCACCTTTTATCCACGATTAACACAGATTGATGTATTTTATCATCTCACACATTTCGGTCTAAAGAAATAACTAACATAGATATTTTCTAGACATTTTAAAGCCAGTTTTGTCTACAAAATGATATTGCATATATGAGAATAGAAAACAGTTTCGGCCCGATGATTACATGGTTTCATGTACCCCTCGAAACCTGTTTCAAACAAGAATATAACTGCTTACTTTTAATGAGAAATTTCAAACTAAAAAGTTTGTGATGGACTCCTGCCGATATTTCTCAGTTTTCCTTAATTGCATGTCCATACATCAGGAAAATTTCTTTCTCGAAATAAGCAGAATTTAGTTAAAATAACAATGGTTCTTTTTTAACTAGTGAATAAGTATTGGTCATTTTATCATTATTTTACAGTAAGAATGGTACTGATACTAATTCGAATGGTAACAACCTTTCTCCTTCTACAACTGTTATTATTGGTAATGGTAGTCACGATGACAGTAATAATGAACATTCTATCAACCTAATAAGAATTCTGAAGGTTAATTTATGGGATTCTAGTGAGATACAGAAACCGATGAGATTCCACTGTGTCACGTCCGAGATAGTTACCTGTTAAAAACAATTGAAGATGGTCTCCTACTGTCACTAATGGATTGAAACTACACTTGTAAACCACTGTCTAAAAGTTAAGTGAAAGCTGAGGGTCCTCAGTGGGATTGTGGAATAACACAGCGGAGGAATTATATGGTGAGACGAAACAGTTGTTTAGTTATTCTTTTTTTCAGTGGCTGTCTATCTGAAGTCAGTCCATGGTGTAATCTGAGAAATTCAGTAGTCTCTGTAATTTTTTTGTAGTAGTACATATATTTATCTATCTACTAATATCACAATTAATATTTTTTTTAAAAGCTGAATACATAAACCTATATTAGTTAGAATGTGCTGAATGGATTATTATTAAATTTAATTAGTTGTTCTATCAACTTACGCTGTTTATTTTCATCTAAGCCAAAAATGCAAGATATGTATCACCTACAGCTGTTGACTACTGACAATTTATTTCATATTGATAAACCAATTCACAGATTTATGAACACTTGAACCTTAACTGTTTAGATTAAAGGTATAGAGTGTAAATTAAGTCATATAATTATAAATGTACTAATCATCAACAAATTAACAATATATCATATTCTCATTGTAAAGAGTTTGATCGCAACATCAGGGGTCTGTTCATTGCAAATCTCTCATCACTGACGAGTACCCAGTCTGAGATCCACTTGTTAATCACCTTCATCCTTGCTAAATCAATTCATAGTTGATATGATGTCAAGTCATTCACACTAGTATTCATGAATAACACGACTTGATCAATCGAATTCGATCATCACTATGCCCTAGATAAATATGACTTTTATTATCGCTTGGCGATCACTGAATATTAATATTGTCTATTTATCTAACAACTGAATGAATTGATCAATACGAGTAATAATATTTCGACTAGTTTCTATCAATACAGAACATAATGAAAAAATTGATTATTAAACAAATCACGTTTTAGGATTATGAAATAATACATTTTTTTAAAATTTTTGTTCTGAATATCAGCTATTGAAATATTCATTTCTTCATCTCTGTATAGTAACTAATATCACGTTTTGTCTAAAAATACGTATACTTTACTTATCTATGAAACTCTGAGTGAAAATATGGCTGATGAAATTATTTTAAATCAATAGATGATATTCGTAAAAAGTAAGTAAATATAATTCTCAAGCAAGTAGAATATACTATGATCAAAGTATTTTAATTTTGACAGTTAGATTTTTGCGGTATGTATCATGGTCTTACAAAAATTAGACAATTACTGAAGACTAAGAAACAATAGACAGCTATTTTGTTCAGATATCAGGCTTCTTAGCAGTCTTCATGCATGATTTTGCTATAAATCAAACTTAAGATCTTCACACCTTTCATAGCTTCTATCCCTGATAAGGTTGTGGATGAAAACTGTTAAGGTGCTCTTTTGCATAAATGAAACATTTGCCAAATCCTTCCTGCTTTTAAATGATCAGTGATAAAAAATTCACCCAAATAGTGTCACTTTTATAATACCATTAAAGTCACATATCAATTTAAAAGTACACCTGTGGATTTGTTACTATTTATGTGAATAATATTCACATTCATCTTATCTTAATGATTCATAGAGCATACTGATCCCAACATCTTGATGAAAAACCGATTTCCCTGTCTCTCTCTCTCTGTACAATATGCACTTATGCATGTATGGGAGAGTTATGATAATCAAATCAAGTGATATGATATCAGTGAAAAAATGCTACGAGATTTTTTTAAAAGTTTTATTTAACTTGACTGTTTATGGAGTCTTATAGAGTTAAAAGAATGACTGTAATCAAGAATTGAGATTAACTAAGGAACCAGTAATACCAAGAAAAAAATGACTGTTTTGTCTTAATTCGGACTCTCCTAATTCATGTCCAATTGTGAGCCTGTACAAACTTAACACTAAGTCTGACAGTAAGTGTAAAATCTTTAAATCACTAGTCTCTAATTCAATGGTTTATATTTTTCTCAAGTTTAGTCAAAATACGTTTTTTAACTAGTAATTTCAGTGATTATTGTTCATACTGAAAAATTATATTGCCCTATTTTAACGATGACAACTAACAGACATGAACTTGCTTCAATTCATGAAATAAATATTACTTACTAATTAACTTAGACCTATTACCTTTCTTGAGTCATAAAGTGTCGACCACTGATCCCCAACTAATTATGTCACGAACTCTCCTCTCCAGTTGTTGGAAAGTGCTAATCATAGTCTTAATTTATCCCACTGATTTCGGACGCCATAATTTATTTGGTTTGCCACTTCACTTAAACCATTAGGACTCTAAGTTAGAACATGTCTTGTGATGTAGTTTCATAATTTCCACAAAGTATGTGTTCAACAACTTTTCTTAGTTTCCTCCTCGGCTGTTAACTGGTTTGTTCTTTGTCATAGTCGGCCATTACTGATGATCTCTGGCCAATGGATGTGGAGTATCTTAAGTAGACAACTGTTTATAAATACGTGTAAATTTTGATTGGTGCTAGTTGTAGTTTTCCAAGTTTCAGTTGAATACAATAGAACTATTTTAATGTTGATTTTGAACATTGTAACTTTGGTGTCGTATGACGGTTCTTTCGCATTCCAAATGTTCTTTAATTTTAGAAATGTTGCCTTTGGTCTGCCATTCCATGCCTTCACATTTACATCAGATCGCCCTTGTTAATCCGTGATTTAGTTTATCCTCTCTGTGTTGTATTTTAGGATCTTGCTTTTACTTAGTGTATGTTGAGGCCTACTGCTGAAGAGGTTGTTGCAGTGGCTGTCTTCATCTTTGTTTGTTGGTGTGTATGGGATAGAAGAGCTAGGTCATCTACTAAGTCCAAGTCGCCTAGTTGCATACAAGCTATCGATTGTATTCCAGGCTTCCCGTCAGATGTGAAGATCTTCATAGTTCAGTCGACCTCTATAGGAAAGGTAAAGTGGGAGAGTAAGCAGCTTTGTCTGACACTGGTCTTCACTTAGAATGCATTTGTCAGCTGTCCTCCATGAACCACTTTTTATTCTAAACCACCGTATGAATTCCGTGTGATGTTGACGGTTTTCTCAGGCACACCATAGTGTCGAAGACGGTTCCATAAGGTTCTCCTATCCACACTGTCGAATTCTCTCGCGTAGTCAAGGATGCTAATGTGTAGTGATGAATTCCATTTGATCGATAGCCCAACAATCATTTACAGTGTCGCGATTCAGTCGATATATAATCAATTTTTATGAAATCCAACTTGTTGATTTTGTAGTTCGGCGTCTATCAAATCTTTCCTGGTACTGATAGTAGTTTGATGCCCCTGTAGTCCTTACACTTATCATGACGTCCTTTCTTTGGTATCTTTATGGGGTATACTTCTTCCCAGTCTGTTTGGACTTGTTCTTCCTCCTAAATCTTTCTGAATATGATGTGGAGCATCTTTGCAGTTACACTATATCTGACTTCAGTGCTCCGGCTGGTGTTAGTGTCCAGAGCTATCGTTTTCGACCATAGAGTTAGGACCCCTCATCACCAAGGTCAGGTCATTTTCTGGACACATTTTAGAATGGACTCGAACCTCACATAAGATTAATCTTTATCATTTTCACCGCTATTATTGATAAGTGTATAACACTTAATGACATCCGTTGTCTTTATTTTTTTGTTCGTTTCGAAGGATTTGTCAATGATCCTGAAGCCATAGTTTTGTCATCTAGTCGGGTCTTTTCATGCTGTTTTGGACAGAATCAGCACAACTCTTTGTGTTTCAGAGGGTATTTTTCTTCATTATCATAATGCAGAAATGGTCCTTCTGAATTGAATCTTTTTTAGTTCGGTTTGCATCCAGTGAATTACACTTATTCTAGACACGCCTGGGTCGTATTTTCCCGTTTACACTACTTTTTGATTGGCCCTCCTAGTCTGCCATATTGTTTAGACATTTCAATTGAGGCTAGACCACCATGGAAAACCTGGATGTACCGGACAGCCGTTTCATCCTATTGTGGGACTCCTCAGCATTGCTCATCCACGATCCCGCCTTACGAGATTCGAGCGCACGGCCTATCGGCCTCTCGAGCGGACGCTTAACCCCTAGACCACTGAACTGGCATCCAGCGGTGTTAATGTCTAACTTCAACTAATTCACTAATTTGAGCGATATATCCACTATTGTCTTCAGTGAGTTACTATCTCATAACAGACCCGAATAATTATCATAATTTAAATGAACTCTGTTCGTCCATGCAAACAAACAGTGATTGAAACTAAAAATCATGAATGTTTAAACATGTTCAGTTTAATCGTATTTTTCAAGGTTCCACTATTTTCTAAATTACCTGAAAATTTAGACGTAGATAATGTACATGATTATACGTTAACCTTAAGAAAATGAACCTATTACGAACTGGTTTATCAACAGTACAAAAATACAATACTTTTTATTCGTCAGTAAAATTCTCATAAATCTCATTCACGTGTCATCACACTGATCCCTTTAAATCACAGTTTAATAATTGATGGCCAATTATAAAATTATGATTGGTCGATTTTTATTAACGTATGAAAACGGATTAAATTCCTATTGGTTGATTTTTGTGGCGAAAAATGAATAAAAGCTAAGTAATTGAGTCGATTTAATCATACAAATTACTGTAATTGAAATGACTCTCTATTCTGAATTTGTTCAGAGTCCACAAATTCGAGCTATGTCTAAACAATCACCAGAATTATTTAAACAACAACGACAACAACAATCTCATATCACATTTAATCACAGTAAACATCATAAAGATAAATTAGACGATACTGATTCGGGATTTTTAAGTAGAGCTACAAGTATTGAAAAATTATCAAATAATAGTGTACATGATACAATTTCTACTGTACTTTCTATTGATTCATTACAGTCATCAGTTAATGAACATGATGCCGACAAACGACAACAATCACAACGCAGAAGTTCATCAGGACAAAAATTAGCTAAATTATTGAATGTTTTTACACCATGTCGAAATCGTATTGCACGACGGAGTAGATCATTTGGTGATATAAATAAAACTTTAAAATCTAATCATAAATTTAACTGGAAATTTAACACTTGTTCATCACAATTGAAGGTAAGTACCGAATTTTTTTTAAATGATTTTTAATAAGATAATAAACTTGATAAAAATTTATTGTATTCATGGAATATGGAACTAGTAAATACCAGTGGATAGTAGAAAGTTATTCAACTTTCGAGTAAACTATTGGGCATACAAACCTAAGAAAGAACAACTATCCACTTATCTCTTATATTCATTTATTCTCTATTGGAAATCACTGTATCTAGATATAAAATTAACTACATCTAAATTTTTTATCCATTTTTATCTATACTAATCTAAATAGAGATGTTGGTTGATGTAATTTAGACGATTGATCACTAAGTTTAAATCCTAATTTTTCTACTACGTTAATGCTTGTAACTAAAAATAACTTTCACACATTACTCATAAACACTGTCTAAGAGTAACAAATAAATAGTTAAGTATTTAATTCTCGGAAAGTGGACTCTGTCATGTATCATTCTAACTAACTATTGATGTCTGAGTCTATTAAGTGGACATAAACCTGTATTATTCTTTTATTCCTAAAAATCACAATTTTGTTTAACCGAAATATCCCTAACAATTATCTGTAGAATTTATTCAGCGAATTAGCATAATAAAGTAGGCATTGATTGTTTTTGACAATTATTTTCGTGATCTCAACATGTTACTAGCCATCTGCCTAATGTATTAGTTACTATTGCCATTTGTAACACTATATTTGATGGACAACTTAATAAATGACTATCAATTAAGTTGTCATTCCATTGCATAATTAAAATGTCTGTTTCGTCAGTACCGTGTTTCATTTTGTCAACATGATTTAGGCACAGTTTATTTTGGCAAGGTTAATTTGTTATTCATTTGACATGTAAATAGTCATACAGACACGTAATCATATGATCCCTTTAGGTTGTAATTGTTACTAAACGAATGCCAGTATATAACTAATCTTTTGTAAGAGAAAAACCTAAATATGTAATTTAGTAAACTGTTTTTATTGTCTACTTCTTAATAGTATTTTATAGACATGTCCATCTTAGATACTAAAATATTTATGATAAATAGATGATTAGTTAAATTTTTATTTGTTTATGTTGATCTGGTAAATGGACGATTTTTTTTGTTACATAACTTTGATTGAATATGTTATTGTATAATTAATGAACCGAATAATCAATGAATCATATCATAATAGAGATTAATCAGATCTGTAAATGATCAGATGGTATTTAATGAACTCATTATGGACATATAAAAATCATGGATCTGTTTTATGTAAATAACAGATGTATGTTGGATATAATTGAACGGAATAACTAAGATAATTTCAATGGCGGTAACCAATTCTACCCAGTGTTTATTGTCACTTAGTTTGTAAAACATTTTACTGAACCATATGATACTAGAAATTCAATCTGTTCTTCTGAAGAGGGGTTGTCAATATCATAGAAGTAGGGTTCTAATAACATGCCGTTTTTGTTCACATACTTATGTTATATTATATAGTGACGATGGTAACAAATGTTAAGTCATTTTAGGAAAGAAGATAATTAACGAATAGCATTTTATTGTTAATCATCTGAGAAAATAAAGTGAGTACAGCGTATAGGATGGAGGGATGTTCATGAAAGTTAACTATATATTTATCATAGCTTATTTTTCGACTATGAATTCAAACTATCCGAGCAGTTTATTCTTAAAATTATCAATTTACAAATATTAGCAAGATTATTAAGCACTGTTAACTTCATAACAGTAATACTTCATGACAAAATGTGTGAATAGCCCTATTGGCCAGTTGCTGAAACATTTAAATACTTAGCCACGGGTTCGAAACCTGCTCCATCTACCGTGGTTTGCTGAACCGATTAGTATCACTAGTCTTCACAATTATTAGATTATGGTCCAAAGTCAAGTATACAAATATGTACTTAGTGAATGAGTTAATAATAGAATAATAAAACGTAACCAGCACAAAATCCAATATTAACTGGGGACAAATGAGAGTAATTCTTAATAAATGAATATATCCATTTAATAATATTATCTTGTCGATTCAACACTTTCCTTCATCTGTTTTGTTGTTATCGATAGAAAACTCATACAGAAATACAACAATTTCATACTTAGTTTAACTAATAAATTAAAAAAAAACTGGGTCACTGTTGCTGTTGTTATCGTCATGTATATACATAACAATTAGGTCAGAAAAGAATTGAAGTTGGCTAACCGTTAAAAAACATGATAACTTTATCAATACAGATCAATCGATCAGTGAATTTTCAAGTTTTACTGGCATTAGACACTTTCAATTTTTGTTGTTGTTTTATTAATAGATTCATGTAAAAAGAAATATTATTAATTGAATACAAATACACAAACATACACACATATTAATGATGAACTAACATTGATAAACATATTTACATTTTGACATTTATCAACAATATATAAACAATTGTCTATAGGTATTTTGTGTTTCTATTGTTTCTAATTGAATATGAATGACAAATATTATTCATTAATGCTTAGGATTTTTTTTTATTATTTTTAAATATTATTCATGTCATATTATATTGTTTCGCCCTCACATTCATTACAAAAAAGGGAGTGTGTAATCGTTTTTATTTAGGTGTCTGTGTGTAACTATACACTTGTTCTGTCCCACATAATTACTGTTTAAATAGAAAAAAAAAATAAACTTGTTCTATAGATGTAGCAGATAATTAAAATGAGATTTTAATGATTTAGAGGGTTGGTTAGATGGATAATGTTTACAACATAATCATCAATGATACATTCAGTTAATGTTAGTTTATTATATGAACTACATTGAAAAGATGTATATTTACTCAAACTAAATACTGAATTATTATCATTATTCTCTTTTTTTGAAAAAGTTTTTATCCTTTTGTTCTCACGGTATTGAATAAAATGTAGAAGATAATTGATTTCTACTACTGATATAGTCGTTAATTTAACAATATATCGAGTAGATGAATTATTTCATGTATTTTAAAATGAATAAATCACTCCATAGTAGGTGAGATAATTGTAATTCACAATGTCAGTAAGTAATATATATTAGTAATTATCCATGTTTCATTATGTTTTGTTTGTAAATTATCTTTTTAATTTGTCTATTACTATAGGTTGTTGTACCCACAAATGCTCCATTGGTGACATCACGTACCACATTATCAATTTGCAGAAAACATGATGATATATTAAATGAATCAATACAACATGATGATAATAATATTAATATTAACAATAATAATGATTCACCATCATCCTCCTCCATATTTTTCAATTCCAATTGTTCTTATTCTACACAATTAGATATCTTCATTGCTGAACCAAATCAAGATTTGTATGAATTCCGTAGACGTTATCCATCGCAATTTTTAGCATTAGTTACAAATTATTTAGGCTTTTTAGTATTCACTTCAGATGAATTAGATCAAATTCGTGAAATTTTAATAAAAGATGCTAAACAATCACAAACTACAACGTTAATATCATCAACAACATCGACGACAACAGTTAAGACAGATTTGGCAACTAATAAGTCCGAAGTCAATGATAATAATAATAGTAGTAATAGTAATAATACAAACGAAAGCAATAGTAAGACACAATATACACCAAGAAAAATGTTGAGTCGATTACGTGAACAAAAACAAAATGGTAAGTTATGGTTCGTGTAATGTTTGATTTAGTTTAGTTAACCAAATAGTTTATAAGCGTTGTATGAAAACATTCGGAGCTACTATTAACTTATTCCTACTTAAGTGGTGGAGAAGTATCACTGCACCTTAAACAAACAGGGTATAATTCAAATCTGATTACATAAACATGTACTTGATAAAATGAGTTTAATTGATTAATTTGTAAATAGTCAGCTGCTTGATTTAGGATTATTAACAATCTTTTATTGTGTGAATTAGATTAGATTTATACAAGTGATTATGTTAGGTTGTAGAAAATTCTAACTGTCAATGATTACAGAGAGTGACACAATATTTGTCGTTTAATCACTAAATTGCCGGTACAAATAACGTCTCATCTACTTTGGTTAAGACAACTAGATAGTAATAATAATCCTCATAATTGGAGTGTTGCTTGAAGGTATACAAATGAAGCACGTTTAGGGAAGTTGAGTAAACTTAGTAAAAATGATCTCATGATTTCCAGTAATTCATTAACTGGTATCAATCTGTATTAAGTAATATTTTTAAAAGTATATAAATATAGTTTAACTGTAAAATTCACGAGTCACTCTAAGCTAAACCAACATTAAAAACCTGAAGAACCGGACGGTCATTTCATATATATATATATATATATATATATATATATATATATATATATATATACCTAAGGACGTGAATTCTCTATATGTTCATGGATGTACGGTTGCAAGGTGTCAATGATTTTCCAGTTGTTGTCAACTTATAATGCAGAATTATTTTTAAAATTATCTGTATTCACTTCATCCCATCTCTATGTATCTCATTCTTGTTTTGTACCGTAAACAAAGTAATTTGATATATTTTATGATAAATGTTGGTAATAATCGCATTATAAGAATCATGTACTTTTATACTTTGTAACGTAAATGTTTCTTTTCTGTTTTTAGTTTCCAAAGAGAATGAAATTAATCATTGGTATACAGTGGTCAATGCAATTTTACGATTTATGCTTAGAAATAAAAATTGTAAGTACACAACACAATCTATCTATCTATCTATCTATCTATCTATCTATCTATCTATCTATCTATCTATCTATCTATCTATCTATCTATCTATCTATCTATCTATCTATCTATCCATCTATTTAATTAATAATATGTTCTTAGATATAATGAACGTATGATTACTATCATGTCTAATCGTTAATTTTTATTATTTTTCTCATTTCGTTTCAATTTAGACAAACATCGATTTATTTTTCGACGTCCTGGAAATCAATCAAATGTGAATAATTTAGAAAAAATTTTATTTCATCAACATGGACTCTCATCTACTTCATTTTCATCTTCCAACAGTACGTCATCAAATTCATTAGAAAAATCCAATTCAGCTAAACAATATGAAAGTCAGTTTACAACTGAAATGAATAATATTGATCGAATACTACATGAACATGATCCATCAGTAATTGCTTGTTTATTAGCTCGCATTTTACGTAGACAAGGTATTGGTTTAATACCTAATCCATTACGTCGTTTATTTATTCAATTAATTAGTAGCATCAAACAAAATGAAATTTATCAACGTCGTGCTATACGTTTATTATTTCTATTATGTCCAATACGTTTAGTTCAACAAATTATTAAACCATTATTTGAATTAATGGCTACAGTTGCAAATGAACCAGATTGTGAAGTAGATGAAACTAGTTTAGCTGTATTATTTTCACCGATATTCTTTCTTGATCGTTCAACCACTACACCAATTTCATTAGCTAATCCATTACCAATACATGTATTAAATTTATGTGTTCAATTAGCACGGGATGAATTAAAAACTAATTTGTCTGTTACAAGATTATTTCAAGTTCCTTCATTATTTTTACATGATTGCACAAGAAATTTAATTTTACATCAAGTAAGTACTATTGTCATCATTAGTTAATATTTTGTTGTTGTTATAATTTTCAAATGGTTTTTATACATATTACTATTAGATCGTGGATGTGCAATACTAAGAAATCCCATACTAGGACAAACGCGCGTCTGATATGGATTGGTTTATGATCTCAATTAAAATTCAACAATGTTCACAACCTGATACTAATTATTAGATAGTCACCATGTATATATTATCTTTCATGTTGATAATCATTCTGTTAATCAGATTGATATTAAACAGTTAAATACAGTGGATCATTATGAATATAATCTTACTGTATAATCAACAACTCAGGTTCTATGTATTTAGGTAATTAAATTATTACATCTGTGATTAGATTGAATTGCATGAAATGAATCCAAAGCTTATTCAATATATTCCATTATAAATTTCCAACACGGGAATAAGTCTTTTACTGATGATGATCTCAAAAATCTTTTCATTGTCATAGATTATTTAGATCATAATTTTGCATTATTCACATCATATTATATAATGTCGTTTCAACTTTATTAACTAATTTCCTTTTAACTATTATAAGTACAATCAGATTTAATCGACCTTGGAAATGATTTCAACAATTACTCATTTTTCAATATCATAATGTCATTTTATAATGACATTTATATTCATGTCAAAGAATATGATCATCTTTCTTTTAACATCAAATTCTAGCGATAAGATATTTCTTTTCTTTTCTGATCATTTTATATCACCTATATATTAGATAGATCTGATCATTATTACTCAATATTATTATTACTTTCTACAAATCAATAAAACGTAGGCATGTGGCTTAAATTTATTTGGCTCTTAATTTCTTTCATTTTTTCCCTTTTACATTAGGACATTATAATCAAAATATTCATTAATCATGAATCAATAAATTAATATTTATTTTGATCAATGTCGTTATATATCTATACAAAATGTTGAATCTTCTTTATATGCTAAAGGGAAAATTTCAGTTATTCCTTTTTTTTTTCTTACTATTCAATGGAACAAACATTAAACTGTGTAACAATTCATGTCAAACAGATGGACTTTTTTTCTAATAATGTAAGTAATAGTGGATATTAGGATAAAGATAGTGGGTGTATGATACAAGTTATGAAAGTACAAATGCTATTCCGCCACAAGAATGAAATCACCCTCCCACCCCCTCATCAATTTATCATTATTATTATTATTATTGTCAGAATAGGCCACACATGTAGCTTTGCTCAGAAATGTTTGTGTTACACTAATTGTGTTTTCTTCCACAATTCTCGCTGTATACATATATAAATCTATATATAGGTATGTAAACAAAATAATGCCAATCGTTTCATTTGCACATATGGCCACAAAATACTAATAATACTAGTACTGCTACTGCTAATAATAATAATAATAACAATAATAAAAACAATAATGTCTTTATAAATCAACCAATCAATCAATAATTCAATAAATAAATAAAACAGGAAAAAAAGAGAAAAAAAGAAAAACATATACTCTAACCATTTTGATTATGTTTATAGTTCACTTTGTCGAAATGAGAATAACCAAGACATATGGAATAGAAATGACTGAAATGTTTCAATGTTATCTTTGAATAAGATGAACATTTTGAGTAATACAAATTTCTATTTCTCTCTATCATCCTCACTGAATACGTAGTGGTGTTTGTATGTGAGGGGGAGGTGGACGAACGAGGTTATTCGTATGTCCACGCCATAAACCCCTCAAGACGAGGCTAGTTGAGTTAAAATAAATAAAGCGTTACATGGGCTAATATCTTTTTTTTTTAAAACAGTTGAATAAATAGAATCTTTGGCTTTATTAAAAATGTTTGAGTTGACCTTTGTTGAGTTTTATAAAATTCAATTATATATGCTTAAATTTTACCAATGTTTATTTGAATTTTATTGAAATTTTTAAATGCAATACTGTGACAATGATGTTTCGAAGCAAATATAGTTCACAGTGATCTATCAGTTAGTAGCTGAAACACTTGAATAATGAATCACTTGTTTCATCATTGTTTAATCTATCTACGTTTGATAAGACAAGTAACATTAGTGAACCTTGTACAAAGAATAGGTACTTAAGATCATGTACATGATCTAGTGAATTAAATATATATCTGAATGCAATCGTTTGATTTTTTCGTACGAATTTGCACAACCTGAAAGTACTGGACGGCTGTTTTGAATTCATATGTGAAAATACTAAAATCTCCAAAAAATTTCATACCGATAATATCATATGCTCACCAATAACTGGCTTCAAGATGGACTTCTTGGAGTTCTAGTGAGTTGTGACCAATGGTGTGAGACAATAGATGAATGGTCGCGCGAAATCATGGGTCGATTGAAGTTATATATCGGCTCAGTGGTTTAGAGCTTAAGCGTTCGCTTGCGAGATCGAGAGTCATGGATTCAAGTCTCACGTATGGGATCGTAGATGCTTACTGATGAGGGGTTTCATACTAGGACGAAACAGTTGTCTACTGCTTCTAGGCTTTCGATGGTGGTCTAGATTAGATTGACTCTTGAATTTAATTATTAAAATACTACAATCTCCTCAAATCCCCATACTGATAGCAAATATTGTTCAACTTGTCAATATGGGCTACTACATTATTTGTATAGAAATTTAATGACTGTATATAATGTCTTAAAATCCATTCACAATGGTCATACCCTTAAGTTTCAATGCTACAATCCAAATAATCAACAATTCATTTGAGTTTGCAAGTTATATAATTTGTTACTGACTCTAAGGTCATTTAATCATTCTATTTGTGAAACACTACGATCAACAATAATTTAACGTTCTCGGTTAGTCATTTCCTATCAATACCATTAATCTTATACAAATATACTTATATAAAGGTCATCATCAGCTATAAATAGATTTAGTTCAGACTAGATTTCTTCCTACTAAATATAGTATTCATTTATTTCACATTTCTTTTACAATTTGTACTTCACATAATGTTATGTACTTATTTGGCCAAATATCCAAATATATTAAATATACATTTGATCTATGTCTAATAGTCACTGAAGTGAAAGTTTTCATATAAATGACTAACAAATGATAATATTAGTGTTATTTGAATCCTTATGTATGTATATGTATATGTCTGTCTATATGTGTGCATGTGTGTATGAACTCGTGTTTGTTTGTCTCAGTTTATTTTCCTATTTAGATATAATATGCTTAATCATTCGAATAAATTAAAGTACCATAACGAAACTGTGACAGAATTACCCTTCAATACTAAATTTGTCATTGAAAATTTATCCAACCAGTTATCTTCCATCTGTTTGTTAAATATTATTTATCAAATAATTATAAAAATGTCCTTTTTATAAAAAGAAAAGAAAAGATTTAATACATTATTCTTACAGCATCAATAAGTTTTACTGTGATATCTTTATTTATCAATCCTTGTGAGAAGTATTAGATGACCTTTGTCTCAGATATGAGTAGATATATATATTCGTATTAAGGTTTCTTTTTCTTGTTATACACGTGTGTATGTATATACTATTTCATTATACCTATCAAACTTTTAAAGTTAACATTTGGTTTTATACTAATTATATACCCCAATTAATTTTTGTTCATTGATCCGTGTATATTTTACTTTTTGGTATACAATAATTGAATGTCAAAACAACAATATCAACAAGATATTTCTTTGAATTTGTTGCATCTTTAAATTTGGTTACCAAGTTAGAGATTGTGAATTGATTCAATGATTATGAAATATACTTTTATTTATTAGTTAATATAATTAGCTTAATTGTGTCTATTTTATTGCGTAATCGATCTTAACTTTCATTGTTTCTTTTTAAATTAGACATCAGACAGTCCTGCATTGTGTTGTAGTCTTAAATATTGTGTTACTATGACACCAAGTCCACGTTCACAAGGCAAGAAATCGAATGAATCATTAACAAAATCGGACACATCTACCATGAGTACAAAATCAAATAATCCCATAGTAAGTAGATTGTGTTGTTACTTTATTTTTAAAGTTGAGTAGTTTGTTAACATTTCCTCAAACGATTATGTAACATTAAAAATCAATGCGATTAACATTGTCTCAACAACGATTAAGATCAATGTGAGATAGTTGATTGTTCTTCTCCGTACAGAGTAAGCAATGAATACTAGCTATGCTGTAATATTCAATGGGATTTTCTTATCGATACAGATTTTCATATTATACCCTGACATATTTATATATAGTGTACCAGTATGGAGGATTAATGGCGATTGTAGCTTAGCTAGAACATAATTGAAAACCTACAACTACTAGATGGCCGTTTTATCCAAGTATTCATATTCACAAGACCGAGCGTGGAGGTCGAACCCAGGATCTCCGGTTTCGTATGTAAACCTTTAAACTCCATACCATTTGGTCTGTATTCATCGGTGTTAGTGTTTGAGTTCAATCACTCTATGGACTCTTGCAACCCTTCATTTATTACCTGCAGTGCATAGCTATTCCACACCTGACACAGACTGAACTCCACTGGTATATATGCTGTATAGATAATCGAATGCATTCTGAACAATTTGTACCATTCGATGACACCTTAAGTCTCATTAAAAAAAACAGTAAGAGAAGAGAGATAAATATGAATGAAATAAAAATATAAGACATTAGCTTAGTGAAAGTTTTTATTACAAATAAGAAGCATTCACCTATAATATTTATTTTATTGGATATGTGTAAATCTCTTTGTGTTTTTCTCCATAAAATGATTGTTTTCGTCTTTTTAGGTTAATTTAACAGCCGCATTCTTAGCTAAAAGACCACGTGCTCATTCTCCAGTTTGTGGTAACTCAAAGGATTGTGTCACTCCATTAGTTAAAAATGTAAGTCAAGTTGAAAATGTTAATTTAATTTATGTATTACATTAGTTATTCACTATATACATGATGGACTTGATTTTATATCCAATACAATATGGATATATACATGTGAATGTACATAATTCAATAAAAAATTCTCATCTATGTAGACAATGTGGGTCATCATACCATAGATGTTTATAGACCTAGATCAGTGTATTAGATATCTACGTTCATTTAGCGTAGTACAGGACGCGTTATTTCCACCGATTGATGCTACATACTACTCATAATTTTTAGCATAAGTAGCATTCACCAAACTACCACAATTTCGATTTCTTTCCGATATCTTAAAAATTTCACTGAATGATGATAATTTATAATTCATTGGCCCAACAAAGTATTGTCCTAAGTTATACACTGGTTTTTGTATGACATAATTAAAATGAATTTAAAAGTTATGTTATGAATGATAGTGATTTAATAAAATCTTCAGATTTTTCAGATCAACACTTCTATTATTTATGTCTTCAATTTCCTTCTTCTTTTTGCTTTTTTCTAGACTTTACACGGTCCAACACTTGATTTCCGAATACGTCGTACACCTACACATACTGTTTTACGTAATCAAAATGTAAATATGATTCGTTCTCCTGTATCAGCAATTTATAGTCATTCAAATGGAAAATCATCTAAATCAGAAAATCAAATGATATATCTGTAGTAATAACAACAATCCTAACAGCACAACATTGATTAATCATATTCATACATATTTTCAATTGTATTGTACATATCATCAACTTTATGTTTGATATCAATCCACTTTAATATTGTGTAGTTATTGTATTATATTCATGGTAAAAGTGTATACAGATCACTATTGTTAACAAATTGTTTCTTTCTTTCTGTTCATAATTTCATTTGATTTCTTTTATTTCTATTTCGTTTATTTTCTTTTATATGTTATACAACAATTTCGAATTATTGTATTCCCCACCCCATCCCCCAACCTTATTCAACTTCATTTTCCGATAACGAAATTATCCTCGTTAATGGTTAAAAGTGACGAAAAATAAAGACAATACTTAGTGTTGTAAAATAAACTAATATTACCATGATTTTTTTTAAAAAATCAACAAAGATTTTTCTAACTAATGTGTATATTATTAGTAGTATTAACTATTTTCCACTGTTTGCCTACACACATCTAATCATTGTCTATTACTCTCTGTTATATTCTTTATATTATTTTAAAAGGGCAAATGATAAATTGTGTAAATTTATTCATTTTTACAAAATTGTAAATAATTTCAACTAATTTGTCGTTTATCATTAATTTTTTATCTGAATATAAATAAAATTTGTAAATATCTTATTATCAGTAAAGGGTTATGGAGATTGTTGCAATAATAAAGCGATCAATGTTAGACTACCATCGAATACCTGAAAGCACTGGATTATTGTTTCGGCCTAGTATGGAACATTATTACCGTTAAGTTTTGATTCAGTTGTCTAAACATTAAGAGTTCACACACGAGATTAAAGGTGTTTGGTTCAAGTCCCACAAGCGGAATTGTTGATGTGCACTGCTGAGTAGTACCATAATAGGACGAAACAGCTGTCTAGTGTTTTCAGGTTTTAAATGGTAGTCTAACACATCGATTCATGATCTCAGAATATTTGGGTTTATAAATAGGGAGTAAATTGATTAATACCAACTGATTTTTTTAAGTAATTAGTTGTTAAAATGAATAGCATCAAAACTATTATTTTAATGTAAATCAATCAGAAAATTATGATAATGACAACAAATAGACAATTTTTATGTTGTTACTCTTACGTCTCATTGTCTAGTAAATAATTATAAACTTTTTTCACATTTGCGTATAAACATAGTTGTGTTTCAGTTGTTGTTAGATATGAAAACGTGTAGTAAAACGAATACCGTGAAGTTATCATTATCAGTGTCGATATTCCTTTATAACATGATATGATGCCCAGTTTTATAAATTTTTATTGTAAAGTTTATGATCAATATTTGATCCTATTTTACGATTTAGTTGCTAATTAACCATACTTTAATTGTACGAAAGAAAATTATGTGCTTCGAATAATTCTTAACCACCAAAAGTAACCTAGTTAAAAGAGATATTATTGATCATTTCTGATGCAAAGCTTCTATATTACGTATCATTGACTAACTAAAAATTTTCATAAGAGAGGACAGTACTTTGTATTGAATTTTTGTTGTACAAACTAACTGAGATTTCAATCTCTGATTAATTACGGACTATATCTGATACATTTATTTTTAAAACACGTAGACATTCGATATATACAATGGTTTTGTTATTACAATAAATATTCAGTTAAAAGACTTGCAATTTAGGAAGAAGTAAGTAGAAAATAAGATGTAATAAATTGTATCAGTCAGTAGTTTAGTTGAAAGAATCTTTTGAAGATTGGTTTAGTTTGTAGCTTGTATTTGTCACAGATTGTTCTGAGATGGAATAACTTTGTAAAGCAAAGAAGGCTGGACAACTATCTAGTTCTGGCGTGAGACTCGGGAGGGCATATACCACCATAACATCAGGGAGCGAACTCATAACTTGAAAATTTTCTGAGGAATATTTAACAAATAGAATCACTGGGTCGGGGTCAAACCACAATTTCAAAGACTTTTTGATGTAGCCCCAAAAACATCCAGTACCACTGGTTATAATTAATTCACTCCCAACATGCCTGTACTGTTCCAGTCAAAATTTCTTATTAGAATTTCAGGAACATCTTGAAATAAGTCACTGGTGAAACAATCATAAATACAAATTATTAATTGACAATTATATATGAATGAATTTTGTGAATAAATAAATATTTGCGTGCGCGTGTGGAATAATGAGTAACAATACAATGATCATACAATCAAGAAAACAATAGTTTTTTAAAAAAAAATTGGAAGCAAAATAATAGATTTAATCACGGAAAAATAAGCAATTTGAAAGAATACCGGTTGAAGATACTGACCTTCTGATAGATATAAACACGTGTCTGGAATGTGTGTTGCTACTAATTATGGTGATAGGCATGGAGATTTTCTGTCTGTAATCTTGTTACCGCCATCCTTTTATTAAATAAATTAACTAGATGACCTTATATTGTAAAAAAAATACACTAGTACTATGACAACCATTAAGAATTTTCTAAACATAATAAACAGAATGAATAATCAACAATCACATATACATGTTAATGTAACCATTCATCTTCATTATCATCACCATCGTCATTATCATTATGAACAGAGAATGTTGTTTTCTCTTTTCTTCTCTTCTTGTCAAGATAAAGAAAAATCCTAAGGGTATCCTGATACCAGCATAACTAGTTTTCTTCTCGTTTCATTTCATTCCAGTATACTGTTTTTATACGCATGTATGTAAACATTTAAGACGTTGTAACTAGCTGATAACAAGTTATTTAGACACAAAGTATAGTTGAATAGATAAACAAACTAACAAGAGAGTAAGGAAAAATCAGTTAGATAGCTACTCAACTACAAAGAGAGTGAATCAATGAGGAGAAATAATGATTTATATATATTGAGATATTTTTATTAATCAGTAGGTGATTTATGCTTAATTTAAATGATTTATTGCTAAATTTAACAAGTTCCCATTGTTTAATTATGAAAAGATTGAGAAATTATGACTAATCGTCCAAACTACTAAATAAAGATTAAACGATAATCATTGTAATGACAAAAAGAGAAAAACTTTCTTGTATTATAACATGCATCAAAGTAACTTATTAAGGAATACTTAGGAAATAGAAGACTTGACAACAAAATTCAATTATTTTTAATATTCAAGTAAATGGTTAGGATCCATAGAGCTTCTGGTATATGTTGGACATGGAATTGAATACCATTAGGAAATGACAAGGGTATATGTTAGCTCATTTGAAAAGATTTGGTTCCATCTACCATATGACCTCTATCAACTAGGTATCTCAAGAACATAAAAATATATTCCAACGGTTTCATAACAAGTATTTTTGAGGATGTAAGTAATCTTTAATGCAAGTCTACTAGAACTATATCTTGTTACTAATAAGAGAAGGAGAACAACAGAAATAACAAAATAAAGATCAAAACTGCTTTGTTTAAGTTTAATAATAATTTTAGTATAAGGAAAGCTCTACCTTGCTCACTATTCAATGACAGTGTGATATCTTGTGTTTCCACAAGACAAATGCAGTTATCTGTAGATGATTGAAATGAAGTCCCCAATGAAAATTACACTTTGATATGCAGCACTGATACTATGTGAACGGAAAAATACTCGAAAATGCTAGATATCACACCATTATTGAACATTGAACGAAAGAATGGTTATTCTCACCCGTTTTTACTAAATAGACCTTTCAATCTTAAAGTGAATTTAATGTTGGTGAACTTTTAATATGAAAAAAAATTATGCACATTCTAAAGTGGTATTCACTACAAATAGACTTCATTTGAGTTACTAATAGATACTTGAATGCATTAGATGTTTGTTTCGTCCTAGAACGGGATTTCTCCGATGTCCTGTCACTAGTAGATTATCTTCACAATCATGTACCTTGGTTGAACATTAGAGAAACACCCTACCGGTTTATTATGCAAGTCAACTAGTAATTCTGTCCAATCTTCTATTTTTAAATGATCGTATACCTATATTTCACATCATATAACCATTTAATATAACTATGAATTAAATAAACAGTTCCATTTTATAGGATAATTCAGATATTCATGTTACATAAAGTTAAATTTGCAAGGAGTATCTTAATAATAGTTGTATTGATTCGTTAATTTTAAGTATCATATCTTTATAACGTGTCAAATTGACTTTATTATCAGTTGTTTTCCTTACAATCTGAACCGATTTACGAGTAAATAATCGATACTAATTCAGTCATCATCATCAATGGAACTTTTGCCTTAATAAGAGTAGGAAAAACGTTAATCATTATCTTGATTTAGTCCAGGTAAAAATATTAATGAATTATCAGTATCAGGGTTTGTAGAGACTAGTATTTTCACAGTTGAATTCACGAGTCGATCACCACAGAGGTTTAGCGTTCGCTCACTAGACAAAAAGTCCTGGGTTCGCGTCCCACGCATGGGATCATGGATGCGCAATGCTAAGGAGTACCATACTAGAACAAAACAGCCGTTCAATTTTTTCAGATTTTCACTGTTGGTCTACCTTAGATCAACTCATGAGTTCAACTAGCAAAATTAATAAGTTAATAGTACATTCGATGATCTCATAGATACTCAATTATTTTCACGCTGCTATGTGAAATTATGTGGGTTTTTTTCATAAAAACGAAATATATCTCACTTTTTACTCAACGGTTTTATGGAGATTTGATATTTGAATTGTATGGTTAACATCATGGAGTGATTTTAATTTCAGTATTAAAAGTGTAAGGGATTAGTAGTTCGGTATTTTTTTGTAATGAGTCATAAGTTGTATCACAATTGGAATAATGTGTTGAAAATAACAGAACTCTAAGTAACGAAAATAAACATACCTAGAATATCTTAACTGAGTTGTATTTATAATCACAGTAAAAGAATATGTTGTAGCCTTTTGTAACTAACTAACTAGCTAGTTTCACTGATCCAGTTATATTGACCTAATGATAATCCACATACAAATAGATAGACTATTCTATATTTATATGATAAATTACAATGATTTCATCTTTCAGTATTTTACATAAATAAATTTTTATCAGAAAGGGGTCTTGTGGAGATTGAAGTAATTTAATAGTTGAATTCATGTGTCGATTAAGGCTACACCACTACTGGAAACCTGGAAGCACTGGATAGCTGTTTCGTCATAGTATGGGACTTCTCAGCAGTGCACATCCACAACCCAGCCAGAGGGATTCGAACCCAGGACCTTCGGTTTCGCGCACGTACACCTAACCTCAAGACCACTGACCACCACCAACAGCGTTAATGTCTTACTTCAACCAATCCACAAGATTGAGCTGAGTTCCACACTAGGACGAAACAGCCGTCCAGTGTTTCCAGGTTCTCCAAAATGATCTAGCTTTAATTGGCTCATGGATACAACCATTAAATTAAAAATAGATTTGTGAAAATATTAAATATATAGAAATAAACGATGATATTCAATGTTTTCTTTATAAAGTAATTTGGCCTTGAATGGTCAATATATCGTTAAGTGATTAAAATTTTGTCTTTAATTTCACTTTGTACTTTTTTATACTTTATATTCAGTGATAGATATCGTTTAAGTGAATACATTAATTCACCCATTATTATGAACACTAATCACTGATAAAAGTCCAACATAACTATTAATGAAATCATGTCATTTATGAACTAAGAGACAATGATAACTGTGTATCGATTTTTTCAAAACAAGTTTAATGTGAAGCCAAAAAAACAAAATGAAACAATTATCAAGTTATATAAGAATTAAAGTAAGTGTTTTATATAAGTTGTCCAGTTCGAATTTGTTTTACATTACAAATTAACATAATCTAGAAAACCAGTGAAAATGACAGAGAATTGGATAACTGTTTTGGTCTATTTGAGAATTCTTCAAGAATGTGATAGTGATCAGACTCAAGAACATTAACCTCCTATGAGAGGAAAATAATAGAGAATCTTATCTTGATACATGGAAGTTAAAATTGTGGACCGTTGGATTCAAAGTTGGTAATCGAAGAATATTGCACTGGCCGTAAGGAATAAAAATTCTGTGTTCTATTCCTGTAGGAGTTTTACGTGGTCACTGTTAAGGAATTCCAAACTGAAATGAAACGACTATTCTCTCTGGTTTCCAGCACTGAAAAATTTTTCATCGAATGTTATTAAAAGCTGTGAAAATATTTGATTAAATGAATGTATGACAAAACAGATCGATCATTTGGAGTCCCATATATCGGTAACAGGAAAGTATACACTGTTACTAATTGTTCATCTTGTATCAAAAGTTTTCTCCAAATTTTCTCATCATCCAATAGTGTTTTGGTTATCATCCAGATATTCGATAAGATATACTATTTTTGACAAAAGCATCATAAATGAACGATATAAACTACTTGACGATATAGGTAGTTAAATATAGTTCACAAAGATTAGTACGTTTTTGAATTTAGACTCGGATGTATATTTTACGTTGTAGCGAGTTGAATTCAAGATTAGTGTACATTGAAGGACTAAATTCTGGTGCCAAATTACCCAAAATTTTACACTTTGATGCAATAAGTCGAAAGGATTGATAAACGTTTGGTAGCGTGCTATGTGTTAAGTTGATAAGTCGATCTGAACTTTGTACTGAACAACACAAGTTAATTAATGGAAAAAGCAAATTTTAGATTATGCAAAAGATTACAAGGAAGATTATAATGTATTTCATTACCATGTTTTACTATCGGTCAGATGTTATCAAACTGAAACTGGTTTACTGTTCATAGAATATGAATAAGTGATAATGTCATAATGAACGGAAACAGTATTGAACATCATATTTGTACCGAAATATTAAGAGAAGAATACAAAACTTTAACACTGTCAATTTGACCAACGAATTTCCATCATTTCAGAAGATTCATTTTAAGGAAAGAATCTAATTCATTGTACTGTGGGAGATGGAGTCTGAAATGAATAATTCTACTACTCTTTCTATATAATATTGCATGACATAATGTATCTGGTGTTCGCTTAAATTAAGTCTAATTTCAGGGTGGAATACATATCTAGTGACCCCCTAGTTTCCAATGATTCTTTATACTAGATCAGATCATGGTAGCAAAAATTTGACTGAAACTATAAAGAAAATATCAGATAATCATTTACATAATATAATGATGCTTAGCGAAATTATAGCAACATACTTACTCTGATGTTATATGTTTGGTTGAGTAGAAAAGTAGTTTAATCAATATGACAAACTAATTCGTAGATATTAGAATAACATATAGTCGGTCTATTTCATCAAATGTCACTTACGGTCTATAATATTTCACAATGAGAAATTACAAATGTAGTGTAAAATACTTAAGGAAATGAAGCTAGTTATAAGTTAGATAAATACATAACGGTGTGCTGTGATAAAGGTTGATTGTGTTACAAAACATTACCACATCATTTTGATGCTCATTCATTCTAACTTTTAATCAACTTTATTTTTCTAAGTGTCTTACACTTCAATCCTGATAATCAGAATTGGAGAGCTTGGATTCTATGTCTAACTAAATCTGCATTAAACAATTCACTGTATGTTCTCAGTTGAAATCACGAATAATCTAAGCTAGATCACCATTGAAAACCTGGGAGTACTGGATGTCAGTTTAGTCTTAGTATAGTATTCCTCAGCAGTGTGCACCCACAATGCCGCACTCATGACTCGAACACAGGACCTTTGGTCTCTCATTATATGTCCTTAGTTTTCTTGATAAGTCACCAATGAATTTAGATCGTCAATTGAGATAAACTGCAAAATTTTCATAATTTCAAATAATTTATGATAACATAATAATAAAATATCATGAATTGATCAACTCCAGAAAATAGGTAGTTGAAATATCAGTCTCATTCCTCCATGTTGTTAGTTTTTTTTTAAGACCAGGTAAACTAAAACCAGAGTCGAAAATAATCCACCTAAAATTTTTAAGAAGGTGGGTTTTTCTTGAATATGTATTAAAGCACTAAATACTAGAAGTTAAAATATACCCATCTACAAACAATGTATTTAAATACCTCATCGTAACTAAGTAAACATACTGGTTATGAATACAAATGTATCGTTTAGTTAGAATCTTTAATTTAACTATTTTATGAATGATATGTATACATCTGTTGTTCGAAAGCAACAATTCCCCAGTATTTCTATTTCTATACATGAATTATGAAGTTTAAAATAGAGAAAAAAAATTTCAGGTCATCTTTGAAAGGAGTAAATCAACACTTACTATCTGTCTATATACATATTTCATTTCTAAACTGTATCTGTATCACAATAACACAGTTTTTTAATAAATAACTTTTTTTTTAAAAAAAAAAGAAAAGAAAAGAAAAAGGAAAACAGTCATCGATACAATCAATTTGGTTCAGGTTACTTTTGACCATAGTTAATCATGATCAATCAATGAAATTAGAGGTGAAATATTTTTACCTTCTATACACCTGTTTATCATTAAAAGAAGTTTTTACAATTTTATTCAGAACACATCCCTATAAAATAAATGAATAAATAAATATGAGAATCCTATTGAAATGAACAGAAGAACAAAACTCAGATACTTTTAACCGTATCATCGATTTGAACTGTTTATTTATTTATTTGTTAGTTCATTTTATTTACTTTATAATATTCATTATTAACAATAAAGTAAAGCGCAAGCAACTATTGAATAAGGGACAATTCATTTATTTGACCTGAACAGAATAAATAATGAATTTTATTACTATCCTTATTATTTCTTTCAATATAATACCTATTAAAGTAAGGGAAATTGACACGTGTTGATTATAACAGATGAGATTATCATCAACACTATCACAAATTGCTAAGCAACTTAGATGTTAATTTATGATTCTTGTCGAAGGTTTAAAAGAAAAGGAAAAAAAATCATCAAACCATTTTAATGAAACATTCATAATCAAATCGTTTACAGTCAGAAAATAAATGTAATTTATATCATTCTTTAGATGAATTGTTTCCTGGAATATGTATGTCGGTATGAGTAAATGATTGAATATGTGTTGGTATACATATATGTGTGAAGGTATTTGTTGAAAGGAAATATTCTGTATGTACTATAAATATTTCTCATTGAAGATTATGCAAAGCGGGCATTCTACACAGTTTCTTTCTTGTTTAATTTCATAATTGTCTTCAAATTATACTTTTTTGTTTCAATTCTCATTATAATGTTGTGTATTTATACATTAACTGAAAGAATCTACGGGTGAAATTACCCTAAAGCATAGTGAAATATAAATAAATAAACTGTTTGGGAATCTTCATCTGTTTTTTTTGTCTTTCATTTAATCTACATAATTAAACCAGTTCAAATGGTTATAGAAATATGAGGAGATTTTTTCACTTAAGAAACTTTTATATCGAAGTGTGATGGATGTTTGTTTCTTTTAAGTAAAAACTTGAACACATGAAATTAATGTAAAAACAGGAACAAAATACTGATAAGTTTAAGGTGTTATACTAAGTTTACGCTTTGAAGGAATTCAACGATGCTGTTCATACAACTTCACAGATTTGTCTTTTCCGTAAGTATTAAAATTTTGACCTACGATTCAAACTAATGTGCATAGAAATTTCAGCTTAAAAGGTTTTTCTTTGAAAGTCATTGTTAAGAATGAATTTCAATATATGTTTTATAGCATACTCAGGACTGTTAATAATATTTTAAGTCGATATAGGTTGTAGCTAGTAGTGGAATGCTAGATGTGCGTCTCGTCATATTTCGGAGTCGTAGGACGGATGCACCTTCATTCCAGAAATCATGTTCACTCAGGAACTCGAACCTATTACCGTTCACTTCAAATGTCATCGCGTTATCCGCTTAACTACTTAGTCCTGATAGCCACTTTCTTGTGCAATGTGCTGAAGTTTAAGTTCGTTTGATATTGTTTGTTTGAATCGTCCAATTGATGTTTAGGATTGCAATTGATCAATCTCTTATTGGCATATGTGCTTTTTGTACAGATTGCTTTGATATTACCTTAAGTCACAAGTATTATAAGCAGAGATAGATGGTAGCTAGTGGTGGAATCCAGAATACACGTTTCGTCCTACTTGAAACTCTTCAGTTGGATGTATTTACTGGATTCGAGTCTCAGTATGAACCTGCATGTACATCTGGATGATGAGTCTCAAATATGACTAAGCAAGCATTCTAGATTTAACTACTGATCATATACTTAATACACTAAAACATGTGACTGTATGTAATTTTGAGGCGATTCTCTTAACATACACATATTAGAACAGAAATCGGACAATTGAAGTTCTGAATATCAACAACAAGATATTTGAATAACTATCTTTATTTCATACATGTAAAAACGTACCCATAGTAATCTATGTATTCATAATGATAATTATAACAACAGACTGATACATAAGTAATTGTATAATATTTCTGTCCCTAATATGAATCTCAAATTTATAAGATTATTCCAACAATCAGTAGCTTACTTAAGAAAAGAAATTCTTTTAGTGTTAAATTCAGACAATGTTTAAATTTCACCATTATTACTATTATTATTACTTCATAATTTGAAATATTTCCAGATCAAATTACTTGATTCGTTACTAATTTTATTTATAACATTATGGTTTTTGTAATATTTTTAATGAGAAACATTTATGCTACTTTCGAATCTCTTTCCTATTAACAAAAATATTTAATAGACTATGGCTACTGCTCTGATTAATGATAAAATCAGTTTAAATCAAAACATTATGTCACTTTTAACTAAACTAATAGTTAAAAGTGAATTATGCACTTTTGAATTCACCGTTACTCCGGAAATATCCTTTTACATGAATTTTATTAGCAATTTATCGGCGAAATGATATTAATTACCTACTAATTTACTTGAGAGCATTACCCCTCTTGCAGAGCAAATCACTGGTCAGAGATATTCAGTCATGGATTCTCCACATCAGGTTAATAACAAGTTGAATTTACGAGCTGATTTAAGTTAAACCACCGTTGAAAATCTGGAAACACTGGAAGGCTGTTTCTTCCCAGTGGGGGACTCCACAGAAGTGCGCATCCACAATCTCGTACGTGGAACTCAAACGTAGGGCCTTTGGTCTCGTGAGCGAACGCTTAACCTCTAGAAAACTATGCCGGAATCAAGAGGTGTCAATGTCTAACTTCATTCAATTCATGATTTTGTGCAACCTTTCGTCTATTGTCTGAGGTGAATAACTGGCTCACACTCAACGCGGATTAACTCCACCGGTTATGTCTTCTCATCAGAAATCCTGTAAAATCCATCTTGAGGCTGGTCGGTTTATGAATTTAACTGTGAAAATATTACAATCTTCACAAATCTTAATACTGATAATTCACAAGTGCTAATCACAGTACTGATATTTTCCTCCGATTCCTGTGGCTGTGTTTAATAGTTTGTCTCTTTTCCTTTCACCTTAAATGTTCCAAGTTGAGAAGTGCCTTGTGATATAGTCCCATGATTTCCACAAAGTGTGTGTCTTATACACCCCCAACGACTTTTATCAGTCTTCTCCTCAACGCTTAGCTTGTTTGTTTTCTGTCACAGTCGACCATTACTGATGATATCTGGTCAGTGGATGCGGAGTGTCATGAGTAGACAATTGTTTATAAATACGCGTAAATTTTGGATGGTGTTAGTTGTAGTTCTCTAAGTTTTAGCTGAGTAAAATAGAAATTCTTTAATGTTGGTGTTGAAAATCCTGACTTTCGTGTTGTGTGATGGCTATTTCAAGTCCCAGATATTCTTTATTTGTAAAGATATTACCATTGCCTTGCCAATTATTTTCTGCATATCTGTATCCGAATCTTCTTGGTTGTTGGTTATACGTGAAAATTTCCGCCTGTTCCAGAGCCTCATCATCAGGCTCGACTTAGTTGCTGTGTTAAACTTAATGATCTTGCTTTTTGGTTTGTGTGTGTTGAAACCTACTGTTGTGAAGTTTGCTGGTACACCAACTTACTTCATCTCCACTTTTTGATATGTATGGAATCAATGGGTTATCTACGAATTCAACATCAACGAGCTATTTACATAATACCCACTGGATTCCATGTCTTTGCAGAGATGTTGAGTTTTTGATAATACAGTCAATAACCAGAATTAAAAGTAAGATTGAGAGTAGGCAGCCTTGTATGACACCTGTCTAGACTTTGAATTCATCAATCAGCTGAGCTGTGTGAACGACCTTGCAATGAAGTCTGTCGTAGCAGTTTCCTATAGTGGTGATGATCTCCTCAAGTACTCCGTACTCACTTACTTATTTACTTACTTACGCATGTTACACCTCTTGAAGGAGCATAGGCCAACCACCAGCATTCTCCATCCAACCCTGTCCTGGGCAATCCGTTCCAGCTCCTTCCAGTTGTTATTCATCCTTTTCATATCTGATCCTATTTCTCGACGCAATGTGTTCTTTGGCCTTCCACTTTTCCGTTTCCCTTCAGGATTCCAAGTTAGGGCTTGTCTCGTGATGCAGTGGCGATTCGCGTAGTGTATGTCCTATCCATTTCCATCGTCTTTTCCGGATTTCCTCTTCAATTCGAAGCTGGTTTGTTCTCTCCCATAGTAGACCGTTGCTGATGGTATCCGGTCAACGAACATTGAATATCTAGTGTAGACAACTGTTGATGAATACTTGTACCTTTTTGAAGGTAGTTGTGGTAGTTCTCGAAGTTTCAGCTCCATACAGTAGGACTGTCTTGACGTTCGTATTGAAGATTCTTACTTTCATACTGGTTGACAGTTGTTTTAAGTTCCATATGTTCTTCAATTGTACGAATGCGACCCTTGCTTTGCCAATCCTTGCCTTTACGTCTGCATCTGAGCCTCCTTGTTCATCGATGATGCTTCCCAGATATGTGAAGGATTCTACATCTTCCAGAGTTCCTCCATCAAGAGTGATTGGATTGTTGTTCTCCGCTTTGAATTTGCAGACCTTGGTTTTCCCTTTGTGTATGCTGAGGCCTACTGATGCAGAGACTGCTGCTACACTGGCTGTCTTTGTCTGCATCTATTCGTGTGTACGTGATAGGAGGGCTAGGTCATCTGCGAAGTCCAAATCGTCTAATTGGTTCTGAGCTGTCCATTGTATTCCGTGTTTTCCCTCAGATGTCGAGGTCTTCATAATCCAGTCGACCACCAGAAGAAGGAGGAAGTGGGTGAGTAGACAGCCTTGTCTGACTCCGGTCCTTACTTGGAATGCATCTGTCAGCTGTCCTCCATGCACTACTTTGCACTGTAGTCCGTCGTATGAGTTCCAGATAATATTGACAATCTTCTCAGGAACTCCGTAGTGTCGAAGAAATTTCTATAACGTTCTCTTATCTACACTGAAAAATGCCTTTTTATAATCAATGAAGTTGATGTACAGTGACGAGTTCCACTCCACTGGTTGTTCGAGGATGATCCGTAGTGTCGCGATTTGGTCTGTGCACGATCGATCCTTACGGAATCTAGCTTGTTGATCTCGAATTTGGGTGTCTACTGCATCTTTCATCCGGTTCAGCAACACTCTGTTGAAGACTTTCCCTGGTATTGACAGTAGTGTAATGCCTCTGTAGTTTTCACATTTACTCAGATCTCCTTTCTTTGGAATCTTGATGAGGTGTCCTTCTTTCCAGTCCATCGGCACTTGTTCCTCCTCACAAATCTTTTTGAATAGAAGGTAAAGCATGCTTGTAGTTAATTCGATGTCTGACTTCAGTGCTTCAGCTGGTATGTTGTCGGGTCCTGCTGCTTTCCCGCTCTTGATTTGTCTGATGGCCATTCTGATTTCTTGCTTCGTTGGTGGGTTGACGTCTATGGGGAGATCTGTGTGTGCTGCTTCGATGTCCGGTGGATTCATTTTGGCCGGCCTATTCAGGAGTTCCTCGAAGTATTCTACCCATCTGTTTCGCTGTTGTTGAATTTCAGTGATTGGCTTGCCTTCCTCGTCTTTGACCGGTCTCTCTGGTTTACTGTATTTCCCTGATAGTTTCTTCGTTGTATCGTAAGGCTGTTTCATATTTCCTTCTCTAGCAGCCTTTTCCGCCGTCGTTGCTAGTTCTTCCACGTACTTCTTCTTGTCGGCTCTAATGCTTTTCTCCACTTGTTTGTTTGCTTCTATGTATTCAGCTTGTGCTTGGACTTCCTCTGCCCGTGTTCGGCTGTTGTTAATTGCCGTCTTCTCGTTCTTCCTTTCTTTGATCTTGTCCAGTGTTTCTATAGAGATCCATTCCTTATGGTGGTGTTTATTTAGGCCCAGAACCTCTTGACACGTTGAAGTTAATGCTTCCTTGATACCTTTCCAGTTGTTCTCCATAGTAGTTTCTTCTTCCTTCAGTAGATCTTGTAAAGCTTGGAACCTGTTGTTGAGGGCTATCATGAATTCGTTGATTTTGTTAGCATCTCGAAGGAAGGCTGTATTGAACCTTTGTAGTGCTGTTTGTCCAGTTTTCCAGTTCTTCTTTAGCTTCAGTTTTAAATTGGCCACAACTAGATGGTGATCTGAAGCTATATCAGCTCCTCTCTTGGTTCTCACATCTTCCATTGTCCTTCGGAATTTTTTGTTGAAGCAAATATGATCTATCTGGTTCTCTGTAGTGTGGTCCGGTGAAATCCATGTAGCTTTATGTTTACGTTTGTGTGGAAATATTGTGCCGCCTATGACCGATTTGTTGAAGGCAAACAGATTTGCAAATCTTCCCCCATTTTCGTTTCTCTCTCCCAGTCCATGTCGTCCCATGATATCTTCATATCCGGTGTTGTCTATTCCGACTTTGGCATTTAGATCTCCCATCAGAATGGTGAGGTCCTTTCTTGGGCACTTCTCTATGATTGATTGCAGCCGTTCGTAGAATTGATCTTTGATGTCGTCGTTGCTATCATTGGTGGGTGCATAACATTGGGTAATATTCATTGTGATCCCCTCCAACTTTGTTTTGAATGATGCTTTGATGATTCTGAATCCGTGAGATTCCCATCCTACAAGTGCATTTCGTGCTACTTTGGACAGCATAAGAGCGACTCCCTGAGTGTGTGGAGCATTTTCCTCTTCGTGACCGGAGTATAGCAGCATCTCTCCCGTAGCTAGCCTTTTCTGTCCAGCTTGGGTCCAGTGGGTTTCGCTGATTCCCAGTACTGCCAAGTTATATCTCCTCATTTCCGTTGCCATTTGACTGGTCTTCCCGGTTTCCCAAAGTGTTCGGACGTTCCATGTACCTATAAAAATTTTTGCTCTGGTTGTTAGAAGGGGCATCGGCCTCGTGGCTTCCGAAGGAACTCGGCTTTCACCATGAAGCTTCATAATTCTTCTAAATGAAGACTTCCTAACTCCCAGGGCAGAGTTAAAATGGTTTGAATTATTTTTTCTGGTAAGCGTTTTCTTAGTGAGTTAGTTTTCTAAGGGATGGGGATGCTAACCCCATGCCGAACCCTTCTCCTTTACCCGGCAGTAACTCTAGAAGAGCTACAGGCAGAGTTATGTACTCCGTAGTGAGAGAAAAGATTTCGCAACGTTATTCTGTCAACATCGTCGTATACTTCTACTAAACCACGTTTTTATATATAGTGATGTGTTCGATTTGTTCAATAGTTCAACAATGGCCAGAAGTGTTGCGATGTGGTTGATAAATGTTCTATCCCTACTAAATCTAGCATGTTAGCCTGGAAGTTGAGTGTTTACTCAATTTTCCATTCGGATGGGTAACTCTGTAGAAAACTATATCGCACTATATACTGTACACCATCTCTAGTTCTCTTATTATTTGAGATCTTTCTCTGGCATTTTGATGAGATATCCCACTCATCAGTCTGTTAGCAATAGATTTTTCTTCCAAAACGTTCTGAAGTTATTACGGGACATCTTTGCAATTACTTGTCTATGTATATGTATAAAATCAACTGTCACAACTTAATCTATATTATTAGAAAGAGTGATTAATTAAGTTTGTATTGAAAAATCAAAGCATCAAGACTGAACCAAGTGTTTTATGATAATAACACTGAAAGTTAATTTGTATTTTGTAAATCCTGAAGTTAGATTAAATATATGGGAAAATTAAGACGATCTTACTATTCTGAAACTGATGTAATTTCTGGGTTATTCCAAATTTATTCACAAAAGATTATATATATACATTACTGGGAAGTTTGAGATCACAACGAAACAAACGTTCAGTTGTACTTACGAAGACACAAACTAGTATCAATCAATTGTCCAGTTGAATTTAGTTCCTAGTAAAAATGTCATCTTGAAGTTATATCAGATCTTCTTCACAAAAGCCACTCAAGTAGATATCGGTGTGAAATTACGGATATTTTTTCCACTTTAATTCTACACATATTACGAAAGAAACTGATTGTATCATTATTTAAGAGGAATTCAAAACAATTCAGCCAAGATTTTCTTTTCAGCTAAATCATTTACTCAATCAATACAAACTTATTTTCAATGATTAGACAAATAAAGCAGTCTACTTTTTAAAAAAAATAGAAAAGTGTTCTATGATACAATGTTATAAAGTTTCAACAATCAGAAAATAGTTGTGTAAAGCTATTCTGATACTTGAAATCTTTGAGTAAATGACGTAACTTTTTTTTCTTGAAATTTTCCATGAACTACCTAACTTGTCTGCTTACTTTAATATAACTGTACAGATTAAGTAAATAACATTGTTGAAAAGGAGATTCTACTCACGAGTTGTTTTTGTAACTACGTTAATTTTTTTTCGGAAGAGAAGGGGGGTTATTTCTCAATCATTTAAGATAACAGAAAATATAATTGATTGAAAATATAAGTAAAATAATGTTAATAGAGTTCGATAAATATTGTATTTTGTATTTGTAAACTATTAATTAACGCCTTTTTTACATTTTTCTTTTTATTTAAACAACAATAAGAAACAATAATTAACCGGGATAGAGATATTAACTAGTAATGTTTACATTAGGTAACTTACAAATTGTTTAATTGTTTTTCCCGAATTGACCTATGACCCTAGGGTTATAGGTCAGATAGTCAGTAAGTAGGACAGATGTACAAATATCAGTAATAGATATGAAAGTATCTTAAATTTTCCTATAACCTAAATTAGTTAAAATAGTTTAAATAGATGAAGTGCGACATAATTCACTCATTAGTTTAAACATGATTAACAAACTGTAAACTTTTCTTTTTCATAGTTTTTACAATATGACTTAATTCTAAATCGTCATTTTGATGCCAATATATACATATATGATTGAAATGATTTACAATGATTTCCTACTGTGATTACAATGACAATCATTTTTGATAGTGTAGCATTTCAAACGGAAAATAAAAGGTATCATTTTAATTGGGAAAATAAAGGGTCTTATTGACGCAATCATTACTGAATTTAATTGTAAATTAGACTAATAGTCTAAATGAGATTAAGAATTAATCAGACAAATTATAAAAATGAAAATCAAATTGATGTTTATGATTGTAGACATAGTTGTTGATCGACATTAGTATGACAGATTTAAAAGAAATCTAGTTGTCTAATTTGTAAATGAAGTAATATATGAAAAATTACGAATCTCGGTAATGTAAATGTTCAACATTTGGCAGAGTTTATTCACTGAACAAATGGAATGTTTATTCAATAAATGAGAAATAATATAATGTTGCGGAAATTGTTGAACGTTGTAATTTTGTATCGCTGTTTAACCTTATTTAGAACGCTACTGGAAAATAGAAGGTACTGGATAGCTGTTACGTTGTAGCACGGAAGTCCACAGCGGTATACGTTCACAACTCCACCTAAGATGAAATATAAAATTTTCCGGCCTAAGAAAAAACTTCAAGTGGTATAGTGAGTGTAAAATACTATGCGAAGATAAAAGATTCGTATAGTGTTCTCTGGTTTTCATTACCTGTTCAGCTAAAGTCAGTCTGTTTTGTAAAACTATTGGTAAGGTCTAATTATTATGGTCCTTTATTTCATCTTCCCTATTTATTTATTTACTTATTTATTTTTTACGGATTATTGATATCCCGAGATTTATTTGCATGTTTTAATGGAGATTATTGATATTTTGAGATAATTTTCATCGATAATCAACACCGATACATAAATCAATAGGAACCAGAGAGTACTCAGTAAACATATGTTATACAGTAAATTTCAATTAATTTCTTTTTTTGCTTTTGTAATGACGAAGGAAGTTATAAATTTATGACGGAACAGATACTTTCTCATAAATTTGCTCATAATCAACAAACTCTATATTTAAAGTGTCAATAAGTTTGTATTTTTGAATGGACCAAAGAAATCATGAATAGTTTTCCATATATTATACCTTTTATAATGTGTCTTATCAAACCTTTATATTATCGAAAATTTACTGACAGCTAATATTTATGTTGTAACGGAAAAAAATTAAATGGTATATGCCCTGAATAAAAATAAACCAGCTTTAGTATTCATAAACAGGTTATGGATTTTCGATGAATATGAATGACGTTAGTTCACAGTACACATTTAACTTAATCACTGAAAATCAAGTTGTTTTGAATAGTCTAGAACTTTATATTTTTCTGATCATCTATACCTAATCAAAGCGTTGAGCATTTCTTGTTGCTCAATTTAATACAGCAAATATTTCTTGTGATTTTAATGTTTGTTGAGTTGATTGGTTTTAATATAGTAAATTCAATAATGAAGATATTCCTTCATGTCTATCAAAGGAATATGAACACATACAAGATTTTCTGATTGGCTTTCCTATTAAACTTAACGCTCAGTAGCTATTAAATAAAACAAGAGACTAATGAGTAGCCTATGTAGTATTAAAAGTTGATTACCAGTCAAATGATTAACAAATTAAGTAATGACAGTAATATATTTTAAAAATTAAATACTAAAATCTAATTCATCTTCGTATTTGTTATATGAATCTTCTCATTGATGTTTAGGACTGCATTTGATCAGTCTGTTATTGACATATTTGCATCCTGTTTGAATTGCCTAAATATTGTCTTAAACCACAAGTGTTGTAAGCAAAGATGGATGGTGGCTAGCAGTGGATATCAGGACGCATATTTTTTCTTATTTGGGACACATCAGCTGAGTGTAGCTGTATCTCAGAGTTGATGTCCACCTCGAAACTGGAATGCTACTACATCCAATCGACGAAATCCAAATGGGACGAAACATGCGTCCTGAATTCCACTGCTTGCTACCGTTCATCTGTGTTTATAAACACTAAAGGTTATAAAACTGTGAACTTCAATAAATCATATGAAACAACAATCCTTAAAAATGAAAACATAATTATTAGATTTGATTACTGACATAGAAACTTTATATTATTATTTACATTCATTTTTAATAAAGTATGCGATAAATACTTTGAATAAAAATAGATGGTCTATCGCTTTTTCTAGCGTTTTTGATCGGATACAATAGAATAGAAGTAGAAGAAAATATGAAAGAAAGAAAAGGGTTGATTTATACAAAAGTATTAAATTTAATACCGCAAACAAAATAAAGTTGTCAATTTTAAAAAGGAATAAAAAACAATGAAACAAGAATAAATAAACAAATAAATAAATCTTCAGCACCACCATCACGCACAAACATATATATATATACACTGTAGACAAAGACAGAACATACGGATCAATTAAGAAGAAAATCGTATTCTGTAGCATGAAACAGATATCGTAATCGAATTAAATTAATGTTTATTCGATGTCTGATTTTTCTTTCTAGTTTATTAATATTATTGTCTTACTTTTTTCTTTATCCGACGGAGATTTCTGTCTCCCATGAGAGACAACTGTACAGACAACAACAAGGGGAGACAAACAGAAAGAGAGAATGAGAAAAAGAGGGGGAAGGGACAAGAGTAAGCGAGCAATATGACCACATTGTCAAACAACATTCTTGTTTTGTTTTTTTAAATAATAGAGATTTTGCTTCGAAAAATATGTTGTTAAACAATCGTGGAGAATTCAATTTCACTTTTTATTATTAATAATAATAATAAATATAAGGATTAGTAAGGATAGTAATAATAATAATAATAATAATAATAATGATAATAATCGTATTGTTTTGAATTTACCAACCAGATAGAATCTCTAAATTTTATGCTTTTTTGATTATAATCTAATGTTTAATTATTGTCTTTATTGTTTACCCGTTGATTAATTGGAAGAGTATATAAAACAAGCCTCCTATTACTACTATTACTACTAAAATATGAATGTATGTAACTAGACTTATACTCATTAAATTATTGTTAAATTTAATGCTACATATATTTTCTCTTTTGTTTATACCGCTGTCTAGTCAATTAAAGAATAATGAAACAATGATAACTGTTACAAGAATATCAATCTGTTGATATGTTTAATGTCTCAATTTATTGTTAGAATAAGATTATTAAGGATTTATGCATAGTCGATTGATTTGAAAATTGAAATGTGTATTTAAAATTACATGTTCATTTTTGATAACAATCATATCCCTTGAGTTTATAAATGACATATTTATTCTACTTGTTAATAGTATTATTGGGAAGGAAAATTAATATTAACTCGTCACTACTTAATTACTTATGCCTGTTACTCCCAATGGAGCATGGTCCGCCGACCAACATTCTCCAACCCACTCTATCCTGAGCCTTCCTTCCTAGTTTTATCCAAATGTTGTTCATTCTTCTCATGTCTGTCTCTATTTCTTGGCGTAATGAGTTCTTTGGTCTTTTTCTCCTCTTTCGACCTTGAGGATTCCATGTGAGGGCTTGCCTTGTGATGCAGTTGGGTGCTTTCCTCAATGTATATCCTATCGACTTCCGGCGCCTCTTCCTGACTTCTTTCTCCGCTGGTTTATTCTCTCCCACAGCAGGTTGTTGAGAGCCCCTTTGGGGCTGTTGGTGGTCCCAAGCCCGAGTAAGAGAGGAGGGTTAGACATGGGGTTAGCAACTCCATGCCTCATAAAACTAGCTCACTAAAAAAACGCTAACTAGAAAAAATAATTCAAACTATTAACTCGTTATAGAGAATATGAATGGATTTTATTAAATTGATGGTAAAGAATTAATCAATTGAATGGTCAGTGAGAATTAGTTCAGTGCCAAAAAATTTATCATCACAAATTGAAGCCTACTGAGGAATCATTGAAAATAGGGAATAATAGACAATAGTTTCGAAATCCTCAACCACAACCTCTTCAGTAATAGGACCTAATTTACTTAAATCTCGTAATATTTATGTCAAGTTTGAATAACTGTTTAGATCTAAGAGGGAACATTTCCCAAATCGGCGAGCTATTAATCAAATGCAAACCATCATCCACTATTGCCAGTAATCACTGACTCATACTTGATATGTTATGACTTAATTGATGACAAGTTTTCTGTTCTATAACAATATGCATTCATAATCTTATACAAAGTTGGACTCAAGACACTTGGACCACGTGACGAGCACAATATCCGTAGATCACTGAGTCCAAATTTAAAGGTGTCATTTTAACTCGTGATTACAATGCGTTTATGATTGAAAAACTTCAAACTTAATTTAAATATCTATTAATCAAATGAGAAAAATCAAATTTAGAAGAAAATTTCTTCTATGGCATCATCTTCAATAAACAATAGTTGATAAACTAATGGATATAAAAATCTCTGTTCATTTAGACTTTAGGTTGTTAAACCAATGATATGTTTGGTCTTTATTTGAATAGACGTTGCAGACGAAATTTAATGTTTAACAAATTATTTCTTTTTTGGAATATTCTACCAACCTGTGAGACATTTGGATGTTTGACAAATTTTACTACATTACTAATCTCAAAATGAATCTTTATGTTATCGTTAAAACTGTGAAGAATTGTTTTGGGAGGGCAAGTTTCACATCATGAGCTAACTTTGTTTAAACATCCATTGAAAACCTGAAAGCACTGTACAGCTCTTTCCTCTTAGCATTATTTTCTTTAGTACGTACACACGACACCAATAAGTAACGAACTCAAGGCTTACTGGACTTGTTTAACATTATGAAGTTTATTATAGGAAGTTTTTAGTGGTCATTGAAATTTATAACAATCCAATGCTTCTTGAATCTCAATAGCTATCCAACCAAAGTTAATTCATGATGACAAAACTTTAAAGTTAACAACTTTCAAAACAATTTATTATAAGAATGTTGGGACTGTGAATGATTGGAAGATTTCTGAAATTTATTTGCGGCGTTGATCTAAGCAGTTAACGATCGTTTTTCTCTCTGTTATATCTGATTAAGAATGACATCATTTCATACAAAGACATGGCTTAAAATCATTAAGATAAATTCTCTTGTAATATATTTTTAAGTTGTTTTTTTTCAATAAAATAATATAAACTCTCTTAATTTTATGTAGGATAAATGGCTGATATGAGCTACCATTACTACTGTTATTATAAATAATAATCCCAATGATAGTAGGATATTCCATGTTGGTTAGCACTTATATTCGGCTAATATTATGAATACTCAAAAGAACAGAGGGCAATTAAAAATGATAAACTTATCAAATTAACAGTATCATTAATCCTGACACTTATCGTATGTTTTGATGCTAAGTACAAAAGTCTGTACTTTGTCAGTGAGTCACATCAAAATTGTTATCACATTTGAAATATCTTGGTCTTCTTCCTTGGATGGTTTATGGAAATAGACTTAGTTCGCAATATTTTTCATCACAAATTAACATTAGTTGGAAATCACGCAACATTAACTATCTCTTTCGTCCTTATTTGGAAATCCTCAGGAATTTACGTCTATAACAGAACACTTGATAGAAATTAGACGGTTGATTTATTTCAGAGAGCAAGACATAACATATCATTTGAGTGAAAATTTAGTGGTCCACAATTTTCAGTAGCAGCCCATTCAAGGTATGGCACAAATATTATATCAAACATTCAATGATTATCTGACTCCATTGTCAGTCAATTGATTCAATATGTCACAAATTTCCACTGGAACCAAAGAAAGCCAATTTCTAAACTTAATATATTTTACCTAGTCACGTCAACTAATAGTAAAGTCTTAATATGTATGTGATATTTGTTGGAGATTCTCTTTTGATATTATCAATTTATCCTGATTCAACGTACGTATCCTCACTTTAAATACAAACAAACAAAACTTGTCATATCTTAGTTTTCCATTGATCTGTTCACTTAAAAACAAAAATAAAATACACATATATGTATCTTATAAATGTGAATGATTGTAAACGAATGCATGGATGATATGTTAGAAATAATTGTCAGAATTCTATTTTAATTTCATTCTTGTTTACAATATTGTTCATCTTGAATATGAAGATTCGATAGAAATGTTTCCAATTTAAGAATGGAAAGACAACAACGAAAAAAAATATATATATTAAAGACATGACAAAAATTAAAGACAAACACATGTACACTTAAAAGAAATAAAACTGACAGAAATGGAACACACGTCAACGAAATAAACAAAGAAAGAAAAAAGAGGACAAATATAGAGATGACTAAAAATATGACAAAATATACCAAAAAAAGAAAGAAGGAGAAGAGAAGAGAAGTGTAAAATGAAACAGACGTCGAGTGTAAATTAGGATTAATAGAATTCAGGTCACAATTATTCAAAATTACATTCGTAAAATAATATGACTTTGCATGCATTTGTATTTTTGTTCATTTAATGAAAAGTAATGATAAATATCTACCCAGTTCAGAAATGTATGTTTCTGGATGTAACATTAAGATAAATTGGGATTATTATTATTATTATTACCGAGATGTTCAGTAGTCATATTGAATAAGAAAATTGACTAACTTGCTTATTTTATAGAACAACTTATTATATTTTATTGTATATAAACAGTTTCACGTTTTTTCTTATCTATACTAAGTGGATTAAATGTATTTGTGGAATATTGAAGGAAAAGAAATAAACATGAAGATAATGTTTTATTCATAATGCGTTACAGTAAACCAGTTGAATCAATTCCCCCTACTTTTTTTATTCATAAAAAATGCTTCAGAATAGGATTTATTCATCGCCAGTATGATATAGAATTCTCTCTTTTATTTCATATATAAAGTGTTAATGTTTGTTTAACAGTAATGTGTCATTCAATTCGACCTAAATAATAATAAAAATATGAATAAATGACAAACAAGTATTTCTTTCCGTTGGGAGAAATATGTCTATTTTCCTTAGGTGAAATCATAAAGCGAACAAAAATATGAAGTTATTTATTACTAGACGAAATGTATTCACATGGCCTTTTTCACTTGTATCTTCCCATTGTTATTTAAGACTCCGATTGATCAGTCCCTTGTTTCCATATATACGTCATGTGCGGACTGCCTCGATATTGCTTGAAGTCACAAGCTTTATAAGCGAAGATGGATAGTGACTAACAGCTTATAATATATTACTTGATATATTGGTATTGCCTGTTGTTCATCATGGCTCTACACTATATATATATATATATATATATATATATATATATATATATATATAATTTACAATAATGATATAATACTCATCGAGTGAATACGTTACTTAACAACTACATAATGACATTTAAATTAACATTGAGTAATTGGGAGAAAGAGGATTATTAATATTCAAAGAAATTATTAAATCAAGAAGTTGCTACGTTGAGAAATTATAAAGTTCAAAAACAACAACAACGAAAAATTCCCACACAACTTAGCAACTTCTTGATTTAATAATTTCTTTGAATATTAATAATCCTCTTTCTCCCAATTACTCAATGTTAATTTAAATGTCATTATGTAGTTGTTAAGTAACGTATTCACTCGATGAGTATTATATCATTATTGTAAATCATATATGTATATTAGTGTAGAGCCATGATGAAAAACTAAATGAAAATAAATTTCTTCGCTCAATTCGTTCCTTCTTTATTGTCTGTTGTGACTAGTTTGTAATGAAATGTAAAGTATGTATGGTTTGTGTAGATTATAGCTTATTAGATAAATGTACATGTAACCCGAATATTGCGCCAATATGCAAATGTTAATGGTCTTTGACTGGATTGTGTTACGCAATATTTAAAAGTTCCATAATAGAGTGAATTAGTCATCCAGTGCTCTGTTATTCTATTTGTTTGGCTAAAGTAATTTATTGACATGAACTGTCTGTAAATTGATCAACTTGCAAAACACCTCCGGTAAGTTGGATAGTTGTAATAGGAATCAATACATGAAGATAATTCTTTTAACAGATACCTGAAAATTGTTCACTGTTGGTATGTTTTCATAGCTCTAAAACAGGAAGGCTTACATTCTTGACATTACACAGACATTAGATTTAAATCGCCAATATTTTTTTTTCTGTGAATATTTGGTCTAATGAGGTGTCCTGCTTAAAAGATTGAAGCATCTTTTTATCGACTGTGCAAATATTACAATGAGTTTTTTCGTTTTATTTTTATTTTTTTTGAGCTGAATAACTATGAATGCTAATTGTAGGTATTTATATGTTATGACAAAAGATAAATTATCGCGATGATGAAATCAGTTGTTGGTATATTCCCCCTTTGTCTATACTTTGAAAACATAAAGATTAACACATTAGAATTATACAATTTAATAAATGATAGATGAAAAGACAAGTTATATCAGTTGATTTGTTAGAAAATTACAGTGATTACAGAAGAGTGATGCATACTGACTAGTTAAAACATTTTTAAAAACACATTCTGTTTTTTAGAAAATTACAATCTGAATAAATGTTCAACAAAGATTTGCTTCAATATTGCCTAATTGATGCCGAGAATCTCCTACTGCAATAAAATTCCCAATTTACATCACTTGTTATCTGAATGTTTAAATTACTTTTCAGAACAAGAAGCATTGGAAAGTTAAAAGGTTATTATTATTAATGTATGCTTCTACGACAAATTACAATTTAAACGATTACTTAATCAACGCCAATTCATGACGACAATTCTTCGAAAATTATGGCATTTCTTATATTTCACTTGTTGAAATCAATTTATTACAGTTTTACTATCAAATATTTTTCTACATTTTCGTAAATAATCTTTTAGATGAAACCATTTTTCGTTAATCAAAGCGATATGATGAATTCATTTAATACTCTTCTAAACTATATATATCAGCATAGGATTGTGGAGATAGTTGAATTTTAATTGTGATCACGAACTAATCAATGTTTGACCAGAATTGAATACCTAGAATCACTAGACGACCGTTTTGTCCTAATATAGAACACCTTAATAATGTGCATTTACGATCCTTCATACAGGAATTGAATCCATGACCTTCGGTCTCTCGTGTATGCTTAATCACTAGACCACTGAGCTGACATTCGACAGTATTAATGTTTACCTTTAACCAATCCACGATGCTAAGCAACTATCTTCCATTGTCTTCACACCCAACATGGTTGAACTCCACTAGTCATATATATTTACAGTTTAGCTTCTGAATTATTATTACACAAAATAATGTGTATCGCCAATTCTTCATTAGTTATATAATCTTAATCTCAATGTTTCTATGTGTTGATACACAGAAGATAGTTCTTCAGACAGAATTTCTACTCAATAAACGATTGTATATCATGAAAAACATTAAACATTTAAAAGTACACACATAATTCATAAAAAAACAACTTAAAGTTCTTTTGCTTTTGCTTAACAAAAAACCATAACAAATTAATCCTTCTAATTTTCCTTAAAAAATTTGTCTCATTTTAAAGTGGAAAAGAAATTGATTACTTGATGTTTTTTAATCTAAAAGTGCAGCGCTTTTTTCAAAATATGAAAAAAGGAGACAATAAAAATAAGCCATAGTAAGAAGTAGTAATAGATAGTAATAAAATAAAAAGCCCAGCATTATAATTTAACCATAAAAATGAATACCAAAAAATACACAAATAAACCCTTATTTATTTCCTTATTTAATTGAACGACATAAACTCATTATTTCTGAGATTAGTCTTCCGGTTTAAAGATGTAAGGATTAAGCTAAACTAGTCTTTTTTAAAATAATCTCTAATGAATTCTTACCTCGAACTTGTCCCTTCTATACAAGCACGTGGGTTTACTCCCCACTTTGTGATTGTTTTCTATTTAGTTACTGTGATGTATATACAGATATTTTATAGTAGTGAAGAATTTGTACTTATTTCCTTTCTTAATGTCTTAGTTTATCAAATGGTTCAAATAATCCTGTTGGTATATGTTTAGATACGATGGCGACGACCTTTGACAGGAACAGGTCAAATAAATGAGACGAACACTTATGTACATACAAAAGTATCAATACGTATGTTTATCTATTAGTGTGTATGCATGTTGCTTCATACATATATAATTGCCGCTACTAGTTACCTCTCAATGTAGAAGATGAAATAATCACACTCAAACAAATAGAATTGTTTTCCAACATCATTATGATCTCAGTGTTATTTTTCACTTCTCCTACATTAGCATTATTATTAAAATTGCGGGGAAAAATGAGTTGATTAACCTTGTTAAAACTAATATAACACGACAATGACAACATATTTATAAGTGAATAGTAAAAATTATATCATTAAAAGAGAAAAAGTAATGCTACCCGTAGACTAATTATACTATATTATTAATTTCCTTGTATAATTAATTAGAAATGTTTAATTTACTTCGTTAGTAACTAACTTTAAGTAATAACAAAACAGGCCTATGAATAATTGGATTACATCCCAGTACAAAGAAATGAATTTTTTCTATGATTGACATGGAAATCTCAAAAAAATAATGAATATGAATAACTGAAAAGTGTGAATGTTTTTTTCGAAGAAGAAAATCTTTTTAACATTATTATATTTCAAAGATTCCTTCTTTGAAAGATCTTTAATATTTACTTCACGATGCAATAAGTGTTTTTAGTTAACTACAGAACATTACATGGTACTATAATAAGATTTTATGGATCATTCATTCATTCTAAACTTGGACAAGAAGTATCTAAACAGTACGTTCATCTTTAAATATTTGTGGTACATTAAGGTAAGAATCTTTAATTGGAATTTGTTAGGAATTATAGCTTGATTGTAATAACTGATGTAAATAAACTAGATTAGTGATTGATATCGAGTGAACGGTGGTACATTGATATTTCTGTTCCTATCATCAGTAAAAAACTAATGACATATTTAGGTGTATTTCTGTTTTTACTTAGAAGATTAAATAAATAATATGGCTTTACACAAGTTGGTAAGATATCAGACATTCTATAGTTTGACAGTAAATATGACTTTGGTTGTTAGATAGTCTAATATTCAAATTACTGTCAAGTTGTATTTCATTGGTTTCTATCATTGCGATGGATATACACTTAGAAAATAAAAACAGTAACTCCATATTATGAATAATAATGCTATTTACTTCATATTATGTGGATTATAGTCTATATATATAATTTTCTAGTGAAGACCAGTGATGTATACATGTTTATGATAGTTTAAAAAGTGTTAACTTTGATAATCAAAGGATCTGACACAAATAATCGAAAATTTTATTAACTCTTCTCTTCTAGAATTATAAGAGAAAATGAGGTAATTATTGAATAATTATTAGTCATCATAAATGATAAAAGGATAGTGATTAAGTAACAGAGTTCTATCACTAATCTAAGCATATTGACATCATAATGAACTATTCATAATAGTAATCAATTATTATTAATCATGATTATTGATTTTATAGTTGTTATTACTGATTAGGAATGAACATTTGCAACTTCAAAAGAAATGGATTATTTAGCGGTAAAATTGAGCATCATTAACGATCATCTGATGTTGAGTATTAATTTTGTATAATTCACAAATTTGTCACAATAACTTTTCTCGGTAAAACTGATCACTGTCATAACTGTGTTTCTGGCAACAGTTGGAAAACATGTATTACTATGATAAGTTTTCATTATAATTTAACTGTTACATTTACTACTATACTGATTCAAAGTAACCTTATCTACAGAATAGTAGATTCATTTTTTCTTAATTATGGATACAAATGAAAACAATTTTGTTCATGTTTTAGATTCCTTGGAAATTTATTTCTATAAAAATCAAATATCAGTATAGTATAACGACGAGTATTTCATTATTAAATTTATAGATAGGCGAAGAAATAACTATGATTTCAGAAGTCATTGATACGCACGACTAATAAATCCCACACAAGAAATTCCATTGCTTATTCATTTAAACGGTTTTAAAATAAATATTGTCTTCAAAGATCTCAGCTTATACAAATTATGGGTATAACAGCAACAATAGTTATAACTATTACTACCAGTGCAACATTTTGCAGTATACAATTCTTATCTGGTAAATCAAAATCAAACAAATAACTTAGTTTCTTCAATTGATTCGCGATGTTGTGGGCCCATCCTTTATCGTTTACAGTGGATAATTGTCTCACACCTAACATGAATGAACTCCATCGGTCACTGCTTCTTACTAGAACCCCAGCAATTACATCTTGGAACCAATGAAATAATTATTAACTTAAAACAATCAAGAATGGCCGTACGATTTCGTGAACTAATTGAACTTAGACATGTGTACCGCTTGAATCTTGATTCGGCAGTTTAAAAGCTTAGCGTTCGTGCGCGGGACCAAATATTCTGGGTTTGATTCCTTGTGCTAAAATTGTAAATGTGATTTGCTGAGGAGCCTCACGCTGCGGTGAAACAACTTTTCAGTGCATTTTGATTTTCACTAGTTTTCTGGCTAAGATCAGTTTATGACTTAATCTATGAAAATTCTACTTCAAATGAAGTGAATATCAATATGACTGAAGCTTTCAGTTGATTTCGTTCAATATTATAAAATTTATAATACTTTATAAAGTAAATATAATGATAACAATAATAATACAAAGAATAAGGAAATTGAAAATTAATAAGAATGTAAACTTAGAAATCATTGTGAGATTTAACAAAACAATGAAAAACCCAATGAAATTTAAATGCCACGAGCAATAGAAATAAGTTTAGATAGAAAAAAGAGAATACATTTAGTTACTAACTTTATTACTACTATTGTTATTAAACTCGGACACAATTTTTTTTGTTGAGTGTAATAAAGTAAAAGACAATTCAATAGGAAAGAAAACAGAGTAGACAGTAATGCTTTTTCTTCTACGGATCACTTAAGATGGTATACTTGTGAATATTTATCAATATGTGTGTTTGTATGTTTAAGATTATAAATTGTATAGATGTCTATTTATATGTATGTATGGTCAGTTGTCTTGGTAATTCAACTTTAATTTACTTTTAAGAGTGTGCGGTGATGAAGGTCAGTGTTCAATATTTTCTTCTTTATGTTTAATAATCTTTTGAATGAAATACGTTTTATTGTTAATATGATAAAATTACAATGACATATTGACTTTACACATGTGATATTGTGATAGATTTTCATTCATATACCAACACATACCAGAACTAGAATGAAGCTAATAACAATTGTTAGTAATTACTTTTGTTATTAATAAATTTCTGTTTTGGTAAAATGTGAATTCAATGAAGTAGTTTTACCTTATGATATAATGTGATACAGTATCGTTCTATTCATGAAACTTTATATATATATATATATATATATATATATATATATATAAGTCCATTGATGTATAATGAAAACACTATACTTTTTATTGAAAGAAACAGTTTTGAAGAAAAAAAGATTTTAACGCTTATTTCTAACAATCTAATACATATAATTTGGTGTATACAAGTTCAACTGATGACATTTAAAGTTAATTGTACCAGGATTGGTGAGATCACTTTTTACAAAATTTGGTTTTAAGATAATTTGATCGTATGGGTTAGGTGATACGTTTTCTGGCGATACCCAGTTAAATTTTAATACTTCATAATCTTGATTCAAAATGATCATTATTTTTATAGTAGACAACAGAAATAATCACTTGAATATTGCGAAAGTGATGGTCTTATATGGAGTTCTAACGAAGACAAAACAGTGTAATGCCGGTGTAGACTTTTAAGTACGGAGTTATATAGTTTCGTCATTTTGTGTCAGTTTTTTTAATTAAGTCACCAACTCAGGAAATTCACACAGGAGACCGATCATAATGTCTCATCAGTCCTTTCAACTTTATAGGTTGATCAAATACCTGTCTGAGAGGGGAAAACATGACGTCTACTCGTAGATCTCGAGAAATCAAATATCTAATGTAAATACTAAAGGTTTTGTAGTGTTCGTAAATGACTGAGGTCGATACTTCAACTAATTCGTTGTCACTTCATGTCGTACTTATTTTAACAAGAAAACTAATATTGATTAAAAATAATTCTCAAAGATTTTTGAAAACCATGATCTATACATAACAACATTCAATATACAGAAACTGGTTAGTCATGAAATACAAATGGTATCTGGAATTAAATGAAACACCACGATGTTATTCAGTTACATTACAATTTATTTGATCTATGACTTGCATTCCATTCAGTATTATTCCAAACACATAAAACTGATGACATTTATTCATATGATCGAATATACTACCATTTAACTTGTAATCTCGAACAAAAATGATTCAGTCTAACTTGTTACTTCTTGTAAAACTTTGGCAAACTTTAAAAAAAATAGTTTCAATCATGAATCAATTGCAGCTTGATCACCATGGAAAACCTTAAAGTTTTTTGTTTTTCTCAACCAGTTATTCTGAATAAATGTTGTAATCCACTCAGTTGCATTTTATTTTGATCTGATCCCATGAATTCTAAACAAAATTTAAAGAAAGATTTCATCTAATTATCTATTCAGTAACGAAAGAAAAACTGTTTGTTATATTTATCATTTAAAATTGACCATAATTTCTAATTTATTTAATCTTTAATCAAATAATACATGGATCAGTGATTAAAGGATTTTCTTCAGAATCTTCACTGTTTAACATTAACAGAAAGTATACTCTCCTGAAATAAATTATCTCTTATTTTGAAAAAGAGAGAGAGGCGGAGGGAAAAGAAAGTTTTATTTAGATTATAAAATTTAATTGAATGGAAAATAAAAATTTTCATTTAATCTCTAGGCTTATAATGATTAAATTAGTAAATTGGATTTCAATCTGTTTCAGAATTAAGGCTAATAAGGAAACTGTAATGATATTCATCATTATTATGACATGAGGTAATTTAAATTATTTATTTATACAACAGAATAAAAGTATCAATGTGTGTCTAATATTCCAAAAAATAATGGGGTAACATTGAAATTTCTATTTAGTTTATTATATTTACTGATTAGATGAACCACGTGTCAAAAACTCAGAAAAATTTGTCGATAGAAAATGGAAGAAAAGAATAAAAATAAGAAAGTTAAACTTTCACTTCTTGTAAAATTTTTTAAAAAAAATTCTCATCCCTATAAATAGAACTCCCATTGAGTTTTGTTGCGTAAGCAACCGTAATAACACATGAACACACACATACACATGTAGAAATATAAATGTAAATTTATTCTTTGTGTATTTATGAAAACAATTTTTTACGGTTGATTTGCTTTAGGCATTTTTGATAAATTACAATTTTTATAGACAGATGTTCCACAGTAGGATGTATGAACATTGATTATTTATTTCTATAAATGAGACTAGTTAATTTATAAAGATAATTTTATTTTTAACACTACTCAATGCAGCCCACCTATGATGATTATTGCAACATGGAGAATTTTCGCTGGTTAATTGTATGTATACTTAAGCTTATAAGCTAGAAGAAACGATTCTTACATATCGACAGACGGTTTTTCAACGATAAAACAAAATTTTGACTCTTTCTTCCCTATAGTTTTGCAAAAGATAATACATTTATCTATCTTCTCCAAATTAGATGTCATATTTAAATATAAACAAATAAATCATTTATAGTAATTTGTGAATTTAGAGGGATCTAAAATGTTGCATTTATAGTTTTGTTCTATTAAAAAAAATTTACTAAAATTATACTTCTCAGCAGTGTCTATCCACGATCGCGCATCACGAGATTTGAACCATGGTGGTCTAGCCTCAATTGACTCATGATCTCAACTATTGAAATTACTATAATATCCACAAAAACCCCTTCTGATATAAAAAAATTATACTATTAACAAATCAGTATTTGAAAATGGTAAGTTTGTTATTTGTTAACCATGATATTCACTTCGATATAAAGTCAGTCATTTTTGTTTAACCAAAAAGAGCGATTGATATTGTAATTAAAAATCTAATGTTGAGATTCTAGTGAATTAAAAGAATAGATAAGTTTCCTTATAAATTGAAGGAAATTTGAACATTTTTCTAATCACATCAGTATCATGAAAGGCATCTAACAATGAGAGTGAATGATAAACACACTAAGTAATAACTTAACTGAATTTGGACATTTCCACTAATGGGTTTTGGTTCACTGGTTAGAATTTAGAAGAGTGCACACTATTAGTATAGATACGTTTGCTAAATGTATTGAAGGAAGTTAAGTTGGATATAAGTAGAAGTCTATAAATTAAATCGAATTTTGAGTGTTCTATAACATAAAAAATAATATACAGATTAGTAAACTGTTATAAAATTTTCGTAATGATATAGGGATTATCTTACTCACTTACGCTTGTTACTCCTCGTGAAGGAGCATAGGCCAACCACCAGCATTCTCCATCCAACCCTGTCCTGGGCAATTCTTTCCAGCTCCTTCCAGTTGTTATTCATCCTTTTCATATCTGCTCCTATTTCTCGACGCAATGTGTTCTTTGGCCTTCCTCTTTTACGCTTCCCTTTAGGACTTCAAGTTAGGGCTTGCCTCGCAGTGCAGTTTGATGATTTGCGTAATGTATGTCATATCCATTTCCATCGTCTTTTCCTAATTTCTTATTCAGCTGGAAGCTGGTTTGTTCTCTCCCACAGAAGTCTGTTGCTGATGGTATCCGGCCAATGGATATTGAGTATCTTGCATAGACAGCTATTTATAAGTACTTGTAGCTTCTTGATGCTGGTTGTTGTAGTTCTCGAAGTGTCAGCTCCGTACAGTAGAACTGCCTTGACGTTAGTATTGAAGATTTTCACTTTGATATTGGTTGACAGTTGTTTTGAGTTCCATATGTTCTTCAATTGTAGGGATTATCATGAAACTCAAAAAAACTGTGGAAGAAATGTCTTAATGAATATATGATTTGTAGTTCTGAAAACTTTTAAAATATGATGAAACACTTGACTTATTGTGCTGGCTGCTTTTCATTTGTATTTTTTTACATATAGATGATCAATTTGTAACGGGAATAAACATCATTTAGAAATCCTATTTGAGATACATAAATTACACAATTCACATGTCATGACTACCCAACAACAAATGAATATGATGTAAAGAGTCGAGGATACAAGGAATTTTTTTAAGAATTTGCTAATCACTTTCAATTTAAAAAAGTATAATAACAAAAAATGGGTGTTTAATTACCAGCATGCTAATGGATAAATTTGTCATGTAACACACAAACATAATTCCTAAATGTATCTACCTTCCTAATCCATGATAATCTTTTGTAATATTTAGGGTCAAATAAGTGACGTGATATAGAATAAAGCTCAATAATATCCTATGCTTTAAAGGTATTCGTCACTTTGACTGATTGACTGAAAGTGTACTAGGTCTCATCAAGCAATGAAAGTAATGGGTTTGATAGAAAACTAGAAGAAGTATGTCTATTTTTGACGGATTATTTTCTATAATAAGAACTAAGTGGTCGTTTTCCACTTTTCAGTTTTTGATTAATGTTTAACTAACTACTAAGTTTAATTGAAATAATTTACGTATTATGCTTCTGATGTATATTTTTGGATAGTAATAAAGTATTATTTCGTTTTAGGTAAATATCCATCTATCCAGAATACTGATTTATTCTCATTTTGATAAAGCTATTAGCATGAGGTAGCGAGAACAGATGGATTAAATTCATGTATATTGAACAAATCAACGATTATCTGAACTTAGTAGCTCAATGGATAACAAGTCGAGTTTTGACGTAAATGTTTAAAGTTTGTCTCATTATGAACGACAATACTTGGAAGCAAATATATCCACCTGGTGAGTCCGATATAGGACGAAACATATATCCTGTATTCCACTGCTAGCTACTATCTAGGTTTAATAGGTAACTGTGGGTAAATGGAAATATTTGTACAATTCACTTAGATCCCACATATACTACTTAAAACTGATCAATTGTGATTCTTAACATAAGTAACAGAAAACACAAATCGCTACAACTTAGATAATATTATCATTTGGCATGTACACCCAGTAGATTTGATGTGATTTAAAAAGTTTCGCAAATAAATTGGTTCACTGTCAAATGTATATCTAAGACTTTTTACCTTGCAATGTACATTTACTCAACTAGCAAATGTTCAAAGTGTTCGCCTTTAAATTTAATATAGATAAATTATTAGGTGTATATGGGATTTATGGAGATTGTTGAATAATTCAAGTCAGGAAGAGCTGAATAGTACTTTCGTTGTAGTATCAAACTTCCTAGCAATAACTATCCACGACCCCACTATGAATATAACCCAAAAACTTCAGGTCTCATAGCTACCGCTTAACATTTAGACTGCTGAGCCAATATCCAATAGTATATCGCTGAGGTGTCCCATGCTAGTTGGAAAAAGCCGTTCAGTGCTTTTTGAATTTTGATAAAGATTTAATTTAGAACAATCACATCATTCTTTGGACTTCTGTTGCCATTTTAATACCTTAAGTTCTTCAACTTTCATGCTACATTTTTCGCTCATGTTCCATTTTACCAAGTCATAATCGACCTAGCCGATGTTTTATGTATACATCACTTAAAATAAAATCTATTAATCTTTGAAGTACAGATAATGATGATCAACTATTGAGGTCATATATTGGAAACAAAATCTTTACTTAAAAATTTACACATCCCAGTTATCTTTATCATAGTTGTAAAAATCTGTTGTCTGATAATTTATATATTTATTATTCATAAATACTACTTAAGTATACAGTGCTGATACAAATTAATGATAATGAAAATAGAAACAGTATTTATCTATTGTCTAAAACGATGATAATCAAACTCATGAAGAAAATTCAACAAAAACTATGATATACCGGTCATTTTACTGTAACAATCAAACGATTATTTCAATAGTTGAGATCATGAGTCAGTAGAAGTTAGACCACTATGGAAAACCTGGAAGCACTGGACAACCGTTTTGTCCTATTGTGTGAATCCTTAGCAGTGTGTATCCACGACCTCGCCTCGCGAGATTCGAACCGAGGACCTACCAGTCTCGCACACGAACGCTTACCTCCAGATCACTGAGCTGGCCGGCATCCAACGGTATTAATGTCGTAGATTGGTTCAAGTTAGAAATTAACACTTTTAGATTCCGGCTCAGTGGTTTAGGGTTAATTAGTCGCGTATGGAACTCAGAACAACTGTCAACCAATATCAAAGTGAGAATCTTCAATACTAACGTCAAGGCAGTTCTACTGTACGGAGCTGACACTTCGAGAACTACAACAACCAGCATCAAGAAGCTACAAGTACTTATAAATAGCTGTCTATGCAAGATACTCAATATCCATTGGCCGGATACCATCAGCAACAGACTTCTGTGGGAGAGAACAAACCAGCTTCCAGCTGAATAAGAAATTAGGAAAAGACGATGGAAATGGATATGACATACATTACGCAAATCATCAAACTGCACTGCGAGGCAAGCCCTAACTTGAAGTCCTAAAGGGAAGCGTAAAAGAGGAAGGCCAAAGAACACATTGCGTCGAGAAATAGGAGCAGATATGAAAAGGATGAATAACAACTGGAAGGAGCTGGAAAGAATTGCCCAGGACAGGGTTGGATGGAGAATGCTGGTGGTTGGCCTATGCTCCTTCACGAGGAGTAACAGGCGTAAGTAAGTAAGTAAGTAAGTAAGTAACTGGCGTGAATACTGATATGTCCTGGGATCGAATCACGACATGCAGGTTAGCGGATGCGTATTGCTGAGGAGTTCCACAATATTACAGTCCTTTCACGTTTTCCATGATGGTCTAGCTTCAATTGTCTCACTATCTCAACTATTGAAATTATTATAATATCCACAAAAATCCCTTCTGATATTAACAAACGATTATATCAAGAGAAACATAAGTTTAAACAATGTATATATTGAAACCCCATTATAATTAATTCAATCTTTATTTACATAAATTTTCAACTATGATTATTCCATTTTATTCACTATATTCATTAGACAAATAATCACAATCAAAATTTATTTCTTTTCATTTCTATAACCGTAAGAAAAAGAAGTATTCAATGTTCAGTTTAACAATAGACAATAAACGAAAACGATACAACAATAAGAATATCATTAAAAGAAAGGTGAAATAAATTTAGTTTAATTCAATTTTCGAAATTCCTTTTTAAAAGTTCATTTCATTAATCTAATTGTCTTATTTATTTAACTTACTAAGATACTTTAATGATAAGTTAGTAATTTTTTTTTTCAAGGTTATTTACTGAAATCATGTTTCACTTTCAGTACAAATTGCATATCTTGAACACATGGTTAGTACACCCTCTATACACTCTATATACAAATAAATATGTGCATGTGCCTGTGTTAAACCAGGGGAATTCGAACTAAAGTCAGGATTAGATTACTATATACTTATGCAACTGAATAGTGAGGTTTTTTTTAACTCTTTTTTTTAATTTTCGCTTTTTTTTCAAAAAATATACTAGATCGGATCAGATCACACGCAATTTCTTTTAAATATCTTTCTTATGGATCATTAGTTAACTGTTTATTTGTGTATTGCATATATATAATTAAATAGGTGTTTGTAAAAATACGGATTAAAAAGTGAATGTTAATTGAATATCATGCGTTATTTATTTATCCATTGAATAAAGACACACACACACACAAAAACAACAACACAACAACACAAAATAACAGGAATAAGTTAGACAGGTTCATAACATTAACCTACCTATGACGTAACAATAAAATTGGTTTCAAATAAAGCTTTATTTTATTGCGTTTTCTTTTTGTATTATATAAGACAAAAGCTACTGATTTACTGATAAATTATTAGTTCGTTTACAAATAAGAAAATCTTATACATTTTGTTCATATTTGTTTAATTAAGGTCAAATGTTAAAACTAAACATTGAGAAGGAAGTACATTTGTCTACGCCTACTTTCTTATGTAATAATATAGTTTATTTAATAAGTACAGAATAAATGTTCAGGAAAATACACTCAATTGCCTTTTATAATGGATGTTTCATTTTAAATGATATATAAATAAATAATAAGTATACAATTAACAACAATGTTTAAGTATAATTACCTAAATCACTTTTTTTTTATATCAAGAATTGAAGTAGACACTGATGATATTTGTTAAGAATAGATAATCAAATAGTTATAGTTGAATAATTTAGCCCAGAAAAGAATATAGCATCATTCAGAAGTATCTTTTTCTGGTAACTTATAGCTCTTGACATCAAAAACAGGAAAATACCAACCCCTTCGAATTGAATTCATACATAGTTTATAAACGAATAGTTTTCAGGATTCATTAGGTCAGTGGATAACGCGTTGGCATTTGAAACGAAAGGTATTTTGATAAGATCTTAATGTGACCATCAACAAAGGAAAACAAGTACACCCTGCTAATGAGCTCAAAGTAGGAAAAAAATGCACTCTAAATCTCATTGCTAGCTACTATTTTAGTTTGGTTTTTTTCTTTATAAGTTTCGATTTCAGGTTGACTTTTATAATTTATAATTATTTTGTGACTGTACCATATAATTATTTGATTATTTTGTTCGAAGATGGTAAATCAAGAGTATCCTCATGACATTAAAGGTTTTAGGTTTGGTTCCCAGATACAAAGTCATGGATGCGAACTTCTAATGAGTCCCACACTATGACAAAATGTCCATTTAGGGTCTTCAGGTTTCAATAGTTGTCTAACTTAAATCGGTTTATGATTTTGATCAAATCCGACAATTTTCACAACCCCTCCTGATAGAAATTGTATTAGTTGTTGTGCACCATAAAATTTACAATCAAACGTGTTTTTATGGTTTATTTATTAGTTCTCCGTTTGTTATTTTTCATGAAGCCGATTTTTTGCACTACATGAAAAACTGATTAATGTTCTCTATTGGGAATAAAAAAATACGTAAATAAGGGTAACTATATGGGTTGTATGAAAATGAAAATTTCAAGGTGATTAAATGTTAAAAAGCATAAGGATCTGATTCAATGACAGGACTGTATCGTACTTCTTAAAAGACTAGAATATCTTAGATTGATTTTTCTATTTTGTTGCAAGTATTCACTTCTGAAATGCATCAATCCAGTCAAAATAAAGACTCATTGTTTACAATAATTTCTCAAACAATGTCATTTGAACATAAAAACAATTTCATCCGTCACTCTAAAGTCACAAAAAGAAACGATTGAGATATAGATCTGAATAATATCATGATGAGTTAATTTTAATACTTCGATACTCATTCAGTGTTCTCTATTTTCATACCGTCCATACAATATAGATTTGTCCTACTCATTGCCTTCTCGTGGCGGGGGTGTTGTTTACGAAATTCAGAGGACGAAAAGCGAATGCCCGGAACTTTGACCGGGTTGGTGGATATGGAGAGTCCACCTAAGGAAGTTGGGAAAACCCTGATTCCAAACCAATGATGCACATAGGCTCTAGTATCCTGAAGGAACAAATGGCGTATGAACCAATCACTGGTCACCGGCTACTATGGGACTGCATCTCCTTACGTTGCTCCACTGCCTTGTGGATCAGACCTTCAGGTCGAAGGCTCCGGATGTGGCCCCCTAGGAAAACCACCTGCTTCAGTTTGGGCACCCGGGCAGTATCACAGCCTTCACATATATCAAATGAGATTTGTGTGGAGCATTTGTAACTGGTGCCCCCTTGTGCCAATATTTATGTGTTCAAATAAATAAACAATACCACATTGTAAAATAATGAATATTGTTCAAGAAACTTATTTCCTAAGGCGAAAAAGAATAGAGAATACAATATGATTCTAATATGTTAATGAAAATTCAATGAGTAAATAATCTCTCTTCATTTATCTTATAGATCATTATTATTAGAACACATTCCTATCATTTCAATTAACATTGTTTACAATTAAAACAAAATAGTAACAAGTTAAAGATGATGGCATGAAAAATGACATCAATATACTAAATATAATGAGAATAGTTTTTATAAACAATTACTATTATCGTTTGTTTTATTTGATAAAGTATCATGTATACACATTTCATATTCTATCACTTTCTCTTTGTGTATTTTTCTCTTTTCCTTTTAAAAATACAAAAAAAATTAAACATGAATGCACCTTAGATTTGGTATTAAACTATTCTCGTTTGTTTTCTTTTCTTTTTTTGTCGTTGCTTTTTTTTTGTTTTGACTAACATTCATTCATACATGTTAATCAAGTTTATTTATTTTTATATCAGAATTCAATGTTACGGGTACCAGGATAAATGAATAATATTCGATTGTGAAAATGAAACTTGATTAATCAATGATCAATAGAATTATCCCCTATCATTAAAATTTTTTTTATATTTTTTTAATGGTAATTGTAGTAGTGTTAAAAGTACTAGTAGTTGTAGTTTATGTTGATGATGATGATTATTACCGTTTGTTTTCATTGACTTCCAATGTTTTTTTAAAAAATATTTATTTTACAGTTAGCTATCTTACATTATTTTATATAGATATGTGGGATAGATACTTTGTGGTATGCATGTGACTATAATATGTTAGTCTTATTCACAACTTAATTGAATCGCCAACAAACCTAATCTAACTAAGATAATGTTATTCTCATAAATGGTAAAAACAAAGTGAAAGAGGATCTATTTACAATCTTTATTTCTATCATCATTAAATGAAACACGAACATGTTAATAGACAGATGCCTAACTGTGTAGAATTTATATACAAATCATAATGGGAAATAAATGATGAGTAGACTAAGATCACTTTATTATCTTTAATCAACATGAAATCTTGTCCATATTCATACTTAACTTGAAGTATTTATACTTGCTTTTTTTTCTAATTTGGGATAATTTAAAGTAAAGCTTTTATGTGAAATGTAGATCAGGTTGTGTATTGGAAAAATAAGACAATGATGACAACTACGACTAGATGAAAATGATTTTAGGTAGAGTTTTTACCTTCCTTGCTTTCTTTCTTCTTTAGTAAACCTTTTTTTTTAAAACAAAACACCCAGATGGAATAAACAAACAAATATTCCCACAATGATAATTCGTAGATTGTTTTATATAGTGCAATATTTTATGAAAGAAAAACTACTATAAACTGTATACGGGTAAGCATGAAAAATGTTTTTAATAATTTTATGTAAGTTGTTTAGAGTTTAGAATTGCCCAGAATGAATGACAAACAATGATGATATTTTAAAATATAATGTAGATTTATGCGATTCAGTAAACGCAGTCCATCAAATGTTATCCAATAACAGATAAGGTATATCTGACTATAATTACTTGGAGTTAGTTGTGGTATACAGTTCATAGTTCTATGTTACATTTGTTCGATTATACCATACACAGTTAGTTGGAGGAAGTAAACAGGAAGCTTTACAATCAAGGTTCACTAAAGCGTTCACTTGCCATGAAGATGTGACTGAAATCTTGAACACATTATTTCTCTTGTGGGATTCATATTCATGTCACGGGCTTTTATAACCGAAAACCAATGAGTATTTTGAGTCTCAAATGAACTTTTTGTAGAACTTATATCTTTATTATTGATTGAGAAGGAATTATTATCCCGTTTGTATAATCCTTAGTGTCTATAGAATTATATCAAGTTGGTATACTGTTGACTCGCTGTGAAACGAGGACAAACTACAACGTGATCGATAAATCAATTGTGATTACATCTTAGTCCTACAGGAGTTCGGTCGCGGCCCTGATAGCCCGGTGGTAACGACTCTGAATATGAGGCTGGATGACACGGGATCGAATTCGTCAACGAGCACCAGGTCCCTCAAGATTACAGGTACACCTTGCTGACGTGTGCCAGGTAGCACGAAAACCGGGTTCAGGGCTTTTTGTTGACTACCTTCAACCACCATCTAATCTCAACACAGTGCACGCAGTGTCGAGTTACCTAGACTAGTGTCCACATTGCAACTTGGTCGATAGCATTCGATCTGCACTAAGAAGGACTTGACACACATGATATTGATCACCATCCAGTGATCAATCAATTGTGATGAATAAATTTGATTAGGAAATAAAATATCAACTGAGGAATTGTTGAAAACTGATGGACATTGAAAAGTCCATTTACCCAAGTTTGGTCATTTTTAGTAGTGATTAATTATGACCAAACAGGTAATAGAATGTAAAATAATTCGATTTCGTGTAGTGAACAATAGATATTTCCAACTCTAAACAATTAATTACGATACAAGATGTAAACATCATTTTCAGATTCTATGTATTCTTATACTTACCTACTTACTTTCTTACTTATTTACGTACTTACTTATGCTTGTTACCCTTCATGGAAGAGCATAGGTCGCCCACAAACGTTCTCTAATCAATTCTGTCCTGAGAAATCCTTTACAGTTGTTTCCAGTTGCTATTTATCCTTTTCATGTTTGCTTCCAATGCTTGGTATAGTATGTTCTTTGGTCTTCCTCTTTTCCGTGTCCCTTCAGGATTCTTAATTAGCGCTTATCTCGTGATGCAGTTCGATGATTTCCTCAATATGTGCCTTATTCACTCCCAACGTCTTTTGCTGATTTCCTCCTAAGTTGGAACCTGATTTATCCTCTCCCATGGTAGGCTGTTCCTGATGGTATCCGACCAACGGAGATTCTGTGTCTTATGTGGACAATTGTTTATAAATGCTTGTATGTTTTCGATGATGGTTGTGGTAGTTCTCAAAGTTTCAACTCCTTACAGTAGAACTGTCTGAACTTTCGTATTGAAGATTCTCACTTCGATATTGGTTGACAGTTGTTCCGAGTTCCATATGTTCTTTAACTGAAGGGATGCGGCCCTTGCTTTACCAATCCACGACTTTACGTCTGCATCAGATCCTCCTTGTTCATCGATGATGCTGAAAAGATGTGTGAAACTTTTCACCTCTTACAGAGTTTCTCTGTCAAATGTGATTGGACTGGTGTTCTCCGTGTCGTATTTGAGGGTCTTGCTTTCTCCCTTGTGTATGCTGAGGCCTACTGCTGAAGAGGCTGCTGCTACACTAGTTGTCTTCATTTGCACTTGTTCATGTGTATGGGATAGAAGGGCCAGGTCATCTGCGAAGTCCAAGTCATTTAGTTGCATCCGAGCTGTCCACTGCATACCGTGCTTCTCATGGAATCATGAGATTCTCATCCGATAGGTGCTTTCTGTGCTTCCTTGAACATCATCAGTACAACTCCTTATGTGTGCAAAGCATTTTCTTCTTCGCAACCGCAGTACAACAACATCTCTCGTGACCCTAATCTATTTTGTCCAACTTGGGCTCAATTGGTTCCATTTGTTTCGATAACCATTAGGTTATATCTCCTCATTTCCGTAGCCATTTGACTGATCCTCGCGGTTTCCCACATTGACTGGACATTCCATGTACCTATAAAAATTGTGGCTCTTGTTGTTAAAAGGTGCATCGGCTTCATGACTTCCGAAGAATCTCGGCTTTCATCGTAAGGCGTCATAATGCTTCTTTGAAGTCGGGGGTCAGAGTTTAAATAGTTTAATTTGTTTAATCTGGTTGGCATTATTTTAGCAAAATTTTTTTCCGAGGGATGGGGTTACTGACCCCATGTTCAACTGTCCTCGTTTACCCAGTTTTGAGACCGTCAGTAATCTTAGAAGAGTTGTAGGCTGAGTTATATATCCCTATAAACAATCAATTATAATATCTTTACAGATTTGGTTATTAGAGCAAATAAAACTTTCATAGGCATAATAAATGTATTTATGTGGGTGTTTGTTTGTGTTGACTTAATATAATTCATATTTGCAAGAAAATTAAGGCTTAGAAATTATGTCATTATCATGAATAGTGTATTAACATTTTCTGCGTAGGTTTGGTTGTTTTTATAAACAATTATATATAATATAATACATAATATTTTAATTGCTGGTGTAACTTATAAATGATTTCCATTGGGAAATCCAAATATATAAATATATATTTCTGTTTACGGTAGCTTCAATTCATCATGGGAATAATATGTGGAACATTATATGGATTAAAAGTTATTTTTATTTTCTTGTATCAGATTACATTCATAGAAATCCGAATTAAATAACACCCGTTTATTAAAATGTGTTGAATGATTATAATTTTAGTTTATACTATGTATGTTTCTGTATGAGTTCATGTATGTTTGTTTGAGTGAAAGATAGAAAGATAGAAAAGAAGGAAAGAATTGAAAACTATACGAAGAAACATATAGAATATCTGTTGATTCATACTTTTGTATGAAGAGTAACAAATGACACAGAGTTACAGATTAGAAATATTTAGGTTGATAAATATGTAAGAAATTAAGTTTATTAAAATGGATTATAACTAATGAATCCAGTTAGACTAAATGTATATAATTAAAGTTGAATAATAAGAAATACGATTAGATATTCTTTAAATTGGATCCTTTTACAAAAGAAGTACACAGTTTTTTGTAAGCAATGATGAATAGTGGCTAGCAGTGGAATCCAGAAGGCGCGTTTCGTCTTATTCGGGACTTGTCACAGTTTGGTGGTATTTTTTCTATGTAAAGATGAAATACTACAATCTATGAAAAGCTGAATGGATGAATCGTTTTATTAAATAATTAAACGGGGGATAAATATCATAAAATTTAAATTCTGAACTCATCAGGTAATTCGGTTCTACCTATTTGTAGAGATGATCTATTCATTGTATTTTCTTCATTTTGTGATATTAACCTTATAGCTATTAGTTGTATAAGTGAACTAAATTTATTCGTGTATAAACGCGAAAGTATGCATGATTAAAATGTAACTGTAATACAATACACGCTAATCTATTTACATCACGATAGACACGGTAGAAAAAGAAATGAATCGCTATTTCTGAATAGGAATAATTAATCGCACATAATAGTATCAAATAAAATATGATATACAAAAGATCAGTTTACATAATTTTGAAAAGAGTATTTTCAATATGTTACACTAAAAGGAGAAAAATTGTGTATTCACGGTATTTCTTAAAACTTTTCTTCATAAAAATGACTTGAATAAATGAAGTAAATAATGTTATTCATTTGATGATTATAAAGTGATTAAAAGCGAAAATGTTGAACAGAAACACTGAATTCAAGAATAAGTTTCATTGTAGAACATTTTCCTGTAATTAAACAAATTCATATTAGAACTTGACACACTACTGTATTAGTTTGTATTGATGAAATTCTTAATATTATAACAATAAAACGAAGAATTTTAAACTCTACCCCACTGCACAAGCAGGTGGTTATAAGGACTCAGTAGCTAAAGAGATGACGCGATGGTATTCGAAGCGAACGGTACTCGGTTCGAGTACCGGAGGAGATATCACCTGACGAGTCCCAAGTAGGACGAAACACACGTCCTAAATTTCACTGCTAACCACCGTCCACTTTTGCTGATGAAAGGAAAAATGCTTAAAAATAATTAATAAAGAATATAATGAAGTAACCATAGGAAATTTTCAGTTCAAAGACCACAATTGATTGATCACTGGATGGTGATCAATATCATGTGTGTCAAGTCCTTCTTAGTGCAGATCGAATGCTATCGACCAAGTTGCAATGTGGACACTAGTCTAGGTAACTCGACACTGCGTGCACTGTGTTGAGATTAGATGGTGGTTGAAGGTAGTCAACAAAAAGCCCTGAACCCGGTTTTCGTGCTACCTGGCACACGTCAGCAAGATGTACACCAGTTCTTTCAAGATTACAGGTACACCTTGCTGACGTGTGCCAGGTAGCACGAAACCCGGGTCCAGAGTTTCCTGTTGAATACCTTCAACCACCGTCTTATTTCAAAGACAGAAGATAGCCATGAAATTTAGTTCTGGTAATCATCGAATGAATTTGTATTTTCCTCTTTGTTATATCATTATTAACTTCGATTTTTGTTTTTACACCCTGTGCCCTGTTAATTATTAACATTGTTTGTATACAACTCAGACTAAAGAAAAAAGTCAAGCATCTGGTCAATCATTTCAGTGTGCTTTGAGAAGATCAATTCATTAGAGATACTTTCGTTTGATATGTGTGTGCATGTCCATGTGTGTGTGCCATGCGGACGAATTGGTGAGAAACTATTGATGATGGTTTTCTTTAATTATTAGTTTTTTTTCCTTATTTTCTCCCTCTCTCTATCTTGTTGATAAAAAACGATGAACCTAGAATTCGTTTGGTTGAAGTCGTATCTTAGCAAAATTTACAATTCCTCCGAATTTTTTAGTTGGAATCAACTAACTTTTTATCAGTGCAATTTATCTAACACAATAGAATAACCTAATTTGAATGTGTATATATATGTGTATACATTTGTATACCAATCTGTTATTTGTGACTAATAGATCATTTTACAGCCCTAGGTGATATTGTATAAACTTCATTTCTTCTCTTACTTTCTACGTGTTCTTATTTTTATGATAAATAATAAGAAACAATGAAGAGAATAAAACAAAGAGAGACAAACAGCAGCATTATGACAAACAGTTTTCCTTCTTATATTCCTTAATATAAATTGTCAAATCCACATGTCAAAAATTGTCTAACTAGACAAAATACAACATTATAAATGTGATATTTTTGACTTGATACCTTTTTTTGTAGTTGACTGTGACAAAAAAGATAGGAAATACAATGAAGACGATACTAACTTAGTAAGAAATAACTGTCTAGATTAATGTAAATAGTGTCGGCGAATAGAAAGTTAACGGAGACTGGATTCTTTAATGACAGTATAGAATAATAATGACAGAATAGTACGTAAAGAGACAGGTATTGGGCGAAACAGTATTTGTTTTCTTTCTTAACGAAATCCCAAATTCATTGATTTTTTTAAACGAATTGTTTTGACTAGAGTAGACTAAAATAGATACTTTTTGATAATATATACCTCAATATGCTTTCCGATAGTTAATATTGTTATAGCTGGCATGAGTTCTCTGTTTTCTTAGGGAATGTTTATATATACTAGTCTTGAAATTGCATTCTACAGGCATTTATGTCAAGGAATTTAGATGGTAGTGTATTGTTTACTTTTAATTTTGATACGGAATGTTTTTGTTTACGGTATTAAAAACATCCAAGTTTTTGAAGACGGATGATTATTCTTGGAATTAAAAAAACTTACTGATAAACTATCACTTACTCTCTATGTAGAGTAGATGAAATGTAGTTAGCAGTGATATCAAAGACATGCATGTTTCCCCATTCGGGATTAGTCACCTGGGTGTATTTGAATCCCTGAGTTGATGGTCACCCCCTTATTCGAAATAAGTGCTTCATGCTTTGAATTCTCCATAATTTTTGAGATGAAACGCACATCCTGGATTCCACCGCTAATCACGTTCTACCTATTCTACATAAACTTATAATATGGTCCTAATATCGAGACAATCCGAACATGATGCAAATATACTAGCTAAAACTGGGTATCGGTAATGAGATAATCCCGATACTTACAAATTAAACTTTGGTGTGCGCCACTGATGTCGACAGATATAAGTAGTATGTATCACCAATCGAAAGTGAAATATCTAGTGGTAGATTGTTAAGAAAATCAAAGAAAAGAGAATGAGAACAAGGAGTGATTGGTGTGAAAACGATGAAACAGTCAAGTCTAGGACAATGGATTGACATTTTTCAAATGAAGAATTTACTGTATGATTCTCAGATTTCACTAAGAGATTCTATTATTTTGTGTTCAAATACATTCGGTTGTACTCACTGGTGTTGTTGCAATTCTAAATGAAGAGTCCTGGACAGAATTATATTTTTTATCACAATTAAAAATAGAAGATTCATTATTTCCAATGCTAATTGAGCAATAAACAATTGACTGACCATTAAGTAGTGATCGATTCCTTTTTTGTCTGGTCCTTTATAATGTTAATTGAATCCTATAGACTAAGTTGCAATCTTGTCACTAGTGTGGGTGATTGGATATCTAATGTACTACGTTGATATGCTAGCTAGTTGCAGATATTCGTCGAGAAACATTGGTTTTTGGTTTAGTGCCTGTTGTTACTTGTCAGTTGACTTATCTACAATTCTGAGGGAATTGTAAGGGAGCTCAGTGTTTCATCATTGTCAACATTTCATTCCTACAGGTCAGTTGCAGCTAGGATATTAAAATTATGATCTATTTTATGATACCCAATTAACGAAACATCTTTAATAGTTCAAAATCAACTTTCCAAGTTTGATACTAATTTGATGTCCTCTCTATACTACATTTGAATTCTAATGATGTTATGGGCATTTACTATTAAGTGTTTCCAAGCGAGAACAAAACTACTATTCAGTACTCTCTAGTTTTGATTGGTCCATTGACTAACGTCAATTTGTAATAAAAGCATTGAACTCATCTACATAATTCACTTATTAATATCACTCTTTTAAAATTTTTTAAAAGCTAAGTCTACCTTTTCTATATCAAATGTTGTACGAGTAAAAAGTGTAAGAAAAAAATCTCATTGCTTTTTAACTCCTTTCATTTGAACTACAGATCATTAAAATTCAACTTCGAGCCCCTCTGGGAATACTGCTGGTCTCAAGCCCAAGGAGGAGAGTTGGGTATTAGGTTAGCGACCCCATCTCGTAGAAAACAAACTCGCCAAAAAAAACGCTAATCAGAATAAATGAATCATTCATCAAAGTAATCAACTATAATACATTCATTTGGTTGTACATAGAGATAGTTTCATTTATCAAAGTTTATATAATTAATACACTTTGATGTGATGTATACATGAATGAATAAACCTGTAAACAATTACAATGATACATTGTCTCCAATTTCCTGATCTTTTAAATGTTGTTCATTTAAAATGATCATTTAAAAATGAGTACTTTCATCATTCTTCTGAACAACATCATCAGCATAAACTTCAGATAGAAGTACAAATTTACCACTAAGTGCTTCATTAAACAAAAAACAAACAAACTATATACACATCTTACATAATAAACATTGTGCTAAAGAGTTTTTTTTTGGAAAAAAAAACAGCATTTTGTAGTTTAGATGTTATGCAGGTGTATAAGTAACATGAATCTATATGAATTTGTTTAAATTCACTAATAATAAGACAAGGTTAAACTATGTTGAATTAATAAAGTCAAGAAAATATATCGAAAGGTTAGAATCATTCATCCATTACTAAGTAATTCGTATTAACGATAATGATGATAATAATAATAATAATAATAATCTATGAAATTTATTGGGAAAATTCACTGTTACTTATCATGTCACCTGCTCAATAAACTGAATCATGATAATATTTTATTGATGTATATATATCCCCTTTATAATATTAAATGCCCACGGCATGTCCAACTATATCAGATGTTCATTTTCACAAAGTCAGGTCAATAAAATTTAGAAGAAAAAAATGTAAAATTATTTATTACAAAGAGAATAAGAATTAGAATGAGAGCGGGAGAAATCGATCGAATTCTATATACTCTTAGTTTATAGTCATGATTGATTATTGAAGCAATTAAGTCACGTGCTTGAATGAACAACACAATCGTTTATTGTTGTTGTTGTTGGTGTTGTTATTTCTTGATATATACAATTGAAGAATGTTAACTATTTCTTTTAATTATTCTAAGGAGAGAATTTGTGGAAGGGGAAAACAAAACAAAATTAAAAAAAAGAAATGAAGAAGAATCTCATTGATATTAGTTCATTCATAATAGTAAACAAATAAATAATTACTAATGATTATAGTAATATCATCTTATTATTTCTAAAGAAAGAAAAAAGTAGAGTGTAAATTACAGAAAACCAGATGTTCTCAATATAAATAATTCACATGATAATTAAAAATACATTCGATAAATTACGTGATTTATTAGATAAACAGAATTAACTAAAAAAATTATTTCAATAGTTGAAATCATAAAGCTAGATCACCATGGAAAAGTTGGAAGCACTGGATGGCCGTTTCGTCCTAGTATGGGACTCAGTGAAGATAATGGTGTAGGTGGCCTAATTTCATGAATCGTTTAAAGTTAAACATTAACACCGTTGGATTCCGGCTCAGTGGTTTAATGGTTACGCGCTCGCGTGCGAGACTGACAGATATTGGGTTCGAATCTTGCGGGGGGCGGGACCGTGGATGCGCACTGCTGATGAGTCTCATACTAGGATAACCAGTGCTTTCAGGTTTTCCATGGTGGTCTAGCTTCATGATTTCAACTACTGAAATTTCTAAAATCTCCACAAAACCCCCTCTGATAAAAATTATTTGTTTTTTTTCGTTCTTCATACAAATAATATCCAATTATTTGATTCATACTGAATTATTGGATGAGAAATGATTGGCGGGTAAAATATTTTAAAATACCGTTATATTCACCCCAATGTGAAGTCGTATTACAAATATATAGATTTACTATTAAACAATACAGTACAACTATTTCTTAGTATTTAGATGAATGGATGATAGAGGTTATTTTAATCAAATGAAAATTTTTACTATAAACTAAGATCAATTGATGAATCATTGTCAATGTATTAGATTTGAATATCAGTTTTATTTTAGTTAGTCAAGAGTGTGTGGTACTGATCTTCCCATGGATTGAATCTAGAACCTTTATGTATTAAAGGGAGTACTTTATTATCAGAAGGGATTTTGTGGAGATTGTAGTAAGTTCAACAGTTGAGATCATGAGCACTGGACAACCGATTTGCCCTTTTGTGGGACTCCTCAGCAGCGCGCATCTACGACCCCGCCTCGCGGGATTTGAACCTAGGACCTATCAGTTTCGCACCAGGCGCCTAACCAACTAGACCACTGAGCCGACGTCCAACGATGTTATTGTGTAACTTCAACTTATCCACGAAATTGAGCGAAATACTCACCATTGTCATCAGTGAGTTACTATCTCACAAGTGACCCGGTTGAATTCCACTGGTCACTGCTTCTCACTAGAATTCCAGGATATACCTCTTGAAGCCAGTCACTAGTGAGCATATGTTTATTAGTATCAGAAGGTGTTTTGTGGAGTACTTTATATTTAAACCAAGAAATGCATAATTCAAACTTGTACTAGTTTACTATGTGGCTCTATTGTCATTCATTATTATTGTAAACAACTGCTTTTTTTCTCGAATCCTTCAAATCCACCTATTACGACTTCATATTCAAATTCTGATGATCTACCTTGAAGTTAGTCATTAATGGGCTCACAATTATTATTTAGTTAAGTAAATTGTGGGGATTATTTCAATGTGGAAAGTATTCAGTGCTATTTGATATAGTTACTGAACTTTGCACGTCTTAATAATGTATCTTAATCATAAGACACTTTATAGAGAGAAAAATAGTAATGACAATGGTAGTAGTTTTAAAATAATGTCCAATGTAGTCTGACAATAGCTGAAGTAATTATGAAAATCATGAAACAGTGGATAAATTCACATTAGTGATCATAGGAAACTGGTTGTTTTTTACATAAATTAAGAAAGTAATGATTGAGAAATACTTCGGTATTGTGGACTTTTTTTTGTTGGACATATTTGAATACTTTGAAGTTGTATTATCTGCATTGAAACAAGACCAAATAAAGATGTAATCGGTATGATATAGTTCAGTTCTTATTATATGAGTCTTACTTCAGTTGATCTTTTCTCATAGTGAAAACTATATTCAATTAAAAACATTTACTCATCAATTATAAAATCAACTGTTTCATTCCTATTCAATTTATTCTACAAATAAACCGCTGTATAACATAATAATCTTCAAAGGGTATGTAAAGTTTACACATCATTACAGATCAATAAAAATCTACATGAATTTACGTTGACTGAATAACTTCGAAAAATGTTGATCAATTTATCTAAGTAACAGTATAGGGGTTGTGAAGATTGTTAAGTTTTTTGATTGAGATCATGAATCAATTGATGTTAGACCACCGTTGAAAACCTGGAAGCACTGGACGGCCGTTTCATTCTAGTATGGGACTCCTCAATAGTGCGCATCCACGATCCTGCTCCCCGCGAGATTCGAACCCAGGACCTATCAGTCTCGCGCCAGGCGCTTAACCAACTAGACCACTGAGTCTATCTAAGTAAGTTATAACGTATACATGTTAATAAAGTTTGAACAGTTCCTTTCTTTCTACAATTGACTGACGTTAAACTATAATAAAAAATTTTACCTGTTAAACAGAAAGTGGTAACTGTAACTCAGTCACATTAATACTTATTGAGTTATGATTAAGATAGAATACAATTCTTCAGAATTGTTAGTCTCTATTTTTAGATACGCAGTATTACAATTGCGTAATTATTAAAATGATAGTTAACTAATGCTTGTTGTGTTTTCTCTACACATAAGTACATACAGATAATATTTACATACGGTAAGTTGTTTTATTTAAAAGAAAACTAAAATCTGATTATTTCGAGTACTTTACAAAAGAGATTAACTCTAGTTGAAGTGGATATTTATCAACTAATATATAAGAAAGTATATACATTTCATTACCATAGCAACCGGATGTCATCCGTTATAAAAAATGATCATAAAAGGTGTTAATAATTATTTTAATTTAATAATAATCGCTTAAACTTCCCACTTCATTATTTATTATAATCTATTTATAGAAATGTGAATCTTACACGTCTAATTTATACTTTATCTAATTGGTTCTATTATATAAATTGCTAGATTTAAACAAATGTTCAATGTCTAATATTGGTTACTAATCCATTCTAGAATTTATGTTGTATGTAATTAATCTGTTAATTGATCCTTAATATATCACTTCATATTAATTTTGAAGTCATCCATTTTTAGAATACTCATAAGATTGATTCTTTCATTGATATCAGTACATGAATAAAAACTACTTGAAATTTAATGATTTATAAGTGAATTCGATTCCTGAATGAGGATTTGTGGATGTGTACTGTTGAAAAGTCCCATAATAGAATGTAATGCCTTTTTAATGTTTCCTTTTATTTCAATGGTGGTATAAGCAAAATCAGTTCATGATTTAAAATCTATAAATCTGTTCAAACATTTGTTCGGAAGTTGTTTTTTTTGTATTAAAGATAAGATTTATGATCTAAATAACTTTTGACTGTTTCTGATGAACTGTTACATTAAGCTAAATTAGAGCAATAAATATTATTATCAGAGATTGTAAAACCACTGTTGATGGTGACCAGTGTACTGCTATGGTTTATACTAATTACTGGGATTTATCTATCAATTTAAGTTCAGAAATTGAAAGGAATAGTTGGCTAATGTATCATAGTTTTTTTTTCGGTCATCAGTATTAATTAATAAATTGTATTGGTAATTTCAAAGAATTACTTAGTCCATAGGATGATGGAACTTGACTATTTTCTCTCGAGAATTATAGATAATACGAGTAAACTTTTCTGGTCTTGAAGTAGCCATCTAACAGGTATTCAAAAATTGTAGCTTAGTTATTCATACAAGTTAGTGTTATTCATTAGAAATGAACTAAGCGATCATCAATTAGCTATCTGATTGTGGTAATTAAATACACAGACTTAAATATCTACGATAGAGTTCATGTTACTAACTATTGCAATTATCTATTACTAATGAGTTTCAACGTTCCTGTTATCAATAACCTACTGTAACCCGTAATATTTAAACGATATTGATTATCTCATGACTTAATTGATTTACTTAAATAATTGTATGTTGATGGAATGGGAACCTGTCAATAAACACACATACAGTATTATTTTGTGTTCGATTGACCTTTAATAACTCTAGCAGATTTATATCTACTTTTGGTTGAAGCTAGTGATATACTTGAAAAACTTTAGTTATGAAATAAATTGACATAACATAATGGTCATTACTTGTTTATCAAAAAATATTTCCAAAACTTGTAATCAAGTTATGTAACTAACTTCAAAATTTGATCTATTCTAATAACTACAGTTTGTCAGTAGGGTAATTCTACTAAGTTCACGAAGTGATCTAACTTAATTCAACAATCCCCACAAACTTTTGTACCGATAATAAGGTTATACTTCAAGAATACCGAGTGAATTACTGATATTTTTGAAATTTGACATTAAAGTATGATTCAATGTTGAACTGTTAAATTGAATAAACGAATAATATATCATTACGTTTAATGTGACATAACTAACATCTATAGTTTGACATTAGTTGCAGTTTATTTGATTTCCAACAACACAGTGCACGTCAGTTGATGTCTAAATGATATAGTGATAAAATTTCTTATTTATTCAGTAGTGTTCGGTTCTTGATCAGAGTGCAAGATTTTCCGAGAAAATAGATAAACAAGGATTATATGTCATTATATGTGAAAATTATATTTGAAATAATCTCAGCGATTGAAATTTAAATAGCTCCAACGTTTCGTCCAGCTAACATGTCTAACTTGACTTCTTTATACTCGGCGCCCAATTTCTGTCAAACTTTTCCTTCTAATCTTGATGAATATTCGTATAAAGGATTATATGTATATGATAATTAATGAGACAGAATGCCTTAATTATTGAACTGCAAAGTAGAGAATAAATATAATATATAATTCCAACATGGGTACACTATTTAATTTTACAATAAGAATCTGTTATAACATTTGTCAAGATATTAGTTAATTATATAAAAGTCAGGTTAATATCATTTTTCTAACTGTAAAGTAAAACGTAGATTAGGTTATATGAGAGGGATTCATAGGATAAGATGTATAGACATATGAATTGATTTGTTTTGAATAACTGTTGTTCCCAAACACATATTAATATGAAGTAATTAATTTGTTAATTTTATTTTCATTCTATATTAATGATAAAATATGGATTATCTTATGATGATATTGATAAGTCTTCTTAATTGAATACTAGTTGTTATATCTGGTCATCGCTGATTATTATGTCGGAACCAATTATCACTCATACTCGAAAACGAGGAACCATTGCAATTCCTATAACGCGAAAGTAAGAACACGAAGACTGATATACGTCAAGATTTATTGACCACAAAACGCGACAGCGACGACGACGACGATGTTCATTGTTCCATTGATTAATTGAAATATAAATTTTACTCAAGAAGATAACACTATTTAAGCAATTTTCATTTAATTTTTAAAAAAAAATAAAAATTGAATGATGACTAGCAGTGAATAGTATGAAATGCATTTTTATACTATTTAAGACTCAGCAGCTTAATGTTAATGTACCTGTATTTCAACATTAATGTTTATAATCAGAGAGAGATTTTATGGATATTATAGTAATTTACTAGTTGAATTCATGAGTCAATTAGAACCTAGACCACCATGAAAAATCTGGAAGCACTAGACAGTCATTTTGTCTCCTCAGAAGTACACATCCGCAAAATGGCTATCCAACGCTTCCAGATTTTCTATAATAATATAACTTTAATTAATTCATGAATTCAACTATTAAATTAATATTTCTATTTGTAATTTCAGCTTAGAAACTTTCATTTTTTAAACACTACATTGTTTAAAATGTAAAAATCTTTTCTTCATTTATGAAATTTTACAGAGATTTTGTAGTGAAGGAGAACACAGGTGAGGACAACCGGATTATATTTAGCACAAAATTACAGAGTCACTTGGTAAAATAGACAAACCATACTATAATACTTAATTTGCAAAATGTCTAATAATTGTCTCGAACTTCATTGTTCTTGCATTTTCATACTCATTGATTTCTATTTCCACTCTTCTTTTCTTGATCTTCCCCTCATCTTCTTCTGCCAGACATTACATTCCTGACTCGCATTACATACTACTTATATCAATATGAGTAGCACGCATCACAATTGATTGTTATATTCAAACTAGGATAATAAATTCTAAATAAAATGAAATGAACCATTAATGATTACATAATTGAATATTAAGAGTCATCATGATTTTTTCTTCTTTCTTATATGAATAGTGACTACTTTCTTTATCAAGTATACTTATTATTGAACTATTTAATGTATTAATGAATAAAAGGAGAAAAGATAAATGGGTAAAACATTGTCTTTTGTTAATTGGCTATTATAAATTATTAATTAATGCTTATATTATACTCAAAGAGATAAGACAGAAAAAATAGAGGAGAAAATTACTATTTAGATACTTAAATATTTATTGATTCATGAAAATATAATCGATGACATAAGTTTTCGTCTTTTTTGTTTTGTTTTCCAGTTTGATTACTATTGAAGTGGATAGTTAATAAGAGATTAGATTGTAACTAATGTAAGTAATTTTATGATTAAGAAAAAAAGAAAAGAAAAGGAAGCAACTTTTCATAATGTTGTATTATATAGATACAATTAGCTTATTATTAGTTATTATTCAATAAACCGAAATGAACTAATTTACTTTCATAGATAATTTGTTTAATGTAAAAAATGAAAATCCTCATTAGTTAACTGAATTGAATAAAAACACGTGTTATTATTGCTTCTTTTTTTCTTTCGTACACCTAATAAGTATACTTATAAAAAACGAGAGAGAGAGATGGCGATGACCATTTGACATTGTTATCACTGGGTAACATTTAAGAAATTTGTGTACATCAATCAGTTTAGTAAATAGGGTATAGAAGTATTCATGATTAGTAATCATGTCTGCTTAATTACATAACTGAAACTGGAGAAAAGACAATTAATTAACACATTTCATTTGTGTTAATGATGGACTAAATTCAGGATACAGTTAAACGTGAGTTGAATCATTTGATTAAACTTTAATTTGTAAGTATACGTGTGTTTTTAAACGGTTAATGAACAGTAGAATAATGTTCCAATAGCTTACCAATATAGTGAATGAACAATAAATGATTTATACAAAACATATCATTAAAATCAATATAATTAAACACAAGTAAGCTGATAAGTATACGTCTAGAATTCAAGACATTATAGCACTATAAATCAGGAGATAATTATAGTAATGGTATGATTGTTTAGTTTTTAAAACCCAGTTTGCGTTCATATTTCATATCATATAATGTTTTATTTTAAGCCAGTTGACTTTGATATAAGATTAACTTATCATTCATAAAGTAGTGAAAATAGTTGAGTCATGATGTAACAGGCAGTCACTTCAACAATTAAACTTTAATGATAAAACTATAATGTACTAAAAAATTACATAATACTTTTAGATTTTAGAAATACATTTCAAAAAAGTGTTATGTTGTGACCAAACACGTGGTCTATCTCTCATAGGTGACCTAAGTTTATGGTTAAACAACTAGATATCATAGGACATTGTGTTAAGTCTAGTTGTTGAAAGTGACTTGGCAGGAAACTCAAAATTATTAGATGCTAACATTTCCAGCTTAAGATATCTGAAAACCTAAAGACACGAACAATTCATAAAAAATTCAGCTTCAAGTCAGTTAGAGAGGTATATTTCCTTATGGTACAGTGTTCACTAAATGGTAATAAATGCAACTGATGTGTTGACAGTGCCATTCATATACAGTTGAATTCACGAATCAATATAAGCCAGACTACCGTTGAAAACCTGGAAGCACTGGACGGTCATGTCGTCATGGTATGATTGTGGATACACACTGTTGAGGAAATCTATACTCGGAAGAAACGGCCATCCAGTGCTTCTAGGTTTTCAATTGTGGCCTAGTTAAGATCGGCTCGTGAATTCAACTGCTAAAAATACTACAATCTCCACAAATTCCCTTACTGATTACATTAATATACATTCAATAAGTCAGTTTATCAACTATCTAGATCGTTCTAGTTAGTTAGTGTTATCGTATTAGGAAGTACAAAGTCATGAGTTCGATTTTCAACTTTCTGATAGTTATTGAAACTACTAGACCATTTAAATCGTCATGGGTGGGATGATATTCGCATCTGGTATCTAATAACGGGAAATTGATATCTTGAACTGAACTATACATGTTAACATTACAACAAAATTTGAGTATTTGAAAATTGGTTAAGTTACTTGAGTAGAACTTTCTTGACTAAACGAACAAACAAAACTATCATCAAAAATAATTTTGTGAATGATGTAAAATGTAAACATTTTAGAGCGTTGTTAAAATGAACTTGGCACAGAGTATGAGAAAAATATTTCTCATTTTACATGACTCCATGAAAAGTGTATTACTGATGATCTGCTGTCCAGGTGAAATATCTAGTCTCTGTTTAAACAGTAATAACAAGTAACTACATTTAAATGAACAATAAATCATACTGTCCACAAATTGGTATTTATTATATTGTAATTAAAAAGTATTGAAAAAATTCAGGGGATCAACTAGATGTTGAGGATTTATAAACTTTAAACAATTTCATCCAGTTTCATGTTTTTTTTCTCGAACTTTTTCCAATGATATGAAACTTATGTAGCAATACGTAAGTATTTCATTTTAGTCTTCAACTTTTAGCTAATACACACACACACACGAAGTTTAACCCATGACTAAAACATCTTAGAACATAAAAGATAGAAATCATTAGCCAAATACAAATGAATCAGATTATAGTTCCTGGCTATCGTTTAGTGTAAACACTGGGGATTCACCTCAATTCCTACTTAACAGTTTACATATGTCAAGGTACCCCCAAAGAGCAGTCATGAAGCGATTCTCCAATAAGAACCGAACCACTGTTTATGTTGTTGATTATGGATGCCTGATTAGCTTGAAGGATGTATTGATCTCTAACTAATATAAGTCACTGAATTCACATCAGGTGACCGAAATGGACGGGTCTTCGAGTTAGACATAAATATCCTCAGTTCAAAAGGATGTGTAAACCCTTCTGAAGAGACTCAGACCGAGAAAAAAACAAGTGTCAGGTGCTTCTTGGCTTTCATTGGCTTTTTATTTAACGGTTGTTCATTATTATGACTATCTTAAAAGTGAAATTAAATCCACGAATACTTCATTTAAGAACTCCTTTGATTATGTTGTTTACTAGGAATCATAAGTACAGGTATTTTGTACCTTTAATGCAATAAAGAATGACGATTTATTGCTTAAAGTTTCATGTTCTATGTGTTTAAACTCCGATTCAATATCGTCTACTAATGATAGCGTAAATTACTTCATTTCCAAGATTAGTCTGTATATGACGGTTACAGGTTCTTCGGTTATCTTGGTCTGTTAGTGTGTACGAATATGTATGGTTTTGTACTAAGTATTTAAAATTCTCTTTCATTTGTTTTTTTGTGTGGGTCTTTTATTAAAAATAACAAATTACCTAAGCAACGAATATCTAAACATTTTTGATTTCTTGACCTAAAGTTTTCCACATGTAACTCACCTAATGGGTTACATATACCACAAATTTGGTTTGATCACGTAGTGATTTTAAGGTTACATCTGTGCTACACCAAATTATGTCAACGCATTATTTTGGCCTTTTCATCGGTCATATTCTCGGGAGTGATTGAGTTGTCCTTCATGTTTTGTAAATGTTTATGGAATTAATAATGTAAGACTGGTGATTCTACAGACCTAACTAACGAGGAATACACTTCTAACTCTATGTCAACATTTGACAAAGACAAAATGAAAATAGATAAAAAAAACTTGTGTTGACTAGTGTAAAATTATCGAAAATATTGCCTACAGTCATCAAACAAACAAAAAATTTGTTTATAAGTGATGCAACTAGTATGAAGGATGAGTACATAAAGAGTAAGAAAAAAATAAACTTGCTTTCATTGATTACACAGTTGAACATCGAATAATTTCAATGAAACAAACTGACTACTAAAAATTAAAAAGTAGTAGTATTCTAACTCGATAGTTTAAATAATGCTATTCATTTATCTGGTAAACTAGCTTACTAGTTCAATACGAGGAAGAACATAGAGCATAAAAACTTCGTAAACTGATGACAGATACGTCTAACCTGAATATAATGACTAATGAAAAGCTCAAAACAATTTTTTAAATGAGAACTCCATTTCAACCAGTTATATAACAGCCTTTTATAACCCTTGTTATGTATTTATGTAAAATCTAGTTTGAAGTGGCAATTAGAAATTAACGGTCTTTTCTAGGTAAAACCAATGGCTGGAGAGACGGCAGTGAATTTTCAAATAAGGTTGGTATCTGTTAAATATTCTCAAGCAATATTAATTACTTTCACTAGTCTAAATTGCTATGATTAAATCAATTCAAGTCTCGTTTTTTTTTGTAAAAATTAGCCCGAAATGATACATATATATAGGTAACAGATGTCTACAAAATGTAGTGTTTTAACTGAGGTAACAATATTCATTGTTGAAACCCATTAACCGGTACTTGATATGCATCAGCTATATCTGATTACGTCAAATATCGCACACCAATAGATAGTATTGTGAATAAAAAGAGGGGAAGAAAATATCACAATTAGTTGTTATGACTTGATACCCAGTGCCTCATATACATGTAAGTGAATAATGATGGTCGATACTTACGATTACCAATTATATGAAAAGTATGCATGTTGACATTTTTAGAACCTATTCACTTATGCTTCACTTAAGGTCAAAACTCGCTCTTTGAATTATTTACAACGGGTTAAAAATAGATTCATGCATTTTATTGTTAGACAGACAGAATGGTAAAACTCTTCTTTTGGAAAGCTGGTCGCAAGAAACGCGAAAGCAGGAAAATAAACTATATCATTTTACTTTTCTCGTGACAGACACCCATCATTGAAATTTTTTCAAATGTTTACCTCACATAGAGGTGTTTTTTGTGATTCGTGCATTCTGACTAATTGATTTGATAATATTGTATTTGACGCGAGGTATAAAGATCATGAGTTCGTCTCCATATGAAGTAGTAGGTGTGTACAACTAAATATTAGATTATGACAAAGTTGTATGCTGACGTATATCAGGAACTTTATTTGTAATATGTGTTTGAATACGCGTATTAAAAATATCAACACTATAGTAAGAAGAATGAGTGTGCAGATTCAGTTATAATGTTAAGCTCATGTAACTTATTCTAGCTTCTGGGCAGGTCAATTTGTCCACTCTTCTTGAGTCATATTTTGACCTTGTTAGTTATTCGCTTATCAACCTTGACTGCTTTTATGTAAGCGTACATATGTGCCCTTTTTATCCTATTCATCACATGTCTGTAACTTATTTCTGTTTGACTTTAAATATTGAATAACGCTTAGTTAAATGGAGTTGGCTCACACGTCTTCTCCACTGCACGTCATTTCGTTTCCCTCTCTCTTCTGATCTTTTGTCCGAATCAAGGAAATATACGTATTCGAAATTCATTCTCGTATTTGACTTATTTAATTTCGTTATTCCCTAACGCGATTTAAGTCAACAATTTTGTACGAGAATTGACGATTTATCTATTTCAATAACAATCAATCATACGATCTAACTGTAGTCAGATATTGGGCTACTAAAAGTGAACGCAATTATTGAACTGTGCAATTTCACTCCAACAGTATACGTCCAACATTCCCAAACCAGAGTTCAACTAGTAAGGAAAACATACAAGACTGTGAAAAAGAATATTTATTATAGAAAAATAGTATTCTTCCTAAACAGACCCTTTTCTCAATGAATAATAATTATATTTAACTAATTATAACGTAAAACAAACCATTTTATTAAACAAATCTCTAACTTAAATAAAATAAAGAACGAACTATTTAGAATATGGTAAAATACTAAAATAAACCATAACAGAATTTCTAGAAATACGACCGAATGTTAACATAGAGATGACAGAATTGAATTAATCGATAATCTTATTATTATTAATTCGTCTTATCAGTTTACAAACTGGGAAAAGTAGATGTCCCCTTAGAGTAAAAGTTAATCTTATCTGTTTCTGGGAAAATGTATTTTGAAATCTATTGGTTACAGACAAAGTAACTGTGCTTCTTAATCAGCTTATTATATTTCACTTTTACATATATATTCAAGATTGTGAGTAAAGGGTTCATTTAAAAGATAATCATCTCCGTGATCAACTTCATTTGAATAAGTCAAACAAAGTTTTGAGGCTTTATTTTAGAAAGGACCAACATAGTTGTAAATAGCGTGCTCATAAACTAAAGTTCAATTGAAATAGAGGCGCTCACCCCCAGATTTAAATTCCATATTTAGAAAAAAAGTCAGAGAATCGACACCGAGACCCAATTCGAGTATTTTTATCAACAATTGTCTAAATGATTAGTTTAAAACCAGTGAAAATTTATTATATTCAATGATTGGCATTTTATTATAGCCATTTTAACTTGCTCCTTTTTGATGGCAGTCTCAGACATCACAAGTAACTAATAACCTAATGGTCATCGAAATCCACAGAATATTATTCAATAACAGTGTTATGATGTTGAATATCCTCACCTTCATTCTCTCTTGTTTTAATTCTCTTTTGTATTTTTAATTATGCTACTTAGTAATATTCAGTAACTTATGTCACCGTTAATCATTTTTAAACGTATAGCTCATTTGAACACTTCGCTATCATGTGATAAATTTATATACATGAATTTGTAACATTTGAACCTTTCGTCACTGCAGTAATATCCGCTTGACATTTTAAAACATATTATCATTTCCTGTATGTGCACTAAACATTTATTTATTGATAACAGATTTCACGTTTCGTGTGGTTAGTTCTCGTCTCGGATGTTGACTGATATTTTTGGATTAAAAGAGCTACTGGGTGTCACTTAGTCTATCGAAGCAATTCTTCTTTGATCATACTTTGATGTCTCAGATAACCAATGAATATATATTTATTCTCCAACCATCCATTTTGATCTTTTATTACGACCTTCAGTCTTCACTGTCTACTTGACTTACCTCCAAATGTTCTGCTAACGTCGTACTTTCGCTGCACCAGAACTCTACACTCTGTCCGACAATTAGTTTTATTTCGACACCGCGTTCCGTTACACAATACCCACAATATCCTTGCGAGTATAACCTACTACAACAGCACCATATTTTAGACAAATCTCGAGTTTTGATTTAGAAATCTCACGCATCATTCAATCATCTAATCTGAATCATTAAACTAACTTAGCGGTTAAAAACATGCTGAATAGAAGTAAAAAACTAAGCAGTACTTCTAGCATATGTATTTTCAACACTATCTATACGTACTTTAGATAAAATAATTGTATTCATATCGAAAATTATACAATAAACTGATCAAAAACTTGTAAAAATTAATTGATAGTAGTATATTCCACCAAATCAGAACAGTGAACTACATGACATAGTTTTTTTGTTAACAATCTTTCAATAAGCAGATAGATTGCCATGAGTATGAAAATATATGACTACAAAATGATTAGTTAATTCACTTGTAATAAACTGTTAAGAAGTAATATCAGATACTAAATTTGTTACTGTACAAACTGCTCAACGGAAAAATTAACCAATAGAAATGTTTATTATCCATTTGGAAAACAAAAAAATGTTATAACCATTAATGTGAGGAATATATTACTTCAAGCAGTATTATTAGAATTTATGAAGGTGGTATAATATTGTTATGACTGGTGGTCGACTGTTATGGCTGCATCGCCAATTGTTATATCTGACTGTCATTAATTATTATGTCGGAATCGCTCATCGCTTATATTTTTAAAACGAGGAACCGCTGAAATTCCGACGACCCGAAAGTAAGGACATAAAGACTGGTACAAGTGGAGATTTATTAATCCCAAAAACACGACGACGACCCTAGTCAAAAATACACTCATATATTGATTCGTAGAAACATTTTGATTAATAATTAGGATGAAATCACATATATGAAAAATACTCTGAGTTATAACAAATTACACGCTGTATGTCATGCTAAGCATAGTTCATGTTAATTTAATGCAAGAATTTTGTGTTTTCAACAAACATCATAAAGTTGACAATTGTTGTACGGCGGTTATGATTCCCCACCTCCGACTGAGAAATTTTAGGGTGTAGTGAAAATTTTTTTGAAATAGGTGGTTGGTGAACATTCTTTTGAAAGTGTATGCTCATGTGATAATGAACAAACATTTTGTCGCCTGTAATAATTTGTTAATTGTCTATGAACTGTGCATCTTTTTAATGTGATTAATCCTAATCCAAATCCAAATAGTATAAAGTGCTTTGATTAGATGTGAGAGTTTACATTTTTACACTTGAATTTTATTCCGAATAAACAATTCTGTCTGACTATTTCCATTCAAGTTTTAAAAAAAATTTTAAGCTCTTAAAAAAAAGACACCACTTCTACTCGACTGCCCTCTTAAACTCCTGTCTGTGATTGTTACAATTGATCAGTCTCATGTTGGTATATATGTATCCTGTACGGATTGCGTCGATATAGCCTTAAGTCACAAGCTTTTTAATATGTATATCATGAAAAGATAATTTGGGAAAAATTGATAACCGTTTTTACTAGTTGATAATAATGATTACTGAACTTTAAAAGTGACAAAATGTTTAATGCACATGTAATAAACTAATTTTCATTGTAGTATTTTCGAGTTTTATCTTATGCTAATCGTCATGTGAGTGTAAACGTATGAATAAATCATCGTGATAAAATAATGAATAAGGTATGTAATAATCAGGCTAAACGTCAAGGGTTAGTGAATGAATAAACTTTTATGCTTTCCTAAATTAATTTCTAAGAAAGAGGCAAAGAAGATTTATGATTGGATGATTTTATCAAAAGTTATTCTTAATACAAAAGAGTTGTTTAGTTTGGCTATGAAAAGGGTATCATAAATGAACGTAAGATTGTAACTGTATTATTTTGCAAATCCATTAAAAATAAAAATTGTTTCAAACTATACATTGTTCATTCTGTGTAGTTTAGCAGTTTATAATTTAGTAATTCAATTCAGTTATTGTGTTTGGTAAGTGGCAAGGGAAAAGCAAGATTCTCCGATACAGCACAGAATGCACCAATCCAATCACAATTGACGGAGAAGATTTGGAAGATGTAAAAACCTTTACGTATTTGGGCAGCATCATTGATGAATGCGGTGGATCTGATGCAGATGTGAAGGCGCGGATCGGCAAAGCAAGAGCAGCATATTTACAACTGAAGAACATCTGGAACTCAAAGCAACTGTCAACCAACACCAACGTCAGGATTTTCAATACAAATGTCAAGACAATTCTACTGTATGGGGCAGAAACCTGGAGAACTACGAAAGCCACCATCCAGAAGATACAGGTGTTTATTAACAGTTGTCTACGCAAAATACTTCGGATCCGTTGGCCGGACACTATTAACAACAACCAACTGTGGGAAAGAACAAACCAGATCCCAGCGGAGGAAGAAATCAGGAAGAAGTGCTGGAAGTGGATAGGACACACATTGAGGAAAGTATCCAACTGCATCACAAGACAAACCCTCACATGGAATCCTCAAGGCCAAAGGAAAAGAGGAAGACCAAAGAACACATTACGCCGGGAAATAGAAATAAACATGAGGAAAATGAACAAGAATTGGATGGAACTAAAAAGGAGGTCCAGGACAGAGTGGGTTGGAGAATGCTGGTCGGCGGCCTATGCTCCATTAGGAGTAACAGGCGTAAGTAAATGCGCGGTAGGTTTTTGTTTTCACATCATGTCAATAGTAAATGTTTTGTAAGTATGCAGTTTGACCAGAACATTATCTTAATTTTTTGATGTCATTTGTAAATGACATCGTATACGTTATTTATTAATAAAGTCTGGAATTACGTTTTTTTTTAAATCATCAGTTTTATTTGTTAAACATATTAGAAGCACAATAACAAATTCGATGTACATATTCGTAGTAATTGAATATGTTCATATTAAACCTGAAATAGCTTAACGTTACAAAAGTAACCATTTCTGACAAGTAATTGACATATTGATTGGATTAAGTGCAAATTTACAGTACTACATTTGACATGATAAATTTTTATGTCAGTTATACTGTTAAATGCGAATAAGTTCAACTGTATCAATTGACATTTAGCAAAGTTTTAATTTCAATGTAATAAATAGAAGACTATATTTGTCTAGTTGATGTTAGACATTAACACCATTAGATGTCAACTCAGTGGTCTAGTTGGTTAAGCGCCTGGCGCGAGGCTGGTAGGTCATGGGTCCGAGTCTCGCGGGGTGCGCACTGCCAAAGAGTCCCATAGTAGGATGGAACGGCTGTTCAGTGCTCCCAGGTTCTCCATGGTGGTCTAGCTTCAATAGGCTCATGATTTTAATCAAAAATATAGAAAACATTGAAACATCCTTATTAAATTTTGTATGTACTATTGTTAGACAATCCCATGTTCATTAGATGATATAAACATTTGAAAAATCATTAATAGTATTACTTATATGTGAGCGATAATCACATTATCATTATTAATTTCAAATGATTATACAGCTTAATCACTATGGCTTGATTATAATTCATCAGTGTTATTTCATTTGACCTTTCTCATAGACATAATGTTGTTGTACCAGTGAACTAATCTTAGCACATAATTTCCAACTTCTAATACAATAAATCAACGTTAATAATAACTTAAGCTTACTAATATTTCAGTAAACACTTAAACGTCAGTAATGACTGAATTGTTTTACGTAGAAAATGATTAGTTCATTTAATTCACAGTTAACATAATGCCAAGATAATAGATATTGGCTATCTAAGAATACTAATATAAATGAGCCTTGACACAGATAATAAATATTTGGTTACTATAAGGCTGAAAGTTGTCTTAAACTTTCGTGTTTGAAGAACACACAGTGAATTTCTAACCGAAATAATACGAAACGTATCAGATGAAACTGTTAAACTACTTCAGTGAGAATTTATGTTAAACTTAATGATGGCGGAACTGTCGTATACAAAAAACGGAGAAGGTATATGGAATGAGATTAACAAAAAAAAATTTTGGTACAATTTGTAACGAATTGAAAAAAAAGAAAGAATTTAAATCAAATTGTGCGTGACCCTAAAAAGACCTTCACTCGGTCTCTTAACATCTTCGATTGTCCCGAACAACGGCGTCACTATTATTTCGTTATCGCGCCGCAAATGGGACAATGGAATCCATGGAATTGTAGTTGTAGGTCCCAGACACAAAATGAATGAAACGTTGCATTGCAGCAAAAAATTCAAATTGATCCTATTAGTGGTCTCACCTGGCGGCTGAGCATTATTTCATATGTTGTAGTGTCGGTTGATATATCGAATCCACGTAACTTATTCTAGCTTCTGGACAGATCAGTTTATCCATTCTTCTTGAGTCACATTTTGACCATTTTAATTATTCGCTTATCAACCTTGACCGTTTTTATGTAAGCGTATGTGTGTGCATTTCTTGTCTTACTCATCACATGTTTGTAACTTATTTTTTTCTGACTATAAGTATCGATTCACGCTTGGTTAATTCGAGCTGACTCACACGCCTCCACTGCGCATCATTTTATCTCATCCCTCTGATTGTCTGTCCGGGTCAATGAGTGTACAAAATATACATATTCAAAAATCCATTCTCGTACTTATTTAATTCCATCATTCACCAACGAGATTTAAGCTGATGATTGTATACGAGGATTGGCAACATGTATATTTCAACGACAATCACTCGTACGATCTGTCTGGAGTCAGATATTTGAGGGCCACTAAAATGTCACACAGTCTGTTTCAAATTCCACGTACGTTAACCTGCGCATCCAAGAATTGTTGTCATACCTCAGGAAATTGCACTTATGATTGTGATGCACATTCCCACGAACAACAGTCCGACAACCTTCAATAAACCTACAATAGATGAATGCTCATAGCAGTCCTTCATGAATATAATAACATTATTCAAATTACTTCCTTCGTACAACCGACTGTAGGGATCCGCTAGATGTTTTAAAGCCGTTTCCCAAACATACTAATTTAATATACGGCTTCTGGTCCTTATGAAGATGAGAATAGCATACTGCATAATCGCAGTACGTCGCCCTTTCATAAGTTCTGATGGCTCTTTTTAACGCTTCAAGTGATTAGAACGTTACCAGATGCAATGTACTCAAGAATGTGTTATCCATGTCCGTGACAACACGAGAAACGATACACCTTGTACTTTGTACGTTACTAAGGTCCATAATTTGAAGGAAAGATGCTCAGTCGGCAAGTACTTACATTTTATATTAATTTTAAGAAATAACTAACCAATTGTTACCAATTTAAAACTAACCATTTAATTGAACGAAACAGAAATTAATCAGAAAAAAAAATCCTAAAATCACCGTATGTTCAATATTCTGCTGTAATGTGGATAATATCAGACTAGGTGGCTAGGACAGATAGTCTAAGTAGGATGTATAGTACGGCCTTTTCTATTGAGAGCAGTAGGATTAAGCATTATATACAATGATTCAGCTACTCTCCTTTCTTTGTAATTGGGAAAACCTTTTTTGTACCATTTTGTTTATAAAGTCAAGAACATAAAACAATTGTCAAGTTCTAAAGAGTTCAATTCAAAATGAACATTCATTCTGAAGTGAATAGTTTTTCTTTTAATGATATACTTTATGGGAAATATTGATTTAATATTGACTAATTTTTCCTAAGAGAAATGTGAATCTATAACACATAATATTATATATTTTAACTATGTTACTATAAATGAAAGTAAGGCATAACTTTTACATAATGATTTATGAGTTTAGTTGTCAATGTGTTCTAGTGAATTCTTCAATCTATATGTATATATGGAATAATACTAGCCCAGAAACAGAAAATTCTTATTTGATTGATGTAACTAATCACGTGTAAAAGTCAAGGTTGTTTTATCTATTGTCATTTAGTATATTCTCTTATATAAATGTAAATAACATTTGGGATAAGCTTTCTTTTTTATTGATAAAGACAATTTGAACAAACAATATTAATCATTAGTTGACCATTATTATTTTCAAAGGTTTACTTGTAAATACAATTCGTTCAATAAATATAGATTCCAGTTCTTGTTTTATTGATCAATTTTGATTAAAATTAGTTTAAGCGATTCTAAGGTGGATCTATCAGTAGTCAAATAGTATATAACATAAAATATTTTCCGCTTCATTTAAAAAGTACTATTCCATGGAATAGTTTCAACAAATGTTTATATTAATAATTAGCATTATGTTTTGAAACAAAATGTTAGATAAAATACGTATAATCAGATAAATGTAATTACCACGCATAGAATCCAAACATAATATAGAATTCGATTAGTAGTAAGTACTAGACAAGCAAGAGATCGACAAATGCTCAATGATCAATTAATGTGAGAATAGTTTAGCAGTAACATTTCAGACTATGTAACTGGATAACTCGGATTCAAATACGCCATAGAACATCAGTTTCTACAAGATTGTAGGCACATCCTGCTAACGAGTGTCAACAAGCACGAAACCTAGTTCAGAGCATCCTGACAACTACCTTCAACCATCTAATATTCACATATATATAACAAAATAAAGTGATTCAGTAATTTGACTAAGGATGTGTTGTTTATGAAAATTCTGTCAATTTGTGAAAACATATAGTGCTAAAATTCAGTTTATATATAAATGATATCAGATTGAAAATTAATGACCACGAAATTTAAGTCTTTTCTGAATATGTACGTATGATTGGAAGGCTTAAAGAGAATATACGTGTTGGTGAACACTTTCCTAAATGGCTAAGCAAGAATATAATTAAGATAGTAGAAAGCTCAATCTAATTATATTCAGGTAAAAAAAAGACCATAAGTTAGTCATTTTCAATAAACTGCCCTGGTGGTAGTAATCTGCCAAAAAATGATCAGATTCCGAATACTTCGAATGAGAGAATAAATGGTTGAATAAATAATAAAAACAACAGGAGCTCTGCAAATAAGAGAAGGCAATTAGACTTTTCCCACTTTCATCAGTAGATAATCATCTCGATGGTACATATACCCTTTGTATTTTTATAAATTTTGAGAACTTATATTTATATTTGAAACGATTATAACCTAATGTCGAATATTTGATTTGCTTATTAATTACAATATTACTTATTTTATTCAGATATTTTGGTTCTACTAGGGGTAATAACTATTTCGATTAACGATAAAATAACTTCAGATAAGAACTGAATTATCATAGCATTTACAATATGGAAATTTTTTGGAATTTCCAAAGTGACTATAATAAGAAACACTGAATATAATAATTTAAAATAATGGTATGTAATTTTAAAAACAAATGAAATGTATACAGTTTATTGGAATTATTCAGTAGTGTTATGTCCCGACAAGAATAATGAATGGTAACTTTGGGGATCCATTTATGGATCAATACTAAACGTATATTTCTATTGTATAATTATTAAGTAACTAAACTATGCATATTCATATTCCTCTTATTATAAGCTTTATTTTGATCCATTAACTATTATTATACGTTCACAATTCTTGAGTTATACACAGTATATTAATTACTACCTCCCTCATTCACAGCTACATCTGGCTAATTCTTGTACAAATGTTGTTTCATATTTTATGGTACGTTGTGGTCTGTTTAATTGGTATATAAACTCAGTATGTTTGAAATATAATGATTCCTATCGTAGAGGCTCGGATTGGTGCTCTGGACTTAACTGGCTGGGCTAGGCAGGAAGCAGGACCAATCAGGACTCTAGGCTGCTCGCACGTGTTTTACGCGTCATTGGTCTGATCGATAAGTCACTGCACTCTAATCGGCGGTCACAAGTTATAACAAGTAGTTTCGATAATTAGGTGAATTAACACTCATACGATTTTGAGATAGTGGAGAACACTTCACTTTTACTTGAAGTTTATGCTGATGATGTTATTCAGAAGAACGATGAAAAGTGCATGATCAAACCATCCAGCTCACAGAACAAAATTCCACCAAAAAGGGAAATTAACAGTTTATTCATTTTGTATACCTAATTATATTTAAAGCTATTTATTGAACTGAATATTTTTTCTCAGTTCTTTCAATCGACTTTAATTAAATTATTAAAATCAAAATGAATTAAATTATGGGAACTTCATTAGAACGAATTCTGTGAGTGAGATGAAATATAATAACAAGCATTTAAATTGATGGAAATGTGATCTTTTTAAAAACAGAATGTAATGACTTTGAAGCGTCTTTTGTAAAGAACTACGGTAACTACTCAGTCAGTCAGCTACAACGTAGGACCAGGCACATATGTGCATCGGTCCAAGTTGCCATACCTCATTAACACAACAAGATAAACACCGGATTCATAGAAGTAGTTAATTCACTGGTGGTAATATATAAAAGAAAGATTGCATATAAGGACATAGTACAGGAAGAAAGAATTAGTTCGTAGAAAGAAAGATATGAAGCGATTTTACTGGGTGAGATTTCATCAATGTTATAAACTGAAATTTACATATATACATAATGTATTATGAGACCATAGTGTTAAATGACATTTTACAAACACACACACACACATCCTCTTTCGTATGTACATCTACACATATACGAACAACATTGTAAAACATTTTTTTAAAAATTATTCATAAGATGTACAAATTTGCACTTTATTATATTGATTATGTTCACTTGTGAGTGTTAACAAGTTGTCAATCAAATAACTTTATTATTTCATTTATCCAGAATTAGTACATTCACTTATCATATAAATATTTGATAGAGAAATATAGATAAATTTAAAACATAAGTATTTCATTTCATTTATGCTAATCATAAATTTCCCTATTTCAAAGTCACTTGTTATATCAGATGAAAGAAAGAAAAGAAATCATTGTAATCATACTACTTTTCTTAAATCTATTTCATGAAATACATTTTAGATTGATTGATTTAATGAACATATAAGTGTTATAACTTGTGAACATGTGTGCCCTGTTTATTGTATAACGCAACGGTACCGCCAATCCGAGAGCAGCGAACTATCGACCGAATCAGTGACGCATAAAACACGTGCGAGCAGCCTAGAGTCCTGATTGGTCCTGCTTTCCGCCTAGCCCAGCCAGTTCAGTCCAGAACATCAATCTCAGCCTCCGTAATATGAATCATTTATCTCAAACATACGGGGTTTATATACCAATCAAACAGACCATAAAATAGAAAATAACATTTGTACAATATTTGGCCAAAAGTGGCTGTGAATGAGGGAGGTAGTGATTACAGACAGGGAATAATTCAAGAATGGTAAATCGTATAATAATAGTTCATAGGTCAAAATAAAACTCATAATAAGAGCGACATGAATATGAACAGTTTAGTTACATGACAATTACACGATAAAAATATACTCATGGTATTGTTCCATAAATGGATCCCAAAAATTACCATTCATTATTCTTATCGGGATATAACAATAAGGAAAGTATTATTTAAAATATTGTTTTCTGAAAATGTTGCTAATTGAACTTGGGAATATTAACAAAACTGAATAAAAACAACTACCAAATTCTTAAATCAATGTCTCCCACATTCACAGCCACTTTTGGCTAGATGTTGTATAAATGTTATTTTTTATTTTATGGTGCAAAGTGGTCTGTTTGGTTTGTATATAAACCCAATATGTTTGAAATATATGACTGATATCGCGGAGGCTGAGATTGGTGTTCTGGACTCAACAGTCAGGACTAGGCAGGAAGAAGGACTGATAAGGACTGTAGACTGCTCGTATGGGTTTACGCGTCACTTGTACGGTCGATAATTCACTCTTCTCTAATTGGTATCATTACATCATAACTTCATAGGGCACAAGACCACAAGTTATAATGTATATATATAATATGAAATAGATATTATCAAACGTTACTTTTTATGTATATTCCATAGGGAATCGATTATCACTAACTGATAAATTACAATATTTAGTGACTGATAAATCGTTTTATCCATATACTTCAATATTCTTATGCCTGAAGTCCTACATTTAAAGGGTACAAAAACCATGAAAACGAATGTTTATGTAATATCCCGAGTTTAATAAAATCTCAAGAAGTGTGATCGTTTCCTTATTTATGAAATGATTGAAGAAAGATTCAGTCCAAGCATAATCAATTTGCTTTGATTAATGGGCATAAGGTTGGTAAATTTGTATTTCAGCGCATTCATAGATAACCCGTTTTCCAATAAAAGATCAATGAGATTATTGGTTTTCAAATGAAGCAGTCTATCACTAAGTGTTCAAGTCACTAAGTCATCTAACAGGGCAAATTTAATTCAAGGGATGACTGTCAAAAAGGGGGAATTCTACTATTACTCAATATCAAAATGTAACGCATCAATTGTCATGATAAGGAGTAGTAACAAGTGGCGATCTCTCTTATTAAACCCTTGCAAGTAATAGCACTTCCTTTAGCTGATCAGGATTTGACACACACATATACATCTCTTCTAGTGTACTAAACCATCTCTTAGCACATATAACCAGGTTATGAGATAGCAAAAGTCTTAGAAGTTTTAACAAGCCTTAAAGAATATCCTCTGAACGATATGTGAGTCCCTCAGAATACAACATGATGAAGAACCATTTCTACGTAGCATCTATTTTGTCACAGATAAGTGAGTTACAGTCTCAAGAGTGAAAAGGTACTCAATCAGGGCCTGATCAAGACATTGTATAGCTGTTTGGTGGGGGTCAATATGATTAAGAGAGAAAACAAATCAACTAGTTGGACAAGACCCTATATCTTCAGAGTAAAGACGAAACAGAAGACGGTAACATTGAAAGGGACGGCTATTAAAAGAGAGGAAGTTTACGTAACACTCCAGGAATTTTATTTGTAAAGTCAACTACTGAGATAAGATCAAGAGTCCATTTAATAATGATATTAATATCACCTTTATAATGATATATTACACAATCGTTGTTTGATGAACTGTTGCTATACTATATTTCTCGGATTTTTCACCAATATATATATATATATATATATATATATATATATATATATATATATATCCACATCCATTACATCTAAACCACATAGAGTTATTATTCAATGGTTCAGTTTTGTTTTTGAAAATTATTAGTCTATGATGATAGACTAACACAATCGAAGATTACTAATGTTGCTTATATATGACTGAGTGAATTTCCATAACTGCATGTAACCCATGTTAACTGGTAAACAAAAAACAACAAAACAACAACATACTCAATGATAAAAGAAAGCAGAAAAAAACGATCTGTTATATTATTTATATAATTATATTCTACAAACAAGAAATATGACGAATACATTAAAAATTCTTTTCTCATCAGAATTTTAGAAGAATAGACTAATAGGTGTAATATTGTCTCTTATACATTCCTTCTTCATCAACTTAAAGACAACCGAAAAAAAACAACAACAACGAGAAAGACAATAACAGTTCGACATTGATGAAAAATATACAATCTAGAACAAAATAATTAAAAGAATTGTACGATAGATTTAATACACACTTTATAATCAGTACTATTCATTGTGAATTATTCATTTATCATTACAAATAATCATATTTTAAAAATAAGGACAAAAAAAAAACAAAAAAACGAACAAACATCGACATTAGAAAGTGATCACCATATGTGCTATATTAAAGAAAGGATACACACACATACATACACACACACACAACTAACAAACATGCACACAAAAAGATAGAGGAGGTAGAGTGAAGTTGGTGATAGTTAATTGGAGCATATTAGATGTAAATGAAAAGAGTACACACATATGACACATACAAACACAGAGTTATACATAATAATAATAATAAAAAGAAGAAATAATTATTTAAAGATGATAGTAACATAAAATAACGTAAGATATTTTTGTGTTACGTGTGTTCACTCGCTACGTTTTTTTTGTATTGTTGTTTAAAAATAGATTTCTCGTGATATTATATAATAATGATAATAATTAATATGTACATAATGTAAGAAAAAAAAAGTGTTGTATATATAAGGAACAGATTAAAATAATGAACAAAAGGCACTAACAAAAAAGATAACCACTGAGTAAAAGATTAATTAATGTACATGATATTATGTCACTGTTTTTACAATTCATTTTATGATTTTTTGAAAAAAAAAAGAAGGTGAATATTAAAAGTAACAGTGGCAAACATTGTAATACGGCGCTATTTCATTGACTTTCTTATTATTAATAATATTTAATAAAAGGAACAAATAATACTTGGTATAGGACAACAAAAAAAATGTGTTCATCATAAATGTACTAAATATGATCAGGTCAAAAAATTTTTAGAATAAGAGATCACATTAAGATGAAAAAATTTTTCTAATATGGTTAAATGAAGAAAGGGTTATATGGACAGAAAGGAAAAGAAGAGAATGATACAATACATGTTAGGATGATTTATTAATTGATAGAAAGACGTTTACTGGTAGAAGTAGTTGTAACTGCAGTAGTACAGTTAGTAGTATTAGTAGTAGTGTTAAGTTTAACCGGTATGCTATTATTATTATTATTATTATTATTATTATTATTATTATGAATAACAGACACAAGTGTTTTATTAGTCCGATTAGTTTGACAACTCGGTGATGATTTTGTATTGCCACTTTCAAATATTTCTTGTAATCTACTGACCATCAGTCTATTCGATGAGTTAGATAATGGTCCACGATGTGAGCTAGGCTGTGAGAAGGAAATTATAAGAACAAGGAAAACAAAACTATCAATGTTAATACACACAGAAGTTAGTAATATTGGTTTTATGTTTGTTATTGGGACAACGACAATGAAAAACAAATAGGGTATTTACTTCAGTCCATAAGTGTAAATATGACTTACTGCAAATAATAATTCATGCAACAACGCATTATCACACACAAAAAAGACAGTTAGCCCCGATACCTGCAAGCTAAACTGTATTAATCTAATATAAATAAAAACATTTACATTTGTTTGGTTAACTGGGTTAATATTTGTATCACTGATTGTAAATAAGGGGTTATGGAAAGTGTTAAATCTTATGGAGATCATAAACAGATCTAAAATAGACCAATATTGGATACCTAGAGGCACTGGACGATCGTCTCGTCTTAGTGTAGGAATTCTCGAAAGCACGCGTTCACGACCCGTCACACAGGAATCGAGTTCAGGACCTTCGGTCTCGCGCAAACGCTTAATCTCTAAACGACTAAATTGGTATTCAACAGTATTAGTGTCTAACTTCAATCACTGACCAGTGGAGCTAAACCGTATTGGGTGTGAAACGGTTACCCAACAAAGACAATGGAAGATGGCTGCGCGATTCTGTAGATTGATTAAAGTTAAACAATAATGCCGTTTAATGCCGATTCAGTGGTCTAGAGATTAAGCGTTCGCACGAAACCGAAGGCCCTAGACTCGGTTTCTGCGTAAGGGATCGTCAGTGCGCATTTCTGAGGAGTCCTACACTAAGACGGAACGACTGTCCAGTGCTTCCAGGTTTTCAATGTTTGTCTAATTTATATTGGCTCACGATCTCAATGATATTACAGATATTAGACTACTACTAGTGCTATCATAAACAAAAATAATGTAAAGCTTCTTTTACTTAGTTACATCACTTCAAAGCTAATCATAATCAAATTAATTGATTTATTACTAACCAGTTTTTTATTGGATTTCTTTGGAGAAAATTATGCACTAAATTACATAATGAATAAACAAATAGACAGATGTTATTTAAAAGCAATCGAATTGACTAAACACAAAATAAAACGTTATAAAAGATATGCCATTAGGAGGATAAAACAATATTCGGTTGGGTTTGATTAAATTACCCCTACAAATACATGACAAGTGCACTATATTTTCTGGAAATTAATTAGTAAAGGAAATGAAAAAAACAATTATGAAATATGCATGCTTCATAAATTAAAACTGCTTATTTTGGTAATATTAAACTTCCAAAGATAAACATTTGTAATGTACATAACAGTGAACAAGAGTAGAACTATAGATCAGTGGTTGATTTGAACATTTGACTACTTATTCCTAACATCACTGTCCATACTGTTACTTAGAGAATCTTCAAGCATTATCAACCTTCACGAAATATGCCACTTATGATTGTTGATATAGAGAAAGATTTACTCATCTATACAAATTTTATTCAAATTATAGACGGAATTGAAGATATATTAAACTGAGAACAGAAATCAACTATGGAACCCTTAAAGATTAAGACCTACTGAACAAATTTCTTCTATTATTTGCTAACATTTAAAATGTTAGCAAACGTTGACTTTATATAGAATCGAATATAAGATGTTCAAGTCTCATAGTTAGTATGTTACAGTATGGAATCGAAACTGCAAACTTCTACATAATAGAATAAGTAGCTTCCTGACGATATTTGGCTCTCAATATTCCTCTCTAGCTCAAAAAGTTCTGAGATGAAAATTATCTTCAAGTTAATCACTATTAAACTATAAGGCATATAAACTAATACTAACTTCAGTTGAGTACATTTATAGAGAGGAACCATAAGCTTTTTAAAAAAAGTCTTACTAAATCATTTTCCGTACAACTAATGTAGAGGTATTAATGAATCAATACAAACACGAGATGTTTCATATGTGACTATTTAGTAATTATCACTGAGGTAAAAGAAGACAACTGTGGAGAATCATAGAGATTCATGAAAAAAAATACAAATACCACTCACAAGATTCCTCTGTGTTAGATTTACTTATGTACAGAGTAAATATAGGCTTACAGATAAAACATTGACAAATGATAATAACTTACTAAGTGAATAGTCTTTGTGATGCAACCGAATGTATGCGGCAAATCAGGAAACTACCTACGTATAGTTTTGCGAGGTAACGTTTTTAAATAGTGTATAGAAAAAGAGGAATTTCGCAACCTATAGTGACAGTAACAATTGTAGGTAAGAATGAAGCCTTAAAAAATTCTAATGAAAGAATTCGGTAAATTTCATACTGAAAAATTCAATTGTATTTAATGCACACAGTAAAAGGTTTCGTAGCTTGAAGATTTTATATTACAAAATAAAATACGATTAAGTGAATAATAATACTCCATATAGCAGTCAGTGGTACTCAGAAATGTTAAAAAGGCCCACCTGAAGCGCTCAACAATGCAAGGATCAAGACTATAAAGAGGTGAAAATATATGGCATTGGAACCGAAATATATTTTGTGAAATAATTCAATAATGTAAATCATATATATATATATATATATATATATATATATATATATATTACTATCCTAAATTGTTAACATCCTAGGAAGAAATATGTATACAGATCGATGGTTGTTCGAGTAGTAAAAAAAGTAGTAAATAAAACTACATTGATTAACATTAACTACATATTTATTAAAAAAAGTCATATTCAGCAACAAAACTGATTAGCTGGCATTCAAACACATTACTAATAGGAATCCATTCTGATCTTAATCTATATACATTAATACTACACAGGAGAGTTGTAAATATCATAATACAATTGTATAACTAAATTTAGTCAAGTTCTAATCCGTATTATTGGAGAGAATAAACAATCAAAATTGAGTAATAAGTCAGTGTTTATTAATATCTTGACAACGATCATAGAATCCTACTATTTAGAAATTTTTTAAAAAACAATGTCAAACAAATAATAAATTATAAATATCAAATAACACTGAATAACTATTTTATTATAACTCCGCCTGGAGTCCCTCTGGGGGCTACTGCCTGTCCCAAGGCCGGATAAAGGAGGAGGGTTGGGCATGGGGTTAGCGACCCCATCCCGTAGAAAACTAACTCGCTAAAAAACGCTAACCAGAAAAATTATTCAAGTAACTATTTTATTATAGTGTAGGGATTATTATCTATATGAATTTATCTTGTAAGTTATCTTGTAAAATCAGCATTTTTTTAATAAAAAAAAAGACAACAAGATAAAACAGTTGTACTTGGGGGATTTATAGTTTCTGCAGGTTTTACTTTTTCAGTTTATCACAGAAATTATATTTGATACTTTCAAACTGCTTTTATTCAAATTTATTTCATAAAGGTAATATGGGATTTGGAGAAAAGAAATTTGTGATATAATGGTTATATCAAAGTAATCCACACAGAATGGCACATATACCAACGAAGACTGATTAAATTTCAGTCAAAATATTAACAACGCGATAATTCCAACCATCATAAATTGAATTAAAATTTATACCCGTTTAACAAGAAGGATCTGATGCAGACGTAAAGTCATGGATTGGCAAAGCAAGGGCCGCATTCCTAAAATTGAATAACATATGGAACTAAAAACAACTGTCAACCAATATTAAAGTGAAGATCTTCGATACGAAATTCGAGACAGTTCTACTATACGGAGTTGAAATTTTGAGAATTACCACAACCATCATCGAAAACATACAAGCATTTACAAACAATTGTCCACATAAGATACAGAATCTCCGTTGGCCGGATACCATCAGGAACAGCCTACTGTGGGAGAGGATAAATCAGGTTCCAACTTAGGAGGAAATCAGCAAAAGACGTTGGGAGTGAATAAGGCACATATTGAGGAAATCATCGAACTGCATCACGAGATAAGAGCTAACTTGGAATCTTGAAGGGATAAAGAACACATTACGTCGGGAAATAAAAGCAGATATGGAAAGGATGAATAACAATAGGAAAAAATTGGAAGGGATAGCCCGGGACGGGGTTGGATGGACAGTGCTCGTGGGCGGCTTATGCTACTCCACAAGGAGTAACAGGTGTAAGTGAGTAAGTAACAGCCGTGAAGTTATCTGAATTCAGTAGCTAAGTGAATAATGCCTTGAGGTTCCTAAGCGAGGACATCAACCTTGGGATGAAGTTACGCACAACTAACGAGTCCTGACGAGTATGCAACACGGGTCCAAGATCCTATTATTGGCTATTTTCTATCTACTCACTGTTTAAAAAAAAATTATGTTCTTACAATTTACCATGAAAATCCACATGCATACTTGAATTCTTATGCTACCAGTGTACTAATGCTTATTAATTACCAAAAGGAAATCGTTAATCAGAACATTAACAATCTTAACTTGCAATAGAAGTATGCAGCAAATCAAGATATACATTAATTTCAATGTCAATCAAACTAAATAAACCGAAATGTACATGTACTGAACATGTTTAAGGGTAATCAGAATAGGAGTTTCACCAGACTTAGTTTTTGTCCAGCTCGCCAAATTAAAAGAAATATTAAATTATAATGAAAACTAAAAAAGGAAAACAATAGTTCATATGATTATTTAATTAAGATAGGAGATTATGATAGACAGAAAAATAAAGATAGAGCACTTTAACTCTAACTTCCAGCTCCCTCCTCCTTTATTAAAAATATACACATAATCAACTAACCTTTTCATTTGGATATCCATTTATCAAAGGACGGTTAACACATGTTGCTTCAGTTAGTTGATTCATTCCTAAAGTTTGAAACCTACGGACAATTTTCAAGTCAACCATATTACCATTATTGTTAGTAGTAGTATTGGTAGTAGTTATGGAGTTATTATTATTATTCAAAGGATTAGCAGTAATTTCTAATTCTTTAACTGCTCTAGAAACAGCACCGAAAGATGAATAGGATTGTTTAATATTAGTTTCGTTTGAAGATTTCAATGAATTAGTTTTATTGGCAATCACCTCTTTATTAGTCACTTGAACAAAATTGAAACTTTTATTGGTAGTATTAATAATGGTATCAGTAGTATTAGAAGCAATATTATTGTTGTTGCTAGGAGTAGTAGCAGTGGTGGTAGTATTAGCGGAAGTGGAGGAAGAACTACCAGTTGACTTAACTGGAAGAGGTAACTGGTGATCACAAGAAGAATTAACTTCATTCTAAGAAGATTGGAAGAAAAGAATACAAATAAGAAAAGAATAGGAACACTTACTATACAGAGGATAAAAAATCAACTCAATGAAGTTATCTTCGTCAATTGTACTCATTACTATAAAAGGTTTGTGTAGTGTTCAATTTCGTACTTTACATAATGGAATGATCTTAGACAATTATTGAAAACACTGGAAAGATACTTCATTCAAAAAAGAAATTCAACAATTCTCAAAAACTTCCCTCCCATAGTAATAATAATTGTACTCACTAGAGACTAGTTTCGGGAAGTAATTCCTGGAGTTCTAGTAAGAAGCCTTGACCAGTAAAGTTCAAGCACACCGAATGTGAGGCAGGTAAACACCAGTGACACTAGATGATGAATGTCCAACATTGCAAACTAGTTAGTTACACATGTAAACAAGTAAATATCCCCTCAGTGATCCAAAGGTTAAGCAATTATCACAAGGTCTGGTGGTTCGCAGTTTGAACGTTAGTAAGGGCCAGTCTGTGATGTAGACGATGGAATCAATAATACTATTTTATCAAGTGTTTAGCTAAGCCACAAATTCCATCTGATTCAGTGCTGAACATAAAATCTTTTACAAAAGTGGTTTTTATGGTAATCCAGAACGTCTAGATCTTATTTAACATCGTTCAAGATAACGACAAAAGCTGGTTAACACTTAGTCAAGATGATCGACAACAGGATAATTCAAATCACTTCTAATGATGTTGTGGTGTATGCTACTTATGTTGACAGGCATCAGTAGTATGTAACGCAGTCAAAAGAGGAATACATAGCAGCAGAAGGCTATAAAGGTCAACTTGAAGAAAACAGAAACAGAAATAGAAAGGTATTGTGAATTGGAAGAATCATACATAATGTGAAGGACAAATGGTGGGATTTTGCAGATGAAGTATCCAAAGTATGGTTCTCATATTTTACCAAGATATTCTGTAATTTTGTATTGAACAGTTAACTGGTCGTCTCCGACTGCGTTTTTGTTCGTGACAATATTAGTGATGTAAGATCATGCTCCTTCCATATTACATAATCAATCTAGGAATCCTTTTGGTAAACTCAAATTCAGAAACCTAATTACTTGACATCACAGTTTCATTAACGGATTATTGACTAGAGTAGTCCATTTTGCTAAGATTAGTATTTTCAAATAATTTCCTCAATACCTTTATCATTTTCACGTTCTAATTTATTTATAGATTTAGTTAAACAACGAACTGAATTTGAATTAAATAGTTCATATTAGTTGAAATAAATGATTTATTTGTGAAAATGGATTCCGATAGTTTCGGCAATAAAGAATAGACGCACACGTAAACCAAGTGGTAAATTGAGCAAAATATAGTGGATAACCTTAAATTTTGTAATTATAGGAATCCATGTTCACAAAACTAACTTTTGCATTCAAAAGAAGTTTATACAACTACTTTTCGCTAATTTAGTCATCGGTATACAAGTGAGTTTTAGATGGGCTTTGATCAAACAACTGTTTAATTTAATTCCTTTTTGTATTGGTCGTTTGAATCTTTCCATTGATGTTTAAGATTGTAATTAATCAGTCTTTTATTGGTATATGTACAGATACATCCAACTGACGAGTCCCAAATAAGACAGAACGAGTGTCCTGGATTCCACTGCTAGCCACTATCCATTTCTGTTTATAATTTTCTAATTTCTTTCACGTTTATATCTTTACATATTCTCAAAATCGATCCTCTGATTCTTATATAATTATAATAACTTGTTATTGAGTTTAATACATTGGACAATTTAAAATGTATTACACTTACTAAAATATGATGATGTGTTGAAGTAGTGACATGTCCAGTTGCTGCGGCAAATGCTGCACCTAATCGACCAATTATATTATTTTGAAAGTTTACACGCCAACTACCACTAACAGTAGTACTATTATTAATAGATTTATTTGAAGTAGAATCTGATAAAGTTTTGTCATTAGTCAAATCATTGAATACTTTTGAATTGATATTTGTACTCGAATTATTATTATTATTATTGATTTTATTAATAATTGGGGAAGAACTAGTCTTAGATACAGTATCGCAAAGTGAATTGCGTGGATTCAACTTTTTTACACTGTCAATTGGAATGGAGTAATCTGACAGGCTGATATCACTATTTCTTTGTTTATTTAGATTTTCAGCGTCTATAAAATAAATTTAAAAAATGAAACCGATTAGTAGTATAATGATGGATATAAGAAAAAAAACACTCAATAGAAAGTTATTACATCTATAACCATAAAACCTGATATTATAAAACCAAACTGTTACATCTGGAGCTTAGATTCTCAATATACCGCGTATAACTTCAGCACTCGAACGTCGTCCTAGCACAAACATATTATAAGAACCATTGAAAAGACAATTATAATTAATAACATAGGATTTTTATTTTTTTAAAAAGTGTAGAATTTTACACATCTACCAAATAAGATACGATGAATAATTAATAAGTAACGATTATGAGCAGAAACAATATGTTACTTCATTTGAAACAAGATTTCCTGAAGCTTAAAATGTTGTTTCGTGAGCTTGTGTTGTTTTTCCTCTTTATTAATAATCGTTGTATGAAAGTGTATGATAACTTTGCGGAAGTATATGTTAATGACGAGAAAATAATGAAGACAAATAGTGGTGAAAACAGGAAGAAAGCTGACAAAAATCAAGAGTTTACTCTTTTTATTTGTTCTTCATTTTTGCTAGTTTCCACTACCATTTATGTTGGTAACTAAATAAATGTGTATACTGTTGAAAGTGTACAAACATTTGATAATTATCATTTTTTTGAATATAGAAATTAACCTGTGTTTGATTAAAAATAAAACAGGTTACTATTGCGTAACTTTAGAGTTATAAAGATACCTGATTTAGGGCAGTGATTAGAGATAGTCTCTACGGTTCATATTCTGATTCATGAAGCTGAGCAATCTAAATAATCACAATGGAAAGTGTAATTACATACTGAACCATTGAAAGGCAATTATTTAAGCAGTCTCCCATGGTATTATTATGTAGGATCAGAATACACATAAAAGTATGCTTCATTGGAGCATTCATATTCACAAGCTCAGTGAAGCATAAAGGCACCGAGATCAGTTCGAGTTACTAAGTGAATTTTATTCATTTATTGACTTATCCATCCATTCAATAATTACAAACAGCCACATCAAAGCGTTTTAAAACTTTGTTGAAGAAATTCTTGCGTTTCCTAAGAAAGGCGGTAGATATTGATGGCTTTTGAAGTTCCTAAGACCACTTTTACGATAATTACTTTGCAAAAGAGAAAATGCTAACTATCTGTAGACAATTTCCTAGGATCATTAAATATTTTACTAATCAGATATACAAATTTAACTATAGACTGCTATCACGGTAATTATTACTCAGAATACGACAGTAACTACTTTTAATCTCATACACCCCTAACAGATCTTCCCGATAAAGCAAGACCATAAAGAAACAAAAAATCTGATTAACCTAAAGTGAACTTGATAGTTGCGATGAGTAAATCCAACTGCTATGCAAAGAAAAGTTGTCAGTTGAAATATATAATCAGTCAATTGATTGTGATGTACTCAAGCTTCTTAAAATTAACTGATAGCGATGTACTTCACGTAAGCAATGAGAGCTTGTTTGTTAACCTCAAAGTAAAATAAGGAAAGTTTATAAAACAATGAATATCTGTATGGGGATTTGTGGAGACCGATATTTTGAAAATTGAATTCACGAGTCATTCTAAACTAGACCACCATCGGAAACCTGTAAACAGTGGATGGCCGTTTCAGCTTAGTATTGGACCACTCAGCAGTGCGCATTCACAATCTCGTACACGTCGGACAATGGATAAAGGATTGCGCAAAGTCATAGATCGATTGAAGTTAGACATTAACACCGTTGGATACCGGTTCAGTGATCTAGATGTTAAAAGTTTACACACGAAACCGAGTGTCCTGGGTTCAAATCCCACGTGTGCGATCGCGGATGCGAACTGTTGAGGAGTCCCATAATGGAAAGAAACGGCTTTCCAGTGCTTCTAAGTTTTCAGTGGTGGTTTAGCTTAGATTGACTCGTGAATTTAACTCTGACAATAAACATATGTTATATATATAGAAAAAAAGCTAATTATTAAGAATGTTAGTAATGTATCGAAAATATGCAATAAAAGTGCGGTAGATAATTTATCTAAACATTGGTTACAAGTTAATTAAGTTGTTTATTAACTAACAATAATACCAAAATCAAAACAACTGATTTACACATTTCAAAATATTATTTAAATGATAAGAAAAACAGAAATTTCCTAGTTGAATATTCTACTACTACTACTACTACTACTACTAATACTACTACTACTACTACTACTACTACTACTACTACTACTACTAATAATAATAATAATAATAATAATAATAATAATAGTAATAATAATACATAGAATAATTAAAAGAAGAAATACAGTTTAGCGAAAATGAGAAAAAAACGAGGTGGAAGTTAATTGAACCTAACTTAGAAAAGAAAAATAAACGTAAGATGATATTTTAGGAAAATAATAACGACTCAATTATAGTGTTAACTTAATAAGAAATACAAAGAAAAAATTGTTTATTTCACCTCCAACAACGAAAAAAAAACTTTTTTTCTCTTTTCATTAAACAAAAATATCCCAATAATTAAGTGGGCGGTATATTTCATAATAGAATATTTAAGACAATTATACATAGTTATAATGTTTATATGATATAAGAAAACCTGTTCCACTCGTTTTATTTTAATTCGTGCAGTGAACTAACTTCAAATGATAACTAAATGCTGTTAATTATTGTATTCAATGTAAAATACTACATTAATTAGTCAACATTCACTATTGAGAGCCAGAAATTTGAAAGAAGTTAGCGGGAAATTATCTAAATAAATTCTATGCTTCTAACTATCCCCCTTCCCACCCACTGATGGATTCGAACCATTGCCATTAATTGATCATATCAAAATTTTCACCATCTTGGCAATTATCCTGCAAAACTAGCATGATATCAGGGTTTAGACAAGAAATTATCTGTAAGTACTCATTGGTTAAGTGACATCTTATAAATAGCTTAATCAACACTGAGTCTGTCAGATGCAAAGTAGAGCCTGGTACATGTGTACATCAATTCAGGTTTCCCGATCCCATAAGCACAGTAAGATGAAATTATCAGAAAAATTCTAGAGTAATACAGGTCATAACAGTATAAGTGATGGTAGAGAAGTTTATACATGAAAGATACGATGCAGAAAGAGAATATGGATTAGTGGAATAAAAAAATTCGTGCGATAATAGAAAAACTTAGGATATAGGGGAAGAAACAGAGTGAATACAACTTTGGGGTTATAATCGATTTTGAACCACACCATTAAAATTCCAACCATTAATGACGGTAATCAAACTATGTAGTCTGCGCCTACCCGTATGACTCAGTTCAACAATAAATGTCTTCATGGACTGATATCGTGTCATATATTGGCTGTCCCTGCTCTCTTCCTAACCAACTCATACATCAGCAATCATAGCGCATCGAGATAGTCGGTGGGTGGGCATCAATAATGAATATCCCAGCCATCTCAGTCGATAAAGTTTCACTATCTCACCTCATCTAGTAGTTTGCATATAACGTCAACACTGCTAACTCGATGGTCTCAAAATACATTAGAAATCCTTCGAATACACCTATTATTGAATGCTAGTAACCTAAGAATATCTTTCATTTTTAAAGACTGTGTTTCATACCTATAAAAAAGTACAGAACAAGCTACTGGACAGAAAATGTGTTCTTTAGGTAGCGAACGGATATATCGTCTACCCAAAAAGTGACGTAACTTGGTAAAAGCCAACTGGGTTTCCTGAATACGTATACAAATTTCGTCCGGCACTAACACTATTTGACTAGGAAAACAGTGTAGTACAATCGGTATACCGGCCGAAATTGTCCAAATTTAGGGAAATTTAAAAAAAAACGGCTTCTTCATAAGAAAAATAGTTAGAGTGAAAATAACAGTATCTGTCAAATGATTAAATTTTAGTCCGATTTCGAACATTACGTAGGATTATGTAGGCCGTGAATCGTACATTTTTTCAAATGCTTACTTTGGGAGTTGTTTACATGGGAGACAACAGAAGATCCAGAATTCGTTGAGCAAGCACTGGTATTTGTTTTGAAAGCTGATAGATTTTTTGCTTGTAATATGTGGTTTATGACTGTGACTTTTTCATTTTTTATCATTTTACTACCACTATTACTGTTATTCCTGTTCTGATTTGGTTGTTTTTTACAAAACTGTTTATTTTCAAGTGTTTGATTCAATGAAGATGATTCAGTTGTAATTTTGTCTAATGGCACTGTATCTTGAACTTTGTTAATAGCAGAACTATCTGGCAAAGAAAATCGTACCCTATCATTTATGCCAACAGAAGATAATGGTGATGTAGGCGAAGACAGAGACTTCTATGAAAAATAAAATAAAATAACGGATGTTGTTGATTAACGATAATGATAATGATTAAAGGAAGCATAAAATATGAGTGAACTAATTAATGACATAGGATGTGGAAATTCTGAAATATCAGGAGTTAGGTTATACAAGTTAAGGATATGTACTTAGTGAATTCATGGAATAAGTTTTATTTTGGTGTTGAGCAATTTAGATCAAAAATTCAATCCTAAACTTCGAATTGTTCTCTTGTTAGGATTCATTAGCCAAATGACTACCTAGAAATTAAAATATATTCTTTAGCACTTTGTTCAAAGAATGATAGTTAAGCATTGTGTGCGTATTAAAGACTATTTTCCACACGAATGGATTAGTTAATTAAAAGTTACAAAAATCGTACTGATATTCACTTTATCAAGATATTAACTGGGTAAATTCAACGCACAGTATTTTACTTATTAATCATGTTCACTTCCACACCTACTAGAATTATAAGCAAAGATGGATAGTGGCTATTAGTGGAATCCAGGACGCACGTTTCGTCCTATTCGTGAATTAAGCCAATATCGAGGCAATACACACAGTATGCACATATGCCAATAAGAAACTGATCAATTTCAGTCCTAAACATCAATAGAAAGATTCAAGTAAACAATACCAAGTGAACCTACTAGAATGTTTACTGATTATATCTATTTCATTAGTTGTAGTAATATATATTTGATTATCATTTAAAATAACCAAGTATAGAGTTAATTCTTGTAGACATTTATCTAAATGATCAACATTTTCTGTACGTACATAGAATAAATAAAATACTACTTTAACGAAACACTGGTTTATTTGGCATTTCAAGATAAAACGTGAATTTTCGTTTTTTTTTCTTCAAAAAAAAATAACATTCTCGAATTGATATGGAACAAGAATAAACTATGATGTCATAATAAAATGAACGGGATGATACGAAAAAGGGGGATAAAATCAACGGATTATTGCCTTACATCTTGCTCTTCTGTATTGTTATTATTGTTATTCAGAGATAAGACACTTGCATTTGGATTGATAGCTATAAAATGTCGTAAACTGGATAATTTTTCTTTGCTTATTAAGCTATCCCGTCGATAATTGGACTGTTTATTGTCTTTAGGCTTATATGGGAGAGGAAAGAGAAAACAATGAAGACTAAATTAAAAAGTAAATAAAATAAACAATGTATCTATGGTCATAATAACAAGAACAATGAAACCCATTAATTAACTAATTAATTAATACGAATAAAAAAACGTGGATAAAGCAATCTACATCGCTCAGTAATTAGTATACAATTTAATGCAGAAGATTAAAAGTTAAACAAAGATTTTCCATTAACAGTAATACACATGAATCAATGTAATATCGAGTTGTTCAAAATCTTTGGCTATCATTCAACTTGATCGACAGAGTTCTATCAGTATTAAGATGAATTAGACAAATGTAATATATCACTCAGTAAATAAATTAATTTCTTAACTATCCTATATATTTAGTTAAGATTTCGTCTAGTTCAATGAACTAACTCGAAATTAGACTAGAATGCCTTAAAATAAGGCCCCAGTTACAAACATCAGAAGATTTTATTTAAATACAAAAAATGGAAGTAGATATGTATATATGAAATAAATCTATTTAATGAATGATATGCTTAAATAGATAATACGATAATCGAATTGAAATATTGGATTATTCACAAAAAAGAAAGAACAGTTAATGAACCAAGCAGAATTATTAGCCATGTGTATAGGGAAAAATAAGTTACAAAGACGTTACACGATTGAAATACATTATTTAGCGTAAAAACAGAAACATAACCGAATTACTTAAGTACTTAGACATACAAAGTAAATAGCACTGGGCGGGAGGTTTTTTTTTACAGGATATGATGAAATAATAGAAAGATACAGTAGACGGTGTTAAACAGGTATCAAAGTCAATAAATATAGTCAACCTATAAGTAGTTTGTTCTGTTTAAACTTAGTAAATTTTACTGACTTATTTATTCAATGATCAAATATCACTGTTTCTTTCTTTAAATAATCAAATTAAAACATAATATTACGGAATAAGTGTTGTTTCTTTTGTGGAGATAATACTGAAAAATGGTTTCTTTGGTTTATACAATTTTTCTAAGCAATAAAATGATATCGATGTGTATGACATGGAATAACAAAATATTTTTTGAAGGGGAGTGAGGATAGTAAAAATTTCCATTTTGTTTTATTTAACTTCATTTATCTATACATTGACTACTCTTAGTTGGTCTCTCTAACATACACAAACAATACTTTAGTTAATGATCACATCATGTTCACTTATAAATATCTTGTTTTCTTTGTTCTTCTAACCAAAACAGATGATGATTCTTTTTTCTTGCAATAAGCAATATATGGTTAAAAATGGGGAAGTATGAATAAAAATGAAAAAATCAATTGAAATCTAGCACACACAGTATCATTTACCTACCTGACTACAAGTCAAATCATATGGATCTTAATGAGAAAAACATAGAATTAAGAAAATATTGGTAGTAGATCATTTTACACTGAGATATTGGTAACTCATTAGTGTTTTCTTTTTTTTTCTCTTTTCTCTCTCTTTATGGTATAAAAATTTTCTCTATTTTTATTTTAGAAAGATAAATGGAAACAGTTGTCAAATAGTAGTCCTGTTAAACAACTATTTCATGTTTATTGATAATCGAAACTGCGAACAAACTGATACATTTTCACATACTTGAAACGAACACGGTCATACGTATATGTTGAAGACGTGGTCGATTCACCATAAATTATATAAATAAAGGGCTATATCATACACATAGATCATTCAGTTGGAAAATAGTTACTATCACATTATATCATCTTTAACAAGTATCGGATATTTTACCGACCAATAATCTTGTTTTGCCTTTTTTAAATCTGACAATTTAAATTATTTTTCAAGCGGATAATTCTTTCTGTAAAATTGTCAATGTTACATGTTTGACTGGTAGGAACGAAGGTGGATTTATATTCTATAGAAACTGCAAATTCTATCATCATAGTTAATTGTTTTAAGTAGTGATTATTTTCAGATTCTACCGAAATGTGAAATTTCGAAGTTTGCTTTAGTCTTGAAAGATACTCAGCTGTTGATTAGTGATAACAGTAAACAGAACTAGGCAACGACCATATGCTACAAAAAAATAACTGAATTACACTTCAGAAATACAGGCCAAATTACAGAGTTGTGGTTCATTTGTTCTGTAGAAAATTCAATTATTTGAGTTTACTTGTCAAATTACTGCTAAACAGTATAACTAACCATCAAATACTATATAAATTCATTAATTTACGAATAATTAAGCTTCAAAACTAGTCATGATCGAATCCATTAATGTTAAACTATAAGTCCTGGGTTCGAATCTCGCGGGGCGAATTCGTCGATGAGCACTGCTGAAGAGTCTCACAATAGGACGAAACTGTCGTCCAGTACTTCCAGGTTTTCCATTGTGATCTAGCTTCAATTGATTCATGATCTCAACTATTGAAGTTAAACTATTCAGTTAATTTTTATTCTTTTCTTTCATAGACTGATGAAAATGACCATTTTTACTGATTTTATTTTTCACTGATATCAACTTGAACATATCTCTTCCATAAACAAGAATTCTTACTTAGATAATTATTCACTTTCAAAAGATTAACATATTCTAAACAGTTATTCAAATAAGGATGTTTATTGTTTTGATCAGTAGGATACTTTTCACATAGTGTAGGATTTAATTTAAATCTTAGTAAGTACATTACAAATTAACATAAGTTATTGTATGCTCGTGTATAATATAGGAAATATATTAACCATTACCTAAGTATTCTGTATACATTTGAAAAAAAAGAGTTAACTTCAATTTCGTTGGGTGTTTTTTTCCAATCAAATGTTACCTGTTGAATTTTGTTAAAAAGTTACTTATTTAGCATATTTCTGTTGTAGACAGTTGTTTTTCCTTACGGTTTCTGTAACAAAACTTTATATTAAGTCAGATATAAAATGTATTTTAATATACGCTTTCTGCATTTCTCAACTTTTACAGTTTAAAATAAATTGTATATTTCAAGGTGTAGTTTTTATAATGACAATAGTAATTGTGTATAAATATCAACAAAACTTGACTGAATAGTTTGGTACAAACTAAGGCTAGGAATGTTTCAGAGAGAAATAATAGTATCATATTCTCAAAATCCCATTAAAATAAGGGAGGGGGAATGCGTAACATCTTGAAATTTTTTGATCAAATAATACATAAAATCTACAAGGAACAATTTCATGTTCTACAAGATTACATGTATACTATCAACAAAATGACTGGTTTCCACTATGAATCTTACATTCAACCATACCAAAACCAATGTGGATTATCACTTTTAACTTAAAAGATGTCGTTCAGTTAAGCTTTATCCCTTATTTGAGTATATATCACTGTTATTCTTGTGTCTTTATGCCCGATTAATTGTATCACGTGATACGATCGCCAATTAGTGACACCGACTTATACGACTAGACCAATGACTCACAAACCTATACGAGTAGTCTAAAATTCTTATTAGTTCAGCAAGATAACAGCTTCTATCCTAACCCAGCCGGTTTAGTCCCGAACGCCAATACCAGCCTCCGCAATGTGAATCATATATGATAGACATAATGGGTTTATATACAAACAAACCAGACCACATTATACCAGAAATAGAAAATAATAATTATACAAGATCAAACTAAAAAGTTTCTGTGACTGTGAGAGACTGTTACTGATAGTAAATCGTATGATAATAGTCAATAGGTCAAATTAATGCTTATAATGAAAGGAATATGAATGTACATATAATATAATTACTTAACAGAATATTTGTATAATATTTGTTCATAAGTAATTCCTAACGGTTACCGTTCATTTATCTTCATCCGGATATAACAGTTATTACATTGTTATTTAAGTAGGTGCATTATTCACGTGTTTGAAGGAGTGGCTCCTATGAAGTTGTTAAGTAAACGAAATACTAACCTACATATTGCTAGTATCTTGCAATCACATTATTTCTATGATAAAATGATTTTTTATCCGCGTGAACTGCTCAATAACTGTACAGGCATGACATAACTTCATAGACTTATTTGTTCATTCGCTTCCTGAGATGATTGTTTTTATTTTGCATAATAACACTTCCTCATGAAATTCCAGACATTAGATATTGTTAGTAAAATAGTAAATTTAAGAAAGGTAAACAATATTACTCACTAGACAGATCAGATGGAAAATGGATTTCCGAAAAAAAATTGTACTAAATATTTATTTACTGAATTTCTGATAGGAAGACAATTGAATTAATCCCATAAAAGAGATATGAAAAGTAAACAATGTGTACTTGAACGTGTAATATACGTTAAGGCCAGCAATTAGTGTAGAACGACTAAACCTTTCAAAATTAGCTCATATTATGCCAATTTGTGTTAATAGTGAGATATTTTCAATATCTGAAATATATGTAACACAGGAATTTCCTCTCTTTTACTCAATGGAATTTAAATATAACTTTTGAAGATAAGTGATAATAGAAATTGACATTTATTCAACATGGGACGTTTTCGTAACAGTGTTTTTTATTCACACCAAAGTTTTAACTTATAATCAAGAAAAAAATGACCCACTGTTATATAAATATATGACAGAAAACTATATACTTACATTAATCCAAGGGTGTTGAAGACATTCATTAACCGTAGATCTTTTTCTAACAAAAATAGTAACATTTTGAAAAAAAAAATTATTACAATCATGATCATGATTCTTTGATGTATATTGAACGGTTTTAGATAGCTCGATAGTATACACGAGTGTAAAAATGATACAAGACTTTAAGAGCAATATCTACTGACAGCATAATCTAACTATAAAATTTATGATGACTTTTGTTAAATTATAGGCGCTTACAGACTACTATGAAAGCTTCTATTAGACTACTGCATTGAAATCGTTGACCTTACTCTAGTGAAATCTATACAGAGTATTCAACATAAAAGTAGCAAAGATATCCTTGCCATCGATATTTCTACAATTACCACCATCATCGTTAACAGTAAAAATCTACTAGGGTGAAAGCCTAGTTACGGTTCTTCTTCTCTGAGCTGCTGTTATTATGTTTACAAAAAGTAAGAATAAATTGGCAAAACACAACCATATCCGTATTCACAAATTATATGACTAAACGATTAATACTTCAAATACACTAAATGATCACAATTCTTACACATTGTTCTATTCAAAAATATACATTTAAACATACTGTATTCTATTTTCAAACTGATCATAAATTACTATGTTAGAGTATTCACATCGCATTGCATCAATATGTCAGAAAATAAAATACAAACTAACTGGACTTAAAATTCAAATTTGGTAGATAGAAAAAGTTCATAAATAAGCGACATTGTCAGTTAAACATTTAAACGACTAACGATCCCATATTCTGTTGTTATTTTAATTTTTGATTGATAAAAATAAATAAATAAATACATAAAATAACCATTATTTCTCTTTTTATTGGTTATTTGGATCTTTTCATTGATGTTTAGGACTGCGATTGATCAGTCTCTTATTGGCATTTGTGCATTCTGTACGGTTTGCCACGATATTGCCAATAGGTTACAAGCATTATAATCAAAAATTATATAACACAAAATTAATGAAGTCATATTTGGATATTGTAGTTTTTTATAGTCGAGTTCATCAGTCAATTAAACCTAGACCACTATGGCAAGCCTGGATGGCCGTTTCTCCCTATTATGGGACTCATCAGCAGTGCGCGTCCACGATCCTGCCCGCAGGATTCGAACACGGGATCTATCGGCTTCATGTGCGAATGCTTAACCTCTAGATCACTTAACAGGCATCCACCAGTGTTAATGTCTGAATTCAACCAATTTTAATTTTTTTTAATCTCTATCACTAGCTTAATTGCTTTCGTTTCTTTCTCATTTTAAAAGTTTCACAATTATTTTTAATTAAAATTAGGATGAACGGATAAATTTTTTCTCTCTTTCTTTCCAGATAAATTGAGTACTAATTATTTTTTAGAATTTATTTTTTGAAGCCAAAAAAAACTAATTTCAAGGAAACTCGTCTGTTGTAGACTAAGGAAACAAAGTGTTATACTTTAATTGTTCAAACGGCTATATTCTTTTATTGGATAAACACCTATGGTTGATGTTCACTTACGTAACTTGGAAAGTCATCACTTAGTAATGCGGAAATAAATATGATCTAAGATTTTGATACAGCGAAGACCATATAAAATTTTTACAATTGATCGATCACTGAGTAGTGATCAGTCTCATGTATGTCAAGTCTTTCTCAATGCTAATCGAATTCTATTAATGTAGTGGCCGTGTGACCAATAGACTAAGTAATACAATATCGCAGTCCACCATATTGAGATATAAGGTGGTGGCCTGAGTTAATAGGAAAGAAACCCTGAAATCGCTCGGAAACAGGTATTTGTGCAGTGTTTGAGTTGTTGCTTGTTGAGGTGCTGTGGGCAAATCATCAATGATGTGGCTTCACAATCATCAACAGTTAAATAGTTGCAGATATATTATGCTTAAATTATTTCAGTAATATGTATTTTGATAAACTTTCTTATTTTTTAAATATATTTTGTATGTTGTTTTATTTATCTTTTAAACAGTATGACAGTTTGAACTGGTAAATGAATTATGCTTGACAGTTTGTTAACTGAGGAAAAACTTTAGTAAATAAAAATAGAGGGATTATATTTATATACAACGGTAGCAATTAAGATAATTAGTAACATTTCAAATAATAAGCAACAATAAATGGAACACATACAAACATGCATCAACACACACGCACACAGACATTCGTGGAATAACTGGATTTTTCATATTCTTCTTATCATTATTATTAATATCCTTTTTATAATAACGAATGGAATGTGTTTAACATGACCTTCAGTCTAAATTCAATCAATAAAATAATTCTTTCTCCTTGATTTTCTTAACTATAAGAAAAAATGTGCTAATTTCGATATAGAAATTAATCAATTTAACAAATGTACACATGAATGGAATTTCTTTTATGAATGGGATGGACTGGTCATGTATAATGGAGTATGTGTATTTCGGTATGTGCACACATGTCTACGGAATCATATATATACATATATACATATATATATATATATATATATATATATATATATATATATATATATATAGTTTATCTTATCAAGAGTCTAATGAAAAAGTTATTAAGGAAAAGAGAGATTGTTAAAGAAAGTAAACATTCCCATATGAAACAGTTTTTTGTCAATCAATGTATTGGGCAAATTCGATTTAGAACAACACATATAAGCGAACAATTGTTTTCAATTAGATCGTCATCAGGCTTTACTCTAATATACATGAATATACAAGAATAAAGCCTGATGACGATCTAATTGAAAACAATTGTTCGCTTATATGTGTTGTTCTAATTTTCACAATGGGAATCTTTAATATTCTAAAATTCGATTTAAACGATAGATAATCATATAATGAAATGAGATAACAACTATTGGATTTATTCATACATTCATATATATATCCACTTAAACTTAAACAGGTCTTTCAAGATATAATCTAAATGAATAAATAAATCGTATATATATATCACAGTTTAAAAGTACATTTCGAATTGTAAGGGAAAAAAACACAAAGAAATTCACAAAGAACTAAACCTAGTAATATTACATAAGATAAAGATGAATATTTGACACATGAGAATAAGATATAAAACAGTAACAATAATAAGAACAACATCAGAACTGTTCCATTTCATTCCATTGTTCTATGATTTCAAACTATGTTTTCTTTTATATGTATTGATTCAATCACTTTTGTGCAAATGAAAAGTTTATTATAATTCATTTAAAGATAAATAAACCAGTAGAAATACATTGAATAACATTCGATCATGTAGAATGTTGTTTTTAATTATTATTACAACTACCTTATACATAAAAACAAACGAACAAACACAAAACAGATCTGAGGCATAAATTCAGTAAATAACCAAACTGATAGAATAGTATGATACAGATGATAAAGATGTGAATAAAATATAGAAGAAGAATATTAACAGTTAATAAGTTATTATGTCAGTTCAAGAATTTCATTTCAGCAAGAGATGTTGAGAGAGTAATTCAAAACACTGATGGACTAAGAAAACTAATGTTCAGCATGTACGCCTTAAACTAGTCAATAAATTCATGTACATTGTATACAACTGATTTTTAAAAATAATAAAACCTAATAAACATGCTTGATTTCATTACATTCTTCATGATAGGAAACAATTCAGTACTACAAAACGTTAGTTAAAAAACAACAACAAAGAAACAAAGAAACGAACAAACAGAATGATTAGAAGACAATGACAAAATAATGAAAGTCAGTCGAAACACCTGATGTATTTATTTACATATTTAACAAGTTAACTGAATAAAACATGTTTTGAACTTGATTAAATCTATTAAATGAGTATAATCAATTAGATGATTAAAACATTTATCCCATTTAATCAAATGACATTTCAATAACATCATGAAGAATTACTGAGATAGTATTCTGGTGTGATAGTACTTATACAAATTAGACAGTAATTATTGGTCTTTCACTTAAGATAACTACATTTTATCAGTATAGAGTTCTGAACATTATTGAGTTTTTAATTGAGATTTTGAACTGGTCGGTGTTAGACCATTATTGAAAAATTGAAAACACTGAATGGATGTTTCGTACTAGTATAGGACTTCTCAACAGTGTGCATTAACATTGTTGGATCCCGACTCAGTGGTCTAGAGATTGAGTGTTCGTGCATGAGACTTAAGTTCCTCGGTTTGAATCCCACGGGAGTGATCGTGAATGCACACTGTTGGGAAGTTCCATATTAGGGCGAAACTGTCGTCCAATGTTTTCAGGTTCTTAATAGAGGTCTAACATCGACCAATTCATGATCTGAATTAAAAAAGAAATTTTACCTTTGAATATCTATCGCGAACAAACAGAAGAAAAATTATAAAACAATGTTGATTTTAAAAAATATCAATATCAAAATTAAAATATTGTTGGCTTTTTGTAAACAATAGCGAAATTACATGAAGAGTGGAATAAAAACGAGTAATCGTAAAACAGTCCACGCAACATCACTTGAATAAACCCGTGTATACAAATGTAATACCATAGGACTAGTAATTTAAAGATTAAAGTACTTAAGTTTAAACTATTGCACCATAGGTACAAGTTTTGAACCAATTACCTAGATGAAAAACAACGAATTTGTATCATCACTCACACTTTTATACATAATCTTAATTACGTAAGACCCACATAACAATATATATATATATATATATATATATATATATATATATATACGAGTATTACCTGGGATTTTTCACCAACAGTTTCTGAATAAAATCTTTAGCTAGATCACTAACATTTTGTATTTCCTCTCTTGAATAATCAACAATACAATCGAGAATATTTTGAAATGTTTCAAGTTGTGTATCTCCAGCAAACGGTGAAATACCGGTCAATCTGTATTTTAAAAAATAGAGCGAAAGAGAAAGGAGAACAAAATATGTCAATAACAGTGACAAGGTAAAATAAATGACTATGAAAAGAAATATTGTTCAATGAACCAACATGAGAAAGTGAATATAGTCTTTTTTTCTATCATTACGAAAATACATGGTTGGGATACGTGATGAAAAATTGATTTTAACCTAACCTTTTCATTTCATATAAAACTTGTCTATGGTAAATACTTAGATTTGTTGAAGGATTATTCATATAACAACTCAATTCCCAATCTACGACTACGTGTGTTCAAAAATAATATGTACTTATGCTAACCCTAACCTGGCAAAAAATAGACTTATTATCCAAAGTGATGTGATTCATATTGTTTTCATAATCTTCAGATTTGTCAAATCTGACCTTTATTTTTCAGATAATATTGTTCAAAATGCGTTGTGCCCATATGTAACATAGTTCTGATAAACTTTGTCTTTTCATTATCTTGTCTAACTTTATCAAAGGAACTAACTTATATGAATATTCATCAAAATATGAGCAAATAATTTATCATAGATTAGGGTCCCCAGTGTAAAAAGAGATATTATACATAAAAATCACATTTAAAATAATCTCAGCAATTGAAATCTAATCTCTTAAAGATCCCCGTCATATTAAAAGACTAGTATTTGAACGAAGAATATTCTTTTCGATAAATTCTCTTCAGGTTCTACAATTATATATCCCAATTATTAATCCAAAAATGGCCAGGTTAAGGGAAAAATACATCGTTTAAAGTATGTGAATTTGGGATTGTGATAAACAAAATAACAACAACAACCTGTATTAACAATAAAATTGGTAATGTTGATATGACTCATATAGAATGTTAACTTGAATCTGCATATATGTTAAGTGAAATTTTGAGATCCATGATCAGAATAAATATGGGTCAAATAGGGTGAAAGAGAAATAATAGTGCAATTACGATCCGATCAAATAAGTAAGACGTAATGCGGAGGGATGAATGCGAAGTGAATGAATCATGTATAGGGGAGATTAATAATGATGTTTAACCAATAATACGAATAATAATAATAAAACAAAGATTTATGAATAAAGATAACAGAGACAATTACAATTGACCACGAAAGGTCATGGTCAAATGAGGTCATTTAATAGTTAAGATTACGATCGATTAACTGGCCTTGATGTTGGCCAGGGGAGGAGTTGTTGAATATATTTCTTCTGTACGCATAGCTCCGGTTTCTTCATCCGGAGGGCTACTCCTTCAGATTCAAGTTAACATTCTATATGAGTCATATCAACATTACCAATTTTATTGTTAATACAGGTTGTTGTTGTTATTTTGTTTATCACAATCCCAAATTCACATACTTTAAACGATGTATTTTTCCCTTAACCTGGCCATTTTTCGGATTATTAATTTGGATAGATAATTGTAGAACATGAAGACAATTAATTGAAAAGAATATTCTTCGTTCAAATGCTAGTCTTTTAATTGAAATTTGGATTATTACAAAGTTCCCCCCCCACCGAACTGGTCTGAGCATTTTTAGGGTAATAATCAAAATTATCAAATAATATATAGACACACGATGAAACAATGAAAGTAATAACTAGTATTCTTTAAAACAAAAGATGGAAACAAGAATTTCTACAAATGATGCGACCATATATATATATATATATGCAAGAAATAAGTTAAAAGTGAATATGCATACCAACAGAAGAAATGAAACAAAATAATAATAATGTGACAGAGTAACAACAAGAAAAGAAACGATGAAACCCATCATGACATTTTTTATAAAATAAAACGAGGGAAATAGAAACAACGATGAATAATAAATCTCAATAGATAAAAGAAGCATATAATATAACGTAATGTAAAAAACAACAACAGTATATTGCATCAATTCCAAAATGAATGTTTATTACCGTCATCAAGAATACTTTTTTGAAAGGTAATAAAACGTCACAAGTGTATCTTATACACGAGATTATCATATTTATATATTTCAATAGGAATTAGTTACATAATCCATTGTCATTCATACGAATTTATCAATCACGTTGAATATTTTGGAGATTCTTAAGAAGATAAAATTAACTATAAATTAACGTGTTATTTACAAAATGTTCACTATGTGTATCAACAATATGGATTCCGGAAACAAATTAATTAATTAATTAAGACTTAAACAAATGGTATTATGCAACTTTCTATACTAATATTTGAATGAATTATACCCAGAAAATGAATGAACTCGAAGGCATTTAAACAACCTAGTTGAAACCAACGATAATGAGTACTATATTAAACAATTCGGTAAAATAAGATTAGTAAGGAATATGTCGTTAGATTGCTGACAGACACTGTTACAATATTTAGGCATGACAACAACTCGTAGAAAAGTGGTAATAAGAATTATTATATCTCTAATATCAAGTCAAAATATCTACATTTCTAATACCTTAACCTATTACAATTACTATTAGGACATGGTTGGATTTTCAGAAATGAAACTTAATGGAAATATTTTACAATAATTATTGATTGTAGCTAATATGTGATAATCGTAAATTATTTATGTTTTCCTAGGATGAATCAACGTTAGTTTTAAATCCGATCATAGGGATATTCTCAATATATTCTCATATTTCTATCAATGTTACAGTTACAGTGATATGACGAAGAAAGTATTAAGCCTTATAGTTAGGCATCAGTCCGATCGAAAAAGGAATAGACTATGGTTGACATAAATGACTTGCAGTCATGTTTATTCTTGTTCTCAATGTTTTGTATTTCAGTGTGTTATTTTTCTTAAGGAAAATTCTATTGTACAGACAGGTGTATTATCTTCCGGTATCAATTTAGTTGGGGACTGATAGCGATGATTTGATTTTTTGAAGCAGCTATTACTCGGTAACATACTATCAATCCATTTTATCTATCGACCAGTACTGAATTCATTCATTTTAATAATGCAAAACTCATTCAATATTCATCATAAAATCGTAGCGCACAACAAATACGTACAAAGCTAAACACACTAAATTTCGAAGCAGAAAAAATCAGACTTTTATTCTTCATAATGATCTACTTTTGTAGACAAGGAAGCTAGTATTAAGAAGATTAATAAAAACATATGTATGACAAGAATTATGATGTTTGCATGCAATAATAAAATAATGTAAAGTGTTTTGATGACAGAAAAAAAGAAGGGACTTTTCTATTTAAAAGCTTCTATGAATGTCAGGTGTCATTACCAAAGATTAATTAGATATTCGCGAATAAATTGAGCATTGGATATATTTAAATTATAACTATAATGTCCCATTGAGTAGAAAATGAAATTTCTGACGTTTCATGACAAATTAGGTTGATGAAAGTTTAAATAGTCCAGTAGGACACAAATTAGAATGAATTTAATACAATCAAAATTGAAATATGTTTGATCATATTATTTCGGTTAAATTTGGTCTGCATGTATTTTTTCTTTCTGTTTGTTAATAGATATGAATGAATTGAAATTTTGAGAAAAAAAATCTCATCAATTTCATCAACTGCTCACTCTAGAAATAAAAAAAGGTTGCTGTTCAAAAACTCGGCGTGACTATAATTTATGGACGAACAAATTTGAAGCGTCTGAGGGATTTCAAGGCCACGGCGCCAATTTCAGTACCTGGTGCTCAGGTGAGATCGGTTCACAGCGGATTTCAGAAAAAAACGTGATAATTGACTGGTTACAACAAATGGGACTACTAAGAAGTTACTTTATTTGTGATTGTGATAATCAAATGACTTGCGGACCTTGTGCAGACTACCGTAATGATGTTGTCTTTCAATGTAACATGTATTGAAGGAAAAAGTCTGCTAGAATAGGATTTTTCGCTCGATCCAGATTGAGACTATGGCAAACTTTGACAATTGTTGAACACTGGATAAAAAAACACAAGTAACACTGGCTACAGCCGGGTACTATAATATATACAGATGATTGGAGTGCGTATAGATGCATATATAGACTTGGTTATGTGCATCGTATCGCTATCCATAAGCGGAACTTTGTGAACTCAACCACCGGACTGTACACAAACAGTACTGAGGCTATGTGGTCGAGGTTGAAAGAGTTTTTCCCACCTTATCGTGGCTCTAGATGCAGACTGTTATGGAGCCATATTGATGAGTCCCTCTACCATGTGCATTAGGATTTTAGAAACTCTGAACCTCTTTCAAACCTTGACAAATTTTTTAACCATGTAAAAGAAGTGTGCCCACTTTAATTCTTTGGTTTTGCATAATATATTTTTATTCCATATTAACTGTTTTTGTATTGGCTAATTTTTCTCAAGGTCACTAAAGAGTAGTTCAAAGGTCGTCGATAAATTATAGTCTCGCCTCATTTTTCGAGGACCCTTCCAAAAATAAAAAAATTACACTTAACTAGGAGACTTAGCAGCACAGGATAACAAATTATAATCTGTGACAGCGAAACTCAATGTAAAAACTGTACAAACTATTGTCATGAAATTTAGAGCATTTCAAACCTATTTCTCTGACGACTTTAAAAAATTTCCAACTTTAAGCGGTTTACTTCTTACAATTCTGTTTTTATTGTTAAGTCCAGAGAAATCAGACTATTCAGCTGTTTAGTCAACTCAAGTGTTGCTAGAGCAATGTGTACAGACGATTTACCAAGATTCTCTTTGCTAGCAATTATTTGGACAGTGGATCGAGTGTTGTAAAACACAACAGACCATATAAATTTGGTTTTTATTAATCGACTGTTATACAGACTTTACGTTATCCTCAATTTTCATATTTATCACTAAAACGCTCTAAAAACTTAAAAGTAGCTATTTTTTCTAACCTATTATCTCTATAAACAGCTCTTAAAATCTAATGGAATTCCTAAGAGTTTTTATAAATTTCCACCTTTATTAGCTTAGCCCATTCATTTTCTAGCCAGAATGCATACATACATTTTCAATGTATCCATTTATGGAAAACAATAATGACAAGACATATGCATGAGGCAAAAGATTAGCCTTAATACATTTTACGTGATATCCCATATATATATATATAGGATATGCATATGCGAAATATTAACAGGTGCTGTGATGATATCAGGGTCATGAAATTCTTGAGGGTGAAAACTAAAAGAATCGGTAATTAAACTTTAAATAAATATAAAAAAATGCACACTTCATTTATTTGGTCTTTATTATGGAAACAAATAAATTATAGATTTTTCAAATAATTCTGGAAAAGAAAAATCTATCAAAGCTTCAAATTCGATGGGATTTTAATAAAAAATAATTATTATTAGAATGGGGGTTTGTGGAAATTATAGTAATTTTAGTAGTTGAATTCATGAGTGGAGTCCAGTCCATGTCGAGCAGATACAGGCAACTGCATCAGACAATAGATAAATGGTTGCTCAAGATCATGGATCGATTGAAGTTAGACATAAACACCGTTGAATGCCGGCTCAGTGGTCTGGAGGTTAAGCGTTCGCTCACAAAACCGAAGGCCCTGGGTTCGAGTCCAGCATGCGAGATCATGGGGGCGCACTGCTGATAAGTCCAACAGTAGGAAGAAACGGCCGTCCAGTGCTTCCAGGTTTTCAATGGTGGTCCACTTATGAATTCAACTATTAAAAATAATTAGACATATACACATAAATAAATACGGACTGAGTTTATATATGAGAAAAATTGGCAGAAATATAAGTATTTATCATTAACCAATGGATAGTAAGTTAAGAGGTTGATTCATTCTTTTAAACGAATATAATTATTGAATTTGTTAGCTAGAACCGTGAAACAGTTTGAACTAACAGTTCCTAGTGTCATAGATTATAAACTTGTAGAATAGTGCCAGAAAAGTTTTATTTTCTATATGAGTCGATATTGATCGTTTAAAACGATGAACAAATAGACATAACAATCGTACTGACAACACAGTTTACAGTATCTATACATATGCAACTGAATTGAGCTGATTTTATTCTGCCAAATGATTAAAGGAAAATGATGAATATTTGAACAGTGTTGTTCATTGTGACTTCAGTTTTACTGCTTAACTACAGGTGTATGTATGTCATGCATTAGACTTAACGACTGTTTTTTTTAACTTATGTTATTATATGAAAAAAATCAACCCCATAGTAAATTAACATGCAAAAACTATTTGACTAAATAGTAATGGCGTGTACACTAGTGACAAATTCCGAGATGGCATTGAGGTAATTATCAGCCGATGAGACCGAACTATAATCCTGGTATCTAGTGAGTGAATTGAAGTTGAAAACAAGGAGCAATAGATTTTAACTTGATGGTCTGAACGCTTCTTTTTTCCCCACGAAATTTGGCAGCCATGTTGAAGAACCCCAAGCGCAGACGAAAAAGCCATCCAGTGCTTCGGTGAATTCAGTAGGATCTTAAATGACATTAATTTATGATGATCATAATCTTTTGATCATTATTAACTATCGGTGAGAATTATGAATAAAAGAATGAAATTTTTTGATAGATGAAAACAAAACAAAAGAAAAGAACACAGTTCTGAATAAACATAATTTGTTTATTTGTAATATATGTTGAAGTCGTTAAGTGTAAACTAATTATTATTTGTGATAAATCTCAAATAAAAGAATGGAAAAATTCGACTTCGTTAATTACATACATATGCCAACAAAACTGGAAAAGTAATACTGTGGTGCATGCTACTTATATTGACATAAGTAGTATATGGTGTTAGTCATGAACAGAAGGTCTGGCAGCAGAGAGACAACAGGATCGAACAGTAAAGAATGGAAACAGGATGCAATTTGTATGAAAATGCAAGAACAATGAAGTCTGAGTCATTTTGCGACAATTGATGGACATTTTGCAAATTAAGCATTTACTATATGATTGGTAGATTTTATTCACAAGTCCTGTAATTTTGTGTCTAATACACTCGATTGTCCCCACCCGTGTTCTGTTCACCACAATACTGTTACTCAGAAACAGAAATTTCCCCTAGAAATTATCTATGGTTTTCCAAAAAGTATCACTTCATATTACTTTTTACAAATGTGTTTGATTTCAAACTATATGTTGATTGTGATTTACAACACGATTTACTGTTATTTAATTCTTAAGTACGGGTAGTTTTTACAAAGGTTTGTGATTGATTAAATTTAATCTAGCTGAAATGAAAGCAATGAAATCATAATATCACGGAGTTTTAAAAAATTCAAAGCGTTTTTTTTCAACGAACAAACTAAATATAGATAAAAGGAATATAATAAATAGTGTTTCATGACAATTAACCAAATTACTGATTCAGTAATAATAATGGCAGTAGTCATAATAAACTCATTCATCAGGTACCTGGATATGAGTTGCACCTTAGGTGTGAGGACTGGTGATACAACTCGATTTCTCAAACAGAATTAGGTCAATATAGGTTCGAATCTGGGAATCGGTAGCTGAAAGTCGAACGCCTAGATCATTAAGTCATCGATTATATTGATTCAGTATCATATCTAAAAAATATCTAGCCGGTAAGTAGGCAGACTATGGTTAGATAGAAGATACGTTAGTAACACACTGTAATTTAGGAGCATTTATATATTTAATAAAGAAATATAATTCAATTGGTAAGATAAAGGGTTATGTAACACAAAGATTTTGTCCTAAGAAAGAAAGTACATCATAAAATCAGTCACTCGGTAGTACAAATATGATAAAAATCGTATGCAATATATATATATATATATATATATATATATATATATATATATATAGGGAGAATTATCGATAAATTCCTGAAGTCTAGCTATAAGAAGAGATAAGGTAGAAAAAGTGAATGTAATGTGACATATATATCACTTTTTCCTTTCAACTGACGTTTTTTAGTTTACTGTAAAATATTTTGTCAACTAATATACCTACAACTTGGCTGGAAAATATTTACCTTTTCGACTATAGACATAAATATTCTGTTAATTAAGAAATTATGAAGTTATTAGGATTTATAATAATAATTTATGTCTTGGTTGTTGTGATGATGAACAGAATATATATAGATAGATAGATGATGCGTAATAATACGATGTGGCCGTCCGATAAATAGGGACGAAAATGCATCATTCATCTGAGCTCCCAATTACTTCCCTCACACACCAAGGAATTTGTGATCTGAATCAGGCTTTTCATCCATATCAGATATAGCTTCAGTCCATAAAGCCATCGAATGTTGGTAGGCGCAGACTATCTAATCGGGGTTCTTGAGATAACAGCACCGGTGGTTAGAAGCTTAGATTTATATAATCCAGAATCGTTCACAATAGTTCACTCTTTACTTTCCTCTTGAACTTGAGTTCCAATATAGCACGATACATACTTTTCCATTTTGTCTCTTCGTACCATATTCCCAATGTTTAGTCTTTTATAATGTGATTGCTATTACATTATTTCGATCTTTATTTCTGTTAATCTTGTTAATTTTATTTCTTTGTGCTAATAAGATTTGGAGAATGTAACCAATGAACACATGTCAGACTGTACATTGATGATAATTGATTGGATTAAAAAGCACAATTGATATTGTGAGCAAACTTAAATGTTTAAAACACTTGGGTTCTAATCACGGGATAAAATACATATATTTTAATTGTTGTAGAATAGAATCTGAGATAAGGACAGGAACCATCTGTTCTGTTCTTTCAATATAAGTGCTTCAGCACACACGTGTTAGCCGGTAAATGTAATGTGAAGTAAAGTTAAGTGAGAAATGTCTGCTTTTGCCCGTCTCAATAGGGAGTTTGTTTGACACAATAAGACCAGTTTAACAGTTGGATATTTTTTCACCGCAGTATTTAGTCTAAATCAATTATACAAGCTCATTCATCACTCTTGAATCAAAGTCGTATTAAACTCCAGTCTTCTCAAGTTGAAAGGGTAGAAAAGATAATTCTTGTTCGCTTTTCAGATTACATTATATAACAAATGGCACTAAAAGATTAAAATAACATTGACAGCGCGATTTCTCGTCCTCTGGTTGATATTTCAAAATGTTTTAAAATAATCTTTACCTAAACAAATTCAAGTTTATTATATCTCGCCAAGGCCATCACTACTGAAAGATTGAAATCAAAATTATGCATCCAAAAAAACATTTCTAAATATGGTACTGCCTAGGTAACTCTTATTTTCCAACATGGAATTGCGTAATATCTTATTTCTTGTTTATATTATAGAACCTTTTTCTTCATTCTTAAGTCATTTTTCCAAATTTTACTCTGTTAATTTGTTATTACATAACTTGACATCAATTTTAATTTGTTTTAGAAACTTGTTGCCAAGTGTTTTAAAAATTTTTCTTCTGAAACTTTCACACAAGTTAATATTGAATACTTTCTTAATTCTTCCATGTATATTGCCCTTATTAACTTTTATATGATTTAAAATATGTACATTTATTTTACATTTTTGTTGTTGTTATTGTTGTTGTTGGTAAGTTGTATGCAATTGAAGAGAAATCACAAAATAAATGAAAAAATCTTATTCGATTAAATTTATTATTGTTGCTTTAATAGAGATTCAGTATTGGATTTGTACATAAAATCGATTATAACGGTTATATAATTGTAATGATTTAAAAAATTTTTTAGAACGATTTTACCCGATATTTGAACATCCGAGTAATAACAGTTATCAACATTCATAAACTTTAAATTCAATGGTTAGTCGAATATCCTTTTAGATAAATTCTATAGTGACAATTAAGAATTTCATGGAAATACGTTTTAGTAAGTGAGGTGATAGGGGTTAAATTAACTCGCTTTAGAAACCCGTTTAAACTTACTGAAATTTAGAATTATTTAGAGTAAACATCTTTAGGATTCATATAATAAAAAGAGATGAAACCAAATGGTGGAGACCAGAATATTTATATCACAACGCGTGATATTATGAATACATTTAATGATTTCAAGAATACCATCATGAAATTTGTGTAAATAAACCATAAATTGAACAACATCAGAACTAGGACTAATGAATCAAAACTATTCATACCAGTACGTAGTATATACGAAATAAAGATTAATTTAATTACCAAATGTTAAACTTTCATTTTGAGTTCCATAAGTGATTAACAGTAAAAGTAATTATTTCTTTAAGCCTATTTACGTAAGCAATTACTCGTTAACTACAAGTTGTTGTCAGTATTATAAATAACTGATCTATTATTATTACCATTACTATTATCGTGATTATACGATAATAACTGACGGAAATTGAGGTAAACAATGGTTCTGAAAAACAAAATAAGGATATATATTAAACAGCTTGCTACAAAATATGTTGAGGAATTAAGAATATCTTGTGATTATTGATAATGTTACCAAAAAAACGTTTTAAAGGTGAATGTAAATTCACTGTTTCGAATATAGAATGTAGCATTTAGAATTCAAAGATAACATATTGTACCGGTAAACACAATCAAGAAGATAACTTTGATAAAATAATTTTTGACAGTTGAACTGTATTAGTTGAACACTAACATTTATGCCATAAGTATCTTCATCACAATATCATCATTATTACTTACTTTACTTACTTACGCCTAATATCATCATTATAGACATGTATTATGATTAACTTGTACAACTCATAAGACAAGGGTAGAGTTAAAATTTATGACTACAGTTATAACAGTGCTATATCTATCTACCAAATTAAACTTCCATGCTCTGAAATAACATACATTAAAACGGAACTCTAGTGAGAAATGTATTAATTGGAGAGTCAGTAAAATAATAGGATGTAGAAAGAGGAGGTTAAATGTTAAGAAAATAAAATCTCTTTTAATTAGAACAAGCTCAGGCGCAAGTTCGATAATGCAATAGGTCTCCGGAAAAAAAAAACAGTCCCACCTACTACGATACGAGTATTTTCTTTGAGTTTTTTAAGGATGAACATCCCTTGTTTTATTTCTGCTTCAAAAACGTGAATTTCTTCGGTAGACAACTTTTAACAATAGATAATGTATATTCCTTCAAACAGACAACTTTCTATAAAATAACTGATACTACAAATAGTTTGTATACACTTTTCATTGTCCAAATGGAATAATTAATTATATTGCATGGTTTGTTTTATTTGACATCCCATTCTTACTAAGAAAAGAGAAACAGTTTATTATTTTCGTTATATGTTGAGCATATCATTTGATTTTATCAGTACATCCAAATATTCCAGTATCACTACATTCATTCATTATTTATTTAAGCATGTAAACAAAGAATGGGTATAATTGAGACATTAACAAAAAATGAAATGAAAGTTTAATTGAAGACTATATTACATTGGACCTTCTACAACACCACAATCTGATCATCGACACGCGCAAACGGAGGCTAGTAGACGGAAACACTAATTTGTCCGTTTGCGTAACTTCCTTTTCTGGTTGCAGATTATCCCCAGTCACAGTTAAGCATATGATCGACCCACTTTATCAGCCACTACTCGATAAGTACCCTGGGATACAACAAACTCAACCGAAACTACCGTGTGTAACCAGCAATGTTACACATCACATCACGACTACAGGACCACCTGTATTCTCTAAAGCACGACGACTAGCTCCTGAAAAGCTAAGGTTAGCGAAAAACGAATTCGATCACATGATAGATTTAGGAATCATACGACCGTCAAATAGCCCTTATGCATCTCCGTTGCACATGGTCCCTAAAAAGGACAGCAACGATTGGCGTCCAACTGGTGACTATCGGCGATTGAACGCGAAAACCATTCCCGGTCGTTACCCGTTGCCTCACATTCACGATTTGACAGCTACCTTGAAAGGTACAACTGTTTTTTCGAAAATCGACTTGGTTAAAGCGTATAACCAAATCCCTATGGCTACTGACGACATTCCGAAAACAGCTATCATAACTCCCTTCGGACTCTATGAATTTTTGCGAATGCCTTTCGGTCTACGAAATGCTGCTCAAACATTCCAAAGATTCATAGACGACGTTTTTCGAGGTCTCAACTTCGTACATGCGTATGTTGACGACTGTCTAATCGCAAGTCCGGACAGAGAAACACATCTCAAGCATCTGGATCTTGTTTTCGAACGACTACAAAAACATGGCATAACTGTAAACGTTCAGAAATGCCAATTCGGAACCGACTCGTTAGACTTTCTGGGACACACTATCGATGCTCAAGGCATTCGACCTCTTAGGACCAAAGTGGTGGCCATTCTGGATTACCCAGAACCGACAAACGTCAAGCAATTACGCACGTTTAACGGCCTCGTAAGTTTCTATAGACGTTTCATACCGAAATGCGCATTACTCATGAAACCTCTTACCGACCAACTTCGTGGAAATGCGAAATCCATTAATTTGGACGACAACGCACGAAAAGCATTCTCCACAATTAAGGAACTGATCGCTAAAGCAACAATGCTCGCACATCAGGACACCGAAGCACCCATTAGTATCGCAGTAGACGCATCCGACTCGGCAATCGGGGGAGTCCTACAACAATGGGTTAACAACTCATGGCAACCCTTGGCATTTTTCTCTAGAAGGTTGCTAGACACCGAATCGAGGTACAGCACATTCGGTAGGGAACTCCTAGCTATGTATTGTGCTGTACGACATTTTCAACACTATATCGAAGGCCGTGAATTCACTCTTTTCACGGACCATAAACCGCTCACTTTCTCGTTAAGCTCTCCTTCAGACAAGTACTCTCTCCGTGAGTCTCGACAACTGGACTACATTTCGCAGTTTACTTCAGACATTCAACACATCTCTGGAGCAAACAATGTAGTTGCAGACGCCTTATCTCGCATAACTTCCTTGAACAGTTTCCAAGGAATCGACCTTCTTAAACTCGCCCAGCTTCAAAAAGAAGACATTGATCTTCAGCACGAGTTATCGTCTACAACCACCAAGCTACGCATCAAACAGATGGGAACAGGTAAGGAAACCTTACTTTGTGACACATCTACAGGTAGGGATCGCCCAATCGTGCCTAAACATTATCGACGCAATGTCTTCAATACATTGCACAAACTTTCTCATCCAGGTGTTCGTGCAACCATCAAGCTTATAGCAGAACGGTATTGCTGGCCTGGCATGAATAAAGACGTGAGGGAGTGGGCACGCTCCTGTGTAAGCTGCCAAAAATCTAAGGTTATCAGACACAATAAATGTCCCCTGGGCTCGTTTAAAACTCCCGATGCTCGTTTCGACCATGTTCATCTGGATTTGGTAGGACCTTTACCAGATTCAAATGGATACTCTTATCTTTTAACCTGCGTAGACCGTTTCACTCGATGGCCAGAAGCAGTACCTATTAAGGACATCACTGCTGAAACAGTGGCCCGCACCCTCGTCGAACGATGGGTAGCGAACTTCGGCTGCCCTTCAACCATCACTACAGACCGCGGACGTCAGTTTGAATCTGATCTTTTCCGTCGTCTGACCACACTTTTAGGAACCACTCGCTTCCGAACGACTGCCTACCACCCACAAGCAAACGGGTTGGTAGAACGTTTTCACCGACAACTAAAAGCTTCACTATCAGCTGCAAACGTTTCACAGTGGACCGACGCTCTTCCACTCGTCTTACTAGGTATCCGCAATGCAGTGAAAGCTGACATTGGATACACTGCGTCTCAACTCGTTTATGGAACGACACTTCGACTTCCAGGAGAATTCGTGGATCCTTCATCCTCTTCAATGAACATGGATCTAACCTCCTACACGAACAGGCTTACAAACGCAATGCGTTCAGTTAAACCTGCTTCCACTCGACCTCAATCAACTGATGTTTTCGTCCAACCTGACTTACGATATAGTACACACGTTTTCGTTCGTCGAGACTCGCATCGACGACTATTCGAATCAGCATACGAAAGACCCTTCAAAGTTCTTCAACGTGAATCTAAGTACTATATAGTCGATAAGAACGGAACCAACGATAGCATCAGCATCGATCGCTTAAAAGCAGCGTATTTAGAAGGAAATCCTATCTACGTGGATTTTCCTTCGGTACAATCGAACGACACGACTCCGACACTTATAATACCTCATCCGACAACCAACACACACGATGATACTTCGACAGTATCCGAAAATAAACGTAAAACGACGCGTTCTGGAAGAAGGGTGAGATTTCCAGAACATTTAAACGACTATTGCACGTAAGGCACTTCTCGACATTTTATATTATTTTTTTAAAAAAAACAATTTTAATATGCTTATATATTTTTATTTCTATTTAAAAAAAAAACAAAACAAAAAAAACAAATTTTTTTAAACGCTATTACGTGTTCATGAGTTTATTTTCCATTTTTTTTCCGCCGACATTGTGTTTTTACGCACATACGAGTGTATTTCGACATGCACTTACATTTTCTTTTTCTTTTCCAGGACGGCTGGAAAAGAACGATGACGTTTATGAGGATCCGAAATTTTCATTGTACATTTTCTTTTTTACTATGTTGTACCTCCGTCCCATATAGTAAGGAAAGACGACCAGACGCTGCTAAATTTAGTAAGCTATCAGAAGAGTGTTTACCAACGACAAACTCGTTGGGTTTAAACTTCTGGCTGGCCACGTCTTAGGGTCGTCACTGCCCCACTAGGGAGGGAGTGATCTGTAGCGGTAAATAAATCCCCAAAATAAATAGCACTGTAAGTTTTCGACATTGGATGCTGACCATATGTTTTAGTGGACTCATCTAGCTGAAGGCGCTCGGTCAGGCATCCGCACCAGATCACGTGTGGTAACGCCGTGCTCAACATCAACCGCAATCGCTAGCCAGATTAGATCAGAGAATTCCGATATATTGGTCATCGCCAAATATACTATTCCGATCTCCTCGACTCTGTCTTTTGATTTCTCTGGGTGGGAACGAAATACATTAGGTGTTACTGGTAGAAGCGTTGCCAAACACTGAATACCTGTGACATCATCAACATAAAAATTGTTTCCTAATAACAAGTATATCAAAAGATTGTAGTCAGACTTAAATAAAGCGCATGCATCCGTAGAATACGATAAATTCGGTATAGTTCGTCGCTTCCTCTTCAACTACAAACAAGCACCTTCAAGTTTTATTGAAAATATTCCCCGAAATCTGAAGCTATGAAGACAGAACAGGGGACACAAACTGGATACAATGTGTGCATTTTAAGTAATCAGTAAATGATGCAGTCCTCCCTTATTAAGATTCCCGGAATCAATAAGTAGTAAATGACCTAAACATGATGTTTGCATCGAGGAAAGTGTATATGATTAACATACAACTACCATGATCACAGATACAATCAGCATGATAACTAAACATTAACATTTTATTATAAAACCACTGGTAATTACAATCACATGAGTTTTATTCAACATGTCATTTTCGTCCTTAATCTCTCATATTTTTGTTAAATTACGTACTAAAATTACTTCAAATATTCTACAATCATTATTCCGATCATTTTTTTTAAGACTGTTAAAATTATGATTTTCAATGTCATTTAAATTTTAGACAACTTATAGTTTAATAGTTGAGTTCATGAGTCAATTAAAGTTAGATCACTATGGAAAACCTGGAAGCACTGGACGACCGTTTCGTCCTAGTATGGGACTCTTTATAGTTTATTAATGGACAATTCATTCCTTAAAATTTCAATTATGTTAACATTTTAAACCAATCAAATTTATTAGGTTATATGCAACTGAATAGAAATTAATGAAATACAATGAATCCAATGTATTTTGTAAATATTTTCATTTTTAATTTGTTTACATTTTTCAACGAAACTAATCGCATCAAACCAGATTTCTTCATCTTGTTAAAAATAATCGAACAGATACTTAATTCATGTCAAAAACCACATTTGATAATAGATTTGTAATTTAGTCTGTCTAACTTAGATATTCTATCAAGTTTTTGATGAATCAGATTAGTTTTTTCTTGTTTCTGCAATAGATTTTATGATAACGTCACACACACACACACACACTCTTATATTCAACAGAAGCTAAATGCAAGCAATTCAAGACAATCTAATTTCTGAAATTAATTATCGTATATAAATTTTTTACAAGATAAAAGGAAAATTAGATAGTTATGGAAAAAAAGCGAATCATACAAAAGTATTATTATATGTATAGAAATACTTCAAATACTCAAATATTTTTTGATTGAGATCATGGATCGATCAATGTTAGACCACCATGGAAAACCTGAAAGTATTGGACAGCCGTTTTGTCCTATTGTGGGACTCTTCAGCAGTGCGCATTCACGATCCCGCTCGCAGGATTCGAACCCAGGGTCTTCGATCTCTCACGTGAACGTTTAACCTCCAGACCACTGAATCAGAATCCAACGGTGCTAATGTCTAACCTCAACCAATCCACGAAATTGCGCCACCATCTTCCATTGTACTGAGGTAGATACCTGTCTCTACCCAACACGGATTAATTAAAACTTTATCAAATGATTGATTTCACCTCATTAAACATGACCTGTCATCGGTAGATTAAATGAAATTTTTACCATATATTAACCTTATACATATGTTTCATTATGTGAGAAACAGGTATATTTATGGCAGTGATTCATCGTTTAATTAATTATATAACGGTATAATTGATAATTGATCTAAATTATTCAAAAACATGCTGGTAAAGAACTAATTGAAAGTATTTTAACATTAATGAAAAGTAATTTATTTTAATGATGTTAAACAATATTTGTTTGAAAATTTTCAAGCAATCCTTTTAATAAAGACAAGTTATGTATTGCCTAGTAAAGTAGACAGAAGCGTTTAGGCAGTGAATGATGAGGAAGATTTATAGATCAGGTGAATACTTTTAATGAAGTTGTATTCTCCAAGCTGGATATATTCATTACATAATCATCTGTCATTTCTTTAATTGATTGGGCGATTCAACATACAAAAAAAAATTATAAGCGAATCTACCATATCAAGCTTTCCGGTGTAACAAAGCATCTATGAACTTAATAGTGAGTACTAGGAATTGTTAAAAGTTCCAAACAAGAATGCACAAAAATATTTAAAGTATTACGTAACCGAAACTTTATTGTTAGAGACTAACTACATAAGAAATATAAAAATGGAATTTTAATAAGACTATAATAAGGAGAGAATAACATAAACAAACAAATGAATTAACTTACAAAATGTAAGTCAATACTCCAACCGCCCACATATCTGTTGCAAAAGTTATCGGATCGAAATTGACTATTTCTGGAGCTGTTTATAGTATGAAAAGAGAGAAGAGGTAGAAATTAATCATAATGATTAGATTAAAAAACTGAATTAGGATATTATGACGACGATAATAAAACAAATATCTTTGATTCAGCTTGTATTGGTTATTTAAATCTTCTCATTGACGTTGAATACTGCAAATGGTCAGTCTCTTTTGGGATATGTGGATCGTATGCGGATTGTCTCGATAGTGCTTTAAGTCACAATCATTATAAATAGAGAAAGATGGTGGCTAGAAGTGGAATCCAGGATCCGCATTTCATCCTATTTAAGACTCATCAGTTGGATGTCCCAGCAAGCCAGAGTTTATGTTCACTCCGGGACTGACTGAGTTCAGTCCTAAACGTCAATGGGAGGCTTCGAATGTCCAATAAAAGATGAATTAAAACTCATATCATCGTAAAAGCTAGTGGCTATCTGGAATCAGTAGCTAAGTGGATAACGTGATGGAGTTTGAAGCGAACAGCACAGAGTTTGAGTCCCGGAGTGGACATAAACTCTGAGATGCACGTACATTCAGCTGATCAGTCACAAATAGGACGAAATGCGTGTGCTGGATTCCGCTGCTTGCCATCATCGATCTCTGCTTACAATATTTTTTATTATTATTGGTGTTTATTAGTAATATAATAATCATCTGTCCTATAACCAGAATAAAATGGAAACGGATAATGTACTAACTGTAACACAACGTAAAAATTTTCGAAAGCGAGTCTATATAATTCATTGTTAAACAACTGTGCAATATATGTAAAGCTTAGATCGCAAAGTATTACGATATGCCTCTGCAGCAGAACATCACAGCAAAAACAAAGTTATATTTAGATGCAGTAAAGTACCGAAAATTGTACTATCTAATTACGTTTACGTTAGTCAACTTCATAGATATGCTAAAATATTGGCATGTAGGATTAAGTTCGAGGAAACATATAAAGTTGAAGAGGACAAAACGAATATCAGACTAGAAAATTGGTATGAGTTATTCAAAGTCTCTACAACAGATGTAGAGAGCTAAACAAAATATGGTGACATTTAATTTGGTACAAGTATTTTAAAAGTATTCAATATACATGTAGAACAACTTTCTTCATCTAACCAGATTTATTTTCAAATTGCTTACAACAAATATTTGTACTTCTATTTTCACTCATTAATTTACTAAGAACGTTTCTAAGATCAACAGCGTTATTAGATTAGATAGTTTTGTCATTCGTATTAGTAAATATCTTCAAATTTTTATGTGTAACCAAAACAATCAGGTAGAAACCATATATAATTTCAAAAATTACACACTTCTTATCAAAAGATGTTACTTCTAAACAACACTAAAAAGAACAGAAATTGGTAGTTAATGTTAAAAACTGGGATTAATTAGTAGCTTATACTAATTCTGAGAAAAACTTTTCATTCTCGTCAATACTGCAAAAATAAACGACAATATAAGTTTGTATCCGCAGTTGAAAAAAACAACAATAAAACATGTAACGAGTGGAGAAATATTGACAATTAACTTAATATTGATCAACTGAGAAATTGCCTACAAGGTTTAAGTGTCCTATGCGGATAATAATAATAATAATAATAATAATAATAACATTAATAATAATAAACATACGAACGATGAATTTACACAGACGGAATAATCGATTTGTATGTGTATGTGCATCTGTATGTACATGCGTGTACACAGTAGGTTTGTGTATATTTGTATTAATTGGCAAAAGAAGTGTGTTTATGTGTACGTGCATAATTAATTTCACAAAATTGAGACTTTTTCAATTTTGTCTTAAATATAACAGGATATTATGTGGTTATTAGAGTTTATTTTATGAGTCAGACAGGGAAATACGGAAAAAAATTCATAGTTTTATTACCGAAGTGTTCATAATAGCTGATAGACGGTCATTTATGGACGAACCAATGAAATTAGGGATAGCAAGTTTTGGATTTGGGTGCAAAATACATTTATATAAATAGCATTTTGACATTATAGCTGATGTCAATTAGTGATGAAATTTTTTACATAGATCAACAAAAACGTAGAACTTCGTACGTACGTACATCAGTTCGAGTTGCCATACTACATTAGCACAGAGATGTATTTGTCGATTCAAATCACATAGTGGTAGAGGTAGTAGAAGTATAAGCAGTAGTCGGAAAGATTAGGATTTGAAGATGTTATTCAAGGAGTATAATCCAGTGAAATGGATTTAGAAAGAAAAAAAAGAAAGGGACGTGAAGAATTCAGAAGATTAGAATTTGGGAGAACATAAAGAGTGGATGCACATGCACCATTGCAAACGATTTTGAGCCATGTCATTCAAAGTCTCTAACCATCGGTTGCTATCGTCTCGCGGATCCCAATCAGGTATTCTATACCTACCAAAATGGCTCAGTCCACTTGTCAGTGACTTCATGGATTTGTGTCATGTTTTGGTTTGACCGCCCCTAGCTTTCTTCCAACCTACTTCTACACCACAAAACATCGCTCATCGGGACAGTCGGTGGTTGGGCATACGTAACATATGTCCCATCTAATTCCAAATTTTAATACTAATTCCTCACATTAACTTATAATTCTTTTTTGACACTGGTAAGTTGATGACTTGTCTCAAGGTCACTATAGTGTTGCTCAAAGGTCATTCACAAATTATAGTCCCACCAAAAATATATTCCAATCGAATATGTTTGGGTAGAAACTACTGTAAAGATTAATTGAAAATGGTTTCTTACTTTTAAAAATAATCAAAGAGGAACTGTTGGAAAGCTAATTTATTTTTAGAATGAAAAAATAGAAGTTCGAATCAACATGTTAACGATATGTATTTTTCTTTTAGATCATCATATACATTTGCAATAAATGTATTTCTGAATTAGTCAGATTAACCAATCTTGGATACTGAAATAAAAATACATTTAAGAATGTTGCAATAAAGTCTCATAACTGCTGAAGTTACTCAGCTGCTAAGAACCAGACCAGTTGAAGTTACATTAGGATATATGGTACAGTAGTTTGAATTATAGTTACTAAACAAATGAGAGAAACACTGCAGACTATAACTATAATCAAATGACTATTAACTTCAAAATTATAATCATATATTTCAAACGTTGTATGACGAACTGGTGACAGGTTAGCATCCTTTAAAAGCTTTGTACTTAACAGCCAGTCAGTCACATGCAACGTAGAGAATGAAACATATGTGCATTGGTTCAAGTTTCCCTATTCTGTTAGCAAAACGAGATAAAGTTACAAGACAAATCTATAAGTAGTAGAAGTAGTAACAGTATCAATAGTAGTAGAAAATATAAAACACAAAAGATATTATTGATAGAGCAAATATGGATTCGTGGAATCAGAAAACCGTAAGATAATGTACGAATTTGAGATCCAAGTAAAAGCAAAGAATAAATACATTCACGCCATTGCGAACAGCTCTAAACCATTTCATCCAACACCTCCAACCACTGGTTACGATAATCATGCCGACTCTAACCAGGTAGTCTCTACTTGATTATACGGTTGAGTCCGATTGTCAATGATTTCATTAACTGATGCCATTGTTTTGATCTGACCACCCATAACTTTATTTCAAACTACTCCTATACCATACAACACCGCCCGACGAAGTAGGCGGTAGTTTTGTATGCTGCATACATGTCTCAACCAAGTGTAGTGACCGACACGTTCAACTACTCCACTCTCTACCGTTAGCTAAGGTGTTGATCCAAACCAGTCCCAAGAAGATTTCGGATTTAGAGGCAGAGAATCAAATCTCAAATATGGTTTCATTGTTGTTTAAAGTGGTGAGAAGATTCTGAAAATTATCAGTCTTCAGTAACCTGGGGCATATTATCTGCGTATTCTAAGTCAACAAGTGACTTTGCTTATGGGAGACCAATTCTTGAAAAGTTAGACGACGAGAGTGTTTTCGCTAAAAGAAAGTCTATGACAAAGTTAAACAAAAATGAGGGAAGTGGAAAACTGAAGTTGACGGCACTGATGACAGTTCGCCATAACCTCAAACTTAATCAGCAGTATTTGAGTAAAGAGCTTGCATAAGGTTGATTGCTTTCGTTTGTATGACTTTTAATGACAGATACTGCCATAGAACATCTTGATCAACAGAGTCAAACTTTTCCTTAACGTCGAGGAACATAGCTATAGCTTGACGTCGGGAGGTACAATTATGTTTCAAGACCTGACGAACGGTGAATATCTCGTTTACACATTCACGTCCGGATCTGAAACCAGCCTGGTCTACTATAAAATCACTTCACTTCGGAGAACACCACATCTAAAAGTAGTTTGTTGACATAATATTGACACTTTCAAAATGGACAAATACACAACTGAAAGTGATAACTAAACTTCAATCAAACCAAACGGGCAGATAAACAAGAAACAATTATATGGTGTACTGCCAAATGTAAATGTACTTTAAAATAACTTAAGAAGGAGAAATAAACAATCAAAGCGGATAATAACAATGAGGATAATAATGAAAAGAACATGGAGAAACATGACTAGAAAAAGTCAGACAAGATGAAGACAACAAATGTATGAGAAACATTGATGATGATAATAAACTGTTTTTTATCATCAGTAAGATAATAAATAAACAGATAAATTTGTGCAATTACTATCGACATTAGAGTTGAGATGGTGAAGAAGATTTGTAACTCAGATGAATGATTTAGGTGTTTTGTTTTTCGAGCTGGATGGTTTGGTCGTGGACCTTTCATTGTTCAGAAAAACAATGACAGGTTAAAGGTAAAAAAATAATCATTTGAGAACGAGGTCGACAGGACAAGATGTAAGTGGATGAGTTCGAACACATCACTTCTACCTAAAGTTTGTGCTGATATTCAGAAGAACAATGAAAGATCCACTACCGAACCATCCAGCTCAGAGAATAGAATTTCATAACTTCAAAGCTATTTTATTCAAAAGGACTATCTATGCTGTCCTTAATAATTTAGGTTACTTGATCACTTGTTTACAGATTAAACAATGGGAATTTTAGAAAATCGAAATAATGTTGGTCGTAATTTATGATTCAAAATTGATTAATCCGTGGCATAGAAAAGAATAAAATATTAATTAATTGAAATGATATTACGATTAACCTGGTCGATGGTTTTTATGATAAAAAAATACTCTCAGGCTCTTCAAGCCATATTATCTATTAGTAATACAACATAGCGTAGAGTAGATACCTATTAAATGTATATTTCATTCGTAAATTTATTCTTAATTTATTTACGTAGATATAAAAAATGACGAGTGTAGAGTTTTGCACAAAAGTATATCGATTCCAGTTGGTAGAACTGTCAACAGTTAAGGCAAATACTCAGATAAACTAGATGAGGAACCCAAGTGGGTAATGAATTAATAAGCGCAAAGTAATATGTTTAAAGGGAATATAAAAAAAGATATATCAAGATCAATATAAGTGGAGAGCTTGATACGTTATCATTCGAACTGATACCGATTGAACTTTACATATGAAGCATAAATGTTTCTAAATGACTCAAATAAACGTTTACTAACATCAAAGGTTGGAAAGATATTCTACTTTAGTCAACACATTAGAGTTGACGGTTGCTTTGCACGTATAGCCATTGTTCTAACTCCGAACTTCATTCATTGATTTGTATTCTTGAATATCAATTATTTAAAGTAAGAGTTCATTACTTAACGATTCAGTTATAATCAGCTGATGCTTTAAATAAATACGATACAGTTGAAAAAAATGAAAGTTTATGGTAAACAAATAAGAAAGTCTACCCACATGTTTTCTTTTCCTGATATGACTTGGTGATTTTTTTTCCGAATGATAATTGTAATAATACGAACTAATAGTGTTGTGCATCGTAACATTTTATTTACCTAATCTTTTCCAACTGAATAACAGAAAAACTATTTCCTGAGTTGTACTGAGACACTATTTAAATTAAAGTGCAATGCTGGCTAGTAAATGTGTAGGTTGGAAACAAACCTAGATGAGATTAACCTAAGGGTAGGATTAGTCTGTGAAAGCAATGACTATTAGCCTAAGGAGTTTAAGAGAGTATGAAGGTTAAACACTATCGATGACTGAAGACGTAAGATAATAAGGTTTAAAATCAATGGCAGTGATATAGAAGCACTAATTCTTCATCTCCGTCTAAAGCTTGAACGTTGCATATTCCAATATCATTAATTCACTAAATTCATGTATTTATTTCAACTTTTTCCCTTTGAAACTTCACCTACTGTATAGTTATTTTCATTCGAGCTAATTTCCTTTGATGGTAATTATGCAAAATGTATCAATTAGGATTGCTACCAATTTGTGTCCGATCTTGTATCATTTTATATTAATTTTTCTGGTTGGTTTACTAAAATATTGTGAAACCTTTGAAAAACGTTATGGCTAACAAGTACATAGATGTGTACAGGTTGAGAATTGATATCCAATAATGTTAATATTATCATCAGTAAAGTAGAAGCAGATAAAATCGTAATTGAGAAGATTTAATGGTTAAGATCATGAGTCATTTGAAGCTAGACCACGATGAAAAACCTGAAAGCACTGGACGGCTGTTTCGTCCTATTGTGGGACTCCTCAGCAATGAGCATTATATAATAAATATTGTGAAGAATTGTTAAACATGAGTGTATTTATTAACTAAATACAACTGATTAACCCCCAGATTAGTAGGCAAAATATGAGTTTAATTTGAGTTGGTTCTCTTTACCTTAACCGTATTGGTTGTTTGAATCTTCCCATCGATGGTTAGAACTGCAATTGATCAGTCTCTTTTTGAATATGGGCATCCTGTGCAGATTGCCTCAATATCACTATTGAGTCACAAGCATTACAAACAAAGATCGATGGAAACGCGCATGCTGATTTTCACTGATAGCCACCATCTATCTCTGCTTATAAGTAATTTTATAATTATAAAATTTCAGGATTAAAAATATAACTAACACAGTATTCTTGAAACTGTAGTTAACAGCACCAAAATAATAATAGACAAATATCTCGTCAAAACATTATAGTTTAAATGGATCTTTGAAAATATATACTATACATGAGATGAATAGTGAAACGCATCGTTATAATACCAGTATCAATAATAATACGAAACACTAAATATAGAAAATATCGTTCAAAAAGAATGAATGAATTCATGAAGTCGATTTCAAATCATATCACTTAGCAATTTCCCGCTATTGACATATATATGTATATAAATATGTAATGGTAAGAGGGAAAGAGAGAGAGATTAACTGGTTACGTTTAATTTCTGAATAATAATTTTACCCATTTTCTTTGAAAATAATTCAATATTGTAGACTGTGGCTATATATACAATGCCAATATAATAAAAAGTCAATATTGTTTAACTACTAAACACGTTAATGGTTATGATTTTTATTTACTTTTTTCCCGTGATATAACGTCTATAACAAAACATGTAAGATATTTAACATGAAAACAAAAACTAAGAGTAGCTGAAACCTGGATACAGGACAATTTATAATAGAAAAGAAAGCAATCAACTATTAGTTCTGAATAAACAAATCAATTCATACGATTATATTATCCATTAAACATGTTTTTATATATACATACACAAATGTCTTACAAATTTCTCCCATCCCCTCCTTTCCCTACCCCATCCATTCATTTTATTAACAATCCATCAATCAATTCATTTAATGAAAAAAAATTTTTTTCAGATATTCTTAATTCTGAAGAAAAGATAAACATTATAACACTAACATAATATAATAGAAAATGCCTAAAAGGAGGACAAACGTAAAAGATCAAGCAGTAATAATAATAATAATGATTATTATTATTATTATTGTCTTACACAAATAATCAAGGTATCTATTACTAATAAACATAAACATTAATCCAATATAAAAGGGAAGAGAAAAGAATGAGAAATATAAATGTAAAGCAAAATTTAAGACGATATTAATGTAAACTAGTGAAGTACAATATACATATATGTACTTATCCATACATAAATACACACAGTCATTCATATGCATTTGACAATAAACGAACTTCAAATATTAGATAATATTGATAAGAAATAAGTACAGTAGATATTTGACTTCTACTGTATGTTTATGTAGAGAAAAAAATAGACAAACAGAATTGATGTTTTACGATTACTAAGTTTTTCAGAAGTAAATATTTAATGAATCCAAAAGAATGAAATATAATTCTGTTCTTTTACATTAAACTTAAAGAAAGTATTCATAAGGCATACAACAAAAAGTTTTCTCTAGAATATACCTTTATGTTAAGTAGTGCACTGGAGTTAAATAATACAGAATCGATTAATTTCAGAAAAAAATTTTTGTGCATTTATGTTTGATATAAGAAATAGGAATGTTGCCACGATGATACGACCAATAAAAGTCTAACCATATGATATGTTCCATGACTTGTATGTTTATTTGTGAACGATTGAATCATTTCGTAATTGCAGTTTCATGATTGAATAGCTTTTATGGATAAGTGGGATTTTTCTTTTGCCAAAATAAATTCAATTAGATGAGCTGGTTTTGCGGAGATTGTATTATCCTGTAGGTGGTATTCATCATGAATCGATCACATTTAATGTACTACTGAACATCAAGAAAGACTGGATAACTGTTATATCCTAGTATCGAAATCCTCCGGAGTACGCTTAAACATTAGACAACTGAACTGGTCACATTTACTTATTAAATAGTCACCACCAGACCTAGAGATGTTGGGTTCGATCCCAGGCGAAATCGTGGTTATTTAATATTGGTAAGTCTCGAACTAAGAGGAAACATGTGTCCAGCCTTCTGTGGTTTTCAATGGGACTTAAAACGAGACCAATTCACGGCGAATACTACATCAAGAATATATTTAATTAGTTGGCCATTTTTTATTCACTGAAATATATTCAGTTAGGATTCGGGGTTTAGTTGCATAAGTGAATTTAATCATTACTTCATTCCGTTTAAATCAACATTAGACTAATATTTATTTCTTACATATTGTAACAATCAATGATCTCATCATAAAAAAAAACTACAAATATATAACACTGACAATAGACCCATGAATAAACTGAGTTCTAAAAGGACTATTTTGATCGACATATTTACCAGCCAAAAACGTCTGATCACCCCCTACCAGTTTAGTCATCCAACTCATCACATCTCAGAGTTCTTGTACTACATTGAACTATTATTATCATAAATACTATCAGTATTATTGTTACCATTATTAAGATTACTATACCATTTTTTGTGTAATCACTGTCTATTTGCACATGACTCTTGTGGCTGCGCTTGTGTCATGATATCACTTGCTTATTCTGTTAGTAAGAAACATGATCATGAACAGTGAACTTGATTCACACGAAATCATATTTTATTTACTAAGTCAATACGTATATAGAAGACTTAGCTTAAGCAAAATAGAATCCATTCACTTCATTTCTCAATGTTATAACTTTATAAAGCCTTATACATTTACAGAATTGAATAACTGTTATCAGTTCAAGTTACAAAACTTTGTCATATATCATAAGTGTGAATGATCATACATTAAACAACACAAAGTGTTATTAAAATATAAATAGAATAAGGACCGAACACTTCACTCAAAATCGAAATGATAGAGACATCTCTATAGAGATAGTTAGAAATTTAAGTCCTTCATGTTTCAATAGATTTAAGAGAAACTTTATAATTGGTTGTATCTGATATTACCACGAAACATTGACATAAATCAGCTATCGAATGCTATCATAGACCACGAAAAGAAGTTGATTAAGCACAAATCCCTCATACTATGGTGTATACTGCTTATGCTGATAGATATAAGTAGTATGCAGCAGCAGTCGGAAGTGAAATATCTGCTAACAGAATATTGAATTGAAGAGGACAGGAATGGGAACACAGAGCAATTGTAATAACAACAGAATTGAAAGGATGAAAAAGTATATACAGAAAAAATGAAGGAAGATGTGTAAATAATGTATTTAATGTATGGTTTCCGCATTTTACAAAGGCACTGTGTAATTTCGCTTAAAAAGTAGATTGGCTTTCCCTACCGGGGTTCTCGTCAGGTATGAAGCGATTAAAACGTGACTAAACAGAAAATCCTGGTATCATGAAAATGACACTAATAACTTAATCGAAGTTTCCCATATACCTAATTACATACTAATAGGTCTTGATGATCCTTCCTTACCAAGTATTCCTCCTAAATGGAGCTAGATATGAAGTTTAAAGGCGGGATCATACGTATCTGTGCGTTTTAGTTTCTACTATTTACAGCGAGATAACGGTTACAATGAAGCGGGATACGACTATACTTTGATTACTATAGGGTGATATTACTTGCAAACTCATCTTTTCGTGGAATAAATCTATTTATCAATAATAAATTAGACCAGTGGCTAGACGATTCGAAATATCTAGTGCTGGCCAGAACTACAGTTATGACCAAATAACTATGAACCCATTAATCAATTACTACACCAGTTGAGCTATGAAGTTTTATCACTTAGAGACTCCAATCATACATAATTGGTGCTTATCATCTGAAAATTCTTATATGAAGGAAACAGCAAAGCAAAATCAGTAACCATGTTAGGAAATTTAATAAACATGAAACAGCGAAATAAATTAATGAGTTTATAATTTTAGAAATTAAATACCCTAATACACATATTTTATTGTTTGCGACCACTAAAATTTCTTTGTTAATGTTGTATACCTAAGTGTATATATTCTACTAAAGAACAAGCTAAAGTCTGAATTAATAATATTCCTATACAAAATAAATACAAATAAGAGTACGAATGTTTGTATAAAATGAGTGTTATTTATCGTTGCATAGTTAATTCAAAACACTACATTTATGTTGTGTAATGATAGAAAATAACCAAAAGTGAATAAATGAACTGAAACATTCTTTCTGATGAGAAAAAAATTTAGATAATAAAGAAGACTAGACTTGATTATGAATCAATATTCAATGAAGCCTATCAATGATAAGCTTTAGATACTTCGTTACCTTTTACATTCATAAGGTCTAAACAATAATCACATGTAAGTCGAGTAGAAATATTAGTCTATGGAAAGCCTCTAAAGTTAAAAATAGTAATCAGAAAAGTAGAGTAAATTAACAATTGTAGAAGTTAGTTCAATCAATCTTACATTGAAATATAGCTGGTTCTAATTTCATGCTGTTTAATATTTAGAATTGATTGGATCCTATCAGTTAAGTTTGTAAAATGGCTTCCACTTCGAGCAATGAACCATCTCAAGGGATCTAAGAAGTTGTATATGGCTTCCAATCAGATGCATTTAGTTACCTGACAGTGTACGAATACTTTTTTTATCCATAAATTGTTTGTTTGTTCATGAAAGCCATTCCTCATTACTTATATTGAATTAGTTACCTAAACTTTTATGAAGCTTTGATAATGCCGATTAATCAGCCAAAGTGGATATAGAACGTGGTTCATCATCAGAGTGACATGCAATTGATAAGGTGAATAAAAAAAGGAATCAATCTAGTTGCACTATCAATGATAATAAGAAAGACTAAGTAAATAGAACATTACTTAAGAATAAAAAGTGAATTTGTGTAATAAAAGGTATGGGACAACATTAGAACCGAAAACCTATGAAGAGATAAGGATTAATCTTAAATCTTTGTTTAATCACCCCTAGATTCGTTCCAATTTACCTCAACCCTGGACACCATTAGGAGTTGAAGCATGGTATGACTATGTACAGTATGATCTTATGTTAGTATTAACTAGTCAATATAGCCATGATAACAAGATGGTATTTTATTAATTTTTTGTTTTGTTTTAATGAATCAAAAAGTATAAAATATCACATTAACCAACAAAAAAGAGAGAAAATATATCGGTGTTAATGAAAACATTATTTAACAAGAACTTATTCTCAAATAATAACAGAAACCGGATTTTCTTAAAAATCAATCATATTAAAAAGAAAAAAAAACAAACACTAGTAGAATCTAACATTTTTAAATCCTACAAAATGTATTTATGTAGGCAAATGCTCATAAATCAACTCTTATTATATAATACCAAAATTACATATATGATAAATTGTCATAGTTAATAACTGTATAAATTCAGTATTACAATTTTACATGAATATATATATATAGGCAAACATATATAGGCACGGATACATTGGTTTATCTTTTTTTTATAAAAAAAAGTCTCAAATGTGTAGAAATCCCAATGTCAAAAATAGTAGATGATTACACTAATTTCCCATTTAAACAATCAGTAAAAATCTCAACATCATAAATAATATTTAAGGCGGGAAAAAAAGCTTGAAAAAGTTCAACAGAAAAATATTTATTAGTATAGTGGAGTTTACAGAGATTGTACGATTTTCATAGTTTGCATCATGGACTAATATTAACCAGATAAAGATTCAAAACTAAAAAAAGCACTGAACCATTGTTTTGTTTTAATATAAGACTCTTCATCCACAACCCCAATGAGACAGTTTACAGTCGTTACAAATAATTTTTTTGTTTGAACAAGATAAACCTTGGAGACAGTTAAAGGTTATCTCGTAATAAATGCTGTTAATTTACAATACTTATTAGAGTAAAATGAAATTGACGTCCTGATAAATAATAGTTTACTTTAATGGTAGTACATTCTTATTGATGATGAGATGAAAATGTTGATAGAAGTTGTTCTGTCAATGAATACAGCATGAATGATTAAAAATTAATAATATGACAAATATGAACTCTAAGTAATTTATTATGCATGTAGATACAAATATATATATATATATATATATATATATATATATATATAACACTACCGTAAAAAAGACTATTTCGTAAGTTTAATATAATAAACAGATAAAAAAGAAACACAACTACGAATATCATAACACAATTCCAAGACTATTGACAATTATAAGGGAAAATGAGAAAAACCGCAGAAAATTCTCGAAATATAATCACATAAATATGGCAAGAGTAACCCTTATATGAGAATCAATCCAAGTATTGTTTACATAAGATACCTTCGCTTGATATCAAGTGGTATGATTCATTACTATTACTAGCGTTTTGAAAAACGAAATCGTTTTATGGAAAGATTATTTATTAAACTAAGGCACTGATTATAATATCATTAATGATTTGAAATCTACAATTTTATACTCGCTTAACTTTTCAGGATAATATGGCTATTATTGATTACCGGTATTCATAGTACCTGGTTACTAGTATTATTTGTTCAAAGTTAATAATGCAGGGCCAATTAAAGAAATACAAACAGTTTTAACAAGAAGTTTTCACCTATAACTAATACAACTGAACGGTGAAAGTTGCTCGACCCTTGGTAGTTTATAATCAAAAATATTAATATTAAACCTAGTGCAAAGGGGCACTGTTCCAAGCTGTCACGGCTTACATAAGTAAGTGCAATGAAAGGAAATAAACAAAAAACGTGGTGAAATAGTAATAATGATAACACTAACATTAGTGAACAACTGAAAGGAATAAGAAACAAATATATTTGGCCAGTATCAACTGTTAACATAATCATTGCCGTTGTATTACTTTTAATCTTTCTGACACTTGGACCTGGTTTTGTCAATAATATTTATACAAGTTATTGGTAGCATGAATGTAAACGAAATTTCCTTTTCAAAAGTCTGAACAGATTTCATTTTATGCCGATACAGTTATGATATTGATGCACCTACATGGACTGATGCAACCAAAAAATTGTTGTATTTTTCGACAATAAATCTACCTAAGATTGGTGAGAAATGTCATTATTAAGTTGATCAAAATTTTGAAATCCTGACAAAGAAGCAATTTAGATGCATTCATCGTATACAATTGTTTCTGTCTGTTAATTCAAAATATCAGTAGGGTTACGATCATCACTTCTTCAACTGTCCCATTAATCATACAATGGAGAGTCCTTGAAGAAACGAATGATAGAGATGTACATCTGTTGGCTTTTTGACTTCATTATAAGGATAACATTATGCGATACAGTTTAGGCTAATGAAATTGTAGTTAATCAGTTAAGAATTAGCGTTTAAAAGCACAATATATGCTGAGTACGCTAAATTAATTAAATAAGATAGGAAATTTTATAAATTATATTAGTCAAAACAATCATTTTTGAACTCTTATTTATTGAAATAAACACACATAAGAATAGGACTCCAATGCTGTCTCTTTATCTTAGTTTTATCATGGTGCTTAACATTTTCTAAAAAAATATATTTTTTCCTTTTTATAGACGTCGTCAGTCAGTCAGCTACAACGTAGGACCAGGCACATATATGCATCGGTTCAAGTTGCCATACCTGACTAGCACAGCAAGATGAACACCGGATTCACAGAAGTAGTCAACTCAATGGTAGTAATGTATTGAAAAAGATTGCGTATAGGGATATATTACAGGAAGAACGAATTAGTTGGTATGAAGTAATTTTAATCTCACAGTTTGAGGGAGGATAAAGAGTGTATACACCTACACCATTGTGGTCGATTCTGAGCCATGTCACTCAGAGTCTTCAACCATTGATTACGATAGTCACGTGGACCCCAACCAAGTAGTCTGCATCTACCAACATGACTAAGACTAGAAGTTAGTGATTCCAAGGACTGATGACACGTTTTGGTTTGGCCACCTCTAAGTTTCTTCCAACCATCCCCAACACTAGTCAGCATTGCGCGTCGTGGTAATTGTGTTCAGGCATACGTAACACGTGGCCCAACTATCTCAGTCGATGAAGATTCACAACCTCAACAACTCATTTACAATCATTCCCTAATACCCTGAATATAACCTCACTATTACTTACCCGATGATCCCAGTAGATGCGAGCAATATTTCTAAGACATTTGTGATAAAAGACTAGCAAGTTACGAGAATCTTCTACTTTTAATGACCACGTTTCGCAGCCTTAAAGTGAAAAAGGACGAACTGCTGATCAATATACTCGTCCCTTAATTGATAGATGGATATCTCGCCTTCTCCATAGGTGACGTAAGTTGGCAAAAGTCAGACGAGCTCTTCGAATCCGTGCAGAGATTTCGTTGGACACCAACCCATTGGGGCTGATCAGACCTCCGAGAAACGTGAAGTTGTCGACGCGTTCGACTACTTCACTCCCTATCCTTAGTTCAGCTTTTGACGCAGGCCAGTCCTGAAGCAACTACTTGCATTAAGAGGGGAAGAAACGCATTCGAAACATCCTGGCATTGTTTCTCAGTGCTACCAGAAGACTCCGAATTTTATAAGCATCTTCACTGAACAGGGCTATGTCATCTGCGTATTCCAAGTCGACCTCCTGGAAGAGTTAAATGCTGCTTTTAAGTCAAGAAAAACTATCATTGTTGGACGCCGATAACCATGCCTGTGTTCTAAAATTTGACGAATGGTGAATATGTGGTCGATACAGCCACGATCAGGTCTGAAGCCAGCCTGATTTCCTCGTGTTTGCAGTTCACGAGTCTGATAATTATTGAGGCTTACATTTTAGACACTATACTAGTCAAACTAATCCCCCCATTGTTACCATGGGATGATTTTAAGCCCTTCTTATACATTGGGACAATCAGTGGTTGTGACCAGTCAGATGGGACTACGTCCAACTTCCAGATTTGAGCTTAAATATTAGTCAAACTAATCGTTGAAATTGGACCACCATACTTAAAGACCTCTGAAGCCAATCCATCTGGACCAGCTGCTCTCCATCGTTTCAGATTAGCTATAGCTTTTTGAACTTCAACTAGAATGGGGGCGCCTACTTCAATGTTCCATTAAGGCTATTTGGGAATGGTGGCTAGTGGTAGAATACCTGAAGGCCAGCTGAACTGCTCCTCAAAGTGTTCCGCCCATCGTTCTACATGTCTGGGCTGAGAGCAGATAAGAGTGTCGTCTTTTTCCGAGATAGTTTAACTTACACTTGAATTCTTAATTCCATTTTCCTTTATTAGTCTGAAAATCTGTCTGGTTTTACCTACAGCCGCTGCCTTTTCCATCTCTTTTGCTTTCGTTGCCCACCACTATTCACGGTCATTCCTTAGACTTTTGGTTAACCTAGATCCGACTTGTTTTCGCTCTTTATTGTGTTCATACCCTGATTAAATGAGTTTACGAGAATCCATCAGTGCAATAGACTTAGTAGAAATCCATTGCTTTTTCGTGACCCTTTGATTTGAATCACTAATAGATGTGTCTGCTGTTTCCACAGCTGTTCGTACATCTTTCCAAGCAACATCTGGGCCAGCCTTGTTCTCAGAACTACCTAAGTGTGACTTCAGTTGTTTCTGGAATCTACTTTCGGCTTTCTCGTCACAGAATTAAACTCTATTGGGTCTTTTTAATGTGATTTTTCCGCATCCAGTGAGGCGCAAGCAAATGCGTGCTCGTACTAAAGCAATATCAGAATCTAAACATGTACTCCAGAACGAGCGGCAGTCTTCTATCGAACTATATGGTCTAGTTGAGTCCATCGTTGGTTTGATGCTGGTGGTCGCCATGTAAGCCGATGTCTCTCCTCATGCTGAAAATTAGTACTTGCTAAAAATAAGCTATCGCCTGAGAACAGTTGCAGCAGACGATCACCATTATCTGTTCGTTGAGCCGGAATATTAAAATACCCACCTAAATGTCGTTTTGTTTCGTTTATGCTACCTACCTGGGCATTAAAGTCATCTGCTACGAGTACTACGTCTGAGCGTTCAGCTTTATGAACAAGTTCAGAAGGCTTCCTGTAAAACTCATCATTCAATTCATCCGGGCCGCAGTCAGTGAGCGCTTAGGCAGAAACGACAAAAAGGCAACGACGTCTATCTCTATCCTTCCGAGTTCTTACGGAGCCTTTTAGCCAAACAACACATTGGGGACTGTAGGCGGGGATCCATTCTAATTGTTCTTGTTCTGTGCTCATACTTAGCGCTACGCATACACCTACCAGTCCATGAGAACTAGCCATCGAGTCGCCAGATACACGGAGAGTGTATCTTGTTGGCTCTCCGTTTTGCCGAGGTGAAGTCAAGTGAATGACCACACTGGGACCCTGTATGTGTGTTTCGGAGACACAGCATACATCAATAGTACTAGATTCTAGGGTTTTAGCTAAGGAGGCCTGCTGACCGATTTGACACAGGGCGCGTATGTTGAAGGCTCCAATCTGTAGTTTGGAGAGAGGTTTCAGTGGACTTTGGAGAGTGTTTCGCGCACTAGAATCATTGGCCATGGTGACACTTGAGGAGGAAGTCAAAAGAGGAAGTTTAGATTTGAAAGTCGATGTAGGAGGAATAATAGGAATTGAACAGGGGGAATGAATATGAATACAGTGATTTTGAGTGCTGTTTGAAGTATGAGGGCAGTTATCACTTCCCGGTTGCCAACACTGTGGAAGGGTTCTTATGGAGGTACCTGAAAAGGAAATTGGATTAGAGGTTGTTTTAGTGACCTGAGAGCGTGACCTCAGTTTCCAAGAGACAACTGCTCGAGGTCGGTCACACAAGACGTTTTTGTGAGTTATTTTCGTGTTAGTTCCGTACTTGTTGAGACCTTACCGCCGGAGACGGATATCCGTGGGATAAGGCGAGGTGTGCATTTCTAGGGTCGATCTTTTCTAACTCCACCCCTCCTTGTGAGAAGGTAGCATCGCTGTTATTCTGGTTGCATGAAGGAAACACCTTACTGCCATCACACCTCCGTACAGTCAGCAGTACGACTTCGCCCTCAGACCTTGGGTTTGCTGCTTTTAGTCTTGTCGTTCTTCAACCGACCTACCTGGTATGCTAGGACATTGAGGGGCGATTGTTCCAGCCAGTATAGCTCGACTGGTTCATCGCGATAGTCAAGCCCGGCCACCACGTCAAGGTAGCAGCAACGGTCGAGTCGATAAACAAACATTCTCACCTACTGAATAATATTCGGTGTAGTAGTTCGTATTAATTTTACATAATTTAATACTATGAACACTTATGCTACTACAGTACTAACAATAAAGGTATTAATAAACTTAAATCCATAGTTCTACTCAAAAAAATTCTACATGCTTTAAGATATAAGTGCTAAGGAAAAAGAAGTGGAATGTGAAAATGATATAACAGAAAAATAAGGAGAAAAGAGTAAAAAGTTAAATTTATTTATAGGGAAAAATGTCCTTGTGAATGTTTACTCAGGATGACTAAAGTTAACATAGTCAAGTAGCATTTATAAAAATAGAAGATATATGCACGGTATAAACTACATAATAATTACACTGATGAAACGAATGATGAATTCAAGATTATCGTCTTTGAACAAACTGGAAAAAGACAATCATAATAACGAAATAATCATTCGAGGCAAATAAAAATTGTGCCATAAACACCCATCTAGCCGATGAAGACTGTGAGATAGTTTGAATAAATAGAAACCATGTAAAGTTATGAAAATATCCCTAAGTTAATTTGTACAGAAACATAAGTGTTGGAAACCATTGCGTCTAAATAAACTCAGTTATAGTAGTAAGTAATCATTTCTACTTGATTAAAAAGAACAATGAATTAATTTATGAAGCTATTGATAGTCAATTCACAATATGTATGAGATTTAGAGTTTTAAACTGGGATTTACTATGCAAGTATTCTTCATTTTAGTATCATACACCTTTATTTTCTGTTTCTCTATCCTCCAATTCATTATTGTATTTCCGCCTTGTCGATTTTTACTACACTTATGCTTGAGAAGTTTAGAGGTATCAAGCACAAATTAAAACAACTTTTTTTGCTCCTTAAACTGTATTTTAATGTCTTCTAAGAATGACGACTGTTTGGCATTAAACTAAACTATAAAATGCTCAAAATTATTTTAACATATAATCAAATTGCCCCACCATTTGGAGGAATACAAAATACAAACTTTTGGTCCCATTTTATAAATCAAAGCTACGATTAATAATTTGGTACGTGAAAACAGTAAGTTTTATTGAATGTGCGTTATTATTGGGATTTCTGAGTCAAGACAGCAAAGCAAAGAATATATCAAAATGCAGACTAGCTGAGTTCCGCTAATTGACATTAAAGGATTTTAAGGACCTTTATTTGATCAAATTAATCCAGAAATATCGGTTTATACTGTTCAACATTTCCCGTGCATAAAATATCCAGCAAATATGATTACTATTTCAAAAGAAGACAGAAATTTTATAGGTAAATAACTACATCACCTAATTGATGATCTTAAACTCATATCCAACACTTGAATGAATTTTTTGGATTTTGAAGTACCATTTGATAAAACATGACACAATATGAAAAGGAAATCATTGGCTTTAATTCTTTCATTTTTATCTGCAGTTAAGGAAAATGCAGGTTTCCAGAAGATAAACGTGTACCATGCATAATTTGTCGTCATTATGTAGGATAACTTGAAATCTACCTTTCTCATCAAGTTAATTCTGTGTTTAAAAAGTGGTTACAGTCTTTGATGGGAATTTGTAACCTTATTTAGTAACTACAAATGTTAAGCTTATAATTTGGTTAGCTACTACAGTCTATTTATCTGAAACTTTATGGCTGATAGAAAGTGTAGTCTCATTTATTTGTTTTATTTTCATAAAATTCTGATCATAAATTGAATCAACCTTTACCTGTAGCATTAAAAATATGGATCCGCTTACCACAGAATTCCGGTGTTCCTGCCATATCTTGAAAGCTTTCATTTGGATTTAGCACTCTAGCTAGGCCAAAATCAATAATTTTTATCTTTCTGGATGCCAGATCTTCGATCATTATATTCTCAGGCTAAAAATCAAGATTTCATCACTTAGTATATTGGAAGAGATAAAAATAAAAAGCATGAACGATAGTGAAAAATTATGCAAAATTACCTTCAAATCCAAGTGAACAATACCCAAACCATGCATATGTTGGACACCCAAAAGAATTTGCTGGACAAAATTTGAAGCCTCCTCCTCTGATAAACGCTCACAATCGGCTACGCGTGCAAACAGTTCCCCACCAGTTACTCTAATAAGAATTAAAAACCAGCATGAATAAATGTTATTATATTTAGATAGACAGTTATCAATCATAAGCAAATTAAGACCTGGAACAAACATTCATCAGCACAAGTCGTCACATTTAGGAGCCTATTGCTTCGCATCAATTGTCTCCCAAACAGATAAACATATGGACATTTATGATAACACCTGAGTTATTAGAGTAAAACGGTTGGTCTAACTGTAAAAAACAAGGAATCACGTCTTCATTTAACTTCAAACTCGGTAACACGTACTTTGATTTCGGTAGCCGGGTAGTAACAATAACCCATCTACGGTGTGGTTCAAAGTCAAGTAAATAAACTTGTACTTATTGTGGCAGTTATGTTATAAACCAAAAGATGCAGTATGAAAGAAGGGCTCAAATATTGCAGCTCTTAACATTCTTCAATACTTACCAATAATTGCCATCGTTTCATTTCCCACCTTATTTTTTCATCACTAGTGCAATATAAAAAAATTAATTCACATTTCAGAAATAATTATTAACTACTGGATGGATTAAAACAAGTGAAAAAATGATAGACCTTAAATTCACTTGACATTATGTGAAAGTGTATTTGAGTCAGTGATCATGGCAGTATGTCGAAACACAACTTGACAATAACTGGGAACCAATGTATTTCCTTAACTGTTAACAAACACCAATTATACAGAATAAGAAGAGTTGAACAGAGTTTTAAAACCCTATATTATTAAGTTTTATTTTACTAACTTAGCAGTACTTTAAGTAAAAACGAGAATGTTGTTCAATTCTTAAAAAAGCTCAAACGTTAACTCTATGTACCCGCATTGGAAAAGTATTTAACTGCTGATGCATCTGCAACACTAAAGAAAAACGTCAAGATATCAGTTGACTATTGTCTCATTCACAAGTGATTCAGTCAACAATATACTGCATTTAGAAGCCATGAGAGATAGCAGTAACTGACAAGGGAAAATGTAAGAGAGTTTAGGAAAACAGCCGCAACAAATTAAATATGCAATATGCCTAAAGCGTCAGTTCTTTCCATTTACTGGTCGGATATGATTAAAACAGCTTGGCCATGATCGTAAGTGTCAGCAATTGCCAAACGCATTTAAAAGCCTGCTTAGCTACTAATTTGTATGGTCTTTGTAATTTAACTTTTAAAAGTGTGATGTATCAGGAGATAACAATGGACTAAAATTACCTTTTGTCATATGAAAAAAAATTTAAGAACCAGTAAGAACACAAAAAATGAGTCTTCCGCAGATATGGAGAGAAATCCTTGTTCTGTCAGTCTCCAAGAAGAGCCGGAGTAATAAATTTGACTGATTTGTTTATAAATGTGCTATCAGTTGTATCAAAACACTGGCTCCCACTACAATTTACATATGGGAAAGGTAAGTCGAACAGAACTGGGAACATTATGAATCGAATATTGGATGACTTAACTCAAGCCCTGAACATAATCACAATTACTGACACAGTGAACTATTTGCATAATCTTAGCGGACGTTTTGGTGGAACAGTTAAAAAGCCAGTTAATAGACTATCAAAATTCGACCGCTAGATTTGCGTTTAAATCTTGAAAAGAAACACATGCACATACTTGTCTTGCAATCAAAACATTACATAGGATTACCTATATCAGGTAAGATAAAGTAAACAATGAATAGTATAACTACAGTTAAAGTTATGAAGTCATATACATGTAATCACACCACTAACTAACTTAAACACTAAAAGGTCAGTTACGGCAGTCAGCACAGAGCCCATCTCGAGCTACAACCAGTACAGGTAAGTCCCACTCACTGCCTTCTCGTGGCGGGGGTGTTGTTTACGAAATTCAGAGGACGAAAAACGAACATCAGGCACTTTAACCGGGTTGGTGGACACGGAGAGTCCACCTATGGGAGTTGGAAAACCCTAATTCCAAAACAGTGGTGTACATGGGCTCCAGTATCCTGAAAGAACAAATGGTATATGAACCAATCGTTGGTCACTGGCTACCATGGGACTGCATCTCCTTACGTTGCTCCACTGCCTTGTGGATCAGACCTTCAGGTCGAAGACTCCCGTTGTGGCCCTCTAAGAAAACCACCTGCTTCGGTTTGGGCACCCAGGCAGTACCACAGCTCTCACGAATATCAAATAAGGTCTGTGTGGCGCATATGTATTTGGTGCCTCCTTGTATCAATATATATGTGTTAAAATAAATGAATAAATACTCCCAGTCCCAAGCTCAGGTAAAGGAGGGTTGGGAACGGAGGTTACAACCCCAGAGGAGACCAGTATTTGTTGATAAAGCTTCAAAACTACATAACGCTTAAAACAGGTGTCTGGATGCATAAGAAATGAATGTCTTATTCAATTATTTAGGTAAAGTATGGTCAGGATCACTTTGTGAGCGAAGAAACATAGGCCATTTTGATCTCATGCGATTCAGAACATTTCGTAAAATATACTAGTCTGGTTTTTGTGGACACATCATCCCCACAACGGGTTTTCACTAAATAATTAGGCCAGACAGTATGTGGTGATAAACAGATGAACAGATGACTAATCATTTCTTGACCTATAAATACACATTAAACACATCAGAGAAGTACAGACAATCAATAAGACGTAATAAGCGTCGAAAGGTTTGCTCCAAAATTCACAGGTGATGCAAAAGAATTCAGTTTGAGAAGTAAGCTGGCGCAATAAGCATAAACCATGGAAATTTTTAATAACAAACCCTAATAACTACTTCACACCACATATAAGGTACATTTTGCAGATAAGTGGAATAGTACGTAGTAAGAAAATATCTACCGGAAACAGCCCTAAACTGACAACAAATACTGTCCGCATCATCAGCGCTAAATTCAAATGATTTTTATTCGTACATACAAACATACAGATTAGTTTATACGAAGATAACTCAAAATGTCAATCCATAAAATACACATCATGATGAATTCATACTGGATCGCAAACTACTTACAAGTCCAAAATGAGTACGACGGAATCCTCCCGATAGAAAACTTCATGCAAATTGACAATATTTTCATGCTGTAAATTTGCTAAAATGAAAGCCTCACGGTCTATATCAGAAACGCTTGATCCATGAAGCCCTGTGTTAATCCGTTGCTTCATTATAAACTTGGCCGCATATTTCTTGTTCGAACTTTTACATACACAAAGATTGACGTCAGCGAAGTGTCCACTGATAATTCCTTATGAAGGATATAATTTGAACTTACTCTCCAATTTTCTGTTGTATATCGTACAAGTCCTCTAGGCGACCTTGATTAACATGAGGCTCCTAAAACATGACATTTCTTCGAAGAATATTCTACCTGACTTAGCAGAGGCATAATAATCAAACCATCGGATCAACGTTAAGACCAAACCTCGCGCACAGACGCTGAATTTTCTGTTACCAGCCTTTTTGACGGGTTGAAACAACACCTTGTCTTACATGGGATGACTAAAAATCGAATCAGAGTTCCATGGAGTTTTTATTGAATAAAAATGAAGTTTTCTGGACACTATAGAGGCCTTTACTTCCATAACCTACAATCGACAATGAAATACAATGTACATCTGGACGAAGCTTTTAATAACTGACCAGTACATTCTATGTATATTAACTATTGAGCATGTCCAGTAGATTTTCGTTTAAGGCCATACTACCCGAGATACAAGTTCGCAGTCTGTTGCTTAGTAGACAGGCTAGATTTCCATCCATCTATGAAATATTAAATACTATAAAAGATTCATTTAATAGATGAGTTTCAACTCTAAATTCTCGACACAAAAATTTGTGTTCGCTGCTGGAATGTGTCAGGATCGATGGTGTACGAGTAGAAAACAGTTGAAATTTGGAAGAAATATAAATGCACCTACTATCTAATTGTGAAGGAAAAAGAAGAATTCAATTTTTTAGAGAACGTCCGCAGATTTTCAATGATATTAAGATTCTTCCAGATAAAACACCATGCCAACGAAAAGCAGAAAGAGCTGTTTAAAGATCACCATAGTCAAACTCTCAAATGCATCATAATCCTAATGGTCGTAAAATTAAGTCTCACTTTAGGGGACATGTAACTTTACAAATATGCCACCACTGATAAGATCTGAATCTCCTAAAGTTCAGAATCCAGAAGAAAGCGATCCAGATGTAGGTGGTGTCCATACTCCTGAGAATGTTTATTTAGATCTAACTCTAAATAGTTGTGCTGCTGACGAATGAAATAACACAGTCCAAATCCCTATCAGTGCAACACACAGTTACAGTAACTTTGCAACGGATAACGAGAAAACTAGTCATAACATTTATACAACTGACCACACACTTAACGTCAATATATTCGAACCCTGCAAACCATTGCTAAGCCGAATCACCACCTCACGCGCCTGCAATCTCTTGCAGGACCAACGGCAGCCAACTCTGAAATTGTTAAGGAACTGTGGCTCGAATCGTTACCAGAACACACCCAACCAACGATCACGGCCCTGCTCGAGGACGCACCACTCAACCAGGTGGCACTCAAAGCAAACAAAATATTGGCAAGGACTAGCAACCGAGACAACTACATAGTTGCCTCAACGTCACGTTCGAGCGTGAAGAGGGACGCTAGTCACTTTCCGGCGCAAAGTGATAGGGATAGTTGTATTCATACACGTCTTAGCCTTCGAGACCGTTGCAATATATGCAAACCATACACCCCTGGAGTCAGATCACGGTCTCGGAAAGCCGCAACCACTCGCCCAACGAGGGCATCTTCCAAGCCACGCCAAAAAGCGGCTTCGGAAGCGAGTGGGGGTTGGTGCCGGTTTCACCGCTCCTTCGGGTCCGGTGCCCGCCGTTGTCGAGCCCCGTGCCCATACAAGGCGGGAAATTCTCAAGCCGACGAGTAAAAGCCGCCGTACTCGCCGATCTTCACCCCAGAGTGGTCGTTTATTTTATGCGCACGATTATCGCACGAACGCTAGGTACCTAGCAGATGCTGGTGCTGAAGTTTCTGTCGTCCCTCTTGGTAACAGTAAGTCACAAGCCACGACGCCTCGACTACACGCTGCGAATGGCTCAGCCACTCCTACCTATGGTCCACGACAACTCACGGTCAACCTGGGTAACCGACAACAGTGTCTGTGGACGTTCATCATTGCCAATGTTCCCACAGCCATACTTGATATCGATTTCCTACAGCACTACGGATAGCTAGTCGATTCACGTAGGCTGCAGCTAATCGACAGTTCGTCAAACAGCAAATTCATTGGCTTCAAAGCTCACACAAACGCGTATCGAATTTTAGGCACCTTTTATTCGCATGACGATATATTCCACGCTTTATTCGAGAAATTCCCCAAAATAACTTAACCACTCGAGGAGATTCCATCGGTGACCAATAGGGTAGTACACCACATAGTCACCCGCGGACCCCCAATCACGGCAAGACAACGCCGCCTGGCACCGGACAAGTTAGCTTTCGCTAAACGTGAGTTTGACAATTCAATAGCTACTGGTATTATTCGTCCTTCTCACAGTCCCTAAGCCTCACCTCTTCACATGGTGCGGAAAAGGAATGGGGTTAGTTGTAGACCATGTGGCGACTACCGGGCATTAAACGTGGTTACATGCTCTGATGGCTATCCCATCCCCCACATACATGACATCACGGCATCACTCAGGGGCACGACTACCTGTAAGATCCATTTTGAATGTTTTGTGTGTTGGTGAAAATCCCTCCATGTATATACTTGTACTTTGTTCCTATTGATCCCCTTAGTTGTACACTGTTGTCTTTTGATTACATTTGAATTGTTAATACTTGTATTTTTTATTATAGTTTTTGTTTTTCTTACGCATTCACTAAGTTTGTGTTTCTTCCTGAACTGCATCTGTGTTGTTTTACTTGACACTTGTTCTTGGCGGTAGCCATATTGGTTTGTTCCTCCTTTTGTGTGCGTTCTATCCAGTCAGGATAGAATAACGTTCATCTGTTGTGACTGGTAATTTCCCCCATATCTTTTATCAACTTCTTTATTTATTGTAATTTAGATTTGATTGATTGAACAATTATTGGTTGAATAGCCGGGTGGTAATATTGGTTTAGGTAACGATTTACCTATAAATTTATGATGAATTATAGAACCGCTATTTACCCGATTACTTGTTTTGATTTCGACGGGAGAGGGCGCGTGTCTAAAGTCCTCGGAAGGCTATTCTTCACCATCCAAACCGTAGTTTGGATCCTACATTACCTTTTCTAAGATCGATTTGGTACGAGCATATCATCAGATCCCAGTCGCTCTTGAATATATCGAGAAAACCGCTATCACGACTCCTTTTGATCTGTTTGAATTCCTACGAATGCCATTTAGATTACGGAATGCTGTTCAAACTTTCCGAAGGTTTATCGATAGCATATTACGAGACTTAGATTTTGTTCACGTCTATATTGATGACCTGCTCATTGCATCATCAAACGTAGATGAACATTATCAACATCTTATACTCTTATTCCAACGTCTTTCGGATAACGGAATAGTAGTCAAGCCGGACAAGTGCGAATTGGGCAAACCAGAAATAATGTTCTTGGGTCACATCATTAAGCAAGAGAGTATTTTACCATGCGAGGACAAAGTACGTGCAATAAGAGAGTACAACGTACCGTCCTCACTCATGGAACTGAAGGCATTTCTCGGTTTGGTTAACCTCTACAGTCGTTTCATCCCACACGCGGCACGAACGGTTACGACCATTAACCGATTTACTCCTCGATAATCCACGCAAATTGGAATTAAACGATGCAGCACGTACTGCATTTTCAGAGATCAAGACGACCCTGACTCAAGTCACACTCCTCGCTCATCCAGACCCATCAGCCACGATTAGTATAGTGGCTGATGCATCGGATTTTGCCGTAGGAGCCGTTATGCAACAGAACATCTTCGGTAGTTGGCAACCTCTCGAATTTTTCTCACGACCCCTTACTCCCACGGAGATGAGATATAGTGCTTTTGGTCGAGAGCTGCTAGCAGCCTACTGTGCCACCAAACATTTCCGGCACGCAGTAGAAGGTCGCCATTTCATCTTATTCACCGACCTCAAGCCTTTAACGTATGCTCTGCATGCCAAGTCTGACCGCTACTCACCACGAGAGTGCAGATATTTGGACTATATTTCCCAGTTCACGACAGACCTTCGTCACATTAAAGACGAGTCGAACTATGTTGCTGATGGTCTGCCACGTATTCAAGTGAATGAAGTTACTTCGCCGGTGCTCGATCTTCCTACTATGGCTGCCACTCAAGCAAACGACCCCTTTTGTACAGAAGGACCACAATCTACATCCCTTCAGTGCCAGGAAGTACCCCTAGCTACTAGCTCAGGTACTATCCTATGTGATACTTCTACCGGTCTTCCCCGACCTATCGTACACTCTGCTTACCGTCGTCTCGTTTTCGATGCCCTGCATGGTCTGTCTCATACAGGTATCGCAGCTACACTACGCCCCATCGCTGTTCGATACGTCTAGCCGTCGGCTCTACGTAAAAGACCTTCGGTGGCAACTCGAGGATCAACGACCGCTTCCTGTTCCTTCAACCATTTCATCCTACAATCTCACTTTTGCTGATCAGTCCTACTAACTAAACCGCTATCTATCGAAAATGTAAACCCTTTCTAGCGGGGGGCTCCCGTAGTGACCTACTTTTATCAAGAGAACGTGATTGGTTTAATGGAAACAATTATTATAATAACCAATTTTACCAGTGATTGTTTCACTGTACTTGTTTGTTTAACTGTAATAAAGACATCTATTGTTCTTCCGTCCTTTCTTCTTTCAATACCACGAGGTCAACAGCAAATATACTTCGCTACAACCTCCAATTGCCTCCTGATATCTGGTACGTAATCTTCTTGTACTGATGATCATGGACAAACGCGATGAGTTTCAATTAATTAGAGCACCACGGAGTTGTAACTCGTCATTTTCGCAGTAATTTTACTGATCTCGCCGGTCTCCCACATTGCCCAAACATCCCATGTATCTTTGTTGATTGTTACTATAGTTATTAGAAAGGACATCAGGTTCGTGGCTTCCTAGGAATCTCGTCCTTCACTATGAGGCGTCATAACTCTTCTAAATGAAGATCCTTCAACTTCCAGGACAGAGTCTGAATTTTTTGAATGATTTTATCTAGTCGGCGTTTTGTTGGCAAAGTTGTTTTCAGCGGGGTGGGGTTACCGAACTCATGTTCAACTCTGTTCATTAACCCTGGCCTAGGACCAGCTATAACCGTGGATTGGCTACAGGTGGAGTTAAACTTTTATATACGACACTTCAATATGGGTCATGTCACCACAATACCACTAGATAATATCTCTAAGTGGATCTGATAAAAATCCCACAAACATAATGTCAGTCAAATTTTGCATTCGCTCATTGCTCTTGAAGAGTATTGCTGGGGTTTTGTGCCTTAGTATAAAACATAGGTGTGAAGAAAGACAGTATCACCAAGACAATGACATTTTTAGGTGTATATTTGTACAGCTAGATGAATTCCGAGACATTTAATACTAAAAGTTCCTACTACAGTTAGCTCTAGCAGGCAAATTAGAAGTGACAGACAAATAAATGCTTGAAGACAGCAAACAAGTAAATCTACTCAACATACATGTTCATTGCCTGGCCACTAAAGTTGCGTAGACATTCACTTGCACTTTGAGTAAAGTAATGTAAAATGGACAAAGTCGTAGTTAGTAGATTTTTGAGTGGAAGATAAATGTTTGTAAAAAGAACCTTAGTCAGACAGAGAATGACCGAAAGTTACTATTTAGGACAATTTTCTCAATTATATATACACTATCCTTCCATTGTTTTAATTTTGCTTTAAAGCAAGCATTATGGTTCTTGGCTCTGGAGTTTATCGTATTGGCTCTAGTGTTGAGTTCGACTGGTGTGCTGTCGGCTGTGTCAAAGAACTTCGACGCCTGGGATGGAAAACAGTTATCATCAACTGTAATCCCGAAACTGTATCAACTGACTTTGATATGTGTGACCGACTCTATTTTGATGAACTATTGTGGTGTTTGAATTAACTAGTTATTCTTTTTACTTGTTGATTGCTCGATTTCGAATTATAAATACAACACATTCGTTCGTGCTCATCTAGTATTTCTTGATTCAATTGCGTTAATTCTGAGATTCCTAGTTCATACGATAATTCAAATACTTTCAAACATTATACTGGCGTCGCGAGCAGGGTCCTGTGATGGAAAAGTTAGATATTCATTCAACTTCTGAAGTTTTTGAGAACTACTTTGAAAGGTTTGAAATCTGGGCTATGGCCAAAGAAGATGATGAGGATGTTAATATTATAGCACATTTTCTCATATTCGTCGGAAAAGAAGCATATATCTTATTAAAAACTGGCTTTACCGGAAAATCCCATTTCGCTTCCTTACACAACACTCAAGGAACTACTACTAGACTATATCAAGTATGCAAATTTTGATTGCAGTAAAGGAGGGAAATTTCGTAAAATGATTCATCAGGACATCAAAAATTCTACTACATCGCGTCATCCCAATCCAGTGCATACTCAAGATTATGCAGATAATTCATTGAGGAGTTGCAGTGAATTTCACGAAGATTGGCACAAGTTTGGTCAGTGTTTGTCCTGTGGCAAGTTCCACTCTTTTAACTCATGTAAATTTCGTAATTCCAAGTGCTTTAAATATGGTGATATTGGACATATTCAGTCAGTCCGCAATAATAATGTTCATCTTATTGCAACTAATATTAAGTCTTGTAATTCTGATTCTATTAAGTCGAGTATTTTTAATGATCATTTATCTTTATCAACGATTTTAAACGTCAGTGTAGAGTCATATGACTCCGCCTATAGCTCTTCTAGGGTTACTGCCGGTTCCAAGCCCGGGTGAAGGAGGAGGGTTGGGCATGGGGTTAGCAACCCCACCCCGTAGAAAACTGACTCGCCAAAAACACGCTAACCAGAAAAAATAATTCAAACCATTTAAACTCTTCCCTGAGAGTTAGAAGGTCTTCATTTAGAAGAACTATGACGCCTCATGGTGAAAGCCGAGTTCTTTCGGAAGCCACGAGGCCGATGCCCCTTCTAGCAACCAGAGCAACAATTTTTATAGGTACATGGAACGTTCGAACAATGTGGGAAACCGGGAACACCAGTCAAATAGCCATGGAAATGAAAAGATACAATTTGGCAGTACTGGGAATCAGCGAAACTCATTGGACCCAAGCTGGACAGAAAAGACTAGCTACGGGAGAGATGCTGCTATACTCCGGTCATGAAGAGGAAAATGCTCCACACACTCAGGGAGTTGCTCTAATGCTGTCCAAAGTAGCACGAAATGCACTTGTAGGATGGGAATCTCACGGATCCAGAATCATCAAAGCATCATTCAAAACAAAGAAGGAGGGGATTTTAATGAATATTATCCAATGTTATGCACCCACCAATGATAGCAACGACGACATTAAATTGGTCATAGGAGGTACAATATTTCCACACAAACGTATACACAAGGCTACATGGATCTCACCGGACCACACCACAGAGAACCAAATAGATCATATTTGCATCAACAAAAAATTCCGAAGGACAATGGAAGATGTGAGAACCAGGAGAGGTGTTGACATAGCTTCAGATCACCACCTAGTTGTAGCCAATTTAAAACTGAAGCTAAAAAAGAACTGGACAACTGGACAAACAGCAATACAAAGGTTCAATACAGCCTTCCTTCGAGATACTAACAAAATCAACGAATTCAAGATAGCTCTCAACAACAGGTTCCAAGCCTTACAGGATCTACTATGGAGGACAACTGGAAAAGTATCAAAGAAGCATTAACTTCAACGTGTCAAGAGGTTCTGGGCCTAAAGAAACACCACCATAAGGAATGGATCTCTATAGAAACACTGGACAAGATCAAAGAAAGGAAGAACAAGAAGGCAGCAAGTTACAACAGCCGAACACGAGCAGAGAAAGTCCAAGCACAAGCCGAATACATAGAAGCAAACAAGCAAGTGAAGGGGAGCATTAGAACCGACAAGAAGAAGTACATGGAAGAACTAGCAACGACGGCGGAAAAAGCTGCTAGAGAAGGAAATATGAAACAGCTTTACGATACAACGAAGAAACTAGCAGGGAAATACAGTAAACCAGAGAGACAGGTCAAAGACAAAGAAGACAGACTAATCACTGAAATTCAAGAACAGCGGAACAGATGGGTAGAATACTTCGAGAAACCCCTGAATAGGCCGGCTCCAATGAATCCACCGGACATCGAAGCAGCACTCATAGATCTTCCTATATATGTCAATCCACCAACGACGGAAGAAATCAGAATGACCATCAAACAAATCAAGAGCGGGAAAGCAGTAGGACCCGACAACATACCAGCTGAAGCACTGAAGTCAGACATCGAAGCAACCACAAGCATGCTTTACCTTCTATTCAAAAAGATTTGTGAGGAGGAACAAGTGCCGATGGACTGGAAAGAAGGACACCTCATCAAGATTCCAAAGAAAAGAGATCTGAGCAAATGTGAAAACTACAGAGGCATTACACTACTGTCAATACCAGGGAAGGTCTTCAACAGAGTGTTGCTGAACCGGGTGTAAGATGCAGTAGACGCCCAACTTCGAGATCAACAACCTAGATTCCGTAAGGATCGATCGTGCACAGACCAAATTACGACACTACGGATCATCCTCGAACAATCAATTGAGTGGAACTCGTCACAATACATCAACTTCATTGATTATGAAAAGGCATTTGACAGTGTAGATAAGAGAACGTTATAGAAATTTCTTCGACACTACGGAGTTCCTGAGAAGATTGTCAATATTATCCGGAACTCATACGACGGACTACAGTGCAAAGTAGTGCATGGAGGACAACTGACAGACGCATTCCAAGTATGGACCGGAGTCAGACAAGGCTGTCTACTCTCTCCCTTCCTCTTTCTTCTGGTGGTCGACTGGATTATGAAGACCTCGACATCTGAAGGAAAACACGGAATACAATGGACAGCTCAGAACCAATTAGACGATTTGGACTTCGCAGATGACCTAGCCCTCCTATCGCATACACACGAACAGATTCAGATAAAGACAGCCAGTGTAGCAGCAGTCTCTGCATCAGTAGGCCTCAACATACACAAGGGGAAGACCAAGGTACTCAAATTCAAAACAGAGAACAGTAATCCAATCACACTTGATGGAGGGACTCTGGAAGATGTAGAATCCTTCACATATCTGGGAAGCATCATCGATGAACAAGGAGGCTCAGATGCAGACGTAAAGGCAAGGATTGGCAAAGCAAGGGTCGCATTCCTACAGTTGAGGAATATATGGAACTCAAAACAACTTTCAACCAATATCAAAGTGAGAATCTTCAATACCAACGTCAAGGCAGTCCTACTGTATCGAGCTGAAACTTGGAGAACTACAACAACCATCATCAAGAAAGTACAAGTATTTATAAATAGTTGTCTTTGCAAGATGCTCAACATCCATTGGCCGGATAGCATCAACAACAGCCTTTTGTGGGAGAGAACAAACCAGATTCCAACTGAATAGGAGATTAGGAAAAGACGATGGAAATGGATATGACATACATTACGCAGATCGTCAAACTGCATCACGAGACAAGCTCTATCTTGGAATCCTGAAGGGAAGCGGAAAAGAGGAAGGACAAAGAACACATTACGTCGGATAATAGAAGCAGATATGAAAAGGACGAATAACAACTGGAAGGAGCTGGAAATGATTGCCCAGGACAGGGTCGAATGGAGAATGCTGGTGGTTGGCCTATGCTCCTTCACGACGAGTAACAGGCGCAAGTAAGTAAGTAAGAGTCATATGGCAGCTCGGAGGTAAATCAAACTCAGAATCCTTGTGAGACAACGGTTTCTGATCAATCAATTTGTCATAATTCTCATATTATTGTATCAGGTATGGCTTTACCTAATGATTCACTTATTTCTGACGAAATTCCTTGCAAATCTAGAGGGAATATGTTGAGTGAACATAATTGTCATCGAAAACCTGATGTAGTTTTGATAGATGCTAATTTTTCTAACGATCCTTTACTCTGCAATGAATTTCTTAATAAATTCGAGGAAACTATTTCAGAAGAGTCAAAGCATGATGTCATACCAAATATTGTTTGTCCTCATAATTCATTTGTGTCTCGTGGGAAACTTGTTTAATGCGAAGCACGAGTACTAAATGACCTCGATTCTGATTAGAATTTGGATGATTTCATATCAACTGCTGTTCATCCTCATCACAAATCCACTTCCAATGTATACTCTAATCAATGTGAGAATTATGTTTTAAATGAAGCCACATTATTCATAACTAGGAGATATAAAGATCCAACATAGTGTTGAAAAATCTATCGTTTGAATTCTATATATTAATGATTTCAGTACAAAATCGACATGCTGATTGTATTCAATTTCAGGACCCAGATGAGTCTGTTCCGATTTCAGTTGTTAATTCTAATACTAATGAGTGTATTCTAGATAATACAGAGTTTTTATCCAATAAAATGTCGGACAGACTCAGGATGAACTTAAGAAGAAGACGTACAACCTATTACAGAAAATTATATTCCAATTTAAGCTGTGGCGTATGTAGTGTTTGAATTAACTAATGATTCTTTTGTACTTGTTGATTGCTCGATTTCGAATTATAAATACAATAAATTTATTCGTGCTCATCTAGTATTTCTTGATTCAATTGCGTTAATTCTGGGATCCCTAGTTCATACGATAATTCAAATACTTTCAAAAATTATAACTATCTCTAGATATATATGAGTAAGTCTCATATAATCCAATCATTTTAAGTAACTTGACGTTCTATTTCACAGAAATTGTACGTTTCTGAAAAAAGAGGTTTTCCAAGCAGTCCAGTTATTACTTAAGTGATTCGAATGAAACTCTGTACCTTAATTAAAAATTACCTTACTAGTTCGTTGCTATTTCACTAATTAAACAAATAAACGTCCTAACGACTTGTTAGTTCGTTTAGTAAGGTATTGTTGACAAAAAACAGTTACCATGTAGTATTGTGAGATCTGTATTCTTGGTGGCACTTTTAGTTCTCTGATGTCCTCAGAACTGTAATATATATATCGTAGTGTGCAGGTTGATCAGATGGCCGCAAATGCCTTTGAAGTAAATCTCCTGATGAGATGCGACTGATTTTCAGGTTGATGAACTTCCAACCACTTCAATTCAATCAGTTTGAATATACTATTAAAATATTATTTCAATATGCTTTTGGGTATCATTCTTTTTATACTCACTCAGTTGATGAAGTGAGGTTTACTATTCAGTATAAACAAAACGATATCCGGAACTGTGTTAAATGTGATGTGTTGCAGTTAGTGTTTCTTTATCGTCTTTTTCTCTTTAGTACAACTCAGTAGTTTGTACAGATTCATGTGTTTCATGTGTTTCAGAGATATTTATCTATCGGTTACCGCACAAACTTTACGATGGTCTTAAATATTCGTATTTTGTTTATTATCGTCTTTTACACTGGTAAATTTTATTTTTCAATAAAAAAACCTTTTCCAGCTGCAAACTAGTTTTCTTCTGAATTTCAGTAAGGTAAATGAATATAGAATGTAAAAACGTTTGATCGTTTCTTCAGCAACCCATGTTTAATATCACTTTACATTTTAGTTTCATACCGGTCATAGCGCGTCCACTTTTTGCCTTTCGAGTGAATCGAACAATACAATGCTTAGGCCCAAGATAGCTTTAGTACAATCTAAATGGACTTCAGGGAAATTTGGCACGATGATGATAATGAGCTATACATAGACGGCTTGAAGCTGCTGCAAAAATACAGGCCAGTTAGATCTGGTAAAGAGGTTGTTTCTCCCTATTCCACCAATTCAAAGCCTACAATTACTTTCTCTCAGGATCATAAACTTGGAACTTCTTTGGGATACTCCTTGACGAAGTTTCTATCGTCGACATAATGTAAATTTAATTCACTGGACATGATTTAAGTATGTCGCACTCAAACTTCGAAATAGAATATTGTTGTTTCTAAGCAATATGAATGGAGTAAACCTCCTTACAAGTCTTCAAATTCGATTTAATCCCCGGTTTTAAGAGACATTTACATGTGATTTAGACCGAGTTTAGTGTAGTGTTATACTGATTGCCCTCTATAATCAGTTTTTATCTGAGTCATAAGCTTATTGTTTTTTATAAGATCAAAAAGCATAACTACATATCCTACTGAATAGACGAAAGTGTCCCGTGTGTATTTGAGGACGAGTGCAAGGTTGAATGTTTGATGTGATCAATAAGATACGACTAGTAAATTATCACCATCTATGAACGCTTTGAGAGCCGTAACTACCGAAATCTTAATGTTTCGTTTGAACGCGAATGACGATATAATAAATCAATGTTTGTTAGATTGGAACAAAACGACGATTTCCGTATGAGGTACAAATCATTTTTGAATCGATCGTGTTAAAATGTAACTGATCACAAAAGTTTTACTTAGTGCAAGGTTTTAGTACAAAAGGCAATCAAATTAGGACAAAGATATAAATACTTTAGTCGTACAGACTGCACTACATATTTAAATGTTTTACTTTCACTAAACAATGTAATATACATTAAAAACAGTGGTTCATAAATAACTATTACGTACCTAAGAATCAATATGAATATTTCCGACGAAAAATTTGTAGATAATTTCTACAATTCTAAAGGGGATATCAAATTATAAAAAAAGCGTTAAACTCCTTCAGTTGTACGGATTGCACTACACATTTGAAGGTTAGACTAGCAATAAACAACGTACTGTACATTAAAAACAGTTATTAATAAATAACTATTATGTACCAGCGGATCAATATGAATATTTCCAACACAATGGGACCAAATATCTGTCTGAAAAGATTGGAGTAACCATTTTAACAGGCAACCGAAGAACAACAATGATTGACCATTCAACGCCTTAACCCTAAAGATCTCTATGTCTTCTTATTAACAAGAAGTATGGCCTAGCCCCAACAATGTGGCATGCTATTTACGAAGATTCAAAAAAGTGATTGTCTGACAGTGGATCATATATTATTTCATCACCACACTTTGATTCTCAGAGAACCCGTAACCCCACTTGACAATAAATGGAAGATTATGCAACTTCAAACTAAACCAGGCCCTTAGATGTTCCAGCCGGCCAATACGATTAGTGATTGCGGTCCCGATGTAGCATTTTCCACAACAGGTATCGTCAGATGTATTACTTTTCGCTGATTATGTGAATTTTTGTATAGAGATGAGTAACCAAGTGGATATACTGACATTTCAGGGGAATCTAACTCGACTTCAAAGTTGGGTAGATGATAACGGACTTATCTTTGACACTTCGAAGTTTGAATTAGTCCATCTGAGACATGTTGCGGACTACAGCTACAACTTAGGCGACTGCCCTCTAGAAGTATCCCAAGTTGGAAAAGATTTGTGGGTGCTGGTACCCTACGATTTGAGGTCTTACGCTAACTGTGACAAAAATGCCTTCCGAGCAAACCTTGCACTGGTAACGTTGAAGCGCATTTTTGGACAGTTTGACGGACGAACTTTCCATACAATCTTCAATAGTTTCATCCGTCCCCATTTAGAGTACGGAAACATAGTACTCCCCCTCATATACCCAGGTTCCTGCCTGGAGGATTTGGTGATCCCCTGCTACTAGACACGGAAGCCTGTTAAGCGAAAGCTTCTTCTATTCCGTCCACAACCATTTGAACCAATTGAACAGTTTCATCCGTCCCCGTGTAGAGTATGAAAACATAGTGTTTCCTCACTCACTCCAAATGTGTGTGGACACTCTGGAACGTATCCAACGACGAGTCACACAGTTAGTTCGGAGACTCAAATTCAAGCCTTATGAGGAGCGCCTTCGATCACTAAACCTTTACATTTTAGAGTTCAGGCGTCTTAGAGGTGACCTTTTAATAACTTACATAATTCTAAATACTTATGAACATCCACATTAACACCTACTTAAGCTCAATTCCAACACATACCTTAGGGGTAATACCCAGAAACAGGAAACAAAACTCAACAGAACGGATTGTAGACACATCTTTTACTCCGAAAGAGTAGTCACATGCTGGAATTCGCTACCGGCTGAGTTAGTTCAAGCGACTTCCCATAAGTCCTTTAAGAGAAAACTTGACATATTCTGAAGGACTAAGGATAGTATCTCACTATGACTCACCAACTTTGTTTCTTTTTCCTCTTTTATCGATAATATACATAGGTTCTTGCCTGTAGGTATTGGTGATCCACAGCCACTAGACACGGAATCCTGTTTAGCGAAAGCTTCTTCTATTCCGTCCACAACCATTTGAACCACTTTAACTAGTTATTTTGATGCATCAGGTTTATCAGCAAGAGATAATTTTGCAGGTTCTTATAGACTGAAGATTTTGTAAGGGCTAGAAGACTTCTGGATTATTGGGGTGGCTTCCACCTAGGAATGAGTCGACACTAGTCAATTTCCATGACATGTGTCTCTTCCCTATATTAATGAATAATAGAAACATACAGTAATTTTAATAAGACAGCATTGTTATTTTAACCGTTTTATTCTATTTTTAGTCCGTATTTTAAAGATATTCGTGACTGTAAACAGTAATTTTCTCAGATTGTTTGTTTAAAGTTACAAGGTCTTTGATGCACTTATTGCCGTTTTTTCAAACATCCGTCAACTTCCCGTGGTTGACGTTGGTGGATCAACTATGTCGAATAGTGACTGTGCTGGTGCTCTGGTATTAGAAGATGGTTCTGTATTCAATGGCTTCTTGTATGGTGCTAAGATTCCCCAGTCTGGGGAAGTGGTTTTTCAGACAGGAATGGTGGGTTATGTAGAATCCTTGACCGACCCATCATACCATTCCCAACTACTGGTACTAACGTATCCATCTATCGGTAAGCCGCCTTAACGTTTTCATCTCTCAGGTAATTATGGTGTTCCATCACCGGACGATGTTGATGAATGCGGTTTGCCTAGGTGGTTTGAATCAAGACAAATATATGCTAAAGGGCTAATTGTTTCTGAATTGTGTGAAGAGTTTTCTCACTTTTCAGCAGTCAAGTCACTTAGTCATTGGTTATATGAAAGTGGTGTTACGTGTATAAGTGGAATCGATACGCGATCCCTAACTCTGAAGCTTAGACAACATGGTATTTTGATTTTTATTGGTCGCTTGATGTTTTTAGGTACGCTTCTGGGGAAAATTATTCCCCTTTCACTACGTCCAGAAACATTGGATTGGATTGACCCTGCTAAAAACAATCTAGTTTCAGAAGTAAGCAGAACTGATATCAAAGTTTTCAACCCTCATGGTGATGTTCATATCGCTGCACTAGATTGCGGCATGAAGTTCAATCAAATACGTTGTTTTGTTAAGAGAGGTGCAAAGGTAAGGCTGTATTACGTTTGTGTGGAAGCCTATACTTCTGTTCTGTATTGGGTTATTTTTTTTGAAGACATTTCATATTTTAAGGTGTTTTGACGTTAAATGATTTATTTTTAGCAACTGTAGAGATAATGTAGCTCACTTTTGTACGATGATGTCAACCCATTAAAATTGGGGGACGAAGGGTATTTAATAGTGCTCCACCAGCATTTTTCACACAATGACAACGTATATAAACCAACTAGTGATTACAGTGTTTGGTACGCACTGCTCAGTCAGTTTCTAGTTGTCCTAGTTCCTTTCATAGTTTTCATCAGATATTAGCATTTGTATTCAAAGCTGTTTCACTTAAAAAGTCTTTATATAACGTCAGATTCACTTAAAATTTCTGTTCCACATATTTTATCGTCCAACAGTATTTTGTAATATCTGTTCGATAATTTATTTTAGGTGACGGTTTTGCCCTGGTCAAGTGACTTGACTAAAACCGAAACAAATTATGATGCACTATTTATTAGTAATGGTCCTGGAGACCCTATTCAATGTAAGGGTATTATTGACCAAATTCGAGGATGGATGACCACAAAAAAACCTTTATTTGGCATTTGCTTAGGTCACCAGTTAGTTGCTTTAGCATGTGGCTTCAAAACATACAAAATGAAATACGGGAATAGGGGTCACAACCAACCTTGTGTTCACTTGCCCACTGGACGCTGTTTTATAACCAGTCAGGTAAGATAATTTTCAAATGTGTACAGTTTAATTTTATTGTTTTAGAAAGTCCTCTAGTTTAAGACATTCAGTGGTAAGGTAAAGTCCTACGGCAAATTATATCCTGCTTATCACATACTTCATTTATTGGTATTCTGATAAAAGTAGCCTTTCTACTCAATTGTTTAAGTGGTTTGTCCAGTTATCTAGTCTTATAGGAGGGTTCTCGTAAAAGTGCTGTTCTTGTCTTAAAAATTTTATAATGTTTGGACTTCATGAGCAGTTTTTCATCGACGGTTGGTATTGTATGGTACATTTACGGAATGGAATAGTTATAATAACCATAAAAACTGCCGAGTTTGTTGAGGCTGATCTGCACATACAAGGTATTCCTCGGTCAAGTTTTAATAAATGTTGCAGATAACGTTAAAATTATTCACCTTTTAAACTATATTTGCAAATTACCCATACCAATAAGATAAATTTATACATATGCTTAATACTTTAGTAAAAACAATCAGACTATTAGATACGCCAAAATTGCGCAATACGATTATACTGCAGAAAGACAACACTTAAAAATCATCTATATCTTGAAAATCCTATTTCATATCCCATCAACTTCACTGATAACTTACGTAAAATACTATGCAAACATACTGAACAGACAATGAAGGCCTTATGAGCTAACCTTCATCTTTATATATGCTTGACATAAAACCCGACTATTATAAGCTGACTTACTAACCTAAAATGCGATCAACTGACCAAGTAGCACATACTCTAACGGTCAAATAATGCTTTCATTGTACGAAGTAGAAGTCAGTTTTAGTTACAGTAGAATAGCGATATCCTACATAGTTTCCTCAACCACCACTGAATAACTATGTAAGTGCTAGACGTGGAATTCTGGTCTTAAACAACACAGATTTTTAGTAAATGTCAAACGAAGATAACGAGTGGTTCCTTGAGAATTTAAAGGTTATATGATACAAAGTTTATATCTTTCTGATTAACACATTTTGACTCAACTGAATCGTGTAAACAAAATAATTTTCAACCTGTATATATTTAAAGATGATAGCCAGACGAGTTACAAAGCGAAATTTCCATGAGTATTTCAATGACGTAAGTGACAAACTAAGTATTTCTGAGCGTTTTTTAGTTAGAAAAGAACCAATCCTGTCGTTAAAGCGATCGGGTATGGGCCAAGCGTAAAAATGTGGACGTAACTAGTTGAACATTAACCCTCGTAATACCTAGTATAAAAGTACTGGAGTTGGGTTATTCATGTTCCTTTGACGTCTCATTTCCAGTAGACGACTAGATATAAAACTATTGTACCCTACGGCTTTGAGTATACTAACTAGATTTAGTTAAATTAAATAATTATCTGGTTTCGGTTAGCCTTATAAAATATAGTGATGTCATTTTATCTTGTAGTATATTTATTATTCTTTTCATAGCTAAGCTTATTGGCGTTGAATTATTTTTTTGTTCCCAAAGAATCATGGATATGCAGTTGACACTAAAAATATTCCGGATGGCTGGTATGAATTGTTTCGGAATAAAAATGACCAGTCAAATGAAGGTCTTGCTCATTACATTTATCCATGGATGACTGTTCAGTTTCATCCTGAACATATGGCTGGACCAAGCGACCTGGAGTTTTTATTTGATGTTTTCCTAAATTACGTAAGTTAATTAGCCTAACATTTTGAAAAACGTATATGGTTTTAGCGATTCTGTTGTGTTTTCAACAGGACTACTGTTCAAGTTTATCGTCCTTTGCTTCACTTTTTGTAGATCCGATCATCCGGTGGACAGAGTCTAAGTGATCATCTAACGAGGCACATTTCCTATAACCAGGAGGAATTCGAAAGAGTGCTTTGCAGTAAAGACAATAAACCAAGAAAGGTTTTGCTTCTAGGTTCTGGCGGGTTGTCAATTGGTCAGGCTGGGGAATTTGATTATTCTGGTAGTCAGGCTCTTAAAGCCCTTCGAGAAGAAGGTGTTCAAACGTTACTAATCAATTCGAACATTGCAACTGTACAGACGACCGAAGGAATGGCTGATAAGGTAAGACTTCATGGAATAAGTTTTTATTCTCTTCTTCCAATGTGTTATTTGTTAGTTCCTTACATTCACACTAGCTCTGATGGTTTTGATTATTCTTATCCTAGTTTTATCTGATAGCTTCTGTGTGAACGATTCGGCACGTATTCAACATTTTACTTATTTTGTTTTTTATTTTTAACACATAGATATTGGTACAAGAAGGCACCAAATACATATGCGCCACACAAATCTCATTCGATATGTGTGAGGGCTAGGATACTGCCCGGGTGCCCAAACCGAAGCAGGTGGTTTTCTTAGGGGGCTACTCCCCGAGCCTTCGACCTGAAGGTCTGACCCACAAGGCAGTGGAGCATCGTGAGGAGATGCAGTCCCATGGTAGCCAGTGACCAACGATCGGTTCATACGCCATTTTTTCCCGCAGGATACTGGAGCCCATGTGCATCATTGGTTTGGAATCCGGTTAAAGCTCCAGACATTCGCTTTTCGTCCTCTCATTTTCGTAAACAACACCCCTGCCACGAGAAGGCAGTGAGTAGGACTTCCCTGGCAGAGGCTATATACGCGTGGCCATGTGAGAGCATTTCGAGAGGGACAGCGGACTCTCCCCACTCCCGGCCGTATCAGGGCATTTGGGGACACTCAACATTAACTGTAGCTGTGTAGTTGCAAAATGAGTTGTTTTGCTCAACTATTAAAATACCGACCATAATCACTCGTCTTGTAATTGTCTGTTATCTAAAGATATTAGTCAGTCGCTACTATGTCTAAAGTCAATTTTTATGCTAAGTCTTATCTCTCATCCTACATGTATTTGATAGGAAAGTTTTTTAAGACTGGAAGAGACTTGGCACCATGTTCTTGTATATTCATGAAAACCAGAATTGTTCATTCACACGTGTCTCTAATTTTGAGACGGTCTTCCCAATCAGCAGTAAAACTCCGTAGTAAAAATAGACGATGATCTGTTTTGATCTATTTTATGACGCTTTCATGAACAGAAAAATCACTTCGTAAGCAAGTGGAAAAGGATACTGACAAGAAAGTGTTGTGTGATGTTTTCCAAAAAGTTTCCGGTTTGTCGTGACCTATCAGTTATAGAAATATTGATGGTGAGCAGTAGGAATTTCGTTATATTACGTCGTTTCGTTGCCAATTTATACTTTTCTCAATTATAATTAAATAAAATCATAGCATGTTTTTTATTACCTTGAACCCTTGCAGATATTTTTACTTCCAATCGCCCCAGATTCTGTTGCCCGCGTTATAAAAGCTGAGCGTCCGGATGGTCTTCTGATAGCTTTCGGTGGCCAAACTAGCTTGTCGTGTGGTCTCGCTTTGACAAAAGTTAGATCAAGTTCTTTAATTTCGGATCTTAAAGGTGAAGATTCAGGGGCATCAAATGTGTTGGATTTATATAATTGTCGAATTTTGGGTACTTCCATATCTGCCGTTGAAATAACAGAAGATAGAGAACTATTTGCAATAGCTATGCGGGCTATAGGAGAAAAAGTTGCTCCAGCAAATGCAGCAACCTCTGTACAGGTGTGTCAGTGTTTTTATGTTCTCATCAGTTTGAATCATTCTTTTTGAGTAAAATAAACACCAAAACATATGTTTGATTTATTAGTTAACAAGGACTGATTATCATCTATAATATTTGTAGGATGCGGTCAAAGTTGCAAATGATCTTGGTTATCCTGTACTTGTACGTGCAGCCTTCGCATTAGGAGGAATGGGGTCAGGGTTTGCTGAAAACGCTACTGAACTAGAACGACTGGCTGGTAAAGCTTTGGCTCAGACGACTCAAATTTTCATCGACAAATCCTTAAAGGGGTGGAAAGAAGTTGAGTATGAGGTTAGTTTTTATTAAAATATTACTAATCATACTGTAATATCAGTAAACTTATACTGAGTTACATCCTCTCCTACTGTATGATATTATAACTAACATTTTTTATTTAGGTTATACGTGATGCTTACGACAACTGTATTACAGTCTGTAATATGGAAAATGTCGATCCTGTAGGCATTCATACTGGGGAATCTATTGTTGTATCACCAAGTCAAACACTCTCGAATGTTGAGTATTATATGCTACGGTCTGTTGCAATTAAAGTAAGTCTTCTTTTATTAGTCCTTAACCCATTATGCTAATAAGCTTCACCATAGTTTAATTGATATTCTTTGTCATGAGACCTTAGTTCTTCTTTGTGTTATTATTCTATGATTCACGATTGGTTCACATATCTCTTAGTTGTAGTTATCAATAATACCATTTATGTAATTTGCTTGTACATATTTCGATTTTCAATTTTAGGTTGCTCGTCATCTGCGGATTGTTGGTGAATGCAATATCCAGTTTGCGTTAGACCCACATTCTTTGAACTATTACATCATTGAAGTAAATGCCCGACTGTCTAGAAGCTCTGCACTCGCTAGTAAAGCCACTGGTTATCCTATAGCCTATATAGCTGCTAAACTTAGCCTGGGTAGGAGTCTCCCAGAACTTACAAACAGTGTAACTGGTGATCACACCACAGCATGTTTCGAACCTAGTTTGGATTACTGTGTTGTGAAAGTTCCTCGCTGGGATTTAGCAAAGTTTTCCAGGGTAAGTTCAATTATTATCTTCGTGACTGTTGTTAATTCGTAATAAGCAAATAATTTTTTCCATTCTTATTTCTGAAGAATCGCTATTTTAGCTGCTGTTCTCCAAGTTTTTCGATTTTCTGAACTCCGATTTAAAATTATTTAGTTTTGAATGAAAACAACATTCACTTATCAATAAATATTATTAGCAGTCCTCATAAAAAGGTATGACACTACCTGTTAATATAAACTTAAAATAGTTAATTTAAAAAAAAATTTTGTACTTAACATTTTGTTCATTAAAAATCATACATTTCCTATAAACGTATCGTCTGTATAATGAATAGGTAGAAAGCTATTTGGAAATGTACATAAACGTCTTAGATACATTATGCTGCAAGTGGTGTAACGGATTACTGAATAATTGTTTAGTGACCATTTCTTTTGATGAGTAGTCTGAAATGATGTATTGTTTTTATACCCTGTTCTTTTGAACAAGTTTAGGCTTCTGTCTCTTGTTAGCTAGTAGGGAAGAAGATAATAGGAAGCGATCTCGTTCATTATCACTGATTTCACAGTTATAAATTATCAGCTTAGTGCACAGATTTGTCAATCTTCTTTGACTGATAACTTCTATCATACACTTGCTGAAAATATTAAATATATATAAACCCGATACTTAGTTCGGCGTTTGGCTTCTCTCATCACTAAATTATTCCCTGGTACGGCGGAAGATGGGGAGAGTCAGCTCTCCCTCTCGAAATACTCTCACATGGCCACGCGTATACAACCTATCTCAGAGAAGTCCTATTCACTGCCTTCTTGTAGCGGGAATGCTGTTTACGAAATTCAGAGGACGAAAAGCGAATGTCCGGCGCTTTAACCGGGTTAGTGTACATGGAGAGTCCACCTAGGAGTTGAAAAACCCTGATTTCAAACAAATGGTGCACATGAGCTCCAGTATCCTGAAGGAACAAATGTCGTATGAACCAATCGTTGGTCACCGGCTACCATGGGACTGCATCTCCTTACGTTGCTCCACTCTCTTGTGGATTAGACCTTTACAACGAAGGTTTCGGGTGCAGCTCCTTAAGAAAACCACCTGCTTCGGTCTGGGCACCCGGGCAGTATCACAGCCCCTACACAAATGACGATTAGTAGTGGAAATACTATTCTTGCTTCGATTCAAATTCATTTGATAACATTCACTTTTATTTTTTCTATATACTACGTCTATTCTCTTCTTTTCTCACTTTCTGTCTTCTTATTTTTAAACTTATACAGCAGCTCATCTATGCTGTAAACCCTGTCCTATCTAAACGATCTCGAGTCACTGACTGGTCAAAAGTTGGATGCTACCACCGACTACGAATACCATTCAAACTGGCTTACCTCAACGTCCTCACACTAATGCAGATCGGACAACAGATAGGGTTGGCTATGTCTTTAGAAAGCCTTGATATTGACGTCTCTTGTCTATCCGAAACCCGTATTCAAGACACTAGTGAAGTACTGCATATTCACTATCCATCTGTCACTTCGAAAAGCGTGTTTCATGTGCGTTTATCCGGGGACCTTGTAGTATCTTCGTCGGGTTTTGCTGGCGTTGGTGTCGCACTAAGCGCTAGAGCTGAGGTAGCACTGATCGATTGGATCACCATTAACAGTCGCCTATGTGCTGTTAGATTAAAAAGTTCTATCAAAGTGTGAAGAAATCGATGTGAGTAACGGTGTCTTTTCGTCATCGCCGCATATGCTCCGATAGATGGCAGCCCGGATATGATCAAGTATGAGTCGTACTACCAATTAAGTGTTCGTTTACACAAAGTGCGTTCTACAGATATTATGGTACTAGCCGGAAACTTGAATGTTCAAGTCGGCGCCTAGGTACAGAAGAGAACTGTTTAGGTGGTCGATGGGGTCTTGTTGGTCGCAGGTCAGGTAACGGTGACCGTCTACTGCAACTGTGCGCACATATAACCTGTTTAGGCTTAGCACTAACTACCGGGACAGTCGTCGCCGATGTGCCACCTGATGTCCTCCCTTTGCATCTCAAGCCTGGACTCAGATTTATCACATCGCGATCAGCTACCACTGGCTTGGTTGTGTACAATACTGCCGCTCCTCTTGGAGTACCTGTCTGGAATGTCATCATGCCCTTGTTTGAACCAATCTTACCTTAGTGGCCAACAAATCCATCGTCCTAAACGGATTGATGTCAGTAAATTGGTCGCAGCTCCTGCTGCAACTAAATATCAAACCGAGCTAGCTGAAATCCCACCAAAATGTATGAATGAGCCTTGGTTGCAGTCAGTCAGCTACAACGTAGGACCAGGCACATATATGCATCGGTCCAAGTTGCCATACCTGACTAGCACAGCAAGATGAACACCGGATTCACAGAAGTAGTCAACTCAATGGTAGTAATGTATTGAAAAAGATTGCGTATAGGGATATATTACAGGAAGAACGAATTAGTTGGTATGAAGTAATTTTAATCTCACAGTTTGAGGGAGGATAAAGAGTGTATACACCTACACCATTGTGGTCGATTCTGAGCCATGTCACTCAGAGTCTTCAACCATTGATTACGATAGTCACGTGGACCCCAACCAAGTAGTCTGCATCTACCAACATGACTAAGACTAGAAGTTAGTGATTCCAAGGACTGATGACACGTTTTGGTTTGGCCACCTCTAAGTTTCTTCCAACCATCCCCAACACTAGTCAGCATTGCGCGTCGTGGTAATTGTGTTCAGGCATACGTAACACGTGGCCCAACTATCTCAGTCGATGAAGATTCACAACCTCAACAACTCATTTACAATCATTCCCTAATACCCTGAATATAACCTCACTATTACTTACCCGATGATCCCAGTAGATGCGAGCAATATTTCTAAGACATTTGTGATAAAAGACTAGCAAGTTACGAGAATCTTCTACTTTTAATGACCACGTTTCGCAGCCTTAAAGTGAAAAAGGACGAACTGCTGATCAATATACTCGTCCCTTAATTGATAGATGGATATCTCGCCTTCTCCATAGGTGACGTAAGTTGGCAAAAGTCAGACGAGCTCTTCGAATCCGTGCAGAGATTTCGTTGGACACCAACCCATTGGGGCTGATCAGACCTCCGAGAAACGTGAAGTTGTCGACGCGTTCGACTACTTCACTCCCTATCCTTAGTTCAGCTTTTGACGCAGGTCCAGTCCTGAATCAATCGCATGACGCCATGAAAATCACTAGTAAAGTCGTTTGCGACTTCGCGAAACGTCCTACTTATAAGCGCTGTGTTTCTTCAGGCTCATTGAAGCCCGTCGGTCTACTCTGGGTGACCGCGAATTTGACCATAAAAAGCGATTTTTACGTTATGAAATTAGGCAAAGCTTGCGTAAGGACTGAGATGTCTGGTGGTCGGAGCGTGCTAATGAGCTGGAAGCAGCAGCTGCATCTGGTAACTGCTGGAAGCTCTTCCAAGTCATTCGAGTCACTGGCAGCAAGAAGTCTGATGTGAGCGTAATAATCTGTGAAAATTACGAGATAACAATTAACAGCATCCGTAGACGTCTTGGATTCTGGGCAGTTCTTCGAAGAGCAGTTCAACTGGTCTGCTACGCTGGCAACGTCGTCAGTCTGTCCTGCCTTCCATAACCCGTCAAGATTGACCGACTTAACAAGGCGGAAGTCCGCAAGGAATTCCAACTCTTGAACTGCTACAAACCACCAGGCCCAGATGACTTACCTCCGGTCTCTTTCAAAGATGGTGGTGACTTTCTGGTTAAGGAACTGATTGGGTTGTTTAGAAAGGTTTTACAGTTAGAGAGTGTTCCAGCATCATGGGATGAGTTGATAGTTGTTCGTATCTTTAAAAAGGGTTCACGTCGTTCCTGTAACAACTATCGGGGGATAAGTCTACTTCCGATTGCGTCCAAACTATTTGCTTCAGTCATAATTCGTAGATTGTTCTAAACCTGAGAAAAATTGACTTGTGAGGAGCAGGCTGGTTTTCGTTCTGGTCGAGGATGTATTGATCATATTTTCACCCTCCGCCAAATGTTAGAACACCGTCATACTTATCAAAGGCCAACAATCGTAGTGTTTCTTGGCATCAGGGCTGCCTTCGATTCGTTGAACAGGACTGTTCTCTGGGATTGCCTATTGAAGAGGGGTGTGCCCGAGAAGTTTATTTACATATTAAAGGCCCTATATACAAACACCTCAGGCAGGGTGAGGGCATACAACCACCTCCATTGTTCCATTCGAGCAGTGGGGCTAGACAGGGTTGCCCAATCTCACCATTCCTTTACAACTTAGCCACCGATGACTTTCTGGGGACAGTTCTGATAGATGTAGGTAGTGGTAGTGTGGATCTGTTGCCTGGAGAAAGACTTCTCGACCTTGAGTATGTAGATTATACTGTCTTACTGTGCGATGATACCCAAGCCCATGCAAACTGCATCTAATCAGTTGGCGATTAGTGTCCGTCGGTATAATATGTGCTTTGCAGCTTCGAAATGTAACGTACTTTTACAAGACTGTCAAGACCCTGATCATGCACTCACCTATTTAGTGAGCGGATAGAAGTAGTCAGGAATTTCTTGTATCTGTGTAGCTGCATAAGTACTGGTGGTGGCGTGAGTAACAAGATCAATTCACGCACAGTGAAAGCCAGAGTGGCTTATGTCCTGCTGTAATTTCTTTTAACTATCTTCTTTAACTGGAAGAATTCTTTCTGGTTGTACCTTTAGTAACTGAACTACTCCTCCCACCATTATTATTTCACTATCACACACTAATTTCTGTTCGTTATTGTTCTCCTTTTTCTTATACCCACTTCACATTCTCATTGTTATTGTGTGGCGCATATGTATTTGTTGCCCCTTTGTACCAATATTTATGTGTTGAAATGAATAAATAAAATAATTAACTTATAATCACCTTCAGAATATTGTTTGGTATTATGTTTTTTGATGTAAACTCAATGGCTTGAAGTATTTAAGATGACCAATAGTTCTAATAATTGTTACACATATTAAACAAGTTCGACATATTCGTAGTAGTGAAAATAAACATTCTATTGCTCAAAGTTTAATTTTTCAGTGGTAATTGAATATTCTGGGATAGAGGGGATCAATGAATAAACCAGAGTATTTGAATAAGGTTGTATTCTTAAAACGTCTCACAAGTGTTAATTTGCTGTTGTTTCGTACTGTTCACAAGTACATCTGAGACAAAACTGCTAGCAGCTGTGTTGAATTGAGTAGTTGTTAGGAATGTACAGACGGATTTTCACAAAAGACATGTTTTAAAAATTTATATCAAGGTGAGTCGCAAAATTGGCAGTTCCATGAAAAGTGTTGGTGAAGTAATGGCGATAGCACGCTGTTTTGAAGAGGCCTTACAAAAATCTCTTAGAATGACGAACGAAAGTGTCTCTGGATTTGATGGCTCATTCGAAGTTCCTGATGAAGATGATTTATCTGATCCTACAGATGTACGAATCTACAAATTATCTGCAGCACTACGATCTGGCTGGTCAGTCGAACGTCTTCACGCGCTTACTTCCATAGATCCATGGTTTCTCTATCGTATGCGCTCCATTGTTAACTGTGCGAAAGAGTTGGAATCGGTAAGATTAATATCATTTAGTTGTTGATATTTAATAATATTTTAGTGCACTAAATTTTTATGTTAACCATAGAGAGTAGCATTGAAACAATGGATATTTTCGCATAGCTTTTTGCCGCACTAAAAGTTTACGTAGTATCACTCAAATAAAACCATTTGTAAATAAATATATTTGTAATATCCCAATGAGTAGAAAAATTAGATTTTCTGACGTTTCGTGACTTAGTGTAAGCCACTTCAGAATTTTTCTACTCATTGGGATATGACAAATATATTATTTATTTATGACAATCTACCCAATGCTCAACTTATTCGAAATTATCAAATCAAACCCTAGTAATGATACCTATAAAGCCATTTGTTTGTATATACTGTCTAAAATGATTGAAATTGCTATAACTTATTTATCCCTTAGTGGTTTATTAAAATAAACATACTTGTTCTCTCCAGTCAGTGCAAGACTACTTCTGAGATTACTATCGTTTTACTAATACATTTACATCATGAGTAGAAATTTTTAACTCATAATAAAACCGATTTAGTACCGATAAATCCATCACATCTAGTGGTTCAAAGTTCAAAATTATACTTAAACACTCAGATAAAATCAATCAATTATTATTCTGTTTTCTGACGTATCTAACTTTTTGGTAATATATTGGATTCATTATATGTATTATAATTTATTTTAACTGTAAGTATACATTTCCTAGGTATGTACAATAACTAATTGGTTCATCTATCACATTTACACCAAGCTTCCTGTCGTTTCATGGCAACACAGTACACTTGATTTAGTAGTGAAGATATGTAAACACTCACTTCGTGAATGCTCAAATAAGTTAGGGTTGCGTAGTACTATTTTTATGTTTGTCTAGTCATTTAATTGTAACATCCGAACTCAGTAAAGCGTATGCATAAAATAAACTGTCTGTCAAACTTTATGATATTAGTTTTGTTTTGAAGTTTTGTGGCAAAAATTAGATCACTGTGAATCAAGCTAAAATATACCAACCGATTTGTCGTTCTTTCAGTAATGTAATCATACGTTTTTATCGTACTTTTACTAAATCGACATCCTATTACTTTATAAACCATAAAATGTTAAGTTATACTCAATTTAACAGAAATTTTGAAGGTTCAGTTGAAATAATAATTATTTGCTTTTTTTATCAACACGATAAATAAACCTATGTCTCGTATTTGACTTGAGATTCCTATAACCTTTAACTTTTAGCTACATGACGGAGCTCTCCCAAATGCTATGAAGTTATTAGAATGTATACCAACAACCGTTCCAGACATGAGCTCCTTTCATACTTTAGTGCGACATGCTGAAAAAGTGATGATTGCTAAAAGGCTTGGTTTCAGTGATATCCAGTTAGCTCGTGCTTTACGTTCGACTTCAGTCATGGTTCGTTGGTTTCGTAAACACCTTAACTTAAAGCCACTGATCCGCTTAGTCGACACTGTGGCAGGAGAGTGGCCTGCAACTACAAATTATCTTTACACAACTTATGCAGATATTCCATTAGGAAATATTCAACTTTTACTCAAATCCTTCCACGACGGTCAAACAGAAACTTTAGTATCACAGGAAATGATAGACTTACTATTAAAGTGCATGACTGTGACCAAAATTCATGATGTCTCACCTGAGCAAAAATGTAAGTTTATATAACCTATTCCTTAGTCGATTTTTATATGCTGAAAATCCCATTCTAATGATGTTGATTGTGTGCAATGATTTATTATATTTCATTGATAAAAATACAGAACCAATAATAATAGTGTTTTCTTTGTTTCCAGGCCAATACACCTAATGTAAATTTTAGCTCCTATCTAAAGTTTTCCAACATTATTTATTTTCAAATCACAGTGAATAGTTTCAATATTCCTACCCTGACATCGAATGTTTTCATATTATCACTACGTGTGTTTAGAGCATTTTGTCTGCTTGTTATTTATAAACACCTAAATATTAAACCTATGTTTTTGAAAAGATGTACCACATGATTGTTCAATATTTGATATGTTTCAACTTTTACACCTGGTGAAGCACAGGGTTCCCACCATGATCCTCCAACTAATTCTCTCCTGGGCCATCCTTTCCTGTTGTTTCCAATTGCTATTCATTCCTTTGATATCTGGTTCCAATTCCCACAGCAATCTCTTTCTTGGTCTCCTTCGTTTCCTTTCTTCTTCTTCTTCTTCTTCAGAAGTTCATATGTTGGGGCTTGCCTTGTGATGCAGTTTGGTGATTTCTGCAATGTACATCCTACCAGTCTCTAGCGTCTTCTCCTAATTTCCCCTTCGAAAGTAAGTTGATTTGTTCTCTGTCATCGTAGGTTGTTACTGATTGTATCCGATCAATGGTTCGCGAGTATCTTGCGTAGACATCTCTTTACAAATAAATGTACCTTTATGATGATGGTTGCAGTAGTTCTCCAAGTTGCATTTGCGTACAATAGAACTGTCTTGACGTTTGTATTGAAGATTCTTTGATTCTGGCTGATAGTTGTTTTGAGTCCCGTATTTTCTTTAAACGTGAGAATGTTGTGTTTGCTTCATTAATGCGTGCCTTAACATCTGTATCAGATTGTCCCAGTTTATCGATGGTGCTGCCGAGGTAAGTGAAAGTTTCCACCTTTTCCAGAGCTTCTTTATCAAGTGTTATTTGGTTAGTGCCCGTTGTGTTGTATTTTAGGATCACGCTTTTTCTCAGATACACCATAACGTTGAGGAAGGTTCCTCAAGGTCCCCTTATCCACTTTGTCAAGTGCCTTCTCATAGTTGATGTGTAGTCATAAATTCCATCCAATTGGTTGTTCAACAATGGTCCGTAGTATTAATAAAAATAATATATTTGTAATATCCCAATGAGTAGATGAATTAAATTTTTGGGTTTTTTTTAGGATTCGTGGCTCAGTATAAACCACTTCACTAGAGAATAAATAATTAACCAACAGTAGTGTTACAATTTGGTCTGTACACGCCCTATCCTTACGGGATCCAGCCTGTTTATCTCAGAGTTTGACGTCTACCAAATCTTTCATTCGGTCCAACAATACTCTGTTGGGAAATTTTCATGGTACCAATAGTAGTGCGATGCCCCTGTAGTTCTCATGCTAGTTGAGATCTCCTGTCTTTCGTATCTTGATGTGGCATTCTTCTTTCTGGTATGTAAGCACTTTTCGTGAATAGAATGTGGAGCATGTTTGCAGTTACTTCTATGTCTGACTTCAGTGCTTTGGTTGGTATGTTGTCTGGTCCAACTGCTGCTTTCCCACTGTTGATTTGTTTGATTACCATGCCGATTTATTCGATCGTTGGTGAGTTGACATCTATAGGAAGGTCTGTGTGTGCTTCTTCGATGTCTCGTGGGTTCAGTGAGTCTGATCTATCCAAGAGTTCTTCAGTGTTCCACCCACCTGTTCCTCTGTTTCTGAATGTCAGTGACTGAGTTGACTTATCTATTATTGACTGGTCTCTCTGGTTTACAATATTTCCCTGTCAGTTTCTTCTTTGTGTCATATAGTTGTTTTATATTTCCTTCTTTTGGATATTTTTCTGCTGTCTCCCACGTATTTCCACCTATGTGTCTATTACACCTCCTCATTCTCTTGTTTACTTCCGTGTATCTGACCTGTGCTTTAGGTTTCCCTGCTCTTGCTTGGCTGTTGTTAATTGGCGTCTTGTTTTTCATTTATTGAGTCCTACCCGGGGTATCAATAGAAATTCACTCGTTGTACTGGTGCTTCTTGCAATCCAGCGCCTTCTGGCACGTTGAAGCCATAGCTTGTTTATTACCTTTCCAGTTGTTCTCCATAGTGATTTCCTCTTCCTTCTGTAGATCTTGTAAGACTTGGAACCTGTTACTGAGAGCTGTCTTGAGTTTTCTGAGTTTGTCAGTATGTCGCAAAAGGCTGTACTAAACCTTCGTAAGGCTGTTTCTCCAATTGCTCAATGCTTCGTTAGCTTTAGTTTCATCTTGGCCAAAAACAGGTGGTGGTCCGAAGCTATATCAGTTCCTCTCTTTGTTCTAACACCACCGAGTTGTAACTCGTCATTTTCGCAGTAATTTTACTGATCTCGCCGGTCTCCCACATTGCCCAAACATCCCATGTATCTTTGTTGATTGTTACTATAGTTATTAGAAAGGACATCAGGTTCGTGGCTTCCTAGGAATCTCGTCCTTCACTATGAGGCGTCATAACTCTTCTAAATGAAGATCCTTCAACTTCCAGGACAGAGTCTGAATTTTTTGAATGATTTTATCTAGTCGGCGTTTTGTTGGCAAAGTTGTTTTCAGCGGGGTGGGGTTACCGAACTCATGTTCAACTCTGTTCATTAACCCTGGCCTAGGACCAGCTATAACCGTGGATTGGCTACAGGTGGAGTTAAACTTTTATATACGACACTTCAATATGGGTCATGTCACCACAATACCACTAGATAATATCTCTAAGTGGATCTGATAAAAATCCCACAAACATAATGTCAGTCAAATTTTGCATTCGCTCATTGCTCTTGAAGAGTATTGCTGGGGTTTTGTGCCTTAGTATAAAACATAGGTGTGAAGAAAGACAGTATCACCAAGACAATGACATTTTTAGGTGTATATTTGTACAGCTAGATGAATTCCGAGACATTTAATACTAAAAGTTCCTACTACAGTTAGCTCTAGCAGGCAAATTAGAAGTGACAGACAAATAAATGCTTGAAGACAGCAAACAAGTAAATCTACTCAACATACATGTTCATTGCCTGGCCACTAAAGTTGCGTAGACATTCACTTGCACTTTGAGTAAAGTAATGTAAAATGGACAAAGTCGTAGTTAGTAGATTTTTGAGTGGAAGATAAATGTTTGTAAAGAGAACCTTAGTCAGACAGAGAATGACCGAAAGTTACTATTTAGGACAATTTTCTCAATTATATATACACTATCCTTCCATTGTTTTAATTTTGCTTTAAAGCAAGCATTATGGTTCTTGGCTCTGGAGTTTATCGTATTGGCTCTAGTGTTGAGTTCGACTGGTGTGCTGTCGGCTGTGTCAAAGAACTTCGACGCCTGGGATGGAAAACAGTTATCATCAACTGTAATCCCGAAACTGTATCAACTGACTTTGATATGTGTGACCGACTCTATTTTGATGAACTATCTCTTGAACGTGTTCTAGATATATATGAGTAAGTCTCATATAATCCAATCATTTTAAGTAACTTGACGTTCTATTTCACAGAAATTGTACGTTTCTGAAAAAAGAGGTTTTCCAAGCAGTCCAGTTATTACTTAAGTGATTCGAATGAAACTCTGTACCTTAATTAAAAATTACCTTACTAGTTCGTTGCTATTTCACTAATTAAACAAATAAACGTCCTAACGACTTGTTAGTTCGTTTAGTAAGGTATTGTTGACAAAAAACAGTTACCATGTAGTATTGTGAGATCTGTATTCTTGGTGGCACTTTTAGTTCTCTGATGTCCTCAGAACTGTAATATATATATCGTAGTGTGCAGGTTGATCAGATGGCCGCAAATGCCTTTGAAGTAAATCTCCTGATGAGATGCGACTGATTTTCAGGTTGATGAACTTCCAACCACTTCAATTCAATCAGTTTGAATATACTATTAAAATATTATTTCAATATGCTTTTGGGTATCATTCTTTTTATACTCACTCAGTTGATGAAGTGAGGTTTACTATTCAGTATAAACAAAACGATATCCGGAACTGTGTTAAATGTGATGTGTTGCAGTTAGTGTTTCTTTATTGTCTTTTTCTCCTTAGAACAACTCAGGAAATCTAGAAATCCGTTTATTAGGCCTTGAGCTACAAGTCTTTTCTCAAGATCTAGTAATATTACTCATCTGCCTGAACTGAAGTAGCTTAAGCTGGATTAGATCTTGTGATCCATGGTTAATAGCTGGATGACTTTACCATGTCACTACTGATATCAAAGTACTTTGGTCTCTTTAAATGATCCAGATAATGTTCAACGTTCACTAAGGAGATCTTTTATCTCGACCCATGGACTTACAAAGAAAACTACTGCTACTACATTGATATGACAGGCCATCATTCAGATGCAATAAATTTTGAGTGCGAGTTTTTGATGTGAACAACTTGTTGATTGTTTTGGTAACTCATTTCTTGTATATCACTACTTTTATACAAAACACTTTTATGCCCGAGATTTAACTTGAATTTGATACTGAAATACTTCCTATGAGATCATTTAACTATGTTTTGTGTGTCATCCTTAATTCCTAACTGTAATTATAGATTCGAATCACCCATAGGTGTTATCGTAAGCATGGGTGGCCAAACACCAAATAATATTGCTATGCCAATGCATCGTTTGGGTGTACCTATTCTCGGTACAAGTGCTGAGTCCATTGACAATGCTGAAAACCGTTTCAAGTTTTCACGTTTGTTAGACTGTATCGGGTTGTCACAGCCTAGATGGAAAGAACTCACTGATATTGATTCAGCCAAGGCCTTCTGTGAAGAAGTAAGCAAGGTTTCTCTATTTTCTGATATTATACTTTGTTCATAATCTTGTTATCTTCAACAGTATGACGTAATTCCCATCGTGAATAATTGATCCATAGCTATTCTTTGAAAAGTGCTTTCCAGATGGGTAAATATTATTCTCAGAAATCGGCTTTACCCCCTTTAAAATTTGATCAAGTAGATTTTCAACTCGGCATCTATTTATTTGAGTTGTAATCAGTCCCAAACAAACCGTACAATTTTTAGTAGATCTTATCGTTTGTTATGGTCGACTAAATAGTTCAGTCAGTGATCGTATTGATAGGCAATAACCGTTCTACAGTAGATGCTTGTTTGAACTCAGCCAGTAATTCTTATAAAGCTTAAATGGATATCGACCCCTGTTATTATACTTTACCTCTGCAGTATTGTCTATAAATTCGTGATTTAAAGCTTTGGATACAAAATTAAAGACTAAAACAGTAAACGCACGTAGATCTAAAAGACGATTTGCATAAAACACGCTTTTGAACTGAGAAGAGTATTTAGAGTGACGCATAAACTTAGATAATTTATTATCTAAGTTTAAATAGTTGAAAGAAAGTTTATCTGTATCGAGAAGAAGTTGGTACTTGTTGTTTTTCATGTCTCAGGATAAATAATTATTTTTAAAAACCCATCGATGACATTAAAATAAGAGTGAGGTCCTATTTTTGTCATGACTTACCGATTGATGAATCAGTTGGAGGTAACTGATCTCACCTCTACCAGAATGGACTTGAAGTTGCATTACAAATCAATTTGGCAACATGTTCACTAAACTGATTGATTTAAGTCACGAAAATAATATTGGTGAATAAAAAATATCTTATTATTAGTACTACTATTTATCATATTCTGTCATTCAGAACTTTTTGTTCTATTTTGATTTACAGGTCGGTTACCCATGTCTTGTTCGACCAAGTTACGTATTATCTGGTGCTGCTATGAATGTTGCAAACGATCATGATCAATTAATTACATTCTTGACTGCTGCAAAAAATATTAGTCCAGAACACCCAGTTGTTATAAGTCAGTTTATTTTGGATGCCAAAGAAATAGATGTTGATGCTGTTGCACAATCTGGTCGCCTAGTTGCAATGGCTGTCTCTGAACATGTGGAGAATGCTGGCGTTCATTCGGGTGATGCAACACTTGTCACACCCCCTCAAGACCTCAACGAAGAAACTCTGAAGCTTATTAAAGAACTAGTTCGAGCTCTGGCAGATGAACTCGAAGTATCGGGTCCATTCAACCTACAACTTCTTGCTAAAGACAATCGTCTTCTAATCATAGAAGCTAACTTAAGAGTCTCCCGTTCTTTTCCATTTGTATCTAAAACACTAAAGTATGATTTCATAGCAGCGGCTACACGAGCCATTCTTGGTGCGGCACGTGATTCCATACATCCCCCATTTGATACACATAGTTCAAAGGTGGAAAGATTGTCTCTATCCAAGTCCTTTCTTGAACCATCTGTCAACGTTTTGGAGAACACTGTAGGATATGTTGGTGTAAAGGTATGCTTCTATGATTAAAGTCATTTTGTGTTAGGTATTTCTCGGTTTATAGAAAAATTGAGTCTGTACTTACTATTATTATCGTTATTCTATCTTCGGTAACCGTTTTGAAAAATAATTATAGCAAATGTAAATAGAAGCATATTTTCAGTCTTGTATTTCGTGATTTAAGATCTTAGTCGAAGAAACAAAACGAAATATGTTGAAAGGCTATCTGTTGTAGAAGCTATATACCTTTATATTTGGTATCGAGCGTTCGGTAAGATTAAGTCTTCTTTTGTAACAGTCTATCAGTCATTTAAAGCTAAGCCATAAATTCTACAAATTATAGTATTGTACACCATACTTTTATTTCACTGATGTATATCTAAATTGCAAAAACATTTATATATCCAAGGTTCCGGTATTCTCTTTCGCACGCCTTTTGGGTGCTGATGTTTTGTTGGGTGTCGAAATGGTCAGTACTGGTGAAGTAGCATGTTTTGGTGTTGATCGCTATGAAGCCTATCTGTTAGCACAAGCTGCTGCACTGTGTAATACCAATGGACTCCTTCCTAAACCAGGTGATAATGTATTCTTATCTATAGGAAGTTATCGTCATAAATTGGAAATGCTTCCAAGGTTAGTAAAATTCTTCAAATACTACCTTCTTTCAAGCAATTTATAAGTATATAAACTTAGATTACCTACTCTCTGCAAGTCAGAACATTTAAATCAAAGTTATCCAAAGACCAGTGTTTTCTGTGACGTTTTTATATTTTATGATGAATGGGAACAGTAAAACACTTTACATGTTATACTTAGCATCTCATTACTAAGAAAACAAACTTAAACTTTCGGAAAAGTATTTTCTACTGTTTATTTGCGCTAATGTTATTTGCTTGACAATAGTTAGAATAATGTCTGGAAATTCTAACTAACTGGAACTTAGAAGATGTCATCATCGGAACTCACTCAAGAATTTCATTAGATAAGTAGTTTTTACAAACCCTTTGTGAATGTGTTTCAACATATTTTCAGAACAATTTCTTGATAAACCGAATTATCAAAAAACTGGTCAGGCTTAGCAAACAAATTTAATGATAATGAGGATTTTATGATATCTTCTGTATAGTAATGCCTTAATATCAACTCATTCTTACATCACTAGTAGCTAGAATGATTTGTGCAATCAGAATAAACAAAAATAATTTTCATTTCGATCAGTCTTAATTGTCATATGTGCTTCCTATACAGGCTCTTGATACAGCCATTTTGTCACAAATTTCTACACAATAGATGGAATCCAGGATGCGGGTTTCATTCTATTTAAGTCTCGTCAGATGAGTGTACGTGAATCTCAGTATTGATGTTCACACTGGCACCGAAACCCAATCCATTAAAAATTAAATTAAAATTCGTACTTGTTGCACAAGCTAGTGGATATCTGAGCTAAGTTCCTCAACAGATAACTCGGGCGTTTGATGGAAAAGGTACTGGGTTCGAGTTCTGTTGTAAGCATTAACATTGAAATCTAGGTGTATGTTTAGCTGACGAATTTCAAATGTAACGAAACGCGCTTCCTGTCTTCTCTGCTGGCCGCACCTCATCATACTCTATAAGAGCCTATTTTCTTTAAGTTAAAGAGTTTTATTTACTTTTCTGTATCATTTGATTCCAATGACTCAAGGTATATTTGCATGAAGTGTAAACAGCTTGTTCTGACACGGTTTTTAATCCAGTGATTTCTAGTTGATAAGTAACATTACCACCGGAATGAAAAAATTCTTCTATTTTTAACTTTATCATACTTTGTTTCACAGTGTTAAACAGTTACACCTACTTGGATACAAATTATACGGAAGCTGTGGAACTGCTGACTTCTATCAAACTCAAGGCATTTCGATCATCCCAGTTGAATGGCCTTACGAAGAATCAGATATAAGCATTTTTGATAATAAGTGAGGTCTTTTTGTAACATTTTCCTCAATTTTTTTGGTATTTATCATTGTAATCAAAGCTCACTTTGTCTTTAAAAATGTTCAGGAGAATTTCGAACAAATGTTCTTACTGTATGTTATGATTAATCTTCTATTTCTTGCTTTAGCCTCGTGTTGTTTAATATGTTGTGGGAAATCTTCCCTCGTATTATTGGTGCTGTTTAGCTATTTTTAGTGGCTTTGCTTCGTTAATCGATCACCTCGATGACCGTTATAATATAAATCTCAATGGCATATAAATCAGAAGGCAATGAGAAACGACAACTACAATTTATTAGCGGATGGCGTAGATCATAAAGCTATAAGCACATCGAGCGTATTCGAAGCGAGAGGCGAATAAGAATATACGGGCAATTACATAGGCAAATTTATAGTCAAATTCATAAGGCAAAGCATGGACTAATAATAGGATTTTAGTACATATGTACAAGGGAAGGAGGATGAATCATCGAGTGATAATTAAGCGATCAACATTTTAGCTGGAGTCTGTCATATGATCTAATGATCATAACGCTACAAAGAAATATACGAATTGTTACTGTTCAAATAACGTGGTCTGTTAAGTAAGCTAATAAAAGGGTTCGACAGAAAATTAATCACAGTCGAAATTGGTTGTAGGATAGTTGCTATACATTTACTTAAATTAGGTTTCTTTAAACTTTTTTTTAGAATTCAAAATAATATGGATGCAAACTCAAAAGACGGTACAATTCAGCAGTATCTTAAAGATAAACTGTTTTCATTGATTGTTAGTTTATCATTGAAAAAAGTGGGATCTCGACGTCTTTCAGCATTTGTTACACGTGGTGAGCAACATGTCACTCATTTTGTCAGGTTATACAAAATTTTTCAATTCACACACTAGACTTACCGTGTCTAAAATTAGGAACACTAATTAAATATTACAAGTAAAATGCAACAGGACATTCTGTACTAAATTATAAACTACTGTAGGTATTTTGAAATAAATGTGTTATAACGCTCAGTTTGACTTCGTCTTAGACGAATATCTACACTAGATTTCCTCCCAGTGTCTATTCTACAGGACATCAACACAACTCAGATCAAGAACACGTGATTAGCCTGACCACAACGCAAATATATTTCCGCACCAAAACCCCGACACATTTCAACAACAATGAACAATCAATAGTAAGTGAGTGAGTAATAATAATAAGGATAGGGGAATATGTATCTCATCTGACATGTCAGACTATCTACATGTCTGACTAACCAGACAATCAATCATTATCATTCTCGCCCACACATCGAAATGAAAATTATAGATTAAATCTATACGAGTTCCCTAACCTTATATTTTATAGATCGTCTTTAATTAGTTTAGGAACAAACACGTTTACTTATTCAGACATATAAACATTGGAACAAAGAGGAACCAAATTTACATGCGTCGAACAAATCATTTGGTTCTTACGAGGCCTGGGATACTGTCCGGGCTTCAAAACTGAAGCAGGTGGTTTTATTACGGGGCCACACCTGAAGCCTTCGACTATGCTCATGTTAGGTTGAGATAAACGCAGTAACAGTTAATAAAAGTTATTTTTTCTGTGTAAAAGCGTGAACTTATTTTTTCGAGTTTCACCTACCAACTTAGCTTATTTAAATATTATTTATTTGAACACATAAATTTCGGTACTAAAGTGTACCGAATACATATGCACCACACAAGCCACTTGATTTGTGTGCTGGCTGTGATACTACTCAGCTGCCCAGACCGGAGCAGGTGGTTTTCTTAAGGGGTCACACCTGGAGCCTTTGACCTAAAGGTCTGATCCACAAGACAGTGGAGCAACGTTGAGAGATGCTGTCCCGTGGTAGCCAGTCACCAACAATAGATTCATACACCATTTGTTCCTTCAGGATACTGGAGCCCATGTGCACCATTGGTTTGAAATCAGGGTTTTCCAACTTCTCTAGGTGAACTCTCTGTGTCCACTAACCCAGTTAAAGCGCCGGACATCCGCTTTTCGTCCTCTGAATTTCGTAAACAACACTCCCGCTACGAGAAGGCAGTGAGTAGGACTTCTCTGAGAGAGGTTGTATACGCGTGGCCATGTGAGAGTATTTCGAGAGGGAGAACTGACCCTTCCCACTCTCAACTGTACCAGAGTACTGTGGGCAGCAAATACGTAATATCTATACATTCCTTTATACTCAAGACTCTGCGTTGCTGAAATGCTATGAGATTGTCTCTTTATAGTAATTATAATTCAAAAATCATATACAATGAAGTTTTTTTGTGTAAGACGCTGAACAAATTTTGGAATTCTGTTTTAATGAAATCGAATATAATATGAAAGGATACATTTTTCTTACCTTCACTGCAATTGTTATGAATCGCCATTGAAATCTCTGAATTTCTTTGAGTAAACGGATTTCGATTGCAGTTTTAATCCCTGTAGTAGATTCATTCTGGTTTAACCTTGGTATATGACATTTATTTTTTGCATCAGCAATTTACAATCAAAAGCTAATCAAGTTACAAAAGATTTACGAAACTCAGCATGTTGTTTGGTGATTCGCATCTATTATTAGTAACTTTTTCGTTCATAAAATTCATTTAGGCTATCAAACTAGACGTCTTGCCGTTGACACAAATGTACCTCTCCTAACTGATGTAAAACTGGCTAAACTCCTAATCGAAGCTCTTTACCGTTATTTTCATGGACAGAATGCAAATAAAACAGTAATAAAATCTGAAGACAATGAATATAACGTATATAAACAATCATTCCTTCATCGTTTACTTCCATTGCATTCAATAACTTCCAGTCAAATAATCTATTTGCCAGGATTGATCGATATTCACGTCCACACCAGGTAATATTTTATGCGATAGTCACCTTGTATCTTTTTATATTTATTCACTGATGACCTGATAATATGCAACATAGTTTTGCGTAGAAACATGCCATTAGACTATCCTAATTAGAACGACTTGAGGTGTTTCACAATTTGTTTGACATTCGTTCTAATACTGGCGTTTGATTATTGGTGAAAATTACGGAGTAGTTATTAAGTGATTTATCATTCACCTAATGTAAGTTATATCTAATTCAGTTTGTTAACGAAGTACCGATTATTGTACTCACTTTGAAATTACACTTGTGTAAACGTTACGCACTAAGGTATTAGACAAATCAAAATCAGTGATAAATGTTAGAATCTGTTATCAGTGCCAAAAATCAAGTTATTGAACAACTGAATTACAGTTAAACATTCTTTTATTTATGGTTATTCCATAACTGAAGTTCAATGTGCTGATTGAATAGTGTTAAACATGGTCTGTGTTTAGTTTGGATCAATAGCTATTTGTAGAACTTTTAAATTCAAAATCTACTAAATTTAGGTAAAATACCTAAAGTTATCATCTATTCTGTAAATTTGAGAACTCATTGACCAAATAAATCCCAAATCGTTCTGGAAAGTTATATCATAAGGGTATAACTAAATCTAACAGGATGATTTCGTTTTCATGCCCTTCAAAAGCCTTAGAAAAGTCATCTGGATCGATAAAATAGGAACTGTAATAATTGAGTAAGCTAATTTATCGAATGAAATGACTTATTTAATTAGTATTTAGTTTAAAAATTATGTCGACTAGATTACATTTAATTAGTCAGTAAAATGTGCACAGGCCTAAAAAGAATCTTCAGTAAACCAGCTCTAATGGCAAATGAATGGAGCCGTTGTCTAACTGAAGTTATCCTTATTTTATAATAACATTGTGTTGGCAATATATTCGGCAAATCATATTCATTTGGTTGTAAATTAGATATGTTATAACTTGTGAACTATGTGCCCTGTTAATGTATAACGTAACGGTACCGCCAATTAGAGAGCAGTGACATATCGATCGGATCAATGACGCTTAAACCCGTATGGGCAATCTAGAGTCCTTACTGGCCCTGCTTCGTGCCTAGCCCAGCCAGTTAAGTCCAGAACACAAATTCCAGCCTCTGCGATATGAATTATTTATTTCAAGCATTTCAATCAAACAGACCACAACGTACCATAAAATAGAAAATAACATTTGTACAAGATTTGACCAAAAGTGGCTGTGAATGAGGGAGGTAGTGATTAATAGACAGGGCATAATTCAAGAATGGTGAGACGTATAATAATAGTTCATAGTTCAAAATAAAGCTTATGATAAGAAGAATATGAATATGCATAGTATAGTTACTTAACAATTATACGATAAAAATATACGTTTAGTATTTGTCCATAAATGGATCCCAAAAGTTACCATTCATTATACTTATCGGGACATAACAAGATAGTTTCTTCTGATTTGAAAGGTTTATGAGTTCTTTGTAAATCAATTTGATAGCGTTTTTGAAGATGAAAATGTTACATGTAAAACGTTTTTCTGATAAGCATAGATTTTATGTTAATAGTTCACTAAAAAGTGACTTAAACTGTTCACTATAAGTAATATAACCTCTTGTTATAGAAGTGATTATGGTTTTCCTGATGAAAATATTGTGAAGATAATAAATCTCATTTATATTAATCACATGAGATGGTAATTAACAACAAGTAGTATGTTTTTGTAGTACATTCAAACACTTATCCAGAGGCTATTACTGATACCCTTTGATATGTTCACCTTTAATTGTTTGTTCTGTTAAATAGAGGTTAATGTTCAATAGGATGTGTATGATTGCTATTGACATTCTGACTATGAATCTTTATTTGGCAATGATTTTGTCACCATTATTTTCATCTCTATACATCCAAAGCAAGTTGGTGTAAGCGAATTAACACTTTTGATCGGTGCCAAGATTTCGCCAGCCACCAACTTACTAAGACTTGTAATTTTCAGGATAAATGAACTGATTGACAAGTTGGACTACGTTAATCTCTATAGTCAGATTAAAAGTTAATACAGATGAGTTTTTGAATTAGTGGTAGACAAACTCATCCCAAACTATCTCAGATTGTTGCTCAAGCTATTGAAAAGACTCATTTACTTTACTAAATGAAACTGTTATCTACCTACTATGTCACCGACTAGCTCTATAAGTAAGAGATCAATCCTCGGAAAGTCAGATAGAAAAGTGTTGTTTTTGGAGGTATACCTTTCATAAAATTAGATAAAACTAGAGAATTTATCAGTTTTCATGAACTGCACTTGATGCAGATAATCGAATTGGTAGTTTACCGTAATATCCAGCTTTACCAATAGTACCCAAACAAAGAACTTTCAGTAGGTTTACAAACATTTTTTTAACGTGATTGGAATCTGACTGTTTAATATGACTAAATCTGACGTCCGTATATATCTTTTTAGAACATTTTAACTTACAAATATTTGGCTAATACTTCCACCACTGTGTTTAAAATCTATATAGCTTTCTCTGGTTCAATGTTACCATTCTACATTTAAGCGTCAGGTGATTAAGAAAGCTAATATTTTAGACGCCATATTAGTTGGAGTGATTCGTCCGTGGCTATCAAAAAAGGATCTCCTTTCTTAGAGGACGATCGCAACACTCAGGTGTAACGGCATCCAGCTTTTAAGATCTGATTAGTAATTAAACCAATTTTAATGGTAATGCTAATGCATCATTCATAAAGACTTTTGAAACCAACTTATTAAATCTTGTTCCTGTTGTTCGCTTTAAGTTAGCTATTGTCTTCCAAAATTCACTTAGATTCAGACGGTTTATATCTGTCTTTCGTTCAAAGTGTCTGTAAATAGTAGCAAGTGGGAAGAGTAACTGGAGCGAATTTAGGCTGTTTCACAAAGTGTTGAATCTATCATTCCAGTCGCCTAGATTGAAAGTAAATCACAGCTCCACCTATTTCCGAGATAGTTTCAATGATAGCTGATCTTTTAACATATATATATCTCATAAATCTGGAAAACTATTCTATGTTAACTATTGCAGCTGCTTTTTCCATCCTTTCTGCTTTCAATTGCTACACAAGCATTTTGTTTACGCTTAAGTTGCCTCGAATCACTATCGCGTTCGGACCCTGTCGAGATATATTTAGCTGCAGAAATCAATTCAGTAAATATTTTAAACATTCACTATTCATTTTCTAAACATTTTGATGTAGGTTGCTAACAGATATGTTTGTGTTTACACCTAGTTGAATACTATATCGAACTAGTTAGAGACGAGTATTCTTATGTGGCTATAAGTGTTCAGCTAGTTCTTCCTTGGATATATCCGTAACATTTACAACTTTAGACTAAGCTCCAAAAGCCCTCCTTGTCCCAGTTACTTTGGTCTTGTACATGAACATCATCAAAATCCAGAAATAAACTCTGGAAAGAGCTGGAAATTTATACCAAACCTCCTCAACAAAGTTTTATTAGTGTCAATCTTTGAGTTTCTGTTGAGTGTCCCCAAGTCAGACTATGTCGTTGGTCTAATTCACGAATGTTCACTACACTTTCTGATTCCAAACTAGAATCATACCAATGGGATCACCAGAAGTCACTAATAAAGTTCCATGTAGATGATGGCTGAATTGTGTTGGTTCTCCACACCGATAGTAAGACATCATTTATGGACCTTATATTTTATTTTATTTTTGGTCCTAAGCACTCTTCAACTGACCTGTCTTGGATGTTAGAATATCAGACAACGAACATTACGCTCACTATAGGTTGTTTCAGTCATCATCAAGAAACTCCGATCACTTCATTAATTTCACATACAGGTTAAATGCTTTCTGTTTAATGTTTTTCAGGTTAAACAGGTTTCGATATTTTTCCCAAATAATCCTTTCAAGTTGTCTTACAAGGTAAAAGTTATGACCATTTAATTTAACTACGTGATAAAGTGATTGACTATAAATTCCTCTATTATAAGATCCTCCACAAATAATATGGGTTTTGGCTGATGAAAAAGTCAGTTAATGAAATATTTTCATGACTATTCTCTGGGTATTTTAAAAATTGATGACTTGTTATTTTCATCTTTGTCTATTACTTATACAGGGATCCCGGAATGGAATATAAGGAGGACTGGACATCTGTTACTAAAGCTGCGCTTGCGGGTGGTATAGTAACTATTTTAGCAATGCCAAACACTGATCCTGCAATAGTTGATGAAGATACATTTAACATTATGAGCAGAAATGCAACATCTAAAGCGTGTTGTGATTATGGTCTTTATGTTGGCGCATCATCGGAAAATGCTTCCACTATTAGCTCACTGTCACACAAAGCTGTTGGACTCAAGATGTATCTTAATGAAACATTTACTTGCTTATCGTTAGGCAATAAGCTTAATATTTGGCGTCAACATTTTGAAGTGAGTAAGACGCAACAAAGCTTTTTCTTCACTACAACTGACAGTATTAGTACTGAAGCTCTTATTATCTATATTATTTAAATGTTGACAAATTTAGCATAGAGTATAATTCATTATTCAAGATATTTTTTTAGGAAAACACGTTAGTTTATTTGATAAATAAATGAAAAATAACACTATACAGTAATCATTTATGTTTTTGGTGAATTTTCGTTTTCTGAGCCAGATGCTTTATTCATGGAACTTTCATTGTTCTTCTGAACAGCATTAGCACAAAATTCAAGTAGAGGTGACGTATTCGAATTTCTTCACAGTCTATTAGAACTCATCGATTTATGGTTAACAAAATATTTTCAATTCAGCCATGAAATATACAAACAGATGAAAAGAACACCAGTTTCATCAGCAATATCAGAACCTATTGCAGAAGCAGTGATGCAGAGATTGGAAGCATCGAATTTACCAGTAATCAACCCGAAAATGTGGATTCTTTATGTGAACGACACGTTCGTCATCATCAAAAAAGACAGGCTGGAAAACACCTACAGTCTGATCAACAACGTTTTCGATGAAATAAAATTCACAACGGCAAAGGAGTCCAACAACAAACTATAATTCTTGATTGTATTGATCACAAGAATCAACGCAGGGAAACTGGGGACTAATGTTTATCGGAAACCAACCCATACAGATCATATTCTCATTTGCAGTAGCAACAACTCGATAACTCACAAAATTAACTTCATACAAACGTTTTTAAAAGGTTGAAAACACAACAGCACACTTATAGAGCCAAAAAATGAAGAAAAATATCTTTCAAAAGAGTGGCTATCCACTCAGCTTCATTAAAAAAATGTCAACCCCATTTCATTGACCAGACTGAAAGCAAATATGGAAACCAACAAACGAATAATTCTACGATATGTATAAGAAATTACGAGATTATTAAAACCGTTTGAAATAGATGTAGTATATAAACCGTCAAAATCACTGTAATCAATCTTATGGCAAGCAAACCAAAGGATGAAATGGCAAAAAAAGTGAACATCAACAAAATGCACTGTTCCAACTAAAATAAACACTAAACCGGACGAAATGGAGGTCCTAATTATCTTCGCCTGCATAAACATCAACTGGCGGTCAAACACCATGATATATATTTGCTTATTATTATGAATGTGGCCAATCGTGGACACACATTCCACTGAAAAAACACTGAAATCTCAGATAGAGCTGATACTAAGAACACCAGAAAATTTTTAGGAGCTTGGTACCCAGGTCGATGAGCAATCAACAAGCATATCGAAATTAATCCAATTTACCAACCACTTAAATAAACCATGGATAAAGATGGATACAAGAATCAGACCCAAGGGGAATAAAATCGAAATAAAGATGCAGACAATGGCAGGTTAAAGGTCAACAATAATCTTTCAAGATCGAGGTCAACAGGATAATCTGTGAGTCATATATTAAAAAATTCGAATATTTCACCTCTACCGGAATTTTGTGCTGATGTTGTTGTTCAGAATAGTAATAAAAGCTCCACGACTGAACCATCCAGCTGAGAGAACAAAACTCAACTGAAATCATCTACCTGAGCTGCAAGTCTTCTCCATCATCCCTGTTTAGACATTACTTGTTTATGTTTTCAGCTGCCAGAATTTTCAACAAATGCAAATTCAAATGTTTACAAAATATCTGTACAAATTAACCATTCGATACAAAATCAAATAAAAGCTTTTTAGGTATATCTTTATATTGTCAATCGCACCGTACGATAGGAATGCTTGTTCTAATTATCACTACAAAATTACATAATGTTGCTGTCTATCATTAAATTCATACGTAATCCGTATACTTCACAAACCTTTTCTAACTAAAAGTGAACAAAATTTATATCAAAAACAGTGGTTTAATGACAATTAATGATCGACTGCTTTAATTACTCGACGGATTTCTACTTATCATGATAGAGTTTCTTTTACTTGAAATCCCTTCTAATTTATGAACTAGACAATATTAGGGGTTTAAAAACCAGAAACGTGGTATATGTAGAGTACTAGGTAACTCATCTACTTGAAATGAATGTTAGTGATAAGCAATTAGCTACCATGGTTCTTAGTAAGTTTAGCCTAAGTTGTCGCACATTTTTAAAAAGTCTAAATCTATTGTATGTGTTAACTATTGCTCAGTTAGCTACAACGTAGGACCAGGCACGTACATGGAACGGTCCAAGTTGCCACATCTCATTAGCACAACAAGATGAACACCAAATTCATAAAAGTAGTCCCCTCAATGGTATTAATGTATAAAACAAGGATTGTGTATATGGATATATTACGTGAAGAAAGACTTAATTCATAGAAAGATATAAATCGATTACCAAAGTAAAAGTGATTCCTGGAGGTGTTATTCAATTAGGAACAAGGACTAGTTAATATAATCTCAGTAGAAAGTAAGTAATCGTACTTAACTTTAACTATCATTAAGATCCTATCAACTCAAAAGAATTTTCCACGTTAATTCCATCATTTTTGCTTCCATCGCATTATCTATTATTTTAGTCCCGCGTACAGGATAGTGGGTGCATAATGCTGAGGAGTCCAATGCTAAGACGAAACAGCCGTCCAGTGCATACAGGTTTTCAATATTGGTCTAACATTTATCATTTCATGAACTCAATAAAAACTCAGCATTCTCCACAACCCTATATTGCTCATTATTTTAATATTTCAGATAATTTCGATAGCAGATATGCGTACTTTGTCTGCATTCTTTCATGTAAAAAATTTTTATGGAATGTATTCAGTAACCTTTTATGACCAGTGCATACCTTCATCACTAAAATAAGCTGTATATGGTAAACAACTATTGATATGTTAGTGCAATGGAATTATGCCACCCCTCACTTGTACACTTCCGTTCTTTTTTTACTGCTTAAACACATCTCTTTTGTTTAATAAAAAAACGAAACGAATTGTACCTCGCTATTCTATCTGGTCCTACTAAACATTAACTATGTTTAAAAATTTGCATAAGCTGTATTTGAATTTCAGGTATGTAGTTGACATTTATTAGTATGATAATAAAATAATAACATATTTGTCATACATCAATGAGTAGAAACTAGAATTTCTGACATTTCGTGTAACCCACTTCTTGAGATTAAAAATTAAGCCAATTAAAAAGTACGGAGGAACAGGCAGACTATATAGTTCAACCAATATCAGAATACATCTGATTATGCCATTTTTAGTCAAGGTAATTTTGTGAGACATTACCGTGTGTATTTGTGTGTTAGTGATGTGAGAAAACAGTAGAATTAAGTATAGTTTTCTGTTTGAACGGTCCAAGTCGAATGAATAATCGTTCTATCGAGGGAAGAGGGATTTAGTTATCATTCGAAACACCCCAGTTGCTCAATTTTTTCTATTATTGGAAAAACCTTCCTGAATTATTTTGAAAGCCCTGGATGGCCGTTTCGTCCCTGAATGAGACTCCTCAGAAGTGCGCATGCAAGGCCCCTCACGCGGTAGTTGGACCCAGGAACTCCGGTCTTGCACGAACGGTTTCATCGTATGACTCCAACTAACCCACGATGTCGCGCGACTATCTTCCATTGTCTTCATTGGTTAACTACCTCAAACCTGACATTGTTCAACTGCACTGACGACGGCCTCTCAATAGAACTCTGAGAATTACCTCTCGAAGCTAGTCACCAGAGAACGCATGGTATTAATCAGTATAAGGTTGTAGAGAATGTTGAGTTCCATTAAAATCACGAACACTTCAATGTTAGACCACCATTGACGACCTGGAAGCACTGGATGGGCGTTTCGTCCTAGTATGGGATTATAATATATGGACACAATTCTGCATAGATATAAAAACGATCTTTTCCTTTAGTCAAACTGCAGCATTTCGAAGAGTGTCGGCTGTTTTACAAAAATATGATGCCTCACACCGAATCACTTCGTTAAAAATGGCATGACATTGACCCCTTTTTGATTTTAATTCAACCAAATATTTAGCCTGTTTATATTAATTGAACTTGTGTTACTTTGAAACGGTCATTCATTTATTTATTCTGAAAAGGTAGCTTACATCAAGTTACGAAGATTAAAAATGTGATTTCGGTGAGACTATAGTTTATGGACGCACCAATCACATTTACGATAACTTGTCTTAGATTTCGACGCGAAATTCACTCATCCATTTGGCTAAATAGAGTCTTGGCATTATATCTGATGTCAGTTCGTGATGAAATCCCTAAATTTGATTCCTAACCCTAACCATCAACTGTAAATCATAATCCTTATTCTTCAAACTGCTTTATAACCCTCATTTAGCCCTAGTAAGTAGGTAGACACTCTCAAGGTCAGTCTGGCGTCGCTCAAAGGTCGTCCATAAACTAGTCTCACCGTGATTTCTATTCATTGAGTATCAAAATTATATCGATATTTTATTATTAACATTCTACTCTATACTCAATTTATTTGAAATAACTAAGTTCAATCTTGATAAAAAATACTTAGTTATTAGTGCGTTTATTGATCATTTCTAACAAAGTTTCATCTCTCTCTCTCTCTCTCTTATATATATATATATATATATATATATATATATATATATATATATTTTAAAGAACTGGCCAAGTGATCGTCCAATTTGTTGCCATGCTGAAGGTGAAACCATTGCCGCTGTAATTCTTTTAGCAGAAATCACTGGACGCAGTGTACATATTTGTCATGTTGCACGTAGAGCTGAAATTGAATTAATTCGTGATGCTAAACAACGTGGTCTAAAAGTCACATGTGAAGTTTGTCCACATCATTTATTCTTAACTGCAGATGACTTACCTCAAGAAGGTGGTTGGAGTAAGTCTACTTCTCTTTTGTTGAAAGTCATCATGCTGTTGACATAATAGTTAGTCACTCTTTCTAATACTAATTTGCAAATTTTAATAATTATTTGCATATTCAAAGTATTCGATTAAGAGGTGAAAGGTTGAATTTTAATCCTATGTTAAAAGTTCATCACGATCAGAACACTCGAGTTTTATTGTCAATAAATTACTACGCTAATTAGGGACGGGTAGATGACGGTTGGTTAAGACTTTTTTTGGATTACAACAACTACAATGTCTACATGCTTTCAAATGATTAGTCAACATTGTAAATTGATAAATTAAAGTCAGGTTTTATTTTAAACTATTGTTTATGTTAGACCGCAAACGCAGCATCGATTTGCTATTTTGACTTTATTTGGAACTGTGACTAGTCGAACACCGGTAAATTTTTTATAACCAGAAATCTACTCATCCCTAAACTGAAGTGCTTAATTTTCATTGCAAATCTTTAAAGCTAATGTACTTTAAATTAATCTGGCGAGTGATGACTTAGTTTGGTTTTCTACTTAATCATCGTGTTATGTGATGTTACAATACTTGTATGAATTTAGTTTTAGTTTATAAGATCATCGTTATATCAGTCACTGTAGTATGTATATAACTCGGTGTACCGTTTGCTTTTTGTGTGATTATCAGATATACTTATTATTAACGAAGCGTCCCTTAATTTATTCCTTACTTATTTAAGTCTGTTATTCCTGCTGAAGCATAGGCCACCCATCCGGGATTTCCGGTCAACGCTGTATTAAGCTCTCCTTTCCACTTGTTGATAAGAGGTATTCATGATATTACTGATTCCCAGCTCTGTGATCCTTATTCTCACTCACCCATTTAGCTTGAAGACATCAAGTCACGGCTTGCTTTGTGGTAGTTTGATGGTTTTCGTATAGCGTGTCCTTTCCACCTCCAACGTTTATTTCTTAATTCCCTCCTTAACTAGCAGCCAGTTTGTTCTCTGCCAGAATAGGTAATTGCTGATGGTCTCTAACCAAATGATCTAGATTATTGTGCATAAACAGCCGTTTGTAAATATATTTACTTTTTTGGTGATGGTTTTGGTAGTTTTCCAAGTAAAACAGAACTGTCTTGAAAACTCTGTCTTTGGTGTTGGCTGAGTTCTTTTATTTTGCTTTTGCCTTGCCAGTTCATACCTTTATATTTGCATCAGGTCACCCTTGTTTATCGATAATGGTGCTTAGGTAAACGCGTCCACCTCTTCCAATGCTGCACCATCAAACGTGATTTTGATTGCTGCTCAGTTTTGTACATGACTGATCTTTAAAAAGGCCAGCTTGTTGATCTTTAAGTTGAGCGTCTACTGAGTCCTTCATTCGGTTCAACAACACTGTTAGACACTGTCTGAAACTGACAGTAGTGTGCAACCTCTCTAGTCCCAACTCTTACTAACGTCTTTTTTCGATATGTTGATAAAATATCCCCTTTTCTAGCTTTTTAGTACTGGTTCTTCTTCTAAATCTTTCTGTAGAGAATGCGGGGCATCTTTGAAGTTACCTCTGTATCTGACCTTAGTGCTTCTGCTGCTTTCCTACTCCTGATTTATCTGATGCTCATGCTGATTTTCGTATTGTTGATGGGGTTTATTTTGAAAAGTAATAAATCTTTAGGGAGTTGGAAATAACCCAAGATTCACTTATTTGTATGTTTATAACAAATGTAAGCGGAGATGGTGACGGTGAGATTCATGATGTACCCATCTAATTATCATCGCCTTACATGATAATTTTCCACAAAGCTCTACACAACTCTGTGAACACAAATAGATTATCTTCGAATAACACATATATAATTCTTATAGGGTTGTTAGGCTTTGATGCGGTTTCTTAGTTCCATGAATGAAAAGCGATTCATGAGTGAAATTTCTTTGCAAATCCGCCTTTCTGGGAAAGCATTTCGTATTGGATTATGTTAATAGTTAGGTAGTAATTAACGGTAATATTGTTTACAAACTGAATCAAAATTAACAAATGTAACAACTCAAAAATACATCATGGATGGAAATAATTCCTCAGAAAGTAATTGATTATTGTATTCAAGTGATGTTATGCCGTAGTCCTAACCAGCGTGTCTTACAGTGAATTGTGTATTCAATTGGTTCTCCTGATTATCTTTAACGGTGGCCTTTAGATATAGAGGATATTCGTAGGTTATTAGTATTCGATCATATGTGTACTTAATCCATTTCTCGTGCAATTATCAAGTTAGACGTAGAGCACTCGATATGTATGGAAAATCGATTGATGCTGTAGTGAACCTTCATCGACTGAGATGGTCAGGATATGTATTACGTATTCCCATGCACCGACGACCTCGACGGGCAATGTTACCTAGTGTAGGGGTAAGTTGGAAGAAAGCTAATGGTGTCTAAACCAAGACATGACATTAACCCATGAAGACACTGACTGTTGAACTAAGCCATGTAGGTAAGTGCAGACTACCTGTTTGGGGTCCACGTAATTATTGCAACCAACAGTCGGATACTTTGGGTAACATGACCCAGAATCGTCCGCAATCTCGCAGGTGCATTCACTTTTAGTTTTCCCTTAGATCCTAATTTCCGAAATGAACTTGCAAATTTTTTTATTCCACTAATCCATATTCTCTTACCGCATCATATCTGTTATGCTTAAGCTTTCTGCCACCAACAGAACTGTTATTACCTGTACTACTTGTGGATTTGTTTTGACAATTTCATCACGCTCTGCTAATGGAGCGTGGCAACGTGAACTGACGTATACATGTACCACGTTCTACGTTGCATATGACTTACAACTGTAATATTCATTGTAGGATTTAATTTGTCCTATAGATATACTACCAGAACCGTAAACGCGATACTGACGAGCACAAAGTCTATGTAAAAGCTATAATCAGAACAAGGACAACTTGACTTTAAACTTCATCTGTTTCTGAACTTAAAAACAATTAGATTAGTATAATGATTAAGGAAATTACAGTTATTAAGTGAAATGCACAAACATACAAACCAGTATTACGTGTCTTATCGAAATGAATAAAATTATGAATCACACTAATATAATAGGATAATAATGTCTTTCAATTAGTAGGTCCTATGCAACAGGGATAGTTTACAGACACATCAGGCCAGATCAGTGTGGTGGGCGCTTGAACAACGATTTGATTTGTTAGTTATGAATATAACTGACATTCATCATGACATAATTTCGTCAATAGTTAAAAATATTTCACATATTATTTTCCAGATGAAGTGCGCCCAAGACTGGGTACAGCAGATGATATAAACGCTCTTTGGGCTAACATTAACACAATCGATTGTTTCGCAACTGATCATGCACCACACACTATTTCTGAAAAGAGTAAAGTGTCAGGGGCACCTCCTGGATTTCCAGGTTTGGAAACAATGTTGTCGTTGTTACTGACAGCTATGTATAATGGCCGGCTTACGCTTACTGAACTGATTGAACGCCTGTATATAAATCCATACAAAATATTTGGAATACCGACTGCTCACACTTTATATGAAGCTGTAAACTCAGTTAGTCGGGGGATATATGGCGAAACATGGGTTGAAGTGGATATGAGTGCTGAATGGCGTATCCCTGGAGCTGCATGGGAAACCAAATCAGAATCTGCACCTTCATTCTTTACTCGTGCTAATTGGAGCCCCTTCGCTGGAAGAGTTGTTCGTGGTCAAGTTCGTCGGGTCATGCTCCGAGGTCACCTAGCGTTTGTCGATGGACGTGGTATGACTAATCTTTTCGTTTTTTTTAATTTTCACTGTTTAAATCATAGTTTTTCTCGGCAGTAATATTTAGGATGTCGCGTTTGGTCGGTTCAAAGTCACGCGTTTAAATTATGTATTACCTACTCTGATACAGGAAGCTATGTACTATCTCAAGGGGATACAGAATCAGTGAGCCTTATCGCTTACTATTTAAACATAGTCATAGTCGCTGTGTTAAGTTATAATTAAGAGTATTTCATACTTCTGCTAATATTTTTCGCCAATATGAGTGACCTCATCTGCTGATTAATACACCTCTTTTTTGTTTAATTTCTCAAAAATAGTTTTGCTAGAAACATGTAATGCAATAGCTAGCCTGTGGTTCTGTGTGGCTGGGAAATTCATTACAACATAAATGCCTTGGTTATAAAATGGCACAGTAAACAGTGGCATTAAAGCACCACGGAGGATAAATCAATTAAATTGTGTTAATAATAATTTGATTTTGAGTTTCCACGTTAAATAAATATCTAGATACCTATGTGAATCCTAGAAAACTAGTTAAAATTATTTTTATTATTTCGCATATTATCAGTTTCAGTGCACGCATGTACCATGTTATAGGTCGTGTATCACTGATTGATTGGAAGCTGTATGATGAACTATGCGCTGCTCCCATTTCCTAAATTTTATATCAAAGGGTATTTTTTTATTCCCCACTGCTGGGAATATGGTCTTAGAAAAACAATAGAAATTATTGATGAAATGATAGACTCGCCTAATCCCCATGTTTATGTAAACTCCTCAAACCTACTACAATTATTCAGTAATCCGTTTTATCAGTTTCCAAGTTCTAAACAAGTACTCTTTCATCCACTCTACAAATGACTTCACGCACTTTTATTCACTTATATTGTGTAGATAATCATTATTTCAATTCTTTTCGTCACCTATGTATGTTATCTCAGATTATATTATATTCCAGTGTCAGTCAGTCTCAGTCTCTGACTGAGTGTTAAACCTTAATACGAAATATGGTTTTAAGCTGCTGAGGAGAAATATGAATTCATATTATTTTACCTCAATCGTTGTTTTGGTCTTATTCAAATTCATAAAGAGAACCAACTGAATAAAATTTCCTCGCAATTCAACTTGTCTTTTCCCCTCGTCTCTAATGTTGAAAGTTATTGAATTGAACTACATTTCTTTTATTTATATATATATATATATATATATATATATATATAAAATGTACATTTCCAGTGAATAAATTCTTTTTCTGTCCTGTTCCAGTTTTGGTAGAACCTGGTTTCGGTAAAGATGTGTCGTCAGACATATCCTTGCCTAAGAATTCTTACGACCCACTAACAATTGACACTTCTTTGAAACATATTCTTGTCTCAGCTGGTTCTCCCACTCTAAGAAACCGGTATAATTCAATTAATGAACGTGTTCAGGTAGTAAGTTACCTATTGTGTACAATTATCGTTGATTACACTTATGTATTCTTGTAAATTATTATTCCAAGGCATGTGACATTTTATCATATTCGTGACTTTACTATCTAGTTTATCTGTTGCTTTAAACAATTAGATAAATTCTTGATAAAATTTCATTCCATTAGATTTTGAAAATTAACAACGTCGTGAAGCTAAGCACAAGAAAAGTTTGCAGCTTAAGGTGTGGTATTTTCAAGTAGCTAGTACTGTGGTGTGTGCTACTTATATTGAAATAAGTAGTATATGATGTTAGTCGTGAACAGAAGGTCTGGCAGCAGAGAGACAAGAGGATCGAACAGTAACGAATGGAAACAGGATGCAATTTGTATGAAAATGCAAGAACAATGAAGTCTGAGTCATTTTGAGACAATTGGTGGACATTTTGCAAATTAAGCATTTACTCTATGATTGTTAGATTTTATTAACAAGTCCTGTAATTTTGTGTTGAATATATTCGATTGTCACCACCTATGTTCTTGTTCACTACAGTACTACATATATCTACATGAATGTTGTGTTACCATTTATTTTCTTTGTAACCAGATAGTAAGAGTTTGGTGAAAAAATTTTAAACTCACCAAGGTTACTCGCTTGTTCGGGGTAAATAATTCCAATTTTAATAGAGGTGTCTGACAACAATCATTTTACATTTTCGACCAATTTTGAGAAGTAAACTACTCACTTGCATAGGAATGTTATCCAGATTAACACTGAATGGTTGTTACCCCCGAACTCAGTTAATGGTAACATGTCCATTAAAACCACTTTTGTAATGCTTCATATCTATTTAATAGAAAAGCAAGTCATGTATTCCTAATCGAAGCTTTTTAAATTTATACAGCACTTCCCAATTAGTGCTGATTCACTTCCTTAGGAAATATTCACTGAAATTGGAAAGTAATCGATTAGTAGCAACATGGATCTCATTTCATAACTTATTCTATAAGGAAATACATAATTGCAATTATTATTATGAAAATATCTGTCCGTAAAACTGATAAATAATATTTACTTTTCGTGTGTATATCCATCTGTATTTGTTCTTCAGTCTCAAGATGAACCTGGTACACCGATCCCAGCTACCACCCAAAGCGATGAGGGACCTCGTAGTCCAATTGTTGCATACCAACCTTCCGTATCTGGTCTGATTCCAACTGCCCAACTACCTCAAACTCACCAAACCCTTCCAAGTATGTGGTTAGAAGGTTTATCAGGGAAGCATATACTTTCTTCTCTGGATTTCTCAAGAGATCATCTTCGTCGGTTGTATAACTTAGCACATAGTTTTAGAGTTGCTCTAAATAAAAACAAACCTTTAGATCAGATATGCCGTGGAAAAGTATGTAAAACTTTAATACATATTTTATTAAATAAAAACAACTCACTAAATATTTATACTTCACCAACTCTTCTTTAGTATATTTATCTCTTCACTTTGCATAATTCTTTATCAGGTAATGGGAAATCTGTTTTTTGAGCCAAGTACGCGTACTTCTAATTCATTTGCTATAGCAATGCAACGACTGGGCGGCACTGTAATGCATTTTTCAGAATCTACCAGCTCCCAGACAAAAGGTGAAACTGTTTTAGATACTGTACGGATATTGGCCAGTTATTGTGATTGCTTGGTAATTAGGCATCCTGGAAAAGGTGCTATACACGCTTTAGCAAATTCAATAGTACACAAACCAATTATAAATGCAGGTTAGTTCATATTGTCTTTATATTCTTGGTGAGTTGTGTCTATTGCAATTGAATATGTTGTAATCTGACTACAGTATTAAACTAAAATTAATTATTGCTGTTTTCAAAACTAAATGCCCCTGAATAAATACAAAAGTTTCAGCATACTCCGAAATAAACGAATCCAAACTAAGATCTGTAAAGTTTTCATCACTTATTTTATTTAAGATGACAGAATTTTGGCATTTTTCTCTAAGATATGCTTATGGATAACTTTATCCCATGATAATATATTAATATTTCGCGAATATTAAATGTACTATGTAGATGAAAGTCTTTTATCGACTAGTTATTTTATTAAAAATAATAACAATGACAAAAACAATGTCATAACGGAGGCGTAAAACTTTGTTGTTTATATAGTGAACTATTGTAAGTACAAACAAAACAATAAAGTGATCACAGCCGAGTTATCATTAAGTAAACTGTAACTAATAACTTACCTGAAAATAGTGATTAGGATCTTTGATATTATCATGATAAAATTAAAATTTCTTTGTTTAGAGAAATACTTTTTACATTTTATGGTTAATCAAATGCAAACGGCCAAAACAAAATTGCTATTTCATGTGTCATTATGCAAAAGAACAAGAGACATTGTTCATATTTGATGCATAGAATCGTCGACAATTGTTACAAAGACTTCCTTTTTTGTTGACTATTCACTCAGGACAGGGTATTATCACCGCCAAATGAATGGAGCGTTGTAGGAAACAATCGTATACCTTATATGGTGCTTGATATTGTGGAATGAGTAATTAAACTATATCATATGGCTAAAGCTCGTTTTTTCTCAACGTATACGACACCCTCCTTGATTTTTACGCCGCAATAAGTGCGACCAGACACTGCTTTTAATGGATCTGGAACACTGAGTTACAATAAGATCTTAATAACTTCTAACTAAGTTATTTGATTTTTCTTTTTCTGCCATCTAAGCTTGTTTAAAATTAAGATTTTTATTTATTCTTTGAGCAAACAATTTAACCAGTCACAAAGCCTTTGATATTTAGATAATACTATTATTCTTACTATCGAAAACAACGTTTATCTGGTGTTGTTAATTCTTGGTACTAATACTTATCAACCACAGTATGATGATAATATTCGACTTTTAAGAGGATGCAAATTTCTGTGAAATCAGCTGGGATTACAACGAAGACTACTTTAAATATATGGTTGAATTATAAAAGTAGCTTGTTCTTGAAACAAACAAAACGTGTTTTTGTCACTATTAACCTTTATTACCTATAGTATTTCGTCTTTTGAACCTAAGGTTTCATGTTTTTCTTCTTATCGATGCAGGTGATGGAATAGGCGAGCATCCTACTCAGGCACTCCTCGATGTTTTCACAATTAGAGAGGAGATCGGGACAGTGAATGGTTTAACTATCACTATGGTCGGAGATCTCGCTAATGGACGCACAGTACATAGTTTGGCTCGATTATTATGCTTATATAAAGTCAAACTACGTTATGTTACTCACAGAGATGAATTTAAGATGCCACCAGAAGTTAAATCGTATGTTGCTGATCGTGGCATTCCACAAGAAGAGATGACTAGGTAGGTTTAGTTTGAACTTGACTACAATTTCTGTGAATGTTTGTATCTATAAAAACTATTCTATTTAAATATTCTGTAAAGCCAGAGATGCGGAAATACAATTCGATGCATTCCATCTTTCCTAAAGCCTATCACAAACATCAGATCATGCGTTGGACGACTACAATACACAACTGTGTAAACCAAGATTCTATTCAGGATTAAAGTTGAAACTAAACTAATAAATTATTTTTTATTCATAGCTTGGAGGAGGCACTTCCCGATACCGATGTTCTCTACATGACACGTGTGCAAACAGAAAGAATGAGTGATGACAGAGATGCTCGGCGTGACCAATTTGTTGTTACACCTGAACTGATGACACTAGCCAAGCCTAGAGGAATGATTGTAATGCACCCGCTACCTCGTGTTGGAGAAATCAGCCCCAAGTTCGATTCCGACCCTCGAGCAGCTTACTTCCGTCAAGCGGAGTATGGAACGCATGTTCGCATGGCCCTCCTGGCTATAGTGCTGGCTAATCAGAAATGAACTAATTATGATTCAGTCACAATGAACAATATTTCTTAAACATTATTTTGGTATATTAAAAATGTCACTATTTTGTTTATTACTTTGATACATAAACACTTCATGATGTGAAATATTAAACTAATCTAGTACTTTGTATGGGAAATGTTACTCTATTAATTATTTACTTTTTATATTCATTCTATAAGTAGTATCAAGAATAAAATTAGTTCTTAGTGCAGTTTCATGTTCTAAACAAGTTTGGAATACCAAAATCTTTGCCAGTACACAGTTCATAAGCTACGTTCATTGCGTAACGAAAACATTGTGGAGAGAAAACAAAGACGTTATTTGGTTGAAAATGCTTTGTTGTTTATTGTTTCATGGAACCGATTTTTATAAGGATTTCATTTTCGCAATGGGCAAAGTCACACAATTCAGAAGTGTATGGACAACCATCTGGATGGTTAAGTGACATCCAGCAGAGTTTTGTTTTACGATTCTTCCCATTTTTGTTATTGAATAACGGAATTCCAGAATCATTAAGCTTCGCCATCTTATCTGGTAACCAACGTAACTGAACGGTGTTTTTGATAGCTTGATGAATAAACAAAAAAATACTATAAGCAAAGTTCCATAGGCGCAAAAATAACCAGTTTTACATGAGCATGGGAATAGAACAAACATTTAGATCTTAATAACGCATAGTTGAGAATAAACTTAGTAGACAGATTGATTCTTGTCATGAACACATCGTCCTGGTTTGCGATTCGTGAAATGCGAAAATGGAAATGGCCTTAATGAAGCGGATTTCTTAAGCACCTTTATCCAATGAGACGAATGATCAGACTTTACGAGGTCACTGTTATCTGTAGAGGTGAGTAGAGTTTTTAAACTACCCATCTCGTGATAACTAAGTATTCTGTTTTGTTGTTCACACGAGGGGTATTTTAATCACATACTGAAGTTTATTTTACATTACGCTATTAAGTAAACAACTATGTTGCTAGAAAGTAATTATAAGCCAATCGAATAAATAAGTTTTTCATACGATTGGTTTCTTTTACGAATTTGAATAAAGCCAAAACAACAACTGAAGCAAAATAATATGAATTCATTTTATCTTATGGTTTCCCATCAGCTGCTTACAAGCGTGTTCGTATCACAGTGTAACATTAAGATATGATATAATATCTCGGAAATAAAATACCATTAGGTATCATTACCAAGGTGTGACTTGATAATTTCAAATAAATTGAGTATTAAGTATATTGTTATTATCAATAACAATATATTTGTAATGTCCAAATGAGCAGGAAAATTAAGTCGGAAAATTTAAAAATTTAGTTTTTCTATGGATTGGAATATTTATAAGTATATTATTTTTATTACAATACCACTAGATTTTAGTAAGGTTTTCCATCTTATCTAGTTTATTTGCATTAGTATTACTTTGTCCAATTTATCGTTTGAAATGCTACATCTTTCGGCAATCTACGGCCAGAAACAATACACTATAAAGAAGTTGTAAACTTTCGAGTAATGTGAGCTAGGGACGAAAAGAACTACATTTCTTCTGAATATGTGTATAACTGAGTGCCGTAATCACTAGGTAATCTTTAATGCGGACTTAATTTAGTTAACATACAGTATATTACTCAATACAAATTTGTCTTCGAAAACATACTTTTGATGCTTTCGTTGAACTCACACTTATGTCTCTCTGACTTCTACTACAACTGTCCTAGAAAAATAATAATGGCAAAAAATAACCAATCTAGCACACCGTTATGTACTATCCAGAATCTACTATTTCATTGGCCTAACATTGTTTATTAATCGTATCACACGTAAAGCAAACACATTGACGATATACACTTTTCTTCTGGATTCCTAATTTCCACCAAGTTTTAAAAAATAAGGGAATTCATTATTTTTTCACTAAATAACAAAGATAAAATTAGCAACCACGGTAAGGAAAACAAGATCTAACGGGTTTCAGTAAAGCCGTTTAGTTAAAATACCCCTTATAGTTTATATGCGTCGAGAATTAATGTGAGGAAATATTAAACAAATCAAGATAACATAAAAACTGAGGTATCTGTGGAAAGAATAGTTAGCCATTTAGTAAATCTATTCGACAGCATTTATATACGAGATGCGAATTGTTAAATATATCACTTCTAAAAATATCCTGAATGACTTACCAATAAAGAAATAAGAAAATTGCTACCACAATTACAAACCAGTTACCATGTAAGAATGATATACATGAAGTGGCTAGATTGAGGTTCAACAATTCTTATAATACTTCTCAAAGCTCATCTTTCGAGCACTAGCGAGCGTATATTGCAACGATTAGCTCGACATATTACATTGATTATCGCCACTTCAAATTATCTTAAGCGACAAGAAAACTAAAGACATTCGAAAATGGCTAACCACTTTTATGAGTGAGTATTTGCTTAACCCCTTTAGCTAAGCGGAGAGGAAAATTCTTAGCCATTTACGATTGTTAACAGACTACTGAATACGAAAGTATATGAACCGACACAAATCATTCTGATTTAACTCAATAAACTAAGTTGACAAATATAAAAGGTTCTGGTGATTAATAAGGAATCATTTTTGAAGTATTGTGATTTCTACTTTATTCTACATTTTTAGATACCTTCACTATTGTACACCTGTCTACACTGCTAAGAAATTTCTTGATCGGTCACTACTAACTTATTTGATGGTATAATACTCATTTACTTTGTCTAAATTTAATCACTAGGTTTGATTTCGGATCTAGTCATATGTACACCTACTCACCCTGTCAAAGTGTAATAAATTTACATACACACATCCATACATATATAGAAGTTAAGCGTTCGCGCGCGAAACTGATAGGTCCTGAATTCTAATCCCGCGGGGTGGGGTCGTGGATGCGGACTGCTGATGAGTCTCATACTAGCACGGAACGGCCGTCCAGTACTTCTAGCTCTAACTGCATCGTGAATTTAAGTATATATATATACCCCTCTAAAGATTATGCACCCAGTTCATTCCAGCTGGAGAGTACTACCTAGAACTTTTAAAATCCTTTATTCTTTGTACTGTTTATCCGATTAAATGGTATGCACTTACTACATTCAAACACTAGTCACAGTTTGAACTGCTAATACATATACAATGTAAAATTGCATGAAAATATACAGGTCACATAGACTAATTAATTAATTTCATGTTAAGTCAACTCACTTCGAAAACACTGATGGTGATTCCTCAAGACAGTTTGCAAACCACCATGCTGAGATTTTAATAATTTCATATCTTCTAGTGACACAAGTTCACTGCACTCTGATAAAGTTAATGTACCTTATTATGAAAGAGGGAAGAATATTTTATTCCAACTTTTTTTCATATACTATCTTTTATAATAAGTAAATATATTTAAGAGAAAAGCATCAATACAACCATGAAAAAGAAAAAACCTAGCAATACTCAAGTTAGTACAAGAAAAATATTAAGTGTGGCCGACAATGACAGTGATTGGTTGTTTGCTTACTCAGACTTGTAGATAGTCTGACAGGCGTTAAATGAGTTATATATTCTCCTATCCCTATTATCATTGATTGTTGTTGGTTTTTGGTGTGAAAATATATCTACGTTCTAGTTAGGTGAATCATGTGTCCTTGATCTGAGTTGTGTTGAAGTCTTGTAGAATAGACATTAACAGGGAATCTAGCGTAGATATTCGTCTAACATTCCGTTCGTGTAGACGTGGGAAACCGACCTTTATAACAGCGGCGACGGTGGTTAAAACGCATCTACGCCTATATATTCAGTTAAAGCGGATTTTGTAACAATAAAGTGTATGATCTGGATTCTTTATTGCAACAGCAAAATGCTCTTATCGAATTATTGGTCAAGAGTATGTCAGTATCCCCAAGAACCCAAGTATCTAATTCCATTATGACTTCGGATTCTACTGCGAATTCAATAAATGAATTTAGATTTGACCCAGAAAGTGGGACTACTTTTGAGGCGTGGTTTAAGTGCTATGAGGATTTGTTTATTAATGATTGTAAAGAGCGGGATGAAGGGTCGAAACTAAGATTATTACTACGGAGGCTCGGAGTTTCTGAACATGAGAAGTCCTGTAATTTTATTCTCCCAAAGAAGCCAGCCGATGTGACCTTCAGAAAAACAATCGAATGCCTGACACGTATATATGGTGAAAGATCATCAATTTTTCACACTAGATACCAGTGTCTCTCTCCGGGATATTAGACGAATATCTACGCTAGATTCCCTGTTAATGTCTATTCTACAAGACTTCAACACAACTCAGATCAAGGACACATGATTCACCTAACTAGAACGTAGATATATTTTCACACCAAAAACCAACAACAATCAATGATAATAGGGATAGGAGAATATATAACTCATTTAACGCCTGTCAGACTATCTACAAGTCTGAGTAAGCAAACAACCAATCATCGTTATGTTCGGCGACACATCACTTGCAAACCGATCTATACATGAACATAGACTAGCAGCAGAACGACATGACATATTATCAATTACATCAATCTGTCCGGATGAATTTGATCGGGAAAGTAGTAATCAATGACATTCTAATAATCCCAAATAAAGCATGATAATTTGTTCAACATGAAATCAATAAACACACCGGCATAAAATACAGTCTTGTTAATCCAATAACGTAACTGCCTGGAGCCTTTCTAGAGTTACTACCGGTTTCAAGTCCATGTAAAAGTGGAGTATTGGACAGAGGAGTAGCAGTTTCATTTAATAAGAAACAACCTTGTTAAAAAAACGCTAAACAAGAGGATGCTTACCAATCATACAGTCAATGGTCAACTGAACAGCACAGTCAACGAGTATGTATAGATACTCGAAAATGACAAAACCTACAAAGATCATCAATCACAAAAAGCATAATGAGAACAGACTGATTGATCACCTGATGAGTGATCTTCAAACAGCTCACTTCTGCTTGAAGTAGACTCTGATGATGCCCAAGACGACAATGGGAGATTCGTAACTAAACCAACCGGTCCAGAGAACACATAACCATACAAAATATGTACCTGAGCTTTTTTATAGTCGCAAAGAAAGTTTTGAAATCGTTATACTCGCTTATCGATTTGATTGATAAATTCTGGTGAGAAAAGGATGAGAATAAACTCTGTAGTCAGTACTGACGAGTTTAGATGTTGTCATTTAGTAACGGATAACCAAAAGAAGTGAGTTACTCGTTATTATGGATTATACCACAATTGGTCAGTTCATAAATCTACGTTTTAATAACAATTCTTATCCTGATATTTCAGTACACCCATCCAAATAAACTTCACGGCAGCTTCACATATTGTATTCTACTGCATCTTGTGATAATTTCTGTCACAAATAAATGCTAGATGAGTATACCTTGTTGAGAGATTTATATACTGCAATTATTGTGATCACATATGACAGTTTACAATAACTAATACCTGAAATTATTATACGTAATCTATATTAACAATATAAATTTTATCACCACCTTCACTGTTTTAAACGATTTTTATTAGGTATTATTAGGTAATAACCTCTAGGAAATTGTTTATATACAGTAAAAAAGCGCCAGCCACATGAAAAGATTATGCTGATAAAATGAAATATTTAGATGAAACTATACGGATATATGCAAACAATATTTAAGGCATGAAATGAAGATTCCAAACCGACTTAAATCTAAAAGTCGGAATATAATTGGCACGACAGTTTAATGCGTACATTAATTCCATGAGGAGTCGTCTTCATATAATTAATCAGTAGACATATATCAGACCAGTTATATACGGCGATTAGATTTTGATCGTATACAATAAGAGTAATGAGCATTTTTCTTCGAGAATTTAAGCTGAGCTACTTATTAACACCTTCTTTGTTTTACGTTAGCTGTCATAATGAATAGAGACAGGTTATGTATCATGCCGTCAATAGTGTGAAACGCATTTTTAACCGCCCAGTGATCCGTATGATAATTTAGATCCCTATTTATCTTACGCTAAAAATACCCTTGAACTTATTGAACTTGCAACATTACAGTGAAAAATTGGATACTATTTGGAAAAGTATCTACCAATAAAACTGTTATGGAAACTTACCACCAGGATTCCACCAACGATTGTCCAAAGTTCTTATTCTTAAATTATCAGAAAGCATAAGATTATGGGATTGTAAACGATATTTATCTGGTTTACAGATTAATAAGGCTTTGAAAACTGTATGTGATATTTTGTCAAGAACAAATTTCGAAACTCTTGTACAATTACAGGGAACCTCTGTGGGTGGACGTGCAACAAACGTTTTGTTAGGCTTTGAAGTAATATCACGTTCATATTCAATGTATTTATTAACAGCAGACAAACGATTTGAGTGCTCATTATTTCCAAAACACTTTGAATCGATTATATCTCGACCAACAATACATATCTAGAACAACGAAACATAAAAATAACATGCAAAAAACAGAAACTGGAGTTAACAATTACTCAGTAGAAAGTTATGTGAATTTCATAAACAGTCGGAATACATCGTTTAAAACGAGGTGGAATTACCGGGAAACTCATTTTATTTGTTGACTTACAGAAATATGTCATTGGATCAATGCGAAGCAAATGTTTACTATCTAATGCTAGTGTGTGTTCTTTGGTTTTGGAAGAAAACTAAACCATTTATTGTCCCGAAACTATTTCTATCAATTAGTGATAAAGATTACGTTGGCTAGTGGATTTTAAAGACAAACTAGGTCACTGAATCAATAGCTTCGTTTTTGTGATCTGTGAGATTACAGACAGCCGCGATATCATACTATAGTGCACTACAAAAGCTAGAGACGACTATGATATTAGCTAAAGTAGTTAAGAAAAATCCGATAAAAAAACAAGCAGGTAAAGTTAATTAAGACTAAAAATCTTATGTGAACCCCCCAAACAATGGACGATAAGATACAGCTGTCGATGTTAAACTAAACAAATGACTGTCTCCAACAATAAAGTCTCTACTAGCTTGTCCGCCTATAGCCTTAAGTTTGTGATCAAATTAAGCAGTCTCATAGAATCCATTTTCATGATTTGGACACTATAGCAACCGTTTTAACTACCTCTCTTTGTCATATATGGTATGCCATCAGCTTTATCTCAACCAGTGAATTAATGACCACAGAGTAAAATTATGCAACAATACCAAATGAGAAATTTTCACGTTCGTTTTTGGATGACATACACAACTGTAGACGGCTGCAACTGGCAATATAGCTACGGTGCATTTCGAATCTAGCAAGGTTTGTGACGTAACTCACACGTGATCGTGGTTCGTCTTTCAGCCACCAGGTTGTTCGTAGAAATACAATAGATATTTTGTTGAGTTACTGACAGCAGAGTATATTGCAATTTTACATTCCTTCCCTCTCTCTTTATATATATACTCAAAAATTCGACAAATAACTAATAGTTACAAACCTACACGTTTGGTTGATGGTATTCTGAGCGCATCAACTTCAGGTATAAAACTGCAAATGGCAAAAATGTGTTGTATATAATTAAGATATGTACCATATCGACTATTTTCTGTTATCTGTTTGACATTTATGTCGTCAGGTAAAAATGAAAGTGAACTTTTCGGGATATTGAATTTTCCAAAAAGACTGTAAGGACAACATGGTAAAACAAATATCTTGCATGATGGTCCACTTTTACATGCCAGTATAGGCAACCAAGGTGTAAGTTCATCACTGTGATTCCCAATTAGCCAATTGGCTTGTGGAAACCCACAAACTTCTTCTGGATTTAACGAAATTTCCTAAAATATGAAAGAATGGTAGCGAGATTTTACAGAGTTGAGTAACATTATAAATGAATTTTAGTTAAAAATACAATTCAGAAAAAACTGGATTGCTGTAGCTGATGGACTGGATCAGAATAAAACTATTACTCCTAGCCAATATTACACAAATATAATGGGAAAGAATATGGAGGTAACCATAGAAAAATAGAAACAACCAAAAAAACTAGAGTTGGGTCGAATATCCGAAGGGTCATAAAAGGGAGTATGAATTCGTCTGGATTTTTTAAATGAAGAACATTGATTTTTTGTTCATATTTCCATTAGAAATATATTTATATTCTGGTATAATAGGGCATAAATAAGTGTGCCAAGCAAATGAAGCTATAATATTGTAAAGAAATGAGAGAAGGGTCGTACAATCAATAAATAAACAGAAAGAGTATTTAATATGGGATAGAGCTCAATTAAGAACACAACCAACACTTCTTTTAGTTAAGAAAGTTTATCTTAATAGTGGTAACATTGTAGTAGGAAACTACATTACAATCGTCACTGGCTTCAATGCTGATTCATGTCTGATAACGTTTCAAGTCAGCGATCTGCTAGATCTCTGGAAACCCGACAGGGGAGTCTTGATTTATCGACAGATCCCAGCCATATATGACTTGATATGTATCACTGCGAACGAGGAATGTTAAGATAATTATGAACCGCGATCGAGAAATCTGCGTTTATCAACAATGATCGATTTGACAACCAGTGGCCTCATAAACCGGTGCCACGTGATGATTGAGCTGCCCTTAACTTCCTATGATCAACTCTTTTGATCTTCAAATCGATTTTTTTCGAGTTTACTGTTCCAAAGTATCATTCATAATTTAGATGATTTTAGAAACTGTATTGGTTTAATCGGTTGTCCTATGGTTATTTTACGAGAGCGTTGTTATCTTTTCTTACGACATAGATCAATTATCGATTTAGGCTCACTAAATGAAATCACGTTTAGATCCCGAACTCAAACTAAACTCCTAGTTAACCTTACCGACAATACTAGACCATTGTGCCTAAAGACATCTGAAATTAATGTCATACTTCGCTATTTTTTATTGCTTTGTTATTCATGGCTTTTCCAACTTTGCAGATAAATGAGATTTGGTTATTCATTACACAGGACGACAATATCACTTATATATGATGTCAAGGTCTCCTACTAATTAAGAGATCAGCCATTTGAAGATAGAAAAAAGTGACTTTCAGATCGACCATAATATTTAAATTGCCACGAGCTAAACCCAAGTATAACATCCTTACTTGCGGTTTTTACAACTCGAATATTTTAAAAAACAAAATACTTAGCTAGTTTTATGGGAAAAAAATATTTGGTGTACGGGAAGCCACTTTTATTTAAAATGATCGGAAGCTGTATATTAACATCACCGTCCTAGGATTTATTTTTAAAATTAGATAAAATTATACAAACTAAATATCACGTAGTAATGTCACTTAAAACAATGGTTGAGAGTTACTGAGGTCAAAGAAGTTAAAACACCGTTCTGTATCCTGTAAGAAAATCACATTTTATCTTGGTAGGGTGTAGAATCGGGATTTTAAATGTGAAATACACCGAGAACTTAAAGATCACATGCAATTCAGGGATTGAGAAAGCACAAAAAACATACCTTTAAACGTTGTTGTACACTTAGTGGATAAGACTTCCAAATGTGCCTTCTACGTACATCTATTCCTATGCCAGTGAACTTGTTGAATAAAGGACAAAGTAACTTACTCCTTCCGACGAAAGTATGTACGTCAACAATCCGTTTCCACAACCAAGATCGACGAAATTAACATGTTCATTTTTCCATAAACACTAAAAAAGCAAATTTATTGTGCAATTTGACATACTATAAGGTAGCAAGCTATGCCAATATCTTCATACACGAATTTCATTGGGTCTGTTTTCTCCGACCAGTTCTACTACAAATAATCAATCACGATTTTAATGGATACCTTAACTAGAGTAGGTCCATAGGTATTTTTCAAGCGTTCGTATTGCAATTGATATAAACGGCAATCAATTAGTGAGAGGGAAGGAATATTAACTTTTGCATCACAAGAATACCAAAGATTAAGCTTCTGTTCAAGGACGTCTTTCAGCCAAGAACTCTGGAGAAACCCAGGAGACTCATTCAAGACGGAAACTTGAATGCGACCACTACTACTCAGTATAATAGAGTAAAATTACTTTATTTCCTCGATAATGTAAGTTATGGAGATCGATGAAAACTTATAAGCTGGTCCTTTGGAACAAACTTCAGTGAATTCACTGATCCCAGTACGGAGCTTCGGATAGATAAATCTTACGCAGGATTCATCAGTTTCGGATACAACGGATGAAGCAAATACATCTTTATGTACAACCTGGGGTTTATGGATCCATATAGACAACGCCGTAGTAAAGCGTTCATCCATCTGAAGGCTAAAAAGCACAGAAATATTAGTCAAATAGCTGACGTCAATTAACTGATGAGTTGATACAATTGTGTTTTAAAACCATACTCCTGAAGGTATAAGATCAAATGATGGGAGTTAAACTAACTTATACTGCCGAGCCTGTTAGCATTAAGACAGAAATTACTAGTTCTTGTAAGAAATTTAGACATCAATGAAAGATAGCACTGTCACACTAAAGTGTATGTTTATTTAAGACTCAAATGACCATGTGTTAAAAACAAAAACCATTTTGCGGTATCTCAAACTAAAAAAGAACGTAAAACCCAAACAAGAAATACCTGTTCTTTCTAATCCAACATTCCAGCAAAGAGAGACTGTGCTACCTCAAAAAATTGGTCAGTCATTTAGATAGGTTGATTGAATACAGATGGAGTGGGTTTGAAGACATATTCGAGGCCATAACATTGCCGTTCATATCATGGTCAACACATAAGCAATGAAACTGCCTTTCATGAATCGGGAAATGATACAGAGTAGGAAACATTTTTGCGACTTGTTACTAACACTGGTCGTGAGTTATTTAAGTATGAGTACCGAAAAATCAAGGGTGTACGTAAAATGGCTAGAGCTAGACCCCGCACTACATACGAAAGACATTCGACACACGATAGCCGTAATTCCCAAGAACGATTGTTTTCGTACGTCAAGCGGAGAACAAAACGTAGTATTGGAGTCCCCCGTTACTATTACACGATAATTCAAACACGGTCAAAGCTGAGATTTTGTCAAACTACTTCAGTGAGGTCTACTCTTCTGGCTTTGTTGTCAACACACCCAATAACCACGCCACTGAGATACCATGGTAGTTGCCGCTACAATACCAATGCTTGTAAGTCACCGAGGCCCGACAGGTTACATTTACAATTGCTATTATTCCTCCTGGGCATTATTTCAGAACCAGTCACGGTACCATTTAACATGTCCCTTTTCCGGACTCTTTAGAGATTAAAAGAATGCTATCGCTAACCCTATACTTAAGTATAGAAAGATATATCGTTCCCAACAACTGAACTATTGGTCCAACTAACGCAGTAGCTAATGTGTTTGAGAAAACAATTCGGACTAAGTTACTAAGTCATGTAGAATCATGCAATCTATTTGCCCTTAAGAAACACGAGTCTCAATATTTATGATTAACTAACCAATAGAGATAATTGGACAGCCAACCTAGGATAGTGGTTTGACTATCAGTGTGATATTCAAATATTTTGATGTGTATCGATAAGGGCTTGTGCAAAGCTCTCAAGCTTTGGAACAACAGGAGTCATATAAGAGCGAGAGAAATTCTTGTGACCAGAGACAAAGGATGATGGTAGATAGAACACCATCTGCAATGAAACCGATTAAAATCAGTATACCTTAAGACGCCATCTTACGTCCCCTATTTTTCTTTTTCTACGTCAACGAATCACCAAGAGTGTGTTATTCTACATTGGACACGGCAATGGTTATAACCACTGCTAATTAGCAGTATGCCGTTAATGGTACGTCGCTTTTACGAGTGCAGGAACAACAAGACAGGAATATCAGTGAGTCATGACTTGAAAACAACTACGGATTGCAATACAGCGATTCTCAAAGATTTTCAATTGTCATGGTTGTTATTCCGCATCTTAAGTAATGATTTTGATGTTAACACTTATGATATAACTCCCTACGGAACTAATTATCTCCGAGGCCACAATGAGTTTAAAAAACCTCAACCAAATAAACTCAGTGGGATTCTCTTTCACCGATTGTTCAATGACTAGGTGCGTTCCAGAGTACTCTACGCGAACAGGTGTCATCATTTCCACCAGTGTACAATCTCAAAGAGAAGCTAGATCTTCGCTCCGAGGATTAACACAGGTCAAACGACTTACTATTTTTTATCGCTGAAGACCGGACTTCCAACCGAAGTAAGATTTTGGTATTCAGTACTTACTTACTACGTAGTAAGGATAGGAAGCCAGTCGACCTATGTTAATCCTTGCAATTTTTAGTGCTGTTGAGATCCAAACTCACTTTGAATTTATTAACAGAAGATGCTGATATTAAGTGGGCGCGACTCTAATTTATGGACGACCTTTGAACGAATCTAAAGTAACCTTGAGAAATATCAGCCAGCCAACAAACAGTCTGTATAGAGTAAAAATGTTTTTAAAAAAACAAGGAAATAAAGTGGATACACTTCTTATACGTGGCTCAAAAACTTGTCAATGTTAGGAAGAGGTTCAGAGGTTCTAAAATCGTATTGCATGCAGTAGAGGAAATCATCTATACGGCTATAGAACCCAAACCGAGCTCCCAATTTTGGAGAAAATTTGATCCACTTTGATGAAGCCGCAATAGTAAACTTTGGGGAAATGGCACAAAAACCCCAAAATTTCCCCAGAAGCTTATTAAACTTTGGGGAAGTGCGCCTATATTTACTAAGAAAACCCCCAAAAATTTTCACAATTTTGGGGAAAAATCCGAATTTCCCCTGACTTTGGGGTTTTTTCCCAAAACTCTTTTTAACGCAAAACTTCCCCGAAAATTTCTAGACATCACAAAAACCTAGCGAGAATACATACGTACATTTCTTACTGAGATGTAGTACTTAGCTTCAGCCAGTGTCACTGGTGCTTTTACTATCCAGTTCGCAATAATTGTCGTAATTTGACTTAGTTAGGAATTATATATGGGGTTGTTATCAGATATAATGCCAGAAATTTATTTAGCCAGGTGGGTGTAAGTCTTTCGCGTTAAAATCCGAGGTCTATTATCTTATAACTGATTGATTCGCCCACAAATTATAGTCTCGCCGTTTTATTTGTTATAGCCGCTCAATTATCACGTTTTGTACAAAATTTCCTGTGACCGACCGTACGTTAGCACTAAGCACTGAAGTTGGCGCCGTAGCCTTGAGATCTCTAAGACGTCTCTGATTGGCTCGTCCATAAATTAGAGTCTGGCCGAATCGCGCATTGGGGAACTCTACATTTTGCTGATTATTACGCTGATCAAGCAATGGTTACCCGTACTCGCTGTCTCTTATCACTGAGAACGTTGATTATTTTAATTTAAGAACCAGATGGTAGACCTTGTCAAAGGCCATACCCAAATCTATGGAAAATACATTTATCGGAACATTCCCACTGTAGTGGTAAAGAAATCTCCACAATCAATAGCTCTGTAAGTCTTCGACATTTGATGCTGACCACATTAGTTTTAATGAACCCACCTTACTGAAAACGCTCAGATTCAGATTTGTGTAGCACCACGTTTACGTAGTATTTCGGATGAGATTGCAGGCTCACGAAGTACGAACGAGACTGCCGTCTCACATTGCGGTCGCCGAGTACGCCTACCCATACTCTTTCACGACTAACCGCTCAATCAACAAAGGATACGGTGTTGGACTATTCCCATACTACATGTATGCTACACCTTTTCTCTTTTTCTTTGATTTTGATATCCTAAGCCCACGCCTCCGACTATCGCCCGTTTGGTACCGTCGACTTCAGTCAGTTTTGGAGAAAGCTGGCCTGATCACCCACACTCTTGTCAACTCACTCAGTCGATGTTCTGGCTTCGAATCTGTCTGGCATATGTTTGGTCTCGCAATTGGTTGTTATGGTCGCTTCTGGTTTCTTGGCCCAACGTTGTTCCTTCCTACGTCTGCAGCGTTTTCTGGTCCGCATCACTACGAACGCAATCCTCAAATCATGGATACAAACCACTCTGGTGTGGTATGCTAACTCGAGCAACAAACACAGCACACTTCTCCTGGTATCGTTCTACGTAAAAGACATTCAGTGGCAACTCCAGGATCAACGATCGCTTCCTGCTCTGCCAACCCTTTCGTGTTACAATCGCACGTTTGCAAACCAGTTCCACGAACTAAACCGCTACTTATCGAGTGTAAACCCTTTCTAGCGGGGGCCTCCTCTAGTGACCTACTTTTATCAAGAGAACGCGATTGGCTTAATGGAAACAATTATTATAATAACCAATTGTACCAGTGATTGTTTTACTGTACTTGTTTGTTTAACTGTATTAAGAACATACATTCTTCCGTTGATTGTGACCTTGCACGAGTTCAGTTTCGCTCAGTAACCACACTTGTAACCTGGCACGATCTCAGTATTCTTTCGATACCACAAGATCGCCAACAAATACATCTCGACTACAGCAATCAACTGCCCATTATTACTCGCCAGATTTTTACATCATCAGCGTATAATAACTTTGGGGGCTGTATTATACTTGGGAGATCATTTACATACAGTATAAAAAGTATATGACCTAGGACAGGATCTTGAGGTACTCCATTAAGTAATGGTCTGCAGGTGAAGCACTTGGAATTTATTCTACCTTTCCGCCTACGACCTACTAGGAAATCCTCAAGCCATTTAAAAAGGTCCGGCAATACCAAGATTTTTAAATTCAATAGCAGTTTGTTTGTTGGCACCTTGTCAAGTGTCTTACTGACGTCTATGTAGACAACATCCACTGGGTTTCCGTTGTCTAGAGCCTTTATCCAATATTCCCTTGCTATAAGGAGGTTCCTTGTGCAAGATAAACCTTTTCTGAAACCATGTTGTTTGCTGTTTAACAGGTTATTGGTTTTCACAAATGTTATTATGGTCTGTTTAGCTATGCTTTCCAATATTTTAACCACAACATTTGTGAGGTTTACATGTCTTTAGTTCGGTGGAAGGTGTCTTGGTCCTGTTTTACGTATGTCAGTGGCGATTGCATCCTTATAGTCCGTAGGTAACACATCTTGATCAAGTGACATACTGAATATCACAGTTAGTGGGGCTGTGATATATTGTACAGTTTATTTCAGGATTTTTGAGCGCAATTCATCTGGCTCTTTTGACTTTTCCATGTCTAACATGCTAAGATACTTAAGTACATCGTCTTGATCAAAGGACACGGCCTCTTATGCTGATGCCCTTGAGTCAACTTCCCAGTTTTCAGCCGATTCAGAGGACTTGATTGCCTCCACATTTGCCTTCCATATATTAGGACGGGCTGGCGCAACTACCTGACAGGCAATCTCAGCCATGAATTTGAACAATATGACTGCATGATCGCTCCTATCTAGTGATGGGAGGAAACTCATTTGACTGACGTCATCACCGTGTGTGAAGACTAAATCCAAAAGAAAAGACGATCTTTGAAAGTCATATCTGGTGGGATCTTTAATGTGTTGAAATAAAGCTAATACAAGTGAAGTTTTTAACAGTTTGCGAGTAAATAACGTTATCGATGACCATAGTTCTAATTTTACCCATTTTATATACAGTGCATTATGGTCACCTACCATATGGCTTTTATTCTTATTACACCAGGAATTAAGTTTGCTTACGAGGAAGTCATCTACTACGCATTCTGTACTGCGATATATTACCATTAATTCAATATCTTGCCGTCAAAATTTCAGCTGGCAGTGCACCAGTTCTCATGTCCCTGAATCATGTGCCGCTATCTCTACTACTCGTATGGTATGGGTACGTTTTGTGCACAGGATCAAACCGCCTCCCCCAAGGTTTAATCTATCAGCCCTACTGGATAAAAAACCCGCCAGCTGAATTTTGTTATCGGACACTGATGTTCACCATGCTTCTGAGACAGCAATAACATCCGGTTTTTCTTTATCCACCGTTGTCTTGAGCTCCGCCGCTTTATTTAGCAGGCTGCGAACATTAATGTAGTACACCTTTAATTCCGTGGAGAACTTTCCCTTACCACCCACAGTGCTTTGGGGATCGTTTCGCTCCGAACTTTTACAATGTGAAAACTCTTAAAACGAGGTTTCTTTCACTGTTTCGGTGGCTTTCATCTCTGATTCTTCTGATCGTCTAATACAGTCAAACAGGCTGAGATCCTCATCGACGTATTTTTCGTAACCGATCAGTTTGAATGAGTTTCTCAGTGTTAGGTTTCTTTCTTCAGCCGAAGCAAAGGTAACCATTAGGAGGCGACCTTTCTGAGTACTTTCAGAATCCACATTTTGTCATATTTTATAAAACTTACTTCTGCTAAATCTTGAAACTTTCTGGGCATAGCTTGCTTATTAAGGACTTAATATGACTAAGGTCGTGCTGAAATCTGGCCTTTGGTTCCGTATTGGAAGATTCTGTAAACTTATGAAAAATGACTGACCTCTCAGCGAGGTCCGTTATAACACGCTGTAGAATTTCAGTTCCTGAAATCGTCTCTTCCAGGCAATTTGATTCCAATTTAGCGTCAAACACAGAGGTCTCATTCTGTTTTCTTATTTTTTTACTAGATGTGACTATGAGCTACTCATTTATCTTATTTTGTTTCTTGACTACATCTTGTACACCTCTTGGACTTGGCTCCCCATAGTTTGTATTGCATTGATAAGTGAATCCGGAACTGAAGTCGTGGATTCATATGCTTCAGTGCTGTCTATAAATAGTTTCCTTTTCTCTGTGACAACGCCTACCTCTCTATGCTTATTTGATTACCTGATGGGGTCAACCTTTATGGTCTCATTTAAATCTAGAGCAGGGCTTATGATAACGCTCCTAATTTCCCTGAAAGTGTAATTCTGTTCATTTAATGCTGCCTGTTTTTCTGAGGGCAATTTTCTAGCTATGTTCAGCAGCTCAATCGCCTCGGTTACGCATCCTCACCAGATCACGAGTGAGTACTCTATGCTTAACTTTTACAACCTCTAGTCAGTTCAGATAGATCACTTCTCGATATACTGACAACCTATCAAATATATCATTGAACCTCTTCGCTTATGACTTCTGATTGCACTGGGTTGGCACATTTCGCTTTTAGAATTTGTTACTGGTTGACGAATGGTCAAACTCCATTCACGTTATAGTTAGGTAATGGAAAAGTCCACATTCGAACTGTCGTCCATGGTCTGCAGTGATATTGGCTGCTCACCGTTCGACGAAGGCATGCACCAACGTTTCGGCAGTAATGTCCTTGATGGGTTCTACTTCTGGCCATCGAGCGAAACGTTCTTCACAATTTAAGAGATAAGATTATTCACTTGGATCTGGCAAATGTTCTACCGAATTCATATGAACCTGGTAGAAACGAGCATCAGGAGTTTTGGATGAACCTAATGAATCTTTGTTGTATCTAACCACCCTAGACTTCTGGCAGCTTACATAGGAACATGCCCATTCTTTTACGTCGTTATTCATACATGCCAAAAAAATCATCCTGCTGTGAGCTTGATTGTTGCACGAACACCTGGAGGAGGAAGATTGTGCAACGTAATGACGTTGCGTCGATAATGTTTCGGCATGATTGGACTACCTCCACCTGTGGATGTGTCACATATTAAAGTTTCCTTACCTGTTTTTACCTGTCTGATACACAGTTTCAGGGTTGTCGAAGACAACTCATGCTGAAGATCAGTGTCTTGTGTTTAGAAGCTGGATGAGTTTAAGAAGGTCGATTCCCTAGAAAGTGTTCAAAGAAGTTGTACGGGACAGTATTTGCTCCAGATATGTTATATATCTAAAACAAACTGCGAAATATAGCCCCCTTGTCGCGACTCTCGAGGAGAGTACTTGTCTGAAGATGAGCTTAAAGCGAAAGTAGGAGGTTTATGGTCGGTGAAAAGAGTGAATTCTCGGCCTTCAACGGAGTGTTGAGAGTGCCGTAAAGAGCAATAAATGGCTTGTAGGTCCCTACCGAAAGTGCTATACTTCGATTGGGTGCCTGACAACCGTCTTAAGAAGAATGCCAAAGGTTGCCATTTGTGGTGAACCCACTGTCGGATGCTTCCACTGCGATGCTGATGGGTGCTTTTGTGTCCCGATGTGCGAGCGATGTTGCTTTGGCGACCGATTCCGTAACTTCGGTGAATGCTTCTGTCGCATTGTCGTCCCAGTTGATGGATTTCGCATTTCCACAAAGTTGGTCGGTTAAAGATCCCTTAGGGGACGTGCAATTTGGTATGAACCGTCCATAGAAACTTACTAGACCGTTACACGTGCGCAGTTTCTTGATTGTGGTCTGTTCTGGATTATCCAGAATGGCCGTTACTTTGCTTTTCAGAGGTCGGATGCTTTGAGCATAAATAGTGGGTCCGAGAAAATCTAGGGAGCTGGTGCTGATTTGGCATTTATGAACGTTCACAGTAATGCCATGCATTTGTAGTCGTTCGAAGTCAATGTCCAAATGCTGGGGATGAGGCTGTCAACCCGGACTTGTAATCAAGCAGTCATCAACATATGCATGTACGAAGTTGAGACTTCGAAAAACGTCATCGATAATCGTTTTGAAATTGTATTCAGTATTTCTGAAGCCGAAAATCATGTACAAAACTCATAGAGACCTATAGGAGTGATGGTAGAGGTGTTAAGGGTGTCATCAGCAGCCATTGGAAATTGGTGACAAGCTTCAACCAAACCGATTTTCGAGAAAAACAGTAATGCCTTTCGAAGTAGCTGTCAAAACGATCAGGACTGGTTTCCGCATTCAATCGCCGATGGTCACCAGTTGGACGCCAGTCATTGCTGTCGTTTTTAGGGACCATGTGCAAGGGAGATGCCCATGGGCTGTTTGATGGCCAAATGATTCTTACGTCCATCATATAGCCGAATTCGCTTTTAACCAACCTCAGCTTTTCGGGAGCTGATCAGCGGGCTTTCGAAACTACAGGTGGTTCTGTAGTCGTGATGTGATATATAACGCTGCTGGTCACACATGTCAATTTCGGGGGCGTTTGATATATCTCAGGGTGCTGATCGAGTATTCGTTGGTGGTGTGGATCGATCGTCTGCCTTACTGTGACTGGGGATAACCTACAACCGGATGAAGAAGTTACTCAAACAGGTTAATTAGCCTTTCCGTCTACTAACCTCCGTTTTCACGCGTCAACGAGTACATTATGATGTTTTATCAGGTTTATACCAATTATTGGCATAGAAACATCTGTGACAACAAAGATCCAGTGGATGCGCTTATATAAACCCACGTTAAGATAAACGTATCACTTACCATATGTGGTGATCGGTTTTCCGTTTGCCGCCTGTAAGTTAAAAACCGGTTTGTGCTGTCGGTCGTTAGAATTCACAGGAAGAACACTAAGTGCTGTGCCACTTTTGACGAGGCAGCGAACTTTTGTAATCATATCAGTGGTATATAACAGACAGCTATGTTCGCCGGTTACTGTTGCCGTTGACGCGTGCCGGTTTGGAAGTTTCCCGAATTGTTTTTCGCGTCGGTAGATTTTGAGTTGGGCAAATTGCAGGGTTTTCTGCAATTTCGAGACTTTATATGTTGATTATGATACCAGCACCAAAGAGGGTTATCTATCTCTCGTAATCTAGAGACAGATCGTTTACGTGAAGTACTACGGGGGTTGGGAATCTACGGCCGTGACGAACACTAAGGTAACATGTCTGACTATGGCAGAGTTCTGTAACGTCATTTTGTGTCGTTTGAAGATTTTTTTGACTGAATAGGCATCGACGTCATAAGTTTTGGTGATCTCTAGAATTCGGTTGGCAGGTACGACTAGTTCGCCTACAATGTTGTTCTGAAACAAGACAAGCACTGTTTGGGAAGCTTAGACAAGAAAAGTTATCTAAACACGCCATTGTCGAAAGTTCCTTGACCAACGACCTCTGTTACCTGTAATAACATGTTCGTTGCTTAGCTATATTCTAGATCGATGTCACTGAAGAGTTGATCTAAACTCTGTTGACAAGTTCGATCCACGCATTTAAGAATAGACCTTTTTGGAATTTCATAAGGTTCCGAGACATCACTAGTAAACATACTAGGTGTGACATACCTGTTGAAACCTCACGGTAGTGCCTTCACTACTTTAAGGTACCGTGCACGTGGAGCCGTCACGCCGTGCTTGCGGTAACCAGCCTCCGCGTGGCAAAACCGGGCTTTGATGTTATCGGGCCAAAATGGCATTAGTTGAAATGAGAGTGGCGGAAGAGTCTGACCTTAAGTAACCTATGAGTCTTTAGTCATGACGAATACAAAATATAGGACTGGACGACGGGCAGAAAAATATACGAAAAAACGAAAAGATATCACAAATAAAAATTAAACAAAGAAATGATATATAAAGTTCCAGAAAGAAACAGACTCACTTTACAAATAGGTGTACCAGATCACATCGGGCTCGCCACTGAAGATACTACAATCATTTGGAGTTTGACAACACGTCAACCAGTAACAAATTCTATAATCGAAATGTGCTAACCCAGTGCAATCAGATACCAGAAGCGAAGAGATTCAACGATACATTTGATAGGTCATGGCCTGCTACCCACCTTGTGCTGGCATGATCACTTCATTGACCAATCAGTTATTTTATTGTAAAAAGGTTTGATACATAGAGTAACCACTTTCGATAGCTCATATGGATGTAAATCAATACTTTTAATCCTATATGACACATTTATACAACAATCTTCACCATTGTTTTACTTCGCTATTTAGTCACGCTTCGCGCTCCTTCTAGATCACACGACTTATTGACATCTTGGAGATGTCTCGGTATTTGTTGTCAAGACAAATGTTTAATAAGGTATCTCGGTCCCGGTTTCTTAAAGTCCCTGTTTAGTTTTTAAATTTGAAGCCATTGTGCTCTTTCTACTCATCTAGTCCTAAGGGACATGTTGTTGGCATAGATCTTGGAACAACAAACTCATGTGTTGCAGTTATGGAGGGAAAGCAGCCTAAAGTTTTGGAAAATTCAGAAGGCTGTCGCACTACTCCGTCAGTAGTGGCATTTACAAGTGACGGAGAGAGACTTGTGGGTGCGCCTGCCAAAAGACAAGCTGTTACTAACTCAGCAAACACGTTTTCTGCAACCAAACGTCTTATAGGAAGGCGCTATGACGACCCAGAAGTACAAAAGGACATGAAGAACTCTGCGTTCAAAATCATAAAGGCTTCCAATGGAGATGCCTGGCTTGAAGCTCATGGAAAAGCCTATTCACCCAGCCAGATAGGTGCATTTGTGTTAATCAAAATGAAAGAAACTGCAGGTTCGTTTCTTAGTGCATATCATCAAGCAGCTTTTCAGAAAGTTATCTGGGGTCGAAAGTGAAAAATGTAGTGATCACTGTCCCTGCTTATTTTAACGATTCACAACGACAGGTATATGTCTTTTTTTCCATCTAAAAGTATATCTAGGCAACAAAGGATGCTGGGAAAATCGCGGGCATGGAAGTCTTGCGTGTCATAAACGAACCTACTGCTGCGGCTTTGGCTTATGGTCTGGATCGAACAGATGACAAAACGTAATTCCACTACTATACTTATGTTTTGTTTAGGATAGCGGTTTATGATCTTGGGGGTGGTACATTCGATATATCAGTATTAGAAATTCAAAAGGGGGTGTTCGAAGTGAAATCCACCAATGGCGACACATTTTTAGGAGGTGAAGATTTTGACAATGAATTGCTACGCTTTCTGATTAAGGAATTTCAACGAGAGGTAATAGTCGTTTTCTTAAACTAGTTTTTTTAGCATGGTATCGACGTCACTAAAGATCCAATGGCGCTCCAGCGTGTGAAAGAAGCTGCAGAAAAAGCTAAAATTGAATTGTCATCTTCCTTGCAAACCGATATTAACCTACCTTATTTAACTATGGACAAAGCAGGCCCCAAACATATGCATTTCAAATTAACTAGAGCAAAATTAGAACATCTGGTGGAGCCTCTAATCAAGCGTACAATCGAACCATGTAACAAAGCCTTAAAGGATGCCGAAGTAAAAGCTTCAGATATCAGTGAAATTATACTAGTCGGTGGTATGACCCGAATGCCCAAGGTGAGATGTATACATTACAAAAACTAAGTTATCATTAGGTTCAAGAGACAGTTGAGAAGATATTTGGAAAGACACCTAGTAAAAGTGTTAATCCAGACGAGGCTGTAGCTATGGGTGCAGCAATCCAAGGGGGAGTTCTTGCTGGTGATGTCACAGACGTGCTACTGCTCGACGTTACTCCTTTGTCACTTGGAATAGAAACTCTAGGCGGTGTTATGACTAAGCTTATAAATCGAAATACAACTATTCCCACAAAAAAATCTCAAGTGTTTTCTACGGCTGCCGATGGCCAGACACAGGTTGAAATCAAAGTATATCAGGGTGAGCGTGAAATGGCAAATGACAATAAATTACTGGGGCAGTTCTCCCTGGTGAGTTCTTAATAACTTGCTGTTATTGTACTTTTTTATATATAATCACGTTTTTCGTATGATATTACTTCGTTTATTGTTTCTAATAGGTGGGAATACCTCCTGCCCCACGTGGTGTTCCTCAGATTGAGGTCACATTTGATATCGATGCCAACGGAATTGTCAATGTAGCTGCACGTGACAAAGGCACTGGTAAAGAACAACAGATTGTCATACGTTCCGGTGGAGGTTTAAGCAAGGATGAGATTGAGAATATGGTGCGCAATGCTGAACAATATGCAGAAGTTGACAAAAAGCGTAGAGACCTGGTGGAATCAGTAAACCAAGCAGAAGGTATTGTTCATGATACAGAATCAAAAATCAATGAATACAAAGATCAGTTGCCTTCAGATGAGGTACGTTAATTCACCACCTTCAATTGTAACCTATAACCATAAATTCGCGTACACTAAAATACGTGTTTCCCAGATTCCACGTAGGATGAAATAAAGTTGTTTAGGTGGACATATGTCATGTAGTCAGAAGTATCTATTTATTTTCAAAACAACTCATGCCTCTCTAGATTGCGAATAGCTGTAGATGATCATCACTACTTCCTCACTTTTCTTAGAACAGCAGACAAAAAGGCTAAAAATGTAAAATTCATGCTAAGTCTTTGTTTTGGCTTTGGCATCTCATCTGATCCTTATTGTGTTGTCATTCTTATGAATTTAGTTACACGTTACAATAAATGAAGTAGTCCAAAACGACGTCACTTTGGACCGATGCGTATATGTGCTTGGTCCTACGTTGTAGCTAACTGATCAAAAACGACACTAAATTCTGTACAATCTAACCATCCAAGTCGAAGAATTCAATGTGGTGAAGTACTTTGAAATGAAATTTTTTAACCTGTTCAGCTGATATTTATCCGAGGCTTAAAGTGTCCACTGTCCTGACTATCAATAACTCGCTCATCTATGTTATAAACATTCAGTATAAACGAAGTAGATGTAATACCAATACTCATGTCAGGTTAGGATGAAGGCAGTAACAGTTAATAAAAGTTATTTTTCTGTGTAAAAGCGTGAACTTATTTTTTCGAGTTTCACCTACCAACTTAGCTCATTTACATATTATTTATTTGAACACATAAATGTCGGTGCAAAAGTGTACCGAATACATATGCACCACACAAGCCACTTGAATTGTATGTGGGCTGTAATACTACTCAGCTGCCCAGACCGGAGCAGGTGGTTTTCTTAAGGGGTCACACCTGGAGCCTTTGACCTAAAGGTCTGATCCACAAGACAGTGGAGCAACGTTGAGAGATGCTGTCCCGTGGTAGCCAGTCACCAGCAATAGATTCATACACCATTTGTTCCTTCAGGATACTGGAGCCCATGTGCACCATTGGTTTGAAATCAGGGTTTTCCAACTTCCCTAGGTGAACTCTCTGTGTCCACTAACCCAGTTAAGGCGCCGGACATCCGCTTTTCGTCCTCTGAATTTCGTAAACAACACCCCCGCTACGAGAAGGCAGTGAGTAGGACTTCCTTGAGAGAGGTTGTATACGCGTGGTCATGTGAGAGTATTTCGAGAGGGAGAGCTGACTCTCCCCATCTTCGGCCGAACCAGGGCATTTGGGGCTACCCAAACAGTTTCAAGTCACACATGTGAGTCAAAACAGAGCATGACACAGTTGCCTGTCAGCCTAAATTAATGAAGCATATAAAATGATTTATACCAGGGTTTAATCAATTACTCAGTATTATTTCCGTCACCTTATTTTTCCTTTTGCTTTGATACTGTAGTTTGGCAACTAGGTATAGTACACAGCCGTTGTCATGTTTTTACAGCGTACAAAAGTAGTCTTGAATCCAGCTCTTGGGAATACTTCTGTGATCTTTGTTTAAATATGGAATATAAAATAGATAGATTTCATGAGTAGAAGGTAGTATATAGTCGGTTGACTTTGATATTTAAACATAAAAGTTTGTTCAGACCTGACATGTAGTTAAATCTCCAAGTCCACTGAATTAGTGTTTATGTCTAGAGAGAATATCCTGTATTACAGGTCGTTTTTATATACAGCAGCAGTAGTCATGTTTTGCCAATTTGGTGTGTCTAAGTAATGCATTTTTTTGAACTTCAGAGGGAGAAACTGAGTGTACTTATCGAAAAGTTGAAAAGTCGGTTGAGTAACAAAGATAATGAAACTGCTGAAAGCATTAGAGAAGCTACTAATGAACTTCAGCAAGCATCGCTGAAGTTGTTCGAAGTTGCCTATAGAAAGGTTAGTTTGTTATAAGTTAATAATTTGATTATGTAAAATAGATGGCAGGTGAGCAGGGAACAAAGACTGACTCTCAAAATGAGGAATCAGCCAAACAAGAAAAACAATAATCAACGGTTCGTTTTCAGGATTCCTTCGTCACAAATGTATTTGCTTCAACCTTTTAATTCTCAGAGTCGAGTGTGCTTTATCGAAAATCAATTAACATTTGTTCTGGTGACAATAACGGTTGTTTGATTGTATCTTTTTAATTATTAGCTCCTTTAGGACTCGTCACTTGCAGTATTAAAATTGTGTACATATTTTGAAATGTCATCAATAAAATTTATTTCGGTTCATCACCAATTATTCTGAATAATTTTAATGAGTACCTTCTGAATCTCCGTGTTGGAATTTTAAAATTGATCGAATAAACTAAAACATTTCCTAAGTTCGCGATTTAAATTGTCCAAATTGCGACCGGTTTAGCATTTCTACTGGAGTGTGAAGTTCCAAGCCTTTGTATATCTGTTGCTACTCGAAAAAACTGGTTTAGCGAGACTGCTATTTATCCCTTATCATTTTTGCTTCCGAAAAGTACATAGAGTCAGTCGGTTTGTTAAGGCGTTTTTGGATGTTGATTCATGCAAGTTCCAAATTCTCATGATGTATCGATTTCCTCTTTTAAGTGATATTTTGAAACAGGATACTATAAATTATTTTTCCAATTGTAGTGTCATTAGACTAAGGATGACGAAAATATTGATGTAACTACATAACCAATAAGTAATCTGTGTACTCGGATTCAGACTACATTCTTTGCTACCAACTTGCTGAGACCAAGTGGAGTGGTGGCATTCACTTTGGGATTTGCTGGTGGTATTCACATTACCGAAGTCTGGTACCTCTTAGGGCATGTAACGTTCACCAGCGGCCTCCAGACAACTCTGTACCAGTCTCCTCCCCCTTTATGAAGGGTGTTCATGATTTGCCTCGAATTCCCTGAACCATATTTTGTTTGTCCTCTCCCTAACTATTCTTTAACCTTCAGGGTGCAGTTTTCTTTGGTTGACGCTTTCGTAGTGGGGTTCGTTTTGGCGAAGTACTGTTGCTAACCCTGATCCCAACCCTCTCTGTGCATGGGATCGTCAGTAACCTTAGAGGAAGGAGGAGGAGGAAGGTTAGTGACCTTAAATGTCATGGCTCAAAATCGTTTGCGATGGTTCAGGTCCATCTACTCTTTGTGTTCTCCCAAATTCTAATCTGAGTTCTTGTCTCTTTTCTGTTTCCAAACTTATTTCACTGGATTATACTCCTTGAATAACATCTCCAAACCCTAATCTTTCCGATTACTGCTTATACTTTTACTACCTCTACCACTACTGAGTTTGAATTGACAACTGCATCTCTGTGCTAATGTGGTATGGCAACTCGAACTGATGTACGTACGTACGAAGTTCTACGTTGTTACTGACTGACTGGGAGGAAGTTCAGTATTTGTTACGTTATGTTGCGCAACAGTTTTCTCCGTCCTATTCTATGAGTGTGGACATTAGGGATAATGTGTATTCATGGGTTACTGTCATTCAATCACTGGTGTCTTTGGACAATCACCCGTGTATTTTGGGATCATCGAGTAAGGAGTTCTGAGGTGCTGTATACCCAACTTCGATTTGCGATGGCTGTCTGGTGTAGGAGTAGGCCAGGAGGAAGCTAGGAGCCCCAAAACCTATATATATCATTAGTCCGTGAAGTTATTTACAGTTGGTCTGAGTCATGTTGATAGATATCAAATATGTGGTTGAAGTCCGCGTGGTTATCGTAATTAATGGGTAGACTGATTGACAGCTCGAAATCGTACTCCGTGGCTCAGACGCACTGACCTTTTTGTCTTGCTTCAAAACATGCAGCATGAAATTTCACTTTCGAATTACTTCTGATAGTGTTGCTACTTCTACTACTGGTAAGTAGTTAGTAGTCTTGTGGTTTTGCCCTACATCCTGATTTTCACCGTTGGGTTATTTTCATACCAATCTTTTTGTTCCATAAACTCTATGGGCTACGATTATCGAAGGGTTTTGTTAGAAATTGGGAATGTTTGTCGGATCGAGCCTCGGTGTATCACTCAGTTCAATTGAATAAGGTGTATGTATACCTTATTGATAGAGACGAGTCGAATCTACCGTGCAAATTTATTCTGATTATGGTTATCTAAATAAACCAAATACTAGCAACTTTCTTGTATGTAGTAATTGGTAATCTCCTAATTATGTACAGATTACCAGCTTGTAGCGTGCCTAACAAATCTTTCTATCGATTTTATGTAGTAAAGGATCAGCTGGTCAGAATGCTAAAAACACAGGTACTAATTTCGACCGTCGTAGTTTCTGAGAAGTATAAAGGATTATCAATTATACAGACTATTTAAATGGACGAGGAGAAAACAATCACTTCATTTCTTGTCTATATTTCCTATCATTTATTTCTACTGAACATAATTCATTAAAATGATTACCGGATTTCATCATCTAGATAGTGATTGGTTAAAAAATTTCATTTCTGGATTTCGATTGTTGGGATTGATTACATACTTATTGGCCTAGCTACTTATTATTTCGTCCCGTTTAATGCCAGTTTACTCTGATTTTCAAAAGAAAACTAATTCCGTACTTGTTTATTCGTGATACCATTTCTAAGTCTGAGCGGCTTGTTTGTTTGCTCATAATATATTTTATTTTTCTGGACTCCGTAAATTTTTTGGCGATCTGAAGGTTCAAAACTGAATCAGGTTGTTTGACGCTCTGAATTTTTCGACTTTCATTCTGTCGAACATTCCAGTCGTCTGAATCTATAAATACATCGTTTTCTGTCTACATAGTCTTTAAAATAAGTAGTCTTCCTATGCTTACCAGGAAATCAGTGCTTTTTAACTAAATATAAATGATATCATTAATGTGAACCACTGGTCTAACTATTCATCACTTGAGATTGATTGATTGTACTTCGAATTCTTGTCTGTTTGCTAGTGGAAAAAAGTGAAAGGTAGTGATAATTAGATGCCTCGACATATCTCGGTAGCTAGGTGGGTAGGGAGTGATTCATTAGTGAATGGAAATTTTATGATTTTCATATAAATATGTTAGAAGAGGAAGATTGATGTGAGCCTCTTATCCAATGAATTTGTTCTAAGTCATCATCAAACGGAATAGTTGGATAGACCGGAGAATGAAATGTGTTAAAATCAGCCACCTAGAAAATTGTAAGTTACAGGTCTTCCAGTATTACGAAAATGGGTTATACGGTCAATCACGCTTAGTTAAATTTTATAGTGCAAGTCAAAAGAGACTTAAACTGAAAATAAATCACCGGCTCTTAATTCCATAGTGCTACAAATTTGTTTTAACTTGAATTATTCTTTTAAACAGTTTAAAGACGTTTGAAATTTGAAGATTGAATGATCACTTTCAGTAGACATTGTATGGTCTTCTGATTCATAATTTTTTGAGTTATATGGAGTTAAGTAACGTCCCGTTTCCTGTCATTGCAGTGTACGTCATCTGGTAGGTTCATGTAGGTCGGTAAATATAGATCCAGATGAAAAAAGTCGAATTTTTGTTGATACCCTTCTCTTAAAATGAACACTATTTTTTCATACGACAAACAGCTGGTACATCATGTGTTTCGTTGTGAATTTTTAAAGCTTATCATTTAGCCACGATTAAATTTGGTTTGTTTTAAGATTAGCTTCGGTTAGTTCGACTGTTTTTCATAGAATTCTTTCATAAAGGCCCGAGAATGTCCATTTTGTACTATAAAGTCTCTGTGTGGAATAAAATTCTTCTAGTCTGTCAAAGTAAATAATAAATCAAAATCTGATTATCAATTTAGTTGTTTCTGTCTTAAATACATACCAACAACTGACAGATGTATAAATCAGTTTCTGTAAACATTCTTCGTAAAATATGTAACTCAGTTCAGTAAGAATATAAATCTACCAATAAGGAAATCAAGTTATTAATCTCAGATGAAAATTTTCAATAAGTTAGATACATCACATTGTAAAGTTAAAGCTTAATTACCATTTGTTCAATTGTATCCATGCCTGCAATGACAGTGATAATAGATACGCTTCTTTATTCTTCGATTTATATTCTTAAAGCCCATTGATTGAATTTTGTTATTGTAGGATGGTCAGCTTTTAAAATAGATGAAATTTATTTGAGTTCGTTAATTTCTGAAAAGGTTAATTGAGTTTATTAATTAGTGTAAGTTTAAGAATAGAGAACAAATGATAAAGTAAATGTTATTTGAAGATCAAATTTTATTAGTTCTAGATGATTACTATATCTTGAAGGGAGCAAACACAAAGATTTAACCAGAATAACACGAATTCCATTTGTTAGGTTTTTATCAGTTACTTATAACTCATAATTGTTATACAATTTAACATACTTATACAAGCGAACTTGATTATAAGTGAGTTAGTATCGTTATGATGAAGCGGGTATCTCACTAAAGTTAATAAGACAGAAAAATTACTTAAGATAAGTACAATGTGAGAGAGAGAATTCTAGAAAATCAAAATTGTAACCAAAGATCACAGGCAAAAATTCTAGTTGATTATGCAATTTAGCAACGAAACACAGGTTAGTGGTAGAGGAGAATAACATGAATTGAGATCAGTCAGTTTGAAATAGAATTATAAGTTTGAAAGAATTGAAAATGATGTAGTCAAGGTACAAGAAAGTGTTATAAAAATGGTGAGGCAATAAAGTGAATGTAAAGAAAGATTTATCACCTGATTTTTTAAAAACAAAAATCAGGTTTCAGAAAATCTCAGAGGACTTTATTGGGAGCTTCACTCCATCATGATGATGCTCATTCACTTCTAATCAATTTCGCTTGTATATGTATGTTAACTTGTATGATAATTTTAGTGCTAAAATATTATAAGTTGTAAGCAGCTGATGAGGACCTAACGAAATAAAATGAATTCGTGTTATTCTGCTCAAATCTTTGTGTTTATTCTCTTCAAGATAATAAACGTTATTATGAGTACGAAATTATTGGATTTATGAATAGACCTGGGAAAGACAGTGAACTGAGCATCAATTCTGAATTGACATACGTTGACACATGTTTCTAGATTTTTCTTCTATGGAGTTCCGATATATAATCTAAATGACATTTAGTGGCCTGGGGTCTGACTCCAATTAGGTCATATGAGTGTTCGTTATTGAGTGATTGCTGTCGAAATATATATGTCGCCTATCTTCGTATATTTCATTGACTTAAATCGTGTTAGTCAATAACGGAATTTAATAGGTCAAATACGAGAATGAATTTCGAATGCATATATTTCATACAGTCTTTGATGTCATCTAGGCGTTGACCCTCAAGAAATGATTATTTTTTGAAAAAAAATCAGACAAGGGAATATAGTAGCTTGGAAACGATGATATGGTTGAAATCTTGACACAATCTCCGAGGCGTTTTTTATAGCTTAGTACATAAGTATGAAGAGGTTATCCTGTCGTCACTCTGGAAAGAATGGAAGCACTTTCATTCGTTGTCTTAAGACTGCTGCTATGTACAATATTATTTGGCCTGATTTAACAGCAATATTTGGACCAGGTAGATGAGACAATATGTAAAACAGTGTTTGGATAAACATTTACTGTCATAAGATAACTCACATAAATTTTTACAAATAGTAGTCGGTATCGAGGACGATGATACATTGATAAATTTCCACACTCTTTGTGAATCTAACTACCGAAAAGCGTATAGCTCTTGAATTCATCTGAAGTATGTTAACAATTACACAGTGACTACAATTGTTAATTGCATCACACATGTTTCTAGTTCAGATAATTCCTTTTATAAAAATAAGGCTAGTAACCAAAAACCTACCGAATCGCATCAAATTGGTTTCTATTCATAAGTGTGAAAATGTTACTTACGCCTGTTACTTCTCGTGAAGGAGCATAGGCCGCTCATCAGCATTCGCCATCCAACCCTGTCCTGGGCAGTCCTTTCCAGTTGTTATTCATCCTTTCCATATCTGCTCTTAGTTCCCGACGTAATGTGTTCTTTGGCCTTCCTCTTTCCCGCCTTCCTTCAGGATTCCAAGTTTAGGGCTTGTCTCGTGATGCAGCTTGACGATTTGCATAGTGTATGTCCTATCCATTTCCATCGTCTTTTCCTAATCTCCTATTCAGTTGGAATCTGGTTTGTTCTCTCCCACAAAAGGCTGTTGCTGATGGTATCCGGCCAATGGATGTTGAGTATCTTACGTAGACAACTATTTATAAATAATTGCACCTTCTTGATGATGGTTGTTGTAGTTCTCCAAGTTTCAGCACCATACAGTAGAACTGCCTTGACATTCGTATTGAAGATTCTCACTTTGATATTGGTTGAAAGTTGTTTTGAGTTCCATATGTTCTTCAATTGTAGGAATGCTGTCCTTGCTTTGCCAATCCTTGCCTTTACGTCTGCATCTGATCCTCCTTGTTCATCGATGATGCTTCCCAGATATGTGAAGGATTCTACATCTTCCAGAGTCCCTCCATCAAGTGTGATTGGATTGCTGTTCTCCGCTTTGAATTTGCGGACCTTGGATTTGCCCTTGTGTATGCTGAGGCCTACTGATGCAGAGACTGCTGCTACATTGGCTGTCTTTATCTGAATCTGTTCACGTGTACGTGATAGGAGGGCTAGGTCATCTGCGAAGTCCAGATCGTCTAATTGGTTCTGAGCTGTCCATTGTATTCCGTGTTTTCCTTCAGATGTCGAGGTCTTCATAATCCAGTCGACCACCAGAAGAAAGAGGAAGGGAGAGAGTAGACAGCCTTGTCTGACTCCGGTCCATACTTGGAATGCGTCTGTCAGTTGTCCTCCATGCACTACTTTGCACTGTAGTCCGTCGTATGAGTTCCGGATAATATTGACAATCTTCTCAGGAACTCCGTAGTGTCGAAGAAGTTTCCATAATGTCCTCATATCTACACTGTCAAATGCCTTTTCATAATCAATGAAGTTGATGTACAGTGACGAGTTCCACTCAATTGATTGTTCGAGGATGATCCGTAGTGTCGTAATTTGGTCTGTGCACGATCGATCCTTACGGAATCTAGGTTGTTGATCTCGAAGTTGGGCGTCTACTGCATCTTTCATCCGGTTCAGCAAAACTCTCTTAAAGACTTTCCCTGGTATTGACAGTAGTGTAATGCCTCTGTAGTTTTCACATTTGCTCAGATCTCTTTTCTTTGGAATCTTGATGAGGTGTCCTTCTTTCCAGTCCATCGGCACTTGTTCCTCCTCACAAATCTTTTTGAATAGAAGGTGAAGCATGTTTGTAGTTAATTCGATGTCTGACTTCAGTGCTTCAGCTGGTATATTGTCGGGTCCTGCTGCTTTCCCGCTCTTGATTTGTTTGATGGTCATTCTGATTTCTTCCGTCGTTGGTGGATTGACATATATAGGAAGATCTATGAGTGCTGCTTCGATGTCCGGTGGATTCATTGGAGCCGGCCTATTCAGGAGTTCCTCGAAGTATTCTACCCATCTGTTCCGCTGTTCTTGAATTTCAGTGATTAGTCTGTCTTCTTTGTCTTTGACCTGTCTCTCTGGTTTACTGTATTTCCCTGCTAGTTTCTTCGTTGTATCGTAAAGCTGTTTCATATTTCCTTCTCTAGCAGCTTTTTCCGCCGTCGTTGCTAGTTCTTCCATGTACTTCTTCTTGTCGGCTCTAATGCTCCTCTTCACTTGCTTGTTTGCTTCTATGTATTCGGCTTGTGCTTGGACTTTCTCTGCTCGTGTTCGGCTGTTGTAACTTGCTGCCTTCTTGTTCTTCCTTTCTTTGATCTTGTCCAGAGTTTCTATAGAAATCCACTCCTTATGATTGTTCTTCTTTAGACCCAGAACCTCTTGACACGTTGAAGTTAATGCTTCTTTGATACTTTTCCAGTTGTCCTCCATAGTAGATCCTGTAAGGCTTGGAACCTGTTGTTGAGAGCTATCTTGAATTCGTTGATTTTGTTAGTATCTCGAAGGAAGGCTGTATTGAACCTTTGTATTGCTGTTTGTCCAGTTGTCCAGTTCTTTTTTAGCTTCAGTTTTAAATTGGCTACAACTAGGTGGTGATCTGAAGCTATGTCAACACCTCTCCTGGTTCTCACATCTTCCATTGTCCTTCGGAATTTTTTGTTGATGCAAATATGATCTATTTGGTTCTCTGTGGTGTGGTCCGGTGAGATCCATGTAGCCTTGTGTATACGTTTGTGTGGAAATATTGTACCTCCTATGACCAATTTGTTGAATGCACATAGATTTGCAAATCTTTCTCCATTTTCGTTCCTCTCACTCAGTCCATGTCGTCTCATGATATCTTCATATCCGGTGTTGTCTATTCCGACTTTGGCATTTAGATTTCCCATTAGAATGGTGAGGTCCTTTCTTGGGCACTTCTCTATGATTGATTGCAGTCGTTCGTAGAATTGATCTTTGATGTCGTCGTTGCTATCATTGGTGGGTGCATAACATTGGATAATATTCATTAAAATCCCCTCCTTCTTTGTTTTGAATGATGCTTTGATGATTCTGGATCCGTGGGATTCCCATCCTACAAGTGCATTTCGTGCTACCTTGGACAGCATTATTGCAACTCCCTGAGTGTGTGGAGCATTTTCCTCTTCATGACCGAAGTATAGCAGCATCTCTCCCGTATTTAGCCTTTGTTGTCCAGCTTGGGTCCAATGAGTTTCGCTGATTCCCAGTACTGCCAAATTGTATCTTTTCATTTCCGTTGCTATTTGACTGGTGTTCCTGGTCTCCCACATTGTTCTAACGTTCCATGTACCTATAAAAATTGTTGCTCTGGTTGTTAGAACGGGCATCGGCCTCGTGGCTTCCGAAGGAACTCGGCTTTCACCATGAGGCGTCATAATTCTTCTAAATGAAGACCTTCTAACTTCCAGGGCAGAGTTAAAATGGTTTGAATTATTTTTTCTGGTAAGCGTTTTTTAGCGAGTTAGTTTTCTACGGGATGGGGACGCTAACCCCATGCCCAACCCTCCTCCTTTACACGAGCTTGGGACGGGCAGTAACTCTGGAATAGCTACAGGCGGAGTTATGAAAATGTTAGTGATATGCATTTCTATCGACAGATAGTAGGTTTGAAAAGGCTTTGAGATTAATTCTGTTTTGAAGGACTATCCTTTGTGTATTTACTAACAGTCAATCAAAAACCAGATACTGCGTTTTTCTGATTGTATTTATCATTGTTAACATTGAAATGACCCATAATTTATAATGACGAATTAAACTGTTAATCTTACGGGAATTGCTTTGGATATCGCACATATAGCCAAGTCACTGAAATGTAATTACAATTCACTTAAACTAGGATTCACACTTCATCATCATAATACGAAATGTGGTTTAGTCTAGCACAAAGATTCAGGAGTCTATGCTGTTTCATGACCAACGTTGTAAACACTTAGGTCATTCTGAAATGAACAGTCATGTTTGTTGATTTGTATATGATTTGGTCACTTGTAATAAAAAGACTTCAATATCTCTTCTATAATCTTGATCTAGATGTTAAAATGGCTGAAAATATTTCCAAAGTAAGCATCAAGGGGCAACGTTCTTGGTACTGACAGGATTTGTTGTTTCGAGGGCCAAATACTGCAAATAATAATTTACATTTCTGGTGAAGTCATACACTGACAAATTTTTCTATCCCATAAATTTGAAAAGATACGTAAACTACTTCTAGTTTATTAGTAGCTTGTGAATGCAAGCACAAGAGTTTGTGGCAAGCCCATTTGGCCACTGTATCATTTGTCTACTCATTGTAACTCAGACACTTAATTCATCATGTTAATTTCTGTGTGCATTTCAGACTGTTAATTCACTACGTTAATTTCGGTGTGTATGATCGAATGCATGTCTGTACATTAACCCTTAAGCTATCCTCCTATTGGTTGCAATGTGCAGATAATCGATAATTTATCCACACTCGATTAACTCTCAAAAATATATATGGATTTTTAACACACACACACACATTCACTCTGTTTCATCGTGTGCTTGCTCGCTGTACGCTTGCGGATTTTTATTAATCATTAAAAATAAATTATCTCTACAACTGGTGTTCAGGCTTTTGAATAATCTCGCGTAAAATCCATAATTCTACCAGGAGATTTAACCTACATTAAATACTCAGTTAACGGGATATTATTTATTGGAATCAGATATAGAGGACATTAGCCTCAACAAGTTAGATGACGGTTGAGAATTATTAGGTTTACCGTCATCATACAAGCGAGTTTTCATTCACAATCGACTTAAGAAATGAATATAAATTTGACGGTGATAGTTCAACCATTCAACACGAAAGTCATATATACGAAATAAGAAAAATATCAACCAATAATTCATCAGTTCCTTGAACCAAAACGATAAATAACAATAAAGTAAGAATTAATAGTTAATAAATAAAGAGAAGTGAATACAAAACAATCTGAAATAGCCACTGTGAATGAGCAAGAATGTCAGGAGTTATACATGAATGACAAGATTTTACATTTAAAATAATTTTAAATAAACCTAAAATAGCTGACAAAATGGTTACTAGAATGGACTTAAGAATTCATACAAAGAGCTGAGTGATTGATAAATACTCCATCAACTAACTCTAAGTATTTGTGCTGAGATAAAGTACAATTGATGCAGACGAAGCAACAAAATTAAAAAAATTAGGGGCCAGAAAGTAGCTTATTGATTTAATTATTTTAGTCTCTGTAGGAACTCCGTCCATTGAGTGCTATTTGAAGCCTTCGTAACTTTCTTGAATGAGAGTGTGGAAATCGCCAAAATAACATCCGTAGCACATGTCCTAGCCATCGAAGTCGATGTGTTAAGACACTGACTCTAACCATCGCGCTATCGATCTTTAGCGTGGTGTTAACAGAGACAATGGTTATCAACACAAAGAGTTGCCAAACACCCTCACTTCAGAGAGTCCGAGTTTCACAAACATACAACAGAGGTGCTCTCACCGACATGTTGTAAACTTGACTTTTTATAGCCAGATTAGCAACAAGACGGCTCTAAAGATGGTACAAACAGAAATCAACCATTCTGGCTCTCAATATATCCGAATTGATCTCATCACTCAAGCCACCACCAAGACCTGCACAGTCACCCAGAAACATGAATTATTCACTTTCAAGAGTGAGTGCCGGCACGGATTTATGCCGGTCTCATGAAAGTACTTTATACCTAGCAGGTTCAAAGTTTATGTCATACTTACGGACACTGGTTGCTGACTGACCACCCCACCACTTGATTCTGTATATGTTTAATTTTATCAAGCCTTCAAATCAATTTATTTAACCGTCGATACATTTCGGCTAGTAACAGTCTGTCTATACCATTGTATTTTTATTGTAATACTTCTATGATCATGTATATTTGATCACGTGCTACAGCATATCCTTTTACCAGCATAAATGTCAGTTGCTTAAATCGCTCGATGACTCATTCGCTTGCTGATATATATTTGATTTTTAAATTCATTTATTAATTCGTATTCGCACTAGAATTTGCACTTGTTTGCATCCATTCACATTCTCATTTCTGTTTGTGTCCGCTTCCTGTGTTGTACAATATCAAACTTTAGTTAACACTTCGTTGAGTTTTATCTAATGACGGTTCTTTTGACGAGAGATGGACGACGCATAGGCATTGTCTCAAAAAACCCTACTACAAAGCGTGGATCGCATAGATTCAGTACCATCACATAGTAAGACAATTTCACCCTCATACTCAATGTTAAAGTCTAGGATGATGTAAACCCTTTTTAAACATAATGACAACAGTCACTTCACTCGAGGGTATTGGGACACTAATTCACGAACTTTTTCATGCAACATAGTCAGTTTATCGACCAAAAAGTCACCATCATCCTTAAAAACGGCTGGAGGCAAGTCAACCGGGCCTGGTGATTTATGGTGCTTCAAATTTGGAGTTGCTTGCCGACCTGTGCCTCGTTAGGTGCATTAGTTGTTATCGTCTGTGGAGCACAGGAAGTTTTGATTGATGTCTCCGGGGAAGTAGATCAGCTGGACTGTTTCTCGAAAAACTCTTCCCATAGTCCAACACATCGGTGGATATTATTGACTGGCATCCCATCAACTTCAAGGGTTATTTCACTCACCGGACTTCTTGCGCCCGGTGTCTCAGACGATCTAAAAGAGCTTATGGCAGTTACCAGACACAGCTGTTGCTTCCAACTTGTTAGTATACTCCGATCACCAGGATTTTCGGTCCTCATGCAAACTTTGAACAATTTCATTGCTTCCATTGTTAAACTCTCGGTTAGCCGAACTTAACTGACATGACTTAAATAGTTGTAAGGATCCTATAGAAAACCGATTCTTTTAAGCCGAATGTTTCGTGAGGCTGAAGGAGACTTTACCGATCATTTTCATGACGTCATGCAAATGCAGCTGGTGCTTATCAATATTTTTCGGCGAGTTAATCGTTAGCCTTGGGCGTAGTTCGTTTTGATATTTGGTTGTGGCGGAATTTTTAGTCGACTTGGGTATGTCAGTCTGTCTAGGAGGATGATTTTGGTGGTCACTGAAACGTAAGATAAAATTGTTTCAAATGAGGGCGTGACCAGAGTCCAGATAATAATCCAAAAAGAGCGGCAGTCTTGTACGCAAGTAAGCTACCAGTAGCCAACCACGACAAGAGAGATCTGAGTCCAAACTTTATTTGGATAGTGGGGGGGGGTGCAAGATAGCGAATTGAAGACGAATTTTGAAATTTGGTGCTGTCTAGAAATAGCTTGAGGTGTGCAAATAGCTACAGGAGACGATTACTGTTACCTAGCCTGGAAGCAAGCAGTTCCCATTGGCCACCCAAGTGACTCCTTTTTGCCTATACCCTCCATCTACGTATTAAAACCCTCGGCTGGCACTACAATGTTTATTAAACTCGCTTTCTCGAGATCATTTAATTGATGACAGAACTCACCCTTCACTGCTTCCGGGCTGCAGCCTGTCAGAGTGTAGACGGAAATGACGAAAAGGCTACGAGTTTTTCTATTTATAGTGAAGCTTTCTTATCTAACAGCACGTAGTCGAATGTTAATCAAGGTCCAATCGACTGGTGTTGTCTCTTATCCAGAGCTTAGTGTGACAAATATGTCAGCAAAAACCAGACGAAGATGCCTCATGGTCTTCGGATAAACGCACACAAGACAAGCCTTTCAAAGCGATATATGGAGAGCAAATATGTAATGTGTTACTAGGGTCTTGAATAGGCCACTCGGCTAGATAATAGACATCGGTATCAAGAATTTCTAAATGCAAAGACAAACCTATTTGTTGTTAGATTTCCATCGGTGTGCATACGTTGAAGGAGGCCAGTTTCAACCCCATGTGTGGTTTCAAAAGGTTAATTCTGAATCCCTATTCGGTGGTATCATTAAAATTTTCGACAAATGAGTGACTTGATTTCCTTTAGACAGGACGATTTCGCACCATAGGTGAGCTGCTGGTTGAATTGAAAGATAAAAGCAAGCACAAGATGCAAGTAAAAAGGAATGGAAGGGTAAAGGACCATAAAATTAATTTGTACTTAATTGAGTAACGATAGTCATAATATGTCTAATTGGCGAGAACGAAAAAGCCATTTCTCCATAGATAATCATCCTCATAGTTGGATACTACCCGGGCACCCGGAACAAAACGGGTGGATTTTTAAGAAGGCCACTCCATGAGCCTTTGACCAAGAGGTCCAATCCACAAGTTAGTGGAGCAACGTTAGGAGATATGATCCTATGGTAGAAGATAACCGAATATAGATTTATACACCGTTTTATCTCAGAATCCTGGAATCCATGTGCGTCACTGGTTTAAAATAAGGGTTTTCCAACTCCTAGGTGGATTCTCTTCATCCACCAGTCATATTTAACTGATGGACGCTCACTTTTCTTCCTCTTACTTTCGTAAACAACAATTTAGCAGCGAAAAGAGTGAGTGGGACTTCCCTGGTAATGACTACATACTCATGGCCAACTGAGAGAATTTAGAGAAGGAGAGGGGACTTTCCTTACCCTCAACCATACCATAGCATTGTTATTCGTTAAGAATAACTCAGTCAATTGCCCCATACATATCTGAATATTGAATAAATGTATGAAACGAGTTTTGGAAGAATGAAATTTACCTCTTAAGTGATTATTTTAAATAGTTGCAGTATGAGATTCATCAACTCATATGGTGAGTGAATTCGTTTTTAGTATTTCATCATGCGTCTTCTAAATCTTAGGTATAAATGTCCCACTCAATTATAATTTACACTCATTAGTGTCTATAAAACTTCTTACTTAATAATATTTTATTATAAATTTTTTTTATCTCTTTGTCAAGGATAAAACAGTGACGCACACTTTTCTTTCATATCATATGGGATAATGAATAAAAATCTGTGTTCATATGAATCTGTGCAGTTAAGCAAAACATACTATTTGACAGGTGGGTAATCATTCAGTATGTTAATAAACAGAATAATGAAAAATATCTTGAAATTTAAAAAAAACCAAACAAATAAACAAAGATGGGTAGTGGAATCCAGAACGCGCGTTTCGTCCTATTTGGGACTCGTCAGCTGGATGTACCTGCATCGCAGAGTTGATGTTCACTCTGGGGCTGGAATCTAGTATCATTCGCTCCAAGAGCTATTTACCTATTGAGTCGTGATAGCCACTTGCTTGTTCAATGGGATGAAGTTTAAATTCACTTCGTGTCTTTTTTTAATCTTCCCATTGGTATTCAGGATTGCAATTGATCAGTCTCTTATTGGCATATGTGCATATTTTATTATAAAAACAAACAAACAAACGTTATTTCACTAACATATTAGTTCAGTTGAGTATTAACCAGGAAACACTATGACCTAAATCTTAACACCTATTGTATTTCGGTAGATCATGAAATTGTGTTTTTTGTCACTTATTGTACATTTTGCATTTTGCTTGATTATTACTTTACCTAAACATTGGCTTTACATTTATAAACACCTTCGGATATTTAGTCTATCAAAGTGAACGCAATAAATAAGAAATTTACTATCTGGATTACTAATGAATTTATTAAAAATGGTGGACAGTGTCAATAATACAAGAGGCCAGTAGAGTTTCAAGATAAATAAAAAAATAACAAGAACACATAGAACTGCGGGAATTATTATCTGCTGATTCTCCTTGGATGATTTTTCATATACCCACAAGTGGATCACCACCTTCTAAACTGCTAACAATGCAACAGCAAATTTTCGACAAAATAAACTGTCTTTCACACCATTGTACTTCTACTCATGTTAATTTGGTCAGCCTTTGATCTCCTTTCGATTCTTATATCGATTAGGGTGATTTTCGTCGAGTCAACTTTCAATGCATTTTCGCTGTATTAGATTATTCAGATTGGATTCCATTCAATGATTTTCAATGTAATTTTAGCTGTAAATAGTTTTTGACTTTCGGTGCATTTTTGCGTGCACTAACTAACTAACACTAACTAACTAACTAACTAACTAACTAACTAACTAACTAACTAACTACTTACTTACTTACTTACTTACTTACTTACTTACTTACTTACTTACTTACTTACTTACTTACTTACTTACTTACTTACTTACTTACTTACTTACTTCTTACGGACTTACTTACATCTATTACTCCACGTAGAGGAGCATTAGCTTCCCATCAGCATTATTCAAGTAACTCTGTCCTGAGTTCCGCTTTCCAATTGTTTTTCAATTGCTATTCATTCCTTTGATATCTGGCTCCAATTCCCACAGCAATCTCTTTCTTGGTCTCCTTCGTTTCCTTCTCTTCTTCTTCTTCTTCTTCTTCTTCTTCTTCTTCAGAAGTTCATATGTTGGGGCTTGCCTTGTGATGCAGTTTGGTGATTTCTGCAATGTACATCCTACCAGTCTCTAGCGTCTTCTCCTAATTTCCCCTTCGAAAGTAAGTTGATTTGTTCTCTGTCATCGTAGGTTGTTACTGATTGTATCCGATCAATGGTTCGCGAGTATCTTGCGTAGACATCTCTTTACAAATAAATGTACCTTTATGATGATGGTTGCAGTAGTTCTCCAAGTTGCATTTGCGTACAATAGAACTGTCTTGACGTTTGTATTGAAGATTCTTTGATTCTGGCTGATAGTTGTTTTGAGTCCCGTATTTTCCTTAAACGTGAGAATGTTGTGTTTGCTTCATTAATGCGTGCCTTAACATCTGTATCAGATTGTCCCAGTTTATCGATGGTGCTGCCGAGGTAAGTGAAAGTTTCCACCTTTTCCAGAGCTTCTTTATCAAGTGTTATTTGGTTAGTGCCCGTTGTGTTGTATTTTAGGATCACGCTTTTTCTCAGATACACCATAACGTTGAGGAAGGTTCCTCAAGGTCCCCTTATCCACTTTGTCAAGTGCCTTCTCATAGTTGATGTGTAGTCATAAATTCCATCCAATTGGTTGTTCAACAATGGTCCGTAGTATTAATAAAAATAATATATTTGTAATATCCCAATGAGTAGATGAATTAAATTTTTGGGTTTTTTTAGGATTCGTGGCTCAGTATAAACCACTTCACTAGAGAATAAATAATTAACCAACAGTAGTGTTACAATTTGGTCTGTACACGCCCTATCCTTACGGGATCCAGCCTGTTTATCTCAGAGTTTGACGTCTACCAAATCTTTCATTCGGTCCAACAATACTCTGTTGGGAAATTTTCATGGTACCAATAGTAGTGCGATGCCCCTGTAGTTCTCATGCTAGTTGAGATCTCCTGTCTTTCGTATCTTGATGTGGCATTCTTCTTTCTGGTATGTAAGCACTTTTCGTGAATAGAATGTGGAGCATGTTTGCAGTTACTTCTATGTCTGACTTCAGTGCTTTGGTTGGTATGTTGTCTGGTCCAACTGCTGCTTTCCCACTGTTGATTTGTTTGATTACCATGCCGATTTATTCGATCGTTGGTGAGTTGACATCTATAGGAAGGTCTGTGTGTGCTTCTTCGATGTCTCGTGGGTTCAGTGAGTCTGATCTATCCAAGAGTTCTTCAGTGTTCCACCCACCTGTTCCTCTGTTTCTGAATGTCAGTGACTGAGTTGACTTATCTATTATTGACTGGTCTCTCTGGTTTACAATATTTCCCTGTCAGTTTCTTCTTTGTGTCATATAGTTGTTTTATATTTCCTTCTTTTGGATATTTTTCTGCTGTCTCCCACGTATTTCCACCTATGTGTCTATTACACCTCCTCATTCTCTTGTTTACTTCCGTGTATCTGACCTGTGCTTTAGGTTTCCCTGCTCTTGCTTGGCTGTTGTTAATTGGCGTCTTGTTTTTCATTTATTGAGTCCTACCCGGGGTATCAATAGAAATTCACTCGTTGTACTGGTGCTTCTTGCAATCCAGCGCCTTCTGGCACGTTGAAGCCATAGCTTGTTTATTACCTTTCCAGTTGTTCTCCATAGTGATTTCCTCTTCCTTCTGTAGATCTTGTAAGACTTGGAACCTGTTACTGAGAGCTGTCTTGAGTTTTCTGAGTTTGTCAGTATGTCGCAAAAGGCTGTACTAAACCTTCGTAAGGCTGTTTCTCCAATTGCTCAATGCTTCGTTAGCTTTAGTTTCATCTTGGCCAAAAACAGGTGGTGGTCCGAAGCTATATCAGTTCCTCTCTTTGTTCTAACATCCTCCATATATGTGCTGAGATTTTTTATCGATATAACTATGATCGATCTGGTTCTTTGTAGTGTGGTCCGTTGAGACTCATATAGCTTCACTTACGCGTTTTTGTGGGAATATAGTACCACCTATTGCCATTTTGTTAGAGACACATGAATGTGAAAATCTGGCTCCTTTCTCTCAGTCAGTCCATATCATCACATGATATCTTCATATCCGGTGTTGTTTATTCCAACTTTGGCGGTTAGGTCTCCCATCAGGGTGGTCAGGTCCTTTCCTGGACACTTCTCTACGATCGGCTGCAGCCTGCCATAAAACTGATCTTGACCGTCGTCATTGATATTATCGGTAGGCGCATAACAGTAGAAAACATTCATTGTGATTCCCTCCTTCTTCGTTCCGACGATTCTGGATCAATGAAATTCTCATCCTATGAGTGCTTTTGGTGCTTTTTCGAACAGCAGCAGTGAAACTCCTTGTGTGCGAGGTACTTTCTTCTCCGTGACCAGAGTACAACATCATAACTCCCAAATCTAGTCTTTTCTGTCTGACTTGGGATCAATGAGTTTCACTTATTTCAAGCACCACCGAGTTGTAACTCGTCATTTTCGCAGTAATTTTACTGATCTTGTCGGTCTCCCACATTGTCCAAACATCCCATGTATCTTTGTTGATTGTTACTACAGTTATTAGAAGGGACATCAGGTTCGTGGCTTCCTAGGAATCTCGTCCTTCACTATGAGGTGTCATAACTGTTCTAAATGAAGATCCTTCAACTTCCAGTACAGGGCCTGAATTGTTTGAGTGATTTTATCTAGTTGGCGTTTTGTTGGCAAAGTTGTTTTCAACGGGATGGGGTTTCTGACCTCATGTCCAGCTCTCCTAGTTTATTCTGGCTTGGGATCGGCAGTAACCCTATAGGGGTTATAGGCGGAGTTACTCAGTTTAAATAATTTTGTAATTAGTAATCATTGAATCAATAAATGATAGAATCATCGTAAATGTAAACCAATTTCTTTTGTGGTTTAGATGAACAAAGTTTTATACAAACTAGTTAGTGAGAGTGAGAACGAGTATAACTGTATTCTCGTCTAACTTACTGAAGTTGGAGTTACCAGATAAGTTACTAGTGCACAAACACATCAAACGAATAAATTGATCTTTATGTAAAAATTATTTTCATTAATAAAATTAAATTGATCTCCATCAAATTAACGACAGATTCATTACTCTGATAACCTACTACGAAGGAAATCGACTGAAACATACACTAAATGGAGAACACGGAATATTTAGAACTAACCAGTGTGGGAAAAAGTACCGTATATAAATTAACTGTGAGCCCATCGCAACTTTTTATTGAGGCAATTTATTTTTCATTACTTAAATTTATTTAGGACCATTACCTTTTGTTTGATACGTAGTAAATATAACAAACTATGTTTCTATCACTTGTTATCACTTTTTTATTTTCTCTTAAATATATTCCACAGATATCAGGGCATTCGCCTTCTCTCCTCGATATTAATGTCATTATTATCTTACGTAGAAGAATTAACTATAGTGTCATTCTGCACTCAACTACTTGTCTACATTGTGTTGTGCATCAATAATATTACTCAAATTCTAGTATGCAATTAGTTTTTCATGGTTGAATTAAATAATTGAATTTATGAATCGATTTAAGCTAAACCACCATGGAAAATCTGGAAGCAGTAAAAAGGCGTTTCGTCCTAGCATGGGACTCCTTAGTAGGGTGCACCCATAACACTCCAAGCGGGAATCGAACTCAAGAGCTTAGGTCTCACTCGGACCCTTAACCTCGAGACCACTGAGCCGCCATTCAATGCTGTTAACATTTGATTTTAACCAATCCAAGGAAGTGCGCGACCATCGTTCATCGTCTTCGGTGGGCAACTAGATTACACCCAGTGCGGTTGAACTCCACCTGTAACGGCTTCTCATGAGAACTCTGAGAATTGTTTCTTGTAGCCAGTCGCTAGTGAGCACATGATATTATCAGTATAGGGTTGTGAAAACTGTTGAATGCTTGTTGAGATAGGTTTTTACTGTTCTTTCATCAAAACCAATAGAGTTAGTAAAAACTGAATTAGTTAAGAAATGAATAGAGATTGGAATTCTTGTGTTCAATAGCTTAAAATAAATATGCATACTTTTTGTTCAATAAAAAATTTTATTAACCGATGTACAACACAAATGTTTAATTATTACACCCTCCATTACTAGCAGTTTATTTAATCAATATTGTGGGATGGAGTATGGGAGAAGAGTACCGGGTGTTCATAATTTTATTGTTACATCATGAACTATACTAACTTAGCAGTTAAAGAGTATCTTCAAATTGAATGATTCATCTCATTGATTGAACAATTTAAAAGACACATTCTCATGAATTTTTACTGTACTTCCCTATCACCCATTTTCATCTTCCTGTTCGATCTGAGATCTGAACTGTTTTTTTGTCTGGTCTTCAAGTGTTCTGTGTATGTCATACTTTTGTTATAGTGAAACTCTTCTCTCCTGAGAACTGTAACCGTTTCGACGCCACGTCCCTCTACATACCATTTACAAGCAATCTTGTAAGTGGCATTTACCACAATATGACTTCTCCGTCAGTTCATCTAAGAGAGATAACTGATGACCATTTTAAGAAATACTCTACAAGTTACCTCACTTTTGTCAAAATAACAATTTGGTAATTTTATTTAGTTTTTCTGTCAGTCAAGGCTATAATTCACTTGAAAAGTAATGTGTTTTTACATGTTACTTTGGCACACAAGAGAACATCACACAACTCATATTAACAATGTGTTTTCAGATAAGATTTAAATTAGTCATCGTTATTTTTATCTCTTCACACTATTAGTCTACTTGATTATATTGTTTTCATGAGTATTTAAAAGGTGAAATATGTTGAAAAACTAAAGACAACTTATACCAGAATAAATAAATTAGAAAAATCATGTAAAGAACTAATCATCAAAAAGTGCAAGTGAATAACACATAGTTTTGTCAACAATAGAAAACATTATTTTATATAAGTTGGTCGTGTTGACAGTTCAAGAATTACAGTCAAAATCAATATACATTCAAAAAGAACAAGGTGTATATGACGTTCAATAATAAGAAATAATCTCAAAAGAAATTAATGAATTAAAGTATGTACAGAGATGATTTAAAATATATGTGTTTGATTAGTCAATTTGGTCTACCGTAGATTAAAATACAGACTTATTCTTCTAAGAAGTATACTCGGTATGTGTTACTCGTTGTCAACAAAAGTGATAGTTTACATCAAACGTAAGAATATACTTTTACAAAAAATTAATCTACTTGAAAAAGGTATAGCTCAAGCGTCTTCTTTAAAAAAATTTTCTGGTATAACTGGAGGAGATTACTCGTCAATTTAAGAGAGCATAATCATGAGTCATTTATCAGAAAACTTACTTATTTACTTACACCTTTACCCCTGATGAATGGACATAGACCACCCCCAAGCATTCTCTATTCAACTCTTCCGAGCAATCCCTTCCTTTTCATGTTTGATTCCAATTTCCGACGCAACGTGCTCCTTGGTCTTCCTCTTTTCTGTTTCCCCTAAGGATTCCAGGTTAGCGCTTGTTTCGTGATGGAGTTTGAAATCCTCTTAATTTCCAGCATCTTTTTCTCATTTCCTCTTCATTTGGAATCTGATTTGTTCTCTCCCGCAGTAGGTTGTTGCTGACATTGAGTGTCTTACGTAGACAGTTCTTTATATATATTTGTACTTTTTGATGATAGTTGTGGTAGTTTATCAAGTATCAGTTCAGAAAACTAGTAAATACTTAATGATCAAACGAGAGTCACATAATAAATTAGTGAAGTCACACTTCTGCCCAGTGAATCATTGAGTAATAAACTAGATGTTTTCATATAAAGTGTCAAACAACACCAAACATTCTGTATAGTGATTGATTATTCAAGTTGAACGAAAATTCAATTATACACAAGTCAACTTTATATTCGCATAATTTTTCAAGGTTGATTAAACAATACTTTATACTCTTATTTTATTCACAAAATTCTAGGTACCTATGTACATCATAAATGTAAAATTGTTATGAAAGTAAAAAGTTAAAAAGTAAATTTTAAACACATGCAGTTACTATTCCTATTTTATATACTTTTTTGGCTAACTATGGTAACTAATAACTACTTTTTTAATATCTAGATGATTTGTTTTAATTTTAGTAATCATTGATTAATAATTTATGCTTTTTTTTGTTTTTGCAGTTGTTGTTTATTTGCTTTTAGATTTGGATGAGTGAATGATTGATTAACTAACTGACTGATTAACTGACCAATTAAAGTTTGGATCGATTTTGATTATTTACTTTAGGATAAAACGAACGATCACTTAGTTATTTGAATGAATTGAAATCTTTTCAAAAAAGAAATATCCAAACATAAATCGAAATTTAGATTGACTAATTAAAATGGTCTAGGAATATGCTATTTATGCATCGATGAGAATGTCTAGATATATTACTAATTAAATAGTAGTATAATTCATAGATGAAGTATTGATTCACGTGCCTGGTTTCATAGTTTTGTTATATTTGTTTGAGTTTTCTATCGTTATTTCAACAACAATGAATAGTTTGTTTATCATTTATCTAGTGATTTGTGTAATAACATAATTTTTCTGGTTAGCATTTTTTTTAGCGAGTTAGTTTTCTACGGAATGGGGTCGCTAACCCCATGCCCAACCCTCCTCCTTTACCCGGGCTTGGGACCGGCAGTAACTCTAGAAGAGCTACAGGTGGAGTTGTAATAACATAAAAAACAATAAGATTACATAACTTTTAGGAAATAATAAGAGTTAAATAAAATTCAACTACCAATTTTTTTACTGTGAAGGGAAATTTCATTCAGAGTGGTGAATATAAATGAAGCTATTGTAATTTGTCACCTGTTCACTATTCTAACATAAAATACAGATCAGTGAACATTCTATATAAAGCAGTAGGTTATTAGATGGTAATCAATATTTTATTGTCAAGGTTTTGGTGTTTACTTAATTCTATAGAGGAATTATGGATCAACAGAAACAAATAGAATTTCTACCGTAACTAGTTAAGACATTTTATAGTTCATTAAAGCAGCAATTACCTTTCTAATTAAACTCCAAGAATAATTATAATACTTCTGGAGCAACCAATATCGATATTTTGCTGCTATCATAAAAAAAAGTCAAATTAGCGTTTAATTTCCTTTACACATGTTCACAAAGTAAGGGTAAGACGAAACTATGTTTTCTTTTTGGATTTCGTAAATTAACTATCTGTAAACGTTTTATTGGAGGATATGATTTTATGAATAGTAGTATAAGTGATGTTAATAAACTGAAAATCACACGATTACTGATGGCTAAAATTCCTGTTCCATTTTATTCATAAACTAATTTTGCTGATAAGGGGAGGGGTCATCACATGGTGAAATGATGTAAGCTGACATCTTTCATACCGCAGGCAATGAGTACCATTAAAATGGAACTAATATGATTTAAATCAAGAAAAAAAGGCAAAGGCTACCAATGAGAATTCATTGAAGATCGAAACTAAATCAAAAAGATATCTCAATACACTGATGTTTAAATGTTTAACATTGATTAGTAGCGAGATTTCTAGGTTAAGTGAACTGGATAACACTTATTATTGAGTAGTCAACAGCTTGCTGTATGAAAACTCACAAAATCTTGAAATTAAAATTCTACAATCAGTATATTATAGTTGACTAACAGACTGTTACGTATGTTCCTTCTTAATAGCAATAAATAAGAAATGTTATGACAACATTTTTGTAGATGTTGAGTTTTCTTTGAATGTAGAATATTTCAACAATTCTAAACATTTGCAACAATTTGCCATTCATCTTAAAGTTATGCTTTCATATTCATTGTTAACAGCTGTTTATCTAAGTTCTCAAACAATCCACTCTGATTACTACGCATATAATCTTACATAGACTTAAAAGTTTGTTTAATATTAAAATAAACTTTGGTAGTTCAGTCTTAGTAACACCATATTGAATTTCAATTGATATAAATAACTGTAGGAATTATATCGATAAACAAAAAAGAAAAGAAGAAATATTCGATTTTCTGTATCATACTTATGAATCGATAAGTGGCTGAGTAACTCATGACATTAGGATTAATATTGATTATTTATATTGATTGTCATCAATATTTATTAAAAGTTAATTCATTTTAGTATGTTTTCTCATCCTAAACGGTTCATTGTTTATTTGGTTAATAATATAGCAGAGATTTAAGTTGATGTATAGATATCATGTATAAACACTATTTAGTAAATATGTGACATCTTGAATCGTTTAGTTAATAATTTGGCTCTACATATGATATGTCTATAGAAGGATAGAAAAGATGGCATCATAAATTGATTAGAGACTTATTATCAAATGAGGTTACGCAATAATCACGGGGTAAGGATGGAATATAAAGATGAATATAACTTACGTGTCAGATAATTGTTCAATTGACAGATATGAAGAAAAACGACAAACATAAAGGTTATAGTAATAAAAACTGAATAATAATAAATAAAACTTGTATAAGGGTAATAATGATAGCTGATTAGTTTAAAATTACAAAACAATGATTTAAAAAATCAACAATAATCAAATGAAATGAAAAAAGGAAAAAAAAATCAAAACATGCCACTAAAAGGAATTAGGGTCAAGGAAGGATGAGAGGTTGGACGAATCGTTTTTGCACACAAAGTTAAGGCTTGAGTTCGTGGATTGCCAGTACTTCAACGGTGTATAAAATATTGATTCGACTTTATTTCGATCCAATGTAAGATCAAATTCTCACCTCTGACCCGTAAATTATTTTTATCCTCATATTTCTTCCTTACCCATTGATTATTGAGTCTGGAATCAATTTGTGATGCAATCTTTTCTATCTTTCTATAGACATATTTTCTATATGACTATGAATACGGCTGTACAACTTGTGTAATTATTTCTTAGATAGTGAAGCTCAAACAAACTGATTGATCATTGATCAAGAAACTATGTGTGATCAGATTGTTCGAAATGTATTGCGCAAATATATCACATAATTCTGATAAACTACGTCTTCTCATTGCATTATCGAAATTTATCAAAGGGACTAATTGTTTTAAACTATGCTTCATGAATTTTATAAAACGCTGAAAATGAACTTTTATAAGATAGAAAAGTTTTATTTTTTTTTGTTATTCAAATGATAATCTTTCTTATTCATTAAATTACTAATAAAAACTGAATTGTTATTTGTAGTAAAATGAAGAACTGTTCAAGGTTAATATTTCTTCTAACAGAAAGAAAGATGATAATAGTGTATCATCTCATGCTTAACAGTTTCATATACTTCTATATTTAAATCCAGATGTAAAATTATGTTATCCCGAAGAGAAATTCATCAAAGGTTTAGTTGACTAAGTCTAAGATTATGTACTGTACTGTTTGGCAAAATCTAATATAATCTACAAGCATACAGATGAAGTAAAAAAACAACAACCTAGCAAAACATTATGGAAGTTCGTAATTCTCCAGTATTCTTCTTCGTGTAATACAGCTAAAAAGAAACAATTAACTATAAAGTAAAACAAAATTGACAACGCTATTTGAATATGAGTATTATGCAAATATTCTAAACATTCTTTCAAACCATTATTTTGACGTTATTCATAATAGTTTATATAAAAGATGTTAAAATACTTATTTACATTATTGAGTTATCTTTACAACTTAGCTATTTTCGTTTAGAGAATAATACTATACTTTCTTTATAAAGATCAACTTCGTTTATAAAATCTATTGCATATCACATACACTCGAGTCTGTATACATTTAAATTTGTTAGGATCTTTAATTAATTTGTTTAACAGTGTCATTCAAACAGTAACGATCTATCTATATTACTGTATTTTTTCTTAATATCCATATGAATATGTATGCTTGACATGTATTACAGTCTACATACATACTCCCCTTAACAGCTTAACTGTTAGTTGCTTAAATTGTTCAATGAATCATCTGTTTCCCTACATATGTGCTTCTTAAATCTTATTAATTTATTCACCCTTATTTGCTTGCTCGTATTCACTCATATTTGCTTTGTTTGCTTATGGCTCTGTGATCTGTGCTATACAATATCAAACTATAGTCAACAGTTTGTATTTTCTTTTGAAATTTATACACCATTGGGAGTTATGTAATAACAATTCTCTAGGTGATTGATATATGAAGCACTGGAAATTATTTTGACGATATTCCATTACATATTCACAAGATAGAAAGATAGTTGATGGCACAATAGTTTTTACATACCACACAGTGCTATTTAACTTAATTACAATAACAAATTGAGTTGATTAAATTTTTGATTTTGATGAATAAAACTTTATAATTAATTTGAGTTTAACAATTGAGACTGAATATGTTAAAATGAAATTCGTAACAGATGAAGTTAACATTAGAACTGTATAATAAGTGAACATAATTTAAATTATGAATGTGTAACTAAACTTTTATGAGTTAAATCAATTACCGAATTTGTTTACATCATTAACTATTCTTACAATATAAGTGTAAATTACTAATCTGTATGTTAGTGAGTGTTACAAAGATGTTAATATAAAACCGGACACTTCTTTAAAGTATATAAAATTAAGTGAGTCAGTCACTTACAACATAGAACCAAGCACATACATGCATCGGTCCAAGTTGCCATAACTCATTAGCACAGCAAAACGAACACCGGATTCATAGAAGCAGTTAACTCAATGGTGTAATAAATAAGGGAAAGATTTTATGTAAGGATATAGTACAGGAGGAAAGAATTAGTTCGTAGAAAGAAAGATATGACATAATTTTAATCTCATAGTTTAAGGGAAGACAGAGAGTGTATACACTGACGCCATTGTGATCGATTCTGAGCCATTTAACTCAGAGTCTTCAACCATTGGTTACGATAGTCACGCGGACCCAAACCAAGTAGTCTGCATCTACCAACATGGCTAAGACTAGAAGTTAGTGATTTCAAGAACTGATGATACGTTTTGGTTTGGCCACCCCTAATTTTCTTCCAACCATCTCCAATACCGGATAGCATTGCACGTCGTGGTAATCGGTATTCAGGCATACGTGACACGTGGCCCAACCATCTCAGTCGATGAAGATTCACAATATCAAAATACTTTGCCTTTATCTTCAGAGGTAAATCTTTGTTAAGATGGTCTTTGTTTTTTCTTTTTTGTCTTGAAAGTCCTTATACAGAGGCAGCAAACAATTTATTATCTGAAGTATATGATTTAGTCAGTTGTGTTTTACCCCATTTTCCATTTAGCTACTACGAAGATATGCATTATTATTCTAGGGATAGTTCAATCTCATGAAAAATAAATAACAACCAATGGCTAAAATGAATGAAGACTTTTGTTGTCATTAAAAATAAGCCAATTCACTTAGTCCACTTAAGTAGTAGTTCAATTTCATTTCGAGTATTGTAATTATAAACTACTTTTTGGCAACTGTTAACTTTCAAAATCTGATTAATTAATTAATTAATTAATTAATACATTTGCATGTTTATTTATTTGTATTACATTTGTGTACCTTCGATGAAGATCTAGTTTTATGTAGTTTTAATTTCATAGTATGTAATGCTGATTTAATGTGAAACTGTTTTTGTTGTAAACACAAATTTTATTCTGTTTATGATATTATGGTCGTTTGAATAATCCATTTACAATTTCTAAACAAATACAAACTCTTAAATTAGATCTAAAAATTGAAGGTAATCGTTTGATTGAAATAATCAATTCATTATATACATTAGTTGTTGTTTTATAGTCTTGTGCAAATATTCAAACTTTTTGATGTTAGAAGTACTTCAAAATTTATTTAAGATTTTACCATTATAAGTAAATAACCAATTACTATTAAATTCTTGACTATCAGATTGATAAAGAAATAGGGTGATGATCAAGTTATGAATAATACTAATTATTAGACGGACAATGTATATTGAAGTGATAGAAGTTGATATCCATCATAGAGCTGTTGAAAGCCATGGAGCTTCAGACAACTGCAGCTTGTAAAGTCGATCAATTTGGAAGTGAAATAGTAATTCACCGATCACCTTTAATAAAGACTATGGTGTTTGATGAACAGATTCAAATTGTAAATGTGAACCACTGTATTTTGAGATTTGAAAGTTGTTGGCCTAATCATGTGTGGATTAATGGGCACATACCATCAAGGAATACCAAACTAAAACAAAAAACTCGATTTATTATCTCTTAGTTTTCAGCAGTCTAGCTGACATCAGTTTGTAATTGAAAGGACATTAAAAGCAATGTATAATTAGTCTTATTGAGATATTGTTTTTCATTTTGTTAATGAATGAGTGCTATTGGAATTAGTTATAGTCAGTAAAGAGGATTGTCACAGACCACAATCTTTCAGACTGTTTGTTGGATAATAAAGAGTAAACTCAAGATTAAATATGGTTGGTAGTAAAATAATTGGAATATTTTAAAGGACATCACTACTCTTAACGTTTTAGACAAATTTACCTACAAGATCTACAGTAAAACCCGATTATTAGCATTCGACGAGAGAACATGTCGATTCTTGGATCAATACAAGGCATAAATGAAAAGATGAATGAATTGTCGATAAAAATAACTGAATATATGTTCATACAAAGAGCAATCTTTGAGCTAAGTGTAAACTGCTGAAGTGGCTTCTGTTTCTGTAGTTACAGGTTTTCCATGTAGTGACAAGATTGTTCTAGGAAGTTGAAATTTTGTCTCTTTCCAAGGTAGAGGACATGATACATTAACTACCATTTAAACCTCCCTCTTAATGCTTTCAGCAGTGATTTTTCACGATTTTTGAAACATGTCTTTATTACTTATGTCATGGGTTATTTTGAGAAGATAAATAAGGGCGGGCATTTTGTTGTAGACCCTAGGTTGGTTATTATATTTTAATAGTAAATAAATCATGTATAATGACAATTATTCCACGAAGTATTTGTTCACATGGCTGTAAGGTTTGTTAACTAAACAAAGTGCAGTCATCATCACGTCTAACTAACCAGGAACTAATCCGACAAGTTGGGTAAGTTTCCATCTGAACACGATTAATTTTCAGTTGGAGTTCACTTTATGAAAATTCCATATATATATATATATATATATATATATATATATATATATATATATATATAAGTACTAAGTACAAAACAGATCACAACCAGACTCCGCCGATTACTTAGTCAAGGTTATCGTTGTTTCTTATTGAAAATAAGGACTACAACCAGTAAAATTTTGTTGTTAATTATGTTTACCAGTCTTCTGATGATATTCCTTATTGATAGTTAACACCAATGTCAAAAGATCTTTCTTTCTGTTCACTTAGTTGATATTTTTAAAGGTTTATATAATTATTAAAAGGAAGACAGTTTACTGACATCTATACCTAAATACTCTCATACTGAATGTCGTCATAAAAATTAGCTTTAAAAATACATCTTAAACTATTTCAGAAAACAAGAGATTTGTTATAGGTTGCAAAATTTCACATCACGTTTCATAAAATCACCTAACATTAATAAATTACAGATTTTTAACGCTAAATTGTTGGAAGCAATCAACGAGTAGCTGTGAACCTAAGGTTTGTGCTAACTGCTTATCATCGTCAGTATATATCTGCGTTATTCATGTATTAAAAATATTACTGAAATGAGCCATTTAGAATATTTTTGGACTCCGATAGAACTAAGAGTGACCACTGAATGGTAACCAATGTCGGCTTTATCCTATCTCTTAGTGATAAAGAATAGACAAGTCTGACATTGATTACTATCTGTTGATCAAACAATGTAAAATTATAATTGATTGAGAGCTCTAGGCTACTTCTTCACTTGTTCAATATGTCTTTTGTTGTCTTCAATTTTCAGAATTTTGAGAGTATTGTGGTAGATAAATAAAGGCTGAATGTAGATTAGAAACCATTTCCGTTGTCTAAAAAATGAAGATTGAAGTAAGATGAAAACTAAAGATCGGTCAACAGGTTACAGAAAAAAGGATTCAAAACACGAGATATAAGCTTAGAATCAATAATTGAATCCACTGTTGAGATATGTTGATCAATTGTTCTCATGGTGATTTATCGATCTATTTTATTAACCAATCCTTAAACAGAGCATATGGGTGTAGGTTTATATGAATTAGTTTAATTTCGATAAACAATTTCAAGGTTAAATTCATTCTAATTTTCAATATATATGCACTGCAAGGTTACAATAACATTCCTTATGCAAAAAAATTATTACTATAATTAGATCCTAAAGGAAGAGAAATCGAATTTATTTTAAATGGCCGATCCGCGGTTCCAAACACCATACAACGAACCACCATATCCATATGGATTACCACCACCACCACACCTAAACGCACCACAAGGTCCATATCCAACTCAACCTCCACATTCTTATCCACCTAATATTGGTCCACAGTGGCAAGGTAAGATGAATTCATTTGAGATGTAATTATCATTAATAATGAAGGTTAAACTAATGAGTAAATTAATGCTATCTAAAAATTCGTAACTTGTTCAGTTCTAAATTTAGAGACAGGATTTGAATATTTTTACACGTGTGTTCGTTTCATCTTTACATTTTAATCGACAAGGCATCATATATAGTACTCTAATTATATTTTAGCTATACTACTCACTCTGAAGAAGGTTGTCCTATAACAGGAAATCTCATCCGCAGGTTCCCCAGCTTTCTGATGTCTAGTGGTTTGAAATTCCGAAGTCGATAATGACTTTCTACTACTTTTACAGAATATTTTTTAATCGTATTAAGGATGAATCTGGGATATTCGTGTGAATATTTAGACATTAAGATTCAAGAGAACTGTGATGTGTCATTTGATCTAATGGCATTTCAAACATGTATTACTATATGAATTTCTTTCTAATGATTGATTTGGTTCTAGAAGTCTTAGTTTTCTGGAGTTTTCTCTTGAAACCCATTGTTTTTCTCCTTTCATTGGGAACAATGAAATATAGCATTACAGTTATAGACATTATATTAATAATCCGTTAAAGAAATAACCGACTTTTCTGTAGATATATATCTTCTACTCATTCATATGATAAAATACCCTACTCAGTAATATCATACATCTTAAGCAAAGAAGCACAATATACTACAATAGATTATTTTTGAGTTCTTGAAATTTATCTTCAAAAAAATTTTTACTTCCAAAATGTTCCATTATTTTATTATCATGCAACACATAAGGAAAAATCCACTTGGTATTGTTTTATTTGACTCTTCCCATTGATGTTTAGGACTGCAATTGATCAATCTCTTATTGGTATATGTGCATACTGTGCGTATTGCATCGATATTGCTTTAATTTACAAGCAGCTGACGAGTCCGAAATAGGACAAAACGCGCATCCTGGATTCCACTGCTAGCCACTATCCATCTTTGTTCATAAGGAAAAATGTTTTTTTGTGTATTATATGAAAAACATGTTTTTCAGAGTAGATACTGTGTACCGATTTTCGTGTGTACAATTTGCATAGCTATTTGAATAGAAATACGATGGAAAGTAGATATGATACTGGCATTAATTGACGATGACAATGAATGAAACTATAAATATTATATGTAGTATAAAACTTACTTCTTCAATAACTTCTGACACTTCTGTTACGACTTAGTTTAGTGATTTTAGCGAAAAATCAAACTGATAAGTTGTTGGTAGTTGTAAATTGCCTGTCTCATTAAACTCATGGAGAATACAACCATAGTTTAGCTGTAGAGGATAGACGTATGTTTCTAGGACGGTAAGTCTAGTTAGCCGATAAAGTTATGAACCTGCATTCATTGTTGTAGTTAATGCATGTATTTCACACACATGGCTACAAATTTCTCTGATATTTACTGATACTATAAAATAAGAATAGGTTGGAAATATTTTAAGGGGTAATAATGTTAGAACAGGAAACCACTCATCAAAATTACTCCCTATAAATTTAACTAAGTGAATGAACTCGCTATTGGAGTTTTCGGGATGATAAAGGTAAGTAGTTAGGAAGGCTGGGTTATGTAGCTCGAGACTGGTTATCACAAATTCCTATATTTCTCTAGGCCTTAACGATTTGTTTAGTAGGTATCTAGTTGCACTGTCCGTTTTACTTGATCTTACGAATTAATTTTATATCTTATCCTTTTGATGGTATTTTGAAGCATTTGTGATACATAATATCACAGTTATCTTAAAACAAATATTTTGTGCGTGAGTATAAAAAATAGGAAACATACATGTTTCACTCAACAAGTGAAGATGTTATTTTTATGACAAATTTACCAAAGACGAATGTATAAAATATATGAAACCTGATAATCTTACAAGATCGTAAAACTTTTATTTAATCAGTATTGAAAAATAGCTTTGTTGGATGATAAGAGACAAGTTAGTTCATACTTTATACCTATTTCTACTCAACAGTAAGGTGTAACTCAAACTAAGAATAAATCTGTGCTTCACTCATTGCTGAAAACAAAACTGTATGACTGTTAAACGTAGAGCTTACTGATTTTCCTTGACATTTCTTATACGCCTGGCCGGTAGATGCTAAAAAACATGATATGTACGTCCAGAATAACTTTATTTTGATTATATTCTGTCACTCATTAATGAATTTATGAAAAGATTTCTAGAACCGATTAAATGAATTTAAAAGAAAGAGAATATTACAGTGATCGCTTGCAGGCTTGTTTTGAGCAAAAGCTAATATGACCGAATTGATGATGCCATTTGAATGTTACAGACTTGATGGATGGTTTACAGCATAAAATCATTAAATGATGATATGAAATTGCTTGTCCAGCTCAATAATCCAAAGTATAAGAAAGTGATTATCTCATGAATTAGTTTATTATCGAGTAATCATTTTTCTGAAACAGAAAGAAATGTAATCCTTCTTAATACTGATCATTATAACGTATTATAATCAAACCTATCACTAAAGATATTTATAGTGTATGGTTTTATTTAATGTTGTTTTGAAAAGGAGGAGATGGTTACCCATATGGAAATTATAATGAAAATCCACATTCTAATAGTAACAACATTGGTGGTGAAGGTGGACGCATGGAGAATCAATTCGCTGCATCAAGCTTCAGTGATAAAAAAATTCGTCATGCATTTATTCGTAAAGCAAGTTATAGTTTATCAATGGTATTTTTCACAAGACTCGTTTTAAACTGATACCGTGAGTGTTAGTAAAATTCTATAAAGAAAAAAATTAGATATCTGAAATCTTAAGTTATGAAAGTTGACTTTATTTCAAAATGTTTTAGCGGTAATTGCATGGAAAATGATTCATTCAACATGAATTAAAAGCTAAATGTATTTTTATAAACACAACATGAACATTGAAATATCAAAACTGTCAATTGGGTCAAAACCAATTGAAGAGAAGAATCCTTATCTATAACTATAGGACTAAGACATTAGCTTGACGAATAACTGATTTTTTCATTCAGATGAAAACTTTGAATAAATCGTTTGTTAACAATGTACCCATGTAAGTTATACACAAAAGGTTGGCGTGTTCCAGTAGATTTAGTTTCATCAGACTGTTTGAATGTTTCAATTAAGTATAATTTTGATAATTGGTTTGTGAATGCATCACGGGTCAAACTGTCAATATTCTAAGGGAAAAATAAGTTTACCAAATACTTAACTGTAATTTTTATTGAAAGCTGTCCGATTATGATAACATTGTCATTTCTGATCTAACTATCTGATGTTAAGATTACCGTGCACTTCCGAGTTTACATTTCGGTCTACTCCACTAAATTCGATAGTCTATTCAAATAAAATTTCATAGTCGATACCATTTAAAAGGAATAGTACTTCAAAATACGAAGCGCTAACCCCATATCCAACGCTCCCCCTTTATCCGGGCTTGGGACCGGTAGTAGCCCCCGGAGGGACTCCAGGCGGAGTTTCATTACAACTAAACTTTTCTCTAAATATTTTTGATTATAATTAAATTTACATAATTTTTCATTTAATTTCTCTTATCTAGGTATATTTTACTCTTAGTGTGCAATTATTATTCACATTTGGGATCGTATGTATTTTTTGTCTTATGTAAGTAATAATATTCAATGGAATTAATTTATTTCTGTTAGTAAACCTGTAACGATTTGGGTACGTCGTAATCCATGGTTCTACTATTTAGCCTAGTAAGTTTATACATAAATTTTAATTGTTAAGTTTCAAAAGTTAGTAGTTCTTGTGGTGGGCAGTTTTTATTCTTTTTTTACGAAAATGATAACAGTTGATAAAAATATGGTCAATTAGTAAATATTTGACTCAATTGTAAAATAATCGGGAAGTGTTATGTTTTGGTTGTCGTTGAATTACAACCTATGATATCAATAAAAGCAAACTTGAAAATATATATCTAATTGATGAGATGACAAAGCATTCAGCTCATATTAAAAAAAAACTTTCAAATCTCAGGAATACTATTAATTATAATGATATATATATGGATTGATTCAATAAGAGTATGTTCTTTACTATGAGGGGAAAACTGTGATGAGAATACTGTTAGTGACTTCCAGGTTTTAATTAGTTTTAATTAGAAAACTAAAACGTTTCGATATCATGATTTCATTACCATTTTGTTCTTTCGAGGTACTAATACTATTTTTTTGTTGCTTGTATGTAGTGCAATATTTTTCGTAACGTATTTGGTACTTGGCTGTATTGTAAGTGTACGAAGAAGATTCCCTGGAAATTATATATGCTTAACTGTATTTGTAAGTTAATCTGAAGCATTTTTGTTTAAATTTTATTAAACACCTAGAAAAATAAATGAATACAATATTGATGTTAAATATTTAACTAAGTTTAAACTATAGGACTATATTATGCTTTAGAGGTAGTCTGATGTTCAGTATGAATTTAATTAAAGGTTTATTATAAGTTAATATATGATTAACATTAATGCTTTTTAGATAGCCAGTGTGTTTTAATATGTTTCTCAGATATTTAGTTTTATGACCAAAGTTGATTAACTGGAGCTGTGAATGAACTGAGAATAGTGAATAATATTGTAGTATAATACTGTTGTACTACATTAAACAGTCTCAAATCTTTCTACATAAACATTTCAGTTATTGATTCTTATCATCTCTTCAATCTTGTCAATAGTGATTTGGGTTAGTGCTACTTTTGAGTCTTTTATTTAGTTATCAGCTGACAGAAACACAGAACAGACCACATGAAATGTATGTGTTTTTAAGAGGTACTTTAGAAAAAAGTTTAAGTATTCATGATCGGACTTCAATGTTATTGAAGTAAACAGATTTTTTTTTCATTCACTTCTCATCGGTTATGGATATTCTGAATGGTTTGTTAGTAAATGTAACTTAAAATTATTTCTCTACAGAAAATAAAATTAGAGTTTAAAGACTGGGAATTGTTCGAAGTTGTCAAACGGTAATTGATGACAGTTACTAGAATAATATCATATGGATAATAGACAAGCATTAATCACAGTAGTGGTGATGCATTGATATACATATGTATGAAAGATAAATTGTAATGTCTGGCTCTTCATCTACTTATTATCAGTGGAACTGTTTTAACCAAATCAAGTAAGATTTAATTGAAGATAGCTGTTGACACGGTTTAGGAAATATCATTGTAAATTGATCAATAACTCTTATATGATTTGATTAATAACGATTATAAAGTTTCAGAAAATTCAATTTATATAATAAAACCTGAAGTTCTAAGAAAGTGCACAGAAAGGTCTTCGTTCTTATTGCTTCAATACATGTTAGCTAACAAACAGAAAATTTTAATTTCCACTATATCAAATGTCTTAGTGTTTCTTACATAAAACTCATCCATAAACTGTTCACTTACCTGGATCTACTTGGTTATTTTATGTCAATCATCTCAAGTAACTGGTGTAATCATAAAATACTTGTATGCTTTTATATACGAAGTCAAAATTCTTCTATACTATCGTCTTTAGATATCTGATTTACATCTAAGAAATATTTCACTGATGTGGTTTGAGAGATTTGGGGCTTCAAATAAGATTTTGTACACTTACTTCAGATCATTGAGTTTTTGGTTTAATACTTAGAAGAGTAAGCGTATTTGTATCAAACGAATTCATAGAAAAATAGTTTATAACAACTGTTTGATTTTTTACTCACATAGAACATATTTTGAAGCTTCCACTCACTCGGTTAGTATTTTTTAAAGTCTTATTAGGAAGCATTTTATCACTGTAAGTGATATCGGAGTGATTACTTGAAATATTCAATCGATAATTATAACTTTGTTATTAATTTCCGTAATGAGAATAGACGAAATAGTATGGAGAACTGCGAGGCTGTTAAATATTTGTGGTTGAAGCGTCAACCACAAGGAGATTAATATCGCCAAACATGTATTGTTCCGAAGCCATTAAACATTTGAAATTGGTAAAATTTAGAAATATGAACTGCTAGATTCTAACTTAGGACAAGTGCTAGCTTCAAAACCTGAAGAGTATGGATTCTATTCCTGTAGGGGTGAAAATTGAGGACAGCCTGGTTCTATATGAGTACGAAACAGGTGTTCAGTGCTCCCCAGTTTTCGATGATACCCTAATTCATCTCAGCTAGTGACAGAAATCACATATAAAAGATTTTTATACCTAGAAATAATCATACAATCTGGACATTGAGGCGAATCTAAACTTGTATTAAGAATATCATTGTTTTTGTTAATTACACCGACCATCGTTTCCTCAGCCCAACGTCGCTATTTTATAAAGACTAGAACAGGACAAACTAAAGGGATCTATCAATTTATTTAAACACCTCAAACCAGCAAAATCGAAAATAACATAAACAAAGGACTACCAAATTGAATACTCGTTTTTTTGCATGCTTTTGTCACAATGGTTATAATAGACAAATATTACTCCAATTTGAAATAGCATTACATGGTCCAAATTTACGATTGGCCAGTCAAGCAATCTATAACACATTTTAAATAACCAAGATGTTTTGGATACAAGACTAGAGTGGAAAGTTGTAATAATCCATAAAATTAATTAATTCCTATTTCTTACATCAGGCTGTGTTTATCAAATAGTGTTGTTAGATTTAGGTATTAAAGTTAGTCGATGTAATAAGACATCATTTCTTCAAAGAGTTTTGTTGTTAGTTAACTAGATCAAGAGTCAAGATACTTTAATATACAGTAGTATTGATTACAGACATTTGGATTACTGACTTCTGTAAAATCAAAGTACAGGTTTTTGATAAAAGTTCCTTTTTCTGATAGTTTCATTTTTTTAGGAAATGCACGGTTGTATTAACACTAAATACCAACAGCACTTTTCCATATGGTGTATTGAAACATTCAGTAAATTGATATTGTGATAATACCAAGTAATTCTATCGATTTCTGCGAAGTTCGATAATCAAAATTTTTCACACTTACATTTCACTGCTTTGATTCAGGAAAAAATGAGAACTGAAAAACAGATTTTCTAATCCAATAAGTGATCTATAGTCAGTCTTTTATCTAGAATTATGTTCGAAATTAATACTTTTAAATGAAGTTATTTCACTTGATAAACTTCTGACTATCATCGTGAAGTAATACATTCAGAACATGTTTTAAGTGATAGATGATAAAAGATCATTAGGAAGACATAACAGCCAGTTTAAAAGACTTTGAAAACCCATATCTGTCTTGGGCATTACATCTAAAATAAGAATAATCAACTTACGATAATGCAAGGTTTTTTCATGAAGCCTAAATCATACTGATCAAAAGGATATTGTTTATTGAAATAGTTATAAGGTGTAACGGGTTTGTAGAGATTTTGAGATTTTGTACTTCAAATCGCAGAGCGTCCTTAATTAAACGATCACTGAAAAATAAAAAGCACTGGACAGATGTTTCGTCCTGGCATGGGATTCTTCAGCGTCGCGTATCCACAACTCCAAAACATTGAATGTTATGTAAATTGTAAAGCAATTATTTTGACATTGATTGATTTAGTTGATCTTAAATATTTTTATCAATCTGCTTGAACACTAAATTGAAAGTGAAGTTAATTAGTAGAAGTTTACTTACTAGTCTCCTACCAACAGTTATAACTCCAAAAATTTCATCTTAGAATGTTGTTAATGACTACTCTAACTTATTTATGATTTTCAAATATTCTATTTCTTTGCTTTGCTTATTTATTCTACGGCAAATAGACATTGGCATTATCTTATATGGCTGGTTCAATTGGTGCATTCTACGGAGCTGAAGCAGCTTTAATTTCTGTAGCACTGACATTTGCTCTATGCATCTGCATAACTCTGTTTGCAATGCAAACACGTTTTGATTTTACAATGTGCTCTGGTTTTTTATTTGTATTTAGCTGTGTTGTTATGCTTACTGGGATTGCAATCATGATTGTATACTTTGTTCTGGGACCAAATAAGGTAATTACATCTGGTTTTCTAAAACTTTGAATAGCTAAAGGTTAAACATTTTTAATTCAGTTTAAGTAGAATTAAAATGTACTGATGAGTTATTGATGTCATTTAAATCATTTTTAATTGGAAATGCCTACGAGTTCAGATTTAACACATTATGAAAATAATGCGATAGATATATCTGAAACACAGAAAACACTTGTCACTTTTCTAGTAATTATATTACTTCACACTTGAGTTCTGTAACTATAAAATCGGCTTACTAAGCAGTAGATTCATTGATCATTGATCTAACGTCAATACTATTCAAAATCGTTTGTTAACAGAAACTCACACAATATTCAGTCATATAGTAACATTATTACTGATTAACTATCGATTTATGCTTCAAATGATCAATTTGTGAATGAATAATGTACGGACTACTTATTTTCTTATTATTTTTTTTAATCCTAAGATTGGCACATATACATATCACATGAATTCATTATAATGCGATGAAAATAGATAGTTTGATTTAAACGATAAAACTTAACACGTCACTTGAATCTTCATTACTTAGTATATGTTAGGTGAATCAATTCTTGACATGAAATGCTGGATAAATTAAAACATGGTGTTAAACACGTGTACCCTTAGTGACTTACAAAATAAATCAATACTGTCAAGACAGTTAAGCCAATAACTTAAACTAACTCAAATTCGCAGAACAGTGAAATCTCTAAACTAGAAAATTAATTTAAATGTAAGTATCGCTAGTCATACAATAGTATTGGTATTATTAATGTTTGTTTAGGTAGGCTCATGCGATGTTGATCAGATTAGTTATTTTTTTCTATTATCTATGGATATAATAATGTTAGTTAGAAAGCAAGTTCATCCTTGTGAATTTAATGATTGTCTTATTTCTAATTTACGGCTCATTGACCAGAGAACATATATAGGTCAGTGATGTTTTATAATTGAGTGATGTTATCAATGAATAGATTTTACACAATTATGTATTTTTTTCTAGATTCTACAGGGCGTTTATAGTGGTATCCTAACCCTATTATTTGGTTTGGTAAGTTACTTTATTCATTAATAAATATATTATTTGATATCAGCTCATTATTATTAACTATTTTTTTCAGTTATCGATCGAAAAATTGTGCATTCTGTGAATTAATATTTTATGATGAGTGTATTTCTGAAAGGTTCCCGTAATCTAAGATTTCATCACTTTAACAATGATGACTAGATTGACTCCTCAGGTGTACACATCAACAACCCAATACACGATCGAATATGCAACACTCACGCTTCAAAATAAAAGCTTAAAACTCCGAATACTGAGCCGGAATCCATAGATTTCAATTCTAATTTCTGCCAGTTCGCAGTATGACTCAATCATTTCCTAATCCCGTCAATCGGTAAATGTCTTACATTACACATATTTGAACATCATTGGTTACAGCTAATTACTACAACTTCTACAATTATCGGTTCAAATCAGATACTAGTGAACATCTGATATATCATTTATGGATCACACTAAAACACACAAACCATTGGATCTCGACTCAATAGTCCATAGGTTAAGTGTTCACCGTGAAACTTGAGCGATTAGTGTTCAATCGTCAATGGGGTAGTAGATGTAAAATAAAACACGTGAATAAAACATGTGTAGTGCTTCCTGAATTTCGATGTTTGTCAACTAGGATAAGTGAATAATATAAACTATTAAAACTACTTGGATGATGTAAGTATTTAGTATCAAAAGTTTGCTTCTATTTGAATAATCTTAACTTTAGACATTCAGGTATAGTAACTTGAATTTATGAAAGTGTTTTAAATGCAGAAACTGATTTTTATACATTAGGGTGTGTTAATCTATGTTGTACTTATGAGATTAAGTTTCCAGATCAGCATCTATAATGTGACTTATAGTTTTATACCAAACCGTATAGTGTTCCATTTATTATAGGAAATGAATTTAAACCTGATGGAACATAGATTTTTATCTTCTAATAGCTCTGCTCAAGTTTGTAAACAATAAATGTTTACCGATTTTTAGATGTTTATTTGTTATAATTTGAAAAAGTCCCAAATGACGATAACATTCATTCGTCATATACTCTATGTTTTGATTCCCGAGATGATAGCAACCGATGGTTAGAGACCCTGAATGACAGCTCAAAATCGTTTGCAATGGCGCAGGTGCATACACTCTTTGTGTTCTCTCAAGTTCTAATCTCCGGAATTCTCCTTGTCTCTTTTTTCTCTTCCCATATTTATTTCACTGTATTATACTCTTTAAATAACATCTCCAAACACTAATCTTCCCGATTACTGCATATATTCTTACTACCTCTACCACTACGGGATTTGAATCGACAACTGCATCTCTGTGCTAATGTGGTATGGCAACTCGAACTGATGTACGTACGTACGAAGTTCTACGTTGTTACTGACTGACTACGTTTTGATTATCAATTCATGATAACTTAAAACCTAAAGTCAATTAAACATTGAAACTGTTTGTGTTCGAAATAACTAATCTCTTCTTTTTAGCAACACAATATAATAGTTAGGTGATCGATTTACAAAATCTAAATGAACTTGATGTTTTAAAACAGAAATTGTGAAAATTTGTATTTCATGATTAGACAATTTATCTAATGTGATAAGATACAATTTACAGAAGAAAGTTGTGGTTGTCGGTATTCGATATAATTCTTAAACTTCGTATACTACTCGCCTTGATAACTGTTACTAGATAACGTCCAGGGTGTATAAATCTCACCACACACAGATCACCAAAACCATAGGCATACGAAGCAAGAATGATATGCGAGTGCTGAAGAGCAAGCAAGCGAGAGAGTGAGTGAGTCAAATGAACAGGATTAAAATGTACATATAAATATATACATAGGAAAATGAATGCGTCATCGAATCATTTAAACAACTAACGCCAAAGCTAGCAGAATGTATATATGGGTAGGTGGTAAACAATGCTCGAGCATACATGTTCATGCAAACGAAACAATAATAAAGGTACAGTGGTACAGATAAGTTATTGTTGTACGAATGAATCTGTCTGTTAAATAAGTTAGTAAAAGGGCTTAGCCAAATTAAATGTACACAACCTCAATGTATATAAGCTGCTATAAAGTGGTAATTTTTAGACAGACGGGCTTTAAAAATAATTTGAAATTATTTCTTATATATGATCCATGTACAAACTCATTTTGTCCTATCAGATTATTACATTTATACATGTAAAGTTGTTTAAATATTTTAACTCAGATTGAGAAGGCATAAATTAACTTTACTTCGACTCAAATAATAAGACAAATATGTCAGTAAAAGTACTTTGATCAACTATCAAAGAAGAAAACAAATTGATGATATGCATTGATCAATACTGTTCCCAGATTGTGTTCTAAACAATTAGTGTAGTAATCAATATCTACTACTAATGAGATATCAACTTTGAACTTAAACCATCTGAAAGGAGATATCATGATTTCAATAGATTCTGCAACATTTGGCTGATATAACATTGAAAATTAATGAGTAGTTTATTCTTTATATTTTTATTAGGCATTCCAAGATTTATTTAACATTGTATCCTGTTTATTATTATTATTATTATTATTATTATTATTATTATTATTATTACTCTTCACAGTATTTGGCTTACGATACACAACTAATAATGGGTGGAAGAGAATTTGAACTTGAACCAGAAGAGTATATATTTGGTGCAATGCAACTTTATGTGGATGTTGTATTCATGTTTATGGCTATAGCTGGTATTGCACGTGCAGCTTCGTGAATCAATAACTAAACCGATGAATCAATACAAAAGCGTATATCTGATAACCTACACTTATTATTATTATTATTACCAAAGGATATAATTTTCCTTGTTTAAAATGACAGTGATTATTACGTATACAGAATAAATAAATATAATCAATAATTTGATAATAATCTAGACGAAAAACTAACAGATTATCATTATTTTGTGAATATGTACAAAATGTAATCTATTTTCTTATTTGTTTTAACGTGTCATTATTTGTACTTTAATGACTTGAACCATGTATGAATTTTGAAAAACAAATTTATTGACCGAAATCAACAATAAACTTTATGGAATATTCGTAACCTAAGTATTTCTTATTCAGTATAAATGCGTAAATCATCATTGAAATATCAATAATAAATAAAATTGGGTATTGAATTCCTTGATATAGTATTCTTTTCTTGTTTTATGTAACACGAAAACATGTCTATTAGTAGACTATTGATAACAGACTAGTTAAGATATTGTTTGGTATAAGGAATTGATTGAGTGTTATTTCTATTTGACGGTTGAAAATGCGTTAAGTATAGTTATAAACCAATTGGCAATGATAATTTAGTGAACAAGAACACTACTGGGGATAATGAAATGTATTCACATACAAAATCTGAGAACCTTACAGTAAATACTTCATTTGCGAAATGTCATTCATTTGTCTCAGGCTTGACTGTTTCTTCGTTTCCATATCAATCACTCTCTGTTCTCGTTCTCTTCTCCTCGAACTTCTTTACCTTTTGCCGCCAGGCATCCCACTTTCTATTAGTGACACTATTCATATCTGTCGACATCAGTAGCACACACCACTAGTTTTAAAAAGACGGAATAATTCGAATAGATTCATTTGGTCTGAAATGCTCTATAGTTTAGGATGTTTATTTGAGTGTTACATGTTTTCAATGAGGCAGTTACAAGTTTCGTGGACCGTGTCTGAACTTTCTTTGGTGTTTATTTTTGAACAAGATTATTTGTTATCTTAAGTATAATTATATATATATATATATATAGTTTACGTGTATGAACCTGGACAAAATGTTGATCCTGATTCCAGTTTCTATAGAATACTGGTAGAATGCAACAAACAACTGTTTAGGAAGAATATAAACCAGTTGCTATCAAATCATTTCAACCTAGAAAAATCTCCACTTCAAATTAATCAACACAGGTAGGATTAAATATTTGGAGATTATTATACCGGCTTTATATATTAGTCACATAACTGATTATCTTCAAAGGGTTTATATAGAATCGAATGTCTGTAAATATGATTAACTTAAGAAGGTTGTTTCATAAATTCAAATCACTATACCTGAATGTAGGTCTAAAGTTAAGATTACTCGAATAGAAGCAAACTTCTACACATGTTTTATTCTAGTACTGAACTCCTCACAAGTTCACATCTACGACACCATTGACGATTGAACACTAGTCGCTCAAGTTTCACGGTGAACACTTAACCTATGGACTATTGAGTCGAGATCCAATGGTTTGTGTGTTTTAGTGTGATCCATAAATGATATATCAGATGTTCACTAGTATCTGATTTGAACTGATAATTGCAGAAGTTCTAGTAATTAACTATAACCAATGATGTTTAAATATGTGTAATGTAAGACATTTACCGATTGACGGGATTTGGAAATGGTTGGAGCATACGGTGAGACTGTAATTTATGAACGATCTTTGAGCGACGCTAAGGTGTCCACTTACTAACTAGGACTAAATGAAATTTATAAACCAGTTTGATGAATTAGAACTATAACTTACAGTTGACGGTTAGGGTTAGGAATTAGATTTACGGTTTTCATAACGAACTGACATAAGCTAAAATGCCGAAACGCTATTTGGCTAAATGGATGAATGAATTTCGTATCAAAATACAAAATCTGTCATTTTATATCTGATTGGTTCGCCCATAAATTACACTTTTGCCGGACCATACTGAGAATTGATCGAAATTAGAATTAAAATCTATTGAATTCCGGTCCAGCGTTCTGAAGCTTTCATGTTGAAACCTGAGGGTTGTGTATTCGACCGTGTATTGGGTTTTCGATATGCACATCTGGGGGAGAGGGGTCCTATGTTAGAACGAACCAACTGTGTAGTGCTTCTTAATGTTCAGAGGTTGCTTCTATAATTATTGTCGGTAAGTACTCTTTACTCATAATTTTGATATTCATGAATTCTTTGAGATGCGTAAGTTAAGTTTGTAGCTTTTATTATCTTTATTGACATCATCAGCAGCAAAGGTTTTGAAAAAGATGAGTTCATAGTCTTTCAGAAGCTCTGATAGTGTTCACATAACTGCTAAGCTATGAGCTATTTAAAATTACAGTCAATTTATTAAGGCTACAATAGTAGGACACTTGTTCATATTATAAATAAATTATTATTTCTTATCACGTCTCCGTAAACATAAACGTATATAATCATCACTCTACATATAATATATTTATCTAGGGAGATTTCTTAATCTTATTTCTTTTTCACGTACTGTTCTAGATAGTATACATGCCCTTTTTCTTAGATAAATCACCTGGATGATGGAACATGTCTGTATTTATCTACAGGTTGATTCCAGACTTAAAAGATCACTTTGTAAATTGGTAATAAATTATCCTACCAAGTTTATTTTGACCATTTCAAAACATTTTTTTCTTTATTTCAGACTCGTTTATATTAAGTAGGTATGTTTTTAGAAATTTTCAATACAATGTATATGCGATTGCGAAAAACATTCATTTCTCTTTTAAACCAGATATAACTATATACACTGTTATAGGAGTTAGTATACACTGTAACATTATGTTAAAGTATTTTCACATCAATACAACATTCAATATTAGAACATCAACAAATTGTCCCTTAGTCTAAATATTGATAAGCTTTGAATATAAAATTCATGTCAATCAATTGATGTTTCTAGTACATGTGAATAGTTTTTTTCATCGTATGTTGTTCATAAAAGAGTTACTTGTCTTTCGAGACTTATTAACAGTAAACACTTTCAGTGTTTCACTTAATCATACAATCAAGATGTAAATAGATCTTGTAAAGATTTCACTACATAGAACTATTGTCAGTACATTTATCAACAGCGTTTATATATTCATATATTAAACATGTGACCAAACAATTCACACATAGTTATTTGTATTACTCCTATCAATATTCATTCGAATGAAAAATCAAATTGATCATAAAATCTGATATATTGATATATTTAACCATTGTATTACATTTTCGATCAAACAGATGAAGAATAGATAAAACAAAAGAAAATGATCAGGATAATAATGGTTTATCATTTAAAACTAAGAAGAAAAAATAGAAGTGGAAAAGAAGTCAACATTAGAAAGTATAGAATAATAAATTATATATTTCTTACAGAAATATAGAATATATAGTACGGTGAGACTATAATTTATGGATGACTTTTGGGCGACACTAAAGTGACGTTGAAACAGTCCACTTACTTTCTAGGGTTAAAATGGGTTTGTAAATTAGTATGAGGAATTAGAATTAGAATTTAGAGTTAAGAATCAAAGTAAGTATTTTCATCACAAACTGACATTAGCTCTAGTAACGAAATGCTACTTATCTATATGACCGAATAAATTTCGCGCCAAAATCCAAGAAGTACAGTCCTTAATTTGATTGGTTCATCCATAATTATAGTCTTGCCATTCATCCAGGAAGACGTTTGCTTTCTTTTTATCCATAGTATTAAATAGTTATTAGGGAAAAACCTAATTCTTTTCACTTTCACATGAAGGCGAAGTCTAAAAGGTGGAATATAGTATGAAAGAATCTATTTTGACAATATTCAAAATGAGGCGATAATCCACCGATGGTATTAAAAAACTGTTGCGCCCTATCACGAATAAAATGAATTCAAAATCATGAAATCCTGAAAACAAGTCGTATGTCTGAAGACAGTTTAATCATCTTAAGACCTAAATACCCTTGTGCAATCCCTGATGGGGTCATGGATGAGTGTTGATGTTAGTGGTTCTCCAACTGACATCAGTCACCGATAAAAACCTTTTTGTAATTTAACTAATTTCTACAACTCACTGAGTTAAATCGTAACTTTAATGTTAACTATTTACTAAAATATACCCAACTTAGTGTCACTAGCAACTTAATAAAAACAAAAAACCTTCGTTTATTCTACTTTTCGTTTATCATTTTATATTTAGGCGATGTGAATTCTAGTCATATGACTATCATATGATATTGTTGTATTCATTTTTATTAGCATAATATTTATGTACTGGCTACTTCAATTCACATTTGGTGCCTATTATTAAACTAGTGAAATTAACTGTTTACAAATAGAACTAAGATCCATCTTGTCTGTTTTTCTCGACATTTTAATGTAGATGTTAAAAGAACGATGAAAGAGACGGCTAAGGTCAAAGAATAGGACATACGCCTGCATTGAAGTTATTGATAAGTATATTATTTAGAGAAGTACCGTGCACTGATAACCAAGGCGTGGAATTGATTATCAGAGTAGAAAAAACTCAATAGACAACCTAGGTAAAGTTGTTCACCAGTTTTCTTTGTATATGCATTTGAATGTCGTAAAGGAAATATTCTCAACCTAGTATATTTAATTAATGTCTTAGTTTCTCAGTCTGTTAGCTATGAAATAAACTGTCAGAATGGTTGTAAGATTGTAGCTGTAATCACAATACTCTTATCAGATTTTGGGTTTTTTTAGTCAAGAACTGTAATATTATCTGATGCACTGATGGAAAAATATATTGATACACCAGTTGACATACGTTTCAAGCGTGTTGGTGTTCACAACGATGGATTAATGACATAAACTGCAGAGAACTTGTACTGGCTAATGCGAACCATGGAGCTCTTTCCACGTGGATGATACATGAGGATTTATTGTACATCAAAAATAAATCAAAACTATCTAAATACACTGATTTATATATGTTTTGTCACACAAGTTGATAGTCAGTTTAACATAATCTAAACTGAGTATTATTTGACATGATAAATTACCAATAACTTAGTAAGTGAACTTAGGCTTACGATATCATAAACGGTTATAATGAACAAATATGATTTATTGACTGAGTTATGTAATTACTCCTCCATAAAATGGGATCACATATCATATGAAATGAGAGAAAATCAATTTTCTATACCACACTCCAATTAAATAAAACCATATTTATTATATTATTTAACTACAATGTACATAGAATAAATACTTTCCATGAAATCTGAAAATGTGGTTATTTACTATGATATTTCACAGTTTGAAATCATGAGTCAATTGAAGCTAGACCATTATGGAAAACCTGGAAGCATTGGACGGCTATTTCGTCCTAGTATGGGACTCCTCATCAGTGCACATCCACGATCCCGCACCCCGCGGGATTCCGACCCAGGACCCACTGGTTTCGAGCGCGAGCACTTAACCACTAGACCACTGAGCCGGCACCCAACGGTGTTAATGTCTAACTTCAACCAATCCACGAAGTTGCGCCACCGTACACCATTGTCTTTAGCGAGCTGATAACTGACAACAGACCTGGTTGAACTCCACTGGTAACGGCTTCTCACTAGAACTCCAGGAGTATCTCCTGAAGTCAGTCACTAGTGAGCGCGCGAAACTAGTAGGTCCTGGTTAACTTTACACAAATAATACTCACTTTCTAGTTTTACATATGTAACACTGGAGCACAATCCTACGCTTTTTATAGTAGGTAAGTTACTTTATTTAGTAGTAGTAAAACTATTATTGATGACTATATATAGATTCATATTACTATTATTAATCACAATAATAATGGTATTAATAACTATGTGTACAGAGTTAATAAACTTCCAATTGAATTAAATAAATTTCATAAATTAGACTACAACGAGAAGTGGAAATAGTGAGTGTTTTACAAAAAAAAATTAAGTCAAATATTACAAATTAACAGGGACGAACTGTTTGAACATTTAAGGATACTGATATTTTACTATAAATGTTGTCTAGATTGGTGGTGCTTGGATTAGAGTTAACAATATCACAGATTTCATCTTCGATCAGGAGATAGAGTTAAACATAGTAGAATAAATTCTTATACAAATACTGACCAGTTTTGAAATGCTTCTGTTTAAACTATTACAAGAACTGTTGAAAAATGAGAATATACGTTGGAATTAGAAGAGCATAACGGTAAACTATGTTGGTAAGAAATAGAGGACTTGGTGAAAATTAGAATAGGTCTTTTGTATAAGGAATAATCTTTTCATGAATACCCATTTTTATAGAATTCAAAAACTTATTATATATTAATAACTATGTACATTAATAGATAAATAAAAAGGTAAGTTCAAATACATCATTATTTGGACAGTGTCAGTCTCCGGTTGTTGATTTAATAAATCAAAACGAAAGCCTTTATATACATTTAGTCTCTATGTGATAAAGTTGAATAAGGTCAACGATAACGAGATTTATGAAACCAAAATGAATTCATTTTCATTTCAGAGTTTTCATTAACTGACTACGATATAAAAAGATAAAATGATTAGTGTAGCTATAAACAAAGATTTTAAATTGAGATAAATGTTTAAATTGAATCATAAATTATAAAATGGGTAAGAAGACACAAAATATGATATGTAAGCACCTATTATTCATATTATGGTTGTGTAATTTCTTGTTTTAATTGTGATAAACTTTTATTTAACAGTATAAATAAATTATATCAACGTTTCAATGTTTTTTCAGTTGGTTAGTAAAAAGGCTTGATAGCAGGGATAGAGCCTATCTTTGGGTTAAGTGTACGACTTGAGTCAGGATCAAGTTTAGATAATTCCAGGGCACTCTTTGACTATTCATTCAAAAAGAATTAAGATAAAATTTTCAGTAAAAGTGAAATCAGCTAAAGAACTTGATAAGTTTTGTCGATTGAACGCTATATCCGATTCCCAAGTTATCCTGGTAACCCGCAAACTAGAACTACACAGCGACTTAAACGCCAGAGAGAAGACGCAAAGTATGAGAGAAAATACTTTACTCCAAGGTTCGTTTTTTGTACAGAAAAACATGGGTATTTATATATGTTAACGTTTGTTAAATCAACATCATATTTCGGCCAATCCGTTAGCGACATATTATGCTACTGACCAATAGTAGCACGCCACGTTGGAATTCTAGAATGCTCCATCGTGTTGTGATTGGCTAGGACTCTTCGGCTCCTTTTGGGCCTCCTGGAGGCTCCGTTGAAGTTCTCTGAAAGCCGACTTAACAGAACTATTGGAGAAAAGAAGGAATAAAACAAACGTTTCATAATGGTTTGATATTACTGACGGATAAATATTAACAACTGTATGCCAACTCAAACTCACGAGCTTCATATTTTATCAAGCATTCGATTTCAATAAGTTATTAAGTCGAAATTAGATGTTTTGCCTTTTCAACGTCCGTCAATTTATGATGCAATAAGTTCCAACTGAAAACCACGACTTGTGAAGTCAATCGTCTTGGGAATAAGATAATAATCATTATTAATACTGGAAGACAGTTGTACTGTATTACAAACTGGCAGCATTTTAAAATAAAATAAAAGCTTGGCGGTGACGTGTTATCTGTAAAACATTAAGGTCCGCTCATGACAAAAGTTACTTTCAAGACGTACAGTTTTCTGTAAAACATTTCCGTAGTCTTGTTTTACTTTCGATACCTTGATTGATAATGTTTTACAGAGTGGACGATTTCTCAATGATCTGAGAGTCATTATGCTTGACAAAACATAATTCAGAAGCCAAAACTCTTAGTTACTTCATCATGTGACTCAATAGTAAAAAATATAGTTCTTTATTATTTAGGTTTGTCGAGTTTTCTATCGACGAAAATTTTATTGAATATCTAAGTCATCAAAGTCATTTTATGGTACTATCAGTAATATGATGTAATTTATAAGCACACAAATAAAATAAATAAAAAGCAAATATCTCTTGATATCAAGCAATTCTTATGTGTGAATTTGTTCAAAAACCGGTGTAACATCGGTTGCTTTTTGGAAAGTAAAGTATTTAGATCATAGCTTAACCATATAAAATTATCGATCTGTCAATCAGTGAAATGAAAGATTGGAGCTGGTTGTCCTAATTGTTCAAAACCATTTAAAATAAAACAGTATTAATTAATTATTATACTTAAATTTCATGTGTTGATCACGTAAATAATTTATGTGCAATACTTACGTATGTGATACTAGTTTTAATTACATCCAAACCATTTAGTCGAAATCTCGCAAACAGAATGTTTTTTACTGGCCACTTCGTCCATGTATGGGACTTCACATCAGTGCGCATCCATGACCCCGTACGCAAGACTCGAACCCGGGACCTTCGGTCCCGCCCGCGAACGCTTAACCTCTAAATCACTAAGCTGACCAACATCAAACGGTATTATTGCCTAACTTCAACCAATCTGCGATATTGCGCAACCGTCCACTATTGCCTTCAGTCAGAAACTGCCTCACAACAGACACGGCTGAAGTTCATTGGTCAAGAGATCGTCGATGCGTGATGTTGAGGGGTCCCGTATTAGAACGAAATGGCCGTTCGGTGCTTTCAGGTTTAAGTGGTGGTTTAGCTTAAATCGACTCATGAATTCAATTATTAAAGTCACTCCAATCTCCACAGACCACCATATTGATAATATATATATATATACTTGGCACTAGTCAGCAAGTTGTACCTGCAGTCTTGAGAGAACTGGTGCTCCCTGACGGATTCGATCCCGTGTCACCCAGCTTCACAGTCAGAGACGGTACCACTGGGCTATCCGGGCCGCGACCGATCTCCTCCCAGTGCACGCAATGTCGAGTCACCTAGACTGGTAGCCACATTGGAACTTGGTCGATAGCATTCGACCTGCACTAAGAAGGACTTGACAAACACGACATTAATCACCACCCAGTGATCAATCAATTGTGATTACTTCAATGGATCTATATAACAGTTAACAAACATTCATATCACATATGATAATTATGTAATCATGTGCAATTTTGGAATTATTGGCTGTTGTGACTTAACTATTTATAATTAATTTTAAGATGTATGAATCAATGAAACGATACATTGGGGTAATAAAAAAAATCTCATTAGTGACATCTACTTTGGATGGAGATGATAATAATTATCTTATTCCATAATTAGAATACATGATATAGGGTTGTTACATATAGTCTCAGTACGGGATTAAGATACAAGACAACATGCATTATATATTACTGTCTTTCTAAAAGTGTCAGAATATACGTTTCACTCTTCATGGAATTACTTAGCTCAATGAACATGTATGTAACTATGTACGGATATTCTTATTGTAATGGTAACTGGATACAATCAAATTTAAATGAATATATTCCTTAGGAATAAACCCTGAGAGTCATAACTTCTATGTTCTCACAACAAAGGAGAATAATTCGCCTATAAATATAATTATATACATTTTCAATTAACTAGAAGTTCAAACCAGCGTTAATTGTTCTCATCTCATGCTTTCTTTGTTTATTTAGAAACAATCATCCGAATGAGTATAACATTATCTGCTAGTAAATATGAAATCTAGATACCTAAAAATATGATAATACCTTACAATTTATTGATCACCAACTAGTGACAAATGTCATGTTTGTTTTTTCTTTTAGTGCTGATCGGTTTTTACTTAACAATTTGCAATATGGCCACATATCTGAGTGAGTCAACATCACTTACATTATGTTGAAATGTCAGGTGGTTTGAGGTTGTTATTAGGATACCATAGAAACTAGTTTTGTATTGGTTAGAACTTGTTAGCAAGGTGCGCCCTTAATCTTTGGGGGGAGGACCAATATTTTCCGTAGGATTTGAACCAGTCACCTAGCTTCATAATCTGAGAAGTTTCGATTGAGTGGGTTTGAATCACACTGGGACCATCAGTTCCCATAATAATATAGGTATACCTTGATTATGAGTACTACATAGTATGAAACTAAGGTTCAAGGTTTCCAGTCAACTACCTTCAACCACCTGATAACATTACAAAACTTTATACCATACAGAGGTATATAAAATGTGATCAATATTACAGTTAATTGAACAAGAATTCCTAATAACGTAAGGTTATGAACGGGGAATTAAGAAGCCCAGACAATTACGAAAGCTATTTTCTTGGGACGTCATTGCATTTCATTCAAAACCTGTAAAACACTTATATTTATTTTTGTCCCTATCTTATTCTACATAACACGAGCTTTCGTTCTATGTATCATTCACTAGCATACCCTTTTTTGTTCCAAAAATATTGTAATTTAAACATTATATTTTGCACTATATTTTCTACCCTAATTCCCTGTTTCGGGGCATAACTGTATTTTTCCAAATTATCGTACGTCGTGGTCAAGATATGCACTTATTTATTCATGTACATTTTTGTAGTAATCCGAATTCAGAGAATCCAGAGTTCAGTGTTCCAACTGTCTTGTCTTCTTTCACTTGCGTGCCTGCCAACCAATCAGGATTTAGAATAGTTCTCTCTACCCCGATCGAACTCACGCGTATTAGACTCAAGGTTAAGCCACTCAGCCTAGCGCGTCAAGGTCATAGTTTAGTCTAGACAGATCAAGGTGAAGTCATAACAAGTATCACGGGGTAAAAGCAATTCAGGGTCATAACAACTGGCGACGGAGAATTTTGTTTTTTCTTTCCTATATTGATTGATCTAGTACAAAATGCCTGTTTCATTGGATGACCTTAAAACTATTCTTCAAATGCAGCAAGCACAAAATGATGCAAATCAGACGAAGCTTTTGGATGCGTTGGCACGAATGTTCTCATTACAGTCGTCCTCAGCTTGTCAATCAGATAAGCATGAAAGCATCATAAATTCTATTTCTGAATTCCAGTATGATCCCGAAGCTAATGTCATTTTCAGTTCGTGGTTTCACCGTTGTGAAGATATTTTCCGCGTTGAATGCTCGCATCTTGATGACGCAGCGAAAGTCCGCTTACTTTTAAGAAGACTGGGAACACAGGAATATAATAAATATGTGAATTTTATCTTACCGCAAAATTCAAGAGAGGTATCATTCAAAGACACAGTTCAGATTCTATCTGATATTTTCGATGAACAGTCCTCATTATTTAATACTCGCTATAAATGCTTCCAAATAACGAAATCTCCAGAGGACGATTATCTCACGTATGCCGGGAAGGTAAATCGACAGTGCGAACGCTTCAAAATAAACGAAATCACAGCGGACCAATTTAAATGCTTGATTTTCATATGTGGTCTAAAGAATGAAGAAGATGCAGATGTCCGTACCAGAATGTTGGCACGCATTGAACAAGAACCAAATATGACATTACAAATGGTCACAACCGAATGTCAGCGGTTACTTAATCTCAAGCATGACACTGCGATGGTGCAACAGAAGGTTAAACCTTCCGGTTCTGATTCAATTAATGCGCTCCGATCCGTAAAATCATCGAAACAAAACTGTACAAGCATGAAACAACCTGCCAACCCCCATCACCATGCTGGTTCTGCGGAGCATGGCATTTTGCAAAATTCTGTCCGTTTAAGAATCATAAATGCCGCAAATGTCATCGCATTGGCCACAAAGGAGGTCATTGTTCGTTAAATAAACGCAAGACTAAACATCGTAGTGAAAATTCAAAGCAACGATCAAACAGTCAAATTAAAACCACGTTTGCAACCTTTAAAGTTGGATTTAAAAGTAGGCGGAAATTTGTAAATTTATTAGTAAATGAAAAACTTATACGACTTCAGTTGGACACTGCTTCTGATGTCACGTTGATTTCAAAGAACACATGGCACAAGTTAGGATGCCCATCCATCCGACCGACGGAACATGTCGCCCGAAATGCGTCAGGAGACATAGTAAAGTTGACAGGAGAGGTTCTATGCAATGTTCAACTTATGGGAAGTAAATTTACAGATGTTTGTTATCTAACAAATCGACACGATTTAGATCTATTGGGATTAGATTGGATTGCACATGTTGATACTTTGAATAAATTATTAGATGAGGTATGTTCTCATGTTTCCTATGAGTCTATCCAAATCCCTAATGATATTTCTAAATCAAATGCCTCCGACGAATCATCCTCTCTGGATATTAACGAATTAAATGCTTCTGATGAAACATGTTCTTATGATCTTTCTGGATCAAACAATTCAAATGTTATGTGTTCTCACCATGTCAAATCAAATACCGCCGATTCATTACCTTCTCATAAAATTTCCAAATCGAATACTTCAGACAAAGTATGCGATGGTGAAACTTCGAAATCTCATGTACTTCTTTCTAATGTTATGTCTACATCAAAGTCTTCTGCTTCCTCTCAATTGTCGTCCGTATCTTACATAAATCATCTTCGACAAAAACATGCATGTGTATTTCAAAACAAACTGGGCTGTTGTAAATTCACCAAAGTATCCTTATCACTAAAGGAAAATGCAAAGCCCATTTTCAGACCGAAACGACCAGTGCCTTATGCTGCTCTGTCAGTCGTTGACCAAGAATTGGACAGGTTAGAAGCACTAGGTGTCATTGAGCCAGTAAATTATTCATCGTGGGCTGCCCCCATAGTGGTCGTGAGAAAAGCAAATGGAACTGTTCGCATATGTGCTGACTTTTCCACTGGTCTGAATAATGCTCTAGAAGATCACACGTATCCACTTCCCATACAGGAAGATTTATTCATCAAACTAAATGGAGGAAAGTATTTTGCTAAAATTGACCTGGCTGACGCATATCTCCAGATAGAAGTTGATCCAGCCTCCCAGCCATTACTGACGATTAACACCCACAGAGGTCTTTACCAATATAAGCGTTTACCTTTTGGTGTGAAACCAGCACCAGCTATCTTTCAACAAATAATGGACACTATGTTGGCTAATTTGCCAGGAGTCGCTGTCTATTTGGATGATGTAATCGTTACAGGTTCCAGTAAGTCCGAGTTATTCAATCGACTCGATACTGTTTTAACCAAAATATCTGAGTGTGGATTCTATCTAAAAGAAGAGAAGTGTACATTTTTCATGAACTCGGTGAAATATCTTGGTTTTGTTTTCGACAAGAATGGACGACGCCCGGATCCGGAAAATGTACGAGCTATCCAAAATATGCCTCCCCCATCGAATGTAGCAACTCTGCGTTCCTTCCTTGGTCTTATCAGTTATTACAGTAATTTCTTGCCACAATTGCATCGCCTCCGGTCACCCATGAACCAATTATTATCCAGTAATGTAAAATGGAATTGGTCCACTAAGTGTCAAAAATGTTTTGACGAAGTGAAGTCATTATTAACGTCGGATCTACTTCTTACATATTTTGATCCCTCGCTGGAAATCGTTGTTGCTGCAGATGCTTCTGACTATGGTATCGGTGCCGTCATATCCCATAAGTTTCCAGATGGAAAAGAAAAGGCTATCGCACATGCTTCCAGAACGTTGACTTCAGCAGAACGCAAGTACAGCCAAATTGAGAAAGAAGGATTGGCATTAATTTTTGCAGTAAAAAGTTTCACAAGATGCTGCATGGCAGAAAATTTACCTTAATCACTGATCATAAACCCTTATTATCAATTTTCGGATCTAAGAAAGGTATACCAGTTTATACCGCAAACCTCCTCCAACGATGGGCTACAATGCTATTGGGTTATGATTTCGTTATCAAATACAAATCTACCTCTGATTTTGGCCATGCTGATGCATTATCGCGCTTAATAAGCAATCATAAGCTTGAAGACGAAGATACTGTTATCGCTTCTATATCAGTGGAAGAAGATGTAAGCAGAATGTTGTTTAATTCAACACAAATTCTTCCAGTGACAGCTGCTCGAATCGCTGAACACACTCGCCGCGATCCTATCTTAAGACGATTATCTACATTTATCCAGCGTGGTTGGCCCCCACGTATAACATCTCATGAACTGAAACAGTATTATCAACGACGCCAATCTTTATCCATCGTAAATGACTGTATTATGGTTGCTGATCGCGTAGTGGTTCCGTATAACTTACGCTCACTCGTCCTGAAACAACTGCATACAGCCCATCCAGGTACTGGAAGAATGAAGGCTATTGCTCGGAGTTATGTATATTGGCCTAATATTGATGAACACATCGAAGATTTCGTGCGTGCGTGAAGAAAATGTGCTGAGGTTTCTAAGTGTCCACGAAAAGCTGAACTACATTCCTGGCCATCTCCAGAAGAACCTTGGTCGCGTATACATGTTGATTTTGCTGGCCCATTCCAGGGTACGTACTTCCTCGTTTGTGTTGATGCTTATTCAAAATGGCCGGAGATTTTTCCTATAAATCAAATCACTTCACAACAGACTATCATGAAGCTACGGCAGTTATTCTCCCGTTTTGGAGTTCCAGATGTTCTCGTGACAGATAACGGCACTCAGTTTATTTCTTCCATCTTCTCAGATTTCTGCAAGAGGTTTGGAGTCCAACATGTCCGTTCACCTCCGTACCATCCACAATCGAATGGTCAGGCCGAAAGGTTTGTAGATACCTTCAAAAGAGCGCTACTGAAGGCAAAAGGGGAGGGAAAGATAGAGGAGATTCTTGATGACTTTCTCTTGGTCTATAGAACAACTCCAAACCCATCAACACCAAATCAAATGTCCCCAGCAGAAATTATGTTTGGTAGAAAAGTAAGAACTGCCCTCGATGCCATGAAACCACAGCAAATAGACATCGGAAAAAGAAACAGAAAGATGGAAAACCAATTTGATTGCCATCATGGGGCAAAACGCAGAATTTTCCAAAGAAATCAAAAAGTATACGTCCGCGATTTCCGATATTCACCTCCATAATGGACCAGTGGACGCATACTTAAGAGACAAGGGAACGTAATGTATGTGGTGGAAGTTGAAGGACAGAAGTGGACACGCCATGTCAACCACATACTGGAAAATGCTGGCACTTCACAGAAAACCGAGAAATTAGACTCAATGTGGAGAATCATTCTGGACAGTTTCGACATAAAATGCTCAGCAACTCAGAAGACTGCGCAACATGAACAAGGTCCTATTAGGAAAGCATCACGGAAACGCAGAAGACCAGATATTCTACAGGTAGACCCAAAGAGGAGAACATACGTTTCCGAAGGAAGATATCAATGATGATATCTCAGCACTTACCTGTATATAGTAACTAACCATATTTTTTTTCTTTTTTTTAAGGGGGAAGGTGTTATAAACGGGGAATTAAGAAGCCCAGACAATTACGAAAGCTATTTTCTTGGGACGTCATTGCATTTCATTCAAAACCTGTAAAACACCTATATTTATTTTTGTCCCTATCTTATTCTACATAACACGAGCTTTCGTTCTATGTATCATTCACTAGCATACCCTTTTTTGTTCCAAAAATATTGTAATTTAAACATTATATTTTGCACTATATTTTCTACCCTAATTCCCTGTTTCGGGGCATAACTGTATTTTTCCAAATTATCGTACGTCGTGGTCAAGATATGCACTTATTTATTCATGTACATTTTTGTAGTAATCCGAATTCAGAGAATCCAGAGTTCAGTGTTCCAACTGTCTTGTCTTCTTTCACTTGCGTGCCTGCCAACCAATCAGGATTTAGAATAGTTCTCTCTACCCCGATCGAACTCACGCGTATTAGACTCAAGGTTAAGCCACTCAGCCTAGCGCGTCAAGGTCATAGTTTAGTCTAGACAGATCAAGGTGAAGTCATAACAAGTATCACGGGGTAAAAGCAATTCAGGGTCATAACAACTGGCGACGGAGAATTTTGTTTTTTCTTTCCTATATTGATTGATCCAGTACAAAATGCCTGTTTCATTGGATGACCTTAAAACTATTCTTCAAATGCAGCAAGCACAAAATGATGCAAATCAGACGAAGCTTTTGGATGCGTTGGCACGAATGTTCTCATTACAGTCGTCCTCAGCTTGTCAATCAGATAAGCATGAAAGCATCATAAATTCTATTTCTGAATTCCAGTATGATCCCGAAGCTAATGTCATTTTCAGTTCGTGGTTTCACCGTTGTGAAGATATTTTCCGCGTTGAATGCTCGCATCTTGATGACGCAGCGAAAGTCCGCTTACTTTTAAGAAGACTGGGAACACAGGAATATAATAAATATGTGAATTTTATCTTACCGCAAAATTCAAGAGAGGTATCATTCAAAGACACAGTTCAGATTCTATCTGATATTTTCGATGAACAGTCCTCATTATTTAATACTCGCTATAAATGCTTCCAAATAACGAAATCTCCAGAGGACGATTATCTCACGTATGCCGGGAAGGTAAATCGACAGTGCGAACGCTTCAAAATAAACGAAATCACAGCGGACCAATTTAAATGCTTGATTTTCATATGTGGTCTAAAGAATGAAGAAGATGCAGATGTCCGTACCAGAATGTTGGCACGCATTGAACAAGAACCAAATATGACATTACAAATGGTCACAACCGAATGTCAGCGGTTACTTAATCTCAAGCATGACACTGCGATGGTGCAACAGAAGGTTAAACCTTCCGGTTCTGATTCAATTAATGCGCTCCGATCCGTAAAATCATCGAAACAAAACTGTACAAGCATGAAACAACCTGCCAACCCCCATCACCATGCTGGTTCTGCGGAGCATGGCATTTTGCAAAATTCTGTCCGTTTAAGAATCATAAATGCCGCAAATGTCATCGCATTGGCCACAAAGGAGGTCATTGTTCGTTAAATAAACGCAAGACTAAACATCGTAGTGAAAATTCAAAGCAACGATCAAACAGTCAAATTAAAACCACGTTTGCAACCTTTAAAGTTGGATTTAAAAGTAGGCGGAAATTTGTAAATTTATTAGTAAATGAAAAACTTATACGACTTCAGTTGGACACTGCTTCTGATGTCACGTTGATTTCAAAGAACACATGGCACAAGTTAGGATGCCCATCCATCCGACCGACGGAACATGTCGCCCGAAATGCGTCAGGAGACATAGTAAAGTTGACAGGAGAGGTTCTATGCAATGTTCAACTTATGGGAAGTAAATTTACAGATGTTTGTTATCTAACAAATCGACACGATTTAGATCTATTGGGATTAGATTGGATTGCACATGTTGATACTTTGAATAAATTATTAGATGAGGTATGTTCTCATGTTTCCTATGAGTCTATCCAAATCCCTAATGATATTTCTAAATCAAATGCCTCCGACGAATCATCCTCTCTGGATATTAACGAATTAAATGCTTCTGATGAAACATGTTCTTATGATCTTTCTGGATCAAACAATTCAAATGTTATGTGTTCTCACCATGTCAAATCAAATACCGCCGATTCATTACCTTCTCATAAAATTTCCAAATCGAATACTTCAGACAAAGTATGCGATGGTGAAACTTCGAAATCTCATGTACTTCTTTCTAATGTTATGTCTACATCAAAGTCTTCTGCTTCCTCTCAATTGTCGTCCGTATCTTACATAAATCATCTTCGACAAAAACATGCATGTGTATTTCAAAACAAACTGGGCTGTTGTAAATTCACCAAAGTATCCTTATCACTAAAGGAAAATGCAAAGCCCATTTTCAGACCGAAACGACCAGTGCCTTATGCTGCTCTGTCAGTCGTTGACCAAGAATTGGACAGGTTAGAAGCACTAGGTGTCATTGAGCCAGTAAATTATTCATCGTGGGCTGCCCCCATAGTGGTCGTGAGAAAAGCAAATGGAACTGTTCGCATATGTGCTGACTTTTCCACTGGTCTGAATAATGCTCTAGAAGATCACACGTATCCACTTCCCATACAGGAAGATTTATTCATCAAACTAAATGGAGGAAAGTATTTTGCTAAAATTGACCTGGCTGACGCATATCTCCAGATAGAAGTTGATCCAGCCTCCCAGCCATTACTGACGATTAACACCCACAGAGGTCTTTACCAATATAAGCGTTTACCTTTTGGTGTGAAACCAGCACCAGCTATCTTTCAACAAATAATGGACACTATGTTGGCTAATTTGCCAGGAGTCGCTGTCTATTTGGATGATGTAATCGTTACAGGTTCCAGTAAGTCCGAGTTATTCAATCGACTCGATACTGTTTTAACCAAAATATCTGAGTGTGGATTCTATCTAAAAGAAGAGAAGTGTACATTTTTCATGAACTCGGTGAAATATCTTGGTTTTGTTTTCGACAAGAATGGACGACGCCCGGATCCGGAAAATGTACGAGCTATCCAAAATATGCCTCCCCCATCGAATGTAGCAACTCTGCGTTCCTTCCTTGGTCTTATCAGTTATTACAGTAATTTCTTGCCACAATTGCATCGCCTCCGGTCACCCATGAACCAATTATTATCCAGTAATGTAAAATGGAATTGGTCCACTAAGTGTCAAAAATGTTTTGACGAAGTGAAGTCATTATTAACGTCGGATCTACTTCTTACATATTTTGATCCCTCGCTGGAAATCGTTGTTGCTGCAGATGCTTCTGACTATGGTATCGGTGCCGTCATATCCCATAAGTTTCCAGATGGAAAAGAAAAGGCTATCGCACATGCTTCCAGAACGTTGACTTCAGCAGAACGCAAGTACAGCCAAATTGAGAAAGAAGGATTGGCATTAATTTTTGCAGTAAAAAAGTTTCACAAGATGCTGCATGGCAGAAAATTTACCTTAATCACTGATCATAAACCCTTATTATCAATTTTCGGATCTAAGAAAGGTATACCAGTTTATACCGCAAACCTCCTCCAACGATGGGCTACAATGCTATTGGGTTATGATTTCGTTATCAAATACAAATCTACCTCTGATTTTGGCCATGCTGATGCATTATCGCGCTTAATAAGCAATCATAAGCTTGAAGACGAAGATACTGTTATCGCTTCTATATCAGTGGAAGAAGATGTAAGCAGAATGTTGTTTAATTCAACACAAATTCTTCCAGTGACAGCTGCTCGAATCGCTGAACACACTCGCCGCGATCCTATCTTAAGACGATTATCTACATTTATCCAGCGTGGTTGGCCCCCACGTATAACATCTCATGAACTGAAACAGTATTATCAACGACGCCAATCTTTATCCATCGTAAATGACTGTATTATGGTTGCTGATCGCGTAGTGGTTCCGTATAACTTACGCTCACTCGTCCTGAAACAACTGCATACAGCCCATCCAGGTACTGGAAGAATGAAGGCTATTGCTCGGAGTTATGTATATTGGCCTAATATTGATGAACACATCGAAGATTTCGTGCGTGCGTGAAGAAAATGTGCTGAGGTTTCTAAGTGTCCACGAAAAGCTGAACTACATTCCTGGCCATCTCCAGAAGAACCTTGGTCGCGTATACATGTTGATTTTGCTGGCCCATTCCAGGGTACGTACTTCCTCGTTTGTGTTGATGCTTATTCAAAATGGCCGGAGATTTTTCCTATAAATCAAATCACTTCACAACAGACTATCATGAAGCTACGGCAGTTATTCTCCCGTTTTGGAGTTCCAGATGTTCTCGTGACAGATAACGGCACTCAGTTTATTTCTTCCATCTTCTCAGATTTCTGCAAGAGGTTTGGAGTCCAACATGTCCGTTCACCTCCGTACCATCCACAATCGAATGGTCAGGCCGAAAGGTTTGTAGATACCTTCAAAAGAGCGCTACTGAAGGCAAAAGGGGAGGGAAAGATAGAGGAGATTCTTGATGACTTTCTCTTGGTCTATAGAACAACTCCAAACCCATCAACACCAAATCAAATGTCCCCAGCAGAAATTATGTTTGGTAGAAAAGTAAGAACTGCCCTCGATGCCATGAAACCACAGCAAATAGACATCGGAAAAAGAAACAGAAAGATGGAAAACCAATTTGATCGCCATCATGGGGCAAAACGCAGAATTTTCCAAAGAAATCAAAAAGTATACGTCCGCGATTTCCGATATTCACCTCCATAATGGACCAGTGGACGCATACTTAAGAGACAAGGGAACGTAATGTATGTGGTGGAAGTTGAAGGACAGAAGTGGACACGCCATGTCAACCACATACTGGAAAATGCTGGCACTTCACAGAAAACCGAGAAATTAGACTCAATGTGGAGAATCATTCTGGACAGTTTCGACATAAAATGCTCAGCAACTCAGAAGACTGCGCAACATGAACAAGGTCCTATTAGGAAAGCATCACGGAAACGCAGAAGACCAGATATTCTACAGGTAGACCCAAAGAGGAGAACATACGTTTCCGAAGGAAGATATCAATGATGATATCTCAGCACTTACCTGTATATAGTAACTAACCATATTTTTTTTCTTTTTTTTTAAAGGGGGAAGGTGTTATAAACGGGGAATTAAGAAGCCCAGACAATTACGAAAGCTATTTTCTTGGGACGTCATTGCATTTCATTCAAAACCTGTAAAACACTTATATTTATTTTTGTCCCTATCTTATTCTACATAACACGAGCTTTCGTTCTATGTATCATTCACTAGCATACCCTTTTTTGTTCCAAAAATATTGTAATTTAAACATTATATTTTGCACTATATTTTCTACCCTAATTCCCTGTTTCGGGGCATAACTGTATTTTTCCAAATTATCGTACGTCGTGGTCAAGATATGCACTTATTTATTCATGTACATTTTTGTAGTAATCCGAATTCAGAGAATCCAGAGTTCAGTGTTCCAACTGTCTTGTCTTCTTTCACTTGCATGCCTGCCAACCAATCAGGATTTAGAATAGTTCTCTCTACCCCGATCGAACTCACGCGTATTAGACTCAAGGTTAAGCCACTCAGCCTAGCGCGTCAAGGTCATAGTTTAGTCTAGACAGATCAAGGTGAAGTCATAACAAGTATCACGGGGTAAAAGCAATTCAGGGTCATAACAACTGGCGACGGAGAATTTTGTTTTTTCTTTCCTATATTGATTGATCCAGTACAAAATGCCTGTTTCATTGGATGACCTTAAAACTATTCTTCAAATGCAGCAAGCACAAAATGATGCAAATCAGATGAAGCTTTTGGATGCGTTGGCACGAATGTTCTCATTACAGTCGTCCTCAGCTTGTCAATCAGATAAGCATGAAAGCATCATAAATTCTATTTCTGAATTCCAGTATGATCCCGAAGCTAATGTCATTTTCAGTTCGTGGTTTCACCGTTGTGAAGATATTTTCCGCGTTGAATGCTCGCATCTTGATGACGCAGCGAAAGTCCGCTTACTTTTAAGAAGACTGGGAACACAGGAATATAATAAATATGTGAATTTTATCTTACCGCAAAATTCAAGAGAGGTATCATTCAAAGACACAGTTCAGATTCTATCTGATATTTTCGATGAACAGTCCTCATTATTTAATACTCGCTATAAATGCTTCCAAATAACGAAATCTCCAGAGGACGATTATCTCACGTATGCCGGGAAGGTAAATCGACAGTGCGAACGCTTCAAAATAAACGAAATCACAGCGGACCAATTTAAATGCTTGATTTTCATATGTGGTCTAAAGAATGAAGAAGATGCAGATGTCCGTACCAGAATGTTGGCACGCATTGAACAAGAACCAAATATGACATTACAAATGGTCACAACCGAATGTCAGCGGTTACTTAATCTCAAGCATGACACTGCGATGGTGCAACAGAAGGTTAAACCTTCCGGTTCTGATTCAATTAATGCGCTCCGATCCGTAAAATCATCGAAACAAAACTGTACAAGCATGAAACAACCTGCCAACCCCCATCACCATGCTGGTTCTGCGGAGCATGGCATTTTGCAAAATTCTGTCCGTTTAAGAATCATAAATGCCGCAAATGTCATCGCATTGGCCACAAAGGAGGTCATTGTTCGTTAAATAAACGCAAGACTAAACATCGTAGTGAAAATTCAAAGCAACGATCAAACAGTCAAATTAAAACCACGTTTGCAACCTTTAAAGTTGGATTTAAAAGTAGGCGGAAATTTGTAAATTTATTAGTAAATGAAAAACTTATACGACTTCAGTTGGACACTGCTTCTGATGTCACGTTGATTTCAAAGAACACATGGCACAAGTTAGGATGCCCATCCATCCGACCGACGGAACATGTCGCCCGAAATGCGTCAGGAGACATAGTAAAGTTGACAGGAGAGGTTCTATGCAATGTTCAACTTATGGGAAGTAAATTTACAGATGTTTGTTATCTAACAAATCGACACGATTTAGATCTATTGGGATTAGATTGGATTGCACATGTTGATACTTTGAATAAATTATTAGATGAGGTATGTTCTCATGTTTCCTATGAGTCTATCCAAATCCCTAATGATATTTCTAAATCAAATGCCTCCGACGAATCATCCTCTCTGGATATTAACGAATTAAATGCTTCTGATGAAACATGTTCTTATGATCTTTCTGGATCAAACAATTCAAATGTTATGTGTTCTCACCATGTCAAATCAAATACCGCCGATTCATTACCTTCTCATAAAATTTCCAAATCGAATACTTCAGACAAAGTATGCGATGGTGAAACTTCGAAATCTCATGTACTTCTTTCTAATGTTATGTCTACATCAAAGTCTTCTGCTTCCTCTCAATTGTCGTCCGTATCTTACATAAATCATCTTCGACAAAAACATGCATGTGTATTTCAAAACAAACTGGGCTGTTGTAAATTCACCAAAGTATCCTTATCACTAAAGGAAAATGCAAAGCCCATTTTCAGACCGAAACGACCAGTGCCTTATGCTGCTCTGTCAGTCGTTGACCAAGAATTGGACAGGTTAGAAGCACTAGGTGTCATTGAGCCAGTAAATTATTCATCGTGGGCTGCCCCCATAGTGGTCGTGAGAAAAGCAAATGGAACTGTTCGCATATGTGCTGACTTTTCCACTGGTCTGAATAATGCTCTAGAAGATCACACGTATCCACTTCCCATACAGGAAGATTTATTCATCAAACTAAATGGAGGAAAGTATTTTGCTAAAATTGACCTGGCTGACGCATATCTCCAGATAGAAGTTGATCCAGCCTCCCAGCCATTACTGACGATTAACACCCACAGAGGTCTTTACCAATATAAGCGTTTACCTTTTGGTGTGAAACCAGCACCAGCTATCTTTCAACAAATAATGGACACTATGTTGGCTAATTTGCCAGGAGTCGCTGTCTATTTGGATGATGTAATCGTTACAGGTTCCAGTAAGTCCGAGTTATTCAATCGACTCGATACTGTTTTAACCAAAATATCTGAGTGTGGATTCTATCTAAAAGAAGAGAAGTGTACATTTTTCATGAACTCGGTGAAATATCTTGGTTTTGTTTTCGACAAGAATGGACGACGCCCGGATCCGGAAAATGTACGAGCTATCCAAAATATGCCTCCCCCATCGAATGTAGCAACTCTGCGTTCCTTCCTTGGTCTTATCAGTTATTACAGTAATTTCTTGCCACAATTGCATCGCCTCCGGTCACCCATGAACCAATTATTATCCAGTAATGTAAAATGGAATTGGTCCACTAAGTGTCAAAAATGTTTTGACGAAGTGAAGTCATTATTAACGTCGGATCTACTTCTTACATATTTTGATCCCTCGCTGGAAATCGTTGTTGCTGCAGATGCTTCTGACTATGGTATCGGTGCCGTCATATCCCATAAGTTTCCAGATGGAAAAGAAAAGGCTATCGCACATGCTTCCAGAACGTTGACTTCAGCAGAACGCAAGTACAGCCAAATTGAGAAAGAAGGATTGGCATTAATTTTTGCAGTAAAAAAGTTTCACAAGATGCTGCATGGCAGAAAATTTACCTTAATCACTGATCATAAACCCTTATTATCAATTTTCGGATCTAAGAAAGGTATACCAGTTTATACCGCAAACCTCCTCCAACGATGGGCTACAATGCTATTGGGTTATGATTTCGTTATCAAATACAAATCTACCTCTGATTTTGGCCATGCTGATGCATTATCGCGCTTAATAAGCAATCATAAGCTTGAAGACGAAGATACTGTTATCGCTTCTATATCAGTGGAAGAAGATGTAAGCAGAATGTTGTTTAATTCAACACAAATTCTTCCAGTGACAGCTGCTCGAATCGCTGAACACACTCGCCGCGATCCTATCTTAAGACGATTATCTACATTTATCCAGCGTGGTTGGCCCCCACGTATAACATCTCATGAACTGAAACAGTATTATCAACGACGCCAATCTTTATCCATCGTAAATGACTGTATTATGGTTGCTGATCGCGTAGTGGTTCCGTATAACTTACGCTCACTCGTCCTGAAACAACTGCATACAGCCCATCCAGGTACTGGAAGAATGAAGGCTATTGCTCGGAGTTATGTATATTGGCCTAATATTGATGAACACATCGAAGATTTCGTGCGTGCGTGAAGAAAATGTGCTGAGGTTTCTAAGTGTCCACGAAAAGCTGAACTACATTCCTGGCCATCTCCAGAAGAACCTTGGTCGCGTATACATGTTGATTTTGCTGGCCCATTCCAGGGTACGTACTTCCTCGTTTGTGTTGATGCTTATTCAAAATGGCCGGAGATTTTTCCTATAAATCAAATCACTTCACAACAGACTATCATGAAGCTACGGCAGTTATTCTCCCGTTTTGGAGTTCCAGATGTTCTCGTGACAGATAACGGCACTCAGTTTATTTCTTCCATCTTCTCAGATTTCTGCAAGAGGTTTGGAGTCCAACATGTCCGTTCACCTCCGTACCATCCACAATCGAATGGTCAGGCCGAAAGGTTTGTAGATACCTTCAAAAGAGCGCTACTGAAGGCAAAAGGGGAGGGAAAGATAGAGGAGATTCTTGATGACTTTCTCTTGGTCTATAGAACAACTCCAAACCCATCAACACCAAATCAAATGTCCCCAGCAGAAATTATGTTTGGTAGAAAAGTAAGAACTGCCCTCGATGCCATGAAACCACAGCAAATAGACATCGGAAAAAGAAACAGAAAGATGGAAAACCAATTTGATTGCCATCATGGGGCAAAACGCAGAATTTTCCAAAGAAATCAAAAAGTATACGTCCGCGATTTCCGATATTCACCTCCATAATGGACCAGTGGACGCATACTTAAGAGACAAGGGAACGTAATGTATGTGGTGGAAGTTGAAGGACAGAAGTGGACACGCCATGTCAACCACATACTGGAAAATGCTGGCACTTCACAGAAAACCGAGAAATTAGACTCAATGTGGAGAATCATTCTGGACAGTTTCGACATAAAATGCTCAGCAACTCAGAAGACTGCGCAACATGAACAAGGTCCTATTAGGAAAGCATCACGGAAACGCAGAAGACCAGATATTCTACAGGTAGACCCAAAGAGGAGAACATACGTTTCCGAAGGAAGATATCAATGATGATATCTCAGCACTTACCTGTATATAGTAACTAACCATATTTTTTTTCTTTTTTTTAAGGGGGAAGGTGTTATAAACGGGGAATTAAGAAGCCCAGACAATTACGAAAGCTATTTTCTTGGGACGTCATTGCATTTCATTCAAAACCTGTAAAACACTTATATTTATTTTTGTCCCTATCTTATTCTACATAACACGAGCTTTCGTTCTATGTATCATTCACTAGCATACCCTTTTTTGTTCCAAAAATATTGTAATTTAAACATTATATTTTGCACTATATTTTCTACCCTAATTCCCTGTTTCGGGGCATAACTGTATTTTTCCAAATTATCGTACGTCGTGGTCAAGATATGCACTTATTTATTCATGTACATTTTTGTAGTAATCCGAATTCAGAGAATCCAGAGTTCAGTGTTCCAACTGTCTTGTCTTCTTTCACTTGCGTGCCTGCCAACCAATCAGGATTTAGAATAGTTCTCTCTACCCCGATCGAACTCACGCGTATTAGACTCAAGGTTAAGCCACTCAGCCTAGCGCGTCAAGGTCATGGTTTAGTCTAGACAGATCAAGGTGAAGTCATAACAAGTATCACGGGGTAAAAGCAATTCAAGGTGATGGCACGTACAAAATTGGGAAAAAACCTTTTTCTGGTAATTTATAAAAAGTTAAGTATAGTATTAAATGAAATGAGCTTTTATTGCACAATAAAACAATGAGCACTTATTTGAAATATGTTTTGTTGAAATTACTTTAAGGTTTCTCATTTGTTTGATAAAATATTCCCACAGACCGTTATATGTGTTGCTATTGTATTCAGGTACTGAAAATATATCCTTCAGTTGCTATCGATAATGGATAATATTGACTATTATGTACAATGATAATAAAACTATGGTGAGAAATTAATTTGACACAATGTACAACAGGTTTCCATATCAATATAATAGAATAGAATTAAAAAACCTTTGATCTCAGATTGTACTAAATAATACCATATTAAAATATATCAAAAAAGGTGAACCCGGAATTAGAAGTAGAATTCCTTTGATGAATGAAATATTCAGATTCCTTTAGACTCAACTTAACACTTAGAATTTCATAAAACAGAACAATTAAACTATAAAGATTTTCCAAGTTACTTGAAATAAGCCCAAATTATTGGATGGCTTCATGTTTTATTGTTACATTAAATTCAAAGATTTGATTGGATTAACAATTTACTCATGAAACTGTTACGTCCTTGATCGTCTACCCACTTTTGTGCAGAGGATAACTTGTCTAAATTCACTTGGTATTGTTTTGCTTGAATCTTCCCTTTGAGGTTTAAGACTACAATTGATCAGTCTGTTATTGGCACACGTGCATACTGTGGGTATCACCTCGATATTGTCTTAATTCACGAGCTTTATAAGCAATGATGGGTAGTGGCTAGCAGTGGAATCCAGGAAGCGCGTTTCATCCTATTTGGGACTCATCATCTGGATTAAGACCATAACGCGATAGGCTGATTGGCTTAACCTTGAGGCCAGTATGCATGAGTTCGAAGAGAGACCAACTGCTTGAGGTAGAGAGACGAAAACTTTTCAATTACCTGATTGGCTGACGAGCACGCGAGTGAGAGAAAACAAGTCAACTGGAACACTATGCGATCTGGTTCCCGATTTCAGATTAGTGTAAAAAGACACATGAATACATAGATGACTAACCAGACCACAACGTACAATAATTAGGAAAATACAATTATGTGCAAAACTAGAGATTAGCGTAGAAAATAGTGTGCAAAATATTACGTTTAAATTACAATAGTTTTGAAACAAAAAAAGGGCTATGGCAATGAATCATATATCAAACGAAAGCTTATGATTTATAGAATAGACTAGGGACAAAAATAAATGTTACTGTCCCACAAACTTTGAATGAAATGAAATAACGTCCCGAAAAATAGCTTCCGTAGTTTGTCAAGGCTTCTTGTTTCTCTATTCACATCAGAAACTACATAGATATAGAAATGATATAATCAATAAAGTTGTTTGATAATGTGAAATTGTGTATATTGAAGAAAATAATGCCAAATAACTTCTAAGCAAAATGTTCACTTAAAATTTATACAAAATATATTTAATTATTAGATAACAAATAACTGAACAATAGTAAATCAAATGTAGATTATAAATTTACAATTTGCATTTGCAATACCTATCCTATTAATTTTAAGCATTTTTTTAAAAAACTCATTTACAAAATCAGAAAAAATGTATACTACTAGAAACAGTTCTGAAAGTAATATTTCTACAAGAAAAAAACAACTTATTTTTTGCATAACTACCTTGGATATTCTTATTTGTATCGACTAATAATTCAAATCCCATTTTAAACCGAATTTTAAATTCTTCCCTTTACCAACTTTTAGTAGTTGAATTCATTAGCCAATTGAACCTAGACCATCATGTAAAACCTGGAAAACGACCGTCCAGTGCTTCCAGGTTTTCCATAGTGGTCTAGCTTCAACTGACTCATGATTTCAACCGTTTAATTTACTAGAATATCCACAAAACCCCTCTCCGATTTTCTAACTTTATCATCCATGAATTTTATTATTATTGTTGTTGTTGTTTTATTTGTGTTTGTGAGCCTTTTCTAAGAATGTTTATTCTCATTGTGGATACACTTTGAAATTGAAAAATGTTGTTGTTTGAAAAAAAACGAAGGGGATGCTTATTAGTTAAATTTCAGACTATGGATTTTGTTTCCTAGATCAATAATATTAAAGATTAAGATCCGAAAAAACAAACAAACAGATGAAAGATAAAAACTTATTTACATACTTCGTTCTGATTGGCTAGACTGTAACCGTTAACGATACAATCAATAAATCAGGTAAAGATGCTTATATATTTGAATGATGAGAGATAAAGAAATCTATATTATTACATTCATATTAATCGACAGTTACTGAGAAATCATTAATACAAGTCTTATAGATGTAAGATGATAATTATGAATTTCAATAAACTGATTGTATGGTTGCCTAAAATAAATTGGGTAGAGTACTCTGTAATGCGTAGTATAATGATCAGAACTGTAGTTCATAGATTTTTTAATTACACATATAGAATACTATAACAGTAGTTTGAAAACTAAAATGTATACCATATTCATCTTATAGTGTTTCCTTTCAAAATTTATTAGTTCCAATATTATTCAGTTCATTATTACCTTTAACAGATAGATCGTCTCAATGACGTCACAATTATAGTGATAAAACACTCAATGTTTTATAATCAATACTATCGATTAACTTTACTTACTTAAAACTACTTATGCTAATTAGATAGTAAGGGTTTTACAACAGATCATATTGATTCAGATTGTGAGCAACGTTATTCTTTCGATTGGTATACTCTGAATAATTCAATTTAAAATACCTAAATGATGAAAATCTACACAGTTCCATACTGGGACGAAACGGCCGTTCAGTGCTTACAGATTTCCATTGATGATCGAACTTAGATCGAGTTGTGATTACAACAATAAAAATACTACAATCACCATAAAGTCCCAAGCTGATAAAAATCTAGTTAACGTTTGTTTAAGATTTTTGAAGATGGGTTATTTGTGGCTTAATGCATTAGTAATAAACATGACCACTGATTGTTTAATGACAATATTTGGTTTTAGGGATAGAGTCGATCTGTCAATAGTTTTATAAATTCAGTAGTACTAGTAAGAAAACATTTTGAGTGAAATAGTGATAATTTCGCAAATCACACCTTTTCAATATGATTATATTTCTACATGAGGTTTTTGACAAGTCCGAACACATAACACTTTGACTAAGATAAAAATTTTGTTTTAGCGAGATTATTTTTACTAAATGTAATATATCATGCGAATATGAAGTATTTAATACTGTTTTTACTTTTTCACAACCAGATTTGTTATTGAGTACGAATGAAAGGTTGCATTACTTATATGTTCTCAGTAGTTTAAAGTATAATCGGTAAATAAGTATTGAGTTATCACAGCATAATTTGCATTTAGATGTTTGTAGCAGTTGTAAAAATATAATTAACTTGCTTGGGAATATTATTCATGTTATTTCAGATTGTTTATACATCACATTTTCATTTCATTACAGATTTTAGGTTATGGTTAAAAGATGGATATTTTTCCAACTGATTATATAATGCAAAATAATAGAAAGTTACCTCGGGGACTAACTGAACGTAGAAATTAAGTAAAGAAGAAATATTGGAGAAAATTTGGGTCAAAATTTCAATTCATTGTAAGAATAATGTCTTTTCTCTATATAGAAGGGTACATCATAGGATGTAAAGAAGAGAATCGAGTACGAGGCCTACTTTTTATTCATTATTACTATAAAAATAATGAAATGAAATTGACGATAATCTTGAGCAATATACATAAAGAGTTGATCAATAATTATCGAAATAAACCAGAAATAACTATTTTTTGAAGCAGTAAAGACATGTGATTAATACTTATTCTAAAGTCTTTAATGTATCTTCTTCTTTCAATTCTAAACTAGCAATTTAAAATAGCTTTTTAATCTTTTATAAATTTAATAGATATGGTTTATTCTGTTATTCAATCCCTGAATTGTTTTCACTTGTTCTATCTTTTAAAGGAGTATGAATGACTTTCTGATGTATTTCTTTTGAATGTCAAATATCAGTTAGTGAAATGCCGTCACCAATTTTGTCAATGTATATACTACCGACATATACATTTCATAACCCACATAATTCTCGTTATTTTGTAAGTTTAATATATCAAATAGAAATTCTTGAGAAGTTGTCTATTAGTTGGTACATATCGGGAACAGATAGTGGGAATAAGATACTCTAATATTTATAAATTATGTACTGTTGAATATGGAACTTATTACCATGGAGAAATATTGACATCTAGTAAACTATATAACTGTCGACATGAAGGCATATTAATTCCCATAACAAAATTGGAAGTTACAAAACTGAATATTTTCTAGGATGACTGTTAAGTATGTACTGTGTTATAAACTTTATGCTTATTAATTTTGCGACCAACGTATTATGATAACGAAAAATGAATAATGAATAATTACAAAGAAATATATAATAGAAATAGTCATCATTTCGAATATATTCAGGTTTACATAAATTCTATTTGTGATTTGCTTTACTACTTTTATTTTCCTTTTTCTAGAAATTATTTTGTTCAAATTCACTTAGTGATGTTTTATTTGTATCTTCCCATTGTTATTTAGGTCTACAATTGATCAGTTTATTGTTGACATATGTACATCCTGTGCGGATTGCTTTGATATAGCTTTAAGTCACAAGCTTTTTTAGGCAAACATAGATAGTGGATAGTAGTGGAATAGTAACTATGTTGACAAATAGATAATTGATATTGTGAATAAGATACATCTTATATTTATTCATGTTTTATATTTGTTGTTTACCATTTATTATGATAAGTTAAATATGTTAAAGTTACTTTGGAATATTTCGTATGAACATTTCTTGAATTTATGAAATCAAATATCCATACATTTTTTCCCTGTATATATCATAAAGTACATATTGAAAGCAAATTCTATTCTTTTCTGATTTATACTGTTATCAGAAATATACATCAGTTACATTTGTACAATCTAAATACTTGTTATTAAATGCCATTTCAAAATGTTCATAATCCGCTAATGTTAGAATAAGATTTAAGCATGTGATCATGGATTCAAGGTTGTCTGATTGAAAAATTTTGATCTTACATGTGTAAATAAATTAGTTTCAAGTATTGATACAGTTGATCAGTCACTGATTCAGTTTAGAAAAACAAAAAAAAATGGTGAAATCAAAATCTGATCAGGGAATTCTCAATAATATCGTATTATTTTCATGTTAGTCAGACTATTCTACGATTGATAAATTCATAAATATCAGGAGGGTTTTTATTGATATTATAGTAAGTTAAATGGTTGGGATCGTGAGTCGATTGAAGATAGACCACTATGGAAAACCTGAGAGCACTGGACGGCCGTTTCGTCCTAGTATGGGACTCCTCCATAGTTTCACTTGACTCATGATCTCAACCATTGAAATTACTGTAATATCCACAAAATCCCTTCTAATTTAAAACAACATATGCTCACTAGTGACTGACTTCAAGAGGTATTTCCTGGAGTTCTAGTGGGGAGCGGTGACCAGTGGAGTTCAACCAGGTCTGTTGTGAGATAGTAACTCACTGAAGACAATGGTGGATGTGTTGCTCAATTTCGTGGGTTAGTTAAAGTTAGACAGTGGTCTAGTAGTTAAGCGCTCGCGCGCGGGACTGATATGTCCTGGGTTCGAATCTCTCAGGGGGGCGGGATCGTGGATGCGTACCGCTGAGGAGTCTCATACTGGGACGAAACGGCCGTCCAGTGCTTCCAGGTTTTCCATGGTGGTCTAGCTTTAATTGACTCATGATCTCAACCACTGAGATTTATATATTTTTAGTATACTAAAGTCTATTTTAAGATTTCTGTCATTTGACCTGATTGACAAAGACACATATTTGTTTTATTACCACTTACATAGATGTTAACAGGTAGAATCAGCAATATTTGATTAAGATAGAAATTATGTGAAATTGAAATTCTGGTCAGCGTGTACAAATACAAATATCTATGAAAGACTAACTGTTTGAAGATGATATAACTTAGTATGACCGATAAGCTTATTTATGTTCTGATATACGAAAGGATATTGCATAATTTACGAATAGATTTCATGAATGAGATATTTATAGCTTTGTGAGGAAAAAATTATTTAGATCGTTTTTGTTCATATATCAGCTAGAGACCAGAAGAGAAATAAAGTTGTGATTAGTAGACAAGTGTTGTAGTCATTCATTAGAGTGTCGAGATATAAACTTAAAGGTTTACTATACAAATCTGTCTACACTTTAGATTTCGGTTTAAATTCACCTGTCATCCTTATAATTCTTAAAATCTTATCAATTACATGTTATGTTTAATATGATGTTGCTTATTCAACTCACTGAAATTAATTAGTGACTAGCTAGTGGTGTATTATTCATGAGAAGTTGAATGAAAATCATTTTATTCAATTTCATTCCTTGTCCTAATCAACTCATTTGATTCATTAAAATAATAAATACATTTTGTGATATCTGATGTTTCGTGACATAATTTAAGTGGTTTCTTCAGAGCATATATATAAATAATCAAAACAAACTTAACACAAGTATATATTCTGAAGAAGTCACTTATACGAAATCACGAAACATCAGAAATATAAAGTTCTACTCATTATTGTATTAAAAAAATAGTAAATTATTATTTATAGCCTCACAAATTAAAGTTAATTAATATATTTCTATATCACATATTCAAGTTTTTAAATAATGAACTTTGATTATTAATGCAAAATTCGGCATAATTCCCAAATGAATTTAAATTATTAAGTAATCTAATGATTAGTTAGAATAGAAATGAAAATAATTTACATTTTAAAGTTCACTTATAATGAAGTATTAGATAATCCAAAAGAAAATTAACATAAAGTATAATAAGTTTTTCTAATCATGATAATATGGTTAGAAAATCTTACTACTGATTAAATCAAATAATTATTTTAGTAGTATATTCTATCCGAATAATTTTAATCTTAATTTATCAAAGTTTGGTTATTATAACTTACTGATTATCATTTGAGAACTCCACTGATATAGAATTTACTTTATATGTTCTGAGAAGTCCCACAATAGGACGAAACGGCCGTCCAGTGTTTTTAGTTTTTCTATTGTGGTCTAGCTTCAAATGACTCATGATCTTAACCATTGAAATTACTATAATATCCACAAAACCCATCTGATATTAATTAGTTGTTTTTTTAGAAGTGTCTTAATGAAATGTACAATGAATAAATAAGTAATTAAATTATCAACTAATATTTTAAAGGCGGTTATTTAAAATGAAAAAAAGTATTAATTTATCAATAGCGAATAGATATAAACTATCATATTAATTCTACTATAAATTTTCTATAGGAATTTCGTTCAAACTATATTAACTAAACAGAAACGATCTACATCATATCTGGATATGATGACCAGTTGAATAAATATTTCGTAACAAGAAAAAGAATCAATCAATATGGCTTATACAACATATATCTCCTTATTTTCTATTAAGTTACTTAAAACACCCCACTTTTCCAACTATTATTATTATTATTATTATTTTTAAGAACTTTTGTCCACCCACTGTCAACAGGGCAGTCTACTTTTCTACTGAAATAAAAATTTCAATAATATAAACTTTTCATATAACATCGAATACTATTGTAAATTTCTTTTACCGTGGGAACATATTTTATTATTATTCTTAATAAAATTTCTTTTTATTATTGAGATATAATCATTAAAAACACTAGTTATAGACTATTATTTTGATCGGATGAAGGTCTGTCCCCAATGATTGTAAACTAGTCGAATCAAGCCATCAAGGTTAAATCACACATGACCTTGAGATTTACCAATCAGAGTACGGAGCCCAATTTTTCTCACCCTTTTATTGTAATATTTGCCTATCAGGTCAAAAAGAGAACGTGACAAAATCTGTTTCCGAGAGTGGAGGGGAAATAGATTTTTTAAAAAAATACTATCGGTGTAAATATCTACAACGTGTTTTTATGATCGAACGATCTACGATTTTATACGAATTTCAAATATTGGGGATTAAATAAAAAATTATGAAAACAATGGGTAAGTCACATTTAGTAAATATTGAGTTTTTATTAAAGGCTTAATCGAAATAGTATTCTCAGAATTTAGGAGTTATTTCTGATAGTGATTGATAAATTACTACTGAGACTGAGATCATTTATGAATTTTTTTTAATATTTGAAGAAAGTTAACACATGGATGTCTGGATAATAACTGTTGTTAGTTAGGTGTACGTGTGCAGTGGTTTGTTAGATATATTGTCTTCTATGAGCTTTATGGGTTATTGATATTACTACATTGTCTCATGTTTAATAGTAATGATACTAATCAATAAAATTAGCTACATCACAGTATTAGGTTTTGTTTAGCTGTATTCGCTATTTTAAGTACGATTTCCCTTCCAATCTGGATTAAATACAGATGAATTAATAAGTACTATTTGGTGGTATTAGATTTCGTATAGGATTTCTTTTTTGTAATGAACGTGACAGTAAAGTTAGACTCATTATAAACAATAATGGAAGTATTTTTCTGATCGATATTTCTGTATGTAAATAATTATGAAAGTTTTCCTTTTCTTTTACTTTGTTGAATGCTAGAATAAAATATCTTATGAATAATTATATAATGATTACTAGAAATTTATTTACATTGAAGAAATGACTTACATTAAATTGCGAAACGTCAGAAATACAATTTTCTACTCAATGAGTTATCTCAAAAATATATTGATGAATAAAACTAATGATAAATGAATGTTGGACCAGAAATTAATTAAAAGATCATGCTTGAATATTCTTTCCTCTTTTATATGAATAAAACGAATTAGTTATTTGATGATATATAAATATCTGGTCAAATCATTTACGGTCACAATCAGTTGTGGTTCGAATAACATAGTGCAAACATTACCTATTTTATTAGGTTTCATTCAGTCTACATGTGTCTAGTGTCGAACCCTAATTTACAAAGAATTTATGTTTATAGTTAATTAAAACCGTATTGAATACATGGGGTTTAGATCAAATATACTTTTACCTTGTTAATAAGTATCTTTTTTGTGCTTTTTTACCATTCATAGTTTTTAGTTTGTGAATGAAATATTCGTAACTTGTATAACATGCGACAACTATTAGGTCCTATGCTTTTTTGGGAAAAATATTGTCAGTTTTATGGTTATTTTGATCACTTAATTAAGTGTGATGTGTACAGGAAGCTGATAAATGATTCGTATCAATTAAAATATGTGTAATTTGAATGCAATTGTTTATTTTCTATTAGATCTCATGATGGCAACATTATTAGATTTTGCACATGTTTTTATTACACTCTCGTGTTAAGAATGCTTTTATAATTTGCGCAATCAACAAGTCTTCATTAGATTTAAATAATTTGTAACATTGTTTACATTATTAGATGAATTGATTATTTTCAGTGGGTGATCAGATATATTCAACACATGTACTACACTTTGTTTGAAAACTCATCAATTTCCTAGATAACAACAACCATTTCAATTATTCAAATCCCACGAACAAGATCGTGGATGCGCACTGCTGAGGAGTCCCATAGTAGGACGAAACGGCCGTCTAGTGCTTCCACATTTTAAATGGTGGTCTAACATCAATCGGTTCATGACCTCAATCAAAAAGATTGAATCCATTTTTTTCTTTGAAACTTATACTAAAATCTTTATTGTATTTATTTAACTAATATGTACTCGAATAAACAAATGACATTTATTGAATTTTGACAAGTTTTCTTTAATGATGAAACTATAATGCCTACCAATTTAAATGATTTTCATGCATTTGTATTAAAAAATACTTGAATTAATGACCAATGAATTTCATATTTCATGATTATCTTGGTAACCATGTAAAATGAAATAAATTATATCGAAAGTTTCCAAATAAATAAACTACATGAGATTTATAATGCTTTTTGTAATAGTTATATAATATACCCTTGTGGGCCAGGGTAGTTTTACATTGGTTTTCAGGAGAACCGGACACCATCCGGACGTTCACGTAAAAACCCAAACAGTACAGCTCAACCCCGTTTAGCAGAGGAACCAGACACCGTACAGGCTTTAACGCTACAATCTGAATAGTACAGCTCAATCCTGTGGCGCAACCACACAGGTACCAAGCACCCTGGTGGACCAGGGTGATGAATATGTAGCTGATTTGCCAAGTACAGGTTTATGTACAAGGTGTTAAGCTACATTGTTTGTATGAACACTAGTGATACGAATCAACAACTCAAATTCAGATGGATATAGGTGGGATTCATACCTGAAACCTTTTAAAACCACGTGTTCAAAACACTAAATCACTAGTATGTTATTTATCAACCGCTGTACATAAAATTTCAAGAATAAGCTCATCTATCACGCTGTTACATTTAAACTATAAATCTACTCTTATGTTAAATAAATTAGCTTATTTTGATTAGCTAAATGTTTGCACTTACATAAATGTATGATTTGAGGTCATTTGAGTTTTTAAACGTTGACCTTAACCGAACATCATGATGTCGCCAGTTTTGTATGAAAGTTAACTGAAAAAGAAAAGCAAACATTTATTGTCACATGTCAAGAGTGGATCAAATGCCAGTGGATAATTTCTCAGTAATATCGAGTAATTTTATACTTTTCTCAAACAATTTATATCAGAGTCCACTTCTTCTACAGAATTTATTACAAATATTATAGAGTGTAAAAATTTTTATATAACTAAATTCAATTTATTTCATTTTCATTAAATAGAAATAATACGAAAGCTCTTTGCCTAATCAAAAAAAAATAAGAAGAGTGGTATACTTTTACAAACAAAAATGAAAGGGGGTAGCAGTGGAATCCAGGACACGCGTTTCGTCCTATTTGGAACTCGTCATTTGAACGTACGTACATCCAGAGTTGATGTTCACTCCGAGACTCGAACCCAGTTCGAGTCCAAATAGGAAAAAAACGCGCGTCCTGGATTCCACTACTAGCCACCATCACTCTTTGCTTATAATGCTTGTAACTTAAGACAATACCGAGATAATCCGCACAGGATACACATATGCTAATAAGAGACTGGTCAACTGCAATCCAAAACATCAATGAGAAGATTCAAACAAACATCACAAAGTGATACACTTTACGTAATCATGCAGATTTATATCATATGAAATCAGTAAAGTTGATTGTAATAGTAAATATGTTTATCCATGTTTAAGATCAGTGAATGGTTGATTATACCTGCTAAGAGTTGAATATAAAACTTTCAGTCACAGTAAAACTAAAGATCACAGGTATATACATTCCAGATAAGATCTTACAAGGGATGGATTAGACTGTCTTATCATCCTGATTTAGGCTGTCACGTAAAAAGAACACGGTATTTTTGACTGTCCGGCTATCCATATTAATAGGTTGTATAAAAGGAGCTGATATAGTGCAATAATAGGTAACTTAGAATGAAATTAGAATATGGTCATTGTACATGATATTGAACGATAGATTTGAAGAATTGTAATCATTCATTCAAAGTTGTATACATTAAGTTCAAAGTAATTATTTCCCAATACCGTAGACTCATTATTGTTAGAGGTGAATGGTTTCTACGGATTAAAATCCTTAAATAAGAAAAGGCATTTGGTGGTCCATTTTTACCACTTGTATTATTCATCGATTTTTACAGTTACCTTTTTTTAAAGCATTATCACCAAACTCACCAATCTGATAATATTTATAAATCTTTAGATGAGTGTTTTGTTGATAAAGTTCTTATTACAGAGAAGATATTCAGTTGTCTTTCTATCAGTAAATATAGTAGGCATTCATCTATTGATCATAGCATAACAGAGATTGAAACTAATTTGTCATTTAATTTAGAAAAGATTTTCTTCTTTTACTGTCGTTGGTTAATTTGGTTTGAACAGATCTATCCATAAGTCGTTAGTATCAACGTCTACATATCTGTCTGTTCCTGAATGCATTTATTTAATTTTTTTTAATTTCTATCATTTATTGTGGATATGCTTGGCATAAAATTTGTTGATTACAGATTTCCAGCAAATTTAATTGATCGGTAACTTCAAAGATACGATAAATTTTACTGACTAACTATTACAATAACATAAGAAAGTAATTTGTTCAACTGAATTCTTATTTACAATGTTCAGGGATAAAACATAAAATTTCGCTTCATCTGTAAACACTGTTGTTTTCTCTGAAAGATGTGGTTCATAAGAACTTAGTAAATTGTTTACTGACAATTTTGATTGATGTTCAGTCAAACTGTTAGGATATTTTGCTTAGTAATGTGGTATTTTATGTATAATTTATGTATATATAGTGTGCATATACATTAAATTTGTTCATTGGGTTCCGGTATTTTACGGTTCTTTTGTTTAATATGAACTATTGGGTAGATTTATGATGGAGTTTTGTTCTCTGAGTTGGATGATTTGGTCGTGGAGCTTTCATCGTTTTTCTGAACGTTATAATCAGCACAAACTTTGGGTAAAAGTAGGTAGATTTATTTCTACAACAAGAGTGCAGTAATATATTTTGTAAAATGAATTAAAATTTAATCAGTTACCACAACTTTTGTTCGCAGTCACAAAGTTGTTACTTGATTGTTTAAACTAAAGTAGACTGAACGTGCTTTAATAATTGAATGAAACCGGATTATTATTATATTATTCTCACTATTATCATGCTGTAGCTGATTAATAAGTTAAACTTGATGCGGGTGAGTAAAATATTCAGTGAAGGTTTTCTTAAATAATGATCTGTTAATTATTTTAAAACTAGATTATCAACAAGCTGGTATGAAGTTGACAACCTTCTTTCCAAAATACTATACAAAACAGTCGTCTATTTTTTATGATCCACCGCATATCTAATAAACAACAATTGATATTTGAAACGATCACTACGATTTATGAAGTTTATTCTGACGCAAAATAAGATGTGATGGTGAGTACGATAATCCTTCAGATCCAGTCATTAATTTAGTACATATACAATCAATTCATCAGTCAATTATTTATATGACAAAGTCTTTGAAATATTTTCCACTTAAGGTTAGCATTCATTAGGGCTTGATATTAATGGAAGAATCGTTAAAAAATCATCCCATCTGAAAATTGTACCTTTCACAGTTGAAGCTTTTCGTTTCCTATTTTGAATGATAATTGATATCATAATACAACACTTTCAACTATACAACTTCATTCATTCACCTAATTATTTCAAATAACATCTATCCTTTGTGCTCAACAAAGCTTCTTCGGATTCTGTTTATAACCAACGAAGAATATTTATAATCATCTAACATTCAGAATTAGCGTATAAGATATAGAGTTGTTTGAATTATTGGTCGCAATTAAGCTTCATCAATAGGATTTAATCAATAACAAGAGTTGAACAAACACTATTTGTAGATGTGAATCATTTTCAGTAATAAGTTAGCCAATTAAATTTAGTAAAGAGTTGAATAAAGAAAATCGTGAATAAATTAGAAAATATATGACTATTACAGGTATTTCTGAAAATAATAGAATATAAATTACATACACATAGTTCCCTTTAACGTTTTGAAAAGAGGAAGAACAAACATTCTAGCAGAATAGCATGAATTCATGTTTATTTCGTTGGTTCTCGTCAGCTGCTTACAACCTGTGATATTTAAAAATCATAATTACATAATGGATTTAAACTTCTTACATGAAAGAGTTTTATTGGGAGTTATATTGAAGACATAGTATAGCAAGGGTGTAAATAAATTTAATAGACTGTTTGTAAGATCTTTGCGTTCTTGTAAACTCCCACCATTTTAAATATCACAGGTTGTAAGCAGCTGACGAGAACCAACGAAATAAAAGCGGATTCATGCTATTCTGCTAGAATGTTTGTTTTTCCTCTTTTCAGAATATAAATTAACAATAAATCGGTTTTTCACTATGAGTAATAAGTTATCACCATACAACATTTAGCTTTGGTGAAGTAAAGAGTGTTATTTTAATATCACCCAATACCATTCTAATCAGTCTTGATAATTTCAATATTACGTCATCAGCTTTTAGTTTTACTCTATTCTATTAACCGAATGTAATAACAAGAAGAAAAAAACTACTTATGAAATTTAAACTAACAATTAACTTTGAAATCACGTATATTCCCTCAACTATTAGAAATTAGATATTTACGTATTTCAGAGGGGGTATTTTTGATTTCATTCAAAAGTAGGTAATGTTTAAAGAAACTAATCGATATTATTTACTACAAGACATTGATATCATTCTTTCACATTTCCTCTATATAATAATGAACAATTTAACGATAATGTTTGATCTTATCAGTTACTATGTTTAATCGGTTAATTTATGATTTCGTATAACTTGCTCTTCTGTTTCATCCATATTGTGTTTTTTTTACTTAGTTACCATCGTATATCTTTGATTAACAAGTTACCTCTTTATTATTATTATTATTATTAGTTAAAATATTGAAATTTTATTCCAGTTTATTGTTGTTAGTAAATAGAAACGGATAATTTAAATTCATGGTCGTTTGTATGAAATTTTTCATTTATCATACAATCCAAGTATTCCTTATTAAAACTCTATTAGATTTTCTTTAGACAATCAGTGGATTAATATAAGTAAGATCAAATGTACTCTCTCCCTCTTTCTTCTGGTGGTCGACTAGATCATGAAGACTTCGACATCTGAGGGAAAACACGGAATACAATGGACAGCTCAGAATCAATTAGACAATTTGGACTTCTCAGATGACCTAGCCCTCCTATCGCATACACATGAACAAATGCAGATAAAGACAGCCAGTGTATCAGCAGTCTCTGCATCAGTAGGCTTCAACATACACAAGGGGAAAACCAAGGTTCTCAAATTCAAAGCGGAGAACACTTGATGGAGGAACTCTGGAAGATGTAGAATCCTTCACATATCTGGGAAGCATCATCGATGAACAAGGAGGATCAGATGCAGACGTAAAGGCGAGGATTGGCAAAGCAAGGGTCGCATTCCCACAGTTGAAGAACATATGGAACTCAAAACAATTTTCAACCAATATCAAAGTGAGAATCTTCAATACGAACGTCAAGGCAGTTCTACTGTACGTACGGAACTGAAACTTGGAGAACTACAACAACCATCATCAAGAAGGTGCAAGTATTTATAAATAGTTGTCTACGTAAGATACTCAACATCCATTGGCCGAATACCATCAGTAACAGCCTTCTGTGGGAAAAAATTTAGAAATTAAATGATCCCGGTTGAATAAGTACAAAGTTTAAAAGAATGAAGAGATAGTGATGTGATCATTAAAGGAGAAATAGTGATTCGGAAATTATTTACTATAATAAAACATTCTGGTTTTGTAAACAGTGACTGAAGTTTTATCTGTTGGACAGTTTATATGAACGTGAAGAAATCGATTTTTATTCTAAAGCATTTCTCTTTTATTTCGAAGTCATGTCTGAATAATTATAAACATTTATATAACTCTCACCGACATAATAAACTTATTTTATGGTCTCTGATAGACGTTGAACCGAAATGAACCAATCTAATAGTAGACTACTTTACAGATATCACTTTTATGTGTGGGTTAGACAATCAGTGAACTACAGGAACCATACATAAAAAGTTCAGTTGCTTGTCAACTGTTCAAACAACAGATTACCCTGTTTAAAATTCAGAGAATAATTTATAACACGAATGGAAAGAGAGTCACAAAATGAAATGTTATTATATTCTGAACCCTAATTCTGTCTCTTAAGTCACTTCATTCTTTTCATACAGCCTCGAATAGTTGTATAAACTGTTGTCACTAAACTGGTTGAAACTATATGCTATTCAGTAGTTAAACACAGCTGGATGATAAATAAGAATGTTACATGTAGAGATTTCAAAACAAAACACAACAAATTAACGAATCACTTACTTAACTGTCATTTAATTTCAACATCTCCACATTTTTCACGTTTTATGACTCATATTTTTTCATTACACAAAGATCAACATTTGAGCATGAATGGAAAAGCTTTTAACATAGATATAATATAGATTTTGGCTTGGTGATCTAGTGGTTAAGCGCTCGCTCGCGAGACTGATAGATCCTGGGTTCGAATCCCGCAAGGCGGGGTCGTGGATACGCACTGCTGAGGAATCCTACAACAGGCCATTCAGGGCTTCCAGGTTTTCCATAGTGGTCTAGCTTCAATTGACTCATGATCTCAACTATTGAGATTACTACAATCTCCAAAAAATCCCTTCTGATATTAATATAGATGTGTTTATTAAGCGTTGTATGCTATTTGATAATTTCAATTTTGATTGAGATCATGAATGGATCAATGTTAGACCACTACTGAAAGTCTGAAAGTAATTAACAGCCATCCAAACAAGTTTGCTTAATGAAACATTGAAATCATTTAAATTTAAATCGTTTAGATTAATCTACATTTAATTTTTATGTATAGTACTTTTGTACTTGTTAGAAGTACAAATTCTGCCTACATACTCTCTGATATTAGGCTATGACATATCACTCATTGATTTGACCTTTATTTACTACTACAATTTACATTTATACAATATAAATAACATGATATTTTCTTGTAAGTGATTTTTGCTTTAATGTGATGACATTTCCTCTCTATATGATACAACACACTTTAGTTTCAGTGTAAACTTAAAAAGAAAGTACATATTGAATACAGAATATTCTGAATAATAATTTATTTCACACATTTCTATCAGAATTGAATATACAATTATAATTCTTAAATTATTTTTCTTTGTTTGAATTTCGTTTAATAAATAGTTATCAGAATGGGTTTGGTGGAGATTTTTAGAAATTTCACAGGTTGAAATCATGAGTCAATTGAAGCTAGACCACCATGGAAAACATGGAATTGACTGATGATTTCAACCTGTGAAATTTCTAAAAATCTCCACAAAACCCATTCTGATAATAATCAACTGATCACTAGTGACTGGCTTCAGGAGATACTTCTGGAGTTGTAGTGAGAAGCCGTTACCAGTGATGTTCAGCCAGGTCTGTTGTGAGATATCAGCTCACTGAAGACAATGATGCACGGTGGCGCAACTTCGTAGATTGGTTGAAGTTAGACATTAACACCGTTGGATGCCGGTTCAGTGGTCTAGTGTTTAAGTGCTCGCGCGCGAGACCAGTAGGTCCTGGGTTCGAATCCCGCGGGGCACGGGGTCGTGGATGCGCACTGATGAGGAGTCCCATACTAGGATGAAACGGCCGTCCAGTGCTTTCAGGTTTTCCATGTTGGTCTAGCTTCAATTGACTCATGATTTCAACCTGTGTAATAAATAATTGTTGTCTTATTATATCTATAATACTTACTCTAGAAGAACTACAGACGGAGTTATATATATATAACAGAATGATCTTAATTTAATTTGTTAATGTTTTAGGATATTTCAATGGATTGTGATAAGATTTTTTGAATGATGGTGTTTTTTTAAAAACAAAACTAAAATTGATAAGTGGCATAGATTGCCCAGTGATTATTTATATACACAATTTATAACTAACATATGTATATAAGCATATAAACTCAACCACTCAAGTATTAGCATTTGACTTTAAACACAGAAATCAGTTTAAGAATAAATGAAAAAGAAAATTAACTTTAATAAGCAACCTATCTAGATACGTTTGCATTTTTTTAAAGAAATAAAACCGGATGTTCTTTTTTTGTTCCTATTTTTTCCCTTGGTCAAACATCAATAATCATTCATGTTTCATACTTTAGATTATTTTGTTTTAAAATATGTCATTTCTTTCTCTTTGTCAAGTTAACTCATAATGATTTGTCTTAATTTTGATTAACTTCCGTGTTGTTTTGCTTCTCCCTCTCGCTTTCCCTTTTATATTCCTACTTTTGGCTTACGTATGTCCTTTAAACTAATCTTACTAGAACTAGATATTATTATTTCCTTTCCTATTTTTTTTGGAGTAAAATTTTTTTCCCCATACTTTCAAGGTAATAAACTGGATTAGAATAATTTTGTTCTTACTTACACAGAAGTGTTTACCAGAAAATTGGTCAAAAATTGTAACAAACTGTTTTCTATTTCTTTTCTACTTATATGACTACACGTTTTATTCATGGTTAATTAAATGTATTTTGTTGTTGTTTTAAAACAAAGCAAATCATTGGAATTATATTCGATAAGTTTTTATCAATTCCAATGTTTTCAAAAAAAATATTTCAGTATTTGAGATCATGAGTCAATTGAAGCTAGACCACCATGAAAAACCTGGAAACACTGGACGGCCGTTTCATCCTATTGTGGGATTCCTCAGCAGTGCGTATCCACAATCCTACACATGGTACTCAAACCTAGAATCTATCAGTCTCGCACGCGAATGCTCAACCATTAAACCACTGAGCCGGTATCCGACGGTGTTGATATCTAACTTGAACTAATCCACGAAATTGAGCCACACATTCACCATTGTCATCAGTGAGTTACTATCTCACAACTGACTTAGTTGGACTCCACTTTTGATTAAGAAATGTCATAGAATCAAAAATTGTATTACTTCCTACTGTGAAGTTAAAAGAACAAGCGTTTAGCACTTTTTTATTTGAAATAAAAATGAAGAAAAAAGAAATTAAATTACTAACAAAACAATCTTTTTACATTCAAACTAATATCTCATAAAGGTTAATTAAATCAAGAAAAATTAGACAAGGTTAGATTACTTTGAGAAAAATGGTATCAGTGTAATTAAAGAAGTTCGTTGCTCGAAAGTAACTTTAATTATGATCTATAACTTTGAAATTACTTGTAATTTGTTAACAAAGTAGATAGGATAGCATGATCTTAAATTTAATAAATGTAAGTATAAGAAGTTTGTCAATATGTTCTGATTTGTAATTGGTCTAAAAAACTGGATTTACCTACACAATTATGTTCTTATAGGTTACTAAGTTTGAAAGCGGTTTTCAATCATATGGAGGGTTAGACGAGTATCACTAACGGTCATGGATTGTGACTTGACCATGTCACCGAATGACTGAATTAGGGAATTCAACTCTTTGATATGAAAGCAACAAGGTTGATGAGATTCTTTAAAGTCTTATGATCGGTCCCTGGAATGATTATGGGTGTGTATTGTATCTTACTGGAATGAATAATCTATTCAGTTTTCTCTGATTTTTAATGGTCGTCTAGCTAAAGTCAGTTTGAGAGATTCCCACGTTCACCATAGGCTTGCCGGCATAACTCAGCTTTATTGCATTTCACTCTGTTGCGGATATTCTGTATGACAATCAATTAGATAGCTATTATCACCATAATTCATAAAGATTAATAATTTTCAGGAGAGGATACGAAGTGGTTAGAACATTTAATTTCAACAAGCAAGAAATCACAAAAAAGAGATGAGTGAATTAGTGTACGTTAATAAGCAAATGTGTATATATATCCGAATGAGTAATTAAGAGCTCACGCAATTAATATTTCAGCCGATAAGAGACATAAATGCGTAGGTTGGTACACTCATTGCATTATGCATACTCTTTATACATGCATGAAGAAACGCACCAAAATATAGGTGAATTATTATAGACTAAAACGACACTATCTGTCAAATAGATGAGTTTAAGGGTTTAGTTAACTTGAACATATAAAAGCTTTTGTAAGGGTAAGGCTACTGTAATTTCTAACAATAAAATTTATAACAAAAGTCTATGATGGAAATTTTTGGATTCCTGTCGACTCCATCATTGTACTACATCAAACACATATTTTAAGATGCTTGAACTTTCCACCGAAAATTGCTGTATTTATATACATAAGCTGAAACCAACTAAACAATCATTTTCTCATTCTTAACTTAATTAAAGTAAACTTTTTAAATTATTGCAATTCCCCTTAAGTTACATAAGTCAAAAACCTATTGACAACACGATTGTACAACATGTAATTTACAATGAAATAAATAGATATCCATAAAGTTTTTGGTGATGCTCCATGAATAAAATTACCAAAAAAAAGATAATTCTTAACATACTAAAAATCAATATACTAACACTAATCAATAATAGAACGACCATTATTTATATTTATCACAAATACCATGATAATAATTATCACTGATATTGATAGTTTTCTTTTTTTTGAAGAAACAAAATTACTTATAATAATTGCCTATTTTTCGATATCGATATCCAATTTTGTTTGCTTGGATTTTTAGAAACCAATATTTATTATGTCTTATTTCTAGGATCATTTTTTCTTTTCTCTATTCAAGGACATAAAGTGACATATCTTATTAAAATAAATATAAAATTATGATGAGGCTTTAAGTGTATCATAAATGGTTACTTTTTCACTATAGCTATTTTGTTTCACACGACATACAGCTTCGCTGACATGCACAACAACAAATTGCCTCAATCATAATATAATCGATTTTAAAGTGGTCAGGATGAATACTATCTTATTTCTGTTGTTTATCGACATTTGAATGTTGCTTTGAATAGCAGTTAACAACTGATGAATCCTGAAAGGGAACAAAACATGAGTCCTACATTTCATCGCTAGTTCCTGTTCCAATCATAGTCAAGGTAAAACCATGTAATAAATAGCTGTTTACAAATAAATATTTCTTTATGAATCAAAAAGAAACGATAACTTTGGAAATGAAGGCACTATTCATTCACTGGTATTTATGATCAGCATATGGTACATTTTCTATGGATTGTTTATCATACTTCTTGGAGTCCTTTTTATTGGCAAGACCCAGAATATTCTTCGAAACAAGCCCAGAGAGGTCCTGAAAACACCGGGAATTATTTTATACAATCAGCATTGAATAAAAGTTTCTCAGAACTATCTATAAAGTGAATAGTTATGCGTCTTATTTCTGATTAGATGATCCCCTATTTTGCTACTTTGTTTGCTAAGTTTCCAAAACCTTCAAGAAGCCCAAGGTCACCTGACATGCTGTAAATACCCTGTATACAAACCAGCCTCGGAGTAAAGCGTTATTTCCACGTCTCGAGCTTTTTCTCTCGTGTTCAAGTTGTTGTATAGATTTAGCGTGGGGTTATTAGATCTTAGGAAACTGATTCAATCACTCAAACAAATTTGTCACTTTAGATTGCTGATTCTTGTTTAATTTATAGTTTACTTCAAGAGCAATCTATAGTGAGTAACAGTGGATAGAATCTTTGTTTTCAAAGTGCAAAAAATAATAATTTCAGGTACTAAATGCTGAAGTTTACTGAAACTGATTAGACACGCTGAATAAATCTCGTTCTTATTTGTTGCCATGACATCTGCCTAATTTAATTATACATGGATTGCCCGGTTATAACGTGAACTGAGCATATAATTACACAAATGGTTAATTGCCCTGTATTTAAACATCCATTACATTGAGTTGTTTTTGATCTCTTCTAACTTGTATTTATTCATCCAATAGTTCATAAAAATTCTTTTGATCACATCACGAGTAGTTATTGGATGTGTTGTGTATCTGCCAAAATATAGTTGACATTCAAATATCTGTTACTGCTATATGATCATATCTAGGTTTTATCCATTGATTGAAGCCTACATTATGTCATCCAGATTTCAAGTATTGTAGTCACATTTAAGTCTTATTAATTGTTGTACAGTCACTATTTAAGGAATGCATACCTGAATGAGTATTATATCTTTAATAAATGCTCTTTAACTTACTAATTCCGTGAAAAATGAAAATCGATAAAAGATTGGGAAACTGAGGGTAAGTTTCATTTATTACATAAATTACATCGAAAAAATACTATCGTATCTTTGAGCTAAAACATTTTAGAAATTACGATAATCTAAAAGATTGGTTATTATCTACTATTATATTTCGTTTCTTATCCTTATTTAATGAAAAACTAAAGACTAACTTGATAAACCTGATTAAATATTTTAAGTCATTCACATTTTCAGAAGGGGTATTGTGGAGATTTTAGAGATTCCAATAGTTGAAATCATGAGTCAATTGAAACTAGACCACCATGGAAAACCTGGAAACACTGGATGGCCGTTTCGTCCTAGTATGGGACTCATCGGCAGTGCTCATCCAAAATCCTGCCCCCCCGTGAGATTCGATATATCAGTTCTGCGCGCGCGAGCGCCTAACCATTAGACTACTGAGCCGGCATACGATGGCGTTAATGTCTAACTTCAACCAATCCACGAAATTGAGCAACACATCCACCATTGTCATCAATGGGCTACTATGTCACAACTGACCCGGTTGAATTCCGCTGTTCACTGCCTCCCTCTAGAATTTCAGGAAATCCCTCTTGAAGCCAGTCTGATAGATCTGGCGGGTCCTGGGTTCGAATCTTGCGGTGGGCGGGATCGTAGATGCGCACTGCTGAGGAGTTTCATCCACATCTGTTTAAAATTAAAGGTTTCATTCAGTGAATTCCAATTATCTAATAAAAACTTATTAAGTATAGATATGCTAAAAATCAATACTGTATAGTTTTCTCTATCAGTCATCCACTTTGATCTTTCAAAAAAATAACAAACAAATTGACCTTATTCTTGTTATATGTCACCTTACTTATTGACTGAAAAAAATGGAAGAAAAGAAGAGAGAAAACGGTTACAAAGGACTTTTTAACTTATCCGGATGAGAAAAAATAATCAATTGAACAGTGTAGCTAGAACTTAGTTTATCACATTCGGTCCTCATTAATTACTCATAATCTTTTATACATTGACTTCAAAATAAAAGCTACAGTTATATAATAAAGAACATGAAACAAACATTCAATATTTCATTATCATGAAAAGAATGAATATTTAAAATGTTTCTAAGGAACAAAATAATTTATTTAACTGAAATTCAACTCAACACAACTGTTTCTCAATGATATGATGTAATTGATCATCGAATGAAATATCAAGAGTTGTCTAGGGGAATAATTTTTCTTAAAAAATAATGACAATTTGGATAGATTTTAAGATTGTTTTTTATTTATTGGTAAATGGAATGTTCTTTTTCTTTTTTTGTTGAGAAAAGTATCGAGAAATTTCATGTTTATTTTGTCTAACTGAATATGATAGATTAACTACTTTCAAACTTAGCGGTTAGTGTTTTTTTAGCGGTTTAGTTTTCTACAAAATGGGGTCGCTCACCTCATGCCCATCCCTCCTCCTTTATCCGGGCTTGGAATTGGCAGTAGCCCCAGAGGGGCTTTTGGAGGAGTTACCTTTAAACCGTCATGTTATAATATTATGTAGATTAGATTGTGGTTTAAACAAAATTCAATTCATTGTGTATGCAACATAAAACACTCATTCTTATTAGGTAATTTAAAAAACAAACAAAAATAACTTGGACGAGAACTTGATGACTTGTTTGTATAAAAAAGGCTTAAGTATTTTATTGTAAATACAATCACTAGCAAGGTGAAATCTTGCCTTAATTATAAATAAAGTGTTGTAATTTTTATCTTTTATTCCGTTTTTTGAAAACTTTACTAGCAAGCACAAGATAATTATCGGTGAGGGGTTGTAAAGATTGTTGGATTACATTAAAATCATGAATTGACCTAAGTTAGACTGTCGCTCAAAAACTAGTGACTAGCTTCGGGAAGAAGTTTCTGGAGTTCTAGTAAGGGGTGTGACCAATAGAGCTAAATCGTGTCAGATATGATGCACTTATTCACCGAAGACAGTAGAAGATGGTCGCGCAATGTTGTGGATTGATTGGAAATACACATTAACTTTGTTGGATACCTACTTAGTGGTTTACAGGTTAAGTATCCGTGCACAAGGTTTAGAGTCCCGAAATGGATTTTTGCGTGCGAGGTAGTGGATGCGCACTGTTAAGTAGTCCCATACTAGGAAGACAAGGCTGTCCAGTGTTTCCATGTTTTCATTGGTGGTCTAACATCAATCGGTTCATGATTTAAATGATTTCAATTCACACAACTTGTCACTGAAAACTACTTCGATATGGTTTCCGGAACAGATTTTTTTCTGTCTAGTAAGAAACATTCAACCTAAATTTATACGTCATCATTCATATATATAGAGTGTTGTATTCTGTTATTCACTCACCTTAGTATACTCAACCATGCAAAAGTTTAAAACATAACAAAATTAGATCAACTTTTATATGTTTAAAAATATCAGAGCTAATTTTCTGGATTTTTCGATGACTGACTTTTTGACTATGAAACTTTTCAGTGTCATCTTAATACAAATTGTTTATATTAAGTTATCTAATATCATTTCAATAATAATTGACTTAGATTGTTTTAAAAACAATACGCTATACTACATTTCTTAAGTTAAATTTCAGATTTGTTGAAGAATACCCTGCAGTTTCTAGTTCATCTAGCCGTAGAAAAATCAAAGAACTGCTTCTATTTAGAGTACTGTTTCCATAAAATACATGCTTAAAGGTCACTATATAAATCTTATTTAATTAGTTAACCTAAAGAAGAACGTTCACTGTCCTGGTGAACAATCGTAACCAGTGGAATTCAGTTAGATTAGGTGTAGAAAAGTTAGCATTAGTGGCAGTGATTATTAACTTTGTACCACCACAAACTAACGCTGTACATGTAAATTATCGAAGCTCAAATTAAAGGTCTCGGCTTTCAATGGTCCACATAAAGCTTGAAGACCTCGAGTTAGATCGACGATTAGATTTTAGCCATACATTGTTGAATCACATACTTTGACAAAATAGTTGATCTGTTTTACCAGGTCCTTGATAATACATGTAAGCTGAAGCATTGCCAGTAAATAATCGTATTGTGACACAATTATCTACATTTTTTACTTGACTCATCTGGCGACATAGCTCAACTGTCAGTTATTTTCACTGGTAATATCTGTCCCACTTCCTAATTCATTGACTCCACAAGTCAGAATTCTTATTAGAAGTTCAGAAAATGTATTTTCCAGCTATTCAGTTAACAAATTAGTGATTAGTTATTCAATTTTATCTTGTATAGAATTCTAGGCAGATACTAAAGATGACTAATTAAGATGAAACACCTTTGTAGTTATTCCTAGTTTAAAATAGTTTGAAAATTCAAGTGGAAATCACTTTCTGATTTTTAATATTTATTTGATAAGGCAACGAAGCTGTTCACTAAATAACTTTTCAAGTTTTATACTTAGTGTTATGACTTTAAGTCCGGCTTTCTATCGCGTGATTTATCCACCAATCAAAATACGACTTATACGAATCTTCACACTATGCCAAGCAATGATGTTCGACCGGTATGAGCAGTCTAGCGTCGTTATTGGTTCTATGTCCTCCTAGCCCGTCCACTTGAGTCCAGAACACAATACCAGCTTCTGCAATATGAATCGAATCGTTTACTTCAAACATACTCGGTTTATATATCAATCAGACAGACTACAACGTACCATAAAATAGAAAATAACATGTGTACACAAATAAGCCAAAAAGTGGCTGTGAACTCGGGAGACAGTAATTAATAGACTGAACATAGCTTAAGAACCGTAAATCGTATAATAATAAATTATAAGTCAAAATAAAGCTTATAATAAGAGGAATATAAATATACATAATCTAATTGTTGAATAGTTATACAATAAGAATATTTATAGAATATTAGTCCATTAATGGTCCTCGAAAGTTACCCGTAATTTAATCTTTGTTCGGATATAACACTTAGTTTAATGTAGATATTGTTCTTAGATAGTACATTTGTTATGTCATAATAATGTCAGAAACTTGATTACATATAAACAGATTAACAAAAGTATACGTTATGGCCATCAAGGTCTTTAACCTCTCTGAATAATGATAGATCAAATGTATAACTAAATACTACGATGACAATATCAATACCTACTTTTAAGAAATAAATAGTTTCTTCGGCAGCTTAACCTAAATTCATACAGTGTATTTTATTAAAATTTGTTTTCCTTTCTTTGTCATTATCCATACGATTAAAAAGAGTATAAATGAAATTCATCCGTTTATTGTATAGAGATAACATTTTACCTATACTATCGATTTTCTTTCAAAAAAGTAGGTATTCCTGAAAGTAAGAATTAGAAATTCACTTTGACTTAATCCTAAGGTCAGATTATAAACTTTTCTATTTTATTTCACTCTTCCTGTTAGTAGAACAATGTGAATAGAAATATAGAAACTCATCTCATCAAAACAATCTAGAGCAAATGTTAAGCGTATCGTATTGTTTTGTTTACTTACATCTTTTATTATTTGCTTTTTATTATTAGTTTTTTGACGATTGATTATAAATGTTGATTAAGTAGGTCGATATGTTTGTTACAAGAACATTCATATAGATTGATTAGGGTTATTATTATTATTAATGTCCTATCCTTACTTAAACACAAAAGAAAGGATTAAAAATCTACCAGTACTTAGTTTATGATCTAATCCTGTCATTAAATAAACAAAATTTCATCCAAAATCTTTGTTGACCAATTACAATGCAGTAAAACAAGGTCAATATAATCCACTGTGAGTTGATGGGTTTATGAAACAACCGGTGATTATTGTTTTGTCATATTTCATTGAAGTTTATGAATACGAGGTTTATAAACACTGATTTTACACATAGAATCACTAAAAATCAAGAAACAGTAGGCTGCCATTTGTCCTTGATTTGATTATTCAAAAGAGTATGATTATAACCTCATTAGGAATTGTCTTAACATTATGAATGAATAATAATGATCCTAGACGACCTGTTTTGTAAATAACAATCGTTTTCAAAACTGATGATCTTGACAAATTTCTTTAATCATTCTGGACTCGCTTCAAGATGAATTCATCAAGATCATGCTAAGAATGATCTATGAAGCTAGAGTACTCTAGGAGTAAAATATATTGTACAAGGTGCTGAATAATGTTTATGTGTTTATCTAAAATTGTTTAATTCATTTAATTGTGTAATTTACAGAAGTTATTTTTAAAAAAAATGGGAATTGACTAATAAGTTAACTCTCTAACCGTTGGATATCTGCTTTTTTTCACCACCACTACAACATATAAATGCGTTTGAAACATCCAGTTCATACTAATAAATTATATTTTTTTATGTTTATATTATTGTTGACTTTGTCTTGTTTGTTTATTTGAAGTTGTTTTTCTCAAATGGATTACAGTGTATCAACTAAACTTAATCGATTAAAACAAAAAAAACCCGTCAGATTAAATGTTATTTTTATCAATTAATTTTACTGGTGGGATATTTTAATCATGTGATGTTTTCTTTAAGGGCACTAAAATATCTTATTCCAGATGAAATGATTCAGCTTATACAATATATGACTGAAAATTCTTTAGTTCACATATTGTTATTGCATTTATGACGCCTAAATTAGATGCTTCCAATAAACGATAGTTTTGCATAAATTGAGATACTTTGATTTGATAAACAAACAATGTCTACTACTATAATTAGAATTATCAGGGGTAGATTTCGGGAAACAGTTAACAATATTTTTACACTAGATGTTCATTGATTCAGTCAGTCAGTCAGTCAGTCAGTCAGTCAGTAACAACGCAGAACTTCGTACGTACGCACATCAGTTCGAGTTGCCATACCACATTAGCACAGAGATGCAGTTGTCGATTCAAATCCCGTAGTGGTAGAGGTAGCAAGAGTATAAGCAGTAATCGGGAAGATTAGTGTTTGGAGATGTTATTTAAAGAGTATAATCCAGTGAAATAAATTTAAGAAGAGAAAAAAGGGACAAGGAGGAATCAGGAGATTAGAATTTGGGAGAACACAAAGAGTGTATGCACCTGCGCCATTGCAAACGATTTTGAGCCATGTCATTCAGGGTCTCTAACCATCGGTTGCTATCATCTCGTGGTCCCCAACCAGGTAGTCTACACCTACCAACATGGCTCAGTCCACTTGTCAGTGACTTCATGGACTTGTGCCATGTTTTGGTTTGGCCGCCTCTAGCTTTCTTCCAACCTACTCCTATACCACTGAACATAGCACGTCGAGGCAGTCGGTCGTTGGGCATACGTAACACGAGTCCCAGCCATCTCAACTGATGAAGTTTCACTACTTCATCAATTTATTTGCCATCCTTACCTAGTACCCGTTTCCTAACAACTGCATTACTTACTCGATGGTCCCATGATATACGAGCAATGTATCGAAGACACCTATGATCGAATACTAGTAACCTACGAATATCCTCTACTCTTACCGGCCATGTTTCACTGCCATAAAGTAGGACGGAACGAACTGCTGCGCAGTAAACACGTCCTTTGGTTGATAGACGGATATCTCGCCTACGCCATAAATGACGCAAGTTGGCAAAAGCTAGTCGAGCCTTTTGTATCCGTGCTGAGATTTCGTCATTGATTGCCTAAATCCTGAGGAATTGAATAGTAAATAATTTTAAAATGAGTAAGTGACAAACATTAGAGATGTTACCTCAGCTAGCTTATATACTTTAGGCTTTTTCTACAAAATTACGTACTGGCGATAATGAGATTTGCTAACTCCAGTTATATATTTTAATTTAATGAATAATCATCGCCTTATTCTGTACCGAATGTCTGATTGTAGCAAAATATCCTGATCATAAAATATAGAATAGTGTAATAAATCTTGTTTATTTATTCACCTGACTGGTGAATATTCATCACAATATAGATTTGAAAATGCATCTCGATGGCGATTAACTAGAATTTGTCTTGATCAAATCACGCTGTTGACTAGTTTTATTCGTAAGACATGCCATTTTCATAGCACAAGCTGTGAGATGCATAGGTTCCAATATGATCAATTCGCATTTCTTCAATGTGTAAATGTAGATGAATATGTTCTAACCACCGTAGTGGTTCAGCTCAATGTGTTCATAAACTATCTTTGCAATAGGTTGTAAGCTTATCATAAAAAGGGCTTTATTATATGCGGTTCACATACCTAACTAGTCAGTGAAAACGAAGAATAGGAAGATGTTTCTAAATATTTGTACAGTAAAATCTAGGTAATTCAAAAGTGTAAGTACATTATCGATGTGAGGATAACTACATATGTAGAACAGTAAAATGAATTTCAATGATGATAACCGAGAATGTAAGGTTGGTTCTACGCTTTACATTACCTGTCATTAAATGAACTCATGAATTCGAACCAACCTAATAGAAAACTTTTGAAACTAGTCAGTAGGTTATAAGGATTATAAGTTTATTTGTTGAAGCTAATGCTATCAAATATACTTCACATAACTCGGATCTAAAATCATTTCTATCCATTACATACTATAAAATTTAAGTGCTTTATTCAACATTTGATCTAAAATATTATAGTTTATAACTGCTATTATAATTATCATAATTTCAATCAGAATAATTCATTTTACTCATTTACTAAGTTTATCTAATGAACTTTCGATAAGAATGCTTAATTATATCTTCTTTGATGTATGAATTGTTTTCTTTTTGGTTGAAGTCCTAGCTATACATCTTCATCTATGTTTAACAACTGTCTCTAATTCATTTGAAATTTTCTTTTTGTTTTTTTTTGTAATTGAATGTTTCGGCTTTTACAACATCAAAGAAAAAATCTAATTCAAGATTTTAAAATGGTAATCATGTTTCTTATAATGTAATATAATGTACAAATTTGTTTTATTTCTATGTATAGTTAATGAGAAAACAGTGATGAGTGATAATTATTGAAACAGATTTTATCAAAGAAATTCGGACAATGTTTTCTAAGAAAATTTTTTTTTGAAAACATTTTCTCTCATATATGTGAGAAATCAATTTTCCGAAAGTATATAGATAAATAATTACATTCATTTAGTGTTGTTTGCTTGTATCTATCCATTGTTGTTTCGGACTGAAATTGATCAGTCTCTTATTGGTTTGGGTACATACTGTGTAGATTGCCTCGATATTGCCTTAAGTCACAAGCGTTTTTAAGCAAAGATGGATGCACATATCCCAATAAGAGACTGATCAATTGCAGTTTTTAAAAAAACAATGGGAAGATACAAACAAACAATACCAAGTGAATTTAAACTTCACCTCATTGCACAAACAGATGGCTATCAGGACTTAATAGCTAAGTGGATAACTCCGATGGCGTTTGAAGCGAACGGTACTAGGTTCGAATCTCAGAGTGAACATCAACTCTGAGATGCAGGTACATCCATCTGACGAGTCCCGAATAGGATGGAACGCGCGGCCTGGATTCTAATGCTAGCCACTATCCATCTTTGTTTATAAATAATTACGTTTTATTTGTGTGTTGATTGATATTTTAATTGAATGGTTTACCTATATGTTGAAATTTATTCAATACTTCAATGTTTTATAAAATTACATTCTATGTGAATTGAAGTTTACTGTCAGAAAATAGTTTAATAACAACTGTTAAGTTTTTTTGTTGATATTCTATATTTTACTTACTCCTTACTGAATTGGACATAACATTAATTTCATTCTTAAAATGTCATTATGATGAAAGTAGAATTCATGTCCTTATTGTTGATTTATATTACTGTTATAAGAGACTTGATAACTATGCTTGTATCCTTAGCTTCAAAGCCCATTGTTTTATCTTTAAAGCCAATGATATCATTCGTTTACTTAAACGGAATTAAATGATGAAGAGTTTCTACCTTTAACAAAGTCACTGAAAATAGATTACTTATTATCTCTACTACTGCTACATTTTTACTGTGAGAAACATTCTTTTCTTGAAGAATCTATTTAAGTATAGTAGCAACAAATAAAACAATTAGGTTGTAAGTAAAAGTTTATAAGCCAATTGTACAGTTAGAAATAAACAGTTAATTTGATTCAAGTGACTTATGTTTTTTTAAAGTTTAAAATAGCTACCTTTTTGTATGTGAATGGTCTATCAATGCAAATTTCTGCAACCCATAATTGGAGATTTTGGAAGACATTATTCTTTCTGCGAGTTCTTCTGTAGAATCAAAGATACCACAAATATTTTAACTCCCTTACCATTAGTCCCTTAATATTTCTTGAATTACATCGATCAACTTACAATTTAGTTAATGATCTGAGTAATGCAACATCTCGGGCACTATGTTATAGTGTTGGGCCGTTGAAGATAGCTACCAGGAGACCATGAACTCTAGTTCTCTGACAGATAGCGCTATTCAACACAAAGTACCAGGAATCTTCAAGGAATTGATCCTCGCTGATGTGCTCAAATCCAGGTCATTCAGCTTACATTGTGAGACGTTACTAGTGAGTCAAAATGGGTCGAAATGGTAACGTCTTAACATCAATTCCTTTAAGAATACAAACACCCCCTGTTGATGCATGCCGACTAATTCAGAACATAGGTCTAGGCAATCCTGATTACTATCTTTAACCACCTAACAAGTAATAATATATTTTAAAATTTTCCTAATCTTCCGTGTTTTATACACTATATTAATTTTTCTCCATTTCATAGAAACAGACTATGAGGAACCAGAAAGTCATATTGTTCGACATAAACCTGTTGGTATTAAAACATTGTTAAGGAAAACAAGATTCTCAAGAAAAGAATTACAAATTATGTATCAAGGATTTAAACAAGTAAAATTCTTTTTTACATTGATTACTAATTATCTGAGATCTCACAAATTTTTTACTTTTCAAACTATTATGTTAATTAAATTTGAAACCATAAGTTCTGGTGAAAAGCCATGGCCAGTGGAGTTCAACTAGGTCTGTTCTGAGATAGTAACTCACTGATGACAATGGTGGACGGTGGCGTATATTCTTGGATGGGTTGAAGTTAGACATTAACACCGTTGGATACCGGCTCAGTGGTCTAGAGGTTAAGCATTCGCGTGCGAGACTGATAGGTTCTGGGTTCGAATCCCACGTGTCGGGATCGTGGGTCCGCTCTGCTTAAGAGTCTCACAGTGGGACGAAACGGTCATTCAGGGCTTCCAGGTTTTCCATGGTGGTCTAGCTTCAATTGACTCTTGAATTCAATTATTAAATTAAAACATGTATTCACTTTCATATGTTACAAAGAAAAAGAATCAACTGATAAACATGAATTATGCATTAGATGATGAGATTTACTTCATATTTATTTCTGTAAAGAATTACAATTTCAGTTAGGGAAAATAATCATGATGCAACTAATGGTAATATTCCTTTAATAAACTAATAAGTAGAAAATTTTATTATTAATTGTCTACTTATTGGTTAATTTATCTCAAATTAGTAAGTTAAACCTTAGCATTGATACTTACAAACTCATCATAATAATGAAGGCAGGTAAAATTCAATTCATGTTAATGATGTCATATGAGCTTGACAGGAATCTATTTTAACAGATTGTATATAGAAGTTTAGCTATAAAAGTACTAAACAAACCTCATAATCAACAATAATTTTTCTTACTAAATTGAATATGAAATCACTTTCAAAGAATTATCAGTGGTCAAAATACTCTATTTATTCAAGGAGTGAAACACTTCATTCAATCTCAACTAAAAATACTGTTATATTCAATAATAGAAGCATTAAGAGCTTCACATCAAAGTATTCACAATATTTCATTTAGTCTGCTTGAATAATATTCAAATTAGGAAAGAATAATGGAGAAACAATCAATTTTCCATAAATAAAAACGATTAACAAAATTGGTAGAACTTAGTACCAATCAGTGTTCATTGATGATAATGTTAAATGAACAACTTTCTATCTCTTATATACAATCTACATAATTTCATTCTAGAACTCAACTAACTCAATTACTGAGAAAGTTGAAAACTAATATCGTTTCATGACAAAAAAGATAAGCCGTTTGACGGCAGTATATATATAAATGGATTCATAAAAATCAACTTGAACATGAAAAAAAAACGTTTCCACTGATAAATTTGTTAATCTCTTGACTTTTAATAAGTCAGCTTTTTTGTAATCCTTGTTTTATTTCTAAATATAACTAATATAAACTGTTATAACTTGTGAACTATATGCCCTGTTAATGTATAACGTAACGATACCGCCAATTAGAGAGCAGTGACTTATCGATCGGGTCAATGACGCGTAAACCCGTAAGAGCAGTCTAGAGTCCTTATTGGCTGTGCTTCGTGCCTAGCCCAGCCAGTTAAGTCCAGAACACAGATCTCAACCTCTAAAAATGAATCATTTATTTCAAACATACTGAGTTTATATACCAGCCAAACAGACCACATCGTACCACAAAATATGAAACAACATTTGTACAAGCATTAGTCAAATGTGGTTATGAATGAGGGAGGTAGTAAATAATAGACAGGGCATAATTCAAGAATGGTAGATCGTATAGTAATAGTTCATAGGTCAAAATAAAGCTCACAATAAGAGGGACATGAATATGAATAGTTTAGTTACATAACATTTATACGATAAAAATGTACTCATATTATTTGTCCATAAATAGACCCCAAAAATTACCATTTATTATTCTTATCGGGACATAACATAAACCGGTAAACATAACAATAAATGCAACTTTTAATTTTATGAAATAAAAAGAGTAGAATATAAGTGAATACGAAACCATATCAACTTACTTAGTTGATTGAATAAAAAGTAAATATAATTAATAAAAAAGGGAATTTCAGTAGTTGAAATCATGAGTTAATTAAAGCCCGTCCATCATGAGAAAAGTGAATTCTCTACTTTTTCATTCTTATGATAGGTTTACTGAGTAATTAAGGTGAATAATGATTGTCAATGTTATTAATTGTTAGGAAAGGTTAATACGTAGAATGTGAACAGATTTCAAAAGCACAATATCCCAATATGTTTCAAGACGGATCTCTTATGTTTCATCATAACAACTAATTTTGAAGAACGACGAACAGTCGATAGGGAATTTTGCTACATTTTATTCTAGTTAACAGTGTATTTTGAAAGTGTCAATAATTGGATAAGTTATGAACTTATCAGACAAATAGCGTAAAGAAATATCTCTAGTTTAATTAATTTTTTTTTGCCAGCTTTTTTAGAAAAAAAACATATGTGAGTTGGTTTATTCACGTTTGAACTGAAATCTTTTCTGAAACTGATGCTCATTTCATATCGTTCACTTAAAACCACAACATTTGAGTCTACTCAAACTATTTAATGAAAGTTTTCTGAACAGAGATCGCTTGATATACCATCTAATATATGGTAATCAAATGCGTTTATTACTCTTATAGATTAGAAATAATCATTTACTTTTCATTTGAACAAAATAAAGCCATCAATAAAAGACTTAATTATCCACGGTAAATATTCAAGCTCACAACCCCAAGACATCTTTCGTTGACATTTATAATCATTTCAAATGTACACAGTAATTTGTAATAGTTTTACAAGCTAACGAAAGATAGAAATAAATGAAAAAAAATCAATTCTCAAATTATCAGATTGACTGAAACATTAGGAGTGTAATTTCACAGTGTTTATCGAAACATGGAAGACAAGGTATCCATCGAAGGGATCTCTTCAGTGAAATTATTATTCAACTGCACATCTGTATATATGTGTATAAGCTTTCTGCTCGAACACTATAGACGGGATTAACAACTCTAAGTTCTGCTGGTCATGATTTTTTTTATTTTCCCACTTTTATTTGACTTTTTCATGGATATATGTTAAAGACAACACTCTCATCATCTGAATTTTCAGGAACCGACCTCCCATTAGGAGATTCTCTTATTAAATTAGAATACGCAGATATTATAGCTCTATTTGGTGAAGACGCTGACAAAATGTAATGTCTTCTAACCTCTTTACTCAACAATTCAAGCATATCTAGGATACGTTTTTTGCCTTCTAAATGCCAAATTTCGCTTCAAAACTGGTGTCCAACAGCTTCTGAATTAATGATAGATGGTGAAAAATTTGAGTAGGTCCATCAATTCACTTGTGTTGGTGTCTCACGAAATCTGTAAATGGATTCGGAAAACTTGTCTAGCTTTTGTCAATTTATGTCACTTGTGGCATAAGTGAGATACCCATCTGCCAAATAAAAAACGACTCTACTGCTCTGCAGTTCGTCCACTCGATTTTGTGTCTGTGAAACATGCCTTTCATATTCATAGATTACTAGGATTCAATCATGGGTATCTTTGATCCATTGCTCATATCTGTTGGGACCATCAAGTTGGCAATTTTGAGGTTAATGGCGGAGTACTAGGTAAGTTTGGCAAATCTACTGACGCGGTAGTGAATCTTTGTCAACCGTGATAACTTGAACACTTATTACACTCGCCCATCTACCGACCAACTCTACATGCTGTGATATCTGATGTAGTAACAGGTTGGAATACAATTAATAATGGTACAACGAAGACATGAGGCCAATCCATAAAGACACTGAATGTTGAACTCAGTCATATAAGTAAGTGGAGACTACCTGCTCGAGGTTTACGTGATTATCGTAACAAATGGTTTGAGGCTTTAAGTGGCATAGTCCTAAATCGATCATAATTGGAAAGGTGCATTCACCCTTAGTCTTCTCTTAGGTCTCACATTTCTGAATTCCCTATGAAATTTCTTATTTCACAAATTTATATTTTCTTGTCTCATTATATCTTCAATGCCTAATGTTTTCTATTACAACTAATACTGATAGTTCCTCTACAATGATAGGGTTTGCTTTGAGAATTTCATCTCATTGTATTAATGGAGCGTAGAAAACTGAACTGATGTACATAGGTACTACGTTTTATGTTGAGTATGATTGACTGATTGATTAATAAAAACCTAGTTAGAATATTACCTATTTTAGTGAAATTTCTATTCATAAAGTTAATTATTAAATGTGACGAAGTTTTCTATTATGTCAATCATTTGAAAAATGATAAAAGTGACTGTCATGAGTGACTTTAAACTTATAAAGAAGATTGGTAGAACTGTATTGTATTGTATTCATTATATCCTGTTTAGAGTCTTTCAAACAATTTGTTTATAAAGAAAATTAAAAATATTTTCAACATTTTAAGGGGATTTTTAAAATTAGTTATTTTCTTCTTCCCCTTTTTTTGGTATTTTTAGGAATGTCCAGCTGGTACACTTAATGAAGATTCATTTAAAGATATCTACTGTAAATTTTTCCCTCAAGGAGGTAAGTAATAGTTACATATTTTAAAGATGATAATGATGTATAATTGTACAACGGTTTGTTCATTGTTTTTTTCAAATGAACCTAATGGAATCTAACCAACTAATTTCAACAACAGGATGTGATTTTTTGATAAGCTATAGAGAAAAAAAAACAGTTGCCTTAATTGTAGCATCTTAAAACTGAAGTACACTGTCCGTACATTCATTTGAAAATGTTATGTAGATGACAGTTTAATTTTCATGTATCTATTTGTTTGTTTCATTTTTTCTGATGAAATGAATCAAACTAGAATAATTCAAATAACTTATCGCGGAATAATTTAACTTGACCTTATTAAACAATATGTAATATATTATGATCGAAACCCCAGTGTTAAAATGTAGTGTCTAGTACTATGTCAAGCCCAAATATTTTATTCTAGCTTTCAGATAGATCTATTTATTCACTCCCCTTGACTCATATTTTGATCTTGCCAATTATGTGCTTATTAACCTTGACTTTTTATATGAGAGTATGTGTGTATTGCTTACCCTGTTCATCACTTACCTTCGGCTTATTTTTGTCTGGCTGTAAATATTGAGTCAAGCTTCATCGAACAGAGTTGGGATGTTTGCCTTTTCCGACCTGCTTCTACGCTTCGTTTTCTCACTTCTCATTCACAATGTTTATCTGAACAAATGAGTGCCTAAAATAAATTCATCAAACACAATCCCTTGTTTAGCTCCTTATTACAGCCGTCAAATAAACAGGGTTAACCTAAGTAATTTATCAAGCTAAATGGAAGATTTATTTCCATATTTAATTAATTCATTCTTTGAAATTGGAATCAGACAAACGGGTCACCAAAAAAGTCTTAATTTTGACTGATAATCTGGACTTACTTCCTTCTACATGAAAATGGACGTAAAATGCGACTGTGCTTAAGTATTCTGGAAGAACAGACGAATAAATTTTAATTTTATATGATCTATAAGAGTATTCTAAGGTAATAAAATGTTGAAATTCATTTTAAATGTTAACGATTGACACTACTATTGTCTGTGAAAATACATAAATTGTTGATTTCTAGCTAATTTCTTTGGTCATTTATCATTTTATTGAACATCACTTTTATATCACACCTAAAAGTCATTCAGTATTATTAGGTTATGCTTTGCTGGATAGGGTCGATTCGTAAGATGGTGGTTGGAGGTAGTCAACAGGAAACCGTGGACCTGGGTTTGGTGCTACTTGGCACTCGTCATCAAGGTGTACCTGTAATCCTGGGGGAACTGGTGCTCCCTGGCGGATTCGATCCCATGTCACCGAGCTTCATAATCAGAGACGTTACCACTGAGCTATCCGGGCCGCGACCGATCTCCTGTAGTGCATGCAATATCGAGTCACCCAGACTGGTGGCCACATTGGAACTTGGTCGATAGCATTCGATCTGCACTAAGAAGGACTTGACACACATGACAGTGATCACCACCCAGTGGTCAATCAATTATGAGGGTCGATTTGTAGTTAAGTTTATCAATTTGTGCTAGTTGATAAATGATGATATATATTAAGTGAAATCAAACAATATAATTAATTAGGTAAACACTACATATTAATAAAACAGTTTCACTTCTATCGATTATCAAATTTTCATGTTAAAGTCAAACTAATATTGACACTGAATCTTATTTATTACTTTACCTTATCATATTTATTACATAACATAATGAAATGTGTTCAGATTGAATAAAAGTAATAAACAAAATCATTTTTAATTGATTAAATAATTATCAACCCACATATTATGGTACAATTTTTAGTGTATAATGCATAAATCATCAGTTCAGTATTTATTCAATTGGACTAGATTAAACGATACTAATTTTTGTTGCAAATAAATTACTTTAGAGTATAACTCTGATAAAATCACCCTTCAAATGTGTAATAAAAATTCAATACTTTCCATTTGTAATTACATTTAAATAAATTATTCAGATGATAAACTTATCAAGTAATTAAGCAAAGATGGAGAGTGGCTAGCAGTGGAATCCAAGACGCGCGTTTCGTCCAACTGACGAGTCCCAATTAGAACGAAACGCGCGTCCTGGATTCCACTGCTAGCCACTCTCCTTCTTTGTTTAAAAAGCTTGTGAATTAAGGCAATATCGAGGTATCCGCACAGGATGCACATATGTCAACAAGAAAGTGATCAATTGTAGACCTAAATAACAATGGGGAGATACAAGTAAAACAACATCAAGTGAATTTATCAAGTAGTTGATTTTATTTAAAAAAGAAAGGTTTAGTGATTAAAAGATATTTGCTTTACGGTAGAGTTCATATAAATAACCTCTGATTATTTATCAGGTTAAACACCTATTTGAATTACAGTCATTATGTCTTACATCTTAGTCTTAATTAAAGTAATTAATAAATCAATGTACTTTTTCTACATTAAAATATTTAACTTATGTGAATAGTCTACAGTGAACTTTTTATTCATTTGTTTTAATCAATTATAGTGTATTTGTGTAAAAATTAATGACATTTAATTCACAGTTTTATTTCATAAAATAATTTACTTTTAAAGTTTGATAAATACTCATTCACAGAATGGGGTTTGTGGAGATTGTAGTAATTATAATAGTTGAATTCATGAATCGATGTAAGCTAGACCACCATGGAAAACATGGGAACACTGGATGGCCATTTGGTACTAGTGTGGGATTCCTCAGAGTTCTCGTTGATCGAATTCTCGAGCATTGATCTCCTACCAAGAGGTCCAATCATCTACTTAGAATACGCAGATGACATGACCCTGTTTGGTGAAGATGCTGATAAAATTCAGAGTCTTTTGGTATCACTGAGCAACAATGCCGAGATATTTGAGATGAGTTTCTCCTCCTTTAAATGCACGTTTTTGCTTCAAAACTGGTCTATGTCAACACCTGAACTAAGGATAGGGAGTGGAGCAGTCGGACGCATCGAAAACGTCACTTTTCTCAGAGGTCCGATCAGCCCCAATGGGTCGGTGTCCGACGAAATCTCTACACGGGTTCAAAAAGCTCGTTTGGCTTTTGACAACTTACGTCACCTATTGAGAAGGCAAGATATCTATCTCTCAATTGTGGGACAAGTATAATGAGCAGCGATTCGTCCTTTTTCACTTTACGGCTGCGAAATGTGATCATTAAGAGTAGAAGATACTTGTAAGCTAGTATTTGACCACATATGCCTCAGAAATATTGCTTACATCACCCGAGAACATCGGGTAAGTAATAGTGTTGTTATATTCAGGATATTAGGGTATGATGGTAAATGAGTTGATTAGGCTGTGAATTTTCATCGACTGACATGATTCGGCCATGTGTTACGTATGACTGAACACCGATTACCACGACATGCAATCCTAACCGGTGTTGGAGATAGTTGGAAGAAAGTTAGGGACGACCAAACCAGAACGTGGCATCAGTCCTTGAAGTCACTAACTTCTAGTCTGAGCCATGTTGGTAGACGCAGACTATTTGGTTGGGGTTCGCGTGACTATCGTAATCAATGGTTGGACACTCTGAGTGATATGGCTCAGAATTGATCACAATGGTGTAGGTGTATACACTCTTTATCTTCCTTTAAACTATGAGATTAAAATCCATTCATACCTTTCTTTCTACGAACTAATTCTTTCCTCCTGTACTATATCCTTATTGCAATCTCTCATTTATATATTACCACGACTGAATTAGCTACTGTTATGAATCCGGTGTTCATCTTGTTGTGTTAATGAGGTATGGCAACTTGGACCGATGCATATATGTGCCTGGTCCTATGTTGTAGCCGACTGACTGACTAGCCCCATCAGTGCGCATCCACGACCCCGTTCGCGGGATTCGAATCCAGGACCTTAGATCTCGCATGCAAACGATTAACCTCTAGTCTATTGAGCTGGCTGGCATCTAACGGTGTTAATGTCTAACTTCCATCAATCTATGAATGGCTGGGTAACCAGTGATTCCAGGCTTTTCATGATAATCTAGCTTACATCAACACATGAATTCAACTATTAAAATAAATTATTCAACAAAAAGCCCTTGAATAGAAACATATTCATTCACAAATGTGTATTCGAATGTTGTGCCAACAAATGTTTTATAAATACTTAGTTTATAAAGACAAAAACTTAGGGGGATTGTAATGTGCAATAATTTATTGTTTAACTGAAAATACACCACTAATCCACTGAAACTATCTAATTAATTCAACGTTACAAGTTACTGATATAATTCGTTAATGAAATAAATTTATTTTTTAAAAAATTCTATGAATGAATCGATCTCCATTTTTATTTTTGGAAAGAAAAAAAAATAAAATGCAAAGAAACAAATTTGAATAAAACAAAACAACAACTTTAATGTACTTCCACTTGTCTTTCAATAAATATGCTTGTGTATATATTTAAACTCAATTAGAAATGGACAAATTTGATTTATGCTTGTATATAATGGATATATTGATTACTCGTGTCCAGAACATATTTTTTTTGAGAAAATTTCCGAATGTATTGTACTAAGATAGACTGTGAGAATAATATATAATCAACTAGTATTTAGCATTGATATAAGTAGAATATACTATGAATTATATAAATGTAATATAATTTTACATGATTATTTGGTTTTATTTACTTTTATGGATGAAACCTTTCATTTGTTAAGAATCATTAATGAATATAGGTGTTTGTATGAGAACAAATGACGATGTAGATGGCTATACCTTATAGATTTTCAGTAAAATTCTAAAAGGTCAGTATCAGTTCAGCTAATGCATTGTACTGATTTGACGTCATGCTAGTAGTTATAAAAAACTTGTATAGGATTTGAATACAACCATTACTGATCTATCCTTATAAAACATAATTACCGCGGACTGAAAATGTTTAAGAATACTTCCATCATATTTCTTGCTCCTGGTAGTAAACACTGTTATCATTGTTGAGTCTTGTTCTCTTATGTTTATGCATTTAGCAAACGTGGTTAGGTGGTTAGGAATCTCTTAACATATGACTTCATAGTGAATTTGATCTAGACCACTGTCCGTGAAAAAGATCAATGAAACCATTTATCATATGCGTCGTGATCTCTCAAATTATTCATATAATGAATATGAAATTACTATCTTTGTTGTTGAATACTTGAAAATAGTCATCAGATAGAAAACGAATGAAAATTATAGTTGTTGAATATCAAAATTAATTACATAACAAGAGTCGTAGTGTAATTCTACTCTTTTATAGGACACATTATACATTTATGTTACCAGTCTGTTGATAACATTTTCTCTATTTTACTATATTACTATATTCATCATAAACGCTTTCGGGTGAAAATAAATTTAATTCTGAAGTATAGTTGCACATGCTTATTCAAAAGTATTTTATTTAATAAAATTAATCGAAACCAGATTTAGTATCTATTGCATAATTATGTTTGATAAATACTTGGATAGTAAACACGTCTACCAATTCTATCCATAGTTGTTAATTAAAACAGTTAAATTTTATCCAAGAAATCAGTGGTTTTGTATTTGCATAAGCAAATGAACTGACTGTTTTCCAGTGAAAGTTGAATCAACTGATTAAATTTATAGACGATCTGTTTAACAAGATGTGTGCTAAACTTTTTTTTTTAATTAAATATTTCCCAAAACAACCAGGATATCATGTAAGTATAACAGTATAGTAGTTTTATTCAGCATATCGAACTACTGTAAGATAGCTAATAGTGATGAGGACAAGGGAGGGAAACTAAACAACTAAGTTAATACTTTAAAATAAAGTTGGACAGTAGCTAACTGTGATATTCAGGATATTCCAAAATAAGACTGATCAATTTCAGCCCTTACTATCAATGAGAAGATTTAAACCATTACAAAAAATCATTCAATGTAATGCATTTAAATTTTTAAAGTCATTTTTCATTTCAATGTATATAAGAATAGTTCGAAATGTAAATAAATAGAATTATGGTGTATGCTGCTCATGTCGACAGTCATAAGTAGTATACTATCATAAGTATTACTATAAATACTATACTGTTATAAGTGGTATATAACACCAATCAGAAGTTGAATGCCTGGCATCATAGGGTTGAGAAGATCGAAGAGAAGAGAACGAGAACAGTGAGTAATTGTTATAGCAATGAAGAAACGATGAAGTTTGAGATAATTGATGGAGGATTTGCAAATAAAGTATTTAATGTATAGTTTTCACAATTTATAAAAGAACTCTCTGTAACTGTGTACTAAACAAAAAATTGTCTGTCCACAACTGTGTTCTTGTTCACTACAGTACTATTACTTAGTTACTGCTACAATTTTATCGGTAAACTGCGACAACCCTAATACATGATTTTTTAACACCAATATAAAACACTATGATAGTAAGTAAATATTATATGAATCTCATTTTGTGTACATAATTCCAATATATTATAATGAATGCCTATAGTTATCAGTCCTTATTTCTAATATTACAGTTAAGTTTTCATTGATGTATACAATTATCATTCAAATCTGATAATTTAAGCTCATACTTACAAAGCTGATAAGTTGTTAGTTAAACAAATAAAGCAATACATCTGATGAAACAGTAAGGTTTAATAAAATGATGAAATCAGAGATTATTTTTCTCTTAAATTATGTTTTCATCTAGAATGATTTGATAGTTAAATACATTCTCTCATTCATATAAGATGATATAAATATGGATTTCATTCAAATAGCTAACAAGAAATTCAAACTTTTATATTCAGTCAGTCAGTCAGCTACAATATAGGACCATGCACATATATGCATTAGTTCAAGTTGCCATACCTCATTAACACAACAAGATAAATACCGAATTCATAAAGTAGCTAATTCAATGATGGTATTATATTAAAGAAAGATTGTATATAAGGATATAGTACAGGAGGAAAGAATTAGTTCGTAGAAAGAAAGGTATGAATGGATTTTAATCTCATAGTTTAAAGGAAGATAAAGAGTGTATACACCTACACCATTGTGATCAATTCTGAGCCATATCACTCAGAGTGTCCAACCATTGATTACGATAGTCACGCGAACCCCAACCAAATAGTCTGCGTCTACCAACATGGCTCAGACTAGAAGTTAGTGACTTCAAGGACTGATGCCACGTTCTGGTTTGGTCGTCCCTAACTTTCTTCCAACTATCTCCAACACCGGTTAGGATTGCATGTCGTGGTAATCGGTGTTCAGTCATACGTAACACATGGCCGAATCATGTCAGTCGATGAAAATTCACAACCTCATCAACTCATTTACCATCATTCCCTAATACTCTGCGTCTAACCTCACTATTACTTATCCGGTGATCCCAGCACGTTCCTTTTTTGTTGTAGAGGAACCTTATTAAGACACTACATCATAGAATCAAGACTATATGCACTATGGATACGATTGAAGATGAAACGAAGACATTATTTAAAACCCTGAAGGAAAATGGATATCCGGAGAAATTTATAAATAAAAACTTAGCCAATAAAAGACAGAGTACAGAATGCCCAACGGTAAATAAAAAGCCTCTGTATATACGCTTACAATTCAGAGGCGACTCACCGAGTGAAATGTTAAGACCTAAGTTAAGTAGATCAATTCAAAGGACTTTTAATGCAGCTAAACTACAACTAGTATTCTCCACACGACCAATAATCACTACGAGGTTGAAAGGTAAGTTACCTAGACTAGCCACCTCCTTCTGTATCTATCAATTCAACTGCTCCTGTGGAGCAAGTTATATTGGCAGATATTCTAAGAATTTCTACATTCGGGCTCATGAGCACCTACTCGTGTGGTTAAGCAAAGGTGTTGTCAAAACTGTTAACAGCTCCATCTTAGACCATTTAGTCCAAACAGGACATACAACAAACATGGAGCAATCTTTTGCAATAGTCTATCGTGTCAACAACATTCTACCTAATTTCGTCAGACTGCGAATCCTACAGACGGCTGAAGCAATTGCTATTCGGATCAAAAAGCCAGAGCTTTGTATCCAAAAGAAGTACGTTCAGCCACTCCTTTTACCCTGGCCAACTAGCTAATAATCAGTCTTATAATGTGGTGACGTAATCTGATTAATGTTAATTTTATGTCCCAAACTTATTATTATTATTATTATTATTACTGTTATTATTATTATTGTCTTCACACTTGATAACCCCTTCTTGAGGAATTTATTCAATATCCACCCCTGAATCTACTATGTTTGACCTAACTATTTTACATATTACGTAATTTCCGATTTGTAATCACAATATTCTCTCTCTCTCTCTTACCCCATGTTGACCATATTTATTCTGATAATTTATCTCACAATTTCATTTCGCTTATAAACTGATTCAAGTTAACGCTTCGTATTAGTCAACCTCAACATCAACGATTTGATTTTATGTGACAAATAATTCTTAATTCACATATTACTTTGCCTTAAATCTAGCCAATTTTATGGATTATTAATTTGGATTTATAATTGTAGAACCTGATGAGAAAATATTGAAAAGAATATTCTTCGGTCATACAATTGTGTTTTAATATAATGGGAATTTTTCAGTGATCAATAAAATCAATTAAGAATATCAGTATACTTTTATAATTCAGTTTAGAATAATCAGTTTTTGCTTCAGTTCATTTACATTTCTCAATCATCATTTTATCAAGATTTTGGATATTGTGTTCATTTTTTCCTTCACCAATTAACAATTACTCAGCTTGTTGAGACATAATCTGTTGTATAAACTAAACGGTTTCATTTGATCGCGAATCTATTACAAGTAAATTTATGGTTAACTAATAGTCATACTTAAAGATAATATTAATTTCTAAGAAAATAGACTCATTGTTACTAAGTAAACGAAAGTGTCAAAAATTAAAATATACGTGTCTAGGATGAAGACTAGGGATGAGAAGTTTAACGCTGAAGTTTTATATTTATTGCGGGTATCTTTATGATTATACTTCATCTGACAATCTATCGAGTAACTGTTATAACTATAGTCCCCAAACTGATAAGGAATCTATGTGTAGGCTATCACATGTATTCAGCTAAACGTGGTCATCAATACAATCATAAGAATATTTATAAAATAAATTGTCGAATTATTATGAACTAAAATAACATAGCCCATCTGCCAAATAGAATCAGTCAAAGGTTTCACTAATTTAAACGTGTACAGACCTACGTGTAGGCAAGGTGGCTATCGATTGTTTATCACCAAGACCAATCAAAAATCAAAACGTAGTGTTTTAGTTTGAATCAGTCAAAACTGCCTTTACTATCATAAGCGTATTCTCAACTAAACCATACACTAGTTGATATCTTCAGTTTAAAAATCATTAATTAAAGTATACTGATCAGTACCCTTACTTGATCTAGTCTTTGGTAAAATTAGTGATGGCTTAACCATCCGAAATGTTATTTGTCTAAATACAATATCAAACAACATTATCTTGATTGTGAAACAAAACTTAATTTATATTATTTTGTTCAAATGATAATTATCAATAGGAGAAAACTACCGGCTAAATATCTCCTGCTGATTACTCCCTACTGGTTAACACATGACATAAACAATCTGAGTAGTATGGGGTTAAACAGTTATAAATGCCGATCATTAATTTACAGTAAATTCTGTGATTTTATACGTAAGAATCAATCGAAAAAGACCCTTTTTTAACTGTGAAAAACTATGTAATGAGAGGTGGGGTTTCATGATTTTACAAACAAATTTTCGATTGTTAAAATAGAAAAAGCACGCTGATTGATAAATATATGAAATGACATGAAGTCTCTGAGTGATATTTGTTCACAATACCGTATAGTCAATCCAAGCTGATGGGGCTATGATTTACGGACGGCCTTTAAGGGACAATGAAGTGACTTCGAGACAACTCAACTACTTACTAGGGTTAAATGAAGGTCATAAATTAGTATGAAGAATTAAGATATTACCGTTTAGAGTCTAAAGTTACGGTTGGGAACTAGAGTAAGCGTTCTCACCACAAACTGACATCAGCTACAATGCCAAAATGCTATGTAACTATAACGATGAACGAGTGTTGCGCCAAAATCCAAGACTTGCTAACCTTAATTTCATTGGTTATCACACGAGAAATTATCTATGAATACGATTGTACAGCTTAAGAAAGTGATATCGAATGCACATTTTCAGAAAACGATTAGTACCAGCTTTGCAGAAAACACATGATCTGCGATTCAGGTTCTGTTTTAAGTACTATTGAACTATTTTGAGTGCATTTTTGTGTATACTCAAGTAATAATGGTATGAATGTATTGAAGAATTATTGTTAGAAATGCTTGGACAGTTATTACAATTGATACGAAATGATCATATCTTTGAAGAGAACTATAATCTTTATCTCAAAATATCAATTGATGACGAAATTCTGTTTATTTTGGATCTTTTCAAATTTTCTAATTACTCATGAAACCAGTGAGTTCTAGCAAGTTATATGTAATTAATAACCGCAGTTAAAGTTAGTAGTGAGAACAGAACTAATCATCTAACTATTATTTCATTGGTGGATAATCAGTGCCGTTATGTAATAACAAATTATACTGCTAAGGATTACTTGGTAAACAAATCTGACATAAAGTAATGGTATTGATCCACAGCAAATAAATACATTACAAACAAACTCCTTCCAAGATACAATATTTATAAAGAAGTCGATTGATACCTATTCAGTATTTCATTACTACCGATGAGAAAGGTGGTCAAGGGTTGACCCTGTCACTATGATTCGTATTTTAGTACTTATAAAGCTATGTCATAACATTTATCACTAAAAATACAATTTATATTGAGTAGAATAAAGTTGTATTAAATTTTTTTATTCCGTTTCAATCAGTTATTTTATCAAAATTAGTGTCTCTTAATATTCAGACTTGCTCATTTTAGAGAGGTTAATTCCGATAAAGTTTTCATTGATTTTGAAAATGATAGCACTAAAGAAATGACTTAATTCACAAAACCATTATTTATTTATCGAAAGATTACACTTAATCGTTTACTCACTTTGGTATTTGAGTTTTTTCTCTTAAAAACAAACAAATACTACTTACATGTTTACATCAATTATTCATACAGTGAATGGAAGATAACAATTGTATTCTAAGTTAACAGTTACCGATATTCTTCAATAATTTGTGTAGACAGAAAACTGGAACATAACTGTTTGTTGAAACGGTAATATTATAAATTTATATTTCATTGAATATTTCACGTTACATTTTGTTTTAATTGAATAATGATTTCTTTTCTTTTTTTACATTTTAGATGCAACTGTATACGCTCAGTTAGTATTCAGATCATTTGATCAAGATCGTAATGGGACTTTAACATTTGAAGTAAGTTAGATTCAATAAAATAATTTGTGAATTAATTATAAACGACTCATAAATAGCTAGTAAATTCATTGTTTAATCCCAAGATTGAAACTATTAATAGTAACATGGGTTTGTAATATCTCTTTGTTAACTAACATCCAGGATTTCTGTCTCTCAGTAGCTGATGATATTTAGACATTCTGAGTACATTACCTGACGAGTCACATATCCAACTGTTACCCATAATCTGAACATCCTTAAACTTATTAACATAAGTAGTAAGGAGCTCCGATAGTGTCATTAAAAACGTTATAGCTTCCGTTCATTATTTGATACAATTACATAAGCGACTATTTCTGACCCTCAAATATTTCTTTACATTACAAAACAATCAATTTTAAAAACTTTGAAAATTCCTATTGTTCAAGTTAGAAAGACATATAAGTGAACAAATATTGATTTTAGTTAAACCTTCATGATGCTTCTTTCTAAAATTATGTAATATTGGTTTCCAAAAATTAAAATGATTAAGTTATATCAGATAATTTATGATCCGTTGATAACAACTAAATGGATTACGTAATTAAATTTCAAAACCTTGGTAGCCATAAAAATATAAATGGGGAAACATGGAAAAGCTATAGATTAATCCAGTCGAAGAAATAGAACTGTTAAGTATAAATTTATTGGAAATTCATTGTCATCGATCCCTCCTAAAATGCTTTATTTGATTTATTATTGACATAAACTAGAGTAACACCTCACAACAATTTCACTGTAAAGAAGAATGATCACTAAGCTGTTACGCTTTAAATATCAGAAGCCAAGGTAGACTAAATGCTCATTTAACTAGTTATGATTTTAACTCAAATGTATCTTACACAATTATTTACGCCTGTTACCTCTCGTGGAGTAGCATAGACAGTTCACCAGCATTCCTCATCCAACTCTGTCCTCGACAATCCTTTCCAGTTCTTATTCATCATTTTCATGTCTGTTTCCAATTATCAACGTAACGTCTTCCTTAATCTTCCTCTTTTCCACTTCCCTTCAGGATTCCAAGTTAGCGCTTGCTTAGTAATGTAGTCTGACGATTTTCCAAATGTATATCACATCCATCTACAGCATCTTTCCCCAGTTTCCTCTTAAACAGGAAGCTGGTTTGTTCTCTAACACAGTAGGTTGTTGCTGATAGTATCTGGCCAATGGATATTCAGTATCTTACGTAGACAATTGTTTATAAATACTTGTACTTCTTCGATGATGGTTGTGGTAGTTCTCCAACTTCCAGCTCCGCACAGTACAACTGTCTTGACGTTCGTACTGGAGATTCTGTTTCTCATATTGGTTGACAGTTGTTTTGAGTTCTATATGTTCTTCAAATGTAGGAATGAGGTCCTTACTTTGCCAATCCTTGCCTTCACGTCGGCATCGAATTGTCTCAGTTTATCGACGGTGCTGATCAGGTACGCGAAAGTGTCCACCTCCTCCACTGTTTCTCCATCAAGTGTGATTGAGTTGGTGTTCTCTGCGTTGTATTTCAGGATCTTGTGTTTTCTCTTGTATACGTTTGTCTTGACCTACACTTGTTGGTGTGTATGGGATAGAAGAGCTAAGTGATCTACGAAATCCAAATAGTAAAGTTGCATCCACCCTGTTCATTATATTCTGTGCTTCCCGTCAGATGTGGAGGTCTTCATAATCCAGTCAACCACCAAAAGAAAGTGGAAGGGAGAGAGTAGGCAATTTTGTCTGACACCGGTCCTCACTTGGAATGCATCTATCAGCTATCCTTCATGAACAACTTAGCGGTGTAGTTCATCCTATGAATTTCGTACGATGTTGATAACTTTCTCAGGTACACCATAGTGTCGAAGAAGGTTCCATGATGTTCTTTATCCACGCTGTCGAATGCCTTCTCATAATTATGGAAGTCGATGTATAGTAACGTAGTGTCACGATTTGGTCTGTGCACAACGGATCCTTACGGAATTCAACCTTTTGATCTGGAAGCTGGGCGTCCATCGAATCTTCCATTCGGTCCGACAATACTCTGTTGTCTCTGTAGCTCTCACACTAATTGAGATTTCCTGTTTTTGGTATCTTGATGAGATATCCTTCTATCCAGTCTGTCTATGGCACTCAGTCTTCCTCCCAATACGTTCTGAATAGAATGTGGAGCATTTTTGCAGTTAATTCTATGTCTGAATTCAGTGCTATAGCTGGTATGTTGTCTGATCAAACTTCTGCTTCCCCACTCTTGATTTATCTGATGGCCAATCTGATTTCTTCGGTCGTTGGTGAGGTAACATCTACAGGAAGATTTGAGTGTACTTCTTCGATGACTGGTTGGTTCAGTAAGTCTTGTCTATCCAAGAGTGCTTCAAATTGTCCTGTTCAGCCTTTCCTCTGTTCCTGAATCTCAGTGATTGACTTGTCTTCCTTATTTTTAGCTGGTCACTTTGATTTATTAAATTTCCCTGCTAATTTCTTCGTTGTATTATAAAATGCATCATCGATTGAATAATAACATTCATTAAACTTTAATTTTCAAATTATTTCTGATATTTCCTAAATTGTGAGACGAATTGTTCAATTGTAAGTGTGTTTTCTCTTCATATTTTGAATGGACTATATATGGATATGAAACTACACGCGTATGTTAACTTGGGATTAGTTATATTAAATGAAAATTGACATTATTTACTCTAAAATTTGAAGAACGTGTCAGTTGGTGACTGCCCTTAATAAATCTATTTTCAAACCACCTTTATAGCTTGAAATAAAATGTGTGATTTTCTTATTAGTTATAATAATACCATAACTAAATTTTGATCCAATCGAAATGAATAGGTATTATCATTACAATAATTCTGTACTTTCATTGCAAATAGCAGAATAAGAGTTCTGTATTTTATACAACCCATATTAAAAAGAAAAAAATTTGTAACTAAGGCTTATTTACCAGGAATTTACTTAATCTTTATTATCAATCATATTGATCAGTTTTCAATGTGTACTTGTTTCAGTAGTTGAGGTCATGAGTCATTTAAAGCTAGAACGTCATGTAAAACCTGGAAGTACTAGACGGCCATTTCATTCTGTTGTGGGACTTCTCAGCAGTGCGCATCCATGATCCCGACTCGCGAGATTTGAACCGAGGACCTATCAGTCTCGCGCGCATGCGCTTAACTATTAGACCACTGAGCCGGTATCCAACGGTGTTAATGTCTAACTTCAACCAATCCATGAAATTGAGCGACACATCTACAATTGTACCTCAGAACAGACCTGGTTGAACTTCATTGGTCACTGCTTCTCACTAGAACTTCAGTATATATCCCTCTTGAAGCCAATCTTATGGGTCCCTGGTTCGAATCTCACAGGACGGGCTCGTGGATACGCACTGCTGAGGAGTCCTACAATGAGAAGAAATTGCCGTTCAGTGCTTCCAGGTTTGTCATAGTGGTCTAGTTTCAGTTGACTCGTGATCTAAACTATTCAAATTGCGATAATATCCACAAAACCCCTTCTGATATACTTGTTTGTTTAGCAATATATTCAATGTTTATCGTGTTTAATGCATGGTACACAAAATGACAAGTTACGTTGGGCATTTCGCCTGTATGATATTAATGGTGATGGTTATGTGACTAAAGGTGAAATGCTTAAAGTTGTCAATGCAATTTATGATTTATTGGGAAGAAATACAGAACCGCCAATTAATGAGTCGACCACAGCTAATCATGTAGAAAGAGTATTTCAAGTGAGTTATATTTTATGTTTTTTTATGGCTAAATTTGTAAATGAATTATTTATTGTGTATTGAGTATTTGAAATGATGATGAAGCAGCTTAAATTTGATCGGTTTTTCTAAAACTGGATGAATCCTCAGGACTGGCATCTAAACCTTTCAACTTATGCATCTCAATAAAATTAGCCTTAACTGATCATCGATGGATATCTAGCTGTTTTGTAGCTTAATAATGGTAATGACTTTGCAAACACTATACTTCATTTCAAAACAATAGTCAGATAAAGTAAATGTCTGATTTTTAAATTTTATTTGTAGAATATTTAGCGGAATTGTTTAACATTACATGCGAATATGATTTCCTCTTCAAGATATAGGAAATTAAATTGTATGGTGGATAGATATTCGGCTAGCCACTGAAATAAGTGGTCAAATATTTGTACATACACCCTTCAAAATAACAAATAAAAAATCCAACACGAACGAAAGCTCAGTAAATTCATCTACAATCACTCACATACAAACCTAATCGTTAACTTAGCTCAATAAGTCGGGTAGAGATTATAGTCTTATTTTGCTAACATACAGAAAAATCTGAGTCCACGTAATAAATTAAAGTTTTATAATTTAGCAAACTAATTTTTGACTGTTAAAATGACAGGATAGAATGATGATCATTAGATGATTATCACTGATCGAGGAATGTGTGTTAACAAGACTGAAGTATTGAATCATGATACAGGATGATTTGAAATTAAGATAAGATCACAACCTAGAAGAATAGGTTTTCCATGCAATAGAATGATAAGCACACGAACAAAATGGTGAGATGAAAAAATAGTCAAAAACTATGGAAAGTTGGAGAAAAATATCATGTAAGTCACTTACTCTTCAGCTAATTAAGGTCTGACTATCAGACCTAATTCTTGCCCATCGTATCAGTCCTATCGATAAGTGAGTGTAAACTTTATGAGGTTCTTCGTGTTGTTGCACTATCTATCATTGTTAGTATCGTTATTGACTGAAGAACAAGATAAACCAGTTTAATAAACAGCCATTAGGCAACAATAATTTGTCAACTTTAGCCTTCACGTGACAGGTTTATGTTACGTGGTAACAGCTATTCATAACTAACTAGGAACTAATATAGCTGAAGTCTCCACGACAAAACACATCAAGGTGATGTTAACCGACAAGTAGGAAATTAAGTTCCCAATTGTAAAAAGAATAAATAACGATAAAAAATGTGATATTTACTGATTCTGCTTATATGTTCAAAAAAACTCAGTGATGTGCATTGTACGTGTCTTCGTTTTTTTAAATTGTTTTATGACTACAGATAACGTGACTTAACGAATTACTAACTTTGAATCAATGCAAACTATGAAGGCAACTAAAGTATCACTGTGCTTTTCGTATGAAACGAAATTAACATAAAATTGAAGATTCTACTTTCAAAAGAGACTAATTAAGAATTACATGTCTACTTTTGATCATTAAAATTCTAAGTTTTCTATGAAAAAGTATCAAAACTTTTCATTCTAAATCTTTTAGTGGTTAACTACCAGTGAACTAAATTATAAATTGTACACATTTTATATCGCCAATCAATGAGATATTTGTACACTATAGAAACAAAAAATTCAATTTCTTTAGAGAAAATTTTAAAGTTCACTTTTTATATAAGCAAAGATGAATGGTGGCTAGCAGAGGACTCCAGGATGCGCGTTTCGTTATATTTTGGACTCATCAGCTGAATGTACCTGCATCTTAGAGTTGAGGTTTACTGTGGGATGCAGGTATATGCAGCTGACGAGTCTCAAATAGCACGAGACGTGCGTCCAGGATTCCAATACTAGGCACCATCCATCTTTACTCATAAAGTTTGTGACTTAAGGCAATATCGAGGCAATCCGCAAAGGATGCACATATTCAAACAAGAGACTGATAAATTTCAGACCTTAACAACAATTAGAAAATACAGGCAAACAATATGAAGTGAATTTCATTTTTTATAGTTAAATTACGAATATTTCGGTTTTAAAATCGACTGTTAGTTTGATGAAAGCTTTACTCTTACCAGAATATTCATTGTTCAAAGATTGTTGGCATCGAAATCAAAAATATGCATATAATACAATAAAAGGATTTCATAAAAAGAGTTAATATCAAAGTATTTTGTGAACAAATAATGTCACGTGATTTAACGACATTAATTCAATAATTTGTTTCAACTTTCTAAGAGTAGAATACATGAAGAAACTAAAAATTGGAAGGAAAAAGGAGATACCATGATAGCTAAAATAATGAGTTAAGTATTGAAACTCTAATATCATAGAGATGAATGATTCGTTACAGGATTGAAACATTACCGGTTGTGAAACACAAAAATAATATAGTTTCATGTATCTTACAATACTGTTTGTTTAAATAGTATATTGCAAAATGCTAAAATAGGAAAAACTTAGATTGAAATAAGAAGTAGTAAATATACTCAGTGGTGGTCTAGCTTCAATTGACTCATGATTTCAACCTGTGGAATTTCTAAAAATCTCCACAAAACCCATTCTGAAAATATACTCAGTATTATATGGTAATGATAAAGAGTTATTCCATAACATTTTGGCAAATATTTCAATTCAAACAAGTTTTCGATTACAAATGAAAATAAATATAATACTTAGAAACATAAATTTTCATGAGGTAACCAGTTTCTGAAATGATTAATTACTATATTTTCAATTGTACTGTAATTTGTAAACAATTCAGTAGTGGAGAAAAACTTTTTCAGGAATATTCTTTGGCAAGATGCGTAAACAATGGTTTCACCGATGTATGCTTGATCATATTTACATTAAACAAACGTGTAACTAAGTTAAGACATGAAAAAATATAACTATATGGTAAAAAGTTAAATGAACTCCGACACCCTTGCTAAATGTAACGTACTGTTTATCGATAGATAAAGTACAATATTCATTATAGACAAACTGTTGCCTACATATAGAGTTTGAAATGATTATCCAAAAGCATTGATCTTCACTGTTTTATTTAAGTCTGGCATTAAATTCTCACTGTTCAACTGGAAAATCCTTTCATTGTTATAAACTATAGTGTTCAAAAATCAATAGATAGGGTTAAACAGCTGAATAAGTTAAGTGAACTATGTGTAAAAGGAACTCACTGTTTCAATGTGGTTTATTTCGTGATCATTATTACTAAGAACTAAATATTATATGGATAAAACTCCCATACTAGTTCAAGTTTGCTTATGTATGTGATCAGTACACGAAATGATACTGAAAGATAATCTTCAAACATGTTTCAATGAAGTCTGTTGAAGAACTTCAGATATTAAACGTTTCACATAACCATGAATTATACATTAGAGGTCCCTCAGATCATAACGAGTGATCTTATTTTGCCTTAGACAATATTTGAAAAATTCTCTCTGTTGACATATGTAAATTGTTTAGGTGGTCCTGATTCATCATGTATTCTAAAAATTTGAAAAACAATCGGTTATAGGTTATTTAATTTCAAATTACTTGTTGGAAAGAAGTACTTGTATATATATATTGAGGCATTATATTCCCCAAATTAGATTCTCTGTAGTTAGTTTACCTATCACTAAAATAATTATTTTACCTCCTTTACTATTCATTTTGTAAATTTCCTTTACATTTTGTTAACAAAGTATGCATCAAATTGAATCAGTTCATATTTTTTTATAAAAGACTAAGTTATTTATGATCAACTATCTTCAGTTATTGTTCTCAAATAGTTGAATTTTTAAAATATAAGACAAGATCACCTACAACTGAAAGAAGTATCCATGAAAAAAAAGTAAATAATTTCCTTTATTTAATCTTTTAATAGAGATTAGATTTAAATCAAGATGGTGTAATAAGTTATGAAGAATTTTTACAGGCGTGTACTTATGTAAGTTTATATTAGTCTACGGTTAATTTTCTATTAACTTATTTTCATTAGAAAAATAATTGATAATTACTTGATAATATTAAAGATTTATGAAGGTTTTAATAGTTGAGATCGTGAGTCAATTGAAGTTAGATCACCATGGGAAACCTAGAAGCACTGGACGGCCGTTTCATCCTAGTGTGAGACTTCTCAGCAGTGCGCACCCACGAACCCCCCCCCGCGGGGTTCGAACCCAGGACCTATAGGTTTCGCGCACGAGCGCTTAACCATTAGACCACTGAGTCGGCATGCAACGGTGTTAATGTCTAACTTCCGGATTTTCCATGGTGGTCTAGCTTCAACTGACTCATAATTTCAACTTTTGATATTACTAAAATCTCCACAAAACTTCTGATTTATAAAGGTTGTTTACGTTTGAAAGGTGAAAAAAACGTAAATAGTTACAAGTAATCACAGCAACAATCCATTGTACTCATACTTGTCTAGTTTTCTTTTTACAATGAACTAGAAAGTTTTAAATTAAAGAGAAGATAATAGGTTTAACAATAATGATCAAGAATTAGAATGTATTTATGAAAATATTATCATTAATTTATTCTAATTGATGTTATGTATTAAAACTTGAAAGTTGAATGATTTTATTTGGTTTACCATTTAGCTAAAAGAATTATTTCGTCTAGAATGAAATAATCCTATTGAATTATACTACTAGACATTAACCAACCTAAATAAAAAAGCTAATGAATAAATGATAATATCTGTTAAGGATTCTCATATCCCAATAGTGATTGATCAGTTAAATATGAATATGAAATTTCAAACTCTTACAAATATTACTAATATCTGTTATAAAAACATTTACAGTAGTAGTATGATGTGTGTTATTGATGTAGACAGATATAAATAGTATATATCATCGTGTGCAGACCGAATCGAGAGAATTAATTAAGTGGAGTCCATCATCGTACATCAGCTCTCTTTATTATGAGAAAGCATTTGAAAGAGTAGATAAAGAATTTCATGGAACCCTCTTCGACACTATGGTCTACCTGAGGAAGTTGTCAACATCATACGGAATTCTTACGATGAACTGAACTACAAAGTTGTTCATGAAGGACGGCTGACAATTGCATTCCAACTGAAGATCGATGCCAGATATTGTCGCTTGCTCACACCCTCTATCTTGCTTCTGGTGGTTAATTAGTTTATAAAGATCTCCACATCTGACAGGAAGCACGGAATACAATGGACACTTTGGATTCAGCTAGACGACATGTACTTCGCAGATGATCTTTCCCTTCTATCACTATTATGGCAGAGAACAGACCAGCTTACAACTGAAGAGGAAATTGGAAAAAGTTGCTGGAGACTTGTAGTATATATGTTCTGTAGGTCATCAGCCCTAACCTGGAATTCTAAAGACGAAAGGAAACGAGGATGACCAAGGAAAACATTGCGTTAGAACTCGGAGGCAGACATCAAAATCATGAATATAAATTGGAAAGGAGGGCCCAATACAGAGCTAGATAAAGGATCCTGGTGGAGGGTAAATACTGCTCCATGAAAGTGAAAGGTGTAATTTAAGTAATTACGTACGTGTGGAATTAAAATACACATTCGTTGAGGTTTCGAATGAAGGTTTTGATTGGTTCACTTTATTAGGAGACTGCAACTTCAGAAGAACCCGTGGTTCATTAGTTTCTGTACTTAACCCCAGAAATTTAAAATGAACTCAGTTTTATTTCTTAAATCGAGGCAGTATTTCTACGCTTCATAACGTAAGTATAGTTCAAAACATAATACATACACTTGTAAATAGCTTCTAAGTAACCGGGTAATGTTTCTTTGATGAAAGATAAATATTTTCTGGAAATTACTTCATTGATCAGTGTAATCGTGTCATATAATCTAATTGTTTAGTTCGGTAATATGGACATCTGAGGATTTGTAATGAGTCAGAAATTAATGTATAAACGTTTTGATCAGGGAGGATCATCTTCCATGGTTTTCATATGGACATAATTTAAGGTTTATTCATACACTTTGACTAGTTAATAATTAATTGAATAACTTAAGGAACCAAACTTTCACATTCAAGGCTTTACAATTTGCCATTTTTTAAGAAATTGATCAGTTAATAATACAGTATTAAATAAAAAATTCTAAATGTTTATTCCTACGGGCAATAAACATCCATTAAAAAGGATTTACTATGGAGCATTTAGGCTGTGCTAAATTTAATAAATTCATTCCCATTAGTCTGGGTGCATGAGCTGATAACCTCCAAATAAAGGCACAAACCAACAACTCATATCTAGTGAACAAATGAACGTAGATAGTAATCGTTACTTATGGTTAGGAGTTAGCGTTTACTAGATTTTCATCACAACACTAGTAGTAGTACTACATACTACAGTCGATCATGAAGTGAATCTCGAATAATCTCTCTTATGAGTTGTAAATAAGAATGAAATTTAACTTTCTGTATCAACAACAGAATTCATACACGGTCCATTTTATAGCCCAATTAAAACATTTGAAAAATGGTGTGAAGTTTTACGTGTTGATTGTTGTTTTATTATTATAATATCATAAATAATTTATTTCATTGGCTGCTTAAAGAGTTATTGTAATAGTCAGGGTCAAACTACATGATTATGAAACTTTTACTTGTTTTTAATAATTTACTTATAGTTTTTTTGAGTTGTGTTGGTTTTCATAGAGAAATTTTTATTCTGTTCTTATTTTCACAATGATTTTCATCATTAACTTTACTATTCAAAACAGCATGTCGTACTTTATTTTTAACTATGAACTCGTGATGAAGAAAGCTCTTTAATGTTTGCTTTTTATTGTTCTTTATATTTTAGGATCAGACTGTTTGTGATGCCCTTGATAAACTTACAACTATCTTATAATGATTGTGCATTTTTGATTACTTTCAAATTATAAAGAGTTATATAAACACTATATATATATATATATATATATATATATATATATATATATATATATTGGTCACTTGATTAATTTACCTGTCTATAATTATTTACCTTCCTTTTTATTGAAGGTGACTGAAGGTTATTTACTAATTGTATTTTCCAAAAACACTTCATATTGATCATCTTTACTTATTGGTGAAATAATAAGGATGTGAGATTAATAAATTTTCTTTAAGTTCTGTCTTATATACTTTGATATATATGATAGGAGGTGAATTCTGAATACTTGATTGGTGGTAGCTTTTTATAAACTTGAATAACTTATAAATGAATTTTGTTTCTAAATATTATTTAGCTCAGTACTAACTTAAATAGTTGAAGAGAATTGACATAGTAATGTGGGCTTAGTTACTATAAATATTTCCATCCATATAACAGAGGATAATCATAACTACAAATCACATGAAACGTCAGCAATAAAAAATATGTTTGAGCTACCATTTAACTTGAGTGAAAACCGATGATAAATAGTTAATTTTCTAATAGTAAAAGATCTTTATGACGCTTCAGGGAGATCTCCAAATTTTAAAGTAACTCTTGAAAGTTCGCAATATTTACCTCAGACTTTTTGTCAGTCAAACGATCAATTGACATTCATTTATTGCTACAATTATTTAGATACTTCGTGTATTTGATCTATAGTGAATCAGATCAAGTCTTATTTAGGTATCATAAAGTTGTGCTTAATAATCAGATAAACCAGAAGCGATTGATAGTAATAAACCACGTTGAAAATAGTAACTTGGTTAAGGTCGGCACAAACAGTGTTCCAATTACTTAACAATATATATTCTTAATGCAACTGAAAACACAGTCTTGTACTCCGAAAGCTGATATTTGTCATTTAGTAATATGTAAACCTACCGTTTATTTAACATAATTTTTCACTGCCGTCCAAGTCCAAGCCATGAGATCAACCTTTTCCATTTCATCCACCAAAAGATTTCAGAAATAGTTTTTAGGAAATGAAAATTTTTATTCACCGTTTTCAGTGGAAAGTATCACAGATCTAATAATAATTCACCCTTTTTATTAGTCTTACTACAATATTATTCAATATTAGACTCTATCTAATAATCCGACTTCACTTCCTTTCTGGTTCGTTTTGAGAATAGGCTATACACTTGTTAGACTTAATCTTTGCTAATTAATGTCTGAAAACTTATTTTTCGTAAGAATAACAGCTTGAACTAAAACTCATATCTCAATAAAAATTCATAGTCAGCACGAAGTTAGAACTCAGACGTATTTATTTGCTCATTAATGATGATCAAAGAACAAATAAACAATCGTATGGCAATCAGTTAGGAAGTTCAGTTTTCTTTGAGGGCGAAATTGATGTAACGTTTCTCGGTAGCTAAGAATCCATTTCGTTTAAATTCGTTTGGGTCAACCTTTTGTAGGTGATTGTATTTTACGTATGAAAGTGATTGGTGTATATCTTTAAAAAATGAAAAAGAAAATTTTGGAATTCGACAAAGAAGGATGGAAAATTAAACACAATCTGATGTCCGGGAAGCTGAATATATTGCATAACATTCTTATGGTTCGGAGACAAGCGATCAAGGTTTCTTTCATGAGATATCCAGTTGAGATAAAATCGTTTAAATGCCATACTATAGAAACCAACAGAGTGTGTATTTGAAATTGTAGTGCTCAACAACATTTCTATCATGAATATCATAGCAGATCTCCCTAATCTTTAACATCAGAAAACTAAGTAGCAAGCTCCCCGAATCCACTCGCTTATTAAAATTTAATGTCCTGTTTAGAAAATGCGATCTCCAGTTAAAAAGCTACGAACTTTTCAATCCCAGAGACTTTTACTTGTGTTTATACGACATATTGCTCTTCTAATAATAAAGGGGTAACGATATATAGGTAAACATCTGAATGTTAGATCACATACTCACATCTAGGTGAGTTGGTAGAGTAAAGTGACTATTTCATTAGTAATAACATGAAAAAACGTATTATAACTCACAAAAACTTTATTCATACATAGGGATTGAGAAGAAATCATTTCGGGTTCAATCATAGATAAAATCACAAGTAAGATTATAGATGATGTCCACATGAAATGTTGTTATGATTTGTTGAACAGGTTCTAAAGCAAACATGAATATTTTCAACGAAGAATATATTTCATGATGACGAGGATTCAAAAATCAAATCTCAGTTGGTAGTGACAAATGTAAGATGTCATGTGTCATTTTTGGATTCCCAATTAAAATAAAATAATCAACTACTGAAACAACTCACTTAAAAAAGTTTATTTAAACTTAAAGCACACGTTTTCATGGAAGTACAGGAATTTTAGAGGATTATAAACCTCAAGGACCGTCACTTGCGTGTGCTATTTATTAGGACACTAATATTTTTTCTCGCTGAGTATATCCTATTGTTCTGAACGTTTATCGAGACTACTGCTTATTCTTTGATTGGATTTGTTCCAGTTAAAGTATCCAATAGGAGTATCGTTTTCGTTTCTAAAATAGTTTATCGTTGGTACTGTTGAGTATTTTCTTTTCTATTGTATTTGTTAGTACTTTTGGTTCTAACAATCCACAGATTTCCACTTTTTGGGTCATAGATCACTGTTGTCTCTGGATACTGTTGTATCTAGTTTCTTTTTGAAAACCTCTGTTCGATGAATGGACAGTGCAAGAAAAGCAATTGCCAACGTCCAGGCTACCGATATCCCGTCGAAAGTGGCAGGAAGTGCAATGGGTGCAAAGGCTGGTACCAATACGTTTCCACGAATATGACGCCTGTGGCTTTCAAATGGTTCAGGACAAACAGTTGCGTGTGGTTTTGTCAGTATTGCAGTTCGCACGCAAACACCTTACTAACCGAGGCCATTTCAGTGGTGAATGCTACAAAAAAGTGTTTTAGCAGCAGATCGGTGGCACTCGCTCTGTTAACACACAAATTGATGTGAAGCCACCTTAAGTGAGCTCGGAAACAACTGACTCACAAAGATCAAAGTAGGAACGTCCGTCTTCAAAGAGGTCTATCTTAATTAAAACCCCAAGAAAGGAAGTTTCCTGTCCCACGTTTTCTACATGGTGTCCGGCAGGAACCGTCTAGAAATCGCATTCACAAGTTTCGATCTTCTTCTAGCAGGAAACACAACCTGACGTCCCAGGCTATCGATAACCCTCCGGAATCCCACAGTATATTTAACGCGACTGTGGCTACTGCTTCAACGAAAGCTGACGACCGGATACATGTCGTAAGCAAGAACCGACATAACGATATAAGGGAAAATCCTCCCCTCTCCAAAAAAGTAGTCGAGAAATTGAAAACCGATCTCAGTGATATGTCAGTTATTTTTCATAGAATCAAGACGAGTACAGGCTCCGAACCTAAAACTCGTTTTGAGCATGACATTGAGTTGATAAAACAGCTACTAAATCAAATTATGCCTCAAAATATCTCCAGAGTCACCTTGCTAAAGGTTTATAGACTTGTAGTGACTCACTTTTATCACGAGAACACGGTTGGTTTGTTGAAAACAGTTATTATTATAACCAATTGTACCAGTGACTGTTTAATGTGCTCTTTGTTTAACTGTGCTAAAAACATCAATTATACTTACACTTAGATTGTGACCTCGCGCGAATTCGGTTACGTTCTGTAACCAAGCTTGTATCCTGGCATGATCTCGGTATCCTTTCGATACCACGAGATCGCCAGCAAATATATCTCGACTTGGTCCATTAACTGCCTTCTGGTATTTGGCTTCCCGGGGATTTTATGGATTTATTTGGCACGTGTTTCTCTGTAGCGGTGTTCATAGTCAACCGCGACTCGACACCACGCTACAGACTAGGGAATCAAGCGGACGTAAAGCCAAATCATACCAGGGTGCTTGAAGTAGTATCCAAATCTCCCTATGAACGGGACTTAATTTTACAAAGTGGACATAAATTAAAGATGATTTAGGATTCAGATTCAGATTTGTGTAGTGAGGACAGAAGTCCTACGGCATATGTTATTCCTTTTCTAGTATGCTTACATGAGTGTTCAGTTTTCTCTTGAATGAGTCGATTCTAGGTGCGGACATCACTGCTTCGGGTAACAAGTTCGAGGTATTGATGACTCAATGTGGAAACCTGTATGCCATGGGTATTTTGGCTTTTTTACTCGCTTGCTATTTTCTCTGAGATGTCCCGATCTAGTGGGAAGAAAAAGAGAGAATAAGTTAAGTCCAAAATCATTTCCTAGTATTCTATACATCAAAATTAGATCTCCCCTTAGTCTGCTATAGGACAGAATAAAGTGGTCTAGCTTTTCAAGACGTTCTTTGTATGGTAAACCTCGAAGTTCTGGAATTGGATGAGAGGCTGCCCTCTGTATTTTTTTCAGGATATCCGGGTCACCTTTTAAACTGGGGCTTGCAGCCTGAACGCAGTTCTCAGGCTTAGTTCTCACCAAGGTTTTCTATACTGTACTGAACAAGGTAATATCTAACTTAGTGAATGTCCGTTTTTGTCCGTAAGGACTTTTCGCCGGCAGACCGTGTTAAAAGATGGGAAGCTGAAAAAGAACTACAACTTAGGTTAGGCACTGGCAAACAGGACCTAAAATTGTAAATTTTCGGGTTGTAGGACTTTGACAGAGAATGATGTCGAAGCCACTATGGATGAAGCACGAAGCTACTTAAATAGGCTTCAGATCTGTTACACTGATGCCCGAAGCTTACTCAATAAGCGATTGAAACCAGGTGTAAAGATTGACTCTACGAAGCTAGACATAATCGCAGTCACAGAAACTTGGCTGACGCAGCCTATAGATAGTAAGGAACACGGTTTCCATGGTTTTAGGTTTGTAAGAGCCGACAGAATCCAGAAGCGTAAAAAAGGGAGAGTAGCTCTATTAACCAAGAATGTTATTCCATTTGGCATTATCGACAGTGTATCCCATGAGAGTGGTACGTGTGAATTAGTTAGTTGCCAATTGAAGTGCAAGGGTCAAGAGCTACTGATTGGTTTGGTCTATTGGAGTCCAAGCTGTGAGGTAAATGAGATCTTGCTAAGCAGTCTCAATACTTGGTCACAAAGTGGCCGATGTCTAGTCCTGGGGGATTTTAATGCACTCATGGTAGACTGGGAAAATCTGCGAACTGAATCGTCAGAAAATTCCTTCGAGCAGGAACTAGTTGATGCGGTTATCACATGTGCCCTGGTGCGACATGTGAAAGAAGCGACCAGGTAGGACACGGAATCTGATTCATTCTTACTAGATCTTATATTGAGCCACTATGAGGACGACGTTACGAATCTCGACTATATGCCACCCCTAGGTAAAAGTGATCATGCAGTTCTAACCTTTGACTTGCATATAATTGTCGAACACGAGCACGCGTCAGCTCAATCCAGACCTAACGTCTGGACAGTAGATATACAAGATATTATGCACTCAGCATCGTCAGTAGACTGGACAATGGAGTCAGAGTTCCCAATTGGAACGGATTGGGATGTATTTCGAAATTTATACTTAAACGTTACTGCACCCCAGCATGGTTCAGAAGGGATGTTCTCATCCTTCTCCTTAAGAGAAGGAAAATATGAGATAGATTTAGGTTACTGGGGACTAGTGGGACATCTCAGTATAGAAAAGCTCGGAACACCTGTGTCTTGACCCTCCGTAAGTTTAGAAGGTTGTGCAAGGAGGAAGTTGTCAGGGAATCCATAGAATGCCCTGAATGCTTCTATTCGTATGTAAACCAAAGGACAAAGAGATAAGGAAATATCCCAGTACTATGGGGGAGACAAAACTGCCTCATCATTAGTGGAGGACGACTTTGGTGAAGCCCGAGCACTCTCAAACTACTTTATCTATGTACATACTATAGAAACACCCTTCCCGTAAGTCCACACAAATTCCCCTCACACACTGGACAGCGTGACCATTAGAGAACTCGATGTCTTTGGTCTGCTAAATAAGCTTGGCATAGACAAATCCACGTGACCCGGTCAACTGCATCCTAGATCACCAAAGGAATCAGCTAACTTTGTTGCGAATCCTTCAGGAATGTGCTCTAATCTATCCGTAACCCATGGTCGTCTGCCAAAAGGCTGGAAGAACGCCATAGAAAGTCCTCTCTTCAAAACAGGTACGAAACATAAACATGAGAATTACCTACCCGTTAGTCTAACTAGTCTGGTTATTAAAATTTTAGAAAAGATTGTTCGGAAGCCGTTTAAATATCTTGATGAAGGCTGAATCCTTTGGGAAAAGCAGGATGGTTTTAGAATTAGTTATTCCCGTCTCACTGACTTATTATTGGCTCGTGAAAGCTGAAGAGCTCTTATGTACCAAACAGTACCGTTATACATAGCCTATATTGACTTCAGCAGAGCTTTTGACAAAGTTCCGCACAACCGGCTGTTATATAAGTTACGAAATGTCGGGGTTGGAGGTAATCTATTGGTGTAGATAAAAGACTTCCTAGTTGGGCGCCAACAAAATATGCAGGTGAACTCCAAGTTGTCCAGCTGGAAAACTGTGCTTAGTGGAGCGCTCCAGGGCACAGTTTTGGGGCCAGTGTTATTCCTCCTGTATGCAAATAACTTTTTTCGTCTAATGTCATCATCGGTCTTGCTATATGCTGAAGGTGTCAAGATATGGAGAGCGAAACAAAGTAAGGGTGATAGCGCGTGGTTGAGGCTCAATCCGTAGACTTTTTCAAAAGAAAGTTGAATCAACTGAGAGACCATCATTCCCGGGACTTACAAAGGACATCAATCCTCCCTTCCTTCCCAAATTGAAACTGATTAGATAACTGGCCTACCAAACTTAAAACTGAAGAGTCTCCTTGCAAACATGCCACATTATGACTGGCAGTCAGGTATTCACAAATTAAGCCTGAGACACAATAAAGTTCACCATAGTTCGAAAAGCTGAAAACACCGAACCATCTCTTAGGAATGATAACCCAATTCGAGTTTTCTAAACTGCATATTGGAGTTTTTCAAAAGCCGGAATATCCAAGTACGACGCTACTTTGAAATAAGGTATGGTCTGTGTGGTTAGTTAAGCTCTCTGTTTATAGTTTCTATTATAAGGTTGTCTAATCTGAGGCTTGTATCATAGCTGCCGTCTTTCTTCATACTAAATACAGGTGTGTTACATGCGCATTCATGGTGGACGACTTGTCTTTTCTCTTTTCCAGCCCTCCTCGCTCACACAACTCTGCATATTCCCCTAGTACACAAAATAGCTTCTGACTAGACACAAATTGTTACACGTTTCACAGACATCCTTGTGCGCAGTATACTGGACAATTTCTTGTTGATGAAGCTGGTGGCGAAAAGTAATATAAGGACCTAGTAAACACGGACGTGCTTATTGAAAACATAACCTTGCGAAACTGATATTCTGCAAGTTACATGTTTGTGTAGAACATTCTTAGGCTAAGGTGGGCTATTAGGGTGGCCCAGTGGTGAATGCACAAACCTCAAATTAATAGCGTATCTGTCAAATAGAAATGTAGTGTAGCGATGACGGAGGAAATACTCCCTGTTGGTAGCATTGCAAAAAAAATATCACGCGAAAAACATCGTAATGCATTTAAAAAACAATTGGGCTGTTAAGTTCAGGATTATTACCAAGTTTTGTTCTACTTCAGGGTTAGATTATAAACCTTATTGTTTTTGACGTGGAGCTAGACAAACCTAATACGAAACCTTGAATTCCAAACCTCAAATGGCAATCTGTAGGCACTAACTCTGACCTTAAAGACCTAAACTATGCGTCCTAATCCCAATCTTGAATCATTAACTGTACATCTCAAACCGAAATACCAAGCATAAATCCTAATAAAGGGATAATGAATCCCTCATATCTGTTGCATCCTGACTGGCTAAATGTGCCAGGACCATTCACATGTTCTCTCAGGTTCATTCTCGTAAGCTAGGTTTATTAGGGTTTGGCCTTTCAAAGTACGCGAACTTTCTTGTCCCACCTCAGTGTTCAGGTGTCTCTTCTTATCTCTCACTGTAGATTTTTAGTAGTCCATAAAACATTGACAAATAATCCCCATAGCTCACTTGTAAGCGTTACGAAACTTCTCGTTGTTCATGTTAGTAGATTCCATTAAAGTCTTGGTAATATGTACCTCCTGTGCAGGTCGCCTCACTATTATGATCAGGCCAAGTATCTTAAGTGAAGTTGGATGTTAATATACCAAGAACTTTATTTAGTCGAATTGGTGGGGCCAGATAGTGCGTAAATTATGGGATTTTGTATAAAAACTCAGGCTATACTACGTTTTCATTTTTATTTATCTTTACTGTGTAACCATCGTTTAATAGACAATTCGTTATTTCTGTATACAGTGTAACTGCGGTATTATCGAGTACTGTCTTTTCTTCCTATCTGAAATTGGGTACCTTTTGAAGTTCGGAAAAACTACCGATGCACTTATGTCTGGAGGTGTGTTTTAGAAATTCCATAAACTGATGAAACTTATCCAGTACACGACGTCAGCATTGGCTGGTTCCTCAAATGCTATGTTAAATATCGAAAAGGATTATTATGGTTTGTGTGGCTTCCGTTTCTTATTTCATGTAGCTAAAATTCGACGTGTGTATCTAAGGCACCATTCTCTGTACACACAAAAGTGTTTTAATTCAAAGGTTTCAAATACAAAAAAAGAGTAGATCGACAGTTTTCATTATAAAAATAGAAGGTCGTACTTCATCTGCAATACACATTTTATTTGTTTAAACATAAAAATTAGTACAAGGAAGCACCGAACATATATGCGCCGCACTTCACCGTTCGACTTGTGAGGGTTTGAATACTACCCGGGCTCCAAAACTACAGTAGGCTGTGTAATTGATTACAGATGTGTTTTAGGATTAGGGTATACTTCTAACATGATATTTAGTCTTGGCTTTTGATGTACTACAGGCATGTGAAGCGAGTTCCGCATGGAATTAGTTACAGAAAGCTAAAGATTTTAAAATTTTCCCCCATATTTCCAAGTGACCTTAAATCCTATTAAAATCATTCTGGGTTTGTGCTAACTAACAAATATCAGTGTCTATCTTGACTTTTCTCAATGTCATATACCTTCGGTGAATAGTTACAAGTTTGATTCTCAACTTTTCTAGGATGCAAATCAATGTTTCATTGTAGTTTAGGAATGAAACTGCTCTTAAAAATGTTGACTCTGTTGACTACTTATGGCAATGAATTGTGTTGTCCTTAGGCGTATCTTGTTTGTAAAAAGATTCAGTAATGTTACCTTGAAGGAGTTAGTCAATTATCTAGAAGCTTTTGTAGAAAACAAGTGATTAGTGATCTTTGTCTGTATGTTTCCTCATATAGTGCATCTTTTGTATATGTTTAAAAGAATGATTGCCATTAATTTAATAATACGGTCAAAATGTGGTCAATCTAGGAAATAAATTGGTCCTGTGACTGATTGAAATACAGGCAGGTGAAGCAGATATTTATACAGTAGTATTAACGTAATTAATTCTGAAAATTTTGACAGTCAGTAAAATTCGAAACTAATAAGTCACAACTATTTAAGCGTAAAAATTACTTGCTAACATCATAAAACTTAATGATCATTTTCTTTCAATCTTACTATCGCTGTTGAAGATACCACACTAAATGCTGATTTTATCCGATACTATGATTATATCATCTAATTTTTACCGTGATCAATGGGGTCAACTATATAAGGTGTTAGAAAAGTCAAAAACTTGTTTTAGAAAATAAAGTACAGTAGTGCTTTATCAAAACGAATCATTAAAGATGGTAGTAGTATTTCCCTTCATCAGTAACCAGAAATTATAGGAGTGTTTCTCAAATAAACTCCGTCGCTAGCCCTTCTAGGAATACTGCCGGCCCCAAGCCTGGGTAAAGGAGAAGGGTTGAGTGTGGGATCAGCAACCCCATTCCGTAGAAAACAACCTTGCTAAAAAACACTATTCGGAGTAGACAAATAGACCATTTAAACTCTACCTCGGGAATCGGAAGAAAGCTGAGATTCTTCGAAAGTCACGGGGTCAATGCCCCTTCTAACACCCAAAGCAACAGTCAGTCAGTCAGTAACAACGTAGAACTTCGTACGTATGTACATCAGTTCGAGTTGCCACACCACATTAGCACAGAGATGCAGTTGTCGATTCAAATCCCGTAGTGGTAGAGGTAGCAAGAGTATAAGCAGTAATCGGGAAGATTAGGGTTTGGAGATGTTATTTAAAGAGTATAATCCAGTGAAATAAATTTGGAAAGAGGAAAAAACGGACATGAAGGATTCAGAAGATTAGAATTTGGGAGAACACAGAGAGTGTATGCACCTGCGCCATTGCAAACGATTTTGAGCCATGTCATTCAGGGTCTCTAACCATCGGTTGCTATCATCTCGCGGTCCCCAACCAGGTAGTCTACACCTACCAACATGACTCAGTTCACTTGTCAGTGACTTCATGGACTTGTGCCATGTTTTGGTTTGGCCGCCCCTAGCTTTCTTCCAACCTACTCCTATACCACTGAACATAGCACGTCGAGGCAGTCGGTCGTTGGGCATACGTAACACGTGTCCAAGCCATCTCAACTGATGAAGTTTCACTATTTCATCAATTGATTTGCCATCCTTACCTAGTACCTGTTTCCTAACAACTGCATTACTTACTCGATGGTCCCATGGTATACGAGCAATATTTCGAAGACACCTATGATCAAATACTAGTAACCTACGAATATCCTCTACTCTTACCGGCCATGTTTCACTGCCATAAAGTAGGACGGAACGAACTGCTGCGCAGTAAACCCGTCCTTTGGTTGATAGACGGATATACCGCCTACGCCATAAATGACGCAAGTTGGCAAAAGCTAGTCGAGCCTTCTGTATCCGTGCTGAGATTTCGTCACATACTAAACCACAAGGGCTGATGAGACTTCCAAGATAAGTGAAGCGGTCGACACACTCAACTACTTCACTCCCTATCACTAGTTCGGGTGTCGATGTAACCCAATCCTGAAGCAACATTTTGCATTTCGAGGGAGAGAATCGCATCCCGAACATGCTTGCATTGTTGCTTAGAGTGGTCAGAAGACTCTGCATTTTGTCAGCGTCTTCACCAAATAAAACCCAAAGCAACAACTTTTATAGGTACGCTCGGACAATGTGGGAGACCGGGTGGACTGGTCAAATAGCGACGGAAATGAAAAGATTCAACTTGGCGGTTCTCAGAGTCAGCGAAACCCATTGGACCCAAGCTGGACAGAAAATATTAGATTCGAGAGAATCTAATCTTGCTACTACCTTGACGTGGTGGTCGGGCTTGCCTATCGTAATGAACTAGTCGAGATATACTGGCTGGAACAATCATTTCTCAAGATCCTACCATGCCATTCAGGTCGCTAAGACATCCTCTAACCCAATTTCCTTTTCAGGTACCTCTAGAAGAACCCTTCCACGATGTGGGGAACCAGGAAGTGATAACCGCCCTCATACCACTAGCAGCACTCAAGATCACTGAGATTCTGAAGAGATGTTGGCGAACTCCGGTCGCGAAGAGGAAAATACTCCTTACACTGTGATGTTGTCCAGAGAAGCTTGAAAAGCACTTATAGGGTGGGAAACTCATGGATCCAGAATCATCGAAGCATCCTTCAAAACGAAGAAGGAGTGAATTGCAATAAATGTTACCCACTGTTGTGCACCTACCAATGATAGCAATGACAACGATAAAGATCAGTTTTACGAGAGGCTACAATCGCTCATAGCAAAGTGCTCAGGAAAGGACCTAACAATCCTGGTGGGAGATCTGAACGGCAAAGGCGGAATGGACAACACCGGGTATGAAGATATAATGGGACGACATGGACTGGGAGAGAGGAACGAAAATGGGAAAAGATTTATAAATCTATGTGCATTCAACAAATCGGTTATAAGCAGCACAATATTTCCACACAAAGTTGCAAGAGAAAGAAATATGAAACAACTATATGATACGACAAAGAAACTGACAGGAAAATATAGTAAACCAGAGTCTGGTCAAGAACGAATAAGGTAATCACCGAGTTCCAAGAACAGATGTGTAGAATACTTCGAGGAACTTTTGAATGGACCAGCTCCATTGAATCCATCGGATATCGAAGCAACACACACACCATTCTATAGATGTCACTCCACCAACGATCGAAGAAATCGGGATGGCCATCAGAAAATCAAGAGTGGGAAAGCAACAAGATCTGACAATATACCAGCTGAAGCACTAAAGTCAGACACAGAAGTAGCTGTAAACATGCTTTACATTCTATTCAGGAAGATTTAGGGCAAAGAACAAGTGCCAGCAGACGGGATAAAGGACACCTCATCAAGATACCACATAAAGGAGATCTGAGTAAATGTAAGAACTACAGAGGAATCACATTGCTGTCAGTACCAGGAAAGGTCTTCGACAGAATGTTGCTGAACTGGATAAAAGATTCAGTAGACACCTAGCTTCCAAGTCAATAGGTCGGATTCTGTAAGGATCGGTTGTGCACAGACCGAAGGTACTTGACAGCGTGGATAAAGAACCTCACGGAACCTTCTTCGACACTGTCTAATCTCTCCCTGCCACTTTCTTTTGGTGGTTGACTGGATTATGAAGATCTCCACATCTGACGGTAAGCACAGAATACAATGAACAGGGTGGATGCAACTTTACTATTTGGATTTCGTAGATCACTTAGCTCTTCTATCCCATACACACCAACAAACGTAGGTCAAGACAAACAGTGCCTCAGCAGCCTCTGCATCAGTAAGCCTCAACACATACAAGACAAAACGTAAGATCCTGAAATACAACACAGAAAACACCAACTCAATCACACTTGATGGAGAAACAGTGGAGGAGGTGGACACTTTCACGTACCTGATCAGCACCGTCGATAAACTGAGACAATTCGATGCCGACGTGAAGGCAAGGATTGGCAAAGTAAGGACCTCATTCCTACATTTGAAGAACATATAGAACTCAAAACAACTGTCAACCAATATGAGAAACAGAATCTTTAGTACGAACGTCAAGACAGTTGTACTGTGCGGAGCTGGAAGTTGGAGAACCACCACGACCATCACCGAAGAAGTACAAGTATTTATAAACAATTGTCTACGCAATATACTGAATATCCTTTGACCAGATACTATCAGCAACAACCTACTGTGTGAGCGAACAAACCAGCTTCCTGTTTAAGAAGAAACTGGGGTGAGATGCTGTAGATGGATGTGATATACATTTGGAAAATCGTCAGACTACATTACTAAGCAAGCGCTAACTTGGAATCCTGAAGGGAAGTGGAAAAGAGGAAGATTAAGGAAGACGTTACGTTGATAATTGGAAGCAGACATGAAAATGATGAATAAGAACTGGAAAGGATTGTCGAGGACAGAGTTGGATGAGGAATGCTGGTGAACTGTCTATGCTACTCCACGAGGAGTAACAGGTGTAAGTATGTTTCTTAAACAGTCTATGATTTAGTCATTTCTGATCAGAACTAAACATTAGGGTAATAGGATATTGTACAGACCGTTCTCAGATAGATTTATTGATTGTTCTGAGTAAAGAGTGAAGGAAAATTATGTCTCACGTTTTTCATGATGGTTCCTCTCCTTTATTAATGAACTTGATGTTCCACGGACAAATAATTGCTATACACTGCAACCGCGGTATCGATATAAATTTTAAGATAGTCCTTTTTCATAGCCTATTTCTTAAGTAGGAATACCCCTCTCTAGGCTAAAAATTTGTCAGACGATACGGATTGTAACACTGTAAATACTAAAGTTGATTTTTCTTTGTTATTGTGACAGTCAGTGGTGTTCATGAGTTTTCTTGATATGTGGTTTGTTGTTTCTGATCAGCTGAATATTCTGTAAACTCATCTAAATTTTGAGAACCTTTATTTATTTATTTAAACACATAAGTATTGGTACAAAGAGGCATCAAGTACATATGCGCCACACAAGTCACTTGATTTGCGTATGGGCTGTGATATTGCCCGGCTGCCCAGACCGGAGCAGGTGGTAGCCGTTAACCAATAATTAGTTCTCACGCCATTTGTTTCTTCAGGATACAGGAGCCCATCTGCACCACTGGTTTAGAATCAGGGTTTTCCAACTCCCCTAGGTGGATCATCCATATCTTTCAGCCCGGTTAAACCGCTGGACATTCGCTTTTCGTCCTCCCAATTTCGTAGAAAACACCCCCGCCACGAGAAGGCAGTGAGTAGGACTCCCCTGGCAGCGGCTGTATAAGCCTGGTCACTTGAGAGGATTTAGAGAGAGGGATAACCCTCCTCACCCTCGACCGTACCTGGGAATTTGTGGGCATAATCTCCATATAAAGATATTAGATTTCGCATCGAGTATTTTTCTAAAAGTTAAGGGTACGATGCTCCAGCTGAATTTAAATCAACAAGAACTTTAAGGCTTCACTGAATGAGTTATGTCATTGCTCTCAATCACTTTACTGTCGCATAAACTGAAACCTAATACTTTGATGTACTGTTCTTTTATTTTTTATTGACTTTGACTTCACTTCATGTGAGTATTTCTCGACATCTGTCTGATTGATTGTATATTGATAAGTTTTAGATGAATTGAATAAAACAAATATTTCAATTATTTATCCAACAAAATCGACATCTTAACAATCTATCCCATTTCTATCACCACTGTTATAAACTAGCCGTCTATAATTTGATCAACAAACGTTTAGAGTTTGCTAAGTTAGTGGATACAATTCTTTGATCGATTGATAATATGTACTGATACCATATCAGTCAGTCAGCAACAACGTAGAACTTCGTACGTATGTACATCAGTTCAAGTTGCCATACCACCGTTTAAACTGAAACTTACATTTACAAAGGAGCGATTATGATGGTGTAGAATGTATTTTACTAGGAATTTCAGATAAAGGTCGCGTTATTGTTTTTTTATTGGAAATATGCTGCTTAACGCGGTCTTAATTATGTGGAAAAGGACTATTAATAAAAAGTTATTAGGTGGTAACTGACAAAGTTAGAGCGAGGTGTGTATGAAAACATATGAACTTTTTGATCGATAGCTAGTTTGATACGTGAACGATTTACAGAAACATCGGAAGTCAACATAAACAACCCTTCCGTCAGTTCGCCAGCAACAACGTAGAACTTCGCACATATGTATATCAGTTCAAGTTGCCACATCACATTAGCATAGAGATACAACTGTCGATTCAAATCCCACAGTGGTAGAGGTGTTAAGAGTATAAGCAGTAATCGTAAAGATTAGGGTTTGAAGATATTATTCAAGGAGTGTAATCCAGTAAAATAAATTTGGAAAGAGAAAAAAAGGGGACATCACGAATTCAGAAGATTAGAACTTGAAAGAACACAAAGAGTGGATGCGCCTGTGCCATTGCAAACGGTTTTGAGCTATGTTATTTAAGGTCTATAACCACCGGTTGCTATCGTCTCGCGGATCCCAACCAGGTAGTCTACACCTATCAACATGGGTCAGCCCACTTGTCAGTGACTTCATGGATTCGGGCCATGTCTTGGTCTGGCCGCCTCTAGCCTTTTTCCAACCTACTTCTACACCATAAAACATCGCACATCGGGGCAGTCGGTGGTTGGGCATACGTAACACATGTCTCAGTCATCTCAACTGATGAAGTTCCACTACTTCATCAATTGATATGCCATCCTTACCTAGTACCCGTTTCCTAACAACCGCATTACTTACGCGGTGGTCCTAGGATATACGGGCAGTACTTCGAAGACACCTATGATCAAATACTAGTAACCTACGGATATCCTCTACTCTTACCGGCCATGTTTCACTGCCATAAAGTAGGACGGAACGAACTGCTGCACAGTAAACTCGTCCTTTGGTTGGTAGACGGATATCTCGCCTACGCCATAAATGACGCAAGTTGGCAAAAGCTAGTCGAGTCTTCTGTATCTGTGCTGAGATTTCGTCACACACTAAACCACAAAGGCTGATGAGACTCCCAAGACAAGTGGAGTGGTCGACACGCTCAACTACTTCACTCCCTATCATTAGTTCAGGTGCCGATGCAACCCAATTCCGAAGCAACATTTTGCATTTTGAAGGGGAGAACCGCATCCCGAACATGTTTGCATTGTTTCTTACGGTGGTCAGAAGACTTTGCATTTTATCAGCGTCTTCATCAAATAGAACTATGTCAACGGCATATTTTAAGTCAACAAGTGAATCTCCCGGCAGAAGTTCAACTCCATTGATACCATATAGCCGAATAATGACTGCTCTCGAGACCTTATTCTTAACTTAAGCTTCTGATAAATTGGTATTAAAAAACAAAATAGCTGCCCAGTAGAATGGGCTTTTTTGTTCAATCAATTGGAGTACTTATATATAAATTATTAACACAAGAGTAAACATAATTTTGTTGTAAACCATTGATCGATGTCAGTTTTATAATTCTCTCCCCCTCCAGGAAATTAAGACCTGACTGGTAGGTTTAGTTCATTCCCCAATTATTGACTTTTACCTCCTAAAACATTATTAAAGATAAATATCATGTGCGTGGTAATCGGTTAGGTACCTTATATCTTAACTTTTTTAGGTGTTTTGTTAATGAGTTCGAATTCCTGGCTTTGTTTGAGAAAGATTATCTGGTACTTAGTCCTACTGACTGTGAGATACTCTCAGCAGTTCGACTTCTAAATATTTACTTGTCTCGATTGTACATGGTAATAAAATTTTTTTACTCGATATTCCAAGTTTGTGACAATAACATCTTTCCTCAAAAATATCCTCCATTTTATTTTAGGTTAGCTTTCAAATTGAACAGTTTCCACAAATCCGTCATTTTTTTCATTCAGCTTCCAGTAGTTTGTGGGATATGCAAACGGTTGTTTTACAGTACCAATTAACGATCTATTGATGACTGAGAGCTGTATAGCCCGGATACGTGAATTCAATCGTGTTATATGGGGTGGATCCAATGTGAAGACAGATTTGTTCAAACGTTGGTGTCAAGGTGAATAGTTTTCGTTACCGTAACTTTGCCTAGGATTTTCATTTAGCCCTGTTGAGTTTAGTGCTTTGGTACAATCAACAGGTGGTCCATGTGCTATTATAGCTACTACTCAAGCCACAATTATGTACGAGGTTTTGTTCATTCGCAAGCAGAACCTAGCTGATATTACAGGTACATTTTTGTCATGAAATGGGCACTAAAAATTAGATGTCGACAATATGGAAATTCTACTGAGCGCCCTGTTAAGAATAATTCTATTGGTTTCGAGTGATCGCCAAAGCCATTTTTGCTGGGTTTACTGGTGCGAAGATGAAGAACCAGCGAGTTCTGAGTCCTCTATTCAAAGTTTGTAATAAGAGTGATTTCGGGAATTTTATTTTAGATGAAAAATGTGCCACCAGTGATTTCAGTGCTGTCAATAAGTCATTGGATTCTAATATAAACCAGCTTGGAGAATGCGGTTTCCAGAAATTTATTAATGGTTTAAGGTAAGCTGCACGTGTTTTCTAAAATGTGGATTTCTTCATTTTACCTTCTCAAAGTTAATGTTATCGAATTGGGGTAAAAAGACAGTTCTAGGAAGCGAAGATGGTGAAAAACCTTATTAGGACAACACATTTAATAGAACAATATAGTTTTTAAACAGATCTTCATCAAGATTTACTCTTATACACAGTAATATAAGGATTTATAGAAATTATCAAACTATTCAACCCAAGTTATGGGCCAATCACAACAATAAAAATGGATTACATAGCTAGTCGTAACAAAAAAAGTACGAAGTAATGGTAAGGTAATAGGTAAAGTAGTTGGAAATGTGCTTATTGATCACGAATAGTCAATAACTCTCATAGCACTATTCAATGAACTTTGTCCTCATTCCAGTTTTTGTTGCATTTTAAAGTCTGGTGTGTATGTTAAAGGGTCTGAAAGTGATTTCCTATTTGTCGAACTACTGACCATTATCCTCTTTTTTATACTCGACCTGTAGTAAGAAGCATTTGTAAATGCAAACTTATCGGTTAGTATGATTTTTGGGCATGTTACTATGAAAAAGTGTTAATACATTTTGTGCGTCTGCATATAGCCATTCCTTCAAAGCGATTGCTAACTATGTTTTTCGGACCCTTTGAATTTGACATTTTCTCTTATGCAGTAGTCAGTCTTATCATAGTGTTATTAATCTTCACTTAAACATTAATGTGGTCATCAGATAGTGTGTGTCGGCATATTTCGGTAGTCTTCGGTGGATTTCACTATTGGTGCAATCGTAAATTTTATCTAAACTCATGTCTTCCTGGATTGTTATGTTCTTTTTCAACAGTTTGTGATACAAGATGGTACTATCATATCGTACCCCTGTCTTCCTCGATTGATGGTTGTAAACTCAGATTTAGATGTTTTTTATGCTTTTGGTGAACCATCAGTTTGATATTTTAGGGGTTATTGTAAACAGAAGAAAATAGAATATGAAGTAATATTCTTTTCACTAAGCTGTCGTTATTATTTATTTATTTATTTGAACACATAAATATTGGTACAAGAGGGCACCAAATTTTTGTGCGCCACACAAAACAATGAGAATTCGAAGAGAAAAAAATAATGAACAGATTAGTGTAAGGTAGTGTAATAATTATAATAGTAATAATGGGGTAACGGAAAGGTACAATCAGGAGAAATCTTTCAGTTAAGGAAGATACAACCATGTTTTTTTATGAAGAAAGTAAAAGAAGGTTACAGTAGGATCGCCACTGGCTTCTATTCTGAGCCATATCTGATAACGTCTCTAGCAACTGTGTTGCACCATCTCTCGGACCCCAACCAGGGAGTCGTGAAGGACCAACACAAGCCAGTCCCTTGCAGCTTTCTTTCATACCACGACACCATGTCATACACTGACCACCTCTCCGCTTTTTCCAACCAGTCCCAGAGTCGGCAAATTATGCACGACGTGGAATTCTCTGGGACGACATTCGGAGAGCATGCCCAAGCCACCGAAGTCGGTGTTTCAAGATGGTAACACCAATTGAATTATCATCTCTGTGCCCGAACACACGATGCCGAACCTCTGCATTACTAACATGGTGTTGCCACTGGGTGTCAGCAATCCTTCGGAGACAGCGATGATCGAACACAGAGAGTCGTCTAACGTCCTCAACTCTGAGAGGCCAGGTTTCACAAGCATAGAACAAAACTGCTCCCACCGACGCGTTGTAGATCCGACCTTTTACAACCAGACTGACATCACGAAGGCGCCAAAGATGGCCCAGATTGGCATAAGCCGCTCTGACTTTCAATATACGTGCATTGATCTCATCACTCACACCCCCACCAGCACTTATGCAGCTACCCAGATACACGAACTTCCCGACTACTTCTATCTGTTCACCATCCAGAGTGAGTACAGGATTAGAATCCTGCCAGTCTTGTAGAAGTACTTTGCACCTTACCATACCTACGGACACTGATTGCCAACTGATTAAGTGCGGATTGCATGGCTTGTGCATTATCGCACAGTAAGACAATATCATCTGCATACTCAAGGTCGAGAAGTCTTTCTCCAGGCAACAGATCCACACCGCCATTACTTACACCCATCATAGCTGTTTTCAGAATGTCGTCGATGGCAAAGTTGAAGAGGAATAGTGAGACTGGGCAACCCTGTCTAACCCCACTGCTCGAATGGAACAATGGAGAGGTGGTTGTATGCCCTCACTCTGCCTGAGGTGTTTGTATATAGGGCTTTTAGGATGCTAATAAACTTCTCAGGCACACCCTTCTTCAATAGACAATATCAGAGAGCAGTCCTGTCCAACTAATCGAAGGCAGCCCTGATGTCAAGAAACACTACGATTGTTAGCCTTTAATAAGTATGACAGTGTTCTAACATTTGGAGGAGGCTGAAGATATGATCAATACATCCTCGACCGGAACGAAAACCAGCCTGCTCCTCGCGAGTCAATCTTTCTGGGGTTTTGAACAAGCTACGAAGTATGACGGAAGCCAATAGTTTGGACGCAATCGGAAGTAGACTTATCCCCCGATAGTTATTACAGAAACGACGTGAACCCTTTTTAAAGATAAGGACAACTATCGACTCATTCCATGACGTTGATACATTCTCTAGCTTCCAGACCTTTGTAATATAATAGCGCCTCAAGAGTTGGAGTTCCTTGCGGACTTCCGCCTTGTTAAAACGGTCAGTCTTGACGGGTTATGGAAGGCAGGACAGTCTGACCGATGCTGCCGGAGCAACAGGCCAGTTGAACTGCCCTTCGAAAAAGTCTGCCCATCGTCCAAGACGTCGATGGATGTTAGTGATTGGCATCCCATCATCCTCGTAGATTGTTTCGCTCACACCAGACTTCTTGCTGCCAGTGACTCGGATGAGTTGGAAGAGCTTCCGGTAATTACCAGATGCAGCTGCTGCTTCCAGCTCATTGGCACGCTCCGACCACCAGGCTTCTCGGTCCTTACGCAAGCTTTGACCGATTTCATTACGTAACATCCTCCGTTTGTGGTCGAATTCACGGTCACCCGGAGTAGACCGACGGGCTTCGATAAGTTGTAAGGAGACTGAAGAAACACAGCGCTTATAAGCGGGACGTTTCGCGAAGCCGCAAGCGGCTTTACTCACCGTCTTCATGGCGTCATGCAGTTGCGACGAATACTTTTCGGTGGAATGGTAGCGAGCCTAGAAGCTAGCTCAGTTCGATACTTACTTGCAACAGAAATTGCAACCAGCTTGCTAACATCAATCCGTTGGTGACGGTCACTTCGTTGTCCACTGAAAAGTAAGGTAAGATTGGCGCAGACCAAGGCATGGTCAGAGTCCAGATAGGTACTCCAAAAGAAGCGGTAGTCTTGTACACAATCACGCCAGCGGTAGCTGATCGCGATGTGATCAATCTGAGTTCAGGCTTGAGATGCAGAGGGAGGACGCCAGGTTGCACATCGGCGATGACTGTGCCGAAAGTTAGTGCTAGCCAAAAACAGGTTGTGGTCTGTGCACAGTTGTAGTCGACGGTCCCCGTTATCTTTCTTGCGACCAACAAGTCCCCATCGGCCACCTAAACGACTCTCTTCTGTGCCTAGACGCCTGACCTGAGCATTCAAGTCTCCGGCTAGTAATACAATATCTGTCGAACGCACTTTTTGGAGAACAGATAACTGATGGTAAAACTCATCCTCGATTGCATCCGGGCTGCAATCTGTCTGAGCATAAGTGGTGATGGTGAAAAGACATCGTTTCTCACGCCAATTTCTCACTTTGATGGAACGTTCTAGTGCTGCCTCACCTTTAGCGCTTAGTGCGACACCAACTCCAGCAAGACCAGAAGAAGATGCCACAGGGTCCCCGGATAAGCGCACGTAAATCAAGCTTTTTGAAGCGACAGATGGAGATCGAATTTGTAGTACTTCACCAGAGTCTTGAATGCGGGTCTCGGATAGACAACAGACGTCGATATTAAGACTTTCTAAAGACATAGCCATCCCTATCTGTTGTCCAACCTGCATAAGTGTGCGAACGTTGAAGGCAGCCAGTGTGAATGGTGCACGTGGTTTCAGAAAAACTGCTTTTGTATTCGTATTTGATGGTAGCATACAATTTTCAATCAGGCAGTGACTCGAGAACGTTAGGTAGAGCCAAATTTCCACCATAGGTGAGTTGCGGTATTCCTATAGCCTCAAGTCCAGGTATATCTTATTAAGCAACGTTTTTTGGTTGATGCACTTTAATCTATGCTTGTAATTACAAGTAAAATATTTTTTTTTTTCATTTAGATGCTTCGAAGCGGAAACTGTCGAGGAACTCCGTGCAGTTGCTTTCTCGTTACTTCCTCAAATAAAATCAAAATATGGAGTATTGTGCTTCCTTTATTCTGTTTTGTTCACACATGGACTTCAGTCACTTATAAATGAAATGAATGGTGAAATGGATGCTTTGATTGATCCAATTCATGGACATGCTAGTCAGTGTCTGATTAATTTACTAATTACTGGAGAAAGCACGCCATATTTATTCGATGGTGAAAGAGATCTCGGAGGATTTAGTAAGTGTATTTACGTTTGATTGTTAAACTGGGATTAAAAGACATCAATTAGTATTTTATCTAATTAAGTGCAATTATTAATTGGAGCATATTCAGGAAGGCAGATATCATCAACTGGACACAAATGTACGTTGGCGCAATTTCCCATACCACATTAGAGAGACGAAATATATACATCAGAAAGATCAAAATAATGTAGTAGCAGTGATAAAAAGAAAGACTAAACCTGGGGAATATGATTGAGAAAGATTAAGTTAAAAGTTATGTATGAGGGGACAGTGAAATTCAAGATCAAGAGGAAGATGAATATTGGATGCATGTGAACCATTGTGAATTGATTCTGAGGTATGTCATCCAAAGTCTCCAACCGCTGATCTCAATTATCACACACTCTAACCAAGCCGTTTGCATCTACCAACATGAGCTCCCTTAGCTTTTTTCCAAACTGCTGTTGTACTAACGAGCATCACTTGTCGAGGTAGGTGGGTAGTCAGATATACATAGCATAGCGATAGTAAACCAGCGTATCTCGACACATTTTAGAGGGAGTTGAAGAAGTCCAATGTTTAAAAGCGCGTTTGACGGGACGGCAGTCAACTTCCTTGCCATTGTTAATCTACACTTTTCAACAGACTCCTGCTGGTATAGGTTGTTCGTTTAATTAACCTGTTTAAAACCTCTTTTTAAAATTTCTACTGCAATCGATTAGTCCGATATGGAGAGGAAATAAAGTAATTTCTACTGTGGTGTAAAACTACACAGTAGCTGAGTCATTTTGCTAAATGTGCTTAAGTGCCATGTTATTAAAATTCCTATCCATTTAAATCTGGTAATCTCTTGAGTTTAACATCAAGTGTTAAGAAGTATCACAAAAGAGTTCTAATGAAACCCAATGTAGTTGATATAAAGACTACGTGATTCATAGATAAACCAGGGCTATTCATTCATATGAGACGTATATTTTCATACCTTAATATACTATAGTATATCAAGGAAACCTCTGTTTGAACATATTCAAAACAACTTTAGAGAGGTCTGTCACTAGTTTTAATCGTTTTTAATATTTACCAGTTTATATTTAAGCTTTATACGCCACCTGTATTTTCTATAACGTTACTGGACACTTGATGCAAGCGAGTCTTGTCTTACTCATGACAGGTAAGAGCATCTTGACCAACTCAATTGTATGCACCATGGATTTTCGCCTAAATTAATAATATCACTGAGTGTATATTCCCCTTTAATTAAGTGATACAATGGGCATTTACTTAGATGAGAATTTGCGAAAAATAATTCATTTTAAGCACCTGGGTTGTCCAAATCTACCACTTAACAATTGAGCTGGTTTTCGAACATATCCTGGTTACTTGGATTTAGAAGCTTATTACGCAGATTTATACGTGGCTACTGGACTAAAAGTCTACAAATTACCTGCTATATTTTTATAGTCGTACAATGTGAGTGAATAGGTCTGGTTGATACGATGTGTAATGCAAATGTACATCAATTAACCTTATTCAAAGTGTATGATTGGTTCAGAGGCTTTATGAAAGCCCACAATCAGGAAGTGAAGCACATCGGATTTACCCAGATTTTCTTACAAAATATTCAATTCTTCTTGATAACATTAAGACTTGCTAGTATAATTCTGTTTTACTAATTCATCAAAGGTTCATATAATCAGCTATTTGATTGTCTCACGTACTTAGTGGCTTATCTCTAAAATTTATGTACTAGATGTGAGTATATAGGTATCATTACTAAAGTTTAACCTAATAATTTTAAATAAATTGAGCATTGGATAGGTTGGTAATAATAAAAATAGTGACATATATTCGTAATATCTCAAATAGTAGAGAATTAAATTTCCCAATATTTCCTAACTCAATTAGTTCGCTTCTTCAGAGAATAACTATACAAATTAAACTGGCCTAAATTTAAACAGTACAAAAGGACAGGGCGAAAATACCAAAAACAGTTTATTCTCACCTTAAACCTACCCTCGTAATGTTGGCTTATTATCCAGAGTGATGACGTTTCAATTTTTTCTCATATTATTTTCTTTATTATCATTGTCTTCTCTCACCCTCCATTTCTAATCTAGTTGAACTCTTATTTTTATATATAAATGTTCTTAACAAGTATATGTATGATTAGATTGTTCGAAATGTATTGCGCTAATATATCATTTAGTTTTGATAATTTTTGTCATCTTATTACACTCAAAATTTATCAAAGCGACTAATTGCTTCAACTTACTAATCAATCAAAAAACAGATTTCATTAAGTCAATGTTTTATCATTCTGTTCGAGGTGATTTTTGTAAGACATGGTCGTATCTTTGTATGCTAATGGGTGTGAACAAAGTGATATTCGCAATGTCAGAAATTCAAGGTGAATTTTTGTGAAGAAAGTGTGCGTTGTGAACAGATTCAGATGTGTTGGGTTGGATGAATGGTCTAAATTAAATAAATGGTAAGGCTTTCTTGTCTATTAAGAGCAGCAGGATTTAGTAGTATATGAAAATTTTCAGTCATTTGGCTTTCTTTATCGTTGGAAAAACCTTTTTGTATTGTTTTGATAATTTTAATATCGATTTGATGGTCATTGACGATACCATGCACTGCTATTACCTTTGTGAATTTACTTCTAAAAGTAACACTACCTCATTAATTTGCTGACGTTACAGAACTCACCAAATGTGTTAATTATCAGTTTAATGTAGGAGTGTTATTTCGCGTGTAAAATATTTACACGCACTTCCCATTTCCTGAATTTCTTGATCAACGAACATCAGTTATACTTTTAAATGATCAAAGTCAGTAACTTTCAGTCATCAAATTTGTGTAAATACAATATGGTCTCTAAAGCATCTTCATGAAATATTTCACTGTTTGTTTTGTTTGCTTCTCTGTAAAGCATTGAAAGGTATATCTAGGCAACCGAAAACCGGTTTCTTGACTTTTGTTGAAGCAATGAGATATTGTGAAGTGGGATGGTTTTTGAAAAATCCATATTACCCAGTTTGGATTTTGGGATCTGAGACACACTTAACCGTTTTGGCGTCGCCAGACATGTCGTTGGTGTCAAAAAATGTCAAGTCAGAAATTAACTCCATATCAGGTTTACGTCAAGCTGAAGTTGAGTTTAATTATCTAAGCCCAGATCAAGATACTGGAGGTTTTATCAGTTCGTCAGATTTTGAAAAATTACTGACCAAATTACGTCTATCTACAGGATCCCAACAGTAAGTAAATTTTCTAAAATCATTGTCAAATTGTTTTTCCACCGACCTTTACAAACTATAGTTATTTCGTTATTATAAATCTTTATTTTCCAATCTTTGAAAAGACAAAAAATTTGTTTTCACTGATTTTTCGCTATTGTAACTGAATAACGTAACGTCAGTAACGATAATTTTTTCACTGATTAGAAAACACAAATTTCTGATAGTAATGAATATCGTTGACACGATGCATAATTATATCACTTATAAATGTAAATACAACTCGGATAGCTATAGACGAACCACAGACATCTGTATGCAAAATGAGAATAACATAAAAGTAATCAAAAATGCATAAACACAAACATAAGGGATTAAGAGAACCTTCATTATCTGTATATGTAGAAGTTCTCAGGTACTACTTGAGGAAGGAAACCAATATCGACTTAAGATGAATGTAGGTTATCTTTCAACACAATTTTAATACATTACTTTGTGGGCTTTCAATGCATTTTCACTATAATTTGTGTTTAGTTGACAATTACCTTAGTTCATAAATTATATTCATTGTGATCGACAGATAGTTAACTGAGATGAATTTTTATATTCTACTGAGGTCATTATTCAAGTAGCTTTCCTCGCGAAGTTGGACTTCTTATTATTAGTTAGTGAACTAAGAAAGAAAAGGATATCAGTAATCTCACTCTCCGTATTGAAGTTAAAGTTGCGAAGTAGCAGCTTAGCACACCAACACACCATATTCTTAAATCATAACCACGAGATCTACTTAGTATGGGTAGCATAAATGACAGAGCTCCAGATTACCTTTGATGACTGCATAGTCATTCGGCAATATATTGTGGTGTATTATATTCAAACTTCCCATACAAAAGCTAATGTCCATATCGTCAGATAACATTGAAAACTACACAAATATCCAACTTCATGGGAATTATGGTAGTCGTAATCCTCATGAATGTACTAACCTGTATTAAGAGTTCGTAATAACCTTGATAAGATTCATAGATTGCGGTAACAAATTCACTTCTCTAGAATCCAGAATAAATAAATAGCCTGATACCGGATATAATTTCGAGCTACTACCGCGCTTTATAACATATCAGTAAATAACTAATTTTATGGAGCATGGAAATGTTTAGTAGAAGGTCTTCAAATGCTAAAAGTGAACACCTGTGTCATCATGATTGACTTTCAGCATTTTTCCTAGTGGTTTCCAATCACACGAAGGTAAGACATGGTAGAAATAAGTGTCAGTCAGAATTACTGTATTTTCACTCAAACTTCATGGCAGGATTATTATTCGTATTACATTCAACGATTCGTCATTATTTTTTCTTGCAGAGTAAATGATTTAGTTACAAAACTAGATCCTGAAGGTTTAGGAATAATTTTGAAGAAAGACTTCCTACAGTTCTTTTTTCCCGAAGAAATGGCAAAGCACACCACTGAAGTTATTAGCTTTCAGTTAATCCATTATAATGGTTTGGAACACTCTAATAGTGAAGGTCGGGTGAGTTATTTCAGTTATTCCTTACTAATGAAATCTTTTGAGTAATCGATATAGGGCTTAAAAACATTTGAAAAATAAAATACGCAGTGTAGCTCAATAACCAAGTACAGTTATGTGTTACACTTTTTATACGAGCACTGTTGATTTCACTCGCATATCCAGGTCCTAAACGATGAAGCTGGTTTGGACCTAAAACTTAATGTGTCCCATTCGATTGTTTTGAACTCAGTAAAAAATATGATTTCTGATTGTGTATAGTTGAAAAATAAGTCCCATAAGTTTCTATAGCGTGAAATGCTTAAGTCGATTCCTTACATTCCTGCTTCGTAGACGAAACATTAGCTGTTCAAATTATTATGAGCCCATCGCTAATGGTAAAAGAAACGTTACTACATAACACTTAGTTACAACTATCGTATAATTCATAGCTGGAAGCAACTATCGTTAAAGTGTTTACTACGCTTTTTGTGTAAACAGGTTCGATACAGTATTGGTGAAGCCCGCTTAATAGATCCTACAGAAGAGCTTATCGAGACCCAGCCTATTGATCAAAGTCCTATACAGCAGTGCTTGGCAACAAAATGGCCTACAATACGAATCAAATGGAACGTAAACAGAAGTCCGTCACTGAACTAATTTTTTTGTAATATATTGCAGTAGCAACTCATCATTATTACCCAAACGCTTTCAAATCTAAATTTGTACAGTTTATCACTTTGTAATCAAAATGGAGTGTTTTTATGTACGTTATCATGTTTTAATGTGTTTAATCGCCTTGTTATATTATTTACAAGCTCCATACATAAGCTTGGAGGTTTTGTTTCTTGGATAGCAACAATTACTGCTTCCCTGTCTCTAGGCGCGGACTGAATGTATATCGATAGGTATACAGTTCAGAATGGAGATACTTGCGATTTCAGTCAGCTTTCCGCCTCCGGATGTCCCACTTATTGCGCTCCCGAATAATGATTTATGGTACCCACAAGATGGATATACATTCTGACTCACATATACTTACTTACTCCTGTTACCCCTCGTGGAGGAGCATAGGCCGCCCACCAGTATTCTCCATTCAACTCTGTCCTGGGCAATCCTTTCCAGTTGCTTTTTATACCTTTTATGACTGTTTCCGATTCTCGATACACGGTGCTCTACGGTCTTCCTATTTTCCATTTCCCATCACGGTTCTAAGTTAGCGCTTGCTTTGTTATGCATTTTGATGACTTCCTCAATATGTATTCTATCCACTTCCAACGTCTTTTTTAATCTCTTCCTCAGCTAGAAGCTGGTTTTCTTTCTTCCACAGTAGGTTGTTGCTGATCATACCTAGCCAACGGATATTGAGAATATTGCGTAAACAGTTGTTGATAAATACCTGTACCTTCTTGATAATGGTTGTAGTTCTCCAAGTTTCAGCTCCGTACACATTGAAGACACCTGTTCTCGTCCGATCCCATATACAGAAATATACGAAAAAGAATTCCACCTAAGTAGGTATTTACTTACTTATATATGCAGAATTTAAAGCTACTGTCGTAAAAATTCAATTTGTATTGTTTGCTTGCATCTTCCCATTGTTGTTTAGGACTGAAATTGATCAGTCTCTTGTCGGCATATGTGCATCCTGTGCGGATTGCCTCGATATTGCCTTAAATCACAAGCTTTTAAGCAATGATGGGTGGCTGCTGGCAGTGGAATCCAGGACGCGTGTTTCGTCCCATTTCGCACTCTTCAGCTGGATTTATCTGTATCCCAGAGTTGATGTTCCCTCTGGGACTTTGTCGTATATCTTAAAAGCTGTCAGTTAATTTAAATTTTATTCTAACTATAACTCAAGAAAGCTCCGTCCTATACAGAATTCTGCAATAACTTCAAATAGATCAGATTATACTTTCGCGGTTTCTCTTCATAATTCTAACAGCTGTATGAGTAGCCTATTAAAGTTTCAGAAACTTTACATAAATGGACACTTACTTACGCTTGCCGTGTTTGATAACTCGAATGAAATTATACCTTATCGATCAATGTAATCAGCCATCGAATTTACATGGAGCTTAAAAAAACTCCATATAGTCTTGGTGTTTTTCTTCATGAAAAATATGTATTTTAAAGTCATGAAACCGCTCACATATACTCCAATTCACTTACACCACACGTCTTTTCTTACGAATATAGCCTGTGGACCATAATCAACGCAAGTTTAGCACAGGGTCTGCTTGACAAAGCGTTTTCTGCGGCGCTGCTATTACTAGTAGACCACGCCAGGATACCGCTGAGTCGCTATCTACCACGAGCCTCATTGTCACACATTTAATATTGTAGTTGGTTAAGATTATGATGTGCTTTATGTTGCCGAATTTGGGAGGCAATTCATCAAGTTTAAAGAATTACGTATGGAAGGTTCAAATGCGTTAGCATTAACCGATCCGACACAGTTACTGTTTAAGTGTTGTTTCCAAGCTGTAGATCATTAGTGTAGGTGACCTAAATGGAAGTCGGTCAACTCGGGTTGAACTAGAATCGTTTGTCCTCTTAGCTTAACTTCAAGTTACACCAGGTGGTTGGCACATAGCCTGGTCTATCGCATTATGACAACCAGGTAAATTGACTTTTTTTACTGATTAGAATACATGATCTTATTGCCAAGTAATATATTTGTAAGAACGGATTAAGGGAGTACAAAGTAGAACCACTAGTTTATGGTATGTGACTGACAAGTCAGCGTGGGAACGAATATGTATCGAAACGGAACGTTACTTAAAAAATATCAATCTGTTCCATTCAGGAGTTGTATTTACTACCGAACTCAGTTAAATACATGACCATGTAACGACCCCCATTACCCATTGACCAGGAATTGTCAGAAAGTAAAAGAAATTCTGAAAGTTGAGTCTTAGAATCCAAAAGATTTCTTAGGAGCAATGGAATGATCGGAGTCATTTAAGAACCAGGTTGTTTTCCATCTTAAAAATTTCCATGTTATATTAGTCATAAGTATAATTTGTAATCTACAAAATTAAGAAAAACACACTTAGGCCCACTATGAGTGGATATGGTCGGTTGGTTGGGAATGTGACCTAGCCACCAGGAGGACGATGGTCCAGGTGCATGCTGAAGCAGTAAATCTCATTCTCATACATGGGAAAACAATTTTAAAAATACCCTAGTCAGAACAAGTTAAGAATTCTCAAACCTAGGTGTCTTTTGTGATTTATTTACACTATTTTCCACTCTTATGTTAAATCATATATAAGAGTAAATACAATTGCACTGACCTGCCGACTCCTAACCAACTATTCTACGTTGTTTTATACGAGCACTATCAGGCCTGTGTGCCTAGTGGATGGAGGTGTGGTCTTTGATATCTTCTCATTTTTATTACTTAGGTTATTTTTTCGGTTGACTTGAATGATTTTTTTCACCTAACAATACCACCTACTGCTAACATAGGACAATTTAGTGCATATAACCGTGTAAATCAAACGTAAGTGTTTTATTTACACCTTTAGTACTATTCATAAGCCGCTTATTGGTACATAAGTGTTGTGCAGAAACCATTTTAGGCTTCATCAGAAATGCAGTAATACACAAATTTAAATAATATAAGCATGATATTTACCACATTTAAACAGGCTCTGTGGAATTGAAGACAATATTGAGTTGGTTTTAAAGAAGGAAAATGAAAATTTTTGGGGTGGGGAAATAAATGATATAAACGTGAAAATAATTTAATGGACGTGTATGTGAAAACAGACTAAGAAAAAACAGTTATGTACGTATTTCCAAATGAACAAAAAAGAATGTAAAAAGTAAACGAGTCATTTATATGCATTGAAGATAAAACGAATCTAAGAAGTTAATTAGGTGCAACACAAGATGATGTGTTTTTAGTTATAAAGTTTGAATATTTAGAAGGAAAAGTGAGTGAAGAAAAAGAAGGCATGGAAAGATTATCTAACGTGTCATCTTGCTGTGCTAATGATATATGGTAACCTGAACCGATGCACATATGTGCCTGGTCCTACGTTCTAGCTGACTGACTGACTGGACGTGTAAGGATGTCAATCATGATAATAATAATAATAATAATAATAATAATAAATACAGACATTAGCGGACTCCGGATATTTAGATGTAAAGGAAGGGAAAGAAAGGAAATCAACGAGCAAAGTTTCAAAAGTCCTATTTTGATTTGCCGTTGATTAATTAGCTGTAGGACCTTGTTTGTATGAATCATAGGTAATTACATTGATATTTATTAGGCAACAGAGAACACTTCCGCAAAGAACGTCACTATGGAGACTTCTGAACCAGGTTATAGTTTCACTGCAACGGATTTTCAGTGGGAGTCTGTTCTACATTGTTAAATGGTGAACAACGAAGAAATTTAGGCAAACGTTTGTGTAGGTTCTCGGAATCGCTAGAATATTTCCCTTATTGCCTACGTTGTGGGGTGATGTCATAGAGTACAAAGGGGTGGGTGCCGAAGAGTAAGAAATATTATTTATGAGACTGAGTACAAAGACGAGTTTCGTATTAATGCTTCTGATCCAGAGAGGATCTAACTTGAGTTGTTGACATTTTGGTGATAATCCTTGTCAAAATATCCAAAACATCTATGATGGATTTTCTTTGGACACCCTCAGTTTTCATTAACTATTATGCCTGAAATTACTGTAAATCGAAATAGGTATGATACACTCTTCGTATAATGACCATCTAGATTAGATGCTGGAATTTATTATTATGAGTGTAGTTCCAAAGCTGTTTTTGGATTGGAGAATAACTGTTGAGGCTAGTTCAGTTACGCGCTATTGCCCAATTAAAAATAAAACAACATAATTGAGTAAACGACGATCCTAAACAAATATTATCACGCAGTTGTTCAATCAATAGACAATTCAGGTGAACGTTATTCTATTCTTTCTGGATAGTTCACGCACACATTGTTTCCAGTTCTGCAAGAGTGCTTCAAATCACAATAAAAATGCACACTCCCAGTCAATCCAAGCAAAACAGTCATAAGGAGGAGATAATTAGTACCGTTGCCGAAATGAGTAAGTATCAACTAAAACAGCATAAATGTAGTTCAGAAAAAACATGGGAATTCAGTGAATGCATAAGAAAAACAACGAGTAAAATAGAAGTGGTGTAATCAAAAGATCAATCGAATGTACATCTGGCGGAATCGAGAGGAATAAATTTAAAGTGCATACGTAAAGTAATTTCCATACATAAATCTTTCAAAATGGATCTTACGATAAGATTTCTTGCTTTGGATACTCGAGATGAAGTGTGCTTGAAAAAATTCAGAATATTGCTATAGTTTGCACCCGCGTCATAAACAACGCTGAGGGGTTTCCGTATATGCTTGTTTAGGACCAGATGTAGGTTAGTGCTTCGACCAAAGTAAATAAATCCACTGTTGTCAACATTCAGTGACAAACTCTACGGCTTAATCCATTCGTAAAACTTATTTATGAAATATAGCTTTCTATTATAGAAGAGAATGAATAGACAGTTTTTAGGTTTGCCATGCTGAAAAAGTAACCACGCGTCATTGATCAGAAAGAAAAAGATTAGTGGATCTATCAGTTTCCCTCGTATGACCCAAACGCTCAAATACATAGTTTTAGGATAGCAAGATCGAAAACAAACAAAACAGAAATATCATTGATTGTCCAGCATCTTTTCTTGCATAATTTGACCAAAGTATTCCAGGTGCCCTATAGAGCAAGAGAGTTTAGTCAAAAAACCATGTTGCGATTGGCTAATCAGTTTTGCAGAAGAAAAAAAGTGATAATGGCTGTCTTTGGGTGATCTTGATATCATGGACGTCAGGTTAGTAGGCCTATAGTTAGCAATATCGCTACATGAAACCGTTTTGAATCTTGGGAGGATAACAGATGTTTTCCATAATGAGCGATAGGCTCCATGGCTCATGAAAAGTTCAAGCAGTTTAAAACAATATAATGGAAATCCTCTACCCAACTTCAAGAATGATGTAATAATGCAATTATATCCATCGTTATAGAAAATTTTCTAGGCAGTCACACCTCGTCGATGTTCGTGGAAATGTATTTGTGGGGATGACTGCTGGTGAACTCTAGCAAGCTCCGAAAGACCTGAAGACATCCCATCCAGTTGTCCTATGGAAGAGCATTCCAGAAATGACATGTAACTCCCCGATTGGGCAAATGGTAAAGTTATTTCATGCACAGTTGATCTTTGTAATCATAAAAATTTCATAAATAACGTGCACTAAGATAGAGTCGATGTTTATTGTAAATAATGATTCAAGTATATGATTATTTTTAGTAGGTTTTCGGAACTGATAAACCCATCCATCAAGTCCTATTTCTTCAAGTATCTTTGTAACGGGAAGAGAACGTTGAAAATACCTCTACAGCACTTTTGTCGGACAGTAATGTCATTTATTTGTTTCTTCTCTTTGTCGTGTATTTTAACCTTTGTTCAGATCTCGTTTAACCGCACCTTTTGTTCTTCAGTCTTCCTCGTCTGAGCTTTTATCATGTGATTTTGATCAAAGAATTATCTTTTTTACCTGAATTTCTATTGCATGTTGCCGGACTATTGACAGTAAGGTCGAGTTTGACTGAGCTCGAGGTCACGGCGTGGTTTGGTGTGTAGCTGTTAACCATTTGACTGTCTGCTTGGGAGAATTGCTGAAATTTCGGCAGATAAATATTTGATCCCATCTTGCTGGGAATGTTTTTATTGTTGCTCAGGTATCGAACGTATTAGTATTAACCGTTTCTTTTATTGTTTAGCGCGCTATTCTGCGTTAAAGCACAGGCTGTACCTCTTGAGATGTTTTGTATTTTTGATATAATTTGTTCTATTTCCGAATTAGAACCATTTAAATTGAGCACAGATTTTGTGCTTTGATATAATTAAATACGAGTATCTAAAAACGCTTCGTGCGCTATACAGAAGAACGTAGTCTGGCCTATTCGAATAAATTTGGTTCGTCAGTTCTGCGTTCAAACCGAATATTGGGAGTTCGGTCGTTACAAACTTTTTCATCATTTGTTATGTAGTTGCCACTGCTGACAGGTAAGCCGGCGGGAGATCAATAATATCTCCTGACTGTTATTGACTAATATCTGGTAGAGTTTTGCTGGACATCCTGGGAACCAGATCAAGAAGACTATCAAGAAAATGTATGATAACAAGTGGACGTAACATTTCAAAATGACGCATAAAGCCAGGAGAGTTGCCATTATAAAGGATGCAAATATAAATAAAAATGTTACCTGAATCGCAATTTTTCCTCTTGGTACAGAGAATTGACAACACAACAGAAATAAATATTCTTGTTAGAAAATGATCGACATCCTACAATACGAAGAAAAGGTGGTTTACTCAATTGACTGCAATTATTAGGAATCAAATAGAAAACGATGACTATATAAAAAATACAATTAACTGTCAGTGAATAGAAGTGAACGTCACTGAAACAAATTGATACGATGTTTTAAAATCAGCCTCACGCATAAGAAACAGTCAGTGTAAGTTTCAAACTACGGTTTGGACTGATAGACAGCTGTCTGGATGAGTTAGATACGCGCCCTCGCCCGTTTGAAACCAAAACAAAGTAATTGGGTAAGATGACGGTTCTATAATTTATCATAAATTTGAGTGTACATTATTACCTAAACAAATATAACCACTCAGCTATCCAACCAATAATTGTTCAATTGATCAAATAGATTCGTTCAAAAGGTAATAATTGGTCGTTCTATAACACAGTGTGTTTTCAATTCTGGAAGAGTGCCTTAATCCACAACCAAAATGCACAATTCCAGTCAACACAGGTAAACCAATCAAAAGCAGGAACAAACCAATATGGCTGCCGCCAAGACTTAGTATAAAGTAAAACAACATAAGTGCAGTTCGGGAAGAAACACAGGTAATTAGTGAAGTTGTAGTAAAAATAAAAACTATAATAAAATACAAATATTAACAATTCAAATGTAATCAAAAACTAACAATGTACAATTAAAGGGATCAATAGGAACAAAGGGCAAGTATGCACATAGAGGGATGTTCACAAACACACAAAACATTCCAAGTTGATCTCACAGTCAGCTCACAAAGTTTTATCCACAGTATATCAGTTCAATGTGGTTAGAGCCATAAAAACAATTTTAAGCAAAACAAAGGTAAAAGGACTTTTGAAAGACTCAAGAATATCAAGAAAATTTTTCTGATATGAGATTAGTGAAAAACATTGTAATAATGACCGTTGTCCGTTGCAGTACCAATATGCAAAATACAGGTAACAGTATGAGAAACAGTGCAAACTACCGGAATTCAACAGGCTTATTATAACAAATAAGACGGAAAGATTTTTTTCCTTATTTGCACATGAGCGCATAGAATGGATATTACAGTAAGGTCATAGTGTCTGAGTTATTGCACCTAATATATTAGGCCCGTCGGTTTAACGAAATAGGTAATATATAGTGGTCATTGACCCAAGATACAACACCCTTACTCATATGTGTATTTGTAGAAGTTCAAGTAAGATAGAGTGAGAACGAATCTGCGTGTCGGACAGATTGAATTTTTCTCAGTGATGCACCTGAACTTCTACACGCATAACATGCTTGTAATGGTGAGAATGTTTGGTGAATAGAAATGTTTCAGTCCAAGCATTTATCTATTCGATGTGCTCAAACACATTCCAAGACACTGACTTGAGCTGCTATACATATTTCCACTTGTTACTAAAATATTTATTAACTACCTGACTGCTCTGTGCCGCTTGTTTCGTTTGAATAAAACGATGAGTTTTCCTAACAAACGTCGTCCATGATTCTTATTATTCCGCATTGTTGATGGTTTTGAAATTTCATCACCTAAATATTGATTCAGTGGCATCTATAAAGATCCACTGGTACACAAGTGTCAAAACTCGGCCAAACATTGATAAAAGTGTTCTCACGGACCTCATTTTATCACGAATACTAATGCATTAGCGTACAGATCATTTTGCTTACCGAAATGAAGAGCAAAGACGTCTCATGCAGTCTACCTGACTGACTTGAATTGCTTAGTTCTGACTGAAATACATTCCTTGTTTGCTAAGTAAGCCTTCTGTCTTCCGTTAATAGTCGTTTTTCGGGATTCATGGCGTTTTGGACACGTGTTTTGTAGTTTTGGTTATTTATTTTCAAGTAAACCAAACTGAATCATCCGTTAAAGTAGAACCTCGAAATTCATTTGCTAACAACCGGATTATTATGCAGAAAGTAAATAGCTTCACGGTGATCGATGTTTTCTTAACTGATATTGTTGTAGTGAGGTTGGTTTCGGACACAGAAACGTAAATTGTACAGCTCATTTCTCTCTGGCCTTTCCTAATATATGTTTTTCACAGTTTACAACCGCACTTGTCTAAACTACCATTATGTTTTTGTCGCATCAATCAATGTAGATTAACAACCAAAGTCCTTGATTGTGCAGCTTACTATTCGAGAACCCAAGTGTTTTCTTTAGGCACAGTACTTTATAAAACCTAAACGATTTCTCTACCTAACGACTCTGTTATATCTTCAGTAACTATCTCGAAATGTCTCTTTTGATATTAAGAAGTTCGTGACTGAGTGGGTCAGGGTGATGAATTCGTGAACTTGTCTTCTGTTGCATGGCAGCTTCATCCTTAAGTATTTTACTCCACGTTCTAAAATCAGGCGCGTTGGTAAACAGGGGACCTGAATAAAAAGTATTGACTACCTCGGGAAATGCAGTCAGAGCAGCAATATATAAGATGTAAAGGGTTCAGAGATATATTCGAGAGAACATCAATATATCGAGAAATGACTAATCTAAGATGACTGACGACTGTAGGATTTGTGAGGTATGACGTATACAATCGTGATCTGTTGCGGATTCGTGATCGAGCGCCTTCAGTTAGAGGAATCCAGTCAAGCTAATGCAGTCAGCACCAAATGTCGAAGACCCAAAGAGCTATTGATTTTGAGGATTTACTTACCGCTAAAATTATAACAACAATCAGACCTGATATCCTAATGAAAACTGACTAATGTAGGAAATTTCTACTATCCAGCTCTGTGGTAAAGATAGGGATCGTCTGTATTGTAATTGATATCACTTACAAAGCAATGAAAATCCAATCACTGTCTCACGTCAAAGTACCTCTGTTCTGTTCACTTGGAAATATTCTGTCGATTATACTTATTAAATTCATATCAGTAAAAGCAGGCCAAATCATCATTCATGTGTTGTTGAGCGAGGAATGAACTAATGGTTCTGAAAAGTTAATTGACCTCATACGAACTCACTATCAAAATCCTAAACTAGAACATCAGATTCAGTGAATTTTTCACAGCTTTGTTATGGACTTTCCGAAACTTTCTAACATGATGCACTCGTCACGAAGATAGTACTTATCAGACATTAGGATACATTGTACCACTTCTCTATGACATATGTCCGCTTGAAATTTATCTATACGTTCCCTTATATTACTTGTATGCTCATCAGGAATCAGTCTTCATTTATTATACTGCTATCCCATTTGTGTTTAAATCTTTCACGAGGTAAATAAAGTAAACACAATGCTATGAAATCGTAGCAACTGAATTTAACCACAACTCATATAGTAGTGTTGTACATAGGCAATAACTTAATTATGAATCATTTGAATATTCCACGTGAAGAAAACTTCTTTTCTAAATTCGGACAGTATGAATTCGAGAGAGCAAAGAAGCGTGAAGAACTTATGCAAGACTACTTGGAATTCAAACAAAGAGAGGAAAAGAGCTTCCATAATAGATTCTCCGATAAAAAGAAAAATTGTCATCGACCACTTGACTCCTCGGGACCTTTGGAGGTGCTTGACAGTTTTCCAAATATAAATGAATCGTTTGGTGTACAATATGAGCTACCAAAGAGTGATTTTGGATGCAGGTTGACGGAACTAGAAAAGAAAATCAACACCCTGTTTAACGATCAAAGGCCTGTAGTGCACTCTAACAGACCTGAGTATGTTTAAATTTTCATCAAGTAATCGAAAATTTAATAATATTACCAGTGTAAATGATAAATCCTTAGTAACATATGATAGGGGTGTTCCCATTATCAAGGAATTAAAGAACAACTCAGTACCTAACAGTCCGGATGCAGCAGACAAGTAGGTTTAATTTTAATGTAAACTCTGTAGTAGCAGATACGAAGATTTAAAAAAACGTCTACACCAAATAACTGAAGCAGACAAACATCTTAGTCTTATAGAGGAAGAATACAATAAGCTAAAGAATATTCAAAGTCCGTATACGTTAGACCATAAAAATCCAACGAACCAGGGTCTTCGTAACTTATCGTTCAACTCGTGGAAGTCTGAAAAGAATGAAGTAAAATACTCGGAGCAAAATTTAAAGGATAATTACAGAAAAGAGTTAGAGTCACAAATTGCTGAGACAGAGAGAAAGCGTTCATATGAAAAGGCAGATAGCATAAAAGACAGTGCTATGTGCCCAATACCCACTTATGCATATAGAAATTCAGAAATGGAGTCAAATAAAATAAACTCAAATGAGACACATTTAAATTCGACAGAATGTTTATACTTTGATGTAGGACAAAGAGATTTGCTCGCAATAAATACATCACCCTCTGGAATGTTGAATGTTAGTGTTGGTAGTGGTAAGAATGTGAATACAGTGCAAAACCCAACGGACCTAAAATTTAAAAAAATGCAGTATGCTGAGGAGTTAAAAAAACAAATTGAGGAGGCAAGGGCGAAAAAAGCTAAGCAGAAAGAGGATGACGAAGAATATAATAGAAAGATCGAGGAGCAGAACTGCAACCTTGACTTATCAAGAGAAATCCATCCTCCTCAACAAAACATGTCGAATTCTGTCAACCCCGAACAATTTCCTGACCAACAGGCGCGTACCGGTCTAGATGTGTCGAAAGAAATCCACTTTGAAGCTTCAGATACAGCTTCAACAAATTTCGAACCTAATTTCGCCAGAGGTGGACATGGAATATTTGGCAGCCCATTAACGGAGATACAGAAACACAATCTCCAAAAGTACAAAAAAGAACTGAATCAGCAGATAGCGGAGAGACGTCAGTTTATGGAGCTTAAGAAACAAAAAGAAATTGAGCTTGAGCAACGCGAGATGGAAAGGATTAGAGTAGAACGGTTGAAAATGCAGAAAGAGTTCGAAGCGGAACAAGAACGGAAGCAAAATAAAGTTGAGCGAGATATTCAACAACTGAGCGACAAAAGTGATGAGTATAAATTAAAACGTAAAGAAGAGCATACTGGAAATAAAACAAAGTCGGTTGAGATGAGGAACACTAGGTACAAACATCCATCAAAAAAGATGAAGTCACCAACATGCAGTCCTAAAATCTTAATAGGACCAGAAGCCAGCAAACTAAACCACTTGAAGCAGTTTGGTAGTGAGACATCTGATAAACACAGCAGTGAAAAGACGCAGTCAATACTGAAACAGCTAACCGCATTAAAAGTTCAACTAGACAGGGAAAAATCCAAAACTGAGTCGGTGTATTACCAACAGAAACATACTCGTGGTAATAACAAAGAACGTATGGAGGTTGGCACATGTAAACAACGATCCCGACCCCGAATGAACATAAAAGCTGTAGAACTATTCCAAGATGCTTCAGTTTTTAATAAAAATAACACTCATGTTTCTTCAGGGCGAATGCCTAGTCATGTTCAGGACGTTGAGCCCGAAAGTTTGTTGGAAGAGCCTTACATAGAAGATTTAAGAGATGTAGACCGGAAACAGATAACTCTCTTGAGAAAGCAAAACAATCATCTCCAAGAGTTGAGAACGGAACTGTTGCAAAATATTAAGGATAAAAGCAGAGGTCATTCAGTAAGGGAGAAGAATGTTCAAAACTGCAACCCATCCGCAATGCAAAACCCAATATTAGATGAGAATGATTCGCTAATTAAATCTCAAAATGAGTCAGATGAGATGCTACACTCAACTTCTTTGTCTAACGGGTCTATTGACCTAAATCAAATCGCCGAAAAAAATAAGCAGCGTTTGTTGAGACTAGATGCGATCCAGCTATTAACTGAAGTAAGTGACGATCCTGAATCAGTTTTACAGCGTTTCGTTGGTGAACATGACAGGATGTTTTCAAGTGAACACAAAAACAACATTTTTAACTAGTTCAACTCGACGTCCCGTATTTCAGTCTTACTGACATAATCTTTAGAGTATATGTAAGCCATATATCTGTAATATATTTCTGAGGAAAATGTATCTAAGTACATTTCATTAATAATTCATGTACTGAGATTATTCCAGGAATTTTATAAAAGATATTATTGTTTAGAACCTATGGGTTTATTTTATCTTATAATCGGTTCTAGGATTCAAGGAAATATTCATCATTAGGACTGCAAAAATATGATCATACGAGAATAAACGTCTGAAAACCATTCTTAGCTTATTTATCTCAATGTAGTCATCAGGTATTGGAGTAAAGAATAATTAATCTGTAGTTTAATGCGTAATTTATATTGATAAGTGCACTTTGAGAAACTTGCAAAATTTGTATTAATTGGACAACAAAAGTTGCTTATAGCCTTTACAGGTGAAATCAACTCAAGTAAAAACGTTACGGTTCATATAAGTGAAAAACTGAATTATCTAGTAGTCTCATAAGATACAGACTCAAGTAATGTAATGTCCAGACACTAAACGATGAGAATGAAATTAAGAGGAAGTTACTGAGGTAAAGCTCTAAATTATTATTCAAATATGAAAAGAGAATTACTGTAATGTCCAATACGTTCATACGCAAGCAAATTACAGAGTTCTCTTTACATACAGTAAAAGAGCAGTCCATGTTTTACGTGTGACAGTTTGGAAGGTTATAAGGGCACTAAACCAAATATTAGTAACCCAACTTTCGGTAAGACAATTTAGAAGTACACTATAATTACTTTTACAAAATAAGTTTCACAGAAGTATAATGATACAAAACGGGAAACTGTGGTGTAATTTACTTCCACACCAGAAAGCATTGCAAATCAACGTAAGCCGTGGCCGGTTATACCCCATAAGTGACCAAACCACCTCATTCGAAGAGCGATTACCTTGCAAACCGACCTGTCATCTTTAACTAATACTCTGAGTCCAGCGTCAGCAACGCTTACTCGGTGGTCTCGGCACACCAGGATAATACTCTGGATGGAAAACATTAGTAACGTATCTACTCCAATAGCCACGTTTCACCGCCATAACGTCAAGCAGAACCTAATGTTGTTCGCTGTACTTGCCCCTTGATTAGCAGGCAAATATCTCTCCTGTCTGACAGGTGACGAAATTTGGTAACAGCCAACCGAGCTTTCTGAATCCGTATCAAGATTTCACCACAGACCAACCATCTAGGACTTCTGGAACTTCTGAAACAAGAGAACTAGTTGACGCTCCCAATTCATTCAACACCTGTGATCAATCTAGACGATGATGTAGATCAGTCCTGATGAAAGTGCATCTCACACAAGCTTGAATTTTTATCAAAGGTGATCAGAAGACTGTATTTTTACCAGCGTTCTCATAGAAGTATCTTATCTGCATGTTTTGAGTCAATAAGTGAGTCTCCCGGTAGGAAAACAACCCATAGGAAGTGAGAGGACGAGTGTATTATCTCTCAAAGAATGTCTAAAACAAAGTTAAATAAGAATAGGGAAAGTATGCAAACCTGATATGTGAAGTTATAGGTTCCATAGCCTAGTTGTAGTAATTAATATGAAGAGACAAGTTGAATATTAAAATACGCATTATCGCTAGCTGTACACTCGTAATTTTAATCGAAACTAAACTTCAACAGAACTATCGTCTGAAAACTAGAAATTTAGTCTGTCTTAGGCTACATGTATGACTAATCATTCGTAATTATAAAACGGAAGTTGCATAATGATTCGAGGTCAAATTTATTTTCATCGGCAACAACTGACAAACACACTGGAGGGTTTTACGATTTGTTATCATCCAGTATATATGTAGTTTCCGACTCTTCGAAGCTACCAAACACACATCCCATTCATGGCTGAAAATAACACTTATTGAGTTTACAGGTTGATTTAGTGAATACAGCAAACAAAATTTCAACCGCATCTATCGCAATGCCATACGGTCATTTTATTTCTCCTGCTCAGTATTGATCGATTCACCATTTCAATGCAAAACTCGATGCCCGATTCCAATATTTGCTAGCTACTTCTTGCATCACAAATTATCAACAGGTTGATTCTAACTTCAGATCAACACGGTGCTCAAAAATACACAATAACTTGGAGAGTGCTGTTAATATTCTTATCTAGGAATTACTACAAGAGATTATGGCACTTGCAATTTGAAAGACGGACTTACGTTTCGGTATTTCATATAAGAATTAAGAAGTTGTACTTGAGTACATTTTTATAAGGTTTGTCAGAGCTGAGGAAATGGTATCTTCCATATCTTCGTCGGATTAATTACTTCCCGAATTTGAGTACATCTTGAATAAAATTCACCAAAATGCCCACGAAATACTAGACAACAGTTTATTCATCAAATAAAATGAATTAGTATAAGTCTGACTATAATTTAGCACCCAACTTCCATAAGTCAGAGCCAAGATATGTATAAAAGGCATGATTTTCAAGAGTGAAGTAAATGTAGTAAGGTTTGAATGCTTATACAGTTATAAGCCTTCATATAACCAGTATACTTTACCGTGGGCCTATCATTATTTTTATGTTAGATAAAAAATATTTTTTTAGCCAACCTGAGCTTTTTCTTTTGAAAATTCACAGAAATGATTCGTTTGAGATACTCATTATTTTGAATGCAGGAGACTGAAGTATAGCTGATAGGAATCATTTAACCACCCCAATTACGTAGACGTATTAAACTCGGGATAATACTGAGTAAATGATGTATGGTATTCTTAAAGGTGAGGTTAAGAGCAACTACATGAAAAACAAATAGAGTTTAGTTGTCATTAAGAAACAACCCAATAGTCACTCATACATAAGTAAGGAATGGCATCCCGACCGAAGCTGCTACGTTGACGCGGTCGTCGGGCTTGCCTATCGTGATGACCCAACCGAGCTATATTGGCTGGAACATATGTTCCTGAAGGTCCTACCATGCCAGGCAGGTCGATTGGAGAACGGTAAGACTAAAAGCAGCAACTCAAGGTCTGAGGGAGAAGTCGTACTGCTGACTGTAGAGGGGTGTGACAGCAGTAAGGTGTTTCCCTCGGACAACCAGCATCTGCAGCGATGCTGCCTTCCCAAAGGGAGGGGTGGGATTAGAAAAGGTCGACCCTAAAACTGTCACACCTCACATTACCTCACGGATTTCCGTCTCCGGTGGTAACGCCATTTGAAGAACGGAGCTAACACATTAAAAACCTTCCACGAAAGGGCCGTGCGCGACCGGCCTCAAGCAGTTGTCCCTTGGGCTCAGTGGTCACGTTCCCAGGTCGTTAAAACCAACACTAATCCGACTTCTTTTTCAAGTTCCTCAAGAAATACCCTTCCACGGTATGGGCAGCCGGGAAGCGATATCAGCCCTCATACCCCTAACAGCACACGAGACCAAGTTGGTCACATTCAAATCCTTCCTACACCTCTTAATACCTCTCTTATCTCCATGACTAACCCTCCTCACGTCCCTTTATCACCTCGCACCGCTAGGGCAAACGATTCGAGTACGTGGAACTCTATTCCTGGTCTCCTGAAACCACGCTCTAAACTACACATAGGAGCTTTTAACGTACGAACACTGTGCCAAATAGGACAACAGGCTTCCTTAGCTAGGATTTTAGAATCCCACGCCATCGATGTGTGCTGCGTCTCCGAAACGCGCATACAGGATCCGAGTAGCGTCATTCATGTATGTATCTGGAAGCCTTGATTCTGCTTCCCGTGGCCTAGCCGGCGTAGTTATAGTATTGAGTCCTAGGGTAGAACTATCTCTCTTAGAGTGGATTTCAGTAGACAGTCGTTTGTGCGCTGTCCGACTGAACGGAACAGTAAGAATCCGGAAAGATAGGGACACTCGTCGTTTCCTCTTCGTCGTCTCTGCCTATTCTCCCACTGAGTGCAGCGCAGATGATGTAGAAGATGTGTTTTACAGAAAGCACTCCGACCTTCTCCGAAAAGCTAGGCGCTCTGATGTAGTAATAGTGGCCGGTGACTTTAATGCTCAAGTTGGTAAACTAAGCGATAGAGAAAGACACCTGGGTGGATCTTATAGTGTCGTGGCTCAAAGAACAGATAATGGCAACCGTCTGTTGCAACTATGCTCAGATAACTGCCTCTTTCTTGAAAATACTAATTTTAAGCGTAAGGAAAAACATCTTTTAACATGGAGACCGCCTAATTCATCCCAACGTTGGACCTAAATAGATCACATCGCTATCAGCCACCGATGGAGGGGATCGACAGAAGACTTTCGCTCATTCTGGAGCACATGCTTAGATTCAGATCATGCTCTAGGACGTGCGCGTATCTGTCTGCTTCTTACTGGACGTAGGAAAGACGCTGCAAGAAAACCTCTTAGGGCCCTACTTAATGATAGTCAAGCTAAGAGTATATTTCAGGAACAACTAGGAAAACAGTTACGCAGCCATGTATGTGATGCCCACCCTGAGGCAGCATAGAATGATATCCGAAAAGCTGTGGAAACAGCAGTGATATCTGCCAGTAAGGTTAGGGAGCAACACTGGATCTCAAGAGCATCTATCGCACTGATAGATGCTCGGAAACTCATTCTACCTAGCTCTGAACATAATGAAGAGCGGAGTCAGCTTAAGCGCAAGCTGACAAGAAGTCTACGTAATGATCGTGAACAGTGGTGGGTAGCGAAAGCAAGAGAGATGGAAAAGGCAGCGGCAATAGGTAATAGCAGACAATTGTTCAGACTTGTTAAGGAAACCGGTATTTGGAACCCGACTGTTAGCGAAACAATGTCAGAGAAAGATGGACATATTATACATTCTCAATCCAGGAGATTGGATCGATGGGTAGAACACTTCAGGGATCAGTTCAACTGGCCTTTAGCCACACGTCGGTTTCCCACGATCTCCAGTCAACCTGAATGGTAAGTTAATGTAGGTCCTCCGACTCTTTACGAAGTTGAAAAATCCATAGGAAATCTGAAGCGACGGAGAGCAGCAGGCCCTGACAGGTTCACTCCTGAGATTTTTAAGGATGGTGGTTTAGTATTAGCAGTGAGATTAACTGAGGTCTTAGGTAGAATTCGGGAACTGGACGTAATCCCATCTGACTGGTCTCAATCACTGATTGTGCCAGTCTATAAGAAAGGACAAAAGTCCTCTTGTGACAATCACAGAGGAATCAGTTTGACTAATATAGTGTCTAAAATATTAGCTTCAATAATACTTCGACGCTTAACTAAAGCTCGTGAAGAGCAGACTAGAGAAAATCAGGCTGGTTTTCGACCTGGACGTGGTTGTATAGATCAGATATTCACACTACGTCAGGTTCTAGAACACAGACACACGTTCAGACGCCCCACAATAGTAGTATTTCTCGACCTTAAGGCGGTATTTGACTCCGTCGATTGTGAGGTTCTATGACAGTGTTTGTCACTGAAAGGAGTGTCAAAGAAGTACATTAACCTTATGCAGGCTCTCTACCCGAACACAACTGGCCGAGTGAGAGCTTATGGCGAACTGTTATCAGAATTGATTACCTCAAGTGGCGTTCGTCAGGACTGAGCACTCTCTCCATTCTTGTTTAACTTTGTCGTCGACGTACTTTTAGAGATAACACTTTCCTCGTCTAGATTTCCAGGGGTTGAACTTCTACCGCGAGGTTCACTTGTTGACTTAGAATATGCCGATTACATAGTTTTATTTGGCGAAGACGCTGACAAAATGCAAAGTCTTCTGACCACCGTAAGAAACAATGCAAACATGTTCGGGATGCGGTTCTCCCCTTCAAAATGCAAAATTTTGCTTCGGAATTGGGTTGCATCGGCACCTGAACTAATGATAGGGAGTGAAGTAATTGAGCGTGTCGATCGCTTCACTTATCTTGGAAGTCTCATCAGCCCTTGTGGTCTGGTGTGTGACGAAATCTCAGCACAGATACAGAAGACTCGACTAGCTTTTGCCAACTTGCGCCATTTATGGCGTAGGCGGTATATCCGTCTACCAACCAAAGGACGAGTTTACTGTGCAGCAGTTCGTTCCGTCCTACTTTATGGCAGTGAAACATGGCCGGTAAGAGTAGAGGATATCCGTAGGTTACTAGTATTTGATCATAGGTGTCTTCGAAGTACTGCCCGTATATCCTGGGACCATCGAGTAAGTAATGCAGTTGTCAGGGAACGGGTACTAGGTAAGGATGGCAAATCAATTGATGAAATAGTGAAACTTCATCAGTTGAGATGGCTGGGACACGTGTTACGTATGCCCAACGACCGACTGCCTCGACGTGCTATGTTCAGTGGTATAGGAGTAGGTTGGAAGAAAGCTAGGGGCGGCCAAACCAAAACATGGCACAAGTCCATGAAGTCACTGACAAGTGAACTGAGTCATGTTGGTAGGTGTAGACTACCTGGTTGGGGACCGCGAGATGATAGCAGCCGATGGTTAGAGACCCTGAATAATCTGGCTCAAAATCGTTTGCAATGGCGCAGGTGCATACACTCTGTGTTCTCCCAAATTTTGATCTCCTTATTCCTCCTTGTCTTTTTTTTTCTCTACCCAAATTTGTTTCACTGTATTATACTCTTTAAGTAACATCTCCAAACACTAATCTTCCCGATTACTGCTCATACTCTTAATACCTCTACCACTACGGGATTTGAATCGACCACTGCATCTGTGCTAATGTGGTGTGGCAACTCGAACTGATGTACGTACGTATGAAGTTCTACGTTGTTACTGACTGACTGACTGAAGGAATGGCATTTAGATCAAACGTAGAGGAGGCTGAAGAATGAAGACATATGGCACACATCAATTTTAAGATTTATCAATCAGTCTTTTACTATAGAGTAAGGTCATCTTTTACACCGAAAAAATGAAGTGTTCACCTCACAACACGACTTAGACTAATGACAAATGAGTTGCAAAACTGGTGGCATTTCACTGACCGCCTTCGCAGTTTCTTAAACTTGGCTGCTGAGTTTACAACCACAACTGATGTACTACTTTTACTTAATAATCCATACCCCTTCGGTCGTTAGGTTATGTGAGAGAAATGCTTGTGATGGAAATATGATCGAATAATTTGAGTGCATATATATCTCCAACCTACAAAATCTACATTTCAGTCATGAGAAGCACAATCTATACTGCCGTGAGACAAATACCTTCGAAAAACAGACAAAAAACTTCAAACACAAATAGCAGTAATTGAGACGTTCGTATTTCTGGGTGGCTGCGTAAGTGTTGATCATGTGAGTGATGAGATCAATGCACGTATAGTGAAAGCCAGAGCGGCTTATGCCAAGCTGAGCTATCCTTGACACCTTCCTGATGTCTGGATGAAAAAGATCGGATCTACAACGAGTCGGTGAAAGCAGTTTTGCTCTATGCTTGCGAAAACTCGTCTCTCCAGTTTTTAAAAATACACCAACGTCTACACAAATGTAGTTAAATTCAGCTGATTAGGAAGCCCCCGAATGCCCTGGTATGGCTGAGAGCGGGGTGGGTTCGCCCTCCCTATCGAAATACTCTCACACGGTCACGCGTATACAGCCTCTACCAGGGAAGTCCTACTCACTGCCTTCTCGTGGCGGGGGTATTGTTTACGAAAATGAGAGTACGAAAAGCGAACGTCCGGCGCTTTAACCGGATCCCAAACCAATGGTGCACATGGGCTCCAGTATCCTGCGGGAACAAATGGCGTATGAATCAATCGTTGGTCACCGGCTACCATGGGACTGCATTTCCTCACGATGCTCCACTGCCTTGTGGGTTAGACCTTTAGGTCAAAGGCTCGGGGTGTGGTCCCCTAAGAAAACCACCTGCTTCGATCTGGGCACCCGGACAGTATCACAGCCCACACACAAATGATGAACTGTCTATAATTATGGAAACTACTTTTCTTGCTTCAACTAACAATCAAATGATTAAAATTAAAATTATTATTATTTACGTCATTATTCACCCTCTTTTATTCCTACTCTGTCTATACTTATTTTTTCGACTTATACAGTAGCTCGTCTATGGTGGAAATTCGACTCCATCTAAACGTCCTCGAGTCACTGTCCGGTTGAAAATTGTGTGTTACCACCGAATATGAGTACTGAAGCAGTTTTTCTGAAACCACGTGCACCATCCACACAGGCTGCCTTCAACGTTCGCACACTTATGCAGGTTGGACAACAGATAGGGCTGGCTATGTCTTTAGAAAGTCTTAATATCGACGTCTGTTGTCTATCCGAGACCCGTATTTAAGGCTGGAGAAGTACAAATTCGCTCTCCATCTGTCGCTTCAAAAAGCTTGATTTACGTGCGCTTATCCGGGGACCCTGTGGCATCTTCTTCTGGTCTTGCTGGAGTTGGTGTCGCACTAAGCGCTAAAGGTGAGGCAGCACTAGAACGTTCCATCAAAGTGAGAAATTGGCGTGAGAAACGATGTCTTTTCACCATCACCACTTATGCTCAGACAGATTGCAGCCCGGATGCAATCGAGGATGAGTTTTACCATCAGTTATCTGTTCCCCAAAAAGTGCGTTCGACAGATATTGTATTACTAGCCGGAGACTTGAATGCTCAGGTCAGGCGTCTAGGCACAGAAGAGAGTCGTTTAGGTGGCCGATGGGGACTTGTTGGTCGCAAGAAAGATAACGGGGACCGTCGACTACAACTGTGCACAGACCACAACCTGTTTTTGGCTAGCACTAACTTTCGGCACAGTCATCGCCGATGTGCAACCTGGCGTCCTCCCTCTGCATCTCAAGCCTGAACTCAGATTGATCACATCGCGATCAGCTACCGCTGGCGTGATTGTGTACAAGACTACCGCTCCTTTTGGAGTACCTATCTCGACTCTGACCATGCCTTGGTCTGCGCCAATCTTACCTTACTTTTCAGTAGACAACGAAGTGACCGTCACCAACGGATTGATGTTAGCAAGCTGGTTGCAATTTCTGTTGCAAGTAAGTATCGAACTGAGCTAGCTTCTAGGCTCGCTACCATTCCACCGAAAAGTATTCGTCGCAACTGCATGACGCCATGAAGACGGTGAGTAAAGCCGCTTGCGGCTTCGCGAAACGTCCCGCTTATAAGCGCTGGGTTTCTTCAGTCTCCTTACAACTTATCGAAGCCCGTCGGTCTACTCCGGGTGACCGTGAATTCGACCACAAACGGAGGATGTTACGTAATGAAATCGGTCAAAGCTTGCGTAAGGACCGAGAAGCCTGGTGGTCGGAGCGTGCCAATGAGCTGGAAGCAGCAGCTGCATCTGGTAATTACCGGAAGCTCTTCCAACTCATCCGAGTCACTGGCAGCAAGAAGTCTGGTGTGAGCGAAACAATCTACGAGGATGATGGAATGCCAATCACTAACATCCATCGACGTCTTGGACGATGGGCAGACTTTTTCGAAGGGCAGTTTAACTGGCCTGTTGCTCCGGCAGCATCGGTCAGACTGTCCTGCCTTCCATAACCCGTCAAGACTGACCGACTTAACAAGGCGGAAGTCCGCAAGGAACTCCAACTCTTGAGGCGCTACAAATCACCTGGCCCAGATGACTTACCTCCGGCTCCTTTTAAAGATGGTGGTGACTTTCTGACTAAGGAACTGACAACGTTGTTTACAAAGGTCTGGAAGCTAGAGAATGTATCAACGTCATGGAATGAGTCGATAGTTGTCCTTATCTTTAAAAAGGGTTCACGTCGTTCCTGTAACAACTATCGGGCGATAAGTCTACTTCCGATTGCGTCCAAACTATTGGCTTCCGTCATACTTCGTAGGTTGTTCAAAACCCGAGAAAGATTGACTCGCGAGGAGCAGGCTGGTTTTCGTTCCGGTCGAGGATGTATTGATCATATCTTCAGCCTCCTCCAAATGTTAGAACACTGTCATACTTATCAAAGGCTAACAATCGTAGTGTTTCTTGACATCAGGGCTGCCTTCGATTAGTTGGACAGGACTGCTCTCTGATATTGTCTATTGAAGAAGGGTGTGCCTGAGAAGCTTATTAGCATCCTAAAAGCCCTATATACAAACACCTCAGGCAGAGTGAGGGCATACAACCACCTCTCTCCATTGTTCCATTCGAGCAGTGGGGTTAGACAGGGTTGCCCAATCTCACTATTCCTCTTCAACTTTGCCATCGACGACATTCTGAAAACAGCTATGATGGGTGTAAGTAATGGCGGTGTGGATCTGTTGCCTGGAGAAAGACTTCTCGACCTTGAGTATGCAGATAATATTGTCTTACTGTGCGACTTAATCAGTTGGCAATCAGTGTCCGTAGGTATGGTATGGTGCAAAGTACTTTTACAAGACTGGCAGGATTCTAATCCTGTACTCACTCTGGATGGTGAACAGATAGAAGTAGTCGGGAAGTTCGTGTATCTGGGTAGCTGCATAAGTGCTGGTGGGGGGTGAGTGGTGAGATCAATGCACGTATATTGAAAGTCAGAGCGGCTTATGCCAATCTGGGCCATCTTTGGCGCCTTCGTGATGTCAGTCTGGTTGTAAAAGGTCGGATCTACAACGCGTCGGTGGGAGCAGTTTTGTTCTATGCTTGTGAAACCTGGCCTCTCAGAGTTGAGGACGTTAGACGACTCTCTGTGTTCGATCATCGCTGTCTCCGAAGGATTGCTGACACCCAGTGGCAACACCATGTTAGTAATGCAGAGGTTCGGCATCGTGTGTTCGGGCACAGAGGTGATAATTCAATTGGGGTCACCATCTTGAAACACCGACTTCGGTGGCTTGGACATGTTCTCCGAATGTCGTGCCAGAGAATTCCACGTCGTGCATTATTTGCCGACTCTGGGACTGGTTGGAAAAAGCGGAGAGGTGGTCAGTGTATGACATGGTGTCGTGGTATGAAAGAAAGCTGCAAAGGACTGGCTTGTGTTGGTCCTTCACGACTCCCTGGTTGGGGTCCGAGAGATGGTGCAACACAGTTGCTAGAGACGTTATCAGATATGGCTCAGAATAGAAGCCAGTGGCGATCCTACTGTAACCTTCTTTTACTTTCTTCATAAAAAAACATGGTTGTATCTTCCTTAACTGAAAGATTTCTCCTGATTGTACCTTTCCGTTACCCCATTATTACTATTATAATTATTACACCACCTTACACCAACCTCTTCGTTATCGTTCTTTTTTTTATGCTCCTTACCTTTTTTTCCTTTTCCCTCTTTAAATTCTTACTGTTTTTTGTGGCGCATATATATTTGGCGCGCTCTTGTACCAATATTTGTGTGTTCAGATAAATAATAATAATAATTAGGAAACCACAACGCATTCCAATTAAAAGAGATAAGGTTTCGCAAACATATTTCATTTTATTTGAATACATAAATACTGCTACAAACAGGGACTAAAATATGCGCCGCACATATAAATGAGTAAAATCGTGAAAGACATATGAAGGAGAGTAAATATAATAAAAATTAATTGTTAAATAGGTAAAAATGAGTGAACGAGAGTTGTAAATAATGGAAGGAATAATTATGATACTTAAATAATTGCATCTCATCCGGCACATCATAAACTAACCATCTTACCGTCAGATTATAAAATCGACGAGGAACTGTATGCATGCATATCCAGGCTCAAGTTAAGATATAATTTCAGCTAATTGATTATCCAAAGTAGCAATGAGAAATAAGAGGCAGAAGCGGTAGTAGTTGATCAACTAGGTGAAAGACACTATACCGTCTCATGATGACCAACGTGTAGTTAGAACTAGTATTAGTTCAGCAAACACTATTATATATGCATTAAAGAAATATTTTCTCCACTAAGATTTATTGATAATTCGGCGATCTCTTAGATAACATTCTCAATGACCACAGTATTTTCTTGAACACATCATTTATCACGATCGCGCCGATGAGCTAATTTTGAGTCAGTATTCTCATACTTAATACACTTTATATGCAGTAATAAGCAAGCAAAAGTGATAATCATAAACATACATAGAGACACATTTCAAACTTCCTATTTCCATAGAACCAATCAAATATCTTGAGTATTCAATGGACCATCTCAAGGTCATTAATGTCCATTCAGCAACATCTTAAGCTGATTCATAATTATTTGGTTGTGTCTTGGTGATTTAAACGTTAGACTTTAAACTAGAGGTTAACGCGTGGGAGTACTGTTACATCAACTGGATTTCGGTTGATCAGTAGTTTTCGTATAATCTAGAGCACAAAAAATGTTTTTCCAGCTACATACTTCTTTGTCGTAATCATTCCCACTAAATATAAGAACGTGAATGCGCATTATTTACAAACTTACAGTACAATCCACTAATAACGTAAATATACCTTAAATGGATAAGTAGCTCAGTAAAAAAGAACAGTCGATCTATTGCAGCTAAAAGAAGTATACGCCACAGTGGACTCAACTGAGGTAATTTTATTTTAGTAAGCCAAAATATACATTATGGAAAAAAACCTTTCGCAGTTACTTAGGTACAAACGTTGACGATCATAATAGGATTATGAAGGTACATAGACAAAACAAAACTATCCAGGCAAGATTTCGACTATTCACGGAAAACCAGAACAGCGTACTATTTAAGTAGCCCCAAATTAAAACGGATTACCAAAAGTTAGAAGCCCTTTTTGGTACGTAAAGGAATGCTAAATTCACGTAAATAAGCAAGAAATGTATACAAGCTCTTTCTTTTACATTTGAAATATGCAGAAACTAGATCATTTTTTTTCTGTTGACTCTGTAATAAATAATCACTTTCAACAGGAAGCTGATATTCAACTGTTTGTGGCAGAACAAAATCGTTTGCTGATAATGAGATTAAAAAAAGGAAAGGAACGGCCCATAAGAAAAATGTAAAATATGCTATGAGGTAAGAGAATGGACTTGGGTTGTGTGAAAATACACGAAATGCGACTAAGTGGTGAATAATTAACATGAAAGCACTACCGAGAAAGCTAAACGACTGATAATGGAAAGCTGGAAATGTTTTTAACATTGAACTGTAAAAACAATGACAAACTAATCCAGTCAGTACAAGTATTACAGGAACATCATCCGTTATCAGAAGAATGAAATGAAGTACTATCTCTGCATATATTGTATAGCGTATTATCTTGCCCGTAGTGACAATATATTCTTCCACTAGCTCAGTTACGTAAAACAAACCAACGGTGATGCAAAACAATATTATGAATAGGTAAAACAGCAATGCCAAATAAGAAAAAATCCACAGAATAGAAAACTAGAATTAGTATGATTAAGCTAATAAGAGTGACCTACCATAGACAATCCAAGTTAATATGGTTCTTTCAAGTTTACAATTTCTAGCATAAAATTTACCTGAAATAAATGCAGTTAATATGAGAGTAGAAAGACTTGAAAGAATCCATTTCAAAGAGCAGCTGATTACCAACCATATTTTACTTTGCAGACTAGCTTACGATAAAAGCGTGTAAGTTATTCATCTTCTGTGACAAAGACCTACGAACCTAGAAGCCAGTCATCAAATATCAGGTTAAGATCCACACTTTTTGCTTTATTGTCAAGTTTACAGAAAAAAAGTTATTTTAATGAAATGAGTTATCAACTACGTGTTAAGCGAACAAGTTGGACATTGATCCGTTTATGGGATTTAAACATGAATTGTTGTGCGACAGTATCAGCTAACTTGCTGCCTTATTTAACCTTTTCCCAAAAAGTGTTGATTTGGCTGTAAAGCAATTAGAATTTTTTATTTAGTGCAGCTTTCAAAGAGAAATCGAAGTAATATATTGGACGAATAGAGATTTCTTCAAACATTTTTGGTGGCCTCCACTTCGTAATATTTATTCAGAACTACCCTTAATATTAATCAGTCACAACGTAGAATTTGGCACGTATGTACACCGGTCCAAGTTCCCATGCTCCGTTAGCACAGAAGGATGAAATGTTTAGGTGAATTCCCAGAATATTCGAGGTAGTAACAGTATCAATGGTGACAGAAAAGACTAGGCATGAAATATACGATTCGAGAAATGGATAAACCTGCATCATTGCGAACGATTTTGATCTATACAATCCAAAGTCTCCAATCATTAGTTACGATAGCAACAGAGCTACTAAAAGATGGGACGGTAGTGACAGTGTATGAGTGATCTTTATCGAAAAAAACTGGGACCAATCTAAGGATAAGTAAGCCATAAACACACTAGAATCTATCATGTACGCGCACCGGCTCAAGTCGCCATATCATATGAGGACAGTAAGGTACTCGAAACATATGATCAAATATTGTAATTTCGGCATCATGTAACTTACATATAAGTGCTCCACCAATAAAAATTCTATTAAACTCTTGTATACATTGAATTTTAAAAACGATAAAGCGGTTGAGTAAAGTCTAAATATATACGTTGCCAAAAAGAGTATGCCCTTGAACAAGACTGGTAAGAACCTGGACCACCATTAATGAATATGAGTTATATCAGAAGGGGTTTTGTGAAGCTAGACCACCATGGAAAAACTCAAACCCTGGCTTCAAATCTTGCGAGGCGGGATCGTGGATGCGCACTGCTGTAGAGTCCCACAGGAGGACGAAACGGTAATCCAGTGCTTCCAGGTTTTCCATGGTGATCTAGCTTCAATTGACTCATGATCTCAACTATTGGAAAAAGAGTATGATTACCAACTAATCTTGTGACGATTTTATTGCCAACTAAGCCCTATACCAATTGCCAAACAGTAAGCGAATTCTATTATGATTGGAGGGTCAGAGATCTAATTGCAACATACTAGTTTGTGAATCCAGACAAGCTAACTGGAGAAGTATAGAATATCTTGAGAGGAGATGACATTACAGAAATCCCTTGCTGTTGCCTTATAGAAACTCAGGCGTTCTAAGTGAACTAAACCCAATAAGAGCTGAAAGCTTGTCAGATTGTTTCAGTGAGATTTACGCTGCATACAGCAATGTTAAGAGGACAAAAAGTGACGGGATACTTCATAAAGGTAAATCAATGCATGAAAAATAGTGCCTTTAGAATTTAATGAGTTATGAACCTGTAAGTCGGTGTGGTGTTATCCATATCACTTAGGTTGGCTGAAAATCATTATCAATACGAGTGCACTAATCTACATCTGACACAGTTAGGGTCACCACCACACTAACGATTGAACATGTTTACTACAAGTTCCGAAAGATGTAGATTTAAGCAACATACCTGAATTTAAAACAACAATATAACGCAGTGTAGTCAGCAACCACGAAATATGTGTTGTAACCAAATCATATAGCTTTCAAATGACTTAGCGAAATGTCCAAGAATTTCAGTCGTACTTAATGGGAATTAAAAAAATCTAGCATGAAAAAGCATCACGATTGACCAAGGGAGCTGATAATCGTGAGCTTTTCTGAAGGCAAAAAGTTCGTGACAGGAATTTATAACTACTACAAGGAAAAATTGACGCCACCACCCATCCATTTTCTTTGTGGTGCGTTTAAGGATTTCACATAAACACCCCGCATCTTAAATAATGACGTATATATCTTTTTTTTCAAGACCAACCACTCACAAGCATTGGGAAAGGGTAAAGAACCAGCAATCGTATCTACCAGTAGCCTCTACTGAAGTCCTAATTTTTTAAAAAAATGAGGAATAATAAGAAAAACCAGTATACGAATAAATCCGCCCTCCCCCAGTGGCAACTTAAAAGAAAATTGAACCTTTAAATAGATACTTGGTGCAAGGGTCAACATGTGGTAAACGACTAGCGACATAGGGCTTATCAATGAAAACCCCACTAAGCTAAACTGCTCCCCAACTGAATTTGAAGTATGTCTTCGTGAATGTGAATTGGCAAGCGATGTTAACTCAAAATTGTTATTCATTGAAATAACTTAACCGGGAAGTAGCTCGACCCACCGTACTTCTGATAAAGTCTTAGGGGTGTCGTCCACTGACAGAGGTTGCTGAGCACTTGAGGGTCAAACCGTCGCAAAACGATTGGTGCATCACCTCGGCAATTCGTAGGGTTTTGCAGAAGCAGTCAGGTCAATACAATTTTAGATGTGATTTGAGTCCAACTACACTATGTCTTCAGTCTTCTTCAGTAATAAGGATAGTAGGTTGGTGAACCTGTGTTAATCCTGACAGATTGCCTTCCAGTGAAGGTCCAGTTTCGCCTTGAAAATATTTACTGATGGGGCTGATACCACTTGTTCGGGTAAGGCGTTCCAATCATTGACTACTCGATGAGAAAAACGGGACCCCACTATAAGTTTATTAGATCGCGGTTTATGAACCTTCTTACTATGACGTCGGAGATTATTAGTGCTGGAGGGAGCAAAAAGATAAGACATATTAACACCCAAATCATAATTAAAGATACGAAATGTCAGTATAAGGTCACCTCGCGTCTTACGATACGACAAGGGGAAAAGGTTTAGGCGTTTTAAACGCTCATCGTAAGGGAGTCTAGAAAGACCTTTCACTAATTTCGTTCCCACACGCTGGACACGCTCAAGCGAGTTAGTATCCTCTACCAGACATGGGCTAGCTACTTGGATACAGTACTCTAAATGTGGTCTTACATAGGTGGGATATAAAATTCGAAACATTTCCTCGTCAAAAGATTTGAACGCACGGCGAAGTGACCATAACGCACGAAAATGTCTGATAACGTCCATCCTTCAAGCAACTAAAGTGACGCCATCGTAATGATGCACGATGTAGGACGAACCTTCAACGACAGTCATCACGATTTACAAGTTGGGACAATTCCGGGGCTTATTTGAAAGAAGTACATAAGGTAATAGAACTTGTGGTTGATAACTTTTTATAGTATACGCACGCTAAGTATGTCATGTCAGTATGTAAAAAAATAATGACCCAACTCAAGTATTTTTTCATCAGATATGATTGTACTTGTGGACGCAAATGCAATGAGTCAGAATCTGATACTTGTCTTCAAGATGTAGATGATGATAGTGATCATCATTCTTCCGAAGAGCATTCACTTTCTAACTCACCACCACAACCTAGACATAGATGAAGTCGGTCATCCACGCATGCTTTATTTCAAATAAATTTATTCTTTAACTCGAAATATTGCCACTGTCAACCTGGATTTTGGGTCCGTGTAGTAAACGGTGAGCTAAAAGTCACCTTTACTAAAACCGTGCACAACCACCCTTGCACAGAAGGATATATTTTTGCATATCCTTCGACACAATGATTGTCACCAAGTGAACGACTATATTTAAGACCGTTTCTGTTGAGTAATACGCCATCTCGTAGGTTACAACATCTGTTATCTTGGAAGATCTACAAACAACTTACCGAGGCCTCGGCGATATCGTCCGGACGATATCGCCAAAATGCGATCACAGTTGTTCGCAGGTTATTAGACTTACACTCTAATTAATTAGATTTAGGCACTGAAAATATCAACGAGATTTAACAGCACGTTCAGTCAAACACTGAAGTAAAGGTATTCGATGAAAATGGGAACATATATATGACTTGCTTCAGTGTCAGGGGAAAAATAGTTATTTACCACGCGTTCTCAGATGTATCAGTGTAAATTTATTTACGATTAATTTAAACTTTCGGTTGTGCGCGAAGTCGGAAGAAAAAAGTAGAGCAAGAAGTTGTCACGATACCAGTGTCGTTAACGTACGTCTTAACGCACGAGTTCATATAATGCGACTTCCCCTCAAGGTCGATTTTCAGTCTTCATTAGTATGGATAAGACGTCTATCAACCTATATTAATTCTTACAATCTGTAACACTGTGGAGGCTCAATCTTTTTTTGAATACATCAGCAGAAGGTGCTGGTATTACACGTTGTTGCAGAGAATTACAGTAATTCATTACTCAGTGCGAGAAACGGAACTCCAGACATAGTTTATTCGTTCTCTTATCCCACCAAAGAAAGCTATATTTCAGCGTTAATCGAAGAAGAAATAAACAAGTTATACGAATGGACTGTTTTGTGGAATTCGCTACTTGATGTTGACAAAAGTGGATTTAGTCACATTGGCCGCTGTCTTAACTTTGTAGTGTCAGTTATTATGCCAAGCCCATATACCTTATTTTAGCTTTCGGACATCCCATTCTATTCATTTTACTTGAGCCATATTTTGACCTTGTCAATTATTCGCTTGTCAATCTTGACTGTTTTTATATGAGCGTATATGTGTGTGCCCTTCTTATTCCATTAATCACATGTCTGTATCTTTATTTTGTCTGACTATAAATATTGAGTAACGCTTGACTAAAATGGGGTTGGCTTCCCAGCCATCTTCCATACGTGGCATTTTTGCTTTGCTATGCTTCATTCGTTTCATGTACGAAATATATGTATTCTCAAATCAATTCTCGTTATTCGACTTATTTAATTCCGTTATTGGATAACGCGATTTAAGTCGACGATGATATACGAGAATAGGTGATAGCAAACATTCGTACGCCCTAAATGGAGTCAGATCAAACGGGCCACAAAAACTTAAATCTGACTATACACAAACATACACTGAAACCTCTCAACACCTTTCATGACTTTGATTTAAGATAAGCAGCAGTCTGAACTTTTCCGAGCACATTGCATCTCAAGTATCCAAATCTAGGAAACTCATCGGATTCATAATGATAAACTTCAATAATATCGAATCGAGATCGTTATTATACAGAAAATGTATTTTACCCATTCTCGAATATGGTATTTTAGTTTACAGTAATTGCAGGAATAAAGATCTGGTTAAAACTGAAGGTGTTCACAGGAGGTTCACCAAAGCAGTTCTGGGGTATTCCGACAACAAATACTATCACCAAAGATGTCAACAACTCAAACTAACACCTCTCCGGATCAGACGTATCAAATTTTCAGTTTCAGTTTGGGAAGGACAGGAGGCTTGATGGCCTGTATTAGTCCTGGTAATGGTGGTCTCTCAGTTGATCCAACTTTCTTTTGAAAGAGTCGACGGATGGAGCCTCAACCACGTGCTGAGGTAATGAGTTCCACTCGTTGATGATTCGATGGGAAAGTCGATAGTCAGCTGACAGGTAATTCGTCCTTGGCTTGTGAACTTTTTTAGAGTGTCCTCGTAAATTCTCTGTTTTGGAAGACAAGCAAAATGGGTGCATATCAGGTGCGAATTTGGCACTAAGCAATTTGAAATCTGTAACCGAGTCGCCTCTAGTTCTGCGATATGACAACGGGAAAAGGTCTTGTCTTTATCTACCAGCTTATCAACGGTATTTCCTACTCTTCGGTATCCACCCCTTCATACTCTATGATATCATCCCACAATCTACGCAATAAGGAAAATATTCAAGAACCCACACAAACTTACGCCATAATTTTTTCGTTATTCGCTACTCAACCATATGGAACCGACTGACAATGAACCTTCGTTGCAGTGAAACTACTACCCAGTTCAGAAGTCTCCTTGATGATTTTCTTTCCGAAAGTGAATTGTGTCACCTATTGAATATCAATGTATTTATTAATGATTTATACAAACAAGATCCGTCATCCCTCTAACTGACTGAAAAGCAAAATGTAACCTTTGAAACTTTTCACGCCCATTTTATTTTTATTCATCTTAATATATGTAGTCTGCTTATTTTCTTATCTATAATTATTGCTGTTATTAATATCATTATTGGTCCCACAACACATTAAGTATTTTTTCATCTCTTCTTATCCTTCTAAACATATTTAATTCCTGATTGTCCTTTGAAATTAATTGTGACTTCCATAGCATCATTCTTAACTATTATTGCACAAATGTTTATACTAATATCTGGTTTCACTCTGTTTACTATTACATAAATTTACACGTATTTATCCCAGAGCAGTAAATTATTTTTGGAAATTGTTGGCTCGCTTCAGAGGTTGATATCTATTACACAATTGTTATTATTATTGTTATCATAATTGAACCCTTTCACCAGCTGTAAATTTATTTTCTCCCTGAATTTTCCTTCTAAACAAATATTATTCATTAGATTTCGAAGTTTGTAATTAAGACAACAACTTGTCTTACACCTAAATTAACTCCTCAGATTCGTCTAATTTTCACCATGCATATGTGACTCATATATAATAATGTTTGGTTAGCGTTTTCATTTAATTGAGACTTCCATAACACCACTCCAAACAATGACTGTAAAAACAGTTATTCCATCATTACCTTCATTTTTCAAATATGGCAAACATAATACTGAAATTATGGAAATTTCTGTAATATAGATTTTGTGAAGAAACACGAAAATGGTTACTTCACAAAACTATATACCTACAAGATATTGAGAAAAAATATAAAAAAAAATCAGAAAATTAGAATTTAAAAGAACACAAAGAGTGGATGCGCCTGTGCCATTGCAAACGGTTTTGAGTCATGTTATTTAAGGTCTATAACCACCGGTTGCTATCGTCTCGCGGATCCCAACCAGGTAGTCTACACCTATCAACATGGGTCAGCCCACTTGTCAGTGAATTCATGGACTTGTGCCATGTCTTGGTCTGGCCGCCTCTAGCCTTTTTCCAACCTACTTCTACACCATAAAACATCGCACATCGGGGCAGTCGGTGGTTGGGCATACGTAACACATGTCTCAGTCATCTCAACTGATGAAGTTCCACTACGTCATCAATTGATTTGCCATCCTTACCTAGTACCCGTTTCCTGACAACTGCATTACTTACTCGATGGTCCCAGGATATACGGGCAGTACTTCGAAGACACCTATGATCAAATACTAGTAACCTACGGATATCCTCTACTCTTACCGGCCATGTTTCACTGCCATAAAGTAGGACGGAACGAACTGCTGCACAGTAAACTCGTCCTTTGGTTGGTAGACGGATATACCGCCTACGCCATAAATGGCGCAAGTTGGCAAAAGCTAGTCGAGTCTTCTGTATCTGTGCTGAGATTTCGTCACACACTAAACCACAAAGGCTGATGTGACTCCCAAGACAAGTGGAGTGGTCGACACGCCCAACTACTTCACTCCCTATCATTAGTTCAGGTGCCGATGCAACCCAATTCCGAAGCAAAATTTTGCATTTTGAAGGGGAGAACCGCATCCCGAACATGTTTGCATTGTTTCTTACGGTGGTCAGAAGACTTTGCATTTTATCAGCGTCTTCATCAAATAGAACTATGTCAACGGCATAATTTAAGTCAACAAGTGAATCTCTCGGTAAAAGTTCAACCCCTGGAAATTTAGATGAGGAAAGTGTTATCTCTGAAAGCACGTCAACGACAAAATTAAACAAGAATGGAGAGAGTGCTCAGTCCTGACGAACGCCACTTGAGGTAATCAATTCTGATAACAGTTCCCCATAAGCTCTCACTCGGCCAGTTGTGTTCGGGTAGAGAGCCTGCATAAGGTTAATGTACTTCTTTGACACTCCTTTCAGTGACAAACACTGCCATAGAACCTCACAATCGACAGAGTCAAATACCGCCTTAAGGTCGAGAAATACTACTATTGTGGGACGTCTGAATGTGTGTCTATTAGTCAAACTGATTCCTCTGTGATTGCCACAAGAGGACTTTCGTCCTTTCTTATAGACTGGCACAATCAGTGATTGAAACCAGTCAGATGAGATTATGCCCAGTGCCCAGATTCTACCTAAGAACTCAGAGCTAGTTCTGCCCTAGGACTCAATGCTATACCTTCACCAGTGAGGCCACGGGAAGCAGCATCAGGGCTTCCAAACACACGGAGCGCGAATCGAGATGGTTCTTTATTTTGATCTGATGAGATCAAATGAATGACGCTACTCGTATCCTGTATGCGCGTTTCGGAGACGCAGCACACATCGATGGTGCGAGATTCTAAAGTCCTAGCTAAGGAAGCCTGTTGTCCTATTTGGCACAGTGTTCGGATGTTAAAAGCTCCTACATGTAGTTAACAGCGTGGTTTCAGGAGACTGGGAATAACGTTCCGCGTACTCAAATCGTTTGAATTAGCGGCGCGAAGTGAGAAGGGTTAGTCGTGGAGAGAAGAGAGTTATTAGGTGTAGGAAAGATTTGATTGCGACCAACTTCGTCTTGTGTGCTGTTACGAGTATGAGGGCTGGTATCACTTCCCGGTTGCCCACACCGTGGAAGGGTATATTTTGAGGAGCCTGGAAAAGAAGGTAGATTAGGACCCAAGGGACAACCGCTTGAGGTCGGTCACGCACGGACGTTTTGTGTGTGAAGTTTTTAACGTGTTAGCTCCGTTCTTCAAAGGGCCTTACCACCGGAGACGGAGATCTTTCAGATAAGGTGAGATGTGACATTTTTAGGGCCGGCCTTTTCTAACCCTTTCCTTCCTTGTGAGAAGGCAGCATCGCTGCAGATGCTGGTTGTCCGAGGGAAACACCTTACTGCTGTCACACCCTCTACAGTCAGCAGTACGAATTCGCCCTCAGACCTTGAGTTGCTGCTTTTAGTCTTACCGTCCTCCAATCGACCTCCCTGGAGTGGTAGAACCTACAGGAACATACATTCCAGTTAATATAGCTCGGTTGGGTCATCACGATAGGTAAGCCTGGCCACCACGTCAAGGCAGCAGCTACGGTCATTCTATTGCTAATAATAAAAATGAATATAATCTCGTGAGTCATGACACTGACATCCACTTGACTAAGGTGTGAATAATCCTGAATAACTTTCCACTTCCTATCTTATAATCGAAATTTTTACTATTCTAAATCCAACTATGAAATCAACCAGTTTAAACTAGCCAATGAACTTATAAAGACTTATCGAGATTTGAACAAAGTTTGATAACAGTTGGAGATCGGATGTTTAGAAAACATCGGAAATGAAACCATATTCACAAAATTCGACTGGACAATATGATCCGAACTTATTTAGAGTGATAATTAGAACAAAAATTATTGAATATAAACAAAGTCACGAGACAAACATTTACTACACAAATATCCAATTATGTTAATTTGTTAAATGTGGTTTAGATTTATTAACTTGGGTCAACTGATATGAAGTCTTTCCAGATAGTGGTGAATAAAATATATAAGTGCATCCAATTGTCTCACACAATTTTCAATTGTGGCGAAATTCAACTGAGACAAGGTATTTCACTACAACGTGAAACGACTAACCATATAGAAAGTTTCTCTGACTAGTGTTAAATAAAAATTAGCTTTCTTAAAATCATTCTTTATCCAGCACGACAACGTTAAGTCAGACTGTTCTTGGTATGGGTGAAGTCATATATATATGCTAGGGACCCTGCGTTCTTTGCATGTGATTAATAGCAATGAATCCTTGGTGTTTTCTTTTGTGTACCCACTCCTAGATCCTAAACTTGCCCGGGCTTCTTCAGTTTTCTAAATGACAGCTCAAGATGACGACTGGAGCTCATATTCTAGACACCGGTCTGACCTCTTTGTGGTCATAATGAGAAGATTCTAACCAATCGTTTTTACAAATTCAGTCAATCACCTACAGGGTAGGACGTAATGCAGCTCATGGCCTCTAGCTGGTGATGGACCACCATTTCTAGGAGACCCTGAAATCTGATTAAGATACCCAGCCAAACACGATACCTCACAGTTACGGGAGATTGGTTGTGACGTTTCCTTGACCCTGTTATCTAGAAATAGTAACTGGAGGTCAGGCTATACCAAAAAGTAACTTGCCAGTCATCCTCATCCATTGAGCTGACAAGAGACCTCAATTGCATTTTTTCTGAAATAATCTTACTGACAGCCAACTCTCTTATGCCTGTTACCTCGATGAGTCAAAACAACAGCTAAACGTTACGTATCACTATTGCATTTACCGTCCGATTTGTTTCCGTCACCAAACACTGGTCACAATTATTTCGCTAATATTTAACTGGTCTATGTTCAAGTCTAAATTTCTATAACTACATTACCACCCATTGTTATAAACTGATTAGGCAATTTAAAATTTTGCATTAATGTTGAGTGATTGTTTGTATATATTTATTTCTCAAACAACAATACCATACTATGAATTCTAGGTATTAAATTCAAATTAAGCAGAAACTTATTGAAATTGGATAGGAGGAGGGGGTGGTTCCGGAAATTCACCAAGAGCGTCCCAATAGAAATGCTGCCGGCGGTAAAGAAATACAATATGATTAATGTGGTCCTCCAATTTGCTTAGCTTGATATTAAGGTCATCAAGTGTTGGGCAACCAGATAAAATATCCGTAGCACATTCTCTCTCTAACCGTTCAAATGTAAGGTGGGAATAATTGGGAGAAAGACGTTCATAGAGGTAAGTTCGGGCTCTGAGTAAAATGTAGATAAAACGAATACATTTTAACTTGAAGACAGAACAGTAAAACAGAAAATAATTGATGGAGTGATTCAAAGAAAGTGGACAACAAATGATAAAACAATCCCTATAAACATAATTCACTCTGACAGACAATTCTTAACCTAGTATTAAGTGAATAATGACTAACAATTATTGCAATAATATTTTGACCAGTGAATGGAGGTTCACTGCCATTCCCGAAGTCAAAACGACAAAAAATTGTCAAAAACTAGTTTCGCTGATAAATGTTTTCAAGTAACAAGCCACAAAACGTGACGTGAAGAATATCAAAATTTGCAGAGAATTACGTCTCGAATATTAACTACTAACCTTATCTGTTTGATTTCGGATAGAAGCAACAGAACTGTACTATTTGCAAAAGGAAGCACTCACTGATTAATCAATATAGGGCCAACATAACTAACAAAGAAAGATAGAAATATCATCAACCTTATCACCTTCGTTAACCTAGCTGATACATAAACCAAAGAATCAATAAAAACCAGCTGTCAATCACATGAAATGTCATCGCTGAACTCAATACATGTTCGTAGACACTTATCTAGTCTTGCATAATGCCGAAAAATTGTCATCATAACTGACACGTAGATCTTTCTACCATTGTACTTAGATTATATACATAAACACACTACTTCCCAACTTAATATTGCTTTGGAGGTACGAAAATTTTATGCACTATACTAGGTATGCAATCATCGATACGAAAATCTAAACTCTAGTTATTGTCCTAAGCCAATTTTAAAATAAAATTACTACATTTATGCTAGTGAACGTGATAACTTACAATTATTTATTAAAAATATGATATATAACAATACAATTGAGGAAACTTCCTAAATATCAATTATATATTGCAGAATGTGTGGCAACTACAATTTAGAGACAAAAACGTCAACCGATTTCAGATCCCAAGTGTCACAGTTAAGAGGTAATAACGTGGGTCATTCAAGAAGTCATTAACCTTTCGAAATACCTAGGATCTATTATTTTTTTGTCTAGAAAGCAACTGTCTACAGCACTTGTTATAATTCAAGCTTATTGGTAGATAGTTTGATCTATGCATTCGAAAATTCTGATTGATTAATTTTATGCGCTTAATTGAGTATACGCAGAATAATTATATAATTTCTGCTTATGAAGTGTCATTATCGGGTACTACACATTCCAAAGGTAAAATAATGATGAAGTCTCAAAATCACTAGAGATGAATGTCTACCAGATCTGTACCAACCGTGCTCATAGATACAGTGAAGATAAAACTTAAGATAAGATACGACAAAATAGTGTGATTCACTTATCAAGTACAGATTCACCTATCCGGCTCCGAGCTAAATTCTTGATGTAATGGCTAGCGATTATACTCGGTTCCCCAAACCGAAATGGGGTGGGATTCGAACCTGAGACCTAGTTAGTGGTTGAAAGTAGGATATCTTACCCACTATAACACTAAATATGACGTCTGGGAAATATCTTACGTCAAAGTGAATAAAATATAAATGAAATGATGGCGTGATAAATAATGTAAAATGGTTATTAAGAATTGGATTCACTAATTGATCATTTAAACAAACTTTTTAAAACTACTGTACGACAAATATTTGAATTAAAGAACTCAACAAAGTCTACAGATGAGATTCAATGTAGTCAACGTCATGACAGACTTGAAGTGAGTAGTCACGGACTGTTTATTCATCTTGATTTCTATTATTGATCATTCATTTTCTAACCAACAAGTAAACCATAGTTATACTCCTTTGACTGAGCATTTAGTACATAAATTGAGACTAATATTTAAACACATGCTTAGTCGATTAGTCAACAGTTCTAAAACCTATATACTTGCCTTTAGGAAGTCGGTATCATGAAAGAAACTATCGATCCGGCTACTTCTGTTTCATTCTGTATTTTATCATCACGCCATCGTAATAGCTTGATTATGGATACTCTTATAGATGATTCAAAAAATAATGTGAATATATAACAGTCTCGTTTTCAAAAAAATGTACTGAACTAATTGTTGTATAAAAATAGAAAACTAGAATGGTATATGGTGATATATGTATAAGTTACTTACAAAAACAAGGGGGTCATTGAAGTTACGTATACCTCACTAGGTAAGTATCGACAAATGAAATAAATCCACTTTACTAAGTCATCTAATCGATAACGATGAGGACCAACGGCTTCATAAATCTGTCCTAGTGACTCTGGATTATGCAATGAATTGACAATTCCACGGGCAAGATCATGTATACAAACAGGTTGCTTTACGGTATTTTTGCCACGAGCCCATAATGGGATATGAACATTTTGAAATCTATGGAGTCGCCGAGCTGAACAAAGTGCATAAATATGAAAAACCATAGAATCAATAAATTTAAGACCAACTTCAAAGCAAAATCTATATACTGATAAGTACCCTGTGCTAGGTAAAACAGGACACGTTTGGGAATTTGACCTTTCTTTTGAGATGCGAAACTTGAAATCGAAAAAAATCTCTAAAAGGTCAACTGACAGTCAATTTAAATATGAAAACTATATGTCCGGAATTCGGATCACTTGGACAATATATTTGAAGTGTATACAGGTTCAGCCATAAAAATATGACAATCAAGCAACAAAATGTTTGGATTTTCCACGAAGTAAAATAAAGTTATTTGGTTACTAGTGCAGAACCGATTTCATTTCAAACACAAAGATACTTGGATCGTGGGCTTGTCCCCAAGTTTTAAAAGATATGACCACAACTAAGAATATATATTCTCTTATAACTATGTCGCCCAAAGTCCATAACCGTTGTTAAAAGCGGACAGGAAATTAGTACACGACAAAACACAAAATAAGATAGGCAATATGATTGGTAATTAACTAAAAATCCATGTAATCACTCTATTACTAATCAGTCAGTCAGCAACAACGTAGAACTTCGTACGTATGTACATCAGTTCAAGTTGCCATACCACCGTTTAAACTGAAACTTACATTTACAAAGGAACGATTATGATGGTGTAGAATGTATTTTACTAGGAATTTCAGATAAAGGTCGCGTTATTATTTTTTTTATTGGAAATATGCTGCTTAACGCGGTCTTAATTATGTGGAAAAGGACTATTAATAAAAAGTTATTAGGTGGTAACTGACAAAGTTAGAGCGAGGTGTGTATGAAAACATACGAACTTTTTGATCGATAGCTAGTTTGATACGTGAACGATTTACAGAAACATCGGAAGTCAACATAAACAACCCTTCCGTCAGTTCGCCAGCAACAACGTAGAACTTCGTACATATGTATATCAGTTCAAGTTGCCACATCACATTAGCATAGAGATACAATTGTCGATTCAAATCCCACAGTGGTAGATGTTAAGAGTATAAGCAGTAATCGTAAAGATTAGGGTTTGAAGATATTATTCAAGGAGTGTAATCCAGTGAAATAAATTTGGAAAGAGAAAAAAAGGGGACATCACGAATTCAGAAGATTAGAATTTGAAAGAACACAAAGAGTGGATGCGCCTGTGCCATTGCAAACGGTTTTGAGTCATGTTATTTAAGGTCTATAACCATCGGTTGCTATCGTATCGCGGATCCCAACCAGGTGGTCTACACCTATCAACATGGGTCAGCCCACTTGTCAGTGAATTCATGGACTTGTGCCGTGTCTTGGTCTGGCCGCCTCTAGCCTTTTTCCAACCTACTTCTACACCATAAAACATCGCACATCGGGGCAGTCGGTGGTTGGGCATACGTAACACATGTCTCAGTCATCTCAACTGATGAAGTTCCACTACGTCATCAATTGATTTGCCATCCTTACCTAGTACCCGTTTCCTGACAACTGCATTACTTACTCGATGGTCCCAGGATATACGGGCAGTACTTCGAAGACACCTATGATCAAATACTAGTAACCTACGGATATCCTCTACTCTTACCGGCCATGTTTCACTGCCATAAAGTAGGACGGAACGAACTGCTGCACAGTAAACTCGTCCTTTGGTTGGTAGACGGATATACCGCCTACGCCATAAATGGCGCAAGTTGGCAAAAGCTAGTCGAGTCTTCTGTATCTGTGCTGAGATTTCGTCACACACTAAACCACAAAGGCTGATGTGACTCCCAAGACAAGTGGAGTGGTCGACACGCTCAACTACTTCACTCCCTATCATTAGTTCAGGTGCCGATGCAACCCAATTCCGAAGCAAAATTTTGCATTTTGAAGGGGAGAACCGCATCCCGAACATGTTTGCATTGTTTCTTACGGTGGTCAGAAGACTTTGCATTTTATCAGCGTCTTCATCAAATAGAACTATGTCAACGGCATAATTTAAGTCAACAAGTGAATCTCCCGGTAAAAGTTCAACCCCTGGAAATTTAGATGAGGAAAGTGTTATCTCTGAAAGCACATCAACGACAAAATTAAACAAGAATGGAGAGAGTGCTCAGTCCTGACGAACGCCACTTGAGGTAATCAATTCTGATAACAGTTCGCCATAAGCTCTCACTCGGCCAGTTGTGTTCGGGTAGAGAGCCTGCATAAGGTTAATGTACTTCTTTGACACTCCTTTCAGTGACAAACACTGCCATAGAACCTCACAATCGACAGAGTCAAATACCGCCTTAAGGTCGAGAAATACTACTATTGTGGGACGTCTGAATGTGTGTCTATTAGTCAAACTGATTCCTCTGTGATTGCCACAAGAGGACTTTCGTCCTTTCTTATAGACTGGCACAATCAGTGATTGAAACCAGTCAGATGAGATTATGCCCAGTGCCCAGATTCTACCTAAGAACTCAGAGCTAGTTCTGCCCTAGGACTCAATGCTATACCTTCACCAGTGAGGCCACGGGAAGCAGCATCAGGGCTTCCAAACACACGGAGCGCGAATCGAGATGGTTCTTTATTTTGATCTGATGAGATCAAATGAATGACGCTACTCGTATCCTGTATGCGCGTTTCGGAGACGCAGCACACATCGATGGTGCGAGATTCTAAAGTCCTAGCTAAGGAAGCCTGTTGTCCTATTTGGCACAGTGTTCGGATGTTAAAAGCTCCTACATGTAGTTAACAGCGTGGTTTCAGGAGACTGGGAATAACGTTCCGCGTACTCAAATCGTTTGAATTAGCGGCGCGAAGTGAGAAGGGTTAGTCGTGGAGAGAAGAGAGTTATTAGGTGTAGGAAAGATTTGATTGCGACCAACTTCGTCTTGTGTGCTGTTACGAGTATGAGGGCTGGTATCACTTCCCGGTTGCCCACACCGTGGAAGGGTATATTTTGAGGAGCCTGGAAAAGAAGGTAGATTAGGACCCAAGGGACAACCGCTTGAGGTCGGTCACGCACGGACGTTTTGTGTGTGAAGTTTTTAACGTGTTAGCTCCGTTCTTCAAAGGGCCTTACCACCGGAGACGGAGATCTTTCAGATAAGGTGAGATGTGACATTTTAGGGCCGGCCTTTTCTAACCCTTTCCTTCCTTGTGAGAAGGCAGCATCGCTGCAGATGCTGGTTGTCCGAGGGAAACACCTTACTGCTGTCACACCCCTCTACAGTCAGCAGTACGAATTCGCCCTCAGACCTTGAGTTGCTGCTTTTAGTCTTACCGTCCTCCAATCGACCTCCCTGGAGTGGTAGAACCTACAGGAACATACATTCCAGTTAATATAGCTCGGTTGGGTCATCACGATAGGTAAGCCTGGCCACCACGTCAAGGCAGCAGCTACGGTCATTCTATTGCTAATAATAAAAATGAATATAATCTCGTGAGTCATGACACTGACATCCACTTGACTAAGGTGTGAATAATCCTGAATAACTTTCCACTTCCTATCTTATAATCGAAATTTTTACTATTCTAAATCCAACTATGAAATCAACCAGTTTAAACTAGCCAATGAACTTATAAAGACTTATCGAGATTTGAACAAAGTTTGATAACAGTTGGAGATCGGATGTTTAGAAAACATCGGAAATGAAACCATATTCACAAAATTCGACTGGACAATATGATCCGAACTTATTTAGAGTGATAATTAGAACAAAAATTATTGAATATAAACAAAGTCACGAGACAAACATTTACTACACAAATATCCAATTATGTTAATTTGTTAAATGTGGTTTAGATTTATTAACTTGGGTCAACTGATATGAAGTCTTTCCAGATAGTGGTGAATAAAATATATAAGTGCATCCAATTGTCTCACACAATTTTCAATTGTGGCGAAATTCAACTGAGACAAGGTATTTCACTACAACGTGAAACGACTAACCATATAGAAAGTTTCTCTGACTAGTGTTAAATAAAAATTAGCTTTCTTAAAATCATTCTTTATCCAGCACGACAACGTTAAGTCAGACTGTTCTTGGTATGGGTGAAGTCATATATATATGCTAGGGACCCTGCGTTCTTTGCATGTGATTAATAGCAATGAATCCTTGGTGTTTTCTTTTGTGTACCCACTCCTAGATCCTAAACTTGCCCGGGCTTCTTCAGTTTTCTAAATGACAGCTCAAGATGACGACTGGAGCTCATATTCTAGACACCGGTCTGACCTCTTTGTGGTCATAATGAGAAGATTCTAAGCAATCATATATATATATATATATATATATATATATATATATATATATATATATATGGTGGATCACCGATGGTTTACGAAGCCACGGGTGCTGTTTAGGTCAGCTGTCAGGTATTATATATAGATGACAAAACAGTCGTGGTAACTGGACAATTGTGCTAGGGACCCTGCGTTCTTTGCAAGTGCAATGAATCCTTGGTGTTTTACTTGTGTTACTTTTATTCAACTGTTGAACAGAATTTTATCTTTTACTGGTAAAACCTTTTGAATTTCTGTAGTTCGTAATATTATAATTTTTCAATGAGAAGTCTTGGTTTTAAAATTATTCGCTTCCACCTAAATCATTCTGCAATGCACCTTAAAAGAGTAAACCAGGAAGAGAACAATGGACAGATGTTGGCAACCAGACTATTTCATGAACCATACATCTACTCGTCTTAACTGGATAGCTTTAGTGCATCTGTTACATTGGATTAGGTCAAAGGTAGACTAGAGTAAATGATGTTTTAGGTTACCTATCACTGCTCCTGACTTTGAAGTTGCGTTTATTTTTTGCTGATTAATCACCATCTCGTAAATAACCTGGTTTCATGTCCTAACGATACAATGTACCTAATCTGTCCATTCATAATGAAGTTTTATGAGAATTCGAGTTAAGTTTAACCTACATTTTGTATAAGTAATGATATTATGAAATGATTATAGGAATATCCACTTTGTTGGGGGCACAAATTTGATATATCACAGTATAGTGGTACACAGGAGCACGAACAGAGAGATATGATCCCTAAGAAAATAAAATATTCTCATTGTTTGTACGAGTATTTATTAAAATCACTATCTGTATGTGTATACAATAGCTTAAGATCACATCAGATGGTGTTTTCTTAGTGCGTGACCTTACAAGTCTCTATGGATAACACAACTGAGATCTGTAAAACGAGAGACAAAAGCTACTTGGTCTGTAAACAAGGCATTTATTTTCCATAACACAAGAGCCTCTACGAGTCGAGTATATAACCTAAACAGATGCATAATTATAAACTTAATCACTGGATAAAACATATTTTAGTTTGTAATATAATATATATTGTGACTTTAAGCATCTAATTACTTGGATGTATATTTGATAACAATTCCTTGAACTGATAAAATTAACAGATACGAAGTTAGGGAGATTCTAAGTGCGAGGTAATTTCAGTAATATAAAGAGACCCTCGTGCTGCTTGAATCATTATGTCAAGGAGATAAACACTAATGCTAGACAAATAGTTGTATGGATTGAGAAAAAAACACCTTTACTCATACATATATCTCGAAAACAGAAACCAAAAAGCGAGTAGGGAACGTAAATATATTTAAATCTACTTTTCTACGCGACTTAATAACAGACATTCTGCTACGCTTAAATCATAAACTGTGATTTTAGTAAATTAACAAAGTACTAAAAAGAAGCAACTAAACTTACGTCTTGAAGCAAAATAGCACAAAAAACGATCATGTGGTCCCCATATTTCAGCTGGTCTGAAAATCGTAGCGTCTGGGCGTTCACGCAGAACCTCCTCTTCACCAATTGCTTTAGATATCATATATCGAGAGGGCTTCCGAACATATTTCGGAGGATTCTTATTTTGACACAGTGCAGACACATGGACCAGTTGCTGAACTCCTAATTCTTTAGATATCCTTGCAATCCGCGAGGCCGCATCAATGTGTACATGTTCAATAGTAAAGTTTCGAGTGTCAGAATCTGTGCCTGTTAGATTGATGACCACATCACTATACTTCATGGCTTTTCTTAAGGATTCATCATCTTTCAAATCAAAAGGCTATAAATTTAATGTAAACATCATATTAGTTCTTCAGAATAGTAACGCCGCACTAAAAACATTTATATCATAAAGGGGGGGGGTAGTTGAGATTTCTGAATTCTGCATATATATATATATATATATATATATATATATATATATATATATATATATATATATATATATATATATATATATATATAGAGAGAGAGAGAGAGAGAGAGAGAGGAGGGGGAGAGAATCATGGACAAAATTTATGCATAAAAATAAACAAACTGAGCATCGAGAAAACTTAGATTTGTGCACTTTATGTTCACAACAGCAGGAAGTTCCAAAAATCACCAGCAAACTGCTAGTTACTACATTTGAACATAGATTTAAGATATTTAGGTAAGCTTGTCACTGTCTTAAAGCATACAACATAACTGGTTCAACCAATAAACAATGGCCATATAACTGAAGTACCATTCCAAGTTGGACAACTGGATTTAGTTCCAGTATTCAAACCATATATGAGGATGAAATGCTATTTTATTCCATAAATGTACACAAATTTATAAGAAAATCGTCGACACATGAACTCCTATGCTCCCAAACAATATAGAAATCGTCGTCCCAAAATTGACGAAATAATATAAGGCAGGGATAAAAATAGAGTACACTTTCAACGAATACGGCAGCGGAACAATGCACATCAAGGATAACTTTATGAAAAATCCATTTCTTTGGACGGCACTTATTCACAGTACACTTGACTTTTAAAATACTCAGCATCACATGATTGTTTAAGTTTCAAATCAATTAGATTATTTAACCTAGGGACGACAGCTCGATGATCTATCTATTAAGTTCGCCAAAAGGAACATCATTCTCAGGTAAAAAGACCTTTAATTCACATTGTTATTGAGGAAATGGTGTCACGGCGACTGGGTCTATATAACAACATTGGCAAGAGCGGATGAAACCCTACTCTCCCCCAAAAAAACGAGAAAGATGAAAATAAGTATATGGAAGAATTCAATCAATCTCGAGATAAGTATTGAATGTTCCTGAATACACATGAATACTACATTCAAGTTTGCATGCAAAAAAGAAGTCCTAAGAATTACGTACCAAAAATAAAACTTGCCCCAGATCCCCAATAACTTTTACATCTCTGATCATATGAGGATCACATCTGTATGGAAGGATAATCTGTGTTCCAGTTTTGGCGAGCTGTGCCATTAAATTCCGGCCTAAATATCCAGTCCCACCAAACACGGTCACGGTCATGCCATTAAATGAAGCTCTCCCACCAGTCCCCCGTTTCAATTTGCTTAGAACAATGGGCTCCTCTACCAAGCATCCAGAAGTGGTTGTGAAGAAACGATTACCTAAACCATCCAAAGGGGAATACGACATATCCACAAATTACCTTACAACGACACAAGACAAGAATACAAATTAATGAGTAGTGGGTTAATTGTCAGACAAAAACAGCAACAAGTACATAGACCCTCGAAGAGCTTAAATTTTGTGACGCTACCACGTAGAAAATTAAACAAAGTTCAAAACAACCACTACTCTTATTCAAGACTAGTATTTTGGATCTCACACGGAGTCCAAGGATACACAAGTTCACTTCGAATAATAGAGGATATGCTTCAATACATGGTTTTACACTAGTAAAACGACTACCCATATGCTTTTTCTATACAAAAAAATGCTCTAGTACTTCTGCGAAGAGCTAAATGCACATTTACCATGGACTAAAAGATTTTTCTGACGTGAGAAAGCTTTCCTATAAAAGCAAAACGATGAAAGTAGGTGTCGGGGCTTACAATAAGCAGTTACGCACGTCTGCCCACAGTGAGTATACAAATGATTGAAAAGTTCAAACACTTCGAATAAAACTACATGACGGATAAATATATTGTATCCGCTGACTACTATTATGTATGCAGGGTCTAAAACGGCTCCACTTCTTTTCAGAATAGCTTTAAATTGAGGGCTTGGTAACCTAAGAAAATCACAGTTTTATCTAGCCACTCGATTAGCAGTATAAATGTTACAAGACATACGACAAAGGAACCAAAATATGGGAAATGCTCATTCTAAAGTGGTTGGCTCTATTACAACATGCGTTAACTATTGCATTAAGCTGACCTCGTTAATTCTAAGTTGTGGTCAGACAGAGCACTCGATTTAGACTTCCTAAGACTATACACTTGCAAACCATCAACATTTTAAACTACAAGTACATCTAACAAGCACGTTTCGTTAATGCTATAGATAGCCTAAAGACCTTGGCAGGGAAGATGACGTGACCTTGTTTCATGGAGATGACAAAAAATTTCAAAGGTTTTCCGGACACTGGCAAAAAAACCGATCTGAGGGACTTTTTACTCATCTACAAGTACGTAGTGATGCTTTAGGAAGCCACCTAGATTACTGTGACAACCAGGAATATTAAAGTTCGACGCACTGATTCTACTAATTTTGTAGATGAAATCACAGCGCGGATATAGGTCTCATTTTGGTGTTCCACATTAGACGACATATGGGACAGATAATATCTATTTTCTGGCTATAGAAAGAAGAATGCACAACGAAACTAGGTATTTATCTCTCAGGACCTAGTCATTGAGGTAGACTCTCAACACCTATTTAACGTAGAATGTGGCACAAATTTGTAACACTCCGCGTCTTCTGAATTGTACGAAATAATGTTCACTATTGACACGTGCACCAAAGAAACACGCCACCAAACCTATTCTTTAGTACTTATGAACCAAGTGAACTTGCATGAGCTAAAACCTGTCTTCTTAAAGAACCCGGAGACTTTGCTCATAACTGTAGCGCACAAGTCAATTCGGAATCAGAGGTCATCAGCGTTAATACAAAGAAATGGAAGACAACTGTTACTTTAGCCATTTAGTAGCACTGTATCTATGAAGGGAGCATGCAATAACCTGTGAAGTTAGAGAGATTATATGAACCATCTGATTTCTTTTTGAACGTATCTTCATGTTAGAATTTTTCAGCTGAGTTGAGATTAAAATATTTTTATTTTGAAGACGGAAAGCCCAGGGCCTGTGTCAGTTCCTTCCTAGAGGGCCCCTACTGGTGTCTGATGTTCGCTCGAGTGATTTAATGGGAGATGTAGCCATTACTTTTTCCAGTGGTATGTTGCAAGAATTGATAGAAAACTTCCCAATGGAGATTTTGTTTATTCTTGGCTTTTAGACATCAACGCTGTGTACTTAGAGCCCTTCTGACTTGGTTCATAGGACAAAAGCGAAAAGGCTTTTCTCAAAGACATTTCTTAGTATCGTACACACGAAAATCAAATAACATTTTGATCATCGGTAAAGTCAATTGTTTTAACATAGAGAGACAAGCAGCTACGTAATTGTGAGGATATTTGTTCTTCGTACTTACTCAAAGAATGAGAGCTACCTTTTAAACAGGAGCTTGCGGCTTGCACAATTTTCTAAGTTAGGCATCTATTGAGTAAATCATGGGGAACATATTCGTATCTGACTGGATGAAAGCTCGCCTTAACATCATTATAGTCCCAAATCCTTTAGGTGTACTTCGATGACAGTGTGTTGTGATCTTAGTGTCTTGGCTTACTATTACCTTTGGATCAATTTTAGATGGGAGTGAAGGAAATTGCACGCCCTCTACGTTGTAGTTATTGACAATTGTGTGTTTGGTTTACAAGCAGACACATTTAGTTCTGGAATTATAGAACATAATCTCTTATGTTACATTTAAACCCAGCGCGCTGATGATGTCACAAGTATTCAGTGTTTGACAACGCTTCTACCAGTAACACCTTCTAATATATTTCGTTCCCACCAAGAGAAATCAAAAGACAGAGTCGAGGAGATCGGAAGAGTATATTTGGCGATGACCAATATATCGGAATTCTCTGATCTAATCTGGCTAGCGATTGCGGTTGATGTTGAGCACGGCGTTACCACACGTGATCTGGTGCGGATGCCTGACCGAGCGCCTTCAGCTAGATGAGTCCACTAAAACGTATGGTCAGCATCCAATGTCGAAAACTTAGTGCTATTTATTTTGGGGATTTATTTACCGCTACAGCGCCATAAGATAGCCATTTTAACTACGAATGTTGGGTTCTTATCAGCCTCATGGATGCAAGTGATTGAAATTTGGGGTAGTAAATAATTTTATAAGTCTTCAACATATCTGTTGACTTTACAGGCTTGTTCGAACATGGTTTTGTTTGAAAGAGCCTGATCAGGCATCCGCATCAAATAGCTTTTGAGTCCGTTGTGTTGCGCGTTTCTTGCATTAACTAGTCAGCCTTGATCACACGCCCTTCAACACATATATAGTAATTAGACTGACTTTAGGATCGTCGTATTAAAAAACGTCTGAGACGGAAACTTTGCAAAATCCCCTATTTTCGAGACATTTTTATATTTACGTTTTACAGTCTACATGATCAACTATGCTGCGCAATATATAAGAAACTTTTCTAAAGTTTGGAAAGGATTTACAGACCTGAGTGTGAATAAGACGCACATATTAAAAGCAGTTAAAGAAATTGCAAGGTTGTATTTTATGTAATCAAGCTGCATTCAATATTTATATCGAACCATATATTCTTGGTCTAGACATAGCTTAGATTTTATAATAAAACAGTAAGTTATGACAATATTTATAAAGGAAATAGACATACTAGATGACTGAATATGTTCATACTTTCCCGTCATCACTATAAGAGCGTCTACTACATTCTCACATTTTGATTGAATAATGTATACATGTTAGTTTATATACACATATGCATACGTCATTCCATAGTCTAACAGACTATAAAGGAAGAGACAAAACGAACACTTGCTTAACATAAGGTACAAAGGGTTCAGCCTGTGCTATACAGTCAAAGGTTTCCCTAACACAAAGTAAGGTGAGAAGAATGGTTAATAATTGCCATGACGTATCACCATCCGTCCATTATCATCAACTTTAAACAGCTTTGTTCCCAGACTCTACGGAGCTTTGTTAACTACTTCCAGATCGCCCACTGAACCTCAAGGGACTTTAACATTCACTGTCATTATACGTGAAGGACCAAGTGGTGACACACAGAGAGCGCCTCCACTCACCAATTATGACACACCACCTCTTTACGCTATCATTCCTTTCATCAATTTTGTTTTCTAGATGCTTGAAGTTTCATTATTCGCTTTTATTTACGTACCCGGAATTATCGCGAGTTTCTCCTAATTTATCTTCTAATGCTTATCAATTTTGGTATCTCAAGTCCGTCAGCGTTCAACTTATTTATCCTACTAATCACTTAATTTCTTATCGTAGCAACTACAATCATAAACGTCTTTCTTTCATGGTTTTTGATAAATCATCTATTCATATTGGTATCTTACAATTGGTACAGTTAGTTAACTCCATAAGAGTGTGACGTATTAAATCAATAGCTAACTGTAGACGTTATAGATATCTTAGTTGCTTGTGACATGGTACGCGTAGAAGCAGTATATTCCATCTAGATGTTTAGCTTGAAGCTTGAATTAAAGCAATAGTAAAATACACTGCAACCGTAAGAGAGCCTAACGTTACAAAGCCAGGGATTGTGTCGTTTCTGACAGGCGAAAATGATGGTGGTGAAATAACTTTAGTCCGCCAATGTATACGGAGCAAAGCACTATGTCTGTCTATGGCTCCTTGTTGTTTGGTCCAAAGTGACTAATCTATGATACTGATGTCGCTTTGCTGTTTAAACGTCTTGTGTGACAAATATTTGTAACCTCAAACTGAATTTCTATTTAACCAACAAACCTCGAAGTGGACCTTCAGGTCAAAACGAAAGGGGTTAGCTAAAGGTGAATAAAAATAACCATACTTTCTCTAAGAGAACTAGAAATCCATTAGCATTAAAACACTGTATCGCCTTTGCTTCATCTTAGAGGCAAGCATAGTCTCAAACTGCCTTCAATCTTCTGATTCATCTCAATTCATGTAGTCTTGTATTCATTTGTTACCATGCCGATGGCTTGATTTCTTTCATTCACAAAAATGTACTTGCTTAACTGTCTATCTAACAACAGGAAACAAATCTAGTTCCTTATGCTTTAATGTTCCTATCACAAGTGGTTTAACTTCAGTAGTCAGAAAAATTTTCCGCTCTACGGCTTATCCATTTCTGTCTTTTCTTTATCAGTCCCACAAAATCCAGATATACGAAACGTATGACCCACTTCTACTCCCGACTCTATGAAAATGATACATCAGAAGGATTAACAGTTCTTCCTTCCCGACGCCTGTCACATTTGCTGACTGGCGATTACTAATAAGGAACGCCAAGAAATTAGATATAATTAGTATTTCCAACTGTTGTGGACAACTCTAAATCTGATCCGCATTATTTCTCCATAAACAGTTGTTTGTCGCATAACGCCAAACTTTATATTGCGCATCCTAGTTTTACTACGGACAATCATATTTTTATGCGCTGAAATTTGTTTGCTTTTTTCTATGATGAATCTAGCTTATAACATGTTGGCCTAAATGGATAACATGTGGTAGCAAATCTTGCACCATTTTTGACATAGTGATCTTACATACAAACTAAAATTCCTCATCTAATGAATTGTTACAATGTGGACGCGGGGTGGCTACTCTAACTTCTACAGACCGACTAACTTCAGATATCCCAGTACGACCTCAGTACTGTTACCCACTCTCCGACATATCAGAACACAAACCGTAGATGAAGTTGCTCATGGGGTCAGGAGAAGAATAAGGATAGGAATAAGAATAATACTTTACAGACAAATGAATATTTATACAGTTAGGACTGCTGTGAACATTGACCAACAGGAAAATGACACTCACGTTCAAGGATAGCATTAAACATAACAGAATATTTTTTTGGGGATATTTTTCTGAATATCCCAACACCTCCCTTTGAAAAATTAATAGCGATGTAACCGAGGGTTTACATAAAATTTCTTTGGGTGCCTTCGTTTGCGATTTGACCTCCGAGGTAACCACCCAGAGCCAGAAGGATATTCTATGATATCTTCTGTGGCCCCTTCTTCTCGTGATTTAGCATGGCTCGTTTAAATGTAACGACGAACCTTTCAGCTTATCCATTAGATTGTGGGTGATATGGCGGAGAATGGACATGGGTGATTGAGTTTTGCAGGCGAAATTCTCGAAAATGGCTAGATGTGAACTGTGAACCATTGTCTGTTACTACGGTTCCAGGAAGACCATGCTGAGCGAAGATCTGATTAAGGAGCTCGATGGTTCAAGTTGTAGAGGGTGGCGCAATTGGTAATATCTCCGGCCATTTGGAGTAGGGGTCAACTGATATCAGATTTCTGTTACCATCTAGTGGTCCGGTGAAGTCAATATGCACTCGCGACCAGGGTTTTTCTGACTTTGGTCAGGGTACTGGAGACAACTTAGGGGGATTTTTCGCAGATGTTTGACAATGTGAACGTCTTTTAACGACGTCGACAATCTGCTTGTCCATGTTCGGCCAATACGCATAGCTGCGAACGATGGATTTCATACGGTTTATCCCTGGGTGTCCAGAGTGAAATTGGCTTAGGACCTTGGAACGTAGGGTTGTTGGAACTACTACGCGATCACCGAACATCAGACAATCGTTAACAACACAGAGGGCGCTGCGACGATTCGCTAGTTGTTGCGTATCACCACTCAGCTGCTTAATTGGCCATCTGCTCAAAACATAGGTGATCGCTTCTTGGATAATCGGGTCTTCTCTGGTAGCTTCTCAAACAGCGTTTGCTAACAGTGTAGCACCGGAATCCCCTTCCGTTGATATTATGGCTATGAGTGTGTCTTCATTAGTAGTAGAATGGTTACTGATAAGTCTGCTTGACCGAAACCTTCGGAACGTCGATACTGGATGTCGAAGTCGTACCCCAATAGCGCCAACGCCCGAAATTGAAGACGATTAGCAGAATGGGCAGGAATGCCTTTCTTTTATACAAAGATTGATAACAACGTGTTATGGTCTGTGAGCAAGGTGAAACGTCTCCCGTAAATGAATTGGTGGAGTCGTCGGACAGCGAAAATTAGAACTAACGCTTCCTCCTCGATCCGGCTGTAGCGTTTCTCAGCAGGTGTTAGTGTTCTCAAAGCGTGCATCACCTCTTTCTCTGAACCGTCGGGAAAGATATGCGAGAGTACGACATCCAGTCCATGTGTTGAAGCTTCAGCAGCAATCACAATGGGTAGTTTCGGACTGTAGTGGGTTAGCAGTAGATTGGAACTTAGCATGGCTTTTAATTTTGAATAGGTTGACTCAAGTGCGTTGACCAATTCCAAGTAGCATTCTTTTCTAGCAGACGATTTAATGGATATCGTAGGTCATGAAGTGATGGAAGAAATGCTGAATAGTAGCTAATCATTCCCAGAAATGATCGCGGTGAGGAGACATTAGTGTGGCCAGGCATTTTTGGATCGCGTAAGTATTTTGAAGATCAGGGTGTCGTCCGGAAGAATCAAAGATAAACCCCAGGTATTTAACGGAACGTAAGAAGAACTGGCATTTTTCTGGGCGAAGGCGAAAACCATTTTGCTGGAGGCGTTGCAGAACTAAGTGGATTTTGGTGTGCAATTCATCAGCAGTTGAGTCGACAATGGGGACATCGTCAAGGTATGTAGCAAAACCAGGAACATCTGCCAGAATAGTATCCATGATCTGCTGGAAGATTTCTGGAGCAGTTTTGATATCAAAGGGTAACCTGGTATACTGAAAAAGTCCTCGGTGAGTGTTGATTGTAAACAACTCTCTCGATTCTAGAGCGAATGGGATTTGAAGGTAAGTATCCGCCAGATCCAGCTTAGCAAAGTAGGTATCACCATTTAAAATACTAAATAAGTCATCTGGGATCGGCAGCGGATAGTGATGCTGTTGTAGACCCGCGTTGAGTCCTGTGGAAAAGTCTGCACAGATACGTATGGAACCATTGGATTTTTTTACAAACACAATTGGTGCAGCCCATGATGAATAAGAAACAGGTACTAGAACACCCTCCGTTTCCAAACGTTGAAGTTCAGTGTCAACCAGAGGTAGAGATACGTATGAAACTGGACGTTTTGGGCGAAAAACTGGAGTAACTTCTGGCTGCAGTCTTAAGACAGCTTCTTTCCCTCTAAGTAAATATTCTTAAGATTACGAAGTTTGTAATTAAGACAATAACTTGTGTCACACTTAACTTCTCAGACCCGTTTTATCTTCACTATGCATATATGACTCATACATATTGATATTTTGTTATCCTTTTCACTTAATTGAGACTTTCATAGCATCACTCCAAACTATAACTGCACAAACATCTATTCTAGCGTCATATCTTACTGCGATAATAAGTTATATTTTCTTAATTATTTTTGTTACTAGTTTGACGATATATACATAGTCGTTTGTTCTTGTTTAATGTTCATAAACACGCCAATTAAACTATTTGTGTATTTCACGTCTCCTTTGTTTCTATTCCTTTATTTTCTCCATTTCCTTTTTTAAACTCAATTTAATATTCCTCTCAATTGCACAGACTCGATTTATTATTATTAATATTCTACTATTATTACTCTAAATTTTTTTAAATATGGCAAGTATAATGCTAACATTATTGAAAATTGTGTATTATTGCATTTTTTGAAGAAACCCGAAATGGTTTCTTCACAACACTTATGTACCCATAAAATGTTTGTGAATAATAATAGTTCAATAAATCGTTTTCGAAGGTCTGTAGCATGCTGCTGTGAAGAGGCAGTAGTTTGTACTTGATTACAGATAGCGCCAATGGGAAGATCAGCGAGACCAGGTTCGCCATGAAGGCGGAGATGACCTCCACAGGCACTGACGACTGTCTGAGAGGATGGATTGATGGGAGGTTGGCCCAACGTTCGCCAAGTCTGTAGTGGCATTGGACCATAACCACACACAATCGTGACATCTGATGCAGTATCCAACTGCAACCGAACTGGCTGATCGTTGATTGAGAGGGTCAGAAATCTGCGTCGAGTCGGGGCATGAGTGTGGAAGACTGCTGCTAAGCTCCCTGATGAGGTAATCAGCTTTTTGAGAAAAAGACGCGGCGTCTGTGCATTTCGACGGTTATTAGATCGGTTGGATTTGCAAAAGCCGCTTTTGTGCCCAACTTTCTGACAGCAACCCCACACATGCTGTTTAAATGGACAAGACTTCACATAATGCCAGGCTCCACAGTGCCAGCATGGCGAGGGAGCTTCTTCTGAGCCGGTTTGAAATGATTAGAGACAGAAATTGCGCTGGCGTTCGAAGGGCATGGGGTTTTTGATCTCAAAGATCTTTTCTAGTGCTGAACAGCATGACACCCAGATTGAACCAAAGTGGTGTCACACTGCAGATTGATGATGCGTTGGTACTCATTTATGATCGCACTGAGTGTCAGTGTTGGATCTTGTTCAAGGCGGTTAGGCAACCGAGTTCTGATGTCGGAGAATTCGGGTGATTGAAGACTGCATATGATTACTAATGACTTGAATCGGTCTTCAGTGAGGGATCTGAGCTTGAACCGTTCGCACTCACGGTTGAAAACGCTGACATGGGTCAACAAGTCATTAGACTCATTCATGACCAGTTTTAAACAGCGATATCGAGTATTGAAAAGTGAATGATGATCACCAAAAAGGTGGCCAAGAGATTGAATAGTGGCGTCGAAGGAACGGTCGCGTGGGCTCTGCGGTAGAATGAAGTTGCAACTAGACAATTCGCTAATATACGAAGCCCTATAATACCTGAAAAAAAATAATACAAAAAAATCGAAAGGGGTTCTAATGGCTTCGATAATAAAAGGAAGATAGCCCATTGTATATCACAATACTGTTTCTAGCACCATATTTTATTTTATTTTATAATCACACATAATCCCATACTCTCAGCTCCTTTCCGAATCGCCTCCATTTGTCAGTTGTATGTCCACTCACACCTTGCTAACACTTATTTTCTTCAACCTATTAAAATGCTCCTTCTTAACAAATATCTTAATATAAGAAAATTAGACTGAGTCATCATACCTTAAACATTCCTTCATGAGTATTGGCTACTCTGCCTCTCGTGTTTTCTTTTACTTGCTCCCTCTTTCAGCCCACTTGATATATGGAACGGGTGACTTCATCCTGTACTATCCTTAAAGCCTTGGATATCCCAAAGGGACATAAAGTTGCGATTTCTAGAAGCTCATACCTTCAATGGACCTATCCTTGACCATCAGTTGCACATTCGCAACGCAACTTTCGTGAAGCGCGCCAACTGTGATACTGATTAAAACCATCTACATTCATATCTTATAACTTATCAACCCAGCTATGTAATTTAATACAGCGTATATTGTATCATTTGTATCAATTTCATCTTGCCTGTAAACTGGCATGCCTCATGTAACAAACTGTAATTTGAGAATAAATTATTATTATTACTACTTGTCCAGCTCGGATGGACCAATTTCCCGATGAAGAAGACGCCTCTTTCACGAATCATGTGTCAGCAAAGTCAACTTCGAAGAGGTCTTCATGGCGCCTAAATCAAGTATCAAGTGAAATATTGGCGTCAGGATCATAAAGAGATTCTGAAATACCACTGATAATACCATCAACTCATTGAGGGATTGTCGATGTAATTGGGACTCGAGAAGATATGTGCGATTGAGTAATCATCTCCATCAGCTCCAGCTGTTGTTCGAACAATTTTTCTAAATTGGCTGGATCTATAGTTAATCATCAACTCGTTTGCTAAATCTCCGTCGTCAAATTATTGTGGACCGCGCAGTGGCTACTCTAACTTCTACAGACCGACTAACTTCAGATATCCCAGTACGACCTCAGTACTGTTACCCACTCTCCGACATATCAGAACACAAACCGTAGATGAAGTTGCTCATGGGGTCAGGAGAAGAATAAGGATAGGAATAAGAATAATACTTTACAGACAAATGAATATTTATACAGTTAGGACTGCTGTGAACATTGACCAACAGGAAAATGACACTCACGTTCAAGGATAGCATTAAACATAACAGAATATTTTTTTGGGGATATTTTTCTGAATATCCCAACACCTCCCTTTGAAAAATTAATAGCGATGTAACCGAGGGTCTTTGGGTGCCTTCGTTTGCGATTTGACCTCCGAGGTAACCACCCAGAGCCAGAAGGATATTCTATGATATCTTCTGTGGCCCCTTCTTCTCGTGATTTAGCATGGCTCGTTTAAATGTAACGACGAACCTTTCAGCTTATCCATTAGATTGTGGGTGATATGGCGGAGAATGGACATGGGTGATTGAGTTTTGCAGGCGAAATTCTCGAAAATGGCTAGATGTGAACTGTGAACCATTGTCTGTTACTACGGTTCCAGGAAGACCATGCTGAGCGAAGATCTGATTAAGGAGCTCGATGGTTCAAGTTGTAGAGGGTGGCGCAATTGGTAATATCTCCGGCCATTTGGAGTAGGGGTCAACTGATATCAGATTTCTGTTACCATCTAGTGGTCCGGTGAAGTCAATATGCACTCGCGACCAGGGTTTTTCTGACTTTGGTCAGGGTACTGGAGACAACTTAGGGGATTTTTCGCAGATGTTTGACAATGTGAACGTCTTTTAACGACGTCGACAATCTGCTTGTCCATGTTCGGCCAATACGCATAGCTGCGAACGATGGATTTCATACGGTTTATCCCTGGGTGTCCAGAGTGAAATTGGCTTAGGACCTTGGAACGTAGGGTTGTTGGAACTACTACGCGATCACCGAACATCAGACAATCGTTAACAACACAGAGGGCGCTGCGACGATTCGCTAGTTGTTGCGTATCACCACTCAGCTGCTTAATTGGCCATCTGCTCAAAACATAGGTGATCGCTTCTTGGATAATCGGGTCTTCTCTGGTAGCTTCTCAAACAGCGTTTGCTAACAGTGTAGCACCGGAATCCCCTTCCGTTGATGTGTGTCTTCATTAGTAGTAGAATGGTTACTGATAAGTCTGCTTGACCGAAACCTTCGGAACGTCGATACTGGATGTCGAAGTCGTACCCCAAAAGTGCACAATTTTAGTCAAAGCAAGCAACACAATTAAAAAGGAAACAAATCAATATGGCTACCGCCAAGAATAAGTATCAACGAAAACAACATAAATGCAGTTCAGGAAAAAACATGGAAACTCAGTAGAATGATACAAAAAATAATGGCTATAGTAAAATATTGATACTAAAATCTCAAATGAAATAAAAGAACTAACAAAATGTACAACTGAAAGAATCAATAAGAGGAAATTACAAGTATATACATGAAGGGATGTTCACACACAAAGCCTTCAAAATAGATCTTATAACTATGTTTTTATGACCCGTTCAAAAATAGCACTACTTTCCGTCTGTGACCTGGATTAACGAACATCAAGTTTTAACTCATCATTTGCGAGTTAAAATTGTGGTGTTGCTGAATATTTATGCGACGCAAATGTTCAACAAGTTTGTGCTTTCTGTGTTTGTTAGAAGACGCTTGTCATGAGTTGTGACCTTGTATTGAGTTGGGATGTGTGAAAAGTTGGAATGTGTTAAAATAATGGAGTGAAAGTCAAATTTGGAATCAGAACGGCTGTTCTTTAAAATAATTGGTGCATTGAAAGAGAGTAAACTTTTTAAAGATTGTCATATCTCTTATTGCCTATTATTTTACTTTTTCATTCCCATATTTTTATTTAATGTCACTCACTAGGTCATAATGTAAAAGCCTGAGCCATTATAGGTTATCGTGGTGAAATAGCAAATCCAGCTTAAAATCGGCAATGTGAATCCGAGTTATAGGCGTAAAAGAACAAAGTCAGTATCACAAATCAATTGCTTCGTTCTCAGTCATAAAGAATCTGAAACAAACAGAATGTTCTGCACCACAAACGTTGGTGGATTAAAATCATCGCTCTTACCATCAATTTATTCTAGTCAATAACTCCACTCTCGCTCCTTTGGTGATTTTTGAGTACTTCAAAGTTACTTTTGGATAAATTATCATGTCCTACGTTGTGAAAACCTTTTAGGATAGTAGTGAACTCCGCTTTCAGTCGAGCATAGTCGAGGAGCATCAATTGGTCAATGTAGCTGACTATGTACTTCAAGTAATAGTCCAAAAAGGACATATAGACAAGGAGGTATATCTATTACAACTGCAACGAGGAAGAGAAGTTGAAACTAAACTCAGAGTCTGATGTGGTTCAAAAATGCAAAGCGCCATGATATCTGGATGGGATACAGGTATGTTCGCAGGTGATAGGAGATCGGTGAAAGTGAAGGCCTCATGAAGAAGTTTTATAAACATATGTAATCTATCTGTTATGAGTATTTAGAAATGAGACTGTTCAAGATTAGTGCATAAATAATGAGGAAAACGTTTACACGGGTTCTTGTTAGGTATTTTTTAGCTTTGCCCGTAGATACACAATCTTAAAGGTCGTTTAAGTGTGGGTCTTGAGTGAGGATTAGATTACAAGTGGAATAAGTGGGACGCTTAAGGAACTTGATGTAAGGAATCAGATTAAACCTTAAACTTCTTTTCCGGAGGATTTTAAGTCCTAGAAAGTGGCATCGGAAATAATTGTCAAGGAGTGAATCAGTTCTAAGTGTTTTGCAAATGTAATCCTGTTTTATTCCTCTCACCTTCAGTATAATGGAGAGGCGTGAGTTTGGAAATAAGAACAAACAAAAGTCAAGACTGCCATGTACTACAACTGAGTCGGAGTGACGTCTTCAAACCGGCACTCAGATCTTCTGGACACAACCTTAAAATTGTGTTTTTCAACCAATTCCATGAGATGACAGTTTAAAATATCTTCCAATGACTTTATGTGTGTGATTGATGAAAAACAAATAAACAACGATTTTAATCCACCGATGTTTGTGTTGTGAAACATTTTTTGTTTTACATTTTATGTGATTTAGGATGAGGTGACACAAATGTCACGTGTGTGACTGTCAAATTCATATCTCATACTAATTTCATGGCATAAATACTCTGGAAGTAGATCTGTATGAACGCCTCTGTAAATATTTATTGATTAGCTGGCAACATCTTTTAATAAATCTACTGGGCATGTAACTGCCATCTTATAATAATTGATGATAATAATTATCACTACAAGTAAATATCAACGCTCGTCCAACGACATTGACTACAAGGTCTAGCAAATTCGGAATCGTAAGATTTGGTCGTAACAAATGGAAGAGATAGCCCATCATTTGCCTATCTTGCCGTAAACAGACTGAGAGTCTTCACAAAGAACATTTCAAAAGAGAATAACCATCCACAGAATGTAAATCCCATTTAAACCGTAATAAAAAGGACTATTCAGTTGGTTTAAAACAGTATGATAAAGTTATTGACGTTTAACTTAATCTTAATTTGTCTCGTTCTATTGACTTCAAGCTTCCAGCTGTATTGGAATCGGAAACCAATGAGAAATATAATCGGCAGCTAGTCAGAAAAATGCACTTAATTCAAAGCAGTTTACTCATCAAAATGTGTTTAATTTAACTTGCACGAATGTGATGTGATGACGTGATTATAAAAGATGATAAAAATGGTGTCGATGTAAAATATTAAACCGGTCATGGTTCTAGCGATTTGAGGCTTTAAGCTTTCCTTATAATCTAAATGAACTTGCTACATCTTCACACTGTCGCGTACATGCAAAAGTAACTTTATCAGCTGATGAGTAGTCTTGCATAGATCATATTGAATAGCGGAGTTTAAGTGATGTACAGGTTTCTTCAAAGTTGAGGCCATTCGAAGAAATTGACGTAAGATACTCTTTAAATAGTACGCGAGGCTATTTCAGTGATCATGTTTCACGAAACGGAGCTTATAAGTGACTTGAATTTTTATTTGTCAACGAGAAAGTGCATGGTACGTGTAGGATTTGAGATAACAAGAAATTAACTCAATGTATATTATAAGCTGAGTGCAGTTTGAGCAGAACATCTGGTGTATTGATAAATTGTTTGACGACAGCGATTAAAAGGACATATAATGCGGTAAAAATGCGAATGATTTTCAGTAGTGGGAACATGTTTTCTGTATCCATAAAAGATAAGCTTCCCCGTTGGTCGCCTCCACGTGCATTTACCAGTTCCCCTGCTCTTGTGGAACAAGGTACATTGGCTGTAGCCAGAGATCACTTTCAATTCCGATACGGAGACACGACCCAGTTTGGTTCTACGAGGGTGAGAGGAAAGCAATTAGGAGTTCTTTAATTGAACATCTAATCGATTCTAATCATTCTACGGATCCACAATTTGATTTTTAACGTTGTAAATATGTTTCGTTCAAACCAACATAGATATCTTCGTATTCAACCCCTAAAAATAGACGAAGCTCAAACCATCAGTGAAATCAAGCCAGAACTATGCGTACTAACGAAGTATGTTCAATCGCTATTATTACCTTGGCCTAAATTAGTATCATTAGCAGTAGCACTGCGTTTTGCCCTTATGTCTTATATTGTCATTACTTTATTCATAAATGCTCATATTATTAATAACATATTTCTGCATGTGCAGGTACACGCTATTTCTACAGGCATGATCTACAAATTACAACATTCGTTGGTGCACAGCATGCTGCCCAACTTATTAGGTTTATAGTTGTTATAAAGTAGACTCGTAGGGCGCTTGCTGTAAACCATGACTTTGAGAAGACGCGTACGTCAAGTTTGTTCCAGACGTCGGAAGTTTCATAGCTGTGCCCTCAGAGCAAGATTCTGAAGAACGAAGAAAGAGAAACAGAAGGGGAGCAGGGCACTTGGATGTGAACGCCAAACGTTGCTTAACATTGTGTAGTAGAACAGACAGAGGTATTATAAATTAGAATAAATTCACATTATCTCTTGTTAGAGTGAAATGAAGTCAGAGGCTCCATATTAGAGAATGTAGTAATAAAGAACAATGAGTTGTGTCGTTTGACAAGTTGGAGTAAGCTCACATGAAGGAAAGGAAGTCAAGGCTGGTACAAGGAAAGCGATTTATTAGAAAAGTGTGTATAGAGAGAGTGAAGTGTTAAGAATACTAATGACTACATCTTTTGTTATCTAATTTTTTCCTTTTTTTGTTCATCCAATGCTAGCCACACAATCCTAGTGTAAAAGTTCGAGTTAGCATGTTATAGGTTGTCTTAGTAGAATAGCCAATCCAGCATAATATTGGAAACGTGAGTCTGAGTGGTGGACGTAGGAAAACAATCTATATCACAGATTGATTGACTTATTCTCAATCATAAAGAGCCTGATACATATAAAATGTTCTGCCCCACAAACACGGGTGGGTTGAAGTTATCGCCCTCATTATCAATGCTCGCTGGTCAGCAACTCCACCCTCCCTCCCTTTGTGATGTTAGGCTCATTTAAGCTTATTTTTGGATATGTATATCATACCTCACACAATCCTTTGTGTTTCACAACGTAGAAACTATTTCTATAAGTACCATTTTACAAGCTTATCAGGCAGCTACAAGTTATGGACTGCGGGTAAGGCATCGATGCAGTGCTTCTGTTGACTATAGTTTAAAGTACAGTTTGCCGATCAGAGTATAGGCATTAAGAAGGGTATAATGTAGGATAGTTGTTTATTGAATCAGGTGGAAAAGTATAGAAGTATATGAGTTGTAGATAAGGAAACGAGCGGAGAAATAATGTTGATTGCTAGTCAACATAGTGTACAGAAGAGTAAAAAACGAATAAAGAATAAACAGGAAGAAACTCACACTAACTTGGTGCTGATGTTATTTTGTGTTGTCATAACCAGGCTCCATAGATGCAAGGCCAATGGTAGTAGGGAGTCGGTTGTGCGGTCCTCTTGACTTTTTAGGGCGGTAGTGATTGTCCCTTAGCGACCGAGTTTAGTTGAACAGTATCGATAGGTCCAGTGAGTTTCCTGTCTATTTCAAGTGAAGAAACAGTGTGGAAAAAGCAACTAATACAACTGCAAAGTAGGAAAAATAAGGCAAACTGAACATGCAGTCCATTTAGGTCTAGACATGGAGAGAGCGAATGATGTCTGAGTGGGGTGCGGATGTGTACGTACGTGCTAGATCAGTGCGAATGAGGGTTTGATTACGCAGTTTTACAAACGTACGTAATTCATCTACCATGCGAAATTCGGGGGGAAAACTATTACATATTATTGCATACTTAATTAGGAAGACGTTTTCCAGAGTTTTTGATATGCATTTCTCAACTTTGACGGTAGATACTTTGTTTCGAAGTTCGTATTCATGTGAATCTCGAGAAAGAACTATCTTACATGTTGAATAAGCAAGATTTTTCAGTATTGTGAAGTAGAGAATCAAATTAATAATAATAATAATTTGTTTTCAAATAACAGTTTGTTACATGAGGCATGCCAGTTTACAGGCAAGATGAAATTGATACAAATGATACAATATACGCTGTATTAAATTACATAGCTGGGTTGATAAGTTATAAGATATGAATGTAGATGGTTTTAATCAGTATCACAGTTGGCGCGCTTCACGAAAGTTGCGTTGCGAATGTGCAACTGATGGTCAAGGATAGGTCCATTGAAGGTGGGAGCTTCCAAATGTCGCAACCTTATGTCCCTTTGGAATGTCTAAGGCTTTGAGGATGGTGCAGGATAAAATCTTTCGTTCCATATCACAAGGGGGCTGAAAGAGGGAGCAAGTAAAAGAAAACACGAGAGGCAGAGTAGCCAATATTCATGAAGGAATGTTTAAGGTATGATGACTCAGTCTTGTTTTCTTTTATTAAGGTATTTGTTAAGAAAGAGCATTTAATAGGTTGAAGAAAATAAGTGTTAGCAAGGTGTGAGTGGACATACAACTGACAAATGGAGGCGATTCGGAAAGGAGCTGAGAGTATGGGATTATGTGTTGTTATAAAATAAAATAAAATATGGTGCTAGAAACAGTATTGTGATATACAATTGGCTATCTTTATTTATCGAAGCAGTTGGAGCCCTTTTCATTAGACTTAAGCCTTCTCTTCCAAAGTTGTGCTATTCCTAAGATTTGGCATCGGGTATTGTAGTCAATGACTGAGTCAGTCTTAAGTATTTTGCGGGTGAAGTCTCGTTGTATTCCTTCCACCTTTAGTATATCAGATAGGTTGGAAAATAAGAACGAGCAGTATTCAACGATAGGTCTTACACGAACTTTATAAAGAAGGATTTTAGATTCTTTGTGATAAAAATTAAGGAGAATGAAGCCGAGCAATTTCCGCACTTTAGATGCTTTGGCTGGGATGTGTTCAGAGAAGTTAAGACTGTATTAGTAATGCACCCCTAGGTCAGTTACTGATGCCAGTCTAGGCGGTGTGTGATTGCTAAACGTTGGTTTTATTTTGAGAGACGTGTCTCCTATACAGAACCAGCCACACTTCTCTGTGTTGAGCTCTAATCTCCAGCGTTTGCACCAGTCATCTATCATGTAGGGTTCATGTTGGATTGTTTGGATAGTACTACGTACAAAGCAAACGTCAGTTTTATGGATGACTTTCAAGTCATCGGCATAGAGGCAGGTCCTACCTATGCTAAAGCACTTGCATATATTGTTGATGTAGATTATCAAGAGCATTTGACCCAAGATACTACCCTGCACAACACCACTGGTTATTGGTCGAGGAGTAGATGTTGTAGAATTGATCTTGGTTATTTGTTATCTGTTCGTAAGAAAAGACTTGATCCATTGCAAAAAGGTGTTTATAATTCCAACTGACTTAAGTCTATTGATTAGAAGATTATGAGGTACCTTATCAAAGGCTTTCTTAATATCGAAATATAGTATAACAACTAGTTTCTTCTGGTCACGTATGCGAGTAACCTCGTTAAAGAAATCTATCAGACATGTACTGCACGGCCTTGTTCTAATGAAGCCGTGTTGTGATGGGTCTATTAGGTCTTCCTCGAGTAGGTGAACAGATAATTGATTTTGTATCACTTTTTCCATTTTTCGTGATATGACTTTAGTGATATTTATGGATCTGTAGTTTTCGAACAGGATTCTCGGCCAGGATTTGTGTTTGGGAAGAACATGCGTTACCTTCCAGGTTTCCGGATATGTACCTGTCTCTAAAGATAATGTGTATGTTTTGAGTAGTAGTGTCTGTATCTCCGGTCCTGAAATTTTATAAAGGACTGAAGGGATATCATCGGCACCAGAACTGCCATTTGGCTTAAGGGTTTTAATAGCGGTATGTATGCTCCTAATATCGAAATTTATGGTACTAAGATAATTTTTGCTGACGCACTTTATGTTGATATCTATGGCATGAGATGCAATCCCATTGTGGGAAAACCATTTACTTAATAGTTCACATATGACGGTTTGGTCATTATACGTCACTTTATCGTACAGTAAGCAGTGAATGTTGTGATCTGCGTTCTTTCTTATGCGTTTTGCGAGGAGACGACATAAGCTTTGGGCTTTAGATGCGGCAGTGAGCGCAGTACGTTCCTCTGCATGTTTATGCCTGTTGTGTTGACTTTGTACTCCGTCAACTACAGAGTGTATCTGGTGTAGGGCACTGAAGTCTTTTGATATATAGTACGTCCTTTTCAGTTTTCGCAGTTTATGCCTATCCTTTTGGTTTATGTAGGTAGTAATTGTTTTAAAAGCAATTTTAAAGTATATAGTAGTGTCTAGCGTAGACTTAGTGGTGGTATTGGATATTTCTAATGTTTCTAAGAGGTTATCACTGGTAAAGAAACTGCTCCAGTCAGAGTGCTTTATTAGAAATCGAAAATTTTCCGAATCAGCGTTTGCATAGTCTCTATATTAAAAACGCGTATTTTGTCTTGAATTTGTTGCACATGGTAAGAACCAGGAGGGTGCAGAGGACTATGTTATGATCGCTGTTGTGAAAATTTTCGCCAACCACTTCAAATCATTACGTCAAGTTTCTTTATTGTAGAAATATATAACCGAATTATTTTATAACAACTACCGATATATCATTTGTTTTGTATCAGTATCTTTGCCACTATGATTCGACAGTTTTTCGTGCATTTTTTTCCGTCAGTAAAAGACAATACGTGGGTTACGAAAGATTGTGATTCAAAATGTCAAAAAACGAAACCAGGAAGTATTTACCGAGGACAAGTTAATACGCGAAGACCAAAACATAGAGTTACCAAAATAAAGAGGTAATATAGAAGTTGTAATTGTAATGTAAAGACACTTGAATAATATTCGGGGTTGAAATCATGAGTCGATCTAAGGCAAACTACCAGTACAAACCTGAGGGCATAGAATGAGTTATTAATCGCAGTATGTGACGCCTCAGCAGTACTCGCTTAATAACCTGCACACAGGACTCAAAACCAGAACGTTCGGCCTCACATGAGAACGCTTTTAATCAAGACCACTGAGCTGGGACCTAACAGGGTTATTGTCTGCCTTTAATCAATATACGTTTTTGTATAACCCTTGAGGGATGAGCAAATCTGAGTCTCATGCTATAATGAAATGGCCATCCAATGCTTGCAGGTTTTAACTGGTGGTCCAACTCAGACCAACTAATGATGTCAACTGCTAAAATATCACCGTTATTACAAATCTCCATACTCAATTTAGTTTAACAATAAAGTACACGTAACTTGACGTTTCATTTCACGTTTTACAAATGCAGAACACGCATCAATTTCTCTTTTGATTTATAACGGCCAAAAACATACAGTGGCCTTTTGTATGCTTTCGGTTTCTTTTTTCTTGTTTAAAATACTCACATATCAAGTGCATGAAGGTCATTGTGAAGTCACCTTTTGAAATATTTAGGTGATGTACATTTCGGAGATTTTGAATTGGGATGGGAAGTACAATAGCAACCTAAAATATAGAAGTAGTTCTCTTGTAATTATTGAGCTTCCAAGATGTTTGTATGAAGAGCCTTAATTCTCCTGTTTCTGATATCATGCGTCAAGGAATCCCAGAGAAAAACCTTTGTTTATTGTTTTGTGGCGGGTCGAAATGTAAATATTGCAACCCTTCATCATTTTTCGACGTAACCAAGATGCATTTAAATGGCTTATACTCTACTTGGTATTCGTATTATTACATATAAGGTTTAGGATTACACAAAATATTCTGGCGACATCTAGACCAAGTGAAACATTAATTAAAGAATTTGATATAATTGAGCAGTTTAAAAGGTATAGTGATTAATAACTTAAATTTTTGAAAGAATGAGTATACGCTCCATATTTAACATGGAAACAGCAGGGGAACACAGTAGTTGCGGCTTTGGTGTACTCAGTTCTGGATTTTCATATGACCCATTAAGCTTCATGAAAAACAATAGTAAGTGTATTTTGAGCTAAAAAGATAAGATATATAGTTGCTTTTTACAATTTTAGTTGGTATGTATTAGTTATTTTGACGAATATCGTGTTAAGGTGTGACTACGATGTCGCATCACTTCAGTTCATTTTGGATACAGTGACGGTAATCCAGTTTGCAATATTTAAAGGAAAAATCGCGATTCACTGTCATGCCGGACTTGGTTTGTTTGTATGCATCTTCGCATAACTTTCCAGGTAGAACTGGTGTAATAATTGCTTGTTATCTAGTATTTAATAACCGCATCTCCGCTGGAGAAGCAATACAATATGTTAGATTCCGAAGGTTAGAAGTATTAAAACATTTTATTTCCATAGACCAGGGTCTATACAAACCCAGAATCAAGTTGGATGCGTATATAAATTTGAAAAGTATCTGAATCCTTATCGAATATATTTCGGATCACAGTAAGTTAGTAATTAAATTTTTCATTTGATAAAATTAGCGGGCAGTTCAGTTTAGAAGCATTTCTTAAACGTCAGAACGTTTTATTGCATGGACCGGAAAGAATAAGGCTAAGAAATATTCCAAAAGTAAATTACTTCAAGTGGTTTTCTTTACATTTATTCCTGAGACAATGAATTTTACTTCAGGCTACTCAGTCTATCTGTTGTCTTCCTGTGTTGTCACTTTTTAATTTGACGAACAGTAAGCAGTTATTGCTAAAAACACAATGACTGATGATAGTCAGACCTACAGAATATGGAAACAGTATATTGATTTAAGTTATTCAATGGCTTTTGTGTGAATCGTATTGACGCTTATCGATCCTCACAACAAATTTTGGAGTTTTGATTTCAACATTTTTGTTAGCACTTTAGATGTGTTAAGTAAATAACCGATACGGAACTTATTTTATATTTCCATACTCGAAGAGCATGGTTATAGGTGTGATTTCTAGAATTTTCATTGCTTCAATCGTGGTTCTATAATATTTCTTATGTATTTCACACGTTGTGCATCAATAGGTTTTAATAATTTAACGAATAATAAAGGTTGTCTTAATAACTGCTGGAAGTCATGCTATCTTTAAACCTCAAGATGATTCATTTGCCAATAAACTTTCATATTTCATTTGAGATTTCATAATGGATGCACGTTAGTCCTAAAAAGGACGCATAGATGTGAAAACTAGCTATACGGCATTTTATTGACATAGTGTATAACATTACAGGCAACTTCTTTTACCAAACATTACGTACTAAATTACCGTCGACAATTTTTGCATTTTCCTGCAGTAGGATGCTTTGTTTACACATTTAGACACAATTTTTTAAACATTTGAAGTGTACCATTTGAATTCGTGGATAGATGAGCTTTGAAAAGTGCAATTTACTGATTGAGTTAGCTAGGAATTAGGAATTTATCCAGTCATATTCTAACTGTCATAACTCAGTTAGTTATCTGATATACGCACATTAGGTGACCTACAAGTGCTTGCATGTCTTGGTTAGTTGACTTTTAGCTCTCATTCTTCTACCAAACACAATGACTGTCACTAGATTTCAGTAAGGGATTTATAACTTTACTGGAGAACCACGATTCTTAGTGTGACAGGTGCTCAAAAAGTATTATTTCCCAAAAAATCAGCAAGTTTTGGACTGTCAGCAATGTATATTTGTGTCAAAAAATACAAGTGACAATACAGTTTTTAATGGTTTTGTACCAAATTATCAAACAATAAAGTGTTTGAAAATAAACCTCTTGTCTACAACAACTTATTTAGACTTAACCCTCATGGACTGTATATAAAATTTAACATCAAAAAACAAATATTATTCACCGAAATAACCCTAAATGTTTGTTAATTATAAAATTTGGTTATATTGTAAGGTTATCCTATATCTCTTAAGGAACTTTACCGGCGTAACTAGTTGTAGATTATTAAGATTTCGGTTTATAAACAGTGTATTGTAATAACAAAACACTTACACTGACTAATTTCTTACTACTGACATAATTCTTGATCAGAGCACGTGTTTATTGATCACATTAGATTGTATTTGAACCATGTTCTAAAGCTTAAATAAGAATCTTCGAAGAAATTTGAGCAAGTGAGGTTTAAAATCTCAGCGGCATTGTTGAATCAAAAACCAAATACGCCTAATGTTTTATAAATACATTCTTCCTCTTTAATGTTCTGAAGCTGTTTAGAGTGAAATATCATATACCGATGACACGTAATATTGCCGCTTCGGAGTTACAAATCTGCCACTAAAGCTAAGAGTTCTTATCTAAAAGCTATACAATATCCAGCTTATGGAAAACCGTCAAATACTCTTTAATTATTGACAACTTAAATGTTGGTTTTGTTTCATAATACAAACCATCTTTTGGAGTTTTGTGATGGCCATTATGAGATATATTTTTATTGTATTTTTTCACATGAACAAAGTAGTTTTTTAAGTTAAGCGATGACATTTAATTTAGCTTTCGGCCACCGGCTCAATTTTCTTTTAAAAATAAATATGCTCCCGTGTAAACCTATTTTAATTAATTAATTATTTATATTATTATAAGCCTCATTGTTATTTACACTTACAAATGCATTCCACATCAAAGCATTTTATAAAGGTCGAACAGTTTTCTACATTTACACGTAACTATAGCGATTACTATTTTTATTTTGCTTATTGTTTAGTTTAAATTTTTAAATCTTCTTCATAGTTGAATTATCCTGAAAATAAACAAATTATGACATATGTAATGTTCAAAACTGAAATTTACTTAGCTATATCTACCTACTCGTTTTAAAGCAAAATTTGTTTCACCTTTGAAACAATCATGTAAAAATGTCCCTCAACGGACATTGATTGGTTCACTGGTTTCTGTCTAAAATCTAAAAGCCTAATTACTTTTTACATGATTAAAAAAACTTGTAGCCTAAATGTATTTTTATTCCCAAACACTCTTCTCTCACTTATTAGTTATTACGACATAACTAGTTTCTTTGGTTTAAACGATTGTAGAGAAAGTTCTCCTTTGTTGACTGATCTTATTTGGAAAATAATTGAAATCTATGGAGTAGCGGATAGCTGTTTCATTCTAATATGAAACATCTTGTCAAGCCTCATTTTGTAACCCCATCAGGAGTCAGGTCCAAAATCTATAGGCCTCGCAGTGAGTAATTAGCCCTCTGATGACTAAATGGTCATTCAGAGGTTCTTAGTACAGCAAGACCATCATCCGCTGCGATTAATGAGATTCATCTTGAATCCGAAATGAATGTATTCTACTAGTCATGGCTTCCCATTATAACTTCGGGAATTACGCCTAAAAGTTAGCCACTAGTACGCATCAAGGTCATTTCGTGATATAAAACTACAAAATAACTAATCGTTTAAGGAAAGTTTTCCGACATCATATTGTAGAAGAGATTTTGATTTAATGTAAAGGAAATATGGTATATGAATTAAAACATAGTTTTGGAGGTAGTGTTTGTCGACCATCACATTTGATTTTTAGACAGGTCAATTTACTGTTTCATTATGATTTATTTTGTACGGTTTAACTTTTTCGGGTTAAGAGTCCTTTATCTCTCTGAACTCGCTAACCAATTTAAATAAACAACCATTGAAAATCTGAAAGAACTTGACAGGTGTTTCGTTTCAATATAGGACTCAGAAGTGAGAATCCGCAGCCAAACAGTCGAAAATCAAACCCAAGATCTTCAGTCTTGCGCGTCTATTATTTCTAACACTCCCAGATTCAATTATGGTGTGCACTGGTGGCCAGATTGTGTTTTATGATGGTGTGTAATTATCTGGGAGAATGTTTCATATCAAAAGGTCTTTTGCATTAATTTATTTGAATCTAAAATACATTGAAAGTGTATACTACGATGGAAGAAATGGGAAAAAATAACGGACATCTGTGACGGTATTGCTATTTAAGTCCGGTGTGCGAATCTAGCACTTGCTGTTTAGTGACATAATAAAAAGCCCTCATTTTTGATTGAGGGGCGCTAACTCATCCTGAACTCACTGGGTGTTTTATATACATTTATTCTATTGTGTGATAGTTACATAATAAGTTAGCTAAAGGATAAATATTACCATGTTTCGGTCTTAAGTAGTGGAAAATGTTTATCGATCATTGAGTGCAACGAAACAAGTTACCTGTGTGAAATAAATTTCCAAAGCACTCTAGTCTTAATTTAAATGACAGAAAGCCTGAAGATCTAAAATATTTTGAAAACTTCTTGTCAATGATTGCTAAAAGTGCGTGTTCTTGTCAATGAGTCTGAAATATGTGATTATGAAGTAAGCGATTTTATAAAAAATAATAAATTGTTCATTCATATTCATTTAAAACTGACAAATCGTTCAATTATTCATTCACATATAAATTACATGGATAGTTATTTTATGTATTGCTTTTCTTCTAATCTTCCCATCTATATAGTATATTCTTAAAATAGCATAATTGAATGTGAAAATTACCGTTAATAGATAAGAGGACTAAGCTGAAGACTCTCCAGCCCCTTAACTTAAATTAGCTAAATATCGAAAGATTGAATAACAAGGTAAATAGGTAAATGAATATTAAAAAAACCTAGACTGTTGTGTATATATACAAAATATTCAGCCAAGATATTATGATTTAGACATTACATACCAATTTTTTACCCGTGAAGTTTGTCATTTTAAAACGTGGCACTTATGTACATCGGTTCATATTACCTAATCATATCAAATTAACGATAAGTGATTATCAAAATAAATGCTTGAGTAGTAGAGTTAGTAAGAGTATTAGTTTTAATATAAAAGATCAAACACAGACAGTATGATTTAAGAAGGAATAATAGGTCCGTGGCATATAAAGTTTAAGATATTTTCTAGGATCGAGATCTAAGAGAAGATAAAGAACGAATGTATATGTGCCATTACTTAATGTTTACAAAACCTGAATGGATTCGATGGATGGAAGAACCAAACAATTTTACTATTCTGATTACTTAATGTGAATTGATGAAATCATCAAGTATAATTTATCGGTCGTAATTGAAGAGAAACCAGTTAGTGAATAGATAATAACTTTACAGTTCTTTTTGTACAACCAGTAATAATATAATAACGACCATAACAACGAGGAACTTGTAATCTTTCTAGTAGATTTCTGAGATATAGAAAACAGTCTGACATTTCTGTTCGTTCACTAAAAGCTAAGTTACCAATAGTAACTACCAAGGACGTCACGTTTTGTGAAACACGTTTATTATGTAGTATATCCTCATTTCGTAAAACGCGAGCTTATTCATCTGATAAAATGAATGACTATCTGTTGGGATACTCAGAAAAATATCCCAAAAACAATTATCTGGTTAAGTCTAACGCTACCCTTGAACGTTAAATGGTGTCATTTCCCTATTGGTCGTTTCCCTACTGATCAATATTTATTTCGCGTGTCATTTTCCTATTGGTCAATATTATTTAACGTGTCATTTTTCTGCTGGTCACTATTTATAGTAATCCTAACTGTATAAATATGCATTTGTTTGTAAATCATTATTCTGCTGCTCCTGACCCCATAAACGATTTTTCATCTACGGTTCGTGTTCTGATATATTGGAGATTGGGAATAGTATTGGGGTCGAACTGGGATATCTGAAGCTTGTCAATCGGTAGAATTTAGAGTAGCCAACTTGCGATTCACAATAACAATTGGCGACGGAGTGACGAAAAGATACAATCCAAAGTCATTCTGTAATTGGACGAAATCCAGTCTAGTTATTCAACCAATCAGTATCCAGATTGTCATCAGTGTCCTTGAATCACATTGGTCATTATTCGTACAGTAATTTTCATCACAGGTGCTGATTCGAAAAAATGACTCTCCCTTCCGATCGATTACAGCTACTCTTTGAACGACATTTGGAGTTATTAGTCAAATTCCGCACGCAGCTGCTAAATCACTCATGCTATGAAGATGCGACGGAAGTGGATGGATTGATATCTCAATTACACAGTGAGCTGGAAAGTGACAGCAGCCTTCATGAATCCTCGATGAACTGTACTTCAAACGAAACAGTCATCCATGATGCGCCCAGTGGTCCAGTACTTTCTATCCCAGAAACATGCCCGGTAATGGAGTCAAACTCCATCATCCCCCAAACAGCATGTGCAGACAGTAACATATCCAGCTCACGAGAAGATCTCATTGTTTTGCCAGAAAATGTGTTCCACGCATCAAATAATAACCAAGGACCTGGTACAGTTTTGTTGGACGCCGATTATCATAATGATCCACTACTTACTAAAGATTTAAACCCTGATGACTTCGAATTGGATGGCGTTTATCCTCAATATCTGATCGATTTTACTGGATTCCCTGTGCAATATGTTTTAAATACAATCAAATTAATTGTAATTTGGGTTTATGAAGACCCAACATTATTTCGCGGGGGAGGATAGACGCGGAAAAAAATTTAAAATCCGGACATCAACTCCGGATCTCCAAAAAAGGGAGGTGTTGGGATATTCAGGAAAATATCCCAAAAATTATCCTGTTAAGCCTAATGCTATCCTTGGACATGAAATGGTATCATCTTATTGGTCAATATTTGTTTAACGTGTCATTTTCCTACTGGCCATTATTGTACAATGTTATTTTCTATTTTATGGTACGTTGTGGTCTGCTTGACTGGTATATAAACAAAGTATGTTTGAAATATAATGATTCATATCTCCGAGGCTGTGACTTGTGTTCAGGACTCAACTAACTGGGCTAGACAGGGAAGCGAGACCAATCAGAACCATAGGTCGTTTTACGTGTTTGCGCGTCTTTGGTCCGATCAATAATTCGCTACCCTCTAATCAGAAGCATTTATTTTTCCGTCATAACACTATCATTATTACGATTATGTAACTACACAGAGTTGAAGGGTTGGTTTCACAGAAATGTAGCATATATGAGCGTTTAAAAATGGTAATATAAGGCTTGAATAAATATATAAATGCACATCAGGGAATTAGCGTTTTTTCGGCTCGGAATGAAATGATAATATTTTTTTTTAAATGGGTAGATAATTCTTTTCTTTTTACTGCTTTATTGTTAAAAGTGCAATTATTTAACTTTTCTCTAAAGAATTTATTTTGTACTGTACTACTTATTCAACGTTATACCTCTGTTTTCAGTCTTCACTTTTGTCTACAAAACAATGAAAATAAATCACGAGCTATTGCATTCATAATGAGATACTTTCTCTAGAATGCAACCTAGGTCCAACCTTACCAAATGACCATTTCCAACCGCCTGATATTAAAACAATGTATGTAATGTCGAGACACTTCGACCGATGACTATAGTGCAACTTAATCAATCAGATTCGATTGAGAATAAAGACTAAAAAACTTGCCATTGGTTACTACCCAGTGGTCAATCAAATAAGCAATATTTGATGTACATAGATACTCTAAGAAATTGGCATAACCATGACACCTTCTGCATTTAGACTGACAGATGTTACACCTTTTCAATAGGAGGTATGTAGAACAGTTTATTAACTCGAATCCAACATGGTATTAACTGACAGACAATGTTACTGTTTAAGGCTTAGATGTATTGGAAGCTTTTTTAGTATGCTTAGTTCCTAGACGAGAACCGAGTTTGATGAAGTTGTAACAACGAGAGTGAAGTGATCTACTAAAACTACTAAGTCACATTTTTACTAGCCTATTCTACTAGTAGGCAATAATCAGGACTGCGATATCGAGTCACTTAAATTTCAGATAGCAGTTAGACTGAAATGATAGAATTTGATAAGTATTGAGCGACAGCCGATAAGACATTGGTTCCTAATCAGTTATCAAAGTAATATCTGGTCACAGAACTCTATTTGTGTCATTTATATCCTTTCCTACATTTATTTTACCGTTGACAAATGACCATGGAAACAGTTAAATGTTATTTTCAAATTCAAACCATTGGATGTGGCTTTTACACTAAAATCCAAATCCTGTATTTCATCGCATTTTAGATTATATACATGTGTTGCAAACTGCTTGTCAGAATCATCGTGACAGGGTGCACATCAGTACAAATAGATTCTTCAAACCATAGAAATCGAATAGTGAGTGATGAAAACAATTGTCAATCATCAAAAAGGTAACCAGTTTACTGTTTGTTATTAATGCATATTTCTCATGTTTACCTGTGAATAAGAATCATGTGTTCACCCTACCAGTGAACAAGTTATACAATTGTATTTGTAATAATTTTTTCCTTGTGAGAGTGGCAATCAATTGTCTACCTTGTATGAGGGAAGACTGTTTTATAACTCCTCTATTGTTTATATTAAAAATCATGACAAGCAGGTTGTTAGATTGAAAACTCAAACGGTTTGATTAAAGTCATCAGCGGCTTTTCGCCATTTTTAAATTCTGTATCGAGTTCTGTACGTGATGGGAATCTTTTTCCTTTCATTTAACTTACAGCTAGGAATCCTAAAGATTGGTAGTTAACCATATTTCTAAGGAAATGTTTTAATGAAATACACAAATCCTTACGCTCAGCTTTTACTTTTCTTGGAAAAAGTAGATTTAATTTTTTCTGAACGTTCTAGTGTAAAATTATATCCTGAAATTAAACCTTTTTTAGACTGCAAGTATTTTGAATGTTCCGCATCCTGAACTTGTTGGTCTCATTATAGATGATCATTTTAAAACGAAGGAAGAACCTATCCTTTTATTGATATCTTTGTTTCGAAAAAAGTTTAAATTTAAGCATGAGATACTATTTGTTTGATATTAACTAAACACTTGCTTGTATATAGCTGATATAGAGTACATTTTGCTACAACATCGAACTAGTTGTACTATGAAACTAAATGTTTCTTACAATCGTAATTTAATTACTTCTTACGTGAGAATACTGTTCACATAAGTATTATAGATTAACTAGCCAAAATAACTCAAGAAAATAGTTTTCCATGTACTAAGAAGCTAAGAAATCAGTCACTGACAAATTCCCCGGCAATTTGTAAATACACAATGATAATGAAACTTCATCTCACTTCGTTTAATCATCATTGTTTAATAGTTTAGTTAAAATTTTCTATTTCTTTATTACCTTTTTAATTGATCATATTTAACTTTAAATGATTTGGACTGATTCATTATTGTGAAATGTTATATGAAATCTAAAATTATATTACTGACAAAAATATTGAGTTCTCATTATTTTGTTTAAACTTTCCGAAATATTTTAAAAGCTTTCTATTCTGTAATGTGAATTTGTTCAGCTTACATCATATATATATTACATTTTTTTCCATTGAATTAATTTGAACGATAAATAAACTAAGGCTACCCTGTTCTTTCCCTTATGATTTCGAATATGATCTAATTTATTTTAAAATGAACGGTCAGGTAAATTTTTCAACATATGATTTGTATTTTGTTTAACTCTTCATAACCTTTCTTCGACCATATATATATTTTGGATAATTTCAATAGTTGAGATCATGAGTCAGTTGAAGCTAGACCACCATGGAAAACCTGGAATCACTGAAAGACCGTTTCGTCCCAGTAAGAGACTCCTCAGCAGTTTGCATCCACGGTCCCACCCTCCGCGAGATTCGAACGTGATTGCACACTGCTGAGGAATCCCATACTAGGACAAAACGGCCGCCCAGTGCTTCCAAGTTTTCCATGATGGTCTAGCTTCAATTGACTCATGATTTCAACTATTGAAATGACTAAAATCCCCACAAAACCCCTTCTGATATATTGAATCCATGATTAAATTAATATATCATTAAAGTTGAAAGGATAAAGTTTTTATGTATTTAAATGTTTCATCTGAATTGAAATCGTAGATTTATTTAAAAATTTAATTGTATGGATAAAATCCTCGTTTTAGGTCTTTAGCTTTGAATTAATTAATTGTAATAAATATAAAGTTGATTATTTACATTTGATCCTTAAAATTTAATCCACTTATTCATTTTTAACCCATTAATTGAAATCTATTAACGGACTATAAAACACAGTCATCTGTCATAACAAATAATGTATCAGAATAATCTATTATAATCATTATCGAATGTTATACAAATCATAGATTATTTGATCATGTTTTAAAATCATTATTTCTTTATATTCGTTATATTTCATATAAAGTGATGTTTTTATACAGCCTATTATGATTGTATATATAGTTTCATAGTACTTACTAACTAATGATGAAAGTACAGAATTTCATTAAGGAATTGAATCAATCATACTTTTTAGAAAAATAACAATAATTCAGATGATCTTAAAGTACTTAAACATAATAACTAAATATCTAGACGGTTAAGCAACATTAAATCTTAATCAATATTCGATCTGTTCACTTTATTACATTATCTAGTTATAAACTGAACAAAGGCTGATAGAATCAGTTGAATGAGAAGTGTTTTAATTATTAAGTCATATAGATTATTGAGTTTTCAGACAAAAACACGTAGTAACTCATTCCCACTTGTAAGTGTTTGTTCATAAATTTTGAGAAAGAAAAATATGATGGACCAAAATCACTTAATACAATGACCGTTGTCCATATTTTGCCCAAAGTTTGTTATTTTGATCGTATACAATATGATGTACATTTTGGATACTTTAACCATTCATCTAAACGGCTGAACGATAGAAAATCGTCAGCATCCGCCATCCTTTAACATATAGTCATCATCAGGGATTTTAGCCTATAAGTAATTGTTCTCCAGTTTATTACTTACATTTCGATGAACTATAGTTATATATTTACTTATTAACCGATCTTTTCTCTATTTTGTTTCAATGCTCTGATTATTCTAAGTTGATACTTGTGCTGTTAGCAATTACACATGAAACGTGTGTTTTTATTCTCTTTATTTGCTTACATTTTATCTGAGTTACGTTTTATGCTAACCAACTTGTAATTTTGGGTAAAATATTTTGTGTCAGAGGAATGACTTTAATAGGTTATATGAATAACAAAACAATAATTCCTACAGTCACTCCTTGATGATATAAGTTGAATTATTCTGTCAATTTAATCAATCTATCGTATGCTTATTAGCTTCCAAGTCTGACTTGAATACACCAAAAATCAGTGCACTTATTCAATAAACTACTTACTTTTAACGTGTGTAGATTAGATATCGCCATATATATATATATATTTCCATAACAAGGTTAGACAAATTGCAACTATTTTTCACAGTTTATTACTTAACTAGGAAGCATATTTTAAAACTTCTTCCACATTGTTATTAAAAAAGGCTAACGTTTTCTTAGCGAGTTAGTTTTCTACGGGATGTGGTCGCTAACCTCATGCCAAACCCCCTCCTTTATCCGGATTTGGGACCGGCAGTAGCCTCAGAGGGACTCCAGACGGAGTTACAAAAGGTACATTCCGATAAAACCATAGATTATGCACATGAATAAGATTTAATTCATGAAGGTATTAAGTAAATAAACAATTATTGAACACTTAACAGTTATTTAACTTTTATTTTCCAAATGATAGTGGGATGTTTTTGACGCAAATTGAAATTTTTATGGAGTTTTGTAACAAAACAAGTTAAGTTGAACTAGTTTGAGCTTACTTTAGGGAGCAAGGATAGTCCTTATCTCTGAGCTTAATGATTTTGAGTACATTATCTATTCTCAATGTTTTTTACAAATTGACAAAGCTTATATACAGGAATTTTCAGTTGTATCGTCAAACGTAATCTTTATCGCATATCAAAATTTTAATTCATCTATAAATCAGGATTAGGTATTTGAGATGAAAAAAATTATAGAAATTACTTATGATTTTGAGTCCAACATATCATTTACTTAATCATTGTCCTTAAATATGCTTTGTGTGGGTATCTTGTAAATTTATGAATTTTTTAAATAATATTTAAATGTTTTATTGAATATACTTTACAAATAATCATTCTATTGATTGTTTATAGGCTTTCCACAACAAATGTTACACAATCAGAAGCTTTTACTAGTTGCCAACCAGATGAAACGACTGAACTAACGAGTACAACTGCAGATTATTCATATGGTATGCTTTGTTCCAAAAAGATATGATGACAAGTAAATTTATTGTGTAATTTATTTTCAATGGGAATTCTCTTTGAACCGGTGTAATAATGGATAGTTTTCTACCAACAAAATCCTTTCTAAAAGCAGTGGCTACTTAGATTCAATAGCTAAGAGGATAACGTGTTTGGTTTCTGAAGTGAAATGTACTGTGTTGAAGTCTCAGCGTAAGCATCAACACTGGGATCTATGCGTCCTGGATTCCATTATCAGGCACTTTAAAAAAAATTGCTTAAGAATTCTTGTAATATAGTGGCACCGTCGAGGCAATCCGCTGAGGATGATCATATGCCAAAAAAAGAAACTAACCAATCTGAGTCCCTAACATCAACAACGCTAAGATTCAAAGCTTTCAAGTGATAACACCAAATAATGTGCTAAATCTTCAAAGTTTATTTTGAAATGTGTCTATCAGTAATTTGTTTCCGATAATAGTTTGAACTGTCTAAAATTCTGCTTACATGCTTATCGTTTCGGAATGTTAGCAAGGTCGATTGACTTTTATAAGATTCATTACATTTGATACTCTACAAAGACCTGAGTTCGGTGCCTTGTGTGGTCATAAGTATAAATTATTAAGAAGTTCCAAGTTAATACGCAACAATTCTTTTTTGTTTTTTTAATTTTCAATGATAGTTTAGTTGAAATTAGTTTATGCTTGAATGCACCAGGAAATAATATACACTACAAGTGTTGACTTAAATTCAAGTATTATTCTGTTTTCAATCTTACACAACTTTGTTTTAATTTAAAAATATGTGTATATTTCAGGTATCAAGTGAATTAGTACTGTGTTTATGAATAAGGGAAAGATGATGAAAAAAATATAATCTTTAATCGGTTTTACTTTCCGAAAGTTATTTCCATTACCTTAAGATGAATCACTTTTATATTACTGATTTATAAGTTTATGCTTGCATAATCTGTAGTCAGTTAGCAGAAACTTTTTGTTTTCATTTTTATTGGTTGCTACCATCTTCATAAAACTAATACTTATTTAAAAATCAATCTATTTCACTTAAAGACTTTGTATTGAAGACTCCATCACAGATGTACTCGTAGTGTTGCTTCCTCTATGTTTGATATAGTAATTTGTAATACTTAATTCACAAATATTTAACAATGTGATGCTTATTTCTAAATTATTCAACATTTTACCTGCAAAGGAATATACAACGGTAAGCAAAGCATACTGTTACTTTGTGTCATTTACCCTAATGACTCCGCTGTATTCCTTGTTCGGCTGACTTGGAATCAAAGTATATTGTGTATTTAAAAATAAATTTGTCATATGATCATATTATCACTATATTGTAAGTAGAATACTAAGTTTATAAAAGTCCGGTCCTACTGAGATTTATTCATCGTCCATAAAACATTGAACAACAAAATTTAGCAATATAATTGAGGATATCTACACTATCTTAGTTAGGATTGCGAGCTCCTTATAAATACAACATATGAGACAATCACCCAAAAGGTTTTCAAAGTTTATGATTTTTTTCCAAATTCATTATTAATGTTGAACTAAATAAAAATATATGATTTTCTATATTAATTTCATTATTTATTGACATATAATTATAGTATATTTTCTTGAGGAAACATTTCTACACGGAGATATTTGAGATTATTTATCTCTGAAAATTCTAACAATTTTTTCTACTTTCTAGGAAAAAATTCTCCAAATCAAAGTGTAGATGATAATCAGTCTGTTGGTGCAAGCTTTGTTATCGAAGCTCTGCTTACTACACAATATCCTGAATCAGTTGTGAATGAAACGGAATATTGGAAAGTATGTTCACTTTTATTCAATTTAAACAAATATTTTCTAAATTATATTGTCATCTCTTTAGTATTATTATAATATGACGTTATCAGATACTCTGAGATACTTCAATATTGTGTAAAACATACTTCGTAAATGTTTACTGAGTATATATATATATATATATATATATATATATATATCGGTGGAGTTTTGTTCTTTTAGTTAGTTGGTTTGGTCGTGGAGCTTTGATTGTTATTCTGAAAAACATCATCAGTACAAACTTCAGGTAGAAGTGAAGTGTTTGAGTTTCTCTACATATGACTCGCAATTTATCCTGTCGACCATGATCCTGACTGGTTATTGTTAACGTTTAACTTGTTATTTTACGCCTCTTTATTTTGATTGTTTATCCTTTTGATATTCTTGATCTTATATTTGTCCATGAGTTTTTTGATTGGTTGATTTCATCCTCAATTAGTTCCTCAGCTATCCTGATATATTCTTACTTGTCTATAATAACTGTAGTGCGTTATTTTTCCGCTTGAACTACCACGATATCTCCTCTAGTTCTATTAACTGGGGATAAAAGCGTACATAAATCTAACCAAAAGTTTAGACAACCAAATCTCAAGGACTTTAAACTGACTTGTCAAATCGGAACAAATATCAAAATAAGATCAATGGAGAATGAAATCCAATGGACGAGTACTCCCTCGATTGTAAAGTAGACAGAAAATACACAAACTAAACATCTCACTTCGTCTAATTGTATTATTCCAAGGAACACCAACATACAATTTATCGAGAGAAATTTCAAAAGTATTGAACTATTTAGTGGATTCATCAAATCTCACATAGAATTCTTATATAAACTTAATTAGTTTCAGATTAACAGCGACGAACTGATGACATCCTTCGATGTAAAACAGCCTTATTCACCTCAATTGAACCAAGCTTAACTTGGGTGATACAATCAAAACAACGAGGTGTAAAATAACAGGTTAAAGGTGAACAATAACCAATCAGGATAAAGGTCGACAGGATAAATTGCGAGGAGGAGGACGAAACTGCATTTAAATCATTCGAACTTCAAATCTCAATCATCTCTCTCTCTCTCTATATATATATATATATATATATATAACGTATATGTTCATCGTTTAGTTATTTTTTTGCTTCACTCCAATATGAGATTTTTAATCGATGAGAAATAAAGTTAATCGACTGACATTATGATACATCATTTTTTTAACCTCTTGTGTGCACACAACCCAAAGTTCTGACCTTGAGGCAGCACTAGGTATTACGTTCATACACTTGTTTACGTCTGTATAGACTGAAGGTTTGCATAAATTTTTTTTGAAGAATTTACGCTTTGCAACTTTGAATAAATTAACCTGAATAATGATAGACATCTGAGTAAATATGTTTACTAAAATAATATTACTATTTAAATTTTCCTGAATCTATCTAACATTAAGCAGCTTTCGTACAAGTACATATTTTGGAAAGTACATGACCAACTAAAATATCTAAGAAATATAGGTGAAAGAATACCTGAGTTTATAATTGTGTCTGTTCGTCGTGCTTTTTAGGATACATTAAATAGACTTCTTTATAAGTGAAAATTATAACACAACTCCAAACTATTTTATTTGATTCCACAAAATATTCTCACCAGTACTTTATTTTCTTCGTTGTTCAAGCTAAGTAATTCTGTGTGAAATATTTAGAAAAGTTGCTGAATAACTTCCATTCAATGGTGTAATGTTGAAAGGACTGATTCTAGTATTCCACCACAACAGCACTTGTGCCACTAGCTTACATAAATACTGATCTAATGGTCGCTAGAAAGTAATGTACCAAAAATGAGCTGTGATTATTCAAGGATTGAAGACAGACATTCAGCTATGTTACATACGCTCTTTATTTTAAAACACCTTTGAATAACTTACACTTTTGTTTCAATCTATTCTTGTTATTGTGGTTAAATGACTCTCAACAACACAGTCAAACTTGTCTGACTTCATGTCAATTGATCTCGTAAAACCCACGTTTTGACCCCCGAAAATGGTCATTACGTCAATAAAAAGTATCTAAAATACATCTGAATACAACAAAGTTATTTTTTTTATTATGCGTACGCATTTTAAGTTTGTGACTTGTTTCGTAGAGTTTTAACGACAGATCACTTTACTTTACATGACAGAAAAAATTCAACAATGATCCTGAAGCCTGGGATGATTTTGACAAAACTTCATTCAATGCATTGGTCCTGGTAAAACTGATAGATGATTGGTTGACACATTTAAAGGTATGACCTAACATTTTTAAAAAGAAACTATAAACGATTTATATAATCACGTTCATAAGAAATTTAATATAACTATTTTTCAGTAAATTGACTAGCCCCATAACATAAACACATGAGATCAGTTTGCTTGTATGATATTTAAATTTCACTTTTCACAATCGTTTTTTTTGTTAACATTGGAACTAATTAAATTATATTACTCTACTTTCATCAAACTACAATATGACCATTGAGTGATGAAGGTTTCGAAGTAATTAGTAGGTAGCTTTTAGAAATTATTTTAGTATTAGTTAGCACTCATTAGCATGGTTTATTTTAGTGGAGAACTTATATATTCTTTGCAAACTGATACCAGTATTATTAAATCACCGAGATAAAAATCATATCTTTTTCTGACATATTTCTATCAGTTAGGACATTATTGTTTGCAATTGGTGATTAAAGCCGAATTATTCATTGATTGCTTTATTAATTTATCATAATTGGCCTTTGTGAATGATATGTCTTGTCGTTCGAATGTTACTTTGTTATATCTGGTCGTCACTGATTGTTGTGCCGGAAAACGCTTATCACTTATACTCGAAACAACGGACCTCTGCAATTCCCACGACGCGAAAGTAAGAACACAAGACTGGTATAAGTGAAGATTTATTGACCGCCAAAACACGGCGACGACTCTAGTCAAAAATACACTCATTTATATATTGATTCGTAGACCCATTTTGATTAGGATGGTATCACATATATAAAAAACACAGTTGTAACAAATCATATGCTGAGCATAGTTCATGTCATTTTTTAATAGAAGAATATTGTATGTTATACAATAAAATACCATATGTGAAAACAAAACCTAATACTACACTGACTAATCATCACATTGAACCAAAACGGAAGTAATGTTGAACAAAACCCATAATGAGTAAATCAATCGAATTTTGACTTTTCTTCCCGTCATATCAGTGAACTACAGTACATATTGTATCTAGTAAGAAAGAAGTATTAATCGATTACTTAGTAATCGACTCAATTCTTAGTGTTAGCCACATTCTATCGAACAGTTTTCAATGTGACGATTGGTTTAAGTGAATCAGCACTTAAGGGTTCTCTGTTTGATGTTTATTAAACATTAAAAAAACCCAGAAAGGTGCCTTAGACCCAAGGTCCATGCTAGTCGAAACTCACCAACAAGGGACGTCTATATTCTTAGAGGGGTTGAAATTCTTTGCAGGATTTCAATACGTGTTACCCAGCGTTATATATGGAGAATGGTTATCGCTGGGTGATTTGGGCTGTAACTGTTGTCTTTAAGCATTGAAACTTGAATACTAATTGATCATCGAGTAGAAACTAGTGCCATGTTCAGTCCATTAGTTGTGAGTTAATTCCATAGATTAAGCAAAATCCTTTCAAGGTATCTTTTATTTGGAGGATTGTTTACTGGAGAACCGACTGTTGTTGGTTAGCATCAATCAACCACCACAATACCTTATATGAAATTGATATGATGGAAAGAAAAATCAATTTTCGATGTAACTAACCTAACAACGTACTTGATGATAATCTAATATAAATTAATAATCATTTTACGTTATTTGACAACCGAATAAAAATGTTTCTCAAACCTATTGTGAAACACAAAACAGTGTAAATGGTAGTTGGTTGCCATGATGTGCTAAAATGTATACTTGTTTTAATGACAAAAATACTGAACTTGCTAAAAACGGATCCAACACATACTTTTATCTGAATGTTTTAATAAGTGGGATTTAGATCAACATTATAATAACTAATGATTCATGATTCTTCTATTCTAATCAACAAAGTAGTTGCTTTGTAAATATTATTGTAACTCATTCAACCAAGCAAAAGTTTATATACTCAGTTTCGAGCTACACCATTTGTATAAGAACCATATGTTTCGAATCGAATCACCAAACAAACTTAGCTAAACCTTTATCATAACCTTCAAGCTGATGGTTGAAAGCTGAATGCTTTAACCACTAAACCGCAGTTCCATAACTATTTTATGCAGATTGAGCTTATTTAAATATTTCTGTTTCTATCAGTTTTTGTGACTTTTATATCTCGTTGTTAATTTGTTATGACTGATCATCGCTGATTGTTATGTTGGAATCGCTGATTACTTTACTTGTAAAACGAGGAACCACTGCAATTCCCACGACGCGAAGTAAGAATACAAAGACTGGTACAAAAAAAGATCTATTAAACGCAAAACACGACGACGATCCTAGTAAAAAATACACTCATTTTTATGTTGACTATATACCCAATTTGATTATTAATTAGAATGAAATCATATATATGGATAATACCCACAGTTATAATAAATCAAATGATGCGTGTCATGCTAAGCATAGTTCATGTTAAGTTAATACAAGAATATTGTATCTTTAACAAACATCACACTCAAATCAATGTTATATCAAATAAAATATCACACAGGAAATGAAAACAAATATTACACTGGGTAACCATCACATTGAATTAAAACGAGAGTAATGTTGGACAGAAATCATAATGAGTTAAAGAATCTAAGTTTGACTTTTTATTCCATCATATTAATGTCATTGTTTTTGACACAAAATTACAACTTTGGTATTTATCGACGATTTCTCGATTTTATGCAAAATAGTATGACCCCACTAACTAAAAAATTGGATAAATGTTTATCATTAACTTAAAATGATTTGTTTTTCTCAAAAAATGTACTTGTAATTATTGTCAGTAGTATTCCCTTAGATAAGTTTTGTCATCAGCTGTCAAGAATTACACACTTATATACATGTTTTATAGTCTCCAGTGCTTCGAATGCAAGACTTGCTCAGCTTACAACAAAATCCTTTATTTGAAGAAGATATATTAACTTCTCTAGAGATTTTCGAGAAAGTAAGTTAGAGTGTAGCATATTTACATGGGTAATTTTTATATTGATTTGTGTTCTAACAAGCATAAGCTTTTGTCTGAGTATTCGCCATAGTTTTTGAAATATTGGTCAAAGATTATAAGCACAGATGGATGGTGGCTAGCAATGGAATGCAGGACGTGCGTTTCGTCCTATTTGGGACTCGTCAGCTGGGTGTAGCTGCATCTTGAAATGAACATCAACTCTGGGATGCAGATAAATCCAGATGACGAGTTTCAAGTATGACAAAACAAGCGTTCTGGATTCCACTGCTAGCCACCATTCATCTTCTACTCATATTGCTTGTACCTGAAGGTAATATCGAGGCAATCCGTACAGGATGCACACGTGCCAATAGGATACTGATCAGCCTCAGTCCTAAACATCAATGGAAAGATTCAAACAAACAGTACCAAATGAATACATCGGTGAAACATTTTGAAAAATATATATTAACTGTTTATGATTTGGTGATACTAGGAATCTGTTTCATGCAACTGTGGAAATTATGGCATTAATTCTTTGCGGAAAAATTATTAAGATTTATACTTCAGTTTTGAGAGATGATTATTTGTGTTCTCTGAATATTGTAATTGAATCTTCACCGCACTATCAAAAATTAATAAATGATAATATTAATTCTTAGTTAGTCAACAATCGTAACTGCTTTCAAGTTGTATTAAAATTTGACTAAGTGTTCATTGTAATTGTGTGGAGTTTTTCCAAAAATTTGAAGTTAGTCATTTTGTCAACATGTTGAAGTTAAATGGTATATGTCAAGTAAAATCAAATAAACTGTCAATTGGCTATGTGATCTTATGGTTTTTCATCATTATGAACAAATCTTTACTAATTGCATTATTTTATTTTTTAGTTAAGTATGAGCAATCGTATCTAAATATGATTTTTTCACTACTTGTACAATTTTGAATGTAATCAGTATGCAAATTATTTATTTGAAATAACTGATATTATTTTGAACTAATTACGACTGATTCTTTAGTGTGAATTACTTCACCATGTTCCCTGTTATTTGAATGATTGAATATTCTATTAGCTTTCTAAGATCAATTTTATATTGAACATTTAAGAGCCAATAAACTGAAGTTAGTCTTAGTTTTTTATTCGAAATTCATTTGATATAACAGATAAAATTCCATGATTAAGCCTGTACTCTTCCTTTGGAAAATAATAATTAATTTCCACGTGAATAAAAATGTTTTAATCTTTTCTGTGTGAACATTATCAATTAGAAAAATGTAAGTCCTAGTTTCAACATCTGATACGGTTAGTAGTTCAGTTTTACGGATTAGTAATTAGGGCTACGAGAACATGATCAGTTTACCTTTCGGATGAAAATAAGCTATGATTTACACGACTAACCAACTTAATATACATAAATGTTTTATGGATTTTACTTCTGTGGACATCTAGGAATTGCGTAACCCAACTGCCGGTACCTAAATCTACTGGAGCAAAATGTGTAGATGTATGATGTAGTACTAACCTCATATGATTGATTTTCATTTCTATCTATTTTATGAAGCCTGTAAGATAGAACCTCTCAATTTTATATGAATTATCAATTTTGCATATTAAGTAAATATATGAGTAAGTGTATGAGTAAATTTTTAGTGAACGAATGAACTATTTATTAAAACAAGAGTCCCTATTAAAGCGACTAATATATCGACTACTTTGTACACTTGAAGTGAATATGTGTTGTTAACAATTAAAATTGAGTTAAACAGCTTATCATTTTGTCTCTCTCCTGAAAATTGAAATATATTTAGTTATATTATGAGTATTGAATTAGTCTGCATAAATTGTGCGCGTAACTTCATGCCACAATTATCAAACATATTTAGAGTAAATGGTTGAACAACTAGGTTCTCAGAGTGGTTATTGGTAATGTTAAGCAAAGGGTACTAAGAAAAGATAGATAATTGGTTGGTGGAACTGTGAATTGCGTCAACTGAGTTGACTAGAACGGACTTCACTTATGCCTAATCGCCCACCTACTAAATGGGTAATCTCAGGTAGAGGAAGCGGAACCAAAATGTGTCGTCAATTCACGAAGTCACTGACTGTGGATCTGAGCCAAGTTGTCAGGTGCAAAATACCTGGTTGAGGACAAATGATATGAAATGACTCATGATCGGTCATAACGACTCAGTTATATTTACCCTTTATCTTGAGTCCTAGCATTCCTTTATACATACCTTTTTTGTATTTTTGAATCATATTCTCAGTGTTTTTTCTTCTTCGTTACCTTTTCTACTACATTATTTTGACTCTTTCGCTACCTGACTTAATAATTTTATCTTATTTTGTTATTGTGGTATGGCTACTTGAGTCAGCATACATTTATGCCAAGCTCTGCGTTGATTATGACTGATTAACTAAAAGAACTTTGCTATTGTGACATCACATCATTTTTTGCCATTTTCATAACTGACTTTTGTTATAAAATATCAATAAAGTTCTCATTGCGTAATGTATAATAAAATATACAAACGAATAATATTGTTGTTAATTAGATTCCTCTCAGTTTTTAATTCAACAGTATGTTGATAATTTTTACAAATCAACTTATTCCATTCAAAGTGAGATCAGAAAACCTTGTTCGTTAATAAAAGTATATCCGAATGTGTATATATCAAGTTAACTCCTTATAAAAATACTTAGATGATGATCAGACTGTTAATTAATTCCGAGCAACAAAAAAATCCAATGATTAATGAGTTGTGTGTGCTATTTATTTTACCTTCTAAAGTTTTTACCTTTTAAATATAAACTAAAGTACTGAATTATATCGGAAGGGGTTTTGTGGAGATTTTAGTAATTTCAGTAGTTGAGATCATTAGTCAATTAAACCTAGAACACAATAAAAAACCTGAAAGCACTGCTCGGCCGTTTCGTCCTAGTACGAGACTCCTTAGCAGTACGCATCCACGATCCTAGCCCCGCGAAACTCGAACCCAAGACATATCAGTCTCGCGCACGAGCGCTTAACGACTAGACCACTGAGCCATTCGGCATCCAACGGTGCTGATGCTTAACTTCAACTAATCCACAAAGTTGCGCCACCGCACACCGTTGCCGTCCAGTGCTTCTAGGTTTTCCATGATGGTCTAGCTTCAGTCGAATCATGATTTCGACTATTGAAATTAATAACATCTCCACAAAAACTCTTCTGATAATAATCATCTGCTTACCAGTGACTGACTTCAAGAGGCATTTCCTGGAGTTCTAGTGAGAAGCCATAACTAGTGGAGTTCAAACAGGTCTGTTGTGAGATATCAGCTCACTGAAGACAATGGTGCATGTGCCACGCGATTTCGTGGATTAATTAAAGTTAGACATTAACATAGTTAGATGCCTCTTAAGTGGTCTAGTGGTCAAGTGCTCGCGCGCGGAACCAGCAGGTCCTGGGTTCGAATCTCGCGACGGGCGTGGTCGTGGATGCGCACTGCTGAGAATTCCCATACTAGGACGAGACGGCCGTCCAGTGCTTTCAGGTTTTCCATGGTGGTCTAGCTTCAATTGATTCATGATTTCAACTGTTGATATTGAATGATATATTAGATTACTTGCATCACTGACAAACTTATTTTCTTTAAAATCTTTTTTTTTAGCCAGTCGTTTGTTTAATGAGTTTATTTGCCAAATTAATAACTTATCTTCAACCTTTATCTGAACAAATGGAACATTTACTAATAGAACGTGTTTTAAATTGGTTATGTCAAAAACAATCAAAATCTTTAAACATTACAACGAATACGAAGAAATTCAATGAACAATTTAGATGTTATCATACAAGATTTGGTGATTTATTTCAATTAGCTTTTAGAATAATGCATTTTTTAATTGAATTTGTAAAATCAAAATGTACATTAGTTGAAAGTGTTAATCTGCTGTCTAATTCTTTGCCTATCAGTCAATAGAAATAATAATTATAATGAAAAAGAAAACAAAAACAAACATATTTTGTAACAAAACAGATGAAAGTAATAATTATTTTATTAGTATTGATAATTGATTTACAATGAAATGTTTTTTAATAGAAGAAAAAACTAGATTACTTCATAGAATTTCTTTTTGATTGTGGTTATTAATGTAAACTATTGGATGTCAACTCTGTTATTTGAAAGTGAAACGCTTAATTGAAATTTTGAATTTTCTCAACACTGGAGTCGTGTATATGAACTGCTGAGCAGTCCAATGTGCCGACAAAATAACCCTGTAATGACCATTGGTTTTCAATGGTTATCTATCCAAAACAGATTCGTTATGTGAAAATACAAAATTATATATGTTGGATCATTCGATTTTTTATTCGAAGTAAACATATTTTGAGTAAGATAAATTTCATAAATTCTGGTAATGTTTCCACCCTGAATAATTGTGACCAATGGCTTCATTCAATGCTGTATTATTGAAAAAAGCATATCCATCTCTCAAAACCGATAATATATGCTGATTTTTTTATTATTACAAAGTAATTTGGTTTCTGAATTCCAGTCTCTGCAATTTTCGTAAATCTTTTGAATTTAGAGTCTTAAATTAGTAGAAAGTTGTTTCGGTTCAAGGTTTATAGTCCTAAATCTGCCTGTAGCTCTTCTAGGGTTATTACCGGTCCCAAGCCCGATAAAAGGAGTAAGCTTGGGCATGGAATCAGCAACCACATCCCATAGAAAACAACCTTGCTAAAAAGATATTATGAAGACGTTAGGAAGTATACAGATAAAACAATAAATGAAAATTGTTACTCAGATTAGATTGTAATTCCTTATTCAGAAACAGCTCAATTATGATACTCTTACTATCATATTCAAGATTAGAAGACCATCACTTCATGCGAAATATCCGGACAGCGTAGGAGACCGGGAATACCAATCCAGTGGCTACGGAAATAGAGAGATACAGCTTGGCAGTTCTCGGAATAACCGAAACCTATTGGATGCATTCTGGACAGAAAAAATTAGATTCGGGAGAGGTCCTGTTGTATTCTAGTCATGAACAAGGAAATGCTCCGCACACTCAGAGTTGCTGATGCTGTCCAAAGAAGTTCGGAAATCACTTATAGGATGAAAATCTCATAATTCCAGGATCATCAAAGCATCCTTCGAAATAAAGAAGTGTTCACATTGGATTATCCAGTGCTGTGCATCCATGAATGATAGCAATGAAGACGATAAAGATCAGTCTTATGAGGGGCATCAGTCCAACAAAGGACCTGATAATCCTGATGAGAGACCTAAACGCCAAAATCGAAATGGACAACATCGGATATGAAGATGTCGCGGGACGACATGGAGTAGGAGAAAGGAACGAAAATGGCGAGAGATTTACAAATTTGTGTGCATTCAATAAATTGGTTATAGATAGCACAATATTTCCACACAAACGCATACATAAAGCTACATAGATCTCACCGGACCACACCACAGAGAACAAGATAAATCATATTTGCACCAGTAAAAATTTCAGAAGGTCAATGAAAGACATGAGAACCAGGAGAGGAGTTGACATAGCTTCAGATTACCGCCTGTTTGTGGCCAAGATGGAACTGAAACTAAAAAACGCATTAAACTACTGGAGAAACAGCATTACAATGGTTTAATACAGCCTTCCTTTGAAATACTGACAAACACAACGAATTCAAGATAGCTTGTAGCAACAGGTTCCTAGCCTTAAGAGTTCTGCTCAAAGAAGAAGAAACCACTATGGAGGAAAACTGAGAAGCGACTAGAGACACTAATTCCAACTTATCAGGAATTGCTGGACCACAGGTAGCCGAACAACTGCAGAAAAAGCCAAAGCATTGACCAAATACGCAGGTGCGAATGAGCAAGTAGAGAAGAGCATTAGAGCTGACAAGCAGAAATACGTAGACAACCTAGTAATGACAGATGAAAACGCTGCAACAGAAGGAAATATGAGACAAATCTATGATACAACGAAGAAATTAGCATGGAAATATAATAAACCAGAGGGAACGGTCAGGGACAAGGAAGGAAATCCAATCACTGCGATTCAAGTACAGAGGAACAGCTAGGAGGAACCTTTTGAAGAACTCTTGGATACTCCAGCTTCACTGAACCCGCCGGATATCGAACAAGCACCTACGGACCTTACTATTTATGTCACTCTATCAACGATCGAAGAAATCAGAGAAATCAAGAGTGGGAAAGCAGAATTGGACCAGACAACGTACCAGCCGAAGCTCCAAAGTCAAACATAGAGTTACCTGCAAAGATACTCCATGTCCTATTCAGGAAGATTTGAGAGGAAGAACAGGTGCCGACAGACTGGAAAGAAGGACACGTCATCTGGTGGTTGACTGGATTATGAAGACCTCAACATCTAAAGGGAAGCACAGAAAACTATGAACAACTTGGATGCGGCCAGACTATTTGGGCTTCGCCGATGACCAGGCCCTTCTACCCTATACACATCAACCATTGCAGGTGAAGATAAGCAGCTTGACAGAAGCCTCTGAAACAATGGGCCTCAACATACACAAAGGAAAAAGCAAGATCCTCAAATGCAACACGGAGAACGCCAACCCAATCACACTTGGTGCAGGAGCCTTGGAAGAGGTGGAAACTTTCACGTACCTGATCAGCATTATTGATGAATAAGGGGGATCTGATGCAGACGTAAAAGCGAAGATTGTAAAGGCAAGGGCAGTTTGACGTCCAAGTTTTTGCTCGTTCCCGTTATTGAAGTACGGTATATCGATCTATTTACAATTTACGAACCCAAATTAACGATAGAACCAAACCCCAATTTAGGTACCAAAGTTTATTCGCAGTTTACAAATAGTCGACCTAAATGTCGTTCTAACAACAATGATTGTAATAATTACAAAACAAACCTTCAATTTTGTAGGTTCCCGGAGCAAAAACTCCCAAATACCAAACCAAAGACAAAATAAACCAAAATGTCCAAAAATAATATAAACAAACAATTTCAGGAGTTGAGTAAAACAAATACATCCGAAAAACACAGTAAAAGTATTAATATACAATATAAAGGTTGTAATCAGCCAAAGGTATTCAGTTCTTCCCTAACAGGCAGCGTTCCCACAATTGAAGTACACATGGAACTCAAAACAATTGTCAACGAATGTTAAAGTCAGAATCTTCAATACGAGCGTCAAAAGTACTATGTACGGAGCTGAAACGTGGAGAACCACTACAAGCATCACCAAAAAGTACAAATATTTACAAACGATTGATTACGTAAGGTACTAAATATCCGTTGATCGGATACCATCAGCATCAGCCTACTGTGGAGAGGACAAACCGGCTTCCAGCTCAAGAGGAAATTAGGAAACGACGTTGGAAGTGGGTTGTACGTATATTACAAAAATCGTCAGACCTCTTCACAAGGCAAGCCCTTACTGCGAATTATGAAGGGAAACGGAAAAGAGGAAGACCAAGGAGCAAGTACTATATCAAGCTGAAATAGGTTGCTCTAGCCTCTGGACACACCGGTCTATTAATTCTTCTCAAGCCACATTTTTACCCTAATACTTATTCGCTTAATAACCCTGACTGTTTTTCTGTGATCGTATGCCTGTTAATTACTTACCCTGTTTGTTATGTGTCTGTAACTTATTTTTGGCCTGACTATAAATATTGAGTCACGCTTGGGCAAATCGAGTTGACTAACACGCCTTCTCCACCGCGCGTCATTTCGTCTCGCTTCGCTCTCTCCTCTTCATTTCGTTGATCGTCTGTTTGTGTCAATGGTTATATGGAATATACTTACTCGGAATCCACCCTCGTATTTGACTTACTAAATTCCGTCATTCACTAACGGAATTCAAGTAGATAATTATATACGACGGTATGTGTATTTCGATCACAGTCAGAAACGATCTAACTGGAGTCAGATACAAGGACCAGTAAAGTGGTTAGCCAATCGATAACGTCGTCGTCCAATCTAATTGGCGACAAAATGATTGGCCACTAAAACATTGAATCCGAAACTGGAAGGCGAAATCAAAAGAATCAATAGCAACTGCATAGGAGAGCCCAGGAAAGAGTTCGACGGAGAATCCTGGGGGGCGGTCTGCATTCCTCCACGATGGTTATCAGGCGTAAGTTATAGTTTTACTAAACTCCATCCTCATTTAGATGGATACAGTACTAGAGACTGAGAGGAAACATCACAATGTATATACGACAAGTCTTCCAACTGAACGCTTGAATCAGTTTTCTAAGCGCTTCTAATTACCTCAGGTCAAATCTACACGGAGACTTGAACACAAGAAGAAAGGGATGAAGTGTAAAAAGATCGCTTTACACCAAGGTTCTTTTATGTGAAGGAAATCGAGGGTATTTATAGTATTTCAGATGAATTTGGGCTCATAGAATTTTCTGCAACAATCTGAATATAGTAGCAGTATAAGTGAGTACCAATCAGAAGTGTGACGTGACACTTCAATTCCCAGATGTTCCTGCGAATTCCTTTGAATTATGTAAATTAACTAATTAGCTGAATTTATATTCGGAGAACATTACTTTTTCGTAGACTCATAAACATAGCTACCTTATGCGGAAAATACAGTAGTTACGGACTGTGGGACAACGATACCACTAAATATCTACACCTACACAGCGAAACCGTCTGAGAGGAAATGTTAGTTTCCTGTTTAGAAGATCAATAATCCAACTACTTACGTGTCTAGAATCAAAAGTGAAACGGGAGAAGCGTGAATGTGATCATATTAAAATAGAATAAATTTATGAAATTCGTGATTTTAATTTACGTTATCTAAATTTCCAAATCGAAGTTCATAAGAAAACTAAAATGAGTTGATAGACAAAAAATTGAAGACAGATTAGTATAGTGTAAATGGGTCCATATTGTGCCTTTATGGAAATACAATCTTTCTACCCTATATTTCTGTCGTCAATTTTTCTCTGCCCTGTTTCTTAAATTCTAGTTTGGTTGTTATTCTAATGGGTTATATTTTTGGTTTGTTTACCTTTTTGTCTTGAACCATGACTACTTAAATTGATCTTATTGTTTGTCACAGTTCTTAACTAACTACTTATGACCTATAGTTTCTGAGAAATAATAAACAAGGCGTGGGTCAAATGAAAACAAAAAGACCCACCGTAAGTATTACGAATCGTCATGACCAGTGGAGCTAAGCCGTGCTATGTGAGCCGGTTACTCACCGAAGACAATGAAGGATGGTCGTGCACTGTCGTGGGCCAATCAAAGTTAGACTTGTATACCTATGGATCTCGGCTCAGTGGATGTTGAGTGTTCGCGTTAGATATAGAATGACTGGTCCGACCGTTGTTGCTACCTTGACGTGGTGGTGAGGCTTGCCTGTCATGATGAAGCAACCGAACTATACTGGCTGGAAAAACCGTTCCTCAAGGTCCTACCATGTCAGACAGGCCGGTTGAAGAGCGGTAAGACTAAAAGCAACAAACCCAAGGTCCGACGGCGAAGTCGTACTGCTGACTATACAGAGGTGTGACAGCAGTAAGTTGTTTCCTTCAGACAACCAGCATGAAAGAGATGCTGCCTTCCCACAAGGAGGGGTGGGGTTAGAAAAAGTCGACCCTAAAAATGAACACCTCACCTTATCCCATGGATATCCGTCTCCGGTGGTAAGGTCTCAACAAGTACGGAGCTAACACAAAAATTACCCACAAAAAGGTCGTGTGTGACCGACCTCAAGCAGTTGTCCCTTGGGCACTGCGGTCACGCTCTCAGGTCATTAAGACCACCTCTAATTCAATTTCCTTTTCAGGCACCTCCAGAAGAACACTTCCACGGTGTGGGCAACCGGGAAGTGATAACCGCCCTCATACCTCTAACAGCACTCAAGATCACTGTATTCATAATCAGCCTCTCAAGGATGACTGGTTCAATTCCTGCTTTTAGGGTCGTGGGTGCGCACCACTGAGTCCCATACCAGGACGAAACTGCCATCTAGTGCTTCTACTTTTCCTATGTTCGCCTAACTTTCATCGGCTCATGATTTAAATTTTAAAAAACCGTCTACCCGTACAGAAATTACATGGATTTTGGATAGTCCCATGAACCGTTGAGTGAAAAAGTTAGACACCAGTTGTCACTCATTAGACAACTATTTACCGTAGTTATATATATATGTAACTGAAGCAAAAGGAACATAAAATATGGCATGATCATAAATCTCCATGTAATCCACTTAACATACAGTCTTGAATACGGAGTATATAGTCAACACCTTCAAAACATTTAGAGCAATTTTTGAAGTAGCCAGATTTCACGAAACCTATTTTGCAGAATGTAATCAACCTTCTATTTCCACAGTAATTTTATTTTATTTCAATCGTGAAAGTAATACACCCCGAGCATTCAAAAAAATACCAAGTTTTTAGAATAGAAACAAATAGAAACCTTTTATCCCCTCGATTGGCACTAGTTAGTAAGAAAAAAATGCTTGACTGATAAATTTATTAAATCCACAGGAATACAGAAAAGACTAATAGGTATTTAATAAGAAAAAGCTTGACGTCGCTGAAAAGGGGGTCAGTAGTATGAATAGTGGAATGGAAACAAGTAGGTGACTAAATAGGCCTTGAAATGAACGATTCAGTATGAAGATATCTGATAATGAAGAAGTTATAAACTGTTCATTTGATAGACCATTAAGGAAGTAATCTTGAAAGGTTATCTTTAAAGATTGACTTAATCATCTTTATCTCTGATTCATGTTCATCTGCTGAGTCAGTAAACTATTGACTTCTCTCTGATGTTACATTAACAGCTTCAATTAACAACTTTGAACTATATTTACTGGTTCAACTATTTGGGATTCACTATTTCAGTTCAATTTTTGAATTGTCATTTTACTTTGTTCTCTTGCATTTCTAAAAACGTTTGTTTACATAGCGTGGTACAAGTTCGTCGTACGAAACTGTTTTAACACTTCAAAAATAAATGTTCATAGATCTAAAAAAAGAAGAGAACATTTAGTGATGTATAGTTTGTTCTTGATTTCTTCAAACTAGGAATACATTTTTTTGGAGGATATCATGGTTAAAACAGAAATAAATTAAACTGAGATGATGGTGGCTAGCAGTAAAATCCAGGGTGCGTGTTTCGTCCCATTTAGGGCTCGTCAACCGGATGTGTCTGCATCACAGAGTTGTTATACACTCCGTGACTCGAACCCAGCGCCGTCTACTTCAAACGCCATCGCGTTATCCACTTAGTTACTGAGTCCAGTTATCCACTAGCTTGTGCAATAGGGTAGATTTTAATTCAATTTTGTATTGGTTGCTCGAATCTTCTCACTGATGTTTGGGACTGCGATTGATCAGTCTCTTATTGGCATATGTGCATACTGTGCAGATTGCCTCGATATTCCCTTCAGTCCTGGAGTGAATATGAACTCTGCGATACAAGTACGTCCAGCTGACGAGTCCCGAATAAGACGAAACGTGCATCCTGGATTCCATTGCTAGCCACCATCATCTCAACTTAAAAGGCTTATGACTTAAGGCAATATCGAGACAATCCGCACGGGATGTTTATATACCAATAGGAGACTGATCAATTGCAGTCCTAAATATCAATGAGAAAATTCGAGAGACCAACACAAAATTGAAGAAGTAAATTAAGTTTAAGCTGCAATAGTGTTAGCTATTGTAATAAAAATTGAATATTCCATCCTACTTGTAAAATTTTAGTTAATTAGTATCAATAGTTGTACTATTGAGAACCTGTAGATACATCAATTAATTAAACAACATAGGACCAACTTTCATCAAATTAATGAACATTTTACGTTAATTAAAATTTCGGGATTTGACTACCGTCTGAGAAAGTTAGATTATACTATTACTAAATGAAATTTAGAATTGTTTCAGTCGTTTATCCCAATAATGCAGTAGATACAATATTGGAGTAATATGAATAATTATTATTATTACACAATTCTGTGTGAATGAAGAAATCCACATATGAAACTAACTAGTCTATGTACTTGCCTTCAAACTATACATTGTTTGACAGCTAATGATGCTGACCAGTTGGGGATGTTGAAATGCCGACCCAATGGTCGGAAGCTGAATTTTAAACCAAAAGTCACTGTGGCTGCAGAACGATAAGTAAATAAAAGCAGTGATGAGATAATATCTTTGAATGATGACTGATTAGAAAAACTGTTCAGGTAATCATATGAAAACGAGAATTTATTTTGATTTAGTCCTTCAATTCCATTCCAAAACTGTAAAAACCAAATAACTAATTGATTTATACAGAACGGTATATAAAGTAAGAAAGATTATAAAAAGTGTATTCAAAATACGAATTTAAGCAACAGCAAAAATAAACATTTTAGACGAAATAATCCATTATGCTGACAAGAGAGATCTTAAAGATGTATGCGATATGTTGAAAATCGATTAGAGAAATTAATGATGAGTGTTAGCGGAAAAAAAGGAAAAGTAAAACATTGTAGAAAAAAGTTAGCAAATGTCTAAGTATCAGAAAACTAATATATATGTGCATATAAAATATATCCATTTCTTATTGCTGATGAAAATAAAAACATTCAGAAAGATGATGATAATCATGAACTAAAATAGGATACAAATCTCATTTCAAATTTCAATGTTGAAACAATAACATCACATTAAAAGAAAATAAGCTATATATATCATTCAAAAATAAAATATGCTTCATTACAATTAATTGATATTTATCTTCTGATAAAATATAAAGCGATTAACTAAACAACAACAAAAAATAAGAGTATTTGCATCCAGTAATTAAACAGTGAACATAAATAAGTTTTCGGAAATCCGAATGTATTTTATAGATAGAATACAAACGTGATTTTTAAAATGGTCAGGATCTAACATTTAGACAAGTAAAATGGTATAGAGATCTATTTTGAAACTTGTAGAAATGCTTTAATTTGATCGTAACATGCATACGAAACACTAACAGCCGGTAGAACTTTAAGAATATTTGGCCCTAATCCTCTAAATAAACCTGGTATACCTTCATGTTCCACAATATTTTTGACAATCTTTAATAATCCAGTCTATAGAAAAAGAAATAATAATAATAAGTGCATAGTAGGTAAGAAACGAAGTCATATGCTATTCAAGATATTCTATTTTCTTTTTATTAGAATTATCCTGAAGACAAATTTGTACACAAAGCCTTAAGACGCATTTAAAAATCTTGAAACACTGTCTTAGATGTTTATAGTGAGACTGAAAACTGTTGACTGATATACTCCACATATCTGTCGAACTAACTTGTTGTTTTATTGCAATAACTACTTCAAAGTCACAAAAGAATCACAGAATAATATATCTAAATAGCAAGGTATAACTCGTAACAAGTAGTATTACTATATTTCTTAACAGTACTTTGTGGAAAATGATAGAGTAAGATGAGAAGATTATCACTGGGCATCTATAGATAGTAAGTTGGGAGGGTATTGCATTCTAACGAATTTTCCATCTGGTGCCTCAGTAAATAAATGCCAATGAATAAATTTAAACGGTAAATGTAATTAATTTAAAGATAAACATGTAAGTGCTTTCAAAAACCCAGTGCCTAACGCACAAATCACGTTGCGTAATTTGGCTAGTACAGTGTTCCAGCCGTGTTAAGGTTGGTTAAGCTGTTATGATATACACATCAGCATAAGCACTCTTTCAGGGACGGTTGATGGTCACCTTTTCTTAGTATTTGCTACCATATTTTTTATTGTCCACAATCTGAAGGACTGGGCCACTGATCTTATTAAACAAAGAGAAGGAATTCTTGGGCTTAAATTACTTGTGCTAACGCACGCGCGTACCCTTTGCATATACCTGTAAACATACACCACACAGGCAGTATCATGCAACTCATATACATATGCATACAAATCTGGCGGCCCGCAAGACGCCTTGGGACCCCCAAAAGATGGGACCCACTGAATCTGACCTACAGTAGAGTAATGGATTAGTTTAATCTCTACCGGCTAACCAAGTTAGCTAGCAAGGTTGCTCCTACTACCCTGTAGAACCATGAGGAGGCCTTAGATCGGATTTTGCTACCTGTGACTGGTAGGTATTTGTTTACTTACGAGACACTAAGGTTTGCTGAACTAAAAATCTAAAAATTTGATTCCCTAAAAATAACTACAAGATGGTATTTATTTTAGCGTTGAGTTTACCAAGATTTACCTTGGCAACTTAACAATAAAGGAAACCTGAATTCCGCCTTATGGTTTGAATAATGATAAGTATAATCTGGGTGTTCAGTAGTGCATCTTAAGCATTTCTTTGAATGAGAACAATTTTACAATGAAAATTTGGTGAATGATTGCGAAAACTGACTCGAAAATGTTCTTCAACCACAAGGTTTTAAGAAATTAGAATAGTTTTGACGTTTTGTAAAGTGTGTATGTTACTCCATAGAACAAAGCCGAAAATGTTGATTTAAGTACTAACGACCTTTCATCACATAAAAATATAATCCACTTCGATACAAACACACGAGAAGCATGATTACATTTTACGCCATTTCCCTAAGCAAAAGCTTGAGATTACGCTTTCACTAGAAAAGTACATTAATGGAAAGAAATACGAATTCTACATTTGAACAGAGATCTCATCCGAAACAAACGACCTGTGTAATACTTGTAACAATTGTCTGCTTCGTATTCATACCATTTGTCGATCTATCCGTTTAGAAAGTTAAAAGAGAAAAAGTCATAGAGAGATATATTGAAAGTGATAGCTATTTAAATCATTGGAGAAGATTCCAAAAAGAGTCATTACGACACGCTATAAAGCATAGTTCAACTAGTTAGAAACCAAGTCAATAAACATTGACCGAAAACAGGAAATAATCGTAAAATAAATTGTGAACTAACTTTTTCTGAAGATGCCTGTGCCTGAAGTTTTGTCCGAACTAACGCCAATGGATACGTGCCTAACTGACCACATAATGATGAAAGAGCACCGGCTACAACAGAAACATAGACTGGTGGAGGTATATTTTGAGACTTCTCATCCTTTGATAAAAATGCTTTAGAATATGATTGTTTAAATGTTTCGAACATAGCCAATTCTACTCCAGCATACGGCAGAATACCCAGTATATTAGGCACATAGCCACGATAGAATACAGTAATACCATTACTGTGATATAACTTTCGAGCACAGTCAAATATTGACGAGTACTGCCCACTTTTGCGCAAGCACATTCGTGTTTTCAATACCTAAGGACAGAAACAAACAGTGCTAATTCTAGTAAGATATCAACAGGCTAAACGTAGACTCTTAATATTAACAAACACCCATTCATATGAGATGAAGCTTGTCAGCTATACTCTTTTTAGTGTTTTGATGTATGGAGAGAGAGCCCCCGTTATCAGACTAAATATAAACAATATTCTCAAGGCAAAGTAAGAATAGCAATTTATACAGTGAAAGACATCAGGACTGTAGAATCATTAAGGTTAAAATATAAAAGACAGGTAAGAGTGATATAATATTACAAAAGCTGCATCAATAATAATAATAAACACTCTTCTTTTCTGTGTTAATTAGTTTGAAACCTGATTGTATCACGTATACTCACTTTTGACAGTAAGAACTGATTATCATATGGAAAATCAGCTTAATCGTTGCGGTTAGCAATATTCAAGTGGATAACAAACGCGACTCGATAAAATGTGTACAATAAACGTACCAACCCATTAAGGTGTAGGCATCATTATCGTCATTGTAAAACGTTGTGTACCCAGATAATCTTACTGCTTCCTACGCTTCTAGTTTTATAGTATAAATCAGTTATACCTTAATAGCGTAGTTTTTGATAAGTAATATCTAACGTATGACATGAAAAATGATTTAAGGTAATGTAACTGGTCAATGAAAGACAAAAAATGGGAACTATGAATAAAAAAGGAAAGCGTACATAAGGACTGGTATTCTTGTGCTGAATATTCTCAGTCAACAATTTTTACTCACATATCGCTTGTAGTGAATAGCAATAGGAGGGATCAATGAACTGAATCCGATGACTGTGTATAAACCACTAAGTTGTCAGTATCAATTTAAAAATATTCAATAGATACGAATAATAGAAGATTAACATTAAACGGAGATTCGCCAGTTGTTACCGACTATAAGACTGTATCTTCTAATGAAACCTTATCTTACACAAAATTTTTTGAACTAAAGCTTTGGTTAGCGATAAATAACCACTTGTCTTGGGTTTTTTATTTTGGATGTATCATAAAATAAAGGTCGAAAAACAAATCACACAATACCATAAAACACTTGTATATATTTTATAATTTGTATGCAAATGATGCTTCCGATGAATACGTACTTAGTTTGAACATCAGTTGGACTGTATAACTTTGTATAATTTTAAAGACTAAATGTCAGTAACAGAGTTTGGTTATTCATAAAGAGTCAGTGAAATAAAACTTTAAAATTAGGAAATATGGGCAAAAAATCACCCGCTTCCATATTAGCTTAAAATAACTGAACTGGGATAGGCAAATCTCCATATGCAAAGACATCTTTTACATAAATTTACCGAACACTTTCGGAAATATATTACTTTCGCAACATATATTGATCACCTGTGTAATCCTCAAAGATGTCAGCAAATAAACATTCCCATTCCATTTGAAAATATGCTACCAAAGCAAGATAGTAAAGTTTATAGAATGATTTGGCAACATGACAATGCATACAGTTATGATTTATAACTGGAGGAAGAAAATACATACCTCCATAGGATATATAATACTTTGGGAAGTTGCACCAGCCAATGAACCGGCTAAGAATTTAGTATGTAGTTGAAGACTTCCATCTGGATTACTACCAAATGATTCATTTAGCCAGCACTTGTAAACTTCATAAGCCTGAAATTTAATTGCTGATTCTGGAGCAATCTTTAAACAGTTAACACCATTTCCACGCCATAATGCTGTTACCCCACCTTCTTTAACCATTTTATTGACTGTTCCCAATAAACCTACTTCGGAAGCCTTACTTCCAAGTGCTTGCCATGTTAATTTAATGCGGTCCAAAGGCGCCGTTACAGTTCTAGAGATGCAACCAGCAATACCTAAGATGTTCGAATTCAACAAATGGGTAATTTTAGGAAGGTCAAAGAGGAAAATCGTAATAACCAATTGAATAGAATACAATATTATTCAAAACAACAAAAAGAAATTGTTATGACTGTTCGTCACTAACTGTTATGTCGGAATCGCTTACTACTTATACTTGTAAAGCGAGGAACCACTGCAGAAATCTATTAAAAGAAACTGCCGCAACTTAGCTACCTTCCACCAAGTTTTGTTTGACAATCACCGAGACGAATAAAAACAGATGAATGGTCAAAAAAGACCATAACACAGAATTAATTAGTATCACTGTTTATTCACTGTGCATTAAACAATAATGACTGGTAGATTTCGAGATTAGAAACTCAAAACTAATCTGGTATATGGTTTATACACACACAATAGGCGTATAAAAAACCAAACACAAACTATTTTTCATTGTTTAGGTGTTTTCTCTGAGTTGAAAGACTCAGTAATGAAGTTTTTATTGTTATTCTAAACACCTACATCAATACCTGATTCATATCACTAATATTGAGAAAGATAATAAAGGCTTCATGAGTAAACTATCCAGCTTGGGCCCTCATCCTCAGGTACAAATACTCCCCACCACCTTAATGCAATTCAATATTTCAAGAAAATGGAAGACAGAAGCCCCCGTAAAATTTCAGTAATATCGAACGATATCAGATATAACCAATAACTCCAGCGATAGTTTGACTACACCATAGTAATTCTATTAAGGCGACTATATTTCGTGCCAATCATTAATGATCTCAACTATAAACTGAGTAACAGATATCGTAGCAGAATCAAACATACCACTAACAGTAAAAAAGTAATCTGTTTTCACCTCAAACGGCACTTAATTAACGGCCATTTAGCTAATGTAGAAAACTGAAGGTAATCCGTCATTTCTGCAACAAGGAGAACTGTTACTAACTATACAAAGGTACTCGATCCATTTTTATCTGTCGATTACATCAACTCAAGTAGAACTGACTAAGAACTAAAAGACGGTAAATTATCTTTATAGTAGAAAAGACATAGAACAGTCAACTTGTAACTGTTGCGACAAACTCATTATACTAATAACAACTCATACTGTAAATACTTGATGCAATATGTCACTGAAGTTGTTTCGTTTTAAATGCTAGCTCTGTATAAATATCTTAACCGGTCCAAGAGTTATGCTATGTACCAAAAATCCAATTATTAACAACCACACGTTACACAGCGAGTCTAACAGAATAGAAAGTACAAATTTCGTATGCATTATTCCTTTAATTAGAAGTAAAATGTTTTAAATTACCAGATAAAAATGTAAAAGGTAAATGAACACTAGAACTCAAATTACAGTACTAACCTCCTGAGACCAATGTTTTCCAAGCATCTCCCGATTTCTTTTCTTCTTCTGTGAAATCATCCGGAACACACATATTTTCACCTATGTCAATGGCTGATGCATGTCGCCAATATCTAAATATTTCATCAATCTTTGAAGTCCCACTAAATAGCAAAAAGTCTCTCCATTCTTTATAATCAATGTCTAAGGAACCGTCCTTATCTATACGCTTAAGCAACTTCTGTGCATCAGCTTCGCTAACATTAGCACCAAGTCTTTTCATGGCTGACTGGATTTCGCTAGCGTCTATTCGATCATCACCGTTCTGATCAATTTCTTTAAACGCGAGTTTCAAATGAGTTTCAGTGTCATGAATGTAAGAAAGAAACTCTTGAAATGTAAGTGTTTCATCTTTGTCCATATCTCCTTTGGTCATAATTTTCTTAGCTGTTTTGTTTTTAGTATCTGATTCATCTTTGCTTCCTTTTATGACACGACTAAGTTCATTAACACTGATGCGACCGTCTTTATCTATATCTAAATCGCTGAACAGTTTCCCGATACGTTCTCGATCGGTATCAGATAAATCAGACATATTTAACATCCCTCTTTAACCTTAAAGAAAAAGTCTGAAGAAAAAATACATCAGGATTATGGATGATTACCAACAGTTTGTTGATATCTAATGAAGAACAAATGAATAAACTAATGAACAATAATCATAACTCTACTAGTTACTAGAAATCAATCTTTTTTGTCATATGAAAATAAACGGACATATACGAAGCTACTTACAGTGATAATTGTAAACGTATGCGTATAACCATTCATAAACTAAGTACATATCTTAGAGACCAGCTAGTAATAAGGTCAGAGTAGTCTAAAAGACCAATATTGTGCAAGTTACAGAAATAAGGACAACTTATTGTTGTCCTCGTATAATAACCACTAATAAGTTTTTAAAAATTACAGAAGCGAAAAAACGAAAATCTATAATGGTCATTCAGCCTCACAGCTTTCAAGAAAATTCTGATAGTCTTGATATAGAAATGACATTCATGCCAGACTACCATCATAGACTTGTTTTAGAGAAGTTATCTCACAACACATCTCAACACTATTATAGGGTCTAGACGCAAGTGCTTTTATGCTTGAAGATAACTTGTCAGAAAAAGCCTTAAATATATTTTAATCACGCTTTTAGGTATTTGATAGTATTCACTTCTAATTATTAGTGAACGAGTAAATGTGTTGTTTACGCACTTCATAGGGTAAATTTGAACTAAACACATCCCTCCAACAAACCAGCGGTTTTAGAGAAAATAGAGCAAACCATTTTGACAAGCACAGTTTCAGGAAGGTTGCTAATAGATGCATTCGAAAAAGTTTCTACTGCAGTATATACGCTTTAAATGAGAAAATTATTGATAGAACAAGTATATGTAGATATAAGCCTTCAAGGTCTTACACTTCATGGTGTATTAGCTTAAAGGGGTTTTAGAATACTCATATAGTCAACTGACGAACCGTGGAGTGAAGGTTTGGAACTAGCAAAGTAACCTATCTAGTTTGGTTGCAGGAAGTTGACGTGTTAAGAGTATCGATCGCCTTAGCTACTCATATAAGAACACATAAACTTTGAATGACTCATTACCTTGCTGTTTGTGATGACTATGAGACAAGCCCATCAATATGCAAAATGAGGTATTTCTCGTGTCCCGACGCAATGAAAACTACATTCACTGGGGCACTCAGAAAGTAATTTCACTCCTGATACAACAAAACTCAATAAGCGGAACCGTACTGAGCTTTGGTGGAAGTGAATGGGTATACACATCACACAGATACCTCGGTAACTAAATGAGACAATAGACTCGTGCAGTGATCTTAAGTAACATTAAAAAAGTACTCGTCTTAGTGACTTCACATCAATTCATACTGGCGGTTGAGTTAAAAAAATAAGGGCAACGACAATGGATGCATCTGTACTGCCTAAAATACTTGACATTTTGTTTTGGTCATACCCCTTCTCGAAGTTTAATTTCCGTTTAGTTAGTCCACATCCGAATTTTACATGTTGTCATTAGATATAACAAGCTGGGTTGAACTATAACACATTTGAAAGACAAGGATTCACTTCACTTTATACTCCTGATCATGAGGCATAACTAAAGCTGTATTTGTGAATAACATGACAAGTGTATATCACTCAATTTTTCACAGACAACATGCTAAAGTATGCTATATATTTTATGGTTGTAAATACGACGATGCAATTCGGTTTAAAATTTCGGTAAGTAACAATAACTACAGTGAAAAATTTCAGAAATCAAGAAAATGGGTTAGTTTCTATTACTGTATCGGTTAGTCCGACCACAGAATCCTACTTCGATTGGCTAGACAGTAAGCTGACTACGGGCGAATTTCATAGCTGTATTGACAACAACAGGCCGAAGTAGCATCAGTGGCGTTGTGGTCACTTTTGAATGATATTACCTAACATTTTAAGTCACTGAAACTGCTTTTCACAAAAAAATGTGTAAAAGACTTGACGGACTTTTTAAAAGCGTGTCACAGTAGTTATTATCAAACGGCGACTAGCTTTTTCCAAGAAATCTCTCAACTACTTTGAAAAAATGTTCATATTCAGGACGTAAACATCCTCAAACTTAGAACTGGGTACTTGGTTCACAGTGATAAATGCACAGCCATGTTGGGGATTTTTTTATTCCAGTTCGCTTATTTAATTATTTGAACCAAGAGACATTTGTCAGAAATACACAAAAATAAACTAAGTTCATTAGTGTTAATTGGATACGAACTGACTTCACAGTACAGTGTAAATCATAACCACTCTATAATCCTACAAAGTTTGAATCAATGCAACCCCAGTTGAAGCTAAAATATATGAGCTTTTAGATGCAGCCGATAATAATAGAACATACGGAAATAACATTAAAACCAGTCAAAAAAGATATGTACACAGGGGGTAGTCCTGTCTATGCTTGTTCATCTGTTCGAAACCTAGAAGTGCTTATTGTTTACGTATTTCATTACAATTAGGTTCGGTAGACTACCTGTTACTTGGAAGATCATTACATGTGATGTGATGTACAGATTAAAAAGCAAAATGTAACAGAAATATGGAAACCCCGGTTTGTGAACATTTAGATCCAAAATTTGTAAAATATTTGTCAATATAATTTAGTGCTATAAGCGTTCTCCGGTAAGTATTGCATAAGTGACGGCTTAGATATTCTCATATCGAATAAATATTAGGCCGACTACATATAATACACTAGACTTTTATTTGCCAATACTGTAAATAAATGGAGTAACAACCAAACTTTAGTTGAGATTTATAAACATTTTATTAACACAGAAATGCAGGATAAGAACTGAGAAATACATAACAAGACGAACAAATAGTACATAACTCAATACCGATATTTAGTCGAATAGTCTTTTGGAGAAACGACCAAGCCCCGACCTTTTCTTGCACCCCTATACACTGTTTCAACAATATCTATAAATTCCTGTCCGTCCGCTATGGGCCAGTTGATTTTATTGTTGTTACCTGTTCCCAAGTCAATCATAATGTGTTTATTACGATAAAAGAACATAACAGTGCAGGGATCGTACAATTCGTACATTTTGTTGAAGTCTGGAACTTGAGTTATGTCAACTAAGTACGTGATTGCGAAGTTCTTCACTCTCTCGGCGATTTTAAAAAGAGTTTCATCCATGACCATACACGACGGATCCCAGTCGTGACCGAAGCGTATGATGACAACTCTGTCCTCTTCAGATAGTATAGCCTGATCTACTTGCCAGCCATTAGTTAGGTGAGAAAGCATATAAGACATGTTTCCAACAATGAAAAAGTAAAGGCGAGATAATTAACGAAACAATGACCTAGACTTTTCAAACGTCCCCCGGTAAGACAGAAATCATAGTTGTACTTTGGGATGAAAAGGCAATAAACCTCAGCTATGTGTGCAAATCCATGTCATTTTTGGCGATAAATAATACTGAATATGTTTCTTTTGCTTATGGTATACGACCGCGCTTTTCGAACGGGAAGTTTAGTCCTAATGTGACTTGCATTTATCAAACTTTTGCTGTGTTCTTACGCAACAAAAGTACCATTTCAGTTCTAAAGAATCTATCCTGAGCTATACGTTCGGTAGATTACTTCTTTTTTTTGAGTTTCACTATATTTAATAGTTACCTGTGGTTTTGCCTCAGCTTACTATTCGGTTTTTTTTTTGTTTTCACGTATAGACTAGTTTCAGTTTATATCACTCGTTTTGTCCATTTTTGTCCGTTTTCAGTGTGCTTTTTAGTGTTTTTTTTAAAAGGTCCTAGGCTCTTGCAAGCATCTATAACATAATTTGCTTCAACACCGTCATGAAAAACTCATGCAAACGTCCGGGATGCCGTTTTGCTGTCACAACTGGCATGCAGTGCGACAACTGCAAAGGTTGGTTCCACGAAGCATGCACAGATCTGACAGCAACTGCTTACAACAGACTCAGCAAGTCAGAGCAAAAGTGGGTGTGTGTCACGTGCAACACAGACTCCGTAGTCTTGCTGAGTAACATCATTGTCCTACTGACAAGTCTTCGGAACAAGTTGTCAGTTAACTTGGAATACGATAGTAAAAAAACTGATATACAAACAAGAGAGTGCAACGGACTCAAAAACAGGGATATCGATAGGTATTCCATCGATGGAGCATCCATCCACACTAACGACGACGTGTCGAGGCTCAGTACCATCATTACGTCGACGGTACTGAACTCCCTAGGCAAACTCGGGTCTCCCAGCTCAGGGTCCCCGAACACAACAGTGGTTGCCAAAAACCCTGCATGTGATTCGACCCACGTTAAGAGAGCCCAAAAGAACCAGGCATCACCGCCTAAGCCGAGCAACCCAAGAGTTGCTGCACGGAAAATAACTGGTAATTTAGTCGCACAGTCTACCCCCAAGACTGTTCGTCCGGTCAATAAAGAGCCCATGATTCATAAACGCACACTGACCTCCAAACAACAAGTTACTAAACCTGAACCCATCGTGAAACCTGGTAAATTAACAACAGTTCGTGACGATTCTCTCATTATCATGAACCTCGTTGACAAGCCTGATCTTCCTCTCAGTCTGCAGGACAAAAACGACAGGATGCTCTGGGGTGAATTGAACAAGAAGCTCGAACTTCCTAGAATAGAGCCTTTGACGGTCACCCGGCTCACTCGAGGAAAGGATTCTAAGCATCTAAATCACCCGAGGCTTCTCCGAGTAACACTTAAGGCTGCTACCGACGTAGAGGACGTCTTGCTAGCAAGCCACTTGCTGAAATCAGATGGTAACGTAAGAATACTGCCCGACATACCGTACTCTGAGCGCAGTATCATACGAAACGTCCCTAAAGAATCTCGTGAGAAGTTTTTCCGCGGAAGAAACATAATTGTCCAAGGTATACCGGAAAATGCAGACCCTACTCAATCAAATTCTGACATCAGGGAATGGAAATTCATCAAACAGTCCTTGAGGCTCAAACACATACTGACTCAGCATGTGACGAGACTAGCCAAGAAGGACGGTGATCTTAGACCCCGTCTAATGAAGATAACCTTCCCATCTTCCCACATGGCGGCTGCAGTTCTGGAAGCATTTCGTGCTAATAGACGTCGATTGCCACCTGGAATCCACATGCACCCGGATAGGCCATACGAAGTTAGGACCAAGAACAAAGACAAGTTGGAGCTGACCATTCCACTTGTGGACTGTCTAAACGATAAAAAACGTGTAAAGGACAGGGCCTACCACCTCGGCAAACCTCACATAGGTGGGCTACCTGTCCATTCACATAAGGTTCATACAGAAAAACAGGACGAAGCTCACGCGTTCCAAATTGAAAGCATAAACTGCTTATATATGAACGCCGCGAGTCTACCAAACAAACTGGATGAACTACGTGAACTAAGCAACGCTAATAAGGCCCATCTGATAGGAATATCTGAAACATGGATATCTTCTCAGTTCTCGGACCAAGAGTTAGCATTGCCTGGGATGACTTTGTTCCGCAACGACAGAAAAACAGGAATTGGGGGCGGAGTAGCCATATACATAAGCTCTTGCTTGGAGGTGCACCAGGTTCACAACCTCGAGTTTAACAATCTTGAGGAATCCATATGGTGCTCTGTAAGATTGTCTAGTACTTCCAGGTGTCTAGTCGGAGTCATTTACAGGAAGCCAACTGCCGACACCGAGTACGATAGTCGTATGCTGGAAGGACTATCCCGCTCTATCCGTCTCGGTTTCACACACATCCTGATTCTAGGGGACTTTAATCTCCCTAGAGTCAACTTCGCGGAACACACGTACACTGGAGGCGACAACTGAATTAAAGCTCGGTTCTTCAACCTCATCGATGACTTGGGCTTATATGAAAATGTGAGGTCGGCAACTCGTTGGAGAAACAGTCAGACACCATCGCGCTTAGACTGTGTATTCACTAACGAAGAATTCCTAGTCGACAACCTCTCAATCCTGGCTCCTCTGGGAAAAAGCGATCATGCCGTCATAGCCTTCAGTTTTGTCATCAAAACTAAGCTAAGGTATCCCAACAATAATTTGCGTTGGAATTTTAAACGGCTGAATGTGCCAGCTCTACATGACTATCTACAACAGGTGGTTTGGGATGTTCACCCTCAAATCGATGTGGATGGTCATTGGGACTTCTTACTGCACACGCTCTTATGTGCTACAGACCATTCAGTTCCTCAAACGGTTCCCAAAAGCTTCAAGCCACCTACAGTAATCAAGAACCGTACCCTTCGCCTCCTAAGCCGCAAACGGCACTGTTGGGCGGAATACAAACGAACTAATAACGATGGAGCGTATAGGCAATACAAACATATCAGGAACACATGCACGAAGGCTATAAGAGAAGACAGGCTTCAGTACCAAACAAAGCTTATGGACAAATTCGCCTCTAACCCTAGAAGCCTATTCCGTTATGCAGCCTCTTCGTCAAGCCAAAACAGGAGTTTCTCAACTGCTAGGTCTTAACGGCCCGACCAACAACGATGGCGACGCCGCTAACCTTCTGGCGGCCCATTACTCTCAAACATTTCAACCGGCTGACATCAACTTTATTGACGACAGTCTCATCTCCAACTCCACAGGACTTTCTGAAGTGGACCTAAGCGCTGACTTGGTGTTCCGGAAATTGCAGCACTTAAGACTTGACACTTCTGGCCCGGATATGGTTCATCCTGCCATACTGAGGGAGGCAGCCTCAATCCTGGCAATGCCGCTTAGCGTGATGTTTTCACACTCGCTTAGCCGAGGCAAATTACCGGAAAACTGGAAGTTGGCTCATATCACACCAATTTTCAAAGGTGGTCGACGTAATGAACCTTCAAGTTATCGGCCGGTGGCTCTTCTGTCATTACCTTCAAAACTCATGGAGTCCCTGATATGCGACGGTTTAAATGACTATCTACTGTCCTTAAATTTCTTCTCACCCCAACAGCATGGTTTCAGGAAGGGTTACTCTTGTATAACCAACCTGCTGACTGCGGTGGACAGCTGGACAAGCATCCTCGATTGCAAGGGAAAGGTTGATGTCATTTACCTTGATTTCTCAAAAGCTTTTGATAAGGTTAACCACTTGTGTCTTATCAACAAGCTCAAACGACTAGGTATCAAACCACCTCTAATCGATTGGCTTACTTCATACCTAAAAATCGACACTTTAAGGTTAGGGTTAATTTCACTTTATCTCAGGCTATGGAATATCCTAGTGGGGTCCCCCAGGGCTCAGTACTAGGGCCTCTTCTCTTCTTGATCTACATAAATGATCTTCCTCAACAGGTAACGTCAGACTTACTACTTTTTGCCGACGACGTGAAACTTTGGAGAGAGATACGCAACCAAGACGATACACAGGCACTTCAGGAGGATCTGACGCGACTTCAAAGTTGGGCAGACGATAACGGACTTACCTTTAACACTTCAAAGTGTAAAGTAGTCCATCTGCGACATGTCGCAAACTACAGTTACAACTTAGGAAACTCCTCTCTAGTAGTATCCCAAGTCGAAAAGATTTAGGAGTCCTGGTGCCCCATGACTTAAAGTCTTACGCTAACTGTGACAAAAATGCCTTCCGAGCAAACCTTGCACTGGTAACGTTGAAGCGCATTTTTGGACAGTTTGACGGACGAACTTTCCATACAATCTTCAATAGTTTCATCCGTCCCCATTTAGAGTACGGAAACATAGTACTCCCCCTCACTCCATAAGGACAAGGTCACTTTGGAGCGTATCCAACGGCGAGCCACGAAATCAGTTCGAGGACTCAAATCTAAGCCTTACGAAGAACGCCTCCGTTCACTAGACCTTTACCCACTAGAATATAGGCGTCTTAGAGGTGATTTACTAATGGCTTATAGTATTCTTAACACTTCTGGACATCCTCTTAAACACCTACTTAAGCTTAGTCCGAATAATAATCTAAGGGGTAACACCCAGAAACTGGAAACACAACATAGCAAGACGGAATGTAGACACAACTTCTACTCCTTAAGAGTTGTCAAAAGCTGGAATTCGCTGCCGGCCGAGCTAGTCCAAGCGACTTCTCAGGAGTCCTTCAAGAGGCAACTTGACCTATTCTTAAGGACCAAGGACAGCATCACATTATGATTTACCAATTTCTTTTCCTTTTTATTGTTAACATACCTAGGTTCCTGCCTGGAGGATTTGGTGATCCCCTGCTACTAGACACGGAAGCCTGTTAAGCGAAAGCTTCTTCTATTCCGTCCACAACCATTTGAACCATTTGGACTTCGCAATGCACATGCAAACACATGTCTTAGTCGCAATATATCCAGTATCTGTGTCACGAGCTTTGTATAAACCAGTTGATTTCTTTGTGCTTGCCTCTTTGTTTTTCAGTTGGGTTTCAGGTACTAGTTGTGTGCAATAGTTAGTGGTCCAGCCACTTGATGGCGATAACTCTAATCAGTGCACTAGTTATTTGTGGGTATGTATATCTTATGGTTGCGCGTGTGCTTTCGACTACGGACAGTAGGGATCCTGGATGCCAGCAGCCATGATATTACCAGACAGGAGGTCGGTTAATTGGAATGTAAAACAATAAAGTAACAATTCAATTGCTAAGAGATCATTTATTTAAATAACAAATAATTACTTTGCCTAATTGATTGTATGTAAGAAGCTGGATGTAAAAGAATAAGAAAGGGACGGAGGGGATTATAAAAGAGATAGGAAGCAGTTGCTGTTTATGCAGCAATGATAACTGTGGAAAGTTACGAGACATGCATCAGCCACGGCTGGCTCGAGAGGGAGACGGTAATCCATGGGTGGGTATGTGTTTGTCAAGGCTCCTCCCGAAACTATCCTCTGAAGAGGCCATGGTCACTTCGGCTGAAAGTGGCATTCACAATGGAGACAATTGTTTGTGAATAAAAGTGGTAGCATACCCGGATGTTCCCTCTTCGACTTGCAATCTTTCGATTGTTGCTTCGAGGAGCGTAATGATGACATTCTAGTAATGTGCTAGCGTTACAAGTGGCTTGGCTTACGTAGTATGCCAAAATCGTTCATCAGATCGCCTCCCACTTTTCTGTAGCTCAGTGAGAACAAACTCAGACATGAATCCTGTCCTTCTTTGGTTTTTTTCTAGATATGTCACACAGTTGATTGCTGCTCTCTGTGCTCCGTCTAGAAAGTTTATATCTCTTTTGAATGGAGTGGGTGTAACGACTCTATGAACTCTATCTTAGGGCTGTGCATACGTTCTGGGTGTTAGGAACGACTTTGAGGTGATTAAGCCCCTACACAAGTGAAATAGTTTGGCTGAAATAATATCCTTTCCTAGTATTTTACAGTGCTTGTCACATTGTTCTTTAACAAAAGCTACCTTATCTCCTGATAAGCTACTCTCTGATATCAGGACATTAAACAAAATCAAGAAGTTTTATCTAACGTCTTTTTCTCTCATTTTCAGCTTTCGAAGAGCTATACTTTTTCCACTTTTTTTTCTCGACACTCATCCAGCGCTCCTTTCTGTCAGCAGATATCAAGGCGCTAGAAACGGTTGGCGGTTTTGTTGGTGTATGAGCTCGGGCTGTGGCTCACATAGTCACGTGTTTTAGTTAGTCTGCGTTTGAAAATTCGTATATTTTGGTAGAAACTGGTACCGTTACTTTTAATTAAAACTTCTGCTTGCCTCTTATTGGTTCAGTTCGTGTAATTTTTCTACGCTGTGAGTGAACATACCAGAACAGAGACAGAGGTCATTTAACATGGAGTTGTAGTGCTGCGTAGGTACCTCAGTATAACAGCAGCAGCAACCCAGCTACTTATATTGACATAAGTATTATAGGATGTTAGTCGTGAACAGAAGGTCTGGCAGCAGAGAGACAAGAGGATCAAACAGTGAAGAATGGAAACAGGACGCAATTTTTACGAAAATGCAAAAACAAGGAAGTCTGAGTCATTTTGAGACAATTGGTTGACATTTTGCAAATTAATCATTTACTTTATGATTGTTAGATTGTATTAACAAATTCTTTAATTTTGTGTTAAATACATTCGATTGTCCGCACCCGTGTTCTGTTCACTACATCACCAGGAGTACAACCCAAGTAGAATTGTTTTCCTGAATACCTCGCTGGAGATTCAGTTTTCTTGCTTTGGTTGAGTTACCCATAATGTACACATTACTTGTTGATTCTTTATCTGATGTCATCTTGAAATTTCTTTGACCCTGTGGCTAGAGACGAGGATTTTCGAAATATTCTTAACCTCTTAATTAGGATTTATATCTTTGTCAGTTACCCATGTGTTCATAGTATAACTACTGGTGGAAACGCTTTTACTGTACATTCTATTCAATAAACCTAACAGTAAAATATGATACAAATTAAGAAGAAAGAATGCGAGGCATAATTTTCGGAGAAGGAAAATAGTAGAAGTCAGTGAACATATGATACACAACAATAGGAACTGACAAAGATAAAAAGTTGCAACTTTAAGCTGCAGACAGCCAGACCTACTGTGTTGTGACCCAACTATGGTACAATTATGGTTGTCATAGTTGTTATTCTGGTTATCTAACAGTAAGGTGAAGACTTTGTGCGGATACCCGGAAATGGTCAAGTACTATAGTATGATAGTGGAAAAGTGGGTCTCTTCGGTTATTGTTGAGATATAAATGAGGTTACTTCAAATTAGAAGAGCAGGCTCAGTGCCCAGTTATATCAGTAACACGTCCAGACCAGCCTGGAGAAAATATGCATTATCATTCTTTTTCGGTGACTGAGAAAAACTATTTGACTTCTGATTTTTAAAAAGCCTCAACATTCTCTTCACTTCTTGACATGCAAAGTGTAGTTTGCATTTTATATTTTTTGATTATACTATCACAGCAATACGAACAATATGTAATCATTGTATAATGTTGTGGTGCACACACACATATGCTCTCTGTGTTATCGTCTTCTGCTTTATCAGCAGCAAAGTTAAAATTTTATCAGTACAGTGTTATACGATTTTTCTGCTGAAATTTGCCTTCCGTGATTGTTCGCCAACCCCTTCTGAATTATTAGCGTTCACTTTGTTTTGTGTGCCACCATTGATTAAACGGTCTCATCTCACATTTCGCACCATTCAAAATAGTTCACTTATCATTAGGTTTCAAATACACGTTATGGGTAGATATTTTAATTCAAATTTCATAAGTATATGTGCGCCCGAGCTTTAAAAGCTCAATTAGATGTTGCATGGAAAGTACTCCCAAGAATCTACTAGACACTGCGCATTATAACAACTGGTTTCCCAATAATATAAGAACGTTCTCACTCTCTGTCTTTTCTGAAGTTTTGTAACTTTGCCTTGCGTTTAACACGTGTTCCGCTTCTTGAGATGTCCGAATTTCTAGAAATCCTAGTAGCTTCTTACTGGGAGATGGTTGAGTGATACCTAAAAACGATAGTGGATAGCAGTTAACTTCTAAGGCCATCAAATGTCACTATGCCCTAGCAAAATCATCTATCAGATAGATCATTTGGTGTCAAACAGTTTACTGATTCTCGTCTAGATCAAGGACAGCCAACACACATCGAATAATTGCATGCCATGGACAGGTATAGGGACAGTGGTTTCAACTTTTCTTAAAGTTGACTTTCAATATTAGTATATGCCTTCGCATTCTGATAGTATTTGTTCTAATAAATCACAAAGGAAGTTAATCCACTTGGTCATAACGCATGGATAATACAGGTTCAACAATAATCATGAGGTGTGAATTCACTGTAAGCTAGAAAGCCATATCATTCAAGTCCTACTGGAGTTAGCTACCACTATCCACATTGTTCAGCTACAGTGATCAACATTTGTGTAGTGGCGATTAAATGACCACAAAAATATTGGATATTTAAACCTAGTAAATTAAAAGTAGTGGCAAAATAAGCAGAAAATACCAAAAAGATACAATCTCTGACAGATAAAACTGTTAAATACGACAATGACTTGAACCGAATTTCTCACTTTTGGATTCCGAATTATAACACACTTCTAGAGCTGAAAAAACTCGATGCTGTCTCGAATTTAAACATTATCAGCTTCCAAAATGCTTGCCTGACTTTTCGGGCTGATGATTCGTATAGATGCCGATTTCGCTAGATAGCTGATTTTCTTAGCAGGTTGCAGGTCATCGATGTACAAGCAACTAGTGAATACACAGGAAAAATTTGATATTTAATAAAAATTTGGGCCTGGAAGGGAATGACTACTCTTACATAACCATTTCTGCAACATGTGATTTTGAATAAAACAAACATGATCGGTCCTATTAATTGGCTTATTGTAATCAATGTCATCGACAGAAATGAGGTGAAGAGCGATACCGAAATGGAAAATATATGTTTGAGCTAACGCGAAAATGACTTCAATTACGTGGATGAAGAAATAATAATATGATGCAGAACTGCACATAAAATGAAACAAACTCAACTGAAGCAGGAAGCTTGGACGTTATTTAATGATAAATGAAGGTTCGGTGAGTTACGAATATCAGGACGGAAGTGCATCACTAATGAAATTATTATTTGATGGGTGAGTAATATAATCTAATAACTATCATAGTTCAACTTCGATACGAGCAGAACTAATAATTCTAAGTTAGCTGACAAAGTGATGATAATCCGATAATGAGAAAATAATAATAATTATGATCATAATGGAGTGATCCGCAAAATAATTAGATGAGAAGAGTTGATACATCGATAAAGTATCACTCGGACAATACGATTTGTGTTTGTTTATTTTCTTACCGCACTTGTATAATGTTTCGAATTATTTGAATTATAGTACGAAATAAGAGTCCCAGAGATAACGCAATTGAATTAAGAAGTAAGACACGAGCACAAGCGAATGTACTGTATTTGGAATTCGAAATCGTGCAATCAACAAGTACAAAAGTATCAATAGTTCGTTCAGACACCACAACTTGTTTTGCGCTTGTCTTGAATTCCAAAAACTGAGTCATTTGTTCTTCTCATCGATTGTGTGAGTTATATTGAGTTCGATCATCAAATAAAAATAGTTCGAAAATTTATTTGTCGACGTGATTCTGTAGTTTACATCAAGTTCGAAATAGGGTTGGGCATTTTATTGTGGCTCTTCACATTTTTTTCCCGAGATCTGACCAGATAAAACGATTTGATGGATTTGTCATTGGTATAAATCTTCCATCTAACTCCATATATTACACTAACCCCGTTTATGACACGGTAGAAATAAGAAGATAAATACTGATTAAGTTGACTAGGTTTTTTATGCTGTAGCGTGGCTTCGAGTTGAGATTAACTATGAACACCGCTACAGAGAAACACGTGCCAAGTAAATCAGAAGGCGAAGGTTGGACGTAACCAAATAAATCCATAAAATCCCCGAGAAGCCAAATATCAGAAGGCAATTAATGGACCAAATCGAGATATATTCGCTGGCGATCTCGTGGTATCGAAAGGATACCGAGATCGTGCCAGGATACAAGCTTGGTTACAGGACGTAACCGAATTCGCGCGAAGTCACAATCAAAGTGTAAGAATAAGAATGGAAGAACAATATAGCTGTCATTAGCACAGTCAAACAAAAGCACATTAAAACAAGCTCTGGTACAGTTGGTTATAATAATAATTGTTTTTATTAAACCAGTCGTGTTCTCGTGATAAATGTGAGTCACTACAATGCTATCGTTTAATCAGATGCTAAGGAAGCGGAAAATGCAAGCGTGTTAACTCTATTTGATATAATGTGGGTCACTATCTATACCCAGGTAAAAATGAGCTAAACACATTTGATGAATAAAATAGGTGGTACACACACACACATGCTTCAATCAGTACAGTCAAAGTAATAGGCGGATAATTGACAGGATTGAAATGTGACTCAAAGAAAATAAATTGATTGATCTATCTGAAAGCTAGAATAACCCATGTGGGAGTGACACAGCAATAGACATCAGAACTTTCAATTGATAAATGTCATTGAGTTTGTTCGTTGTATTCTGAGTCATATGTTGGTCTTTTACTATTATTAAATCTTATATCAAAGTTACATCAATTCCTGTCCCACCTCGTTCTATCATGGACGTCTGGGGTGCTCGTTCGAACATAATCTTGCCAACAGAATGACAGATTAAGTACATAGGCGAAGTAGATACATTTGGGGTCCCTTCGCCTGGATGGTCGAGTTATATTGTCTCCACACTATTCCCGTGTTGTGCTTTACTAACCTTCTTTCTTAATCAACTATTCAGTGTCTTGCCGTCTAACAGAAGTGACGGTTTATTCTAAGGTTTTCACGGATATTTAATGCTTAACTTTATAATTGAGGATCTCAAAGACAGTCAACCCAGAAGTCAGGAAGGAAGTGGTAAGAAGATTTATTATGCAGATGGTCGATAGTTGTTGTAAGAGACGTGCAGCACAGCGTATGTAAAGGTAATCTATTACGGATGCTTAATTGAGCACTTACAGCTAGCTCAGTGTCCAGCAAAACTACAAAATTCATAAGGCCAGCATTAATGTCGAAAACGTAAATAATTATTTCGGGTGATTTATTTACTGGTATAAGCTTGATGGATGATTTATGGTGAGGATCCAATGTTATCACATAATTCTAAAACTGAGTAACCCCACTATTAGCTTTGATAGCTATTAAATACATATGAACTTGGATTGATCAGAATTTTTGTCACAATGATCCCCTGTTTTTTACGAACAAATGAGTGATCCTCATTAATAATTTTCTATTGATTAAAAACATTAAGCTTATTTTCGATTGCATATATATTGGCAATCTTCAGTGTCTAATCATTAGTTAAGTTGTGTATAGATTTCATACAATAAAATACATCAACGATAGTGTGGGCATGGTTGAAATACAAGTAAATTGTGTACAGTCTTATCATTATCTGTAACGATTCAATGTATATAAATAATATCTTGACCAAAGTATTTTATTTAGGTTGACTTGCATTATTCCTGTTCACTTTCGCATGGTACTGATTATCGTTTGGTAAATACACATGTTCACATACACACTTCATTTTGACTTTGTTGGTTGCCATTTTCTGACTGTTTAATAACGATCTTGTTGCACATGTTTTTAGCTCACATCATGCAGCATATTCCCTATCAATTACATACGAACATTTGAGATCTCTATCTAGCATTTTTTTGAAATTATCATAACTGTGTTTATAAATTTGAACCTATGAACATACGCTCTTCGGAAACTAACAAGAATACATTTACATTTGTGTGTTCTGTTAACTCATTATTTTTATACGTTTTGGAGAATTAAGTGAGTTTGGGTATTTTTACATATTTTTATTTGTTCCCCATAATAGTAAAACAACTTATGATGCTTAGATATTCCAGTCACGTCTTATTTTGAAAATAAACCTGTAAATTAAGTAGTATGGTAAAATGTAATACATGTATCAATGTATACATCAAAATGTACTTATTATTATCAACTAAATATAATGAGTTCATTAAATCCCTTAACAATCAGTTCTGTGTAATCAAAAATCACTACTGAATTTTTATTGGCTTTTTCAGTGATATGTAACAATGAGATAAATTGTTACCATTTATTAATCAGTGAAACTACTACAAGAATATCAAGAAAACATTAGCATCAGATATCTTTCAGTTCCAGATTGTTCATGTGTATATTTATTAAGATAAGGTATTTATTTTATAGCGACTCACGTGCAAATGGGTTTATTCTCATTTAACTCAGTTAAGCCCTTTTGCTAACTTATTTAGCGGACAAAGCCATCCGCACTATAACAATTTATTGTACCCTTATTATTATTTTGTGCTTGTATGAAATACGCATGCTTGAATATTGCTTACGGCCTACGCATTTATTCACTCTGCTAGTCTCACTACTAACCGCTTATTTGATTCGATTACTCATTAATTTCACATGCTATATATATGTCCATGTTATTCATATGGCTGACTCTGCTTTCTCGCTCGCTTGATTGTACTCGATAGCTTATATTCGCTCGGTCGCTCGCTTGCCTGTTTGCCGTTCGGCACAACTCTTCTATGCTTATTTAACGCATTTGTACATTTGGATATATGTGTGTGGTCTCGAAATAAACGTAATCAACGCTTCGTACTCGCCTTCTGAATAATATACCGTTGGGGTTAAATAGGACGGTTATCAAGACGAATTGTATACGAAGTTTAAGGGATATATCGAATACCGACCACCACAATTTAGTGGTAGTTGAACAAGTTTGTAGTCGGTTATAATAATAAATTCACTGAATGATTAAGCTTATGTTACTACAAAAATGTAAATAATTACTTTAACGAAACGTTACCCACTCGCAACTTTTAATAAATCTTTGACTAAGGTGAAAGGAAATTTAAATGTTTTAAGTGAAGATTTACATAAAATTCTAATTGGTGCGCTAAATTAAGATATCTTCGGTTAAAAGTTAATTAATAAATAAGAAAGAGGGGAACATATATGTTCTACGAAAAAGCCAGTGGTAAAAGTAACTTAGTTTATATGATCTTAAGAAGTCATAAAATTTATTACTCATAATGTCAGCCTTTACAAAAGGGAAATCATTATGCATTCACTGTATTTCACCCTGGATGGACGGAAATATCGCATATAGTTTATCACTAGTTCAGTGGTCGAATTAAACCTAACCACGCTCTCATTTTCATTAATTTAACTAAATCCTTAGGCGTTACATGCTAAAAGTTCTAATCCAATAACCTTTTCTGTTATCCAATGGATAAATCTGTTTACATTATCCGTCTTCACAGCCCACTCACTTTTGTGTAATAAGTCTATACTACTAAATAGTATTCAGTAACACGCTTCGTTTCTAAACATTTTTGACATTAGTGAGTGGTAACTTGGAGCGAAGACATTCTGTTAACTGAATTTTCCCAATACATGAAACAGGTACTTTTAATTACAGTGCATTTAGTGAACTTTTGTTTAATTATTATACTTCCCATTTTTTAAAAAAAATCTTCGTTATCGTTTTTATATAGTCTATCATTGTAATTTCGAGTTATTAGCTATCACTTCATATCTTTTTGAGAACGCAATTTTCTCGGATTGTAGGCGAACTCAGTAAATATCGCAAGCGCTCTAAGATTTCAGGTTTGTAGTGTATTACATATAATTTTGTAATAACAATACCTTATTGCAGATAGTCTTGTATTTTATATTGCAGTGGCTGACGTGTGACTAGATCGTATCGTCGAAGATTCGATAACAGACTACATAACGCAGACTTATGGGAGTTTAAGAACACAAAATCTTGTCCGTATTTATTTCATAGCTTCTTCCGTACAAAACAGCGCATTCAACAAATAACCAAAGAAATTACTAGAAAACGGGACCCCAGAAACTCTGCATAAATTTAAATGGAGAATTCTGAACAGTAAATTCATCGTAAAATTAATTCGATTAGTTTCCTTAGTAAGAATGAGTAAAGTTCACTTACTTACTTACGCTTGTTACTCCTAATGGAGGGTAGGCCGCCGACCAGCATTCTCTAACCCACTCTGTCCTGGGCCTTCCTTTCCAGTTCTATCCAATTTTTGTCCATTTTCCTCGTCTGTCGCCATTTCTCGACGTAATGTGTTCTTTGGCACTCCGTAGTGTCGAGGAGGCCTCCATAGTGTTGTCCTGTCCACACTATCAAATGCTTTCTCGTAGTCAATAAAGTTGATGTAGAGTGATGAATTCCATCCGATTGATTGTTCCACAATGATCCGTAGAGTTGCGATTTGGTCTGTACACGGTTGATCCTTACAGAATCCACCCTGGTGGTCTCGAAGTTGGGCGTCTACAGAGTCCTTCATACTGTTTAACAATACCCTGTTGAAGACTTTTCCCGGTATTGAGAGAAGAGTGACGTCCCTGTAGTTCTCACACTTGCTGAGATCGCCTTTCATTGGTATCTTGACCATGTGTCCTTCTTTCCAGTCTGTTGACACTTGTTCTTCAGCCCATATGTTGCTGAATAGAATGTAGAGTATCCTTGCATTTACTGCTACACCTGCTTTCAGTGTCTTTGCTGGACTGTTGTCTTGTCCTGCTGCTTTGCCGCTCTTGATTTGTCTGATGGCCATGCTGATTTCTTCAATTTTTGGTGGGCCAACATCCGTGGGTGCTAATTTGATGTTGGGTGGGTTCAATGGGGATGAGTAAAGTTAAGACAACAACTAAACCAAAACAGCATGAATTCATCATATTTCGTGATTTCTCGTAGCGATTAAAAAACTCACTAGACTTATGTACTTAGAGATACAACAATAAATTGGCCACTGCCTTGGTGCATTCACAATTTCGAGTAAAGTCGTTCCTAATTACCAGTAACATTGTTGTTATTATTCTCACTGCTAGGTATTTTGTCAAGCCCTTTCAGCTAAGTTAGATGTCACTTCATCGTTATTGAAATTATTCTCAACTCAACTGTGATTTCTACTTGCCTGATTTTCAAAATTTACATAAACTCATCCATTCTTCTAAAATTATTGTGCAATCCGTCCTATCAACTTTCGAATTTTAGACGATAATGATAGCTTTGTTGAATACTATAACTTTTTCCAATAGTATAGAATTTTTGCCCTCAGATGTGCATTATCACAACAAATATACTTCTAACCTGTCGTTGATTTGACTTCATATCTAGTCATATAAATATTTTCTGAATCAATCTCTAGATACGGTCCTGTGGGTGGATGTTCATAAGCTTTTGCATAATAATCCTGTCTATTCATGACTTTTGTTGTATTGAATTTTTCAGCTTTATTAATTACAAAAGTCCTGTCCTTTTGTAGTGAGTGAAGAGCTTTCAATACTTCTTTTTAAGTATTAGGTGGGATGGGTTTCCGTTTTGTCAAAATATAGTACGTTTTTGACGTAGTAAATGAGGTCGTTTTTCGGCAGTTGTTCGGTTAGTGCTTTTAGAATCAGAATCATTTATAGGGTGACTGAGTGGCTTTTTATGTAAATTGGGATTCGGTCATTCCTCCAGTAGAGTGATTTGATTGTTACTAAGACTTTTGTCTAAAAGGTTATAAACAATCCTAAGGCCATTAAAATTAGGTAGTATTATTGAAGCTTCCTTTTTTCTTCAATTTTTTCGTAATTTTTGGTTTTTTCGACATTTCAACGAATCCAAATAATGGCGTTCTCTTTTGATAAAAAGGTTAGAAATAGTATGACTGATATGTTTTAGAGTCTATACACTAGAAAAAGTCCTCTTTCCAAACATATTTATTAGATATCGTTTCTTGAAATATGGTTTTTAAGTAACAGTAACAAAAACATTTCGGGAGTATGTTATTCTATTTTTTTTAAAAACTCGAATTCTAAGCTTGCATAGCAAACTCAGTAGTGATGTCTTGCCGTTTCAGCAGAAAGCACTTGGTAGCAAGGATAGAATCAGACAGGCACATCATAAACACAGTCTGTCACAGATATCTATCAGACCAAGTTGACATACCAGATTAGTGCGACGAAATGAAAATAACAAGAGATCGTAGTAATTTAGTAACAATGACGAAAAGAAAGGGTAAACCTTGAGAATATGGTTTGTAAAGACATGATAGGATACCGGAATTCAAGATCGAGAAGAATATAAAGAGTGAATGTATCTACGCCATTGTGAATGATTGTAAGCCACTTCACCCAAAGTCTCTAACTACTGACAGCAGTTGTCACGAGAACCCTGACTACAAAATGGAGTGAAATATGTGTTGGGGTGATTTGAAATTGTTTGGGTTTTTTATGAAATTTTAACGCAATTAATCATACTAACAACATATAACAACAATAACGTAATTATTATTTGTTATTAATGGAAATATCACATGGAAATACACATTACAGCAATAACTTTGAATGAGGGTTATACTAAGAGTTTTGTACATCAGTCTCTTGAAGTGACTATGAATTATTACGCCAATGTTTGAAAAAGTATTTATTTCATCATTGTGATAGAAGAAAAAATATAATTTACCTTCTTCTTTCTCTTTTTAGTACACCTAGGACGATTATCACTGTGTTTAACAGTACATATATTAATACAAATGATGGACAGCATTGGCATGACTGGTGGAGATGGATGGCTCTTTAAGTTTTGTATAAACCTTACTTTTATCCTTCATTGATCTAATACGTAACCCTTAAACAATTTCGATTTAACAATAGAATTGCGCTTCATTTCTGTAATATATCCCATGCCAATTTCTTAATGGTTTTGTTTCTTGATATTTGTTTGACTGAGGTTTAAATCTGAGTTCTGTGAATAAATCGTCATTTGGTCCATTTACCTGGTGATTACCGCTTATTGGTTTTTTACCTATATTAACAATAAACTGCTTTTTCATAATAAACAGGAATATCGAATAATGTACCGACATATGAGGTGAAAGTGGCAAAACTAGTCCGCAACCTAATAGAACTTGACAACTGAGCCAAAAAATTTCCAAAAATAGTAACACAATTACATTTACTATCGAAAGAACTGTTGGAGACGATAGATCCCCGAAACTCATATTTTGTAATTTTATCTTATCGATTAAATGTTTAAATATTTGTATGGGGGTCAATTGATGAACTTATCGATTAAATGTTTGAATGGCAGTCAATTGATGAACCTATCGATTAAATGTGCAAATAGGTCAGTTGATGAACTATCGATTAAATGTTAGATAGCGGTCAATTGATGAACTCATTGATTAATGTTTAAAAATTTTCCATGACAATATCGATTGTAAATATTTGTATAAATACGCTTGATTTGTGTGCTTGACCTGACTTATAATCTGCTGTTTGCCTGTAGAATACACTTTCTACGCCTCACCCAGACTTCTTGATCGAGTTAGCTGAGTCGGGGACAGCGAACCACAATAGCTATCGAGTCGCTGAATCATTGACCCTTCGTTCCGTTCGAGTAAGACGAATCAGTAGTAGCATTCAAGTTAACGAATCATAACAAGAACAGTGAATCCGAAAAATATATTTCAAACAGTATTACTCGAAGTAAATTATAAATTACATTCATGACTATGTACATGATGAGAGCTACTAGTGAGCAGTTGATAAACTGGTAGACGAACAAGAATGTTCAGAAGCGATTGTTTTCATTTTCCATGATTTTATAAGTGATGGCCATAGAAGTTCAGCATTGAGGCATGCAGGACATGAGGCAGACAAAGGTATCAAGTATGATATTTCCAAACGATCGGGCACAGTTTCAGCCTGAGTCATATAGTTTGCTAGACATAATAAGTGCCATTGACCAAGAGGACAAGAACTTGGACAGGTAAGTGGTACTGAAGAATCAACCTGCATTTTGAAAAGTATGCTTGAGATTAATGAAATAAAGTTAACGGAAAATACGGAAACGATAAGACAGTAACAACCATTTATGATTACAAAAAAACTAGGGAAGTTTGAGAACACTTATGTTATTGTTTGGCGAAGTCATGAAATATGATTATTTCTATCACATCAAGTTCAGTCAGTCAGTCAACTACAACGTAGGACCAAGCACATATATGCGTCGGTCCAAGCTGTCATACCTCATTAGCACAGCAATCATATCAAGTTAACTCATAAACGCCACAAACACCTAATGTTATTTAATCGTCAATCTAAAATTTTTAATTCCAATGAAGCTGCATCAACGACAGATAGAGATAAAACCAACAATATCGGGAAGTGATTAGGTGAATGAATAGCAAAAAAAATAAGATACAATAAAAGGACAGCGAGGATGAAGTTTTGATATTTTGTCGACTTTGAAAGGAGGTTGATAGCTTTTAACCTTTATTCTCTAAAAGTTTGAGTCACGACCTGAAAGTTTAAATCCACCCATACATGTAAAAAAATGGTCATCAGCCACTTATTACACTGATAATATCTTCTGATTTAAACAATATGATGCTGTTAGAATATATCCTTACCCAATTTAGTTTAACGCCTTGAAACCAATAGTCAATATACATGTGTAGTAGTTCATAACTACCTTAGTGGATTGTAGTCATAATTTCACTAATTCCATCCCAAATCATTGTCTAACCGATAGTATTCACTACACCTAGACAGGTCTGTATGGGAATAGGCTATCAAATATGCGTACTCTTGGCAAATTTCATATTGCATAAGTAGAGAAATGAGTACTGATGGAAGATATACTTGGCCCTTAACAAATTATTTATCTCATCGGCCCAAAAAATGGCGAGTTGTGAATAACCCCATCACTATCCGTATCAATAATTAGTCAGCCATCAACCAACTAAGATCGATGTAAACAAAAAATGTGAATACATACGTATAAAATCCCTTTACTTCCTGCTTTGAAACTGGTAAATAAGGTAAATATGTCCCAAAAAGATATTTCCGATATGCACGGTGAAAAATGTATCCATAACTCGACTACGAAGTCATTCATATGCTCTAGGCTGATCAAAAGATCTCTTTAGCAGTTGATGAGTAGCGATCAAGGGTAAAATTACAGATATTAATTCGGTATGATAGTCGCTTATTACAATGCTTGATGGCAATGACTATTTCTGTCATGCATTCAACCGGTAGTAGATTTGTTCAGTAAGACATTCGCCCGCGTTACAATTATTAATTAACTAACAATCATCACAAAGAAAATACATACATAAAAGGATGGTATTTCTCCCTACAATACATTGTTCGCAGCTACAGGCAAGGAGACTTGTAAGATATGAAGATTTGAAACTGGCAATTATAGTTGGTGTCGATTCACGTACCATCGGTTCCAGTCCGTTTACGATTATCACAAAAGTTTTGCTCCGCTATGTCAGAACTTCATGTGTAACAGCTACATATTGGTAATGTGAATATTTTTGTAGAATACGTTTTATTATATACGACTACGTGATCACGGATATTTAAGTAGAAATATTTCAGTAGTTTACATATTAGATACGACTCCAATCGACAAACACTGCAACAAGACCCTAAGGTTAGCAAGGTCCACCACAGTCTTAAGAGTAACTAACATGTCCTGCAAACCACAGTCTGCCTTCAATAGAACAGACAGGTAGTCATGTAGTAGCTATTATGAAACCTTGTGCTAATATCAGAAAGTACAGAAGTCCAGTCTTTTGCTAACAATAAAGCAAGAGAATCGAAACAAAATTGAAGTGAAAAATATTAATTTACTTGAATGTTTCATGAGATGTTGCAAATGAATGGTAATGTTTCGATTTCCCAGTGTCTAACTCTATTAAACTAGCCTTGAATCACGCTATTTATGTATTCTGAAACTAAAATGCACGTCCAACACTTATAATTATTTCAATAAGTAATTCGATCGCGGATTCCTTAAATAACTACAAGCACGAATGTTCATTGAGCTAATGCTTAAATCCTAATATATAATGATAAATTTTCACAAGCCTACGATTATACACTAACCAAATATTTTCATAGAACTAGTCAGATATTTTTTGGTTAGTACAGCACCCAATTTAACCAACTTAGACTTTCTGAAAATATGAAATTCCCCACTAAAAATTCTGCAAAGTTACTTGGTTGTATTGTCGGACTCCTTCCTTACGAATAACGTTAAATCATACTGTAATGGTGTGTGTAAGTAGAACCTTCGGACTAACCTCGATTCTGATTAATATTTATCAGCTGAGTTTTTTAAATTACGATTGAAGTAAATCAATTAAATTTTTTTCAATCGATAAAATAACAACCACTTACTGAAAATGGAATGTTACAAATCTGACAAAGACCAAATGACGCGACCTTAGTACTGGGATTTTCTGAACAGTTTGAGTCAATGGGTCCAAAGGCTATTGGCATGTGTAGAGGAGGCACCAAATTTTCCGATAAATTACGTGCATATGACTGTTTGATCCACTGAATAGTTAAACCCAGACGGTTCCAAGGACCTGAGCATAACATCAATGCTAAAACGCGTAAACGGTAGTCAAAACTGGTTTCTCTTGATTTTCTAATTGGTAGGGAATCTTTGAGTCGACGTGATAAGTTTGGATTTTGCCATGCCCATTCAAACTAAAAATAAAGGTATCAGAAGTCCGTATTTTTATGTTATTTACTCTTAATGCAGATATCGCATTTGGGAACCCATAAACAATTAAAACCATTTCCCTGAAGAAGATTATTCAAAAGCACAATTCTAACCATGGTCCTTTACCAGCAGTGGACTTCGCACCACCTTTTAAACAACCAGCATTATGCTGTCGTATGCGTCTCTTAGGATTTACAGTAAAACCTATATAAGTTTTGCCACGGAACTTTGGGTTGAGGGACAGCAAAATATAGCATCCATAAAAAAATCCTTTAAAATCTTCTTCTTGAACATCACTGTCATCGAAACACTCAAAGCCATCCATCCTATATAGTCTGAATCACTAAAAAACAAATGTATTGATTTATATTACGGTAATGAAACGAAATAAGATCAAATACCAGGAACAATGAAATAAAACCAGTGTTATCAACAAAATAACATAATTTTCCCAAAACAAAGACAAGTAAAACATGCAGGAGTCAATAAAATAAAGAATGGACTCTAGAAATTAAAGGACTCGATAAACTACTTGTCATCAAGTTGTGTTTGCAAGTAAAACTGTTGTCTTATTGTGTATTTTTAAACGCAGAAACCCTAATAAAAGAGGTAGGTCTGAGTGATAATGCTACTTGAAAGTACAAAGTCGCTCCACCAGCCCTTAGGATATTAGAAATACTATTTTCCACGACCAAGAAAGGCAATACTAACGAAGACGAAAGAGTATTAATTTTCTTAACCAGAGAACAAAACGTTAAGTATTATTAACAACTTATATTTTCCAAAGAGATAAAGCCGTTGGAAAGAGATTATACTGTCCATGCTGTTCATATTGGATATAAACACGCTGAATAATCTAGTGAAACTCGTTATTCATCTCATATTTTGTTTGGTAACTTTAAGTGGATTTAAACGGATAAGAATTCCCACATTTATCAGCCTTATGAGTGTCGAACACTATATGAATTCAGCCATAGTAAATCGCTTGATAAAAAAACTAAATACTACTTTAATAACAACCAAGGTAAATTTGTATCAAGTCCTGATGAAGTTCAAGAGAAATGTGTCTGCAAATGATTTTAACTGCGCAAGCCGTAAAAGCTCCATCTTTTGCTGGAGTAAGGAAGACTTAATGACTCCTCAAGTACTCTTTGTAAACATTATTTATAAATGCTATGAGGGTAAGCTATTATTCTAATCTAACTTCACAATGCAATGGTTGGAGACTCTTGGTGACATGGCTCAGAATCGATCACAATGGCGTCGGTGTATACACTCCCTGTCTTTCCTTAAACTAAGAGATTAAAATCGCTTCATATCTTTCTTTCTACGAACTAATCCTTTCTTCCTGTACTATGTCCTTATTGCAATCTTTCTTTTATATATTACCACCTCTGAATTAACTACTTTTATGAATCCGGTGTCCATTTTGTTGTGTAAATGAAGTATGACAACTTGGACCGATGCATATATGTGCCTGGTCCTACGTTGTAGCTGACTGACTGACTCAGAATGCAGAGGATTTTTACAATGGGATAATAAGAACAGAAATAATCATTATTCATGAAATATAGAACACTGTGTATTTCTAAAAACACATATATCGTTTACCATACATTTTATAAGACAATTTGAAATAAGCATAAGTTTAAAACACAAGGTTCGGGATAGCCTTTGAAAGTGGGGTTTTAAAAATTAATCGGAATAGGGAAGGAAATTTACAGCACATGCAACATCCATTAAACTTCGTTTTACGATCAAATAAATGAAAGCACCAACTGATACAGCAAGACAAATATATGATACCAAAACTGGTGAAAATGTGACGAACAAATCGTACTTCATGAGTATTTACAAATACGCGCAATTCCTGAAAATATTGCAGCAAACAATATTTGTTAACTTTCAATAAACGAAACGTCTGACTCTGATAATGCGAGGCTCAGCATTTACTGATCCATTTATTCAACGTCTATCATAACCATTTTTATGAAATCTTATTTTACTAGTGAAGATGATGAGATACGTCCATACATGGAAAAGTACTTAGAGGTTACCGGAACATCGCTAACGAGCGTTTGGCATGGGGTCAACTCGATCTCCTGATTCAAAGGAAATTTTATCAGTTTCAAGGAAGCCACAATAGAAACTTTTGGTGAAATATTTCTCCATACGAGAAAAATACCTCGAAATTCCCCTTGGTCTCAAGTTTTAATCTGAAATCTCAGATTATTTTGTGGGAAAATACGCATTTTCCACTAGACTTAGGAGAAAACCCTAAAATTTCGCCAAACTTCGGACATTGTGAACCTTAAGGTTCCCACTTTTTCAAAATTTTTGCGCTATGCAGGTGGGTTATTTGTACTGTCCACAATTCCGACTAAAGCTTTTGTTCAGTGACTACAGTTAATTGTTTCATTTAGACTATGAGAACCGAAGTTCAGTTGCTGTTTGGAGAAGTAGGAACCGCCGTAGCTTCAGAGCAGTGTAGCAGTATTGTCCTACATTCGGCCACTGATTTATGTAGTTATGTCCAGTGTACAGCCAACGGTATAGTTAAGGTTTCTTTATTAACAAGTTACAGATGGTGCAACTTTCGAAATGTCTCCACCTGTTCATCTATCAATGAAACAACATCTAGACAGAGTTGTAATTGATATAATGAAAGGTGACATTACGGTTAAGAAGGCAAACGGAATTCTGGACCTTTCCCTGGTGTACATTCCAGAACTCCCCAAGTCCGTAACAAGTGTACTACATCGCTGCCATAACGTGGGACCGAAGCTTCTGGAAACAGGAGTTCACTACCATAATGGGTTGAAAACAAAGTTGCTGAACAACGAACTGTTTGTTTATCGTGATGTGACCCTAACCGATATTCGTGATAGTATCGATTGCGACAGTAGCTTTTGTTTCAGAAAATGCACAGTATTACATCGTTGTGGTAAGTTATAGTCACTTTGATTTCATTGTTTTTAGATGACTACCATATTGCTGATGGATTAATAGAATCTTTTACTCGTTTACAAATGCACCCGACGATGACACGCTTCCGTATGGAACAGAGAAGCCGAAAAGTTAAATTGCTAAACGTGCAGAATCCATTTATTGTTAGGACTGTAGAACGCAAAATGAACGATTACTTGTGCACCTCTGAAGAACTACAGGTTGCTGAAATGGTAGCTTTATACGTCACAGTTGACTTACCAACTGGAAAGTCCACTGGGACGTTTTCGTGATTAAAGTTCATAATTATATTAAAAACAACATTTTATTTTTATTTTATCTTCAAAGATTCTAAAATGTACTGGTGATGAACTTTTTGTCTGAAAAACTGCGCAACATAGATTTGGGGGGTTTTCCCGAAATTTACTCAAAATTTTGGAGAAAGCTATTAAACTTTTAGGATTTCCCAAAAGTTGGGAGATTGGGTTTCTATACCGTTGGTACGCCATCAACCTTTTACATGACGATCAGGATTCATAAGTTTGGTGATTGCTATGACACTTATTTGCTCTCTAAAGAGTGCTTTTTTTCTTTTGTAGAACACACTGACTGAAAGTTCAACATCAACTCAATGTACTTATTCAAAGCACGAGCAATCATTAAGAACTAAAACTAATGCACTAATTGAAAGTTTTTACTTTATTAAAATTGAATAAAGATTTCTATGTATAACGCGTCAGTCTTTTAATTATGGCAACAGATTGGTTTTTGTTATCAATTGTAGTTATGTTGCTTTTGAACTGTGTTGGAATACATGAGTAGAAGCTCTTGGGTACTTATTATTAAATCTCCAGACCTTTCTGTGATATCTATCGAGAATTGTGGAAAAATACTGCGTTAAAACGAGATGCTATGGATTTCCCCAAAATTACGGAAAATTCAGGGTTTTATCAGTAAATAGACGGGTTTCCTAAAAGTGTGGTAAAATTCTGGGTTAATGTAAGGAGAGTACTCAGTTTTGGGAAATTTCGGTTTTTTGATGCCATTTCCCCAAAATTTTGCGGATCTCTTAACGGAAAATTTTTTCCCAAAATCGGGAGATTGGGCAGCCGATTAACAGATTTTCTAAACACTAAGTCGAAGAAAGTACTAGGAAAAATTCAAATAATAAAATATTTTTTTCGAAGTATTGTGGGAATATGAAATCCTGTTTCAGCTTGAGCAAAACTCGGCTAAAACTACCAATAAGAAATTGTGATTGAAACCACCGCTTTTTCATTTCTGCGACCTTTAGCTGCTTGCTCCAAGACCGATTTCATATTTGATATGTGTTGGTTCGGTAGCATTTTTGTAGTATAGCTTGATTTAGTAATGTATGAGCCTTTAGGAGGTTCGTATATAAATATAAATATATATTATATATATCGTGTGTTTATGTGTCTTTCAGCTGAAGAAAACATTTAAGTTGCATCTTTTAAGTGTCAACCTGAAGCTATCAGTTTCGGCTTGAAAAAGATGGTAGACTGGGTGGTCTGTGTTAGTTCTGGTAATGGTGGTCTCTCGGTTGATCCAAGTTCCTTTTGAAAGTGTCAATAGATGAGGTTTCAATAACGTGTTGAGCTTGTAGCGGTAAATAAATCCCCAAAATAAATAGCACTAAGTTTTCGACATTGGATGCTGACCATATGTTTTAGTGGACTCATCTAGCTGAAGGCGCTCGGTCAGGCATCCGCACCAGATCACGTGTGGTAACGCCGTGCTCAACATCAGCCGCAATCGCTAGCCAGATTAGATCAGAGAATTCCGATATATTGGTAATCGCCAAATACACTCTTCCGATCTCCTCGACTCTGTCTTTTGATTTCTCTTGGTGGGAACGAAATACATTAGAAGGTGTTACTGGTAGAAGCGTTGTCAAACACTGAATACCTGTGACATCATCATTGGTGAGACCGTCGTGATCTGGTACACCTTATTGCAACTGTGAGTCTGTTTCTTTTTGGGATTTTTATATATCATTGCCTTATTTTTTTATTTTTTTAAACATTGTGATTTTTTTTCGTGTTTTTTCTTGGATATATATATATATATTTTCCCCTCGTTCATTATCGTATTTCATATTTCATCATGACTGAACAGACACCTAAAGTACTCAAGCTTAAGACTTTGTCCCCACCTTCGTTTCAACTGATACCTTTCTGGCCCGACAACATCGAAGCCTGGTTTTGCTACGCAGAAGCCGACTTCTCCGAGCACGGCGTGATCGACACACGTGCACAATTCCTCGCAGTAGTCAAGGCACTACCGCGCGAATTCAACAGGTACGTAACACCTAGTATGTTTACTAGTGATGTTTCCGATCCTTACGAAATCTTGAAACGTTCTATTCTTAAACGAGGATATCTAACCGATCGACAAAGGTTAGATCAACTCTTCAATAACATCGACCTGCAACACGGTTCTGCGACGGACATGTTGCAAAGAATGAGAGAAGTTATAGGCCCAAGAACTTTCGACGAAGGCCTATTCAAACAACTTTTCTTACCTAAACTTCCTCAACAGGTGCAAGCAGTTCTGGTCTCGTTCCAGAACAACGCCTTAGACGAGCTAGCTGCATCTGCCGACCGCATTTTAGAAATAACGAAATCGTCTACTACAGAGGTATTTTCAGTCAAAGAAGAGCCTCATACGACTCAGAATGGCATAACCGAGTTATGTCAAACACTCACGCGTTATCTTAGTCTTCGTAACGACCGTAATCGCTCACACAGCCCACGTAGAAGCATTTCACGTAAGCGATCTGTCTCTAGACCACGAGAGACAGATAACCCCGACTGGTGCTGGTATCATAACCAGTATGGAAAGTTTTCCAGAAATTGCAGAAAACCCTGCAATTTTCCCAACACGAAACCGAATGACTCGATAAACAACTCGGGAAACTTCCAAGCCGGCACGCGTTAACGGCAACCGTAGCCGGCAAACATAGCCGTCTGTTATACGTCACAGATGTGACAACGAGAGTTCGCTACCTCGTCGACACTGGCGCAGAAGTTAGCGTTCTCCCAGCAAATCCTAACGACCGGCTTCACGAATCGACCCTAAACTTACAGGCGGCAAACGGAAAACCGATCGCTACGTATGGCAAAAGGTACGTTTACCTTAACGTGGGTTTACGCAAACCCATTCACTGGATTTTCGTTGTTGCAGATGTTTCTATGCCAATCATTGGTATGGACCTTCTACAACACCACAATCTGATCATCGACACTCGCAAACGGAGGCTAGCAGACGGAAACACTAATTTGTCCGTTTGCGTAACTTCTTTTAATGGTTGCAGAGTATCCCCAGTCACAATTAAGCATATGATAGACCCACTCTATCAGCCACTACTCGATAAGTACCCGGGGATACAACAAACTCAACCGAAACTACCGTGTGTAACCAGCGATGTTACACATCACATCACGACTACAGGACCACCTGTATTCTCTAAAGCACGACGACTAGCTCCTGAAAAGCTAAGGTTAGCGAAAAACGAATTCGATCACATGATAGACTTAGCAATCATACGACCATCAAATAGCCCATATGCATCCCCGTTGCACATGGTCCCTAAAAAGGACAGCAACGATTGGCGTCCAACTGGTGACTATCGGCGATTGAACGCGAAAACCATTCCCGATCGTTACCCGTTGCCTCACATTCACGATTTGACAGCTACCTTGAATGGTACAACTGTCTTTTCGAAAATCGACTTGGTTAAAGCGTATAACCAAATCCCTATGGCTACGGACGACATACCGAAAACAGCTATCATAACTCCCTTTGAACTCCACAAATTTTTGCGAATGCCTTTCGGTCTAAGGAACGCTGCTCAAACATTCCAAAGATTCATAGACGACGTTTTTCGAGGACTCAACTTCGTACATGCGTATGTTGACGACTGTCTAATCGCAGGTCCGGACAGAGAATCACATCTCAAGCATCTGGATCTTGTTTTCGAACGACTACAAAAACATGGCATAACTGTAAACGTTCAGAAATGCCAATTCGGTACCGAATCATTAGATTTCCTAGGACACACTATCGATGCTCAAGGTATCCGACCTCTTGGGACCAAAGTGGCGGCCATTCTGGATTACCCAGAACCGACCAACGTCAAGCAATTACGCACGTTTGACGGCCTCGTAAGTTTCTATAGACGCTTCATACCGAAATGCGCAATGCTTATGAAACCGCTAACCGACCAACTTCGTGGAAATGCGAAATCCATTAATTTGGACGACAACGCACGAAAAACATTCTCCACAGTTAAGGAACTGATTGCTAAAGCAACAATGCTCGCACATCAGGACGCCGAAGCACCCATTAGTATCGCAGTAGACGCATCCGACTCGGCAATCGGAGGAGTCTTACAACAATGGGTTAACAACTCATGGCAACCCTTAGCATTTTTCTCTAGACGGTTGCTAGACACTGAATCGAGGTACAACACATTCGGTAGGGAACTCCTAGCTATGTATTGTGCTGTATGGCATTTTCAACACTACATCGAAGACCGTGAATTCACTCTTTTCACCGACCATAAACCGCTCACTTTCTCGTCAAGCTCTCCTTCTGACAAGTACTCTCTCCGTGAGTCTCGACAACTGGACTACATTTCGCAGTTTACTTCGGATATTCAACACATCTCTGGAGCAAACAATGTGGTTGCAGACGCCTTATCTCGCATAACTTCCTTGAACAGTTTCCAAGGAATCGACCTTCTTAAACTCGCCGAGCTTCAAGAAGAAGACGCTGATCTTCAGAACGAGTTATCGTCTACAACCCTCAAACTACGCATCAAACAGATGAGAACAGGTAAGGAAACCTTACTTTGTGACACATCCACAGGTAGGGATCGCCCAATCGTGCCTAAACATTATCGACGCAATGTCTTCAATACATTGCACAAACTATCTCATCCAGGTGTTCGTGCAACCATCAAGCTTATAGCAGAGCGGTTTTGCTGGCCTGGCATGAATAAAGACGTGAGGGAGTGGGCACGCTCCTGTGTAAGCTGCCAAAAATCTGAGGTTATCAGACACAATAAATGTCCCTTAGGCTCATTTAAAACTCCCGATGCTCGTTTCGACCATGTTCACCTGGATTTGGAAGGACCTTTACCAGATTCGAATGGATACTCTTATCTCTTAACCTGCGTTGACCGTTTCACTCGATGGCCAGAAGCAGTACCTATTAAGGACATTACTGCCGAAACAGTGGCCCCCGCCTTCGTCGAACGGTGGGTAGCAAACTTCGGTTGCCCTTCAACCATCACTACAGACCGCGGACGCCAGTTTGAATCTGAACTTTTCCGTCGTCTGACCACACTTTTAGGAACCACTCGCTTCCGAAGGACTGCCTACCACCCACAAGCAAACGGGTTGGTAGAACGTTTTCACTGACAACTAAAAGCTTCACTATCAGCTGCAAACGTTTCACAGTGGACCGACGCTCTTCCACTCGTCTTACTAGGTATTCGCAATGCAGTGAAAGCTGACATTGGATACACTGCGGCTCGACTCGTTTATGGAACGACACTTCGACTTCCAGGAGAATTCGTGGATCCTTCATCCTCTTCAATGAACATGGATCTAACCTCCTACACGAACAGGCTTACAAACGCAATGCGTTCAGTTAAACCTACTTCCACTCGACCTCAATCAACTGATGTTTTCGTTCAACCTGACTTATGATATAGTACACACGTTTTCGTTCGTCGAGACCCGCATCGACGACCATTCGAATCAGCATACGAAGGACCTTTCAAAGTTCTTCAACGTGAATCTAAGTACTATATAGTCGATAAGAACGGAACAAACGATAGCATCAGCATCGATCGCTTAAAAGCAGCGTATTTAGAAGGAAATCCTATCTACGTCGATTTTCCTTCAGTACAATCGAACGGCACGACTCCACTCATAATTCCTCAACCGACAACCGACACTAGCGATGATACTCCGAATGTAAGATAAGGGCTAGCCGCTTGTACGCAGTACTCGAGTTTAGGACGCACGAATATTGCGACAAAAAACGGTTATCTGTACCTAGTTGACCAATATGCAATATATTGTATTTAGAAGCATTTCTCGTTAACATTATCCGCGTCATTTTGAAGCTTAAAACTATCACCTTTACTTATTTTTATCGCCCTCCATATCTTGGCATTGTCAACATATAAGGAAATCAATTATGATAGAAGACTAGGAAGGTCATTCACATATAGGAGGTACAATGCAGCCTCCAAAACTGTACCTTGAAGCACTCAGTGAAGCAGTTTCCCAGCTAGAGAGCTGTGGGTTCACCCGTACTCTGTTAGCGCCCAACTAGAAAGTCCTTTATTTGTATTAATAAATTGCCTACAATCTCAGTATTACTTAACTTATATAACAGTCGATTGCGAGGAACTTAGTCAAAAGCTTTGCTAAAGTCAATGCAGGCTACGTTTGTAGGTAAGTTTTGGTCTTTCAAAGCACAATAATTTTCACGGGCTTCTAACAAGTTAATCAAGTAGGAATAACTTACTCCAAAGCCATCCTGCTTGTCGGAACGAATCCGGTTTCCGGAGAGATATTCAAGCAACTACTTGTGAACAGTCTTTTTTAAAATTTTAATAATCACTCTAGTTAGGCTTACGAGTCGATACTTCTCAAGTTTATGTCTCGCAGCTGTTTGGAAGACAGAACTTACTATAGCATCCTTCCAGTCGTCCGGTAATCGACCCTGGGTTTTAAATAAATTAAAACATATGCTTAAGGGATTCGCAGCGAAAGCCGCTAATTCCCTTATTAGCCTAGAATCCATCTCATCGGTTCCTATAGATTTGTCTAAATCAAGCTCACTTAGCAGACCAAAGACATGGAGTTCTTCAAAGTTCACAATGTCCCGTGTATGTGTATGTGTAGGGTTGCATGTACTGAAGGGAAGGGGGGCTTTAAGATACACACATTTCTAATGTAGTTTAGGAGTACCTGGGCTCTATCATAGTTGTCCTCCACCAATGAAGAAGTACTACTGTCACCACATGGTGCCAGAATATTTTCTCCTCTCTTAGTCCACTGGTTTATGTGCGAATATAATCGTTCAGGGCATTCTATTGATTCTTTAACAAGCTGTTCTTTGTACACTCTTCTAAACCCGAGAAGGGTCGAGGCACAAATATTTCGAGCATCCAGATTTTGAGATTTTGTCTTGCCGGTATTCGGGCGCCTAAATCTCTTGAACATTCTTCTCATCTTACGGAGAAATATATAAAACTTTATCGGACCACTGTTCAGTGACTCCTAGGCACAAATTTTCAAACACATCCCAAGCCGCCTCAACTGGAGGCTCTGGTTCCACTAGCCAGTCTACTGCGGATGCTGGGTGTATATTATCTTGTATATTTGCTTTCCAGACACTGGGTTTGGGTTGGGCTGATACATGTTCGTTCATGACAACTACATGGAAATCATAATCTGAAATTTCATGATCACTTTTACCTAGGAGTGGCATATGGTGGGGGTTTGTAACGTCATCCTCATAATGGGTCAGTATGAGGTCTAGTAAGAATGGTTTAGAGTCCGGGTCCTACCTAGTTGCTTGTTTCACATGTTACACAAGGGCACATGTGATAACCGCACCAACTAGTTCCTGTTCAAGGGAATTTTCTGACGATTCGGTTCTCAGCTTTTTCCAGTTTACCGTAGGTGGGTTAAGGTCTACTAAAATTAGACATCAACCAATTGTTGACCATATCTCGAAACCGTCCAACAAATCCTCAATCACCTCACAGTTTAGAGTAAACCAACCAACAGCTCTTGTACTTTTAATTTCAAACGGCAACTGACAAATCCATTCTCATGGGATACTTTATCAATAACGGTAAATGGAATAGTACTTCTAATGAATAGATTTTCTTCTCATTTGTTCTTCTGGATCGTGTCGGCCCTTACTAATGAAGAACTTTAAAAACCAAGTTCCCCGTTGTCTACGGACTTGATCATGTAAGTCTCTGTGACAGCAATTACATCCGGCTTGGCTGAGTCTATCTGTACACCTAGCTTCAATCGCTCGTTAAACACGCTTTGGGTATTGCGTAACATCCGAGGACCATTTAAATGGCTTCGTCCAGAACCCAGAGTGGCCTCGGCATCATTCTCTGTGGAAGCCTATCAACCCGAAAATTTACGATTTCGATGTGTTTTCGCTAGCATCCGGCCTTTGTTTTGGTTATTTTTCAGCTTCTCGATTTTTTATACGGTCCGCGAGCAACGAATCCTAACGGATAAAAACTTTTGACCCATTTAGTTTACGTTCAACCTATATTATGTAGTCCCTTTTATTGGGAGATTTAAATAATGTTTTTAGCAGCCTGGATTGATCTTATTTCAAGTCCACTTGGCTACCTAGTCTATAGATCTTTAGCAAGGTGATTCCAGGGATACCCTGAGGCATTAGCTAGTTTGCTAGCTCCCTTATCAACTCAACATCCTGAGCAAAATGTGTTCTGGGTTCCGGGCCTTCACTCTTCTTGACACTATGAAAGGCAAATAACCTGTCACTATGACCAGTCTTCAAATTCTCAGCTACTGTTTGGAGGGCTGACCTTCCCTTCTTACTTATGATCTGTACCCATTTAAAAACATCCATGGGAGTATCAACCACGGTTACGTTACACACATCGTGGGGTCCTAGACGATTGTCGATGACCTGGATAGTCCGAATTTTGTTCTCTCTGCTAGAAACAGACGTAGTCTTACGGCTGGATTTTCTAATCATTAGCTTCTGGCTGACATATGAGGGGCGGGGGATAGAAGAAACTTTCTTTCTTGAGTGTATTTTTCTGCCAAACCCCTTTGAAGTTGGTCCTTCCTAATTTGGCCCACGTATGACGATGTATTCTGGGCTCATCTGAGGCAACGTAACATCATTTGGTGTGGCGACCGAGCTAGCACTGTTTGACGTGTCGCGACTACGCTTGCTAATACTCATTTTATCAGCATTCACTTTTGCCGTGGCTTCGGATAGCAATCTGTTTGAGCCTAAGAAGCACCGCTGATAAGACCACACACAACTATTTTGCTAAACCATTTAAAAGTCGCAGGCGTTAGATCTGTGTAAACTTCGTAGAACCATCCTTTGCACTCAACGCACTAAATTTCATTTTCCACAGGGTATCGACACCCTTGAAGTTGAAAATTGCTTTTTCGCACTGTCCAGCCAATAATCGTAGGTTTTCAAAGAATTTAAGCAAAAACAATACCCAGAGACGAGAAAATAATGACCAGATTAATTGATGAACTGTAAATTGTAAGGAACTAATAGAAAAATAACTAATGTACTCAAAGGTAAATTACCTTTGAATAAAGTGACACTTGTCAAATACTTTACTTGTAATAAATTCAACTTAAGTTAAAACAGTAGTTTTGATGGTAATTTACGATCAAGACAATAAAATCATCTCAGTGAGGAAAAATTCCAGCGTCTGTTTTACATAAGGCACCTAATCAGTAGGTGAGTTTGTATATCGAATCTTCTTGTGACTTCCACGACTTTCTGTTTATTTGTTCAGTAGTGAAACCGCGATTGGTGGTTATGTTAGTGTTTTCACTGACCCAACTGATAATTTTCGGCTGACAACCCTATCTCACTTGTCTTTGAAATGAATTCAAAAGTACCTTGAATATTTTTAAGCGTGTAGGAGAAGCAGAATTATACTGGTTGTAGATAACATACTGATGACGTCCAGGTACAAAAAAGGAATTCCATTTTCCTGTAGTTTGTCTTGGCAACACTGCGTGTAGCTGTCGACTCCAGAACAACATACTTGTTAAGGTAATTTTCGTTGCGAGTGAGATGTATTTCTACCTTAATTAAACAAGTATTCAAACAAACAAGGAAAGTGAATTATTTGGATATAATTCACGATGATATGCATTCGAATATGCGTTTGCATTGCCAGTGTTCTAATGAAATATTCAATAATCCATAGCTGTTTTTCATGCTCTCAGAAATATTAGAAGATGGACCGGTATGGTTAACGGATATAGACTCCTACGACAGGTCTGGATGCTACCATATGTGACAAGCATACAGAGTATACTGAAGCTACGCGGGGGAATCATTCATATTTACATTCTCTGGACAACTTATTCCCCTAGGACATATATGTTGTACATCTGCTTCGTAATGTGTAACGTTTGTATGCTTATCGCTTACGTCGTCACTACTTAGGATAAATCAATAGCGGTTAATTAACGTCTTAATTAGGCAGTAAATTACAGAAGAAAAGCAGTGCATTATTAGTGGTACTGGTTCCTAAACACACGACACTCGGAGCGGAATATATAATTATTGAGAAGGCTGACATTCAACATTAAAGCAAAGGAAAGGTTAACAATGGTGAATACATCAATAATCACTCGAGATGGCATGGCTCAGTCGTGCAGGTGTGGTCACTCTACATAATGTAATGTTCGATGTACCGAATATATCACTCTCTTACCAATCCAGGTGTGTTCTTCAGAAGTGCTAGACGTCATATTGCTGGTCGCCATGTAGGACGACGCAGTGTGTAGAGTGACGTGACTTCCATGTGAGATCTTATAAATCGAGTGGTCGCATCATGAAAAGTCTACAGTTTTGGAATTCGGTCTATCATTATAGTGACGAACATAAGTGTGCTAATACCGGACTAAACCATAATTTCACACATTCTCACTAATTCCTTAAATAGATGTCACAGTTCTAATTATTGGACACTGGTTTGCGATATTGTGTTTAACTTCTGTTAAGCAAGGACAGTGGGTACAGACGGGTTAGTACATTGATCTTTCCAAAGGGGATAAGTTTGTACAGAATGAGAACTAACACTGTTTAGTGGAACATTAGGACCCAGGGTGAACGTTGATATTATAAAACTTAGTGTCTAATAAGGCTATATTAAATACAAGTAAATGTTCACTCATTTTAGTACACCATATCTTAAGAAGAATACAACTGTTAAAGGATATACCACATTTCAATTTGTTATTTTTATCGTAGTACAACTGCTGTGGATTTCAAATGTCGATGACAACCCAACTAAATTAAAAAGAGGTCTAGTTGTGATGCTATCCAAATACTACTCTTAGCTCAGCTCATTTTTGTCCACTCAGTGTTACAATAGTTCGGTTGTATAGTACTATATCACAAGCTAATTAATTCGAGTACTTACATTTACACTCAAAAACACTGGTATTCTAGTCCTCGTTTAATTCATTTGTTCTCAGTCATTCAGAATGAAAATAACAAACATGACAGAATTTTATCTCAGAAATAGCGCACTGTTCTTTGAAGTGGTCATTAGCATGTAGCTTGTATAAGTGTTTGACGCGTAACTTGTGGTGGACCAAATAATATATGAACTCAAAAATGATAGCAGAGTTATTAAGTACAAACTGTAATCTTAGTATATATTAGTTAAACTTTATAAACACAACAAAAATTGGAGACGTTACCTGATTCAGCAGGTTTGCGCGTGTTCCGGTTGAGTTTGGTACCAAAATCAACAATTAGAGATGATTGAATATTCCAGTAAGATTGATGTCCTTCCAGTGACATAACGAAACGTAGAATATGGTATAATTTGGTTGTAGTCTATAAATGTAGACGTTAGTTGATTTAGAGTTCAGTTAACACTATCACGAGCAATGAAGATCTGTAGAACTATGGTCTATTATAATATTAGTACTGCTCTAATAATAGACCTAATCCTAAATTTGTAGATTTGTCATGATATAACTGCCTAATCTATAAGATCTTACGTGGAAGTCACACCATCGAATACACCAACTCACTGTATCGTATCAATTACCAATACATGATGTAGAACAAGGCCAGGCTAGAGAAAGAACAATATATTTAATATGAATAGAAGATATAAGGTAACATTCAGCAGGGACCACGCCTGAATGCTGAGCCATGCCGTTCGATCAACTCCAATTCATTCAATTCCTTATTCGCGCCTTCTCCATCGTAAGGTATTTCTCCGCGTTAAATATTGAATATCTATTTTCCGAGTAATCTCGTATTCAGCTTTGAGGATTGTGTGGTTATGGTCCAATGCCACTACAGATCAAGAGGTATGTGTATAGCAGTGTATTTGTTAGTAGGTTGCAGCGTGTGTCGTTCTATGAGTGTAACACGACGGAAGAAAGTGTGTTCGAGGTCATACACTTACAGTCACTTAATAGTAAATGTACGGGCTACGGAAAACGAACAGACCAAATACAAATAACATCAAAAACTGTTTACAAAACAGGCTTGTCGTGCATATCTCCACAAACTACACCAAACTTTAGTCTAACCCAACTATGTTCCAAAGCCATCATTTAGACATTGTTCAAAAATCAATAGTAGCGTCTCACTAGTAACGAAATCCACCACCAAATCTAATATCTAAGATATCTAAAGTATTCGTGGTGAGTTTATATCAATAAACTGTTCTTTTTCCACTCTCTTCTTGTTTTAGCGAGGCTACGGTAATTTTATAATACCCGTCAGCCGTGGTGATGCTAAATTAACAGTAAGTTTACTTTTATGGCAAGAAAGGACAGTTTATTCACTTAATTCTCTGCAGTTTCATGATGTTTTTAAAAATGCCATAGATATTCAGGGTTTGAAAATGCTTTTGTACCTAGCACTGTTATAATCGAAAGTAATCAGCTCAATCAAACCAGAAGTCAGGCATGAATGAGTTCAAAGATATATTACAAAAGTTACCCATAAGTTGAAGAGCGTTTGACCTAAACCGTCTAGTAGTTGCAAGGGGTGCATAATACGGCGTAGTCAATCATGATGTGGTAAGGATACGTGACCACGTGTTTTCAGCTAGGGTTTTCAGTAACACTGCTGAAGTCAACATCTATGTCGAATGCCTGTGGAACCAACTATTAACTGCCACGATCGAAAGCTGCACATTTTATGCCTCTGAAAGACTGAACCACATCACTACTGTTGTAGTGGCACATACGAGGACTTAATTAAAATATAGTGATATAGAGGATCAATAATATTGCACGAAACTGGATAGTGAAATTCATGACGAGAAATCTGTAAGAGTAACGCTCATAGGAAAACCATATATTTCGAGAGACGAAAGTAGTAATGAAGAACTAGTAACAGGTATTCATTTAAAGTTCGATTCGGGTAATTGTCACAAATGAAGCACACAGAACTAGTAAATATTCTTATCTGTGCTTGACGCCGACAGTTTAAAGAGAAGTTTATTTAAACCAATTTCCTTCGTAGCTAAGAATTGCTAAAATGGCACATAGCAGTACTATATTCTTTGGCGAAATTCTTTCTTCAGTGAAGCAAACAGAGAAAAATGTAAGGGGGCAATTATTTGACTGCCGAAAAAGGTACGGAGGTATTACTAAATTGACAGGTGGTATGTAATAATAACTAGTGCAAATAAATGACAGATTTTGAGTACGATTGTGATGTTAATGCAGAATGACAGAAAAGGGAACGTATTACGGTGATTTTGAAATAATCGTCAGGTTTACTATTCATGATACTTTCTTTATTAAAATACTCTCTGCAACATAAATTTTGTGAAACGAACGTTAAGTACAATTGTTTGGCAGAGATTTCGAAAAGTTTTGATGTCTTACCCTACATAATCTTCTCACAAATAGTCCACTATAACATCATCATCACACTCCACAAAGTAACCATCGTAGATTCACCTTCTTCGGATTGCACTGCCTGTTCCTGATGCTTGTCTCGTAATTTACTTAGTTTTATTATTGCCAGATATTCTCGACATATTCCTGTCTTACTTGTCATCACAGTACCCCTTGAACTTCGGATTCATTCTACTGCCTGAATAACTGTTTAGATTAGTTGACTTATTTATTTATTTACTTATAGAATCAGTTGTCTTCTCTTAGTATTCAAAAATTAAAAATTTTCTTTTCACACTGTAATCAGTCAACCTTCTGCTTCTTAGTGTGATAGCTATTGATTTTGAAACCTTACTGCCCTGTAATAGATGCGCTCATTCCGACTGCAAAATATACTAAGGTGGATCTCAATAAATGAACTTGTTCAAGACATGACTATACTCACAAGTGCTGGTGATACACCAAAAATATTAGCACCACAAACAGAAGTGTCTTTTTCTGAGTGAAGCGAAACGGTAATACATAGTACTTGCAACAAAATGGTATATTAAATAACAAAAAAGTAACAAGTTTTACGAGACGAACTTTATTTATGAGCTCTTTTTGAGATGAAAACCACAAATGAGCTCACTTGATGAACGAAGGTTCATCTGCACCTGGTGTCACCAACGACGTAGTGAGAAAGATTAAATGCGATAGCAATACTCAGTAATGTATCTGAAGAAGGACTCCGACGCAACATTGAATGATATAAAGGAATGGTCTAACACTACTTTAACTCTCACTCGCAGGCCGTGACCATTAAATTAGAAGGATAGACGACGGAGAAAGCGTTTATTTGAATGACAGTAGTAGCGTGTGTGTTAGTACTGCCTGTAGTGTTGGTTACTATGCCAAGCCTATACACCCTATTCTAGCTTCTGACCAGGTTAATTTATTCATTTTTCTTAAGCCATGTTCCGACCTTGGTAATTATTCACTTATCAACGCTGACTGTCCTTATATGAGCGTGGGTGTACTTCTTGTCCTACTCATCTGACGTCTGCAGCTTATTTTTGTATGACTATAAATATCGCTTAGCACTTGATTAAATAGATTTGGCTCACTCGCATTCTCCATCGCTCGCCACTTCGGTGCGCTCTCTTCTCTTCGTTCCTTTAACTGTAATACAAACCCACAAATGACTACCACAGTAGCTAAACTCAGTGCAATCGATTGACTAGACTATCATCGCTTGGACATCTTCAAGCACTGAGAACCATATTAAATATTTGAGAAGTTAGTACAAAGAAATAAATAGGTATGTACAAGCTCATCTTAAAGATATTGGATATTGGATTAACCGAAGGTCAACTTTCATTTCGTTGTGGATACATAATTTGAGGTCGTCCTAACATTTTGAAAGATCTGGACATGCTAGGATTTGGTGAACAGACAGAAAATTATACTCACATTCGTGACAACTTGAAAGCTGAAACTCCACTATTGAATAATGCAAAGCGCAAACTAGGATTAAGAGATTTGAACATTCAGCAGCATGTTCATCTGCAGTCAGAAATAATGCGACCCTCTAAAACTCTAGTTCCCGAAAACGTATATAAGGAAGCATGTGAGAAATTCTGTGCATATGAAGACAAAGGTTGTGCTCATACAGAACAGCTTTTATTTCAGATGACTACGGTGATTTATGCACTCGCCTTGATAATATAAACTCACTTGTGGATGGTGTGATTTCTCTTTCCTGCATGAGTCATTCTTCAGATTTCATTGGATTTTCAATGAATGGTGAGGTCTGTTGTTTTTTACTAGTACTGGTAGACGATGGTGATGAATTTGATCCATCAGATTTCGAAATACCGGATTCTGAATTCAACACAATGTTCTGTTGTCTTGGCTAGAAAGTTATTATGTCGATTTAATTCGTTCTCAGAAATGCTTTAGATACAAGTATCTCACTATTGAGTGTCAACTCCAGTTTGTTCCCATTCAGCCTATTTTTTGTACCATTTACGTTTATGTACCATTTTAACCTGTCAGGTTGCAGCGGTAGATATTGTAAGCTGGAACGTCAATTAAATTCTCTTTAATGTGCTGTATAATCTTCTTGGCTTTATGAATATCGGGTGGTAAGTGAGGCACTTAAGTATTCTACACACAAGTCAATATTGCACTATGAAACCGCTTCACTTTTGTTGATTAAAAGATTCGTCAATCTTGATTTTAGTCCTTTTGATATTTCGTTCTATAGAAGGATCCGTGCGTGTATTTGCGTTATCTGCAACCAGTGTTTTACGTTATTTGAAGTTTGGCTGTTGGATAGTTTGTAAGATTGTTCTCTGTTTAACCCAAGGTCACATTCAAGTTATATTCCGAATAGGAGTCTGATGTCAACTGCTCTCAACAGAAGCCGTATCTGGAATGGAAAACAAACTCAGTGTTGGTAAAAAATCTCTTACACAACACAGGCGTCAATATAGTGGCTCGTGAAACTATGCGAATGCCAGTTTAAGGGGTTTCTAATTCTTCCTTGTGTTACATTGCTGATTTAGTTATCTCTTACGAAGCACCTTAATGGTACTTTTGAGAGACATGACTAGGTCCCTATCTTTTACTATAAGGATTCAACAAATGACTTTTGCTTACAAGCAGCAGTAAACGTGATGTACCCAGAACTGATCATTTCAGTTCACATTATTACTGTACGATTATGGTCTCGTTTGGAGTTTACGGTTATTTGCGTCCTTTCTATCGTCGTGAGTTATAATTTAAATGATGTCAAACTTCTCAGCATCCGCTCTAGATTTACTTAGTTTTAGATAATCTTTGTAGCATGATTAGTGGAGAAAGTAAGCAGACGTCTAAACATTTCCTACAAAAGTTACTTCATCCCACTTCTTTTATGTAGTGTACTAGTATACTTGCTGTAGCTAAGTTGCCTGACGTTGTTCATGTCTCTGTCTGTTGTGATTAATTGATATATTGTGGAATCTTGATATTCTTATTTTAAAACTGATTTCTGGTAGATGTTCCTTTACATAAAAGTTAATAAAAGATAAGGCCATTTTGATAGGTAAATATCTTACAAATAATCATTTGAATCTTGACTCATACAAAATTCCAAAGGTGTTTATATTTTAATGCTCTCATCGATTATCTACTTTGCGATTGTGAAAAACAGTGCATGTTTTAAGCTTGCGTGGTTGCTTAGGAAGAACGGTTTAGTTCTGACATTTAATTCTGATTGGAAACAAAATTCAGTCGTGATGTTTACGGATTGCTTTTCTCTTTAAAGAACGATGCTAAGACTTACAAATAGCGTGGATTTCCTGGTATCTTTTCGCATTATCCTGGCATACTTGTTATATTTACTGGTTTTTCCGTCCACTCTTAACTACAAAAACCTATCGGAGTCAAGTGCAAAATCATGTAAGGTTTATCACGAAAATTCTGTACACATAAACCACGAAATCATGAACTAAAAAACATTTGCACGAACAAAGTTCTCGGAAGATGCTTTCACTTCACTTCGATAGCCCTGACGTTAGGTTTGTTAATTTAGTATTTTGGCGATAGAAAAACTCAAGATCTCGAAATATTGACGGAAGTCAAGGTGTGCATTTTGTAATTGAGATTATAGCGTCACATCATAACCTATTAGCATTCAACCCTCGTAATATGAAGTGATGAGGAAGGTTCAGCACGTTAGCTTAATTTATTGACATATATTTTGAGTACATATTTAACCAAACTTCACAACTGGTGAAAACGTCTTTCAGGAATTGTTGCATGCAGCAACAGACGTTCTTCGAAATTTCCCATCAATTTTCAGATTTGTTGCGTAATGACCTAATTGTATTTTACCGTGATGTCATATTTTATATACTAGGTTACGCAGTTTTAGCCACCAATAGTATTTACTCATCGCCTGTTTGTTTTTGTGGTTGGTGGTATAGTATTGAAGTAGAAAACAACCAGTTGTTGAGGTTGAAGACAGAAGACCAACAACTCGCTTCAGCGCTTACTATGCGGAAAATTGAGGAAGCTCCTCAAGGATGGCTACCCTAACAGCTTCACCATAAAGTATCTAATGAATCACCACCATTAAAGAACCAACTCCGGAAACTAAAAGATGCCGTTCAACCATGTATGAGAAATGTTTCGAAAACCAGTACAAGGATTCTGAGGCAACATCGTTTACAGAGCAGTACGATCGCTTCATTCTATTCTACACAGATAAAAGACAATAACGAAAAACCCACCATCTGCAAAATAAATTGCATCAACTTCAAAAAATATTCGATTTGACAAGCGGTCGTCCCCTTCGCCTATGCACAAATGAACATAGGTCAGCGGTGGCCCGGCATAATTTCCCATCACTTATATTAGTGCATCCAGACAACTATGGAGATTAATTCAATCAAAGAAACATTAAAACTAGGATCGAGAAAACTTCGAAAATGCCAGCCAATTTCTCAGGAAATAGCATTTAGACAGATTAGCTATCAACAGAAATCGGTATAGACCCGATCTGTGAATCTTTATGTATGTGATCAAGGCCAAGAGTCAACTGTTAGAAATAATTACCATACATACAAGGACACATGACGGGGAAAATATCTACTAATACACCCAATAACAAACAAGGCCATCGGAGAAAACCGATGTAGCACTTGTTGAGCAACCGAAAAGTCCACTTATATACACAATAGGCTCTGGAGGTGTTCAAAGTGACAACGGAAATTCTCTAATGCCATCAAAGAACATCAAAATCGTCGGCCTGAGCTGCTGATCTTCATAAACTGCAGTGAATTAAATACGTTAGCTCTTTCTAGACGTCATGTTATTTGATGTAATTTTAATGAAAGTTAAATTATAGTGGAGGATTGATCACAAGGGATGCACTAAGGCATGGATGGAACCCATTTATTTTGTGAGTCTTTCTGAGCTGCAGGACTCGTTGATAAGATCTAAGAACCGTAATTACTAATTAAAGACTAGATGACGTATTCTTCACCTGGTCTTAGGTAGTTTGTTGCCTATTATTCCATCTTTTTTGTGTGTAATTCTGTACTATGGTCGATGTGGACAGTGTTTTGATATAGCAACCAAACAGACTAGCACATTGTTGAATGCCGCCTCAACTTGCTCCTGTATATGTAAAAGGTTCATACCGAGAGCTCTGCGCAAATAGACCAAGCCTGAAAGGATGTTAGTCACCAGGATTCGAGTTTGGATTAATTTCTTGTGTTCCAGGTGAAACGTATGTCAGACCAGACCGTCGTGAAGTACCAAATATAAGTCATTGGACAAGACGTACTTACCTGCTTGACTTGATTGGCTGGCATGCTCCTTGTCACCATGTATATGAATATTTAATCATCCAGAGGGACATTTACAGAATGAAGAGGTTTTTTCATATCTCTACTGGTTGTCCTAGTAACATCATAAAGTACCAAGTACTCAAAGATGTGTTAACTTAGTATGATTACATGAATAATGTCTTAGCATGTGTTACATGTATGCTTATTAGTGTGAAAAATCAGAAAAGATGTTTTACAGGAAACAAGGCACTGAACTAGCGGGTAATATGAACGTAACTCGAAACAAGATTCCTGTATAAACCGTAACAGTAATTGGTGGGACGTCTTTATCTAGTCTTCATCTGATTTAATTATGTGACACAATATTTACTAGTCATAACTCAAATGAAGAAATTTACACTTCCGGTTAAACTTCTTTTCAGACATTTACATCTCACTTACGTTTAGAAATGGTTCATGTAAATGCATCTATTTAAATAAACTTGGATACAGTGAAATGAACTAATATAGAGCTGCCGTGTTACGGTACGTTTATCTATGAATTTAGTATTCACCTTCCTAATGGAAATTCATTTTATTCATAGCATTGACTAAACTAATTTTAAGTCCAAGATTGTAACTAAGATGCTTTATCGTAGTATATTTTCAATTAAGAAAGTAACAATCAACTGGAAATGAGTTGTGTACATTTTCACTATATTCATTGTAATCAGTCTCAGCCATAATACGGGCGCTTCTGTATGCTTCCTAAAAAGAAAAAAAAACAATTTATTTACTGACTTATTGAAGTCCAAATAATTATAAAGAAAGATAATCTCAAATTATGATTTTCATTGTATTAGTTTTAAAGAAACGTTGAAGACTAATATACTAGGGTATTGCATAACTATTACGAATAACTATAAAAAGGCACATCAATGGATAACCCGAATAGCCAACTTGAAAATTCGATTGCGAAGTTGTTGTTAAGTTACGCTGACACGAGTATAGTTTTCTATCCTTTCAAACTTTTCAATTTTTTCTTTATTTCTGCTATAACTTGCAAAGAGAGTGTGACAACAAGATTCATACTTATCGGTACATACATAAAAATAACATATATGTATATTCTCTATACTGTTTTACTAAAATGGAGTTTACAGCTTACTAAAGCAATCGGTTTTTTTCTCTATCAATCTAACTTAGTTTATTTTACCTAGTCATCCGTATTTTGAATCTCGTTTTACAAATTACGAAACCATAATTTGCATAAAGTGAAACCGATTTGGGATGTGTGATATAGTCTACAAAAATCGTGTTACTTTCAATGATTTTGACGGCGTGAATTTACCGTACGTTAAAAACAGCATAGTGCATTCATTGATTATAATGACGATGAGGATTATAAAAATAATTGGAACGTTACTGAATTAATCTCTCTGATAGTTTCGCGCTTTAAGGACAGAATTTTAATACCTAACAGAACATTGAATTTGTTTACAATAAATCATAGTTAAGGATGTCAGTATCTCAGATGCAGGATAACAACTTGTGCACTTTGCCTTCTCGAAAATTAAGCACCTTAAGGATCTAACCTTCCTCACTGTACAGACAAATCTTCAGAAGTATGTAATTTTCTACCTTTCATTATTTTATAACTACAGTAAGTATATTTAAATTTGCATGAACCTTAAACGCAGTACAAACACGCATATCTGTACCTGTAGTTACATACTATTGTTAAATTTTCAACGAATTACTTTGTAACAATCAGATGGCATTTTTCAAACTGATATAATTAAAGTAATGTAGACAGCCTTCGTTGGTGAGCGCATTTATGTTTAAACAAATAGGTCACTAGAACATATTATTTGAATTTTTATTTGCAATTCAAATTCAGCTGTATGATCCGATAAAATAAATTCCCTTAACATTTTAAAAAGCAACCAACGAATTAATTACTTGGATTATTACTTTTTGAACGAATGCATTTTCTCAACCAAATGTTAATTAAATCTTCAATGTACGGATCATTTGTACGATAATCGCTCGTGTCTCTAAAAGCATTTCTTGCAACTTCCGATTCCATTTGACATATAGCTGTGACTGAAATAACAGAAAATAAACACAAAAGTGGTTGTGTATGTTGCGCAAATTCCGAAGTACTTCATGACATTTGAAAGATGACAGAAGCTGTATAGAGGTGATTTCCGGAACAATCAATATAATATGTGTTTAAGAAAAAAAAAGCCATTATAAGCAGTGAAAATATGCTATATTTTGGGTGAGTTCCAAATTGTCATATTTATTTATATATAATGCCAACTTTCTCAACAACTAATGATTTATTTAGTTGTTATGATTATAAAGTGTAATTACAGATTGTTGAATTAACGCATTATTATTGCGTAGCTGCGATTCTTTTCTAGTGCAGAATATCTATGTCATCTACTTAATGAAACTACCAGGGAAGTCTTACTCACTGCCTTCTCTCAATGAGGGTGCTTTTTACGGAATTAAGTAGGCGAAAAGCAAATATTCGGCGCTTTAATCGGGTTGGTGGACACGGAGGGTCCACCTCGGAGAGTTGAAAAACCCTGATTCCAAACCAATGGTGCACATGAGCCTCAGGATCCTGAGTGGACAAAAGACATATGAACCTATTGTCGATCACCGGCTACCATAAGGCTGCATCTCCTGACGCTGCTCCACTGACTTGTGGACTAGACCTTTAGGTCAAGACCACCGGGTGTGACCTCCTAAGAAAACCGCCGGCTTCGACTTAGGAACCCGGGTAGTAGTATCACAGCCCTAGCACAACCCAAATGATGATTACTACCGGAAAAATTAGTATTGCTTCAACTCTTATTCAGACAAACCTTACAATCATTTGATAACATTCGCTCTTACTTCTTTTATACTGATGTATTCCCCTATGTTCTCATTTTGCGTTGTTTGTTTTTCAATTAAAACAGCAGCTTGATTATGGTGGAACCCCTGTCCCGTGTAAATGACATCGAATCACTGACTGGTCGAAAGTTGAATGCTACCACCGACTAAGAATACTGAAACCACATATAGCATTCAAATTGGCCTCCCTCAACGTTCTCACAATAATGCAGATCGGACAACAGATATAATCGGCTATCTTTAAAAAGTCCTAATATCGATGCCTGTTGTCTATTCGAGACCATTATTCAAGGCTCTAGTGAAGTACTACAAATTCTCTCTCCATCTTTTGCTTTGGAAAACTCGTTTCGCTTGCATTTATCCGGGGACCCTGTGGCATATTCGTCCGGTTTTGTTGGCGTTGATGCCGCACTAAACGCCAGAGCTAAGGCAGCACTGATAGATTGGACCCCCATTAAAAGTCGGTTATATGCCGTGAGATTAGAAAGTTCATCAAAGCACGGAGAAATCGGTGTGAGAAACAATGTCTTTTCCTCATCTCCGCATACGTTTCGAAAGATCGCAGCCTAGATGCGATTAATGATGAGTTTTGCCATCAATTAACTGTCCTTCTACAGAAGATTCGTCTGACATGTATTGTGGTACTAGCTGGAGAGTTGGAACTGACGACGTTGTTTTTTAAAGGTCTGGCAATTGGAATTTTCCAACATCGTGAAATGAGTTGATAGTTTTTCCTATCTTTAAAAAGGGTTCACGCCGTTTCTTCAAGAACTGTCGGGGGATAAGTCTACTTCTGATTGCATTTAAACTATTGGCTCCCGTCATACTTCGTAGATCGTTCAAAACCCGAGAGAGATCGGCTCGCGAGGAGCAGTCTGGTTTTGTGTTAGTCGAGAATGTATTGATCATATCTTCACACTCTGCCAACTGTTTGAACACCGTCACACTTATCACAGGCCAACAATCGTAGTGTTTCTTGACATCAGGGCTGCCTTCGATTTGTTGGATAGGACTGTTCTCTGGGATTGTCTATTGAAGAAGGGTGTGCCTGAGAAGTTTATTAACATCCTAAAAGCCCTATATACAAACACCTCAGGCAGAGTGAGGGCATAGAAGCACCTTTCTCCATTATTCCATTCGAGCAGTGGGGTTAGGCAGCGTTGTCCAGTCTCACCACTCCTCTTCAACTTTGCCATCGATGACATTCTCGAAACAGCTCTGATGGATGTAAGTAATGGCGGTGTGGATCTGTTGCCTGGAGAGACTCCTCATCCTTGAGTATGCAGATGATATTGTCTTACTGTGCGATAATGCCCAAGGCATGCAATCCGCACTTAATCAGTTGGCAATCAATGTCCGTAGGTATGGTATGTGCTTTGCACCTTCGAAGTGCAAAGTACTCCTACAAGACTGGCAGGACCCTGATCGTGTACTCACCCTGGATGATGAGCAGATAGAAGTAGTTGAGAAGTTCGTTTGTCTAGGTAGCTGCATAAGTGCTGGTGGTGGCGTCAGTGATGAGATCAATGCACGTATAGTGAAAGCCAGGGCGGCTTATGCCAATCTTGGGCCATCTTTGGCGACTTCGTGATGTCAGTCTGGCTGTAAAACGTCGGATCTACAACGCGTCGGTGATAGCAATTTCACTCTATGCTTGTGTAACCTGACCTCTTCGAGTTGAGGATGATAGATGACTCTGATTTGATCATCGTTGTCTCCGAAGGATTGCTGACATCCAGTGGCAACACCATGTCAGTAATGCGGAGGTCCAACATCATGTGTTCTGGCACAGCGACGATAATTCAATTAGTGTCATCATCTTGAAACACCGACATCGGTGGCTTGGACACGTTCTACAGATGTCATTCCGATGTTGGTACTAGTTGGTAAAAGTGGAGAAGTGGTCAGTGTATTACATGGTGCCGCAGTATGAAAGAAAGCTGTTCAGGCTGGCTTCTTTTGGACCTTCACGGCTCCTCGGCTGGTGTTCTTGAAGTGGTGCAACGTAGTGGTTAGAGACATTATCAGACATGGCTCAGAACAAAAGCCAGTGGCGATCGTACTGTAACCTTCTTTTACTTTCTTCATAAAATGTGGTTGTATCCTCCTTAACTGAAAGAATTCTTCTGGTTGTACCTTTCCGCTTCCCTCATTATTATTATTATTATTATTATTATTATTATTATTATTACTGTTATTATTATTATCCCACTATCATACACTGATTTCTGTTCGTTTTTATTCTATTTTTCTTATATGCACTTTACTTTCTCTATCCGTTCACGTTCTCATTGTTATTGTGTAGGGCATACGTATTACGTGCCCCTTTGCGCTAATGTTTATGTGTTCAAATAAATAAATAATAAGTTAATTAAACATTTGTATCTTGTTGTTTGTAATTTTAATTGATATAGTTCTAATGAATTAATGAATATTTAATTGTTTAAAGAATTCCACAATTGTATTAAAGAACAGGGAATTGCTTTTATAGTCAATTCAGCACAACATATACATTTATTCACCTAATATATTACTATATAGAACAACTTTAATTTATTAGACATAACACAGTCCATAGTCTTTGAATAATAGTAATTCCAGTTTAATTATCTAAACTGTTTAGTTATTACAATAAGATTGATATTTAAATAAAAATCGAGTTATTTTTTTAGTGAAACTAAAATAAATAGAGCATAAGCCTAGGAGTCATTTACTTTGTCCATTTAATATTATTATAGTCAATCTAATAAATAGATAACTAAAAGGATTTATAACTGTAAACTATTAGTCAGATGATATGTCATATTATAAAGAATCTCAATACACACGAACAACTAAAACCACAAATTCTATAATTTGATCTTATAATAACTTCTTCAAATTGACAGAACCTAACAAATTTCCAATTAAAGAATTTCATAATAAGTTTAATTAAATGCAAATGTTGTAGATTATTAAATAAGAGTTTGGTTACATGATTTCTAGTTAGTAAGTCGCATAGTCAATACTTTTCACATCTACTTCAGTTAAGTCAACCACTTAATTTCTATAGAATTTATATCATTGAGAATATAAACAAAGCGACTCTTAACAAGAAAAAAGAATTAATTACAAATGTAAGTGTTAAGATAGCGGAAATAGCATATAAACATGAGCTTATTCCTTAATTAATATGAAGTTGAGTTATTTGAATTACAAGCTTTTTGTAAGCAATGATGGATAGTGGCTAGTAGTGGAATATCCACATACATATTAAGTTTGTGGTTGCTTTTATCAGTCAATCTCTTGTATGTCATCTTTACGAAAGTCATTATAATGTTAGTAATAGATGTACAGCTAAACTAGTGAAAACAATTTATCAGGACTCAGTAGCTGAGTGGATAACGCGATGGCGTTTGAAGCGAATGGTATTGGGTTCGAGTCCCAGAGTGAACATCAACTCTGAGATGCAGGTACATCCAGCTGACGAGTCCCGAATAGGGCGAAACGCGTGTCCTGGATCCCACTGCTAGCCACTGTCCATCATTGCTTACAAAAAGCTTATGAATTAAGGCAATATCGAGGCATACGCACAGTATGCTGATATGTCAATAACAGACTGATCAATTGCAGTCTTAAACCTCAATAGGAAGATACACGCCAAACAATATCAAGTGTATTTGAATTACAGTTTGTGGATTTCTACTTCCTGTAAAACATTCTATCCAACAACATTAAATCAGTAGTTCACAGGGTGACACTCTAATTTATGGCGACGCTAGACTGACCTTGAGAGTGTACACCTAATAACTAGGAACAAGTGAGAGTTATAAACCTGTGTTAGGAATTCGAATTATGATTTACAGTTGACAGTTAAGGTTAGGAATTATATTTGGGGTTTTCACGAACTGACATAAACTATAATGCCAAAACTCTATTTAGCCAAATTATTGAGTGAATTTCGTGCAAAAATCCGAGACCTGTTATCTTATACCCGATCGGTTCGTCCATTAAATATAGTCTTGATGTTCCGTTTTTAAAGTTGGTTTATTATAAACTATCTTCCAATAATTCACCAATAATTATCAACAGTAATCGTATTTTACATATTTCTTTAAATGAATGTCTTTGTTCATTGGTTAAATTTGTGAACTTCAGCTAATCATATTAAAAACCAGATTGTCCACATGTTTTACTTTGCTGTAGAAGTAAATATTTTTTTTAATGCTGAGATAATCTATAGAAATTCATGTGCATTTGAGTTTGTTCTCATTTAGCTCAGTTAAACATTTTTGTTAACTTACTTAGCGGACAAAGTCATTCGTACTAGAACAACTTATTGTACCTTTATTATTCTTGTGCTTGTATGAAATATGTATGCTTGAACATTACTTACCGCCTACGCATATATTCATTCTGCTAGCTTTATTATTAACTGCTTAATTGATTCGATGATCCATTTATTTCCCTATATATATACATGTACATTTAACACTACACTCTCGGTTCGCTGACTCATTCATTTGCCTATGTGCTTTGTGGTCTGAGTTATCTGCTAATAAAACTGTAGTCGCTGCTTCTCTTTGCCTTCTGATTTCAAACACCGTTGAGGATTATATAATGAAGATTAGGAGGGTGATTGATCAACGAAGCACAGCCGCTAAAAATTACATAAAGTGTGGTCTCGTTAATAGCAGGTTGTAATTTTATTCTTTCCAAATTTCCAACAAATATGCCAATAATGACAGGTCCGAACGGACTACCCATCGCTACACAATCTGCTAGACAATACAACTTATTGTTGTACTGAGATTGTACATTCTTAGTTCAGAATCTTAGTAACTGTCTGAACTGAATTTGTGGTATGACTATTAGTTGTGAATAATCATTAATGATGCTAAATATTTCTTCCAAAGTGATATTGGTAAAAAACAAAGGTATGTCATATTTAAAACCCTAAGTCTATCTGCTATACTTTTTTGTTTCATTGCTTCTATAAATTCGAAAGTGTCCTTAACATTGTATATGGCTAATTATTTACGGAGTGATTCCAGTTAGCAGTTTGTGGTATGAATAGACTATCTTTGATATAATTTGTCTCATCCGTACACTAGATTTATGTAATTTGGCCTGCTCATAAATGGTTAGTAGGCGTGATTCGAGTGGTTTAAGCTGACCGTAGCATCATTAGTTATCTTTAATTTTAGGAGTTATCTAATTTATTTTGTTGCTTTCTTTTATGATAATGAGGTTTTGCTTTAGTTTGAATTTTCTTGGATTTTGTAAAATCATCACTTTTTTTGTATATATTAAGATTTCTTCATTAATACCATTCTGAAAACTTTTACCTGAATTTCGTGCTGATAATTTTGCTCAGAAGAACGATGAAAGCTTCACGACAAAACCATTCAGCTCAGAGAACAAAACTTCACCTGAATACTTTGTTTAGTTTAAGTAGCGCTGTGTTTTTCGGATTTTACATTTTCCACAAAACATCATTTGGTACAATTTTAAAATGTTCTGATTAGTAATCATTGTTACTAAGTGAATAACCAGATATAATCATATTATGGTAGTGTAATGTAAAATGTTTTCATTTTTTTGGAATCTTATTACATTCTGTAAACTCAGGTTAATTAAAAGGGAATAAATCATACCATATATTTAATGCTACGAGATAATCTCTAGAACAGCATCTGTTTAGAAACATTCCTTTTTTTTAATTATAACTTTAAATTGATTTTAAATAGGTTTGAAGAATATATCGAAAATTAAGATTCTTTTGATAGTTCACTTGGACAATCATGATAATTTGTACTTTATATGTCTTCCATACAGAAGAATTTCCTACAACAATTTCTCTTATTATCATAGTCACCTCATGCTTAAAAACTACTTATTTGTTATCAAAACAATATCAAGGACATTTATGATATTTCTAGCAGAAATCAAACCAATCTATTTGTTCAAAACTGATTACAACTTTGAATTTATTTTTTATTGTTTGTTTGAATCTTGCCATTGATGTTTATGACTGAAATTGGTCAATCTCTTATTGGCATATGTGGATTCTGTGCGGATTACCTTAAGTCACAAGCATTATAAGCAAAGATGGATGGTGGCTAGCAGTGGGATCCGTGATGCTCGTTTCATCGTACTTGGGACTCGTCAGCTAGGTCTACCTTCATCTCAGGGTTGATGTTCACTCCGGGTCCAAAATAGGACGAAAGGCCCGTCCTGGATTCTACTGTTCATCATCTTCCATATTTACATATACTGCTTGTGACTACAGCTTTGTTTTAATTCGGTTCACTAAATATGAAGCAAGTATGAGTGGTTAATTGCAAAACTGCTCAAATTGTATTTACTTAGTTGTGAATTTAAACCATGCTCTTTCTTTATAAGTTTGAACAGCTGGGTAGTATCCCTAGACCTTACAGGTATAATATGATAAAACTGAGATCACAAATCGCTACGAGGTTAGTGTTTTGTAGTGACACTATGTCTACCAATAAAGTCCCAAGCTTAAATAAAGAACTTAGTAAACTGATTTTCATTTTTTGTTACTTTAAAGACGATTCTTTTGTTAGATTTTATATTATTTGCTAGCTTACATTGATTGAAGGATCATCGAAAAATGTACAGAAAAAGTTCAACTTTTTTAAGTTTTCATCTTTATCCATATTGTTCACAACACTAATGATGATAAAACATTCATTTTAACAAATTATTTTCATAGTTTTTCTTACTTCACATAAACGATCCTGTCACCTACAAACAATTCGATATACTGAAGTATTGTACTTTTAAAGGTATTTCCCCCCCCCAAAAGCCAATGATAAGTAGACAAGTATTGCTAAATAATGTGATTACAACAAATATTCTATTCTCTATAGAATTCATCATTGATCACACTTTACATCCAACCAATAAACATTTTGGGTTGTGGGTGATTCGGTTAAAATTTGAACCAAATGATTATAAAAATTGTCAAACATCTTTGAAATCATTGAAGAACCTTGACATATTCGGTAAAATATATTTCTGTCTATGAATAGGTAAACTTGTAGTTATTTCAACAGCTCATCTGCAATACTATTTTTACTTGTTATTGGTTATTTAGAATTTGAACTTATCTACATTCAATTAAATGAATTTAGTTTGAGTAAATATACAAAGAGAAGAGTAGAATTATTATCATATAATATTATTCATATAAATGTATTCACCTGTAATTTCGTACATGTACATTTATATCTTATATTAGAATGTCTATCAGAGAGGTTTGGTTGTAAAGTTTGTTTTCTTCTTTTTATAAGGCGGTTATTATAAATGATAATTACAATATCTGTAAAATGGTCTAAATAATTAATGAGACAAAGGACCTAAATCTTTTCTACTTCTGTTTCTTCTTCGCATATATATATATATATATATATATATATATATATATATATATATATATATATATATATATATATATTACGTTATTTACGCATAAACATCTATTCATTATTCCCAATACAATTATGTTTATCAACAAATTTATTGTCATAATCCCCCTGAAACAAAGATACACATTAATTGAAAAAAAAACACACAACTGTATACGTTAACTTCACTACCGTTCTCATAATAATAAACAATAATTTTGTTTCTCTGTACCTTTTCTTATCCCCGTCAACTTAAGAAGGAAAGAGACATGAATTCATAAAACCATTTTCTTGTTTAACATGCTAACTTCTTGAATTATTCTCCTCTTTTTTTCTCCTCTTTGCGTTAATAATTCAGGTAAAAATAGTTTTACCTAAGTTTTGATTTATACGACAAGTGAATTAGAAAATACATTACATTTTCTGTACATATTTATATTCCCAAAACATATTTTGATAATTATATATCATTATAGCTTTTACTAATAATTATAAATTAAGCTTAGTTATGGGATTACATATTTTACGATTCAAAATGTGACATTAGTATTCAAATGAAGAGTAAATGATTAACCCTTTTCAAAATGGGTTATTCGTGATAATTATTACTTGATACTATAATTCACTTTTGAAAATTGATTCAAGATCGTAACTGTGACTATGTTGTCCAGTAGGTAAATGATAGTATAGTACATGATGTTTTCTAATACTATTCAACATGTGATTCAGTGTGACTGTCTTCTACCAAAGTTGAGTCAACATGAATCATATTTCTAAAGCCTTGGACATGGTTAGCCACCAACTTCTTATAGGTAAACTCGCATATTATGGGGTTCAAAATCCTTTGCTAGATTGGTTTGATTCCTTTCTCAGCAATTAACATCAACTAGTTAAAATTAACTCTTCATTGTCTAACGCTGTCCCTGTTACATGAACTGAAAAATTTGCGAAATTGCATCAGCATGGAGCTTAACAAGATAGCACAATGATGCTTAAAATGGCAACTGGAGCTTAATACGGCTAAACGTAGATGGATATGCTTCGGCGATACATCACTCAACTTAGATCTTACCATAAATGGCGAAGTGTTATCTAGGTCACATACAGTAGTAGACTTAGGACTTATGTACTCCCAAAACTTGTCGTTTACAGAACAGATATTGAAACAGACCTCTATGTCTCAACGTCTAGTAGGTTACATAGCTCGAAACCTTTATAACAATGAGTCACGTATTCTAATGGACAAAGTATGTGTTCGACCACTTCTAGAATATTGCACGTTTATTCCTAGCACTGCGCGCACAAAAGATAAATTAAGAATGGAATCAGTACAGAGACGATTTACACTTCGTATTCTTGGAGCTGATTGTACCTTAACTTATAATTCCAGATGTAATAAGCATGCTAGACCATTTATGGAAGAGGAGATCCAAACTAAATCTTATCTTTTTCTTCAAACTACTTCATAAACTATCCTTTACATCCAATCACGTGATTCAATATGCAGAAGCTTCTCATTATGACCTCCATAATTCCTTTTCACTAGTGAAACAAAGTTATTCTAAATCATCTCTTTATATGAATTACTTTACCTGTAAATTTTCTAGACTCTGGAATAACCTACCACAATCTATCCGTACGATAAAATCACTCCCATTATTTGTTCGCTGCATCGATGCATACTGCTCCTCTGAAAATGCATTGAATGTTCTAGCACCTGTAAGTGTATCTCATTCCACAAGTGATATTATAGGAACTTCAAATGTTTAGCCATTTTTATTAGTGCATTCCCTAAGTAAAACCACCTACTTGCTGTCACTTTATGTTAATAACGTCCCTAGCAAGTTCAACTAATTTAAATAACATCAACTGTATATCACTGTGTCACATGACACATGCATTTTGGTAGACCTGATTGACATATTTAGGTAATTATTGTTTTGTTATTCCGTACTCTCTGCTTTTGTTTTACTTTCTGTAGTTATAGATAATTATCATTAATTCGATCTGGCACAGGAAATGACCTTAATTACTCCGTTCATAAATCAACAGGCTGTCCATTTAAGAAAAATTAAAAGTTCCCGGCTGATGCATAAGATCGCTGTAATACATGTATTACCTAAACAATTACTGAACTAGTATACTTAAAACTTTCTTCCAGCACATGTTTGTTCTCTACATCTAATATTACTATTTATATCAAATTGATCATGCCTGTAAACTGTCGTGAATTCTGTTATTATTACTTTCAGAATATATAAAATTATTATTATTATTATATTTAAACTTTGAATGATTCTAGAATTTTTTGTTGTTTAATAGTTCTAGTTATTATTTTGAAGGCTTTATACTTTTTATACAACTAATGAAGATTTAAGTACCATAGTAGTGAATTATAACAAAGCATAATGTTTATACGAAATGTGATACAACTAAGTTGGCTTACTAGTTTTAAAGTTACATATTTTATTATAAAACAGAGAAATTATTTGATTATTAAAAATAATGTAAGCTCATAACGTTTTACAAGCATAACTCAATGATTAAAACCTGGTTTCTTAAAACATAACATTAAGATTATACCATTCATTCATGTTAACTACTTATATTGTGAGTTTTTGAGCATCATGTATTTGACTTGTATTCATTAGTAAAATGAAAATGTCTCAATATTCAAACTTGTACTTTGTGACAAGTACATTATTTTCAATTCATGAATGAGATCGTGATTAACCATGAATAAATAGTTTCATATTAGAGCAAGAACACTTATTTAGTGTTAACTAGTTTTCATTAATACTCAATAATGATGTTAGTTTATGAGAAAATGTATTTTATTTAAAATTAAATTCATCTTTAGAAACTTCTTATTATGAATTACTTTCAAGAAATTGAGAAATCCAATTTAACATACATATAGACATATAGATCATATATAAATGAAAGTGACTATATAGTTTTAACTGATATTATGCATTGAGTAATATATGTTTACAACTTCAATCATACATCTTCATTAAATACATTCAAGGAATATAATCTTGAAAATAATGGAAAATAAACATTTTGGGTAAGTTTTATCCTTATATTTACTACTTTTATTATTAATTGATAACGAATAACAATCATTGACAAGTACAAAGAATTTCTTGGCTACTTTAAAAAAGTTTATGCAATTGAACAAATTAATTGAAGTAAGCAATGATGGATAGTGGCTAGCAGTGGAATCCAGGACGCGTATTTTGTCCTATTTGGGACTCGTCTGCTGGATGTACTTGCATCTCAGAGTTGATGTCCACTTTGTGACTCGAACCCAATACCATTCGCTTCAAACGCCAATGCCATCGGAACATCCAGCTGACGAGTGCCAAATAGGACGAAACGCGCGTCCTGGATCCCACTGCTAGCCACTGTCCATCATTGCTTACAAAAAGCCTGTGAATTAAGGCAATATCGAGGCAAATGCACAGTTTGCACATTTGGCAATAACAGACTGATCAATTGCAGTCTTAAACCTCAATAGGAAGATACACGCCAAACAATACCAAGTGAATTGAAATTAATTAAAGATTATAGATAAATTCTTTGTCTGAATGATTTTTTTGTTTAATAGTTACCTTTGTAACCAATACAGTGTATTTCAATACTCATTATTATTATATGTTGATATAACCATAAGGAATTAAACAACAACACTGTACTTTAGTAGAATTCCTAATGTAAATGATTCTCTTAACAAACTGCCAATTTAAATAGATTTTGGAGCTCTGATTAAATATTTTGTTAAAGATAATGTGTGTGTGTATAAATATATCGAATTGCCTGTGACAGCTATTAATATCGTTTCATAAAGATCTGTTTGAACTATTTACAGAATAATACAAAACGTTTCTTGTTCATATTTTAAGATCTGTAATGTATTATTCAGTGTTATGTTTAAGATAACAACAAAGTAGTAGTTGTAATAATACCTTTATATTACCATTGCTATTTTCCATTTTAATTTTTAATAATTATTCATTGAAATACTCTATTTCCATCTATTTCAACTACCTAATTAATAGTTAATTATGTTGATAGTTTTGTTAGTAAAAAAGAGAAGAGAACGTGAACGAAAAAATAAATCGTTTAAAGATCCCCATCATATTAAAAGACTAATATTTGAACTAAGAATATTCTTTTCGATAAGTTCTCTTCAGGTTCTACAATTCATATATCCAAATTATTAATCCGAAAAATGGCCAGGTTGAGGGCAAAGTACATCGTTTAAAGCATGTGAATTTAGGATTGTGATAAACAAAATACAAATAAATTGTTAATGTAGATCTGACTCATAGAATGTTAACTTGAATCTGCGTATGTGTTAAGTGAAATTTAAGATCCATGATCAGAATATATATGGGTCAGATAGGGTGATGTACTTTGCCCTTAACCTGACCATTTTTCGGATTAATAATTTGTATGTATAATTATTGGACCTGAAGGGAATTTATCGAAACGTATATTCTTCGTTCAAATATTAGCCTTATAAAAAAGTAAATGTTTTTTGTGTATGTAATAGATAGTAATTTTCGAATTTCCAGATCAATTAGATCAAAATTTCATTAAACAGAGTTATGGAGAGTGTTTTATTTCATTAAAATCGCTAACTGACTAAAGTTAGACAACTGCTGGAAACCTAGATGCACTGAAAGACCGTTTCTTCTTAGTATGCGGCTCATCAACAGTATTTTTTGTTTGATATATTTTATGAATGAAGTCAACGTATATGCGAGGTCGTTATTCATATGGTAACCTAAAACATTTGGGTAAATATGATCTAAACTAACTGAAATAACATATTTACAAATTATAAAGGTAAGTTTCATTTTCTTTAGTTTTAAATGTGATAGTGATTGATGTGAAATAATACACTACTGATTGAGATACTACTATAACCATTTAATATCTTCATTTGAAATAATCATTTATAGAAACTATGTAAGTGTAATCATTCATCAGTTTTGTTTAAAAATAATATCAACCTTTAAAGAAATTCAGGGAAAGTTCCATCTTATATAGTCAATATTTTGATAAGGTTTGAGGTATTTTATATCAAAACGTTAACCACTAAATTAGAATATAAATATCAAAGAAAAATACTGAAATGAATAATTTAAACAAAACAACATACAATCATTCTAATGTATTCAATTCTCATGAACTGCCGACAACTTGTAGCATTAGAAAATCAACATTTTCTACATAATCATAAGAATAAAGCGGTTGAAAAGTTAGTGATAGTACGTAACAACATGTTGTAACAAAGATCGGAATAGATTTAAGCTACTGAATAAAATTCACTTGGTATTGCTCCCTTGAATTTTCCTATTAATGTTTAAGACTGCAATTGATCAGTCTCTTACTGGCATATGTACTTACTGTGTGTATTGCCTCGATATTGCCTGAATTCATAAGCATTCTAAGCAATGATGGATAGTGGCTAGCGGTGGAATATCCATATACGTATTAAGTTTGTGATTGCTTTTATCAGTCACTCTCTTGTATATCGTCTTTACGAAGGTCTTAATAATGTTAGTAATAGATGTACAACTAAACTAGTGAAAACAACAATATTCAAAACTCACTTATAATGTTTGATAAAGAAAAGGTTGCTAAAGTTATGCTCAAAGTATTTGATTAAGCAAATTTAACAGAAAATAACTTGATGTGAAATGTTCAATATATCGATAAATATCCTGTGACAGCTACTATTATGAAAAATATGTATATTTGTACTTCTATCAACTAAGAATATACATTAGTGAATTTGTATAATAAGTAATCAACGTTTCTATCTTTAAAGCTCTTTTATCAGATATTGTTCAATACTATTGATAAAAGATTCACGAAAACCATTTTCTTCATTATATTTTCTACTGAAATCTTCACATTCACATAATAATACTACCATAATCATAGATAAACAATAAACTTTAATATAACCTCAAAGAAGTGAGGTATATTGAAAAGATACCATCTATGATAAATTTGATAAAGAAGTATTATTTCTAGAAAAAAGTGACAATGAAATATAAAGGTTTTTAGAAATAAAGAAATTATATGGATACAACACTCAAACATATGGTTTCCAGGTAGTAAATATAATATGTGATCAAATAATTTCCTACTATCCAACTATGAATAACTTGGAATTTTGGTCGGAAGCAAACAACAAGTTATTATGATAGTGTAATATGAAGACGAAGATTATTAGAACTATGTGATATATTAGGTCAATACATTTCAAACAATCTGATCATACATATACTTGTTAAGAACATTTGTATATATAATGTGGAAACAATGTGAAACCTCATCACTTTGGATAATAAGCTAATATTACCAGAATAGGTTTAAAGTGAGGAAATACTGTTTTTGAATACACAAAGTGGGTTTGAATTTTAGTATAGCTAAGGCTTCAATAAACCTTAGTATAAGCCCTTTTACACTTTTGTACAAAGTCATAAAATCCGAGTTAAAATCAATTTTATAACCTGGCAATAGAGGATGACGGATATTTATCCCCTACTTTTATTGGATCATTTGATTCTGTTTGTTTCTGCAACCATTTACGTACATATCCACACACCCTAATTTTGAGATCATAATTACTCCTCCCTATGTATGTGTGATCACATACACATTTAAATTGGTAAACACAGTGAGATATGACACAATCGTTTCCGTGTCTTTTAGGTTTTCGATGAACTATGAACCTTGTTCTTTCCTCGATAATAACATTTATTGTGTAATATGTATTATTAATGACTGATTTAAGCCTTTGTTTCAATAAAAGGATATTTGAATCACTTCTAAATGGTAAAGTAATATAGATAGACTTTTCTTTTCCATCAAGGCTATAGTATATAAATATATATGGTCAGATTGTTCAGAATGTATTGCGCAAACATATCGCACAGTTCTAATAATCTTCATCTTATTATTATATTATCGAAATTTATCAAAGGGACTAATTGCTTTAAAAAAGTTATTTATTGGTCTATGAAAGTTATAAGTAACTTAATAATGAAATGAGATAAAAATAAAGAAAAAAAAGGGTTGGTCTATTCAATTGAATTAAATCTTTAGGATTTATATAATCGTAAATTATTCACTTAACAAAGTATCATTTTAAGTTTTTTCTTTTACATTTAGGTCATAAATAAATGAACCATTATGTGATTTATTACCTAAAACAGAAATTACACATCTACATCTACATCTATATATATATGCGTATATGTATATATATATATGTCTATGAACTTGAGATGTTGAAGAAGATTTGTATCTCAAATGGGATAATGTTAATGGAGTATTATTCTCCATTAAAATGTATATGAATGATTTTGTTAACTGACTAATTTCTTACAAGAAGTTTTTCATTGTTTTTTTTTTTTGCATAGTTTAACTATGTAACTTAGAATGGTTTTAAAAACCTGAATGTCATTTTATCTTATCCCTAATTTTTGTCTGTTTTCTTTATAAATTTTAACGATGAAATTTTATCCTTCTTTACCTTTTCTTTTTTAATAAATTAAGAGAAGTAAATTATGTAAGAAAAAAGATCTATGGGAAATTGTCACTAAGGGATATAAATTATAATTTTCAAGTTGACATTGAATAATACATAATAATATTAGACTGTGAAAGGATGAAAATGGAGAGTTATGAAATCAGAATTTTATATTATCCTCATGGTATTTAACGTGTTTCTTTAAGTGAAAGTTTATTTCATGTATAATTTGATCAAGAAAACGGTACAAACAAACAAACATTTTGTCGTCAAGTTATAGTGTTAAGTGTTCATTCAATGTTTATTAACGAGTAATTTGAATAACTAAAATAATTTTGGAGTAAAGAAAATTTCGATAGTTATTAATGACTATCTATATATCAGTTACATATTTGTACGTTAATAGTAAACATTAGGTATAATAACAGTCAACATACACTAATGACTTACTTACTTACTTACTCCTGTTACTCCTCGCGAAGGAGCATAGACCGCTCACCAGCATTCTCCATCCAAACCTGTCCTGGGCAATCCTTTCCAACTCTTTTCAGTTGTTATTCATTCTTTTCATATCTGATTCTATTTCCCGACGTAACGTGTTCTATGGCCTTCCTCTTTTCCTCTTCCCTTCAGGATTCCAAGTTAGGGCTTGCCTCGTGATGCAGTTTGATGATTTGCATAATGCATGTCCTATCCATTTCCATCGTCTTTTCCTAATTTCCTCTTCTGCTGGAAGCTAGTTTGTTCTCTCCCACAAAAGGCTGTTGCTGATGGTATTCAATCAATGGATGTTGAGTATCTTGCGTAGACAACTATTTATAAATACTTGTACCTTCTTGATGATGATTGCAGTAGTTCTCCACGTTTCAGCTCCATACAGTAGAACTGCCTTGACATTCGTATTGAAGATTCTCACTTTGATATTGGTTGAAAGTTGTTTTGAGTTCCATATGTCCTTCAGTTGTAGGAACGTGGCCCTTGCTTTGCCAATCCTCACTTTTACGTCTGTATCTGAACCTCCTTGTTCATCGATGATGCTTCCCAGGTATGTGAAGGATTCTACCTCTTCCAGAGTTTTGTCATCAAGAGTGATTGGATTGCTGTTTTCCGCTTTGAATTTGAGGACCTTGGTTTTCCCTTTGTGTATGCTGAGGCCTACTGATGCAGAGACTGGTGCTACACTGGATGTCTTTATCTACATTTGTTCGTTTGTATGTGATAGGAGGGCTAGGTCATCTGCAAAGTCCAAATCGTCTAATTGGTTTTGAGCTGTACATTGTATACCGTGTTTTCCCTCAGATGTCGAGGTCTTCATAATCCAGTCAATCACCAGAAGAGGAATGGAGAGAGTAGACAGCCTTGAGTAATAATGTTATTGTATTTGGTCACTTTTTCATCTCTTTACAAAACTATCTATCAATAGTTCTGTCACAAATAGCCAATGTATATTGTCATATAATCTTAAATCGACAAGTGTAACATCATCAAATTAAATAACTTCAGTTTGTCAATTCATTAAATCTAAGTTCAGTGCTGTGAAATATGGTAAAATTTATCAGTAAAATCAATTTAATTATCAATTATTAATAAATTTGTGTAAAGATGGAAACTTATTTTACTGAAGTTATATGAGTAGTATTTTCACTTCTCTCTTTCAGTAAAGTATCATGAAGTTCAACTTATGTACAACTTCCGTAGTAAAAGGGTCTCTATTAAATTATTTAAAAGCTCTCAGTAAATAACTGTCATTTATTAATAAATAGTGCTTAAAATTATAATTTATAATCAATGAAAATTAATGAAGATTACACACGAATAAAATTGTTGCCGATAAAATTTATACAAATCAAAATGTGGATTTTTATACAAGATATCATAAACATCGCTGCTATATCATGCTTTGATTCTTCCGTAATGCGTATTCATTAACAAAAACACATTAATATATTAGAATATGGACTGAATTTGTTGAACTCCATAGATTTGCTTAATTACAAGTCTTACATATGAGCAGACTATCAGTATGTGGTTGTGGAAATTATGAATTTTTTGATTGAGATCATTAATGTTAGACCACCATTAAGAACCTGGAAGCACTGGACGGCCATTTCGCTCCATTGTGGGACTCATCAGCAGTGTGCATTCACAATCACGCTCGCGGGATTTAATCCCATGGCCTTCAGTCTTGCGCACGAATGCTTAACCTCTAGATCAGTGAGTCGGTATCCAACAGTGTTAATGTTTCACTTCAACCAATTCACGAAATACAACGACCATCTTCCCTTGTATTATATCTCTGGAAAAGTTCAATTGAATTTTAACCAATTACACATTTCATAGGTTTTCAGCTAAATGTAGTATATAATAGATACAGTTTCGATGTATTATTTCGAAGTATTATGAAAATCCCTATTTTGAAACTTGTTATAAGACGAATAGATTGAGGTAAATTGTTCTCAAATAAGCTTTCATTATGTATTCGCATTCATATATATATATATATAATTGGCCAGATTTGACGTGAAATCAATATCCAGAAATTAATGATAAAGTAAACAATAAAATTTAAAAAATGACACCACCAAAAGTTATCTTAAACTAAAGCGTATGGAACTATTCTTTTCAAGGAAATTATGACAGTTATTTTTGAAACTTGACGATCAGTGCTTTTATTGAATGAATTAAGTTATTCAGCAATAATAACTTGTTCAACTTGTTGAACTGATAAAAGAAAAATCTCATCGAATCAAGCCTTTATGATTATAATCTAGGTGTTTCTATCTATGCAGATATTATCGTTCAATACTTTAAGACTAAATCACACACTTAAAGAACTGTGCCAGTAAATGTGTTGGAAGACTATCTGCAAAATCTTTATTTAAATAATAACTAGTATATATATATATCTATAAAATTCAATATTTATGGAAATCAAAGTTCGGGAAGCTTTATGACTAAAAGGGCCAAGTCATCGTAAGTAGTAGTATTATGATTCCATATAATAAACAATAAAATATCAGAAATTTAAAACAATTAATCCTTTTGATAATTTAGGATAATGAGATGGAAAGACAAAGGCTAATTAAAATTATGTAATATCTTCATGCAAAATATTTCAAACGATGTTGTATACTTTATCATGATCATTATTTTCCTTAACCTTTTAACTTGTCCTACTGACCTTTCATTTGTTTTTGATATATAATTTCTTAATAAGTAATTGTGTAATCAGACTTTTCGATATGTATTACACAAATATATCACATAGTTTTAATAACCTTTGTCTTCTGATTGCATTATCCATATAAAATAGTATGGAAGTACATTGAATACTTATATAATCGTATTGCTTATTTTGACCTCTTGACACTTTTTATATCCTTTGAATAATAAATAAATGAAAGGGTGTATATGATATTCTATAATATACAAAGAATTATCCCAACTAATTTTTGTAGTTTTCCATTTAAGAATTAGTCATAAATGAAAATTTTATAGATTAGAAAGTGTAGTTGTATTTTACTGAATGGTATTCATCCAAATATTGCGTAATATAACTGAGTTATAGAAAATAGAGGTTGATCAATATATTTCGAAATAGAAAGGTCTACAGATTATTAAATGACATCAGAATATTATACAAATAGTAACTGGAACACATATTTAGAGCTACGAGATACTATAAATAGAAATAAGGTTATAAATTTAGTTATTGTTAAAATGTATATAAATAAATCAATATTCACGCTAGTTATTTAAAGCTTTTTTGTCCAGTAATCTATTCTTAAAAATATCATTCATTAAAACATCAAGACGGCCGTCAAGTGCTTCTAGGCTTTCCATGGTGGTTTAGTTTCATTTGACTCATGATCTCAATTATTGAAATTACTACAATCTCCAAAAAACCCCTTCTGATACTAATCAATATATGCTCACTAGTGACTGGCTTCAAGATGCATATCCTGAAGTTCTAATGAGAAGCAGTGACCAGTGGAGTTCAACTGGGTTAGCCGTAAGATAGTAACTCACTGAAGACAGTGGTGGATGTGTGGCTCAATTTCGCGTTCACGAGCGAGGCTGATGGGCCCTGACCTCAAATTCCGCGAGCGGGATCGTGGATGTGCACTGCTGAGGAGTCTCATACTAGGACGAAACGACCGTCCAGTGCTTCCAGGTTTTCAGTGTTGGTCTAGCTTTAATTGGCTCATGATCTCAACTATTGGAATTAAAACATTTAATAAAAGTGACTTAATAATAATAATAATGAGTATTTGACTGGACTAATGAATCATAAACTGTTGACTAAAATACATTAATTTCTTCCAACGAGTGAAATCCATTTTGAAAAAATAACACCTTAGTCTTTATTTAAATTTATGGTTAACGACCTTTTTTTTTTTTCATCTCGATTGATTTTTGTTTTAATAATTGTTGCTGTAAATGATATTTCAACAAGTCATTTGTAAAAAGACAAGTTTCATATAGTTTTATTAGGAACTTCTGAATGTTTACAAATAGTAGATAGACCAACTCTTTATTAAACTAATATTTTTCCCCTATTTAATCTTCATAATTAGAAATAACTTTTCGAACGAGAAGATTTACGTTATTTGATAAACTGTACTTTATTCAAAAGTCAGCTCAATTTTCAGTTAGAACTGATCATGAGGAAACAACCTCAATTTAATAATAACAACGATTTACACTTTATGACTAACACAATAATCAGGAGTAACTTTTCAAGTCATATTATTGATAGAAAAACAACCAGTTTATGACATTGTATGAATGTTTTGGTTATGAATACCACTGTTATATGCAGTGATTTAGAATAGTCGAACAATCTGCTTAAAACATTCTAGGATGCTGACTCAATACATTCCATTAATAATGGAAAAGGAAGTTAGAATTACAAACTAGGAACTATTAGACGATAAATAATTCAGTCGATAGTGAATTATCCAAATGTAAATGCCCTGTCAGTAGACATCATGGTTTAAGTTTCCAATTTTATATTACACCTTACGGAAATTTTGCTTTCAAATTATAAGCAACTGAGTATTTAACCTTGATTGGTCTTGTAAATAAATCTCAAATCAATAACAGGCTTTTGATACCATAATTGCAAAATAGGATTGAACGCATTAACCTATCATTGACTTGTAACTAATACCACTCATGTTTAGTCCTTAGACCTGGTCAAGTTCTATCAAGAAGGTTGGAGTATGATCACTAGACTAGGTGAGTTCATTTGTCTTTTGTATTTTTATGATCAGTATTTGAAGTCAATCCTCTAAAAGTCATACGATTAGTTTTTTTGGGTACTCGGTGCTCCTCAGAAAAGCTAGTCTTCAATTCTTGGGAAACCATCGTGTCATATCACTTACGTCTTCTCAATAACTAGTAACTACATAACATCAAATATAGGAAAACACACATTTTAACATTATATTCATTGATATACCTTCAAAGAAATAAGCATGTAGAATGTAATAAGAAAATAATAAACATATTTTTGTGATATGCCGATAAGTGGAAAATTGTATTTCTAATGTTTTATGATTTAATATAGGTCACTTCTTAGTAATAAATAAATAGCTAAAAAACTACTGCTCTATGTCCTATGGAAATCCGTTGTTTTTCTTTTGAAATCATGTTTCCATGTCAATTTTTATTTGCACATCTAATCTATTGGAGTAATAAACTAACATTTTGGCAACACAATCTTTAGGCTACATTCAAGAACACTACTGTACATTCTACAGGAATTTTAGTCAGTTTGTAATAAACTTTGCTATCTTTCTAAGACAAACTTGGTTTATTTTTAAAAAAGTTGGTATAATTTTATCAAATTATTCAATTGTCAATTTTATTGTGAGACGAACCTTGAAAAAAAGTCTTACTGTCTTTTTAAAGTTTAACGAGATCTCGAATAAACATAAGTTAAGCAATCATTAAAATCACAAAGCATTGGACAGGTGTTACGTTCTAGTTTGGAATTTCTCATCTCAGTGGTTTGAAGGTTAAATCATCGCTTCTACATCTTCATACCGTGGGTTCGATCGTCGATGATGTTGTTCATGTCTCATACTAACACAAAACAATTGTATTTTGCTTCTTTAATTCCAATGATTGACTAATTTAAGTCACTTCATGATCTAAATGACATCAAACGGTCTCCAAAAACCTGCCCGCACTATATTAATAAATTTGTTACTATGACTGTGGTGTGTGCTACTTATATTGACATAAGTAGTATATGATGTTAGTCGTGAACAAAAGGTCTGGCAGCAGAGAGACAAGAATGGAAACAGGACGCAATTTTTACGAAAATGCAAGAACAATGAAGTCTGAGTCATTTTTAGACAATTGGTGGACATTTTGTAAATTAATCATTTACTTTATGATTGTTAGATTGTATTAAGAAGTCCTGTAATTTTGTGTTAAATACATTCGATTGTCCCCACTCGTGTTCTTGTTCGCTACACAACCAATATTAACAATATAAAGTGAGTTTAAAAATTCATTTTAAGTCTACTTTATGAATTCAATATTATAAACTAATCCGGCTATTATCAACATGGTGAATTTTATCGTTGTAATTAATCTCCAGTTCAACAAAATAATGAATCTAGTCGAATATATATATATATATATAAACTAACTTTACTATTGCTTTATATCAAACTCCTTTATCATATTCATTACTAATTTGATATTTTACTATTAATGTATTTTAAATATGATAAGAAAAGTTTTCTTCATTGATATACTTAACGACAAATACTAAACTGATTAATCATTAATCATTTTGTATTTCCTTCTAAATGAAAGATATTTTGACATGCACATGAATTGATTACAATGTTATGTCAAACTGAACCAAGTTTTTTTTATAGTTTTTTTCAAAATTATCCAACTCTTAAAATCACGTAGTTACTACGTTTATTTTTGGTGTTTTTCTGAATAATTTAGGCAAAAAAAATTGTATTGACAAATTAATGAATATTTCATTGACTATTAAAAAATTATTAAACAATCAGCCATTATAAACTAACTGAAATAACTTTATTAATAATAAGATTAGGTTGTAATCAAATCTCCATAAATGTATCTTTATAAACCCTATGACAGATTATAGAATTTATTTTGGGTACTTTTTATTCATTTATGAAATCAAGTTAGTCTAAATAGTCGATAATGAGTCAGGTTTCAGTTGATGTTGTTGAAGACTAGGTATAATATCTGTCTGACTAAATGGGAGATGATAGAAATTGATATCGAACCGAAAGTTGGTAGTCAATAGTCCGGTATATAAAGCTGATCAACGCTAGTAATTCTTGATCTGTTGGGAATTTCGAAACTCAAATAATGTTTTATTTGAACATTCGTCAAAATGTGAATAAATAGTTCGACAGAAATCGGTCGTCAAGTATGTGGGAGATATTATGTATAAAAATTATATGTGAATACGTTTTTTAGCGATCAACGTTTAAACCAACTTTTAATCCTAATACTTTACTTGTTAAGTTTTTACAAATTTCTTTATGGGAGTAATGAAATGTAAATAAAATTTACGAACCATTCTATACTGAAACCTTGTAAGTAACATAGTATTTTGTTTTATTGATTAGCCCGTACTATGTTCAAAATTTTAAAATATCTAAGATCAAGATCATTGATGCGCGCTGCTGAGGAGTCCCATACTAGGACGAAACGGCCGTCCAGTGATTCCAGGTTTTCCATGGTGGTCTAGCTTCAATTGACTCATGATTTCAACTATTCAATATATTTCTATTAATCTATTCAAGAAATATTGGAAAATTGTTTCATTCACTGACTGTTTTTGATTAGAACATAGATATTCTGTTCAATTCATAATTATTTCATATTAGTTTTATTGACTATTTCAATATTAGTACTTTACTTGTTAACTAAATATTTAGGTCAAATATTTTGTAAGTAACTAATATCCTGATTTCTTCATCTAAGTCAAACAATTGAGCAACGGTTCTTTCCTTCGATAATAAATCAGTTAATATTCATCAGTTAATTATATGAACTAATTTTTATTTTGACCACCTTATTCACTTTAGTTTATTCATAAATCAGCTATAAGGTCATAAAAAAACGTGTTATTTTCTATTTATGTAAATTTCATTGGGTAAACACGCATTACATTAATTACATAATTTGTCATTTAACCAATAGTATACAGAAATGATATTTATTTGATATGGATCAAATAATTTATCGAATAGCAATGATGTAAAGTGATAGGTTTGATAAAATTTACCATATCATGATATTAATCGAGTGATTAAAATGGAAAACAAATCTGAATGAATAAAGTATAACTTGTTTGAAGGAATAATTTTTCTTTTACTACTAATCACTTTTAAAATGTAGGTAGTTTAAATTGGAAACATTACCATAAATTGACACTGCTGAAATGGGTATATCACCTGAAGCTTCATTAGAACATAGTCTTAGATTTTGGTTGAATAACTACCATCGGGTAAACAAGATTTATTTATCGAAACCAAAATTTGAAATAATAATCAGAGGTTTAGAAAATGACTAGTATTTAGTTTTACCAGGAACCTAAAAATGCACCATGTCAAACTACGGAACTGCGAAAACCTTTTAAAAAGTTGATTGTTTATCAACTAGCTTCAGAATTAAACTGACTAATATAATGAAAGTATGGTATGTACAAACTCCACCTGGAGTCCCTCCGGGGGCTACTGCCGGTCTCAAGCCCGGATAAAGGAGGAGGGTTGGGCATGGGGTTAGCGTCCCCATCCCGTAGAAAACTAACTCTCTAAAAAAACGCTAACCAGAAAAAATTATTCAAACCTTTTAAACTCTGCCCTGGGAGTCAGAAGGTCTTCATTTAGAAGAACTATGACGCCTCATGATGAGAGCCGAATTTCTTCAGAAGTTACGAGGCCGATGCCCCTTCTGACAACCAGAGCGACCATTTATTTAGGTACATGGAATGTTCGTACAATGTGGGACACCGGAAGAGCCTTCCAAATTGCTGCAGAAATGAGAAGATACAACCTAGAGGTGCTTGGGATCAGCGAAACACATTGGACGCAAGTTGGACAACAACGACTAGCTTCAGGGAAGCTTCTGTTATACTCCGGCCATGAAGAAGAACATGCTACACATACACAAGGAGTTGCATTGATGCTGTCCAAACAAGCGCAAAATGCACTTATAGGATGGGAATCTCATGGACCAAGGATCATCAAAGCGTCGTTTAAAACAAAGAAAGAGGGCATTTCAATGAACATCATCCAATGCTATGCGCCTATCAACGACTACAATGAAGACGCTAAAGATCAATTCTACAATAGGCTGCAGTCAATCGTCGAGAAGTGCCCAACAAAGGACCTGACCATTCTGATGGGAGATTTCAACGCCAAGGTTGGAACGGACAACACTGGATATGAAGACATAATGGGACGACACGGACTGGGAGAAAGAAACGAAAATGGTGAGAGATTTGCAAATCTATGTGCCTTCAATAAGCTGGTCATAGGCGGCACCATATTCCCACATAAACGTATACACAAAACCACATGGACTTCACCGGATCACTCTACACAAAACCAAATCCACCATATTTGCATCAACAAAACGTTCAGGAGGACTATAGAGGACGTGAGGACCAAGAGAGGGTCTGATATAGCCTCAGATCATCACTTGCTGGTCGCCAAGAAGAAATTGAAACTCAAGAAGCACTGGACAATGGGGCGGACAATATCACAAAAGTTCAATACGGCCTTTCTTCAGGATACTAACAAACTCAACAAATTCAAGATAGTCCTCAGCAACAAGTTCCAGGCCTTTCATGATCTACTCAATGGAGAAGGAACTACTGTGGAGAGCAACTGGAGGGGGATCAAAGAGGCAATCACTTCAACATGTCATGAGGTCCTGGGCCACAAGAAGCACCATCACAAGGAATGGATCACTGTTGATACACTTGATAAGATTCAAGAAATGAGGAACAAGAAAGCAGCAATCAATACCAGTCGAACAAGAGCAGAAAAAGCCAAGGCACAAGCTGAATATACAGAAGTAAACAAATAAGTGAAGCGGAGCATTAGAACCGACAAACGTAAATATGTGGAAGTTTTAGCAACGACAGCGGAAAAGGCTGCAAGAGAAGGAAACATGAGACAACTGTATGACATAACAAAGAAACTCTCTGGAAATCGCCGCAAACCAGAAAGACCAGTGAAAAGCAAGGAAGGCGAGGTAATCACCAACATTGAAGAGCAACAAAACAGGTGGGTAGAACACTTCAAAGAACTGTTGAATCGATCAGCTCCACTGAACCCACCCAACATCGAAGCAGCACCCACGGACCTCCCAATCAATGTTGACCCACCAACAATTGAAGAAATCAGCATGGCCATCAGGCAAATCAAGAGTGGTAAAGCAGCAGGACCAGACAACATCCCAGCAGAGGCACTGAAAGCAGACGTGACGGCAACTGCAAGGATACTCCACATCCTCTTCAATAAGGTTTGGGATGAAGAACAAGTACCAAAAGACTGGAAAGAAGGACTTCTGATCACAATACCGAAGAAAGGCGATCTCAGCAAGTGTGATAACTACAGGGGCATCACTCTTCTCTCAATACCGGGAAAAGTCTTCAACAGGGTATTGTTAAACAGGATGAAGGACTGCATAGACCCCCAACTTCATGACCAACAGGCAGGATTCCGTAAGGATCGATCGTGTACAGACCAAATCGCAACTCTACGGATCATTGTGGAACAATCAATTGAATGGAATTCATCACTCTACATCAACTTCATTGACTACGAAAAGGCATTTGATAGCGTAGACAGAACAACACTATGGAAACTTCTTCGACATTACGGCGTGCCTCAGAAGATAGTCAATATCATACAGAGTTCATATGATGGATTACACTGCAAAATTGTGCATGGAGGACAGTTGATAAAGTCGTTCGAATTGAAGACCAGTGTTAGGCAAGGTTGCTTACTCTCACCCTTTCTCTTTCTCCTGGTGATCGACTGGATCATGAGGACGTCAACATCTGAAGGGAAGCACGGGATACAATGGACATCTAGGATGCAGTTGGACGATCTAGACTTCGCAGACGATCTGGCCCTTCTATCCCAAACGCAACAACAAATGCAGGAGAAGACGACCAGTGTAGCAATAGCCTCAGCAGCAGTAGTTCTCAATATACACAAAGGGAAAAGCAGGATTCTCCGATACAACACAGAATGCACCAATCCAATCAAAATTGACGGAGAAGATTTGGAAGATGTAAAAACCTTTACATATTTGGGCAGCATCATTGATGAACAGGGTGGATCTGATGCAGATATGAAGGCGCGGATCGGCAAAGCAAGAGCAGCATATTTACAACTGAGGAACATCTGGAAGTCAGAGCAACTGTCAACCAACACTAAGGTCAGGATTTTCAATACAAATGTCAAGACAGTTCTACTGTATGGGGCGGAAACCTGGAGAACTACGAAAGCCATCATCCACAAGATACAGGTGTTTATTAACAGTTGTCTACGCAAAATACTTGGGATCCGCTGGCCGGACACTATAAGCAACAACCTACTGTGGGAGAGAACAAACCAGATCCCAGAGGAGGAAGAAATCAGGAAGAAGCGCTGGAAGTGGATAGGACACACATTGAGGAAAGCACCCAACTGCGTCACAAGACAAGCCCTCACATGGAATCCTCAAGGCGAAAGGAAAAGAGGAAGACCAAAGAACACATTACGCCGGGAAATAGAGATAGACATGAGAAAAATGAACGAGAATTGGATGGAACTAGAAACGAAGACCCGGGACAGAGTGGGTTGGAGAATGCTGGTTGTTGGCCTATGTTCCATTAGGAGTAATGGGCGTAAGTGAGTAATTAATGGTATGTACACGCTTTACTACTAAATAATCACTGAATGATAAATAGTTAAGGTCTGATTGTAGCAATTTAAATACAGTTTTCAGAAAACATATTAATCCAATCAATTTATTCCATGTTACATGATTAAAAAAGTTTGTTTGGAAAGACAATCTGCTTAATTTTAGGAAAAAATATTCCTGCCTGAATAAAAACAAACAGTTTGAAAACACTGTTAAAATTCCGTACTCTTTACATTTGTCTGTTCAGAATTATTGTTAGGTGCATCATAGAGCTTTCTCAAGATAACTTGGGGATTATTCCGTATTTTGAATTCAAAGCTTATTTAAACAAAGTATGGTTTGAGTGCATTTTTTAAAAAAATGTTAAACGTTACCGATACTCATTTGTATGGATTTAGAATATAGAGAGTCAATGGAGTGTTATATTTTTCAATGTAAAGTGCTAGACATCAGATATTACTATTAATAATTTCAAAATGGTATTTCATTAACTAACTGTTGGAAGCACTGAATAATATGATATCATACGCCATAGGAATCACAGTATTTTAGGAACCATAATGGAAGAGCTGAAGGAGCATGATGCAATCAATCCTTCATCTTCAGTAAGTCATATTAAACACTTATTCTTAATATTTTCATTATTTTTTTAAAATAAAAAGCGAGATCACTTATCTATTTATTTACAAATTATTTGATGTTGACTGTTTGATATGGTTTGATTATGAAGTATGTTTTAATTGAATATAACATTTTGCAAGGTCTTCTAATGTCAAGAAGCACTCCAGGAAAGTCAGTTACTGAAGGTTATTTTATTAGTGTTTCATTGTGATTACCTTAAAACTTCGTAATACCAATTGTTTCCTTTTTTTTGGTGAACAGAAAGGTTCATGAAGAAGAAAATAACTTTCCCAAAAGTATGATAAATATATGTAATAAGAATAAGATGAACTAACTATTATTTGGTGGAAGAGCTTATGGAAACCATTCTTTGTTTAAATTCTTTTTTTCTCTAAAGATTAATATCAACTAAAGAACTGGAAATGAGATGAAACATTGAAGTGATATTTTTTATCTTCATTTGTGTCTCAGGTTGCACGATAAACCTATCAGATCCACATCAGTGAATCAGAATTAAGTAACAGTAGTGTTTTGTTATTCAATTTTATTAAAAGATAACTGTTTGCACTTTCTCATTAAAAATATCGTATAAAACTAATGTTTTCTGTGCAATCCGAATGTTTTGTCTTTTATCTCTGCCAATATCATAATGACATAAATGGACATAGAAGTTTTATTTTACGATTGGACAGTTGTCCAGTACTCTCAATTTTTCAATATTTCTCTAAGCTATTATCATCAATAATGAAACGGAAATTGACTTTAACTTTTCTTTAAACACACTATATATTTCTTAAAAGTGAACAAAAACTAACCGCATAAAATTTATGTTAATGGTGCGAACTAAAAGACGGTTAACATAGTTCATGACTATTGTGATGAAAATTCTAGTTTTTTTATTCGGAATAAAACAAAAAAGTTTTGTTAAAGAAATCATATATGTGCATCATGTATGAATCATCTTGATATTGCCTTAAATCACATTCATTATAAACAAAGATGGATAGTGTCTAGCAGTGAAATCCAAGACTTGCGTTTTGTCCTATTTGGGACTCGTCAGATGGATGTGCCTGTACCCCACAGTTAACTTTCACTAGGGAACTCGAACTCAGTAACGTTCGCTTCAAATGCCATTTCGTTATCCACTTAGCTAATGAGTTCTGATAGCTACTAATAACATGGTGATATGTAAAAAAAAGATAAAGCTGAAGACCTTCATGTTGTTAAATTATTAGTTTCATAAAAGTAAAACTTACGTGCATCTTGAGAATAATGCTTCATTTCTTCGTCGCCTGTTGTTGTTCTGTATGCGAACAGATAATTGAAATACATTGTCATTAAAATAATCTTTAAAATAGCTATACTGAAAAACATAGTTATTTCACAAAATTTCAAAAAAAATGGAGCTAACTACAATTGTTTAATAATGATGAATTTCGTGTACTAATAATTTTTTATGGATGGATATTTTTTTTAGGATTTCAATAGTGTTTTTATTATGATATGAAGTTGCTAACTGGGTAGTAAATTTATCTGTTTTAACTATATAGGGTCTATGTAACTTATTATTTGTAATTCACTAACGACTGAAACACCTATTTATAGCGGATATTATCATTATTTTTCCTTTGTTTCACTATTAATTGAATAATCATGTTCAATTGTTGACAGTCAGATAAAAATGAGTTAATCTGATTCGTCGATAACCATATTTAGAATTTTCTACCAATGAAAAAATTGGAATATTAAAGTATTGTTAATTAATCAAGTAAATCAAGTAAATATGTTCAAAAGCATTAGCCGTGCACAGTCCAAATCGCGACAGTACAGATCATCGTTGAGTAATCAGTTGAATGAAACTCGTCACTATACTCTAACTTCATTGACTATGAGAAAGCATCTGACAGTGTGGATCGGAGAACCTTGTGGAGCCTATTGCGATACTAAGGTGTACCTGAGAAAATCGTCAACATCATCTGGCTGGCTGGGTTATAAGGACCTCGACATCTGGCAGTAAGAAGGGAATAAAATGAAAAGCTTAGATTCAACTAGACGATTTGGATTTTGCAGATGACCTAGCCCTTCTATATTATATACACGAGTAAATGCAAGTCAAGACAACCACTGTATCACCAGCCTATACATCAGTAGACCTCAACATACACGAGAGAAAAAGCAAAATCCACAAATACAACTCAGAGAATAACGCAATCACACTTGATGCAGAAACCTTGAAAGAAGTGATAAGTTTCAAGTACAAGGAGTATCAGATGGAGACGTTAAGGTAGAAATTGGAAAAGCAAGAGCAGCATTCCTACAATTGAAAAACATACCGAACTCAAAAAATCTGTCAGCCAATATAAAAATCAGAATCTTCAATACGAACGTCAAGACAGTTCTAATGTACAGAGCTGAAACGTGGAGAACTAAAATACAAGCATCATTAAAAAGTACTAGTACTTATAAACAGTTGTCTACACAAGATAGTGCAGATCCATTGGCCCGATACTATCAGCAGCAGTCTACTATGGTAAGGAACAAATCATTTTCTATCTAAAGAGGAAATCAAGAAAAGACGATGGAAGTGGATAGGACACACATTGAAGAAATCATCATATTTCATCACGAACCGTGCACTAACTTGTAATCCTGAAGGAAGAAGGAAATGATGAAGGCTAAATAACACACTACACAGAGGATTGTAGGCAGATATGAAAAGAATGAATGGCAACTGGAAACAAACGGGAAGGATTGCTTAGGACCGAGTCGGATGGAGAATGTTGATGAACATCCTGTGCTCCTTCACGACAGGTAATAGGCGTAAATAAGCAAGTAATGTTCAAAAACAAAGGATTTTGAATATTTATTTATCTATCTATCTCTATATATATTTTGGTTTTGAAGTCACAGATATTATATCATGTTAGCTAGAATAGTTCATACGTCAAAAATTGTTTTATTTAATCAGTTTCGTTAATGTCATACATATTTTTCACGGCGATTACGTTTTGAATCCTTATAAGGTGTGTGTTCATTAAGGAAAAAAGTGGTAAAAGAAAGGTGTAAGAAATATTCTGTAGGTTAGAACGTGGTTACCAAAAGAGAAAAATCATAAAAGTGCAGTACAACATTGAAGAGATATTTTGACACAGTTGTCATAATGTCGTGTAACTTACAAAGGTTACTGCTCGGTAAGGAAAGTTAGATATGAACTGAATGGCATCAGCAAATACAAATAGGGTGACTGAGAGTAATTTTCTTCACAAATTATTTACTTTTAATGGCCCTACTGTGCTTCTTTATCAACTGCTTTAAATCTCGCTAAAATTTGCAAACTGCTATAAACAGTTTGAAACATGCATATATATGTATGAAATTATGTGCTTGTGCATTTTTTAAACATAATTTGAAATTCATGAATCAAAGACAAACTATTGGAAACCACTTTTTCTGCTTTTAGTTCAAAATGTTATAATTGTGAATTATCTATTGAAAGAAAAAAATTTCTTATTTGGTTTTTTGTAAGGTTCTTAAGTCACTACTGACATTCCGATTGTACCGGATTTGGGATTCGAATCATCAAGTTTACATGACCATAATAACTTAGTTATTAGAAAGTGCATACCTTTTTTGTTTTTGTCATGCATTCTTCCGGATTGTCGTTTCACTACAAAGTTGTGATTATTGATCTTCAATAATCTGTCGAGTTTCTTTGGAATCGTGAAGAGCCTCTTGCATAGAACTTCAAATTAATAGTATTCTTAGTGACAAGTGAGAGTTCTATTGATTTTAGAGATAGAGAACACTGTCATTTACAATTACAAAAACAACTGATTGAATATCGGTACTGAAATAAGCTTTATTGGGCTAATTCAACTTATTGATGATACTATTTATGTCTTGCTTAAATCTGTATGTAAACCATGAAACCAAACAAACTGATGCTATATAGTTGAAGGAAAATCATGAGCTCAGATTCCTCGTTAGTTGGCACTCGTTAGTAGGGTGTAGCTGTTTTATTAATCCCGAGTCACTTAGCTTCACAGTTCATGATGTTACCACTGAGCCATTTGGTCTACGACTGATCTCCCGTAGGTTTGAGATATTTACAGTTACTAATTGGTAACCAATATCGTATTCGTTTTATTTGCTACCCGAATATCCAAACCATAGCTTTTCAGACTGTATAACGATGCGAGGTGTGGTCGAATTGCATTGAGAGCATGAGCTTCCCCAGTATGTCAGGTTCATTTTTTAAACGAGTGCTAACTGGAATGGAACTTACTCCCAAGTTTTGTGCTCACTATATACAGTCACCTGACATCAAAATATAGTACAAACGATTTCAAATCAATCAAGTTCCTTATCACACTACTACCTGACCGATAGAATTTGATCCAAACCAAGGACTAGACAAACATTATATATTTCTCACTAATCACTGATCACTCACTGTGAATAACTAATCAAATGAATTACTTGTCTGAAATAAAACAACCAAATGTGTTTATTTAAATTGAATAATGAGAAACAGAATGAATTTAGAATTAATCACTTTTAAGAAAAGAATTAAGGCAAATACATTTGAACATGGTGAACTGATTGACTTTGTTATCTGTTATAATAGTTTATTATAGATTAAAAATTGATTTATGTATGTGCAATAAAACGACGATAAGAAACAATTTATGCATTCAGTTCTAATTTTTTCAAATATTCAGTACAAACTCAGATCAAACAATTGGATTATCTGTATCCGATTTGTTGATCTGCTTCATGAGCGCCTATACGTTGAAGACATCGAAGCTGCTACCCTAATACAAACAATTTTTCATGTTTAATCAAAAGCGGTTAAATTCCTTTTGTTTAATTTTAAACTATGCTTTTAGACATAGTTTGTAAATTGATTGTTAATGGTTGATTTGAAAAGTAAATACACTTTTCGATGAGAAAAGAATATCGACAAAGTCCTGTTCGGTTTTTAATATATATATGATAAGTTATTATTAAGTCGTAATGATAAGTGACATATAGTCTATTCAGAAATGTTTTCTCATTATTTTTAGTCCATGTACATTCAGCTGAAGAGCTCCAAATAGGGCGAAATATGTGTTTTGAATTCCACCGCTATCCATCATCTATCTGTGTTTATAATGCTAATGACTTAAGGTAATATCGAGGATACACATATGCTAACAAGAGACCGATCAATTGCAGATCTAAACAACAATGGGAAGATACAAGCAAACAATATCAAGTCAATTATGCAACTTTTTATACAAATTTGGTGACATGATTTGATTAAAACTGCACAGTATAATTTATTTATTTCTGAAAATTAAACGTTACCAAAATCTGTACTTAATTGGAAGAAATATAAATTATTCAACTGGTGAGAGTTTTATAAGTCCATTAAGTTATTTTCTTCTTCAATAAGTAATAGCTGAGACCTTGATTACACGTAAAATTAGTAACATTAGTGATAAACTAGTTTTTTTAAATACATTTGATCATCACGAGACCAGTGCTTATTTCTTAAATTAGAAACATTACGTTACTAGGTTTTTCTACCTCAACAAGTCTACTTAAAAGATATTGTATGAAGCCACACTTTCTTGTAAGTAAAGTTATCATAACTGACTAAACATTTTGAATTAAGAAAAAGTGTATTACTGTTGTCATTGAATATATGTGTGCCAACAGATATCAGTTTTATACACTTCGAACTTACTTTTCGCTTATCATTATCCCAAACTATTATATATGTGAAGTATGTATCATTTTAATATAAACAGTTTTTATCTAGCGTAGCATTATTATGAAATTCAGTGCCACACTTCATTGATTATTAAGCTCATGAACGTATCCCATATTTTACATATAAAACTAAGGATTACATATATCAAATATATAACTTTTACTGTTTATATCAAAAAAATTATTTAATAATGATTTAAGGACTCAGTAGCTAAGTGGATAACGCGATGGCGTTTGAAGCGAATGGTGCTGGGTTCGAGTCACAGAGTGAACATCAACTCTGAGATGCAGGTATATCCAGCTGACGAGTCCCAAATAGGAAAAAACGCGCATCCTAGATTCCACAGCTATCCACTATCCACTTTTGCTTGAAATAATAATTTAATATGTTTCTTGACCAAGTATTATTTATGGATGTTCATTGCATTTTAGTAACTTATATCTGCGAACATGTTACATTTTGATGACAACCAACTCGAGTAGTTTCAGATGTTAAAGAACTACTTCATAATTATTTGTGACCTGCTAACATCTTTTCATAATATCAAGATTTCCTAGAAAACACGAAAGATCAATCTAGTTTTATTCGCATTAAATAAATAATGAATCATTTTATTTTAATCAAGAATGATTTAAACATATGATAATTTTCTCATAAATTATCAACACTAAACTGATATATTTGCTAATGTTGGTAACCTGAACGCAACCTTAAGCCAAACATTTTCTAAGTTTGTATATACTTATGTTACAAGAAAGGTACCTATATTGATTGTTTGTTTTAAGTGATCAACTATGTGTTAAGCACTAAATGTACTTGACGAATTTTATGAAAAGTTAACAACTTATAGTGAATATGATGACTACTAAGTTCACCTTTTAGTATCAGGATGGTTTACAAACATTTCAGTTTGCATCATATTTGAACATGAGAGAGGTATTTATATTGTTGGATGAACAAGATGTCATAAGAATAAAATTAGTCAAATAATTGCAGATGTCAAATGAAAGCTATTCATTGTTAAGAAGTGTATTTAATTAAAATACCTTTAAAATATTTACAAGTTAACAAGATATCTAATATGGGACTATTGAAATATTGTATATCTATGTATAAAATTATTCACTGTAATTGAAATATAGTGTTGGATTGAGAGATTGTTATCAATATTACTACAGAATGCACAAATGAATTTGAACTATTTCACAATATTAGAATAAAACATGAGTGTAGAGATCATTAGTTACTAATTATGTAACATTTATACTCTCTATGGGGGTAAATATGCATAAGAATATGAATAGTGAATAACATTATGATATAATTAGAGATTAAAGAGGTAATTTATGGTAGAGACTATACATATTACAGGCTATATCATGGGTCATAATAATATAAAATCATAACAAGTCAAATAATAATAAATATATTTTGTGTTATATCCGAATGAGTAGACAAATTGTATTCCTGCCGTTTCGTGACTTCATGTAAGCCGCTTCTTCAGAGCAAACAAATAACCGACATTAAATTAACACAAATTAAACAGTATTATTGAAACGTGTGTTAGTTTAATGTTGGTTATTTATTTACTCTGAAGAAGTGGCTTACACTAAGTCACAAAACGTCAGAAACATATTTTTTCTATCTTTTGCCAAATGCTCAATTTATTTGAAACTATCAAGTCCAACCTTAGTATTGACATCTATAGTCAAATAATAATTCTAATTCATGAAGAAACAATCTTCATATTTCTTACAATGAAAGAAAACAATCAACTGTTTATTTTATTTGTATAAATGTCTAATATTATATAATCTCTTACAATGTATATATTGAATTTCGATAGTCTTCATTCATTGAAATTGTTCATCATCAAAATCTTATTCATATTGATTCGTCACCTTGCAAATTACGTTTTATTATAGGTCAATTTATAAAATACAATAAATAATGTAGTATGAAGTAAGTTTATTTCATTTGATGTTATCTCAATCTTTCCTATAGGCATTAACTTATATCAATAAATTAGATGTTTTAAAAATATAATTTTGTATGCAGCATTTATAGTCATTTAGTTTATTAGTAAAAATAACTATAACTGCTTAGTATATTCATATTAGATTCAATTTACAGACGGATGGAATGAAAAAGTAAAATATATGTAAGTAAACAAGTACTAGAAACCCGTAGATTGTTCAATAAATAATAAGACTGACAGTAATTACCAAAAGATAATGATGGAGTACAGTTAAAATGGTAATAATAGTAGATTTAGTTATATTAATCGTTCACTAAAGTTGAAAGCTTTACTAAAATGAACAATTAAGGTGCTAATGCGTTTATATAAAGCTTGGTAGGAAAGATGAAAGATTTTTGAATAGGTTGTAAATGAAATAAACTATATAACATTTTAACAATGCAAAGAAAGAATGAAGGAAAAAGTAACAGCTAACTGATCATTATGGCTGTGACATGTGTACCAAAAGCTTTGTACACGTAAATTGGAGTTGAAACAACGAATATCTGCTTCTTCTGTGTAACACACAAGTCTCATGTTATTTTATGTATCAGTTGAGACGTAGATCCAGCACCCACTGGATGACGTGTATCATCAATATATATTGCTATGGCCATGCCAGGCGATTTGAAGCTATTAATGGCCACAAATTTTGGTGTGTGTTTTGAGGATATTTTAGATGACACTGTCTGTTCTGTCAAAGTAAGTTTTATAACAGGCTACAAGTAAAAAAGAACGGAGGTAACTAGAGAAATTTTCTTATCTAAGTTGAATTATATGTTTATGTTTTTATCAATCAATGTGACAGTTAAGTTGACAACAGCGTAGATTGGTGTCTTGATACCCTATATTTGACACCTATTCTACTCACTACGATCATCTTCTGTAGATGATTGATAAATAAATTCTTTTTAGGGATAATGGCTCGTTGTGAAGTCTGATTTATTGAGTTAAAGTGTTTATTAATAAACTGTATGGAATAATCCCTATTGAATAAGCTTCCTAGAATAATTCCCATTTCTACTTATAATGAATATTCTGCATATAATTTGGTCACTCTCAAGTACAACGTTCTAAAACGACGTTTAATTTCGGAATTAATAAATTTAATTTGAGGTTAACAACAACGATTTAACTCTGTTAAGATACTTTAATGATTACCACTTCTAATCAATATATGTGATTTAATGTTCTAAGAATATTTTTGCATTTAATAAATCCATCGTAAAATGTACATCCAGTAATACAGTGAAAATATATGTTGATAATAAAGTGATATGCTTGAATGCTATCACTAGTTAACCTTACTCGGGAAAAGAAACGAACGTCAAAGATAAAGTGACAAAATAAGCAATTCTAATCCTTTGTCCATGGCCCTGCTTACTACATCAAGAAGTTTTGATGATGCTTAGAGAATGTATTCTACAAGCACTCAGAAAATACGAGGTCACTAAGCACACAAATCAAGCTTATTTATATAATGATAGAAACGCCCTTTTGAGAGCCTTAAAACAGTGTACTAAAAAATCCGTCAACCAATGACAGTCAAGGATTTTCGAGTGGGAAATGTAAGCTGTAGATCAACTAAGCGTCTCTCGGCGCAAAAACATAAGATTCAAATTTTCAAAATAGAATGACAAAATTAGGACCTTTTCCAAGTGAGTTCTAGGGATCTATCGTCCCCACCATAAAATAAGACCTAGTAACACTATTTACTTACTGGTTTTATATGATTTCAAGACTCTTTGGGTTTTACATATTTTCTACCATTTTATTCTAATGTATAAAAACTAAAACCTTATAATAGTTAGATGTAGGATTGTATGCGACCTGAAAGCAATCCTTAGAAATATTCTTTTAAATGTTCAGAAGTATAGAAATGAGAAATTACTTCGAATAATTTTGGCTATTTACATAAAAATATCAAATCGTTGCTTTTGAATTCAAATAATTTAAGGAACTGTAAAGTGTTTCTTTTTTGAAATAAGGTACACAAATGACTTTACTTGAAACTACTCAAGAATTCAATCATTTAATTTCACTTCTCGTTAGTCGATTTATTAAACATTTGAAGTTTTAAAAATGTTTGGACATCAGTTTATTTATTTTACCATCTCATACTCTGATCGTTTTAAAGTAAGAAATCATGATTGATAGATCGAACATCAAATATCAATTAAGTTCTACTCTCAATTAATTCAGAGTAATTTATAGAGTCTGAGAACTTTTTACTTTATTAGCTTGAATGACATTTGTGAACCTGTACTTAAATAATATGAATCTAAATATATCAACAATTAGGTATAAACTAAAAAGTGTAAATCTGTATGCAGTATTACGCTTTATAATTCGTAAAATAGTTCTCCATTACAGTAACTGTATAAATCTGTACTCAGATTATTTATAAAATAAAATAAATAACGTTGACAATTGTGTACATGATTATTAGTTTAACTTTTAAGGGATGTATGTTCGTATAATAATTAGACACAGATTAAAACATTTTCTGTGTATGAGCTCCCAGACGTATCATTTTCTTGGAACGGCTCCGTTTAATAAACACTTTCGTCCATCTTAGACATGAGGAATTAGAAAGTATTTCTATTTAAACGGTTATTGTTTTGAAACTGACAATAAATTATATTCACTTCCTAATATGTCAAACAAATTTCTATTTCTTTCTAATGATTTATTTATCATAGTAAGAAAATGGAGATATGTTATTTCTGTCTTCTTCCATAAGTATATATATAATTAATTATATTATTTCTTTTTGTAATTAAAACTTTAACAAAATAATAATTTCACTTATTTTGACTATAAATTAAAAGATGAATGACGATAATGTGCAACAGATTTTTGTATTGATTGTTTGAATCATTGTTTTGACGTTTAGGATTGCAATTGATCAGTCTCTTTTAGCATATGTGCATCCTATGTGGATTTTCTTGATACTGCTTTAAGTGACAAGCAAATATGGATGGTAGCCAGCAGTGGAATGCAGGACTCACGTTTCGTCCAAGTTCAGATTCGTCGGATGAGAAAACCTGCACCGCACAGTCGATATTTACTTCTGAGTAAATAATACGATAGCGTTTTAAGCAAACGGGATTAGTTTTTAGTTCTGGAATAAACATCAACTCTGGGATGTAAGTAATTTGATGATAAAAGTTTTCAAAATCCCAAAAATATGTTTACAAGAATAATGGTTTATATTTAATTGTTTGTAATTCCAAAGTTCTAATTTGATTTATTTTTGTGTGGAAAATCTTTAGACCGAATAAGTTAAGAATCTTTACTTTTATCAGTTGTTTGATGTTTTCGTAATGCATCGCTTTTGCCTCATTTAAACATTCTTTCTAGTTTATTATTTTGAAATAATCTTTTGTTTGAATTATTAACGCTTCTTTCGTTTTGTGAGATCAGTTGTAGATAAGTGGATAGGCTAACAAATGAGCTTATTATTTAATGTATTTGGTGATATAAGCAATCGTACTTGTTATCAATAATTGATATTCCCATAAACAAGTTTGTTACATTTGTAAATTGTAATATTTTGATACACACACTCATACATGCCAGCATGTACACCATAACATATACTTTGCATACAACTCAAAAGTAACCGATAAAACAATTTCACTAAACGTAAAGAGTTACATTGTGAGATACTATATTTAGTGTGCTTTATTACTTATAAAGTACTTTAAATGCTTTGTTCTTCAAACTGCTATTGAATATATTAGTGATTTCTCAAAACTTGGTTATTCATATATATATTTCTTAACTTGAATTTTCCTTTGATATTATGAAAAATGAGTAATAATATCAGAAGATAATTAAATTACCTTAAATTTGTAATTTTGATTCCAATATGTTGATCAGTGTTTATTTTCACTTGGTATTATTTATTTGAATCACCCCATTGATGTTTAGGACTGCGAATGGTCAGTCTCTTATTGGCATATGTGCATACTGTGCGTATTTACTTAATATAGCCTTCATTCACATGGACTATATGTAAAGATAGATAGTGGCTAGCAGTGGATTCCAGGACGCGTGTCACTTCGTCCTATTTGGGACTCGTCAGCCGAATGTACTTGCACCTCAGAGTTGATGTTCACTCTGGAGCTCAAACTCAGTGCCATTCGCTTCAAACGCCATCGCGTTATTCACTTAGCTACTGAGTCCTGATAGCCACTTGTTTGTATAGTGAATTCGAGCCCCAGAGTAGACATCAACTCTGAGGTGCAGGTACATCCAGAGAAGGGGTCAAAAATAGAACAAAAGGCGGGTCGTGGATTACACTGCTAACCTCTATCTATTTTTGTATCAGTGTTATCCAACTCGTTGATTCACTGCACTTAATTTAGGGAAAGTGGATTCAATAAAGCTTTTTTTATTGCAAATACTTACATACTTACGCCTGTCACTCCTAGTGGAGCATAGGCCACCGACCAGCATTCTTCAGCGCACTCTGTCCTGAGCCTTTCTTTCTAGTTCTTTCTAATTGTTTTTCATTCTTCTCATATTTGGCTCCATTTCTCAGCATAATGTGTTTTTTAATCCTCCTCTTCTCTACTGGTCTTGAGGGTTTTAAATGAGGGCTTGCTTTGTGACGCATTTGGATGCTTTCTTCAATATGTGTCTTATCCATTTCCAGTGCTTCTTCCTGATTTCTTCTTCCGTTTGAATCTAGTTTGTTCTCTCTTACAGTAGGTTGTTGCCAACAGTATTTGACCAACGGATCCGAAGTATTTTACATAAACAACTATTATTAAACATTTGTATCTTTGTTATAAATAATTTCTGTATTAAATTATAATTGAAACTAGTCTCATTTAGAAAACAGATCATATGAAATGAAAGTTCAATAGTTCAGTAGACATTTTGTTTTTTCTTTTTCTTTTTTCTCTTTCTTTTTTTGGAAATTTATTAATTTCATTCATTAAACTTTTTCTTAAACTAATTTATTCAATTTAATTTTAATTATTTTCTCATTAGAATGATTAACATTTACTAAAACGAATATCATAATTGTATAGATTTTAAGTTGTATTCTTATTTATTTAAATAATAAACATGTAACATCATAGAAATTAAAGAAAATATTAATAATAATAAGTTACTAATAGAAAACAAATACATTGAAAAAAGAAAAAAAAGAAGAAAAACAACGGAATACTTTAGTTGTGATATATTTTACCATTTTTTTAAATAAATATATATCTAATGTGTAAATAATAAAAAAAAAGAAAAATAAACAAATGTTGAAACATTGAAAAGGATTCAATAAATGCAAGTTTCTTTTTGATCGTATCAAATAATTCTGTAAAAGAAAAATCAATAAATAAGGTCATGAATCAGGTCATAAGATCATGATAATTACAGTGAGTGATAAGTTTTTTTCTTTATTTTATATAAATATATATATAAGAGATTTTATCAAATAATTATGAAATCTAATCTGTATCAGGTAAGTATAAGAGAAATAATATTTAAACAGAGAAAAGATAATAATAATAACAATAATGGATAGTCTATTTCTAGTTCAATCAATTGAAGAAATATTGATAAGAATTTATTTTTTTTAATAGTTTAATTTTAATAGTTTTCACTAAGATACCTTATTCAATAGAATCTTAATCTTTCTAGAATGAATATCTGGGCTACCTGTTCTTGCCATCTAATTATTTCAACAAGTTATCTGTTTTTTCATTAGTTTTAACTTATCCCTATGTCGTTTAATCGCATAAACTATTCAGGCACTTTTATGAAAAGCCTACGACCTTTTGCTCCACAAGTTACAAAAAATCCCTATAAACGGCATCGTGGTGGTTGGCAATATGTATTAAACAGAATGAACATTAATCGTATGTCCATTCCCGAGCTACTAAATTCTAACTGCCGATCACTAATCAACAAAGTGGACTATCTGCAATTCCTACTAAGTCAAAATATGTATCGTAATTGTGGTGTCATCACAATTCAAGAATCTTGATTAAATGATTTACAGAACGACTGCCTAGTATCACTACGTGATTTCAAAATTTATCGTCAGGATCGATCAAACAATAAAAAGAGGTGTGGCGGCAGTGTAGCTACGTTTGTAAACGTAAACTGGTGTCGGTCTTCGCTTGTGTGTTTAAGGTTTTCAAATGACTTGGCCAGGCAATATCAGCAACAACCTACTGTTGGAGAGAACAAACCACATTCCAGAAGAGGAAGAAATCAGGAAGAAGCGCTGGAAGTGGATAGGACACACATTGAGGAAAGCACCCAACTGCGTCACAAGACAAGCCCTCACATGGAATCTACAAGGCCAAAGGAAAAGAGGAAGACCAAAGAACACATTACGCCGGGAAATAGAGATAGACATGAGAAAAATGAACGAGAATTGGATGGAACTAGAAACGAAGACCCAGGACAGAGTGGGTTGGGGAATGCTAGTTGCTGGCCTATGTTCCATTAGGAGTAACGGGCGTAAGTAAGTAAGTAAGATATTTGTCATTTACTTATAGTTTTATTTTAGAAATATTTAAATAGAAAATTTTAAATAATTTCAAGTAGAAATTTACTGATTAGATAACATTTAAAAATGACCATTATGTGATTTCTAAGAAGCTGATTAGATTCAATGTGTTACTAAGATGTATTAGATCAGATCAGTTCTAATGTGATACAAAATGTATTCAATTTCATGGATCATTCATTTAAACAGTATAATGTTAACAGTAAAACTATTTTTTTAAAATTTATCCAGAACTTATGTTTGTTTGTTTTTTAAGTCAAGTTCATCATTCATTTAAATTGGTCTCAATCTATCTGATTGTTTATCAAATGTCATCACAAATGTTTTTGCAAACTAGTCAGTATTTATTTATTAGAATGTTCTGTTTCATCAATTTCAAATGAATAAATATTAGTTGCTGGGAAAGAATATGGATAAATCGGTTTCTCTGTAAAACCATTAAAAGCCGATTGAATTACTAGAAGTGAATAAGTTTATATGGTATGATATTTTATCAGTATATTGTGATTACATCTCAATTTTTCGTTGGCTACCATGTTTTTATAACCTCTCAGATTTTATTGAGACACTCTGTGATTTCGTGTAAAATACATTCGATTGTCCTCAATCGTGTTCTTGTTCACTACAAATCTATTGAAGATACTATTTATGAAAACCGTAAAATGCGAAAAACTTAAGGCACCACTTTATATTACATCATGTGTGTTTTAAAGACCATCTGACAAGGGGTTTATTTTATCTATTTCGTGCCGATGATTGAGTAAAGAATAAAGTCAAGCTAACAGGGAGTTTCTGATCCCGTTAGGTTTCAGTTTGACTGCAACAAACTAGAAGGCTTTAAAATTCTAAAGTGCAGTACTAAAACTAGATATTCAAAACTACGTTTAGTAAATACTGGGCTCGAGAATTCAAAAAGATAAGTCATACAAAATTCAGTTTTAGAGAAACAATGTTACAAATTAGTGATGTTTCCTTTAAATAAATAGTTGAAAATTCCGTCAGATAAAGTATAGTTAACTGGAGTAATAACTGTAGACCTATTTCTATGTAAGCCCATCTTACCTCAAAATTTTAAACGTGATATTATATATGTAGTTCTGCAACTTTTAACATAGATATTTGTTCTGGATAAGATGTAAACGATTTTCGGAGCAGTAATAGAATATCAGCTCCACCATTTTTTGAAATAAATTGATGCGATTCTGAATACCTTATGACGTCTTTGAGATTTTAAGGGATGTTATGGCTTTACTAATTCAGTGATAAGTGACGGAACTTGTGTGCAGTTATTAATCATGTGTGTGTGACTTCTGATCCAATGTTATCTAAAAGTTTAATAGTAATCACGAAAATACCATTGAAAAGGTTAGCATTAGGTTAATTGTCGCATATATTAAAATGAGCCTTCATGTAAGATCCAGATGTATGAAACTTCAGGTTATCTTAGGCGTTTCTTTGATTGAAGAATTCAGTTTTGTGCTGTGGGGCAACAGTTGGGTGCTAAGGGCACCTCAATAACGGCTTTTAACGCACAAGTTTCTTTGATTAGGCTGAAAATTTTAATTGTTAGTCCAAATGCAGAGAAATCATTTGATTGATAATGAAATATCTCCAAGCGTCTAAGTTTATCACAATACTGAACTGATATGAATAGAGTGTTAGATTCGACATTTCTGCATGCTTTCACAGGTTCAATGGAATCATGAAGTCATGAATAACTGATTTTATAAAATATACATTGTTACGAAAAAATTCTGGTACTGCTACTTTGTTATGACTAAGAACACAACTATGTTACTTGCTTCTGAATAACGAAACAAGAATTTATCTCGTTTGCGGCAAAGAAGAAAGTAAGACTAAAGTTAAAGTTTTATCAATACACCAACCACAAATTCACAACTGATCAAAAACATCTGAAAAATTACAGTGTGATGTGTCATTTTGAATATCCGGTCAGCAGATAAATTTGAAATTATCGGACTGGCAGAAAGTGATATTTATTAACTAATATTATGATTTATGTAAAAAGTTAATAATATTAATATTGATAGTACATCGGCTATTCTGAGAAATATAGCCAGTCATCGAAGTGTATGACATCAGGTATCGTATAACTAAATTAGTTATCGAGAATCCGTAATATCAAGTCAGTTTCTAACAGTTTAGGAAAGATAACTGAAAATATTTCATTTTGAAGTCGTTTTGCTCTCTGAGCTGGGTGGCTTAACTGTGAAGCTTTCATTACGTTCCTTCATGACTTCATCAGCAAAGAATTTGTTAACGAATTATTAGAATGCCTCCACAATTGATTAGCTGCTTATTCTGTTGACCAAGAATTTAGTTGATTGTTATCCATAGGTGTATAGTCAATGTTTTCATGTTAGTTTTCACCTCTGGCAGAAACAAAATGCCCTCGAAATCCTCACCCTGAATTACAACTATTTTCTATTATTTCGAAACTATTTCAGTTTCCATAGACGGTGAGTAAATTGAGGTATTGTTTAGTATTAAATTTTTTTATCATGTTCATAATAACAATATAAGGCATCTAACATATTCTGAGTCATGTATTCAGTTCTTAGCTCCGAATTTTGATTATGAAAGCTGGATACACTACCTAAGCTGTCGAAATTGAGGTAGAATGGGTACGATTAAAAGCGACAACCTAAAGTTTGAAATCAATACACCCAGTTTATCTCATAATTTTTGATTAATTTAACAGATAGTGTAGCGATAAAATATTAGAAATCGTCAATTTTTTTAAAATTCAACAATCAAGTGACGAATAAGGTCCGGTGTGTCAGATTGGTATTCTATAGGTACGAATATATCTTTGATAGCTGTTACGTTCAAATTCAGTAGACTAACGTTTTGTGTTCAGTATTTTCTAATGACTACCTTGATAAATATTAGCAGTCAATTACGACAAGTAATCCTGTTGTCACTTTTGATTCCATTTTCATCAGTCAAATCAGAAATATAGATGGTATAAGTGATAGAGACCCCAGAAAATATTCCGCTGGAAATAATGGTTGAATATTAATTCAAAAGTTTAGGAACTAGACAAGCGATGTCTATTCTACAACATGTTAATCATAATCTTCGTCTAACCATAATGTGACTTTACATGAAGAAACTATTTATTTCTCTTTGTACTGAGCATAGTTTGGATTTTCAACATAGTATTTATCAAGAATTTTTTACAATGAAGACATCTTGTTATTATTACTCGTTCATTAGAATCATTACCTCATTTATGAATATAAATTCACTGTTAACTATAAAACATAAACGCATAAACAGTGTTATAAACAAAAGTGTATGCAATATCCATTTCAAAATGACCCATAATAATTTCAAATGACTTGAACAGTATTTCTTATAAATATTTTATACTGAAGATTCATATTTAAATTCAATGCTTTGATTGGTCTAAAATAAACAAAGTGGAAACACAGTATTAATGTTCTAACTGTATACTGCACCTGAAACAGAAAGTACAATGAGCTAATTGTTAGAGAATTTAGTATTTCTATTTACTACTTCTTCATTATTGACTTGTAAAACAATCTACTTTTTATAACTAGCTCACCCCTGTCGTTTTGTTATGATTCAGTTCAAACACTCCATTATTATATTAGATTTCACGTATTTTTAAAACTGATATAATAGATTCCATCGAGGCCACTTTTGAAAACCTGGAATTACTAGACCGCTGTTCCGTCTTAATATGGGACTCCTCGACAACGCTTGTTCATAACCTTACCACAGGGAGTCGAACCCACGACCTTCAGTCTCGTTAATGAACGCTAACAAAATTGATCATTGGTCCGGCATTCAGTAGTGTTAGTATCTAACTTTAATCAATTCGCTATATTGTACAATCCTCATCCAATACCTGATGTGGATTGTTTCACGGCGAATATGGTTGAATTTAACTCGTAAAGGCTTCTTACTAGAATCGCATGTGTTGCATTTTATAGCTAATAACTTGGTAGCATATGATTTAAACTATGATGTTTCTACAATATCTATAAATCCCTCTGCACTTGAATGATGGTAGATAGTACATATTCATAATTCACCATCTAACACTTTTTCAAACTAAAACTCACTGAATAATACTTTCGAATTTGTGGTTATCGTTTGTTGCGAAGTCTACACATCTATTTTACAAATATATACCACGTGTTTTAGATCTTACAAACTGATTTAACTGAATATGCAGTTGACGGTTTATGGATACATTTCTTTGCAAGCAAATTGTAACATCATGATAAATTTATTACTTAGTTGTTATCTGAAGATCATTTATACATCAAAGAAACACATTTAGTTTCACTCACAATTGCTTGGACTGAATACATCAAATAACATATTTCATTATAGTAGTTATCTTTCTGTGTTATCTGTACTATACACTTCTCAATAACTTATCAATATAAATAAATTTCAAAAATTAACGATGGAAACTATCAAGACTTTTATTACGCTCAAATAACTATATCCTTTAGAACACACAATTCAATTATCCATATTGACGAAGTTCTTACTGCTAAAAACTATATTTGTCTATTTTCTTTGCAGAGTGTCGAACAGACATAATATCTTGGACATATTACTTTAGTGATAAGATCCATATAAGTATTAACAGTAAATTTAAAATGTCTCTATGTGGAGATATAGGACAAATGAATAATTAATTTAACGACTGCAAGACAGTGAATTTACAACTTGGTAGATTAATTGAGTAATAGTCGAAAACTAGACACATTGATAAACGTGAATAGCAACACTGTTTAACAAGAGAAAAGTAGTTTTTTTATATTAACAAGTTGAATTAATTTACACACATATTATTATTATCATCATTTTTAATTTGTTTACTAGATGTAGCATAAACTTGTATTGGAATGTTCATCAAATGTATCACTTATATACATATTTCACAACCGCACTAATTCAACGTGTCACCATTACTGCTACAACCCGCACTTCTACTACAAATAATAATAATGTAAATAATAATGATAAAAATATCACTGCTACAACTAATAATATTATTTATTATCAAGATACACTTCTTACTATTATGCACACAAAGACATGAAATGAATCAAGTAGTTTCTGTTGTGTTTTTTTTTGTTTCTTTATAAAAGGGGGAGATAAATATATTAACATTAATAATTTGTAAATGAGAAAAAGAATAATGATTATGAAAGGTGAAATAAATTGTTTAAAATAATAATAATAAATTTATAAATCTTGTTAACATCGTTTATTACATAATTATTGTTAGTAGTATGATGATTTTCAAATGAAAATATTAACATTTGGTATAACGTATGAATGCTTATATGTATGCTGAATAAGCATATAAAGTATAGAATGATAACATGGTGAAATGATATAGAAAGATGAGTATTTCAGAACAACAGTATAAAATGAAATATAAACATAGAATGAACAATAGATTATCTATTATATTCAAAACAAAAACACATTATCACAGTTTTTTTATCAGTGTTTAGTTATACCTCCATACAATAAAATGACTATTTATTTAAGAATAAAAAAGTGACAAAACACTTCAGCTTAGTTAGTTCAAGGTATAAGTTTTACTTATTAAACAAATTTAGTTGTGAAGATAGAAGGGATTGAATGAGAATTACTTCGTTAATTAATAGTTTCTTTGATGCCAATGATTTTGTCATTCATAAATTAGTTTAAATTCTGGTGGTGGTCTTGGATAATTTGATTTAGATGTTGATGGACATTGTTGTTGTGTATCTTGTGGAATATCGTTTGCTTTGTTCATTTCTGGTGTTTCGTGAAAGATAACATTTGAATTTTTAGTATCCGATGACTTATCCTCATCGTGATTGTTGTAATACATGTTTGCATTTGTCAATGCTTGCAGTAAAGGAGTATAGTATTTTCTATTTGATGTAAAAGATTGACTATCACGTTCAAATGAGTCAGTTCTACCAGAAGATAAAGAACAGGAGAATGAATAATTTTGAATGACTTCATCGACTAATATATCCATTCTTTCAGCTGTCCGGGTAACTTTTTTATACGAAAGATGAAAACAGAAAATAATAACATAATTATATAAAATCAAAATCTTATTCAGAAAGTCATGTTGATTTCCTAAAGTTACAGTTTAAAGAACTGTTGTCAAATTATTTCGGTTAAAAGATACCCTTAATCTGGTCATATTTTAAATGTTGAAATTCAGGTTGTTTTCTAAACGCAACTAAACACTAATGATGATTTGCTATTAGGCTACTAGTCAGTATGTCAACAATGACATATCACAGTAAACTATCCAGTTAATAGTTTTTAGATGGATATATGCACTCTACTACGTGTCTATGTACATCAAATAAAACATTTGCAAAGTAGCAGGGAAATGAATAAAGCCAGTGACTGTTATATCCATTATCTTCATTTAAAAATATAATCATAAAGTAATCACACATTTCAAAAGGTTTCATATAGCAGCAATGAAATTAAGTTATTTCAACAAAAATAGTCATATATGCTGTATTTTGTAGCAGGTCATTAGTGAACGAAATAGTCATTAACCTAAACAAATGAACGAAATTCAGTTTCGTCCAACACTTTTTTCGCTTTACATTTTCTTCTAAAAAGATCCTTCTCCTCGGTTTTAGTGAATGTTTAAAAACATGCGTTAGTGTAAGTTATTTATAAATCGATAGTATGATGCTCTTATACAAATATCTTTCAGTTAAAATACAGATGATTACTGCTTTTTCACATTTTTATACCGTCTCTAAACTTTATATCTCTATATTCACAATCTTTAACAACAACTGATTAAACCAAGTTAAATAAACTTTTAAAACATTAGTTAATTCGAATAGAAATTTTAAAATAGAACATTTTATGAAATGATTTTTAAAAAACAGATAAGTTCATTTTTCTTAACAGCAATACTGAACGTACCATGTGTTGTTTCATAGAATACTAAAGCTTGTTTAAACACTGATCCCGAAATATTTGGAAAAAGTTTTACGGTAGATTGTGTCAATGCTATCGATCCAGTGTGACTTGATGATGTTGATGATAAGTCTACCTTATTCAATTGATTTTCAGACATATAAAAGTGTTGCTGATTCGCTAATTCATAACGTAAATTTTCTGATGGTAAATTATTTTTCAGAGCTTTTGTAATCAATTCTTTTATTTTTACTATGACTGAAGCCAATTCATCTGAGAAACAAACAGAATAAAACACATTTTTGATATCAGCATTGGTTCAATATAGAGTCCGGTAAAATGTTTGCGATGTCAGACAAAATATTTATTACTTTGATTGTAAATGACAATAAAGGATTAAGATTAAAGTGTAGATTTTAAGCTGCTATATAGTTCGTAAAAAACCTATTCATTACAATTTTGTTTGGGGGTCTGATAAATAAACATCTAACTTTTTGACCTAAATTATTAATTTTTGACTGCCATATTTCACATCATAATTTTTGTAAAAGAAAACACATAGAATTAATACTGACCCTCCAATTGTTGAATATTTTCACTTCTATACCATTATTTTATGTCTATATACTGAGTTTTTGCCGTCTAAATTTGAGTCATATATTGTATTTGTTATCCAGTGCCGCTGCAAAGTAAGCATTTTAAAGACAGTAGGCCCTATCTTGACATTCACGTGTCTTTTAATAGTTCAATTCATGTGTCGATCTAAGCTGGACCACTGTTGAAAACCTGGAAGTATTAGGCGGCCATTTCGTCCTAGTATGCTACTCCTCAACAGTGCGCATCCACAACCTTGCATGCAGGACTAAAACCCAGGACCTCCAGTTTCTCGCGCAGACGCTTGGCCTCCAGACCACTGAACCGGCATTCAACGGTGTCAATGTCTAACCTAAGTCGATCCATATATCTGAGTTTAAAGAAATCGATAATAAGTAATCTAGGTAAGCATCGTTTGACACCTATGGTGTTAGGAGTACTCAGATATTTATTTATTTAGTAGACAATTATAATTGTTTAATTTTCACGATTGTAGCGTATACATTAAAGGAGAACAGCTAGCTAATTAAATCAGTAGGATTGTTTTTCGGGAAACGAATACAAATTTAAGTTTGGCATTAAATTGATAATATGTTTACTTCTCACGGAAATGTGACAGAAACAGTCATGGCTAGCATTTTCGCACAACAAAAATAGCCCTTTTAAATTACCCATTCTATCTCTAATAAAAAATGTAAACAGATGATTAATTTTTAGTAAACGCTTTTATCAAAATATACTTACGAATTAAATATTATTCTATTTAAATATCAGACAACAAATATAAATACATTCTTGCCAATTGTTAAAATCTCACTTCAAGGGGTAGCCCTGTATATTACGAAAATATTTAGAATTCCCACTTTTCAGTATCAGTTTCATTTATCAGTTTATTGGAGAGTCATCTGTTATCATTACGACAGCCAAATTTGTAGATAAAGCGTTATAATGTTTAAGATTATTGAAACAACAAGTCGCTTATTAAATAAATGATTGAACCAGAACGATTGGTCAACTGATGGATAATGAAAATCGATATTCAGGTATCAGAACTATAACTTACATACATAACACTTTACTAAAATGTTATAAAGAGGCTATTCATCAGATAACAAACGATTATTCAAGTATAAAAATGAAGGTTATCGACTAGCCGTCAATCTTTCACATGTACATAAAATAATGCAATTGTTGCCAGTTACATAATACAAAACACAAGTATTTTCATTATTCGTCAAAGTTTTAATTATATATATATATTAGAAATGGATAATTATTCAGTACCAACAAACTACAATACGTTTGCTATTTCACTAATAAAAACCACTAATTGAAAACATTTTTGTAGACCTTCCCACATACTTTAATATTTAGTTTACAACTGATATTTTGTGATTTTACATAGCCTATATAATGACTAAATCTCCAGGTAGCTGAAAAATGGACTAATTGATGTTCATAGTAATATAAGTTTTGTTAGCAAATAAAACTGCTTCATTTTAAGCTTTGTGTTTACTTAGCGGGATATTTAACTTATGGCGCCTTCATTACATTAATATCTTTAAATAATAATATGATGAGTAAATAGTATTCAAAAATAAGGTCCGAGTAGTTACGATACGTTGATATTAAGTGACAATAATTCAATGAACCAAGCGAGCAATAAACAGAAAAAACCTAATAGCTATGTTATTGATTGGAAAAAACTTACAGTTATACAGAATTATCATTAAAATACGACAAAAATTCCCATAATAATTCTATTAAAATAACATACAAAAGTGATCACTATTATTTTCGATCAGATCTTCGTCAGACATTACTCTGATATATAATTATATTTATACTCATGCATGAAAAGCATTAAACCAATCAAGACAACGTATTAGTCGCTGACAACAATAAAATAGACTGCATAGCTAGACATAACAAGAGCAAACCACAAACTGATATTAAAATGTGCTGTTATTTGTATAACTATTAGCAATACTTGTTCGACTGTCATCTAAATGAGACGGAATATGTGAAACTCAAGTATATTTGGGAGATTTGACTGATACGCAGTAAGATTATGTTTTTTATTCAACGATTGAGACCTCGAAATATTTTGCTGAATAATTATACTACTTGTCATAATTAAGTAGTAAAATGTGAAATTTGGAAATATATCACTAGTCTGCTTGTCCATGGTCGTATGAAAACAAAACACTTATCAGGATTTAAAAATGTAGGAGCTGGACAGTCATTCAGATTCGTAAACGTATTCTTCAGGTAAAAGAATGAAGTATGTTCATTTTTAACTCGTTTAAAGTGGTGAACTAAACCTGATATATTCTTTCAAGAAAGCCACGAATTATGACAGAAGGTGATCACTATATAATGTATCTAAATTATTCATAATCGTCTAGTCCGTTTGTAGACAAAAAACAGTGCGGATAGGATTTCACATTGTAAACGCTTAACATCACCTCTCACTGTAACGCTTATATTTTAAAATATAAATTAAGCTCCCTTAAATTTGTACGAAATTATTCGCACTTCTTCAAAAATTTAGATCACGATCTTTTTATGGCTTTTTGACTTTGGGCTTAATTACCAATACTAGATCAGATCTTGTTCCATATGACTAAATATACGTTTGCAACTGAATTCTCCCTAAAACCGAGGATAATATTCTAAACTCAATTATTTACATACACACATAATAAAATGTAATCATTTTTGGCCAAAGTTTCTTTGATGTCACTAAGCAATATTTCTGAAATGATAAATATCCAGCTTTCGATCCAATCCACGTTGAAAAATCATTAAACAGTAGTTAGAATCCACCTGAATACCCTAATGGTAATACAATTGAATATCTTAGCAATGTGTATTTTCATCTACTGAAATATTCTCTCAGTACGATCAGCATCTGCTTTACTCTTTAATAATATTATGTTGATATTAGAGCCCTTGAAATTGAGATTCCCCTATAGCGAATGATTTAAAACGTTCATGACTATGAGTACTATAAAACGCCTGGTTAACAATAAAATTCTAGTCACCACATTTGTTTTAATTACGGTATTCATAGCAGTTCTTCACGATTTTGGTGATAGTTGATTATGTCTTTATTTATTCATTTGCAGCTTAGATACAACATGGTTTAGTCATGTGAGGTATTCAGACTTGTTTGATAAAAACGATATTTAATAATAGTCAGGTTTTCAGTTTAAAAGAACAAACTATTGTTTTATGAGTATCTCATGCCATCGAAAGTGAATTAAATTATAGTGAGTTGAAATATCTTGTTTGAATGATATGAACCCATAGATTTACCACTGAGTTGAATAAGTCGGGATGAATGTATAATTGTTTTCATTTTTTGCTTTTCGATGAAGATCGTACAACAGTCTAGTTATAAATATGTAACAATTAAAATGTTATATTCTCAGTACAGAACTCATTCTCTTGCTTAAACAAGTTAAAACAATGAACTAACTATCATAAATGTAAGGCATCATATTACGTGTCTTGAAAAACCGAGTCAATATTATAATATCAAAAATATCATGATATAAAAATCCATCGAACAGTAATTATAGTTCGCAAGCCTGTACTTTAAATTCAGAATTTCATTAGCTTAGTTTGCTCAGATGGTAATTCAATAAACATATACCTATATACAAACAGTGAAAACGCCAAAATTTTAAACTAAACAAAGGTTTTAATTTCACTTCACTAAAAATACAATGAAGAAACAGCAGCACAACACAAAACATCCTCTTTGGTTTTGAAAATATACAACAGATGAATAATATATATATATATATATATATATATATATATATATATATAATCAATAAATACGATAGCCAGTATTGGACTCAAGATTTATGTTCAAGAGAAAAAAACCTAGATTGTCCAATATTAGTAACAAATGTATATGTATTACAAATATTTGGTTGGCTCATGTTGTCTTATAAATATCTAATTCAAAAATACAAGTGTTTCCATTTTAGCACTATCAATGTTGTTCCAATTATTGTTTTGATTTGTTGTTTATGTTTAATTTCAATATAAAATTGAAATGAACAAGTGGTTATTTTGATTAATCGACCGTTTATTTATTCATTATATTATTTTCAAGGAGTATTTTAAGCGTTAGCATATATTGCAAAATTGTTTTAGTTATCTTATTGATATCACTTTGTCCACATATATTTGTTTTATATTCATTCTTGTGTAAACTTGTGTGGTTTGCTGGTGACATACAAGTTAACTCATTAACTATCTAAACATTTTTTGATTAACCTTATCATACAATACACCTAATTTAAAAAAGATTAATATATGTATCAATTATCGTAAAGTATGAAGAACATTGTGTTGCTAATGCTTCTACTGCTTCAATTGTTGCGATTTTATCAAGACGCTTTTTTAAATAAACCTAGATGGTGGTATAACTAACATTATTTAGTGATTTACGAGTTGTGAAAATTGTATGATCAGCACAAAATCTTGTAGCAATAATAATCATTACCTCACAAGTAAGTACGTTAAAGATGCCCCTCCTACAGTTCTAGTGAGAAGCCGTTATGTATGGAATTCAACCTCAGGTAATGTATGAGGATTGCATAATACTGCAAAATGATTGAAGTTGGGTATTAAGACTACTAAATATCGGTTCAATAATCGGTTCGGTTAGCGCTCAGTGATGAAGCCGAAGGTTATGGGTTCGATTCCTTATGGTGGGGTCTTTTCGAGTATTGATTAGGGAGCCTCATATTAGGACAAAACAGCTGTCTAGTACTTTCGAATTTCCAACAAAGGTCTAGGCAATATCATTTCGGGATTTAAAAACTAAGAAAGTTCGATAATATCCACTATTGTGGATTTTACATAAGTTGTGTAAGCAAGTAACTCAGAATGTTGGTGCTATATTTGATTCACATTAGAAAAGAGCACAATCTTTTCCTGTTTCCAAAAACGTTTATTTTATTATTGTTATTTTGAAAGATGTTTGAATTGTTAGTCACAGAAAATACTAGTAAACTGTTGAATAGAACATTATTTATCGTCTCAGTACATATACTTTGAATAGTGAATTAATTTGATGCTAAAATATAATCAACAATTAATTCCATATAAGACACAAAGTTGTAACATGAAAGTATTGAATAGTTTTACTTATTATAGTCATTTTGACTGCTTCAAAGTTTCATGTTTACAATTTTGTTCAAACTTTACTATATAATTCATCTTCGTTACATTTACAGGAGATATATCTAATCTTAGGGCAAAACAATTTTTTCATGGAAAAAGCTACGAATTTGTTCTTAATCAGTACGTATCAGTAAACATTTTGGTCTACGTAAAAGTATATTTGTGGTGATGGTATCAAAATAAAATAACAGAAAATCATGTGCAAATTAACAATAAAATTAATTTTTTTCAAGTGAATTAAGAAATGCTCTTGTAAATGAGTTAAGCAGTCGATCCGATTATAGTATACACTTCAAAATATAACGAAAAGATCCTCTCTTTTTAAATATTGTGTTTATATCTTAGATGTCTCAAAATATCAGTAATCCGAAATCGCCATTAGTTCCTATGTATACTTAATCATTATAATGTTTCTCAATGGATGTATTGATGTTAATTTGCTAATTACTCAACTGTAATAAAAATAGAATCTTGCAATTGAAATTTAAAAACTACTCAGTATATATGATGCATCGATAATGGATTTAGGTAAACCATGAGAGTCTTCCAAGTTATGATAGAAGTTGATTTCAAATGTACTTTTCAGTGGCCTAATCAGTTATTTATTTCCTATCACTTCGCCTGTAAGTCATCAAGTAGCTTAAATAACTTAAATCAAGAACATCAACCAGCTGTGTTATGTTTTGAAATAACTCATATGCATTTCATCATAAAGTGAGGTTATCAAATGAATCCGAAAATACATTTGTCATCAACAAATGAATTTTTATAGTGCAATTTATAGATGCCAAAACATTATGATTGTTTAAATTCTCTTCTACATAACAGTTGTAAATTAAAAATTAACTAATTAAGTATTACATTTTATCCCTCAACTATCTGTAACATGTTCACCGCCTAAGTGATATATGCTCAAATACTAAACGGGAATATTTACAAACAATTCTCAAAGTAAGGATCGACTAGTAGATTTAAGGTTAAGTACCAGTTCAACTGCTGTCGTGGCAATAGTTAAAGTGTACATTATATCAGCAACGTTTAACAGTAGATTTCTGAACATCTGTCATGATTATTTGAGAGGCTTATTATATAGGTTAGGAGATTCGAATGTGCGTATATTTTCACTTATACTAACTGATCTTTTGGAAACAATTTCCATTCACTGTCGTGGTTCATAAACAACGATATGCAACATAGAAAGGTATTTAAACCTTCATGGTTCTGTCTTGTAAAAGTGTTACACAGGTTTTATCTCAAATTTTTTTGTGTTACAAGTGAGCACAGATGAGAAACTCCATATTCAGATTAAACATTTGCTCCATGTTCCTTGATTTACAACAATGCCTCCATTGCTCTCAATCTTTGACAAAATGCATCTACCAATATTTAGTTGTCTAAATTTCGTTTTTTTAATATTTTATTTTGTGTTAATATAATTCTTAATTCAGTATTCTAAAAACCCAAGATTTGTTGTTAACTTGATAAAAAAGATTGCACTTATTTTGTTAAAAAATCATCTCGTACAGTGATTTCAAACCTGTTTATCAACAGTAAAGTAAAATGAAATGAAATTTAAAAGTCATGATTTAGTACAATTGCATTATTAAATCCATAAAACTTCAAAAATGATTGTCTACAGTAAATTTCTTTTTACCTATAGACGATAGCTGCAAATCCATTTTCTAAACAGTTAAGGTTGTCAATATCTATTAGATGATATAAAAGCAACATTTTTATTATGACCGAATTTAATTTTGTTCAGTAGAAGAAAGAAATATAAAATAAAGAATATTAATTAGGTTAGTATTCAACTTACTGTACTCAATCTCCAATCCAAGATATTTAATTTTATTGGCTTCGTGAAACGCTTTCTTTTTAAGACGACAAATTCTGAAAAGAAATACATACACTTAAAAATCCAATTTACAGAACGTTTTGTGAACCTTTTGTAAATTGTGATTTTAAAAATAAGTGGTATCAAATAAATAATATCCAATCACAAAAATTTATATTTTTCATGGACTTATATGAATATATTTTACTACAGATAGCTCAAGACATTTTATACTATGCAGTTTTGCCAGTCCCAAACAGTTCTTGAACAGTTTACTTTTATTATTAGAATAAACCATCTCGGAAAAGTTTTTAAGTTGGAGTCTAATTCATTCAAAATTTAACTCAGAAAAATATTCATTCATGAATTCAATTTTTTTATAGAGGAAAAGTACAAATTCATGCGTTACTTTTTAGCCTAATACTCTTATCACATCTATAATTGAATTGTCATTCATAGCTTTGATTCTTTTAGGACATTTAAATACATTTCCCATAAGAGAAAGCTTATTCGAACTTGGTGTTTTCTATGTCTTATTATTTGTTTGTCGTAACCCTAAGAAATCTGTACTTATGAATAGACGTAATTAAATAGTTAAAGTATCAAACGATATGTTAAATTAGTGTTGTGTACTAAAAATTGATTTTTCAGTAGTGTATTAAAAATTTATGTTTCAACTGAAATAAGAGATTACATTAAATAATGAAATTTTCGGTTAAATATGAGTTTTTTTATCACGTTTGAGGATATACTACTTACTGATTACTGAGTACTGACCAATGTCATGCATGTCTAATCCTTTTTGCAGATCAAGTTCTATTGATCATGCTGTAATGTCCTGTAGGATTGAGATATTCATAACTTTATCGATAAAAATACGAGGCAAACGTAACAGTGGTCACTAATCATTAACCAATCACTTGCAAATGTATCAGTGCTGCAAGAGGTTAGTCGTGGCCCAAATAGATTTATTGTGATATCTCTGACGGTGGAACTGAACGATACGAAGTCAAATTTATCAGGGAGGATCAGTTCCATCAAGTCTTTACTAATATCATGCTGAACAGTTTAAAATAGCACGAAACCTGGGTCTAGAGTTCTGAGTCGTCCATTCACAACGCACAATAACTCAATACGTTTAAGGGTAACTTGGGAGGAGTAAGAGGTTGAAATCTCTTGCGATCCGTTTAGTAAGAATATTAATCTTTCATAAAGAAAAATGATAACCACCCATTTATTTTAATAAAATATTTATGCACATACAGGTAGTATGTGATGTAAATGAGTATTTCATCGATTCGTCTACAGTAGAAATGGTTTATTAAGAAAAATTAAATATAACTATTGGGAAATTTTAAATTATCATCTCATGGTTTGATTATATCTAATCCCACTGATATATGATAAAGATTATTGTTTTTACTTTTTAGGTTATTTAATTAAATTATACAAAAGTTTGTCATTTTTATTCATAATAATTTGTTGAATGCCAATACATTGAAACGTTATTAGTAAGTTATATTTTGTCATGATAATAATTTTCAATCATAAAGGTGATGATAAGAAGTCCAAATGAATACTTTTGATCGAGCCATCTATCTCACAGAATACAAGACTACTAGAATTTAACTAACTTATCAACATTTCACGATGTTGATAGCTTTAATTTAATGAAATGATAAAAGTATAACATAAGTACATCGCTTTTGAAAAATGTTGATGTGAAGAAATTTATGTACATGTATATTTTATACTGTAGAATTCTGTATTTTGTTGATATGAGCTTGATTACACTTTTTGTGAAAAAAGACAACAGTTAGTAGCCTTCAACTTATCAAAACCTTTATAAACAACTTTGGTATTATCTATTTTTGTCAATGAAAATATGATAAATTTTGTTTGTTAATGATGTCGTTAACGCCTCAACTTAATACTTACTTAATGCTTACTTAACCCACTTCATGTTTACTGCACACCCTGATAATTCTATGAAAAATCAAAAGTCATCAGAAAAATTGCCGTATTATTAGATTCTTCCCCTTTATTCTTTGAGTTCGTCAAAAAAGTGTGGCCTATAGTAGTGAGAATATTCAGATATGATGTGCTTTGTTGTAAATGAAGGCAGAAATGCTTCTTGTAAATAGTGGATAACTGAGGGATTGTAGTGTAACATAAACTTCACATCTGAAAGCCAGCAGTAGAAATCTTAACATGAAATCTAGTGATTTCCAGTTAACTCTGACAATTATTACTTGACTGAAATTGAACCATCAGTGACTTTCATGGTTTTCAACCAATTACTGCCTCTGTCGTTTACAACCCCCTCGTAATTTTTGTGAAAGCAAAGCTAATAATTACTAAGCATTATTGACATTTTGAACCATAGTGAAGTATTTTATGAAGCACATTGCAAAGTAGTAAGCGCGACTACATCAACTAATAACATTGTAACACTGATTATTCTATTGCAACTGACCATTTCATAATCCACTGTCAACCAAAAAGTTATCGTTATAGTAAAGAAATATGTCATGTGGCCGAATAAATATACAAACTGTGACCAGCAAATAACTGTTTGAAATCTAATGAATAAATTGATAAAGACAACACAAATCAGCAAAAAAAGTAAATCTTTCTTATTAAATGTTTTGTTAATTAAAATAAATAAATTTTATAATGAAACAGTATTGTTACATATTCATTTTTCAGTCAACCAATAAATTCACTGTTATACTCCATATGACTACGTGTTATAAGACAATAGGAACTATTATATAAATTGAAGAAAACAGAATTAGCGTGAATGTGATCGAATTTCGACAAATTACGTAATAGAATATCCGAAGAGATTAGCATTAATTATTTTCCTGATGAATATCTCAATACTCGTTTCTTTCACACAAAGTTCTAATTAGATTACTCTAAGATTAGTGCCATTATATTGTTCTTTCATCATTGAGTTTATTTGTAAACGAACAGTTCGTCAATGGGCACACAAATATATATATATATATATATATATATATATACGTACTAAGGGAACTCTAACAAAACGATACTAAATTACATGAATGGTGAAAGGAGTAAAACAATGAATATATTCCAGTCAAAAGATTATTATCGAATTCGTGAGTCATGATTTCAATGAATAAATGTAGATAAAGATAAAGACAAATAAGATGGTCATTGAATTATCAATAGAAAAATGAATACAAAATTCTTTTTAATAATAATCAAATAAGACAATAATTTACAATGACCAAATTATCAACGTGATAGTTTCCGTGATATCATTTATGGCTTAAAAAGATAATCGCTATAAAATTTCCCATGATATTGTTTTTTATAAAATCCTTTCGAATAAACTATTGAAGACCTTATTGATGGAAACAATGCATACTTAATACTGCTAGTCAGATTGATCAGACAAATCCAGTATAAAGTAATTAACTGATAGAAATTTATTTTGTAGAATTTTATATTGAAATACTTAGTGGGAGTCGCTTTTCAACAAGTAACTTCCACACTTGTATAAGACTCAAAGCCTTCAATTATAACATGAGAATAACACTAAAATCTAGATGACAAATTCATACTAAAAACTATGAAGAATATAACAAATAATTATGTATAAAGAAAGGGAACCTAATAATTAAGAAATCAAGAATTGATAGAAAAGGAGATATTTTGAGTTTGAATAAGGAAACTAGCTTAAATTATTATCTGGTGCCCATCCACCAAAGTTTGGAAAAATAGATAAATGATGCTGAAATACCTTCACACTTGTAATCTGGAAATAATTAATTTGTAGTTCACAGGAATATATTACACTTTGGTTGCGTATATTAGTTTCTGTGAATTACTACTATATAAAACATAGATTATGTTACATGTTGTATATGCTGACAAAGGATATATATATCAGTGTCAAGGTTGGACTTGATAGTTTTGAATAAACTGAGCATCTGGTAGAAAGTTAATAATAAATATATTTTCTATTATATCGCAATGAGTAGAAAATTTTATTTCCGACTTTTCGTGACCTAATGTAAGCCACTTCGTCAGGTAAATAAATAACCGAAATAAATTAACACAATCATTATATGCAAATATGGTTAGTGGCAAGCAATGTAATCCAGGACGAGCGTTTCCTTCTATTAAGAACTCGTCAGATGGACTTACCTGTATCCCAGAGTTGGTGTTCACACCGAAACTCGAACCCAGTACCGTCCACTTCAATCATCATCGCGTTATCCACCTAGCTACTGAGTCCTGATGGTCACTTACTTATTCATAAGAGTGAGATTATAATTCATTTTGTATTGTTTATTTGAATCTTCCCATTGATGTTTGATGCGAATGGTACTGGGTTTGAGTCCTGAAGTGAACATGAACTCTGGGATGCAGTTACATCCAGCTGATGAGTTTTAAATAGGACGAAATGGAACGCGTACTGGATATCACTGCTGTCTCCTCAGAAAACGTGTGCATGTTTCCGTTCAAATTAAATATTGACAATGTCAATATCTGAAATAACTCTGATTTTCAAATATTTTAGGTTGTAAGCAGCTGATGAGAACCTGACGAAACAAAATGAATTCACATTATTCTGCACTAATCTTTGTTACAGCTCAACTTGATGTATTGATAAATCAGATAAGACCTTTTTTCTATATATTATATCTGTTAAAAGGTGATTTTCACAATTTATGTAATATTCTGCGTATTAAATACATATGTATCAAACCATACAATATTATATCGAAAGCATTCACCTGAACAACATATCTTTATTTTAATATTATATTAAAAACTATCAATTTGAAATTTAGTTATAATCTTATGATTCATAGTATGCATGTAATCATTAAATTTTCATTTACAGATATGACACTAGAAATTAACATATTTCATATCCACATGTCATTGATCTGATTTATTACGTAAAATGATGAATACCCTCTGATAATTTCAGGCAGACATAAGTAGCATATAACACATATAGGAAGTGGAAAACTTGGCATCAGAAGGCCAAGAAGATCGAGTTGAATAGAATGAAAGGGAAAATATAAAGAAGTTATGAACTTGAAGAATCAAACAGAATGTGAAGGACAGCTGATGGATATTTGCAAACAAAGTATACAGTGTATGGTTCTTATATTTTATCGAGATACTCTGGTTGTCCCCACTTGTGTTCTTGTCACAACAGTTCTACAAGCACCTTAAAGAATTGAAGATTTTTCTGACACATCTAAACAATAACAATAATTATTTTACAGTCTTTGATCAAAAACAGATTTTGAATATGATTTCTGTTTCAACGATTTTAACCACAATGCTTTAGTTTCTATACCATAAAATTATCTACTCTAATCAGAATTCTTAAAGATTGTAAGGATAGTTCACTGATCTGTTGAATTAACTATTTCTTTACGTAATTGTGAACATAGGAAACGTCCAACGCGAGACATTTAAGAATAGATAATCAACACTTAGCCACTGGTAACGTAATTTCCAACGATTCTTTAAGTTATTAAAGGATACAATTTTTATTACATAAAGCACTTCACTGATTACGTAATCCCTATATTGAAAATACCTTTACTAAGTAAGAACAGACATCAAATATATATGAGTTACTTCTGAGTCTATCCCCAAAACTATTCATTTGATTACCTTTACATTAAAATGATTTTTTTTATGTTTTTGACCAACCATATCTACAACAAAACAAGAATGTTACTAGTATAGGAGTTTCATAAAGGTTCCGGGATTTTTTTCTTACACCACAGACTCTTGTATACGGCTCTAACGGTAGTTAGATTATCTAAATCATTCAAACAATTTTGACCGAAAACGCTGATTTCATCTCTATAACATTCTCACTAATCAAGACATCAACGTAGAATAAAATACCAGAATTCCTAAATACTAATGGAAAGTACGGTCTGTAATGACGTTCGAATCTATCGAAAATGCAATGACGTTGAAAAACTGTAAAAGTAAACACTTCGTGATGTACATTAATGTCAATAAATTACTGATTGTAGTTATGAATTACTAAGAAACAAGTCAACTTCCAAGATATAAGCACAAATTACATGATTTAGGTTTACTATCACAGTCAAAAGGTTAGTTATTCATCTTCTCTGACATATTCACCATCTTATTATCATATCTTTAATTTTCCATTTTACAATAAATATTGTTGACACTTATTTCAGCGTGACTTATTAATTTTGGATCTTTTTAGCAGCGAAATTAATACATTTTGACAGGAAGTTCTATGTTTCTGAGCCATTTTACCTATGAGCAAGTTGGTTGAAGTAAATGCATTAAAAATCTTCTCACCAGATAGTAGATTTGTGAAGATTGCTAATTCTTATGGTGCATATCAAGGACTGATTTTAGTCAAACAACTGTTGAAAATCAGGAAGGAATGGATATATAATTCATCGTAGTATGGAATTTTCAACAATGTCCATCTATGACCCCATCGGGAATCGAACTAAAAACCTCCACGTCTTTCAGTGTGAACTTAACCTTTAGACCACTGAGCAGACATCAAATGATTTACATATCTAACAAAGATCAGTTCATGTTAACTCCAAACCTTAACATTCCCCACAAACCTTTTATAGAATGATAAGAATCGTGTACTCATATCGGCTAGTTTCATGAGGTAATTACAGTAGTTCTAGTGAATAGCCATGGCTAGTGAAGTTCAACCACGTCAAGTATGAAGTAATTCGTCACCGTGGACACTGAATGATGGCTGCGTAATGTCTCAAATTGATTGAGGTTAAATGTACAAACCATTGGATGCTAAAGTTTAAATGCTCACTGAAAGACTTGACGGGTTTTAGTTTGATCCCCAATAGGAACATGAATTGACATTACTGAAAATGTACAACCAAATGATAAAATATATATCTTGTGCTTCCTGATGATCGTAAAACCAAGGTCAATCCGTGATGTGAATAATCGAAAAATATATTTTTGAATTATTTGTTTTCTTTTGATCTATGTTTTCAATGAGTATAATAACAGGGAATGTTTTCATGTCGACCTGCAGTAAATAGACAATTTATTGATCATGATGTCTATAGTTAAATGATAAAAAGTGGACGCCTGTTACTTCACTCAAAGCAATGAATATGTTTGATTTAAAATATTTAACTCCTGAAATCTAGTATAATAAGACTTACTTGCTAGCCAACTTGTTTTTTTCGCGTTTTGCCTGTTCAACTATTTTGGAATTGAAGATACTCCCAGAAAGATCCTGAATCACCTTAAAATCCAAATTCATATCTGGCTGATCAAGCACTGAACTTGCACCTGTAGCAATCAACTCACCTTGAGCTGTGATATTTCTATTCAAATGAGCAAGTTCTTCTCCCATAGAACGCAAACGCATTAAATTTGGAGTCACATCATTACCGTCACCTCGACGCAATTTTGAGCAATGAACTAAATCATATCTTCTTTGAACAGGATCTTCAAAAACGACGAATGGATATCCTGGCAAGGATAATGGGGATATAGGATAATGTATTACTGGATTAATAACACGAGAAGAAGCACTAGAAGACACGAAATCATCTTGATAGACACTTGAAGTACAATTTTCTGTCAAACTTGATTGATCATCTTCAGCTGAATTATTCAAAACCATTGTGTTTGTCAAGCTTATTAATGGAGAGGCCTTTGGACCTTTGCACTGGGAGTTATATAGCCAAAAGTATGCACCACTCGACAAGTTGAAAGCGTTAGGAATGGGTGTCTCTGAACCGGTATCTTCAAAATGAGTTTTCAAAGAGAAATTATATCAGTAAGCATGTGACAAATTTAAATTTATCGTAATTTCATGTATGATATGATTATCGCTTTTAATCTCCCGAAATCTTTCCTAAGGCCTGATAAAACATCCAGAAAAGTTACAAGCTTTATGTGATAAGGCACCACGAAAGTCACCTAACGGTCAATTAATTAACAAGAACTAAATAGATAATGCGTTTGTCAAAACTATGATAAAAAGCCTCATTACTTAGTGTTCATGAAATTAATCAGTTATTGTAATGTCAATGAAGGATAATTTACCAAGTACACAAATGCACACAAGGCTTCGAGCTGGATCTTTTTTACATAATATTTGTTTCTAGTGCCTGACGACACAAATCAAAGTAGGTAGAGTGATATCTCTAAACACAAATAAGTAACTCGTTTACTAATTCCAGGTCAATATACTAGACCTTTGAGTGACACACAATTTTATTTAAACTGGAGATACTTCGAAAATTAAAATTAAAATGCAATGTTTAAACCTTCAACTAATTTATTTAAGTCCAAGGTACTACCTATAAAAGTATTTATGAATATTTTATAGGTAATATCAAGGCTAGAAAACATAGAACTCTGTGATAACCCTTACTATCATTGAAAATTAGCAACGGAAACTAATGAACACTTGTATAGCCTCTTCATTAAAAAGTAAAAGCAACGAAAACAATGTTCAATTGCAAATAAAATAATATTTCAACATTCAGTTTTGATCAAATGATTTTTATCGTTAGTTTATTTCATTTTACTCATTCTCTTAACATGTATTTACAAATTTGATGGTTTCATTTAGTAATCTTAGGTCAGTAAATTTAGGAAAATGTTCAAACAAAAATAATTCAGTTTTTGTATGCATCATCAAGAGTATTATATTCCATAAAATTAATTTTTGTAGTTGTTTTGTCTGAACAGTTGAGTTTCAAGTAATTTTTTCAAAGAAAGTTTTCATTTACTAGTTGTATAACAAACTTTGATGAAAAAATATGTTTGTTAATTTAGCTCAATTTAGAAAAAAAGATGGAATTTTAACTATATTGAATTATTAATCCTTCATAAACATATATATATTAACACAAGCGCTTGCTATTATCTGCTTTGTCATTTTTGTTTCAATAAAACACAAAGTAACAACAAACAACGAAACGAAATTCTGTTAAACTGATTGACTTAGTATTAAATAGTATAGAAATTCCGCGGGCATAATCAAAGTAAATCTGATTTTTACTATCTTAAATTGTATTAACAGGTAAAAAAAAGAAAAATATCAGAATGAGAAGAAGAGGTGTAAATTATTTATAATTATAACACATCTCTTTTATAATTACACGCTTGACATATTTAAGATTATCATAAAGAGGGTAAATTTTTCAAATATATCTTGTGGTTTTTGTTGCATAGAACAAATAAATTAAAGTTGATCAATAGGAATTGTTGAAAATGGAAAAATTTGCTGAAAAACTAACAAAACTAGTAATAACTTAACAAAGATTATATTGAAATATTTCATCATTTAGAATTTTAAGTTTAATATCTCTCAATATGTTGAGTTTTAGATAACTATATATGATAAATAAGAGTTTGTCAGTTAGTCGTCAATAGATGCAAGAAATCAGACTATATTATCAAGCTTTTCATGGTGAGTTTACTGAAATGTGTATTTTACTAGTGAAAATTCTAACTATTATTATCTACTTCTTACTACTAAGTTGTTCAATAACCTTTGATATTATACGTAGTATTATATAAATACGTTGATGAAAATAGTATTTCGTAATTTACAAAGTCTTCTATTTACCTTAAATGAAATAAGTTTAAAGAAAGAAAATATTAATATACACTCAACGTTTTATAGTTTTCATATTCTTAATGGCTATAGTAAGTCAATGCATTTGAATCATTCTGTATATGATTTAAAAGTCACTTGCGGAAAAGGAACTTAAAGAAATGTTTAGTAATGTACCTCAAATTTACACATATTTTCTCTTTCTCAGTAAAAAAAAGGATTTATTCATTACTGTCTCTAATTATACCGTTTTTTTACATAATACTGAAAAAATGAATATTTATGTTGTATTTGAATAGTCTCCCTTTTCACAGACACTGTCTGAAAAGTGTAAGTGTCGAAATATCATCTAAATCAGTTAGTCAGCATAAATCATGTTTTAATGCAAATATATACTATTAAATAATTTACATTGAACATGTGAGTTCTTTCAAATTTTTGTTTAATATAAATTGTTACAATGCTCAATAAATCCAAAAAAAGGATTTTCTAAAATGTAATAGAAGTATCACTATATCTATTTATATGTAAATAGATGTCAATGAAAATAGTATATCATGATATATGTATGTATAATAAATAGATGTGCACATACTTTTCATATACAAAATATTAACAGAATTAATAAACTAAATGATTTTAATTTCATTGTGGGTAGTCTCATTGACAGATGACAAAATCACTAATTTACATCAATGGATAAAAGCAACAAGAAAAATAAACAATAAAATAGATACATTGAATTAATAGTACATTCATTACTGATTTGTTACTTATTTGAAAAAAAAAAGAAAAAAAAAGTAAAATTAATGAATTACAGTAATAATTTAAATTAAAGAGTTTTTTCTTAAATAAAAATAGAAAAATTCAAGTTTTTTCCTTCTTTCTTAGCGAGAAAAAAAACAGATACTCAACCTGTTGAAAATTATTCATCAAGTCATTTTATATTCATTTTTTAGAACAACTAATTGTAAAGCTGATCAATTACTTCATTACATTTATGTTTCATTCAATTAAGCATAAATGAAATAAATTCTATGTAATCTGAGTTTTTTTAGTTGTATTTATGTAGAAAATATTTACAAACTTTTATGGAATCATTAACTGATCACTATGATTATCTCTAGTTAGTTAATTTTCCTTAGACTTGATTGATTCTATATTCAAAATAGTGCAGTAAAATTTTGGCTATTAATAATGTGTAAATTTTTATTCTGTGTTCCTAATAATAATATGAATGAAAGTATGGGAAAATAACATGAGAATATTTATATGACCAAAAAAAAACTAACAATTCTTCCTTTTCATCATGATTTTGAGTTCATATTTAAATCAGTTTTCTTATTCTATGACGAGAATCAGAGCTTTCTTTGAACTTATGACAGATCTAAATGATCCAAAAAACGAGTTAAATGATTTTATGGTTGTATTAACAGAAACACTGCTTACAACTTTTAAATATTTTCTATTTTCAACTTAAAACAATAGTATACATGAATATCAATGAGATAAAGTTTAATTTTTGTACTCAAATAAAATGTGCACAACTATTATACTTACCTAAGTCTTCACTTCTCATAATCCTAATATTTTCTGTATCATTTCATTAAATCTCCTTACACATTTATTATCTCAATAAAAATAAAAAAATAGTTAATTTAGTTGGAATAATCTACTCATCAGTGTAATATTACAATTTCCCATTAATTTTAAATCTGTTCGCTTGCAGGCACCGTGATGATATTGTAAGATAGTAAGTAACCTTCCTTATTGTACACTAGATTTTCTGACATATTAATCAAGTTAATATTATTATTGGACAGTGACTAACAGTTGATGTCACGACTCACGTTCTTACCTGTTTGGCAGTGGATTTACTTTAAGCCTCAGTATTAACTAGGGTATGTTACAAGCATTTCCAAATAATACTAAAATTAATTGTTCACATTTTGTAGTTAAAGATAATTGTTTGCTTTTCGTGCTTACTGTTAAAGATGAGGAAGATAAAAATGTATGTAATATCTCTGGCTTTGCTCGTAATCTCGTTGTATCACAGCATTATGGCAATACAACTTATCTTCCTAAAATCGTTATTTTCAATAAATTGTTTTGTATGGTGATCAAGTTCATTGTAGTATGCAAAACAAACTTTGACATGTAAAGTAACTGTAAAACTGTTCAATGAAGAAATTCACAAACGAGCGCAATGAAATTAAGTCTGAAGGCAAGAATACCAAACAACTACCTTTTAAAATATGGTATCAAGTCAACTTAATAGGGTGCCGAAATCCAGTAATTTTACTATCAATTACAAATTTTCACATAAAAAATACATCATAAAAGTAGGACAATTTCAGGATAAACAACTTATTATAAGTGTCAAATAAAAAAGACAATAATTGTTTATATTTTTATGCTATAAAAAAAGACCATGAATTGATGCAGCTCTACTTCAGCTTGAGTAACATTCAAAATTCTGAATAAACTTTCAATTTTCCTTTCGTATACAATTCAGTTAATTTAAATATCTTCCCTACTTTAAAGGAGTCTCATATGAGAGTAAATATTCACCTTTTGACACTTTCACTGGGAACATACCTTTCTTTTTTAGCAATGACTGCCATATTTCGGTTTATATTAACTTTCTTTACATAATTTTATTCGTTCAAACATAATTTATATATATATATATATATATATATATATATATTTAAATATAATCGAACCTGTTTCATGAATATAATTCGGTAGACGTTTGAATAAGTAGTCTATAACAGAAGTTATAAGTTTATTGTTTAAGCTAATTAAACGGTTACTTGGGATTGAGAAATAGAAGTTGGAGAGGAGGTAGAAAATAAATGAACAAGTAAAAATAAACAAAAATATAAACATATGACCATGAATAGAATGATAGTAGCTTCAAAGTATATATATATATATATATATATATATACATTAAAATATGAGTGTTGATAAATATGTTCATACATGCATGCATAAAGACAAATAAATAGATAAATAGGGAGATACACAAATATAACTATTATCCCTCTCTCCTCACTTTCTATTTCTATAGTATGAAGAAAATTTTGTCTGATTAACTAATTTCTCATGAGACATATTTATAAAAATGAGAAAACGTTTTATTGTGATTTTTTCTATAAGGAGATTCGATGTGTTTATATTGTAGTCAGAATAATAATTTTTTTCTTGTTAGAATATATATATATTGTTGAATTTATTGTAAATATATATATATATATATATATCTTACTACTTAAATCTGACTAATTTAAATTATTTTCTTTTTTGCCAGTCGTTTCTTTTTTATAATAAAAATAAATTTTTATTGGAAATAAGAATTAAGTAAGAAGTAGTGAATGATAGTGAGAGAAAAAGAGAGAGAGGGAGAGAGATAGGGAAAATAAGTAAGTAAAATATATATAGTAGCTAACCAATAACTAGAAATATAATTCATGTTCAAATTGTAAACATATTTTTTACTCTTTCAATCATTAGAAATTTTATCAAAAATGAATTTTTAATTGTTTTTTTTTGTTTTTTTCACTTTTAAATGAGGGCGAAAATTAATTAGATGAATTTTTTTTAAAAAAAAGAATAAAATATTAAAATCATTTATATTCATATTGTATATTTCAAAAAACTTAAGTGTACTTTTTATTTGTATTAAAAATAATGTCGGAATTTATTTTACTATTCCTACATGATAACTTATCCAGGATTTTAACGAAATATTTTAATGTTATGAAAATACTGATCTTAATGTTTGGTAGATCTAAACTAAACCACTGTTACTTACATTTTGTCTGTTGTGATGGATATCATCTTGTGGAGAAGTTATATAATTTACTGTTATTATTTGACGTTCGATTGCTGTATATTTGTAAACTGTCATTAAAATAGTTATCTCCTTTTTTTCTCTAAGAAAATGTATATCATATATGCAACAAGTTGTGTAAACCGCTATGTCATCAGAACCGAGGAAAGAATAGATATTTTCAATTGAAAATTGAACAATAAATTACTGACAGTTATCATACAAGGTAGTTTATACAATATTGCTTTTGCATTTGGAAATATTTAGCCGACGAACGTCAAACAGATGAAATAAAAGGTGATTCGAAAACCCATCTTATAATCAATGGATGTACTCTACCTAAACTTATAATTAAATATGCCTAACAATAACTTGTTTTCTACATCAAAACACGCAGTAAACCAACAAACAATTCTAGGCATAGTCGAAATCGACGATAATCTATAACGTTTTTAACCTATATTTTTATCACTTTTGTGGGAACTAAATCAGTAGTTTACAGTTGTAGTTTTTATACTTGATGACCAAAAATAATTAAAGGATAGAAAAAAACAGTATTACTGTTTGCTGACATAATTTATACTAAGAATTCTACTTGGTGTTCACTTCATTCCCGCCTTTCATGCTTTTTAATTCATGTTTCTGAGAATTTCACTACTACTGGAGTGTTTTTATCTAGTTTATCCGTTTCATTATGAATATATTTACTGGTTAAACAACTGTAGCAGACCGTAATTTAGCTTTTGCGACAATCTGAACACATTAATATGTGGAACTGCATTAACATACTTTATCAGTCACAACAAAAAGGTTAAGAAAAATTTGCTAACGGAACATATTCATCGTGATTCAATCAAGAAAGATCATTTACGCTCTAAAATCTGAATTATAAACTCCAATTTAAAGTAAGATCAGAACATAGTAATAAGCCAAAAGGCTTATAGATGTGAATTTTTTATTCTTCAAAATTAAGATAAAATACGTCTACTTATTTTCAAGAAGTAAAACGCATCGTTCGCATAGCATAACAAATGTGCAACGCTTAGGAAAATCTTCGAATACTTTGCACCATAACGATCTAAACTGATCGAAAAAGTAACTTTATTTGCTTGCCTTTGCAAATCTTAATATTGTTTTCCACATGATTTTATATAAACAGTTTTAATAAATGTCTTTTATAATGCATCCTGTTGGATTAATGGCATTGGAATCTCTAACATGGCTCTAGATCCTGAAGCTGCTGTCCATCGATTGTAATCACATGAGGTCCTTAAAGTGCGATAATAATGATGAAATAGCGCTAGCATAACTCATTAATGACATCTATAGATTAGATTCACCCTTTCTGCGATAGCATGTTAGTTTCAATAAAGTGCAACTTTTTATACTTATTTGTATACAGGTTTCAACCAAATATAATAAATGACTCAAAACTGAGGACTTCATATTCCTAAGTGATAAAAAGGCTTAACATTACTGTTTTATTATATTTAAACTTGTATTTTTCTGTTAGAAGTTAACGTTAGATGTTAATTGTCATTTTTTATTTAGTAACTAAGTAAATTATATTTGCACTTTTATTTCGATATGTTACCTTTGAGATTTAATGTTTTTATAACTTAAGAAACTCGTGATAAAATTAAACTACCGAAAATTCAGTGTAAGGTTTCTGGAATTAATTTTAATTTTAAACACTATTTGATGCTATATATTGATGATGAAATCTAGTTGTAGTTTGTGATTTTAGGCAACCTAAAACAGTCATCTATCCTATATTTTTTCACTAGTCATACTAAAGTAAACTGTCTAAAATACTCATAAAAAACCAATTTCAACATGCGTTTCACAAAAAGTGATTATCCGTCTAGTGATTAGCAGGTTTTGTTAATTTGACATCTCAGACAAAAAAGCTGAAAGTGACTTGAGACCAATCTGGATAATATCGAATTTTTCTTGATCACTAGAATATACTAATAATGTGTACTAAACATGTACTAATAATGCATGTTAAAGTAACATTTTTTACAGTTAAATTACATATTTAGCAATATGCTTTGAGAATCATAAAGCATTCAGTCATTAAGTTGGTAACATATGTTAAAAGTAGAATATTTCTCACGCTTTACTATAGTGATTAAATAGTGCTGGATACAATGATGTAACGTTCAACATTTTTATTACTGTATAACTTGAAAATACTCGATTATATTTTAGGAAATTTTCTTAAGATTTTTCAGAAGGTTTTCATTAACACTGATACCTTATACGTGTCAAGCTATTTACAAACCCTTATAATCATAGTAGACCCACTGTTATTAAAAAAAAGAATTTATTGGTTTTAAATGTCAACTAAACAAGTTTTATTATGCAAAAATGTCTATCACTAAGTAATTAGTTGCCTATAAAATGAACAAAACATAACTTTATCAGCCTATGTAAACTTTTTTAAGTGAAATATTTGAGGAATCATGAAAGCCTTTCATGGAGTTAAATTATCATAAAGAAAAAAACTGTTAAAGTAATAGCACGATCCTTTATTATTTGCTGTATTCTTTTTAGGATACAAAGTATTTAAATGAACTTCGACAAAAATATATTTCTATAAGAGGTATTTCAATTTTACATGAACATATATTTATAAAGCAATTTCATCTGAAATAATTAGCGAGGATATCAAGTTGTGTGTTCAGCTTCTCTTAATTATTATTTAATCAATAAAATTGCAGAGAAAGGTGTCAGAATTAAAGTATCAATCTGTTAACTAAATAACTGATTAAAGTCTTTGGACATTTGAAGACATTGATTTTAGAAAGTGCTTTAAAAATGAATTATGATCTTCAAACATTATTAAAAGTTAAAGCTAAAGATTAAAAATAGTTGAAGAAATATTGACTATGATAGTGTTGTTCAGTAATGCAGTCATCCTATACAATAAGTACCAATCGTTTTGCTCTAAAACGTATCATGATTATTGAATGTAACTAGTTCTTAGAGAATTGTAAGAAAATCATACTTCATTGATTATTTCAGATGGAAAGTGGTTAACTTTTTCAAAACAATTTCAGATCATGTAAAAATTTATAAATAGTTTTTTTGATGGAGTTTTGTCCTCTGAGCTGGGTGGTTTGGTCGTGGAGATTTCATCGTTCTTCTGAACAACATCGTCAGCACATCGAAATCAGGTTCCATTTCGAACAAATCAAACATGAACAGGAATAAAATTAGTTGATGCATTAAATGAAAATAAGAACTTTGGGTACCTAAACTGACATATTTGTGAGAGAATATAAACATTTAACATAAAGACTACTGTTGTTTGAGTTGTGTAGTGGACTCCAACAGTTCAGACGTAAATACACTATTTCTTTGAATTTATTTTGTGTTGTTTTATTTGATTCTTATAGTTGATCTTTAGAGCTGTAATTGATCAGTCTCTTCTCGGCAAATGTGCACCCTGTGTAGATTACGTCGATACTGCCTTAAGTCACAAGTATTATAAGCAAAGATGGATGGTAGCTAGCAGTGAAATCCAGGACGCGCGTTCCGTCCTATTCGGTACTCGGTCCATGTCCCGGAGCGAACACCAACTCTGCGATGCAGATATATCCAGCTGACGAGTCCCGAATAGGACGAAGCGCGCGTCTTGGATTCCGCCGCTAGCCACCACCTTTCTTTACTGAAAAATTGTTTCTTTATTTGTCTGGTAAAGTAAAATAGTTTGAGAACATTTTACCAAATGTCAGTCGTTTTGAACTAGATCGTGTAAGCAAATGATGTCAATTGAAGAGGAAAATACCATTCTCATAAAACGTATTACTTTGGAAAAATTAAAAATTATTTTAAAACTCAGCGTTTTTCATCATTTACGTTGTATCAATTGGGTTGGTAAGCATCGATTTTCAATCATTTCTACATATTCACGATTCCTTTGTATAGCACCCTAAGTAAAACTTTCAGTAGACAGCAGTTATTCAATTCGTTATCATTGGTTTTGAAATCCTAAAAATTAATTCGTAAACATTTACACTTAAATACTCAATTGCTACTAGTAGATTTTACTTCGAAATATTTACATATCTTTTGTATTAATTACCCTTAACTATATGAATAAACGATTATTGCACAAATTTACTTACTATAAGAAAATAACAAGTTAAGAAGGAAAGTTGACCATCAATTTATTTTGTGATACTTTTCGATTCATTTTGATAGCAACCAATATATATATACCGACAAATTTTAATCCATGATAAAGTTACGTGAAAAGTTAAATTTATTTATTATTAAATTATGTAACGTAGTATTTGAATACAAAAGTAGGGCAATTTTTCACTATTTTCAGGGATAGGTTATTTTGAAAATATATAGTATTACACTATAATGACATAAATAATATATGAATAGAGATGAAATGTTAGTAGAGTTTAGATACCTGAACTGATTCGTTTTGTTAACGTCAGGATCTACAGCAGTTGTTTGAAATTTACTAAGGTCGACTTTGCTTATCAAATTTTACGATTTCTTTTAAATTACCATCAAGATCTTTAAATCTGCCTAATTAGAGAAACTAATGGGGTAATACTAAAGTTAGTTTATCCGACATTGCTAAATGTCTAAGATATTATTGCATAAAACTTCAATTTATCTTTCTGTAAAATGATCTATGTTAGGTTTGGCATTATTAACAGTACATTATCTAATGCAAACGATAAAATGCATTAGTCCCTCTCAAAGACTTTCTAAAGTTAGAATTCACTACAACATAAATCAGTTTGAACAACGTTTTTTTTTCAGTAGAAGAAAAGCCTATAAACACGCAACACTTCCATTAAATCTGATTATTTTTGATCGAAATCATGAGTCAATTGAAGCTAGATCACCATGGAAAACCTGGAAGCACCGGACGGCTGTTTCGTCCTAATTTAACAATCTCCACAACACGTAAACTGATAATTACCATGTGCTCACTAGTGACTAGCTTCGTGAGAAAATTCTCGGAGTTCTGGTGAGAACCCATGATTAGTGGAGCTAATCCGTGTCGGATAGAAACAGGTGTCTACCGTGGTACAATGGAAGATGGTCGCGCAATTTCGTGGATTGGTTGAGATTAGACATTGACACCATTGGATGCTGGCTCAATGGTCTAGTTGGTTAAGCGCCTGGCGCGAGATTGATAAGTCCTGGGTTCGAGTCTCGCGGAATGCGGGATCATGGGTGCGCACTGCTGAGGAGTCCCATACTAGGACGAAACGGCCGTCCAGTGATTCCAGGTTTTCCATGGTGGTCTAGCTTCAATTGACTCATGATTTCAATCAAGAACTTAACAATCTCCACAGCACCCAAACTGATAAATCTGATAATATTTAATTGCATCGTAAGTTAATAAATAAACTATAAAAGAACATGTTTGTGAAGTTTCAACTAATTACTATTTTGCGTTTAGCTAAAAATTACATTAACTTGTAGTGTCGGTTATTATGTTAAGCCCATATACCTTATTCTAGCTTTCGGACATCCCATTCTATTCATTCTACTCGAGTTACATTCTGACCCTGTTATTTATTCGTTTATCAGTCTTGACTGATGAGGGCGTAGGTGTGTGTACAGTTCTTATCCCATTACTCACCACATGCCTGTAATTTATTTTTGTGTGCCTATAAATATTCATTAACGCTTGGTTAAATGGGAGTTGGCTTACCCGCCATCTCCACTGCGCGTCGTTTTGCTTCGTTCTATTCCATTCACTTTATATACAGAATATATGTATTCACAACTCCATTCTCGTTATTCGACTTATTTAATCCTGTTATTGACTAACGTGACTTAAGTCGATGATTATATACGAGGATAGGTGACATATATATTTCAACAACAATCATCAATACAATCACCTTGGTATCAGAACCCGGGCCACTAAAGTGGAGAGCCCTTTCGACAACATCATTCGATCTAAATGACGACGAAATTACGGGCCCCACAAAAATCTCAGCAGCGAATTCAAAAACAATGGAAAAAATGGAAACCTGTGTCTGTGAACATAACTGTTACTAGTAGGTTTTGAATCACCATTACCCAATATATTTTAGTACAGGGATTTGGAGAACATTCATTAACTCATCAAATAAGAGATAACGTAATGTTAACAAGAGAATAAAAACACTTGTTTAAAATATATTTAATTACTAAGCCATGATCTCTCTGAATGCTTCAAGCACAAACTGTAAAAGTGTAAGACCTAATAAGGAATAAAATGTAACAATATTTATTTTTGGGAACTGATATAGTAATAGAATTGCTTATTTCCTGGATCATACTTATTTTTTATTGGCACCTAGCATTAAGAAGTATTACTCGGTACATTTTTAATACCAATATACGAATAATAATAACGATAATAATAGCTTTTAGTTGGTATTAAAGTTTTATTTGTTATCTCAGAAAAAATTATGTTAAATAGTTCCAAACTCTACATGATCTCAGACTATCATCACAAAAAGAATAAATTGTATGACTTAACTTAAAACTGAGCACATAATTAATTAGAAAAAGTGAAGATCAGTGAAATGAATTTCTTTTTAACAATATTATTTATAAAACCTGTACATTCGCATATAATTATTCAAAAGAATAATTGAATTAAAGGTGTAGATGTTTGTTCTTCTATCGTGAAGGCTATTAGCTGATAAATCTTGATAATTTAAAAGCTTATTCGTACATGAAATCAAGCACTGGTTGTCCGTAAAATAGGGGTTATGAATATCTACAATTTTATATTGGTAAGCCTTGTGAACTGATTGAATAATTTAATATCCTATGAGGAAAATTTATTTGTTCGCCTATTTAAAGATAGAATGCTGGGTCTAGTGAGAATCTATTACTATGACATAGAATTTCGTAATATGATTTTTGAATTCTGATACTTAAAAAAAACTATAAAATGAAGACATTTTTACGGACTTATAAATTGTAAACTGTTAGACGATTCAGTAACCAAAGTTAATTTTAATAAAAAGCTCGAAACAAATATTATTACTATTAGGTTATGATTAGAAGTACAGTCAAAATAATTCAAATCTATTGTAAAACTGCCACTAAGACCACAAATATCTCAAAGAAAAAAGATACCATAAATAAAGATGATCACTTCTAATTACGAGGAACAACTGGTGATAGCATTATATCCATCTGATTAACCAGGGCATCTGTCGAAGTCAAGCAGCTTCACTAACATCATTACTATAATACAATATTTTTCAGATACATTTCTACTGAACTCGAGTAAAAATTATCGTCATTTTGATGACGTAAAATCAGATGACATAAAGTTTATTAACATTGGTTTTTTGAGGTTTTCAGACACTATTTAGTAATTAATATAATAAAATTTGAAACGTTTTGTAAAAACTTACTAGAAGTAACATTGCATAGCTTCGTTGACTCTGTTTGTGGAGATAAGGGACTATCAAATTCGTCACACAGTTTGGGTCCTGAATCAAACTGGTGATTACTAGATATGTTTGGCGCTCCTTTATGTGGATGGTCAACCGATTCACTATTCTTTGTAACTAGACAGTCTTTTTTACAATTCGAACTTCTAGCATCGAAATAAGAAGTGGCGCCTTTGAAAAAAATTAAAAATATGCCATAGCTTTTAGCTTGTGTAATGCAGTAGGAACAAAAAGCTATACATGAACGTTTAACTGTTTTATTTAAAATGAGACACTCAACATGTAACCATTTAACACAAAACAACAGCCATTACCATTAAATATTTACCAACGATAATGTCAGTAAACATTAAATTAAAATTCATTAGTGATACAAATAAACAATAAACTGTTAAACAACTGACAATATCCATATTCAACTACTGTGACAAGTCTAAAGATCAAAATAATTACGCTTTCTCCATATAGGTGTAACTGCTATACAATCAACAAACTATGTTTGGATAAATAAAAGTAATGAATTATATGTCCTCGTTCGCCTATTAGAGTGTAAACAATTTACACATTTTAGAAGTTCATGATCATAATACTGTTAGAAAAATATTTTTTTCTTAAACTTTTTTTCATTAAATATAACTAATTACTATTCAGTTGATAGAAGACTTAAGTGGACCGAACTTTCACCTGAATTCGCATTTTAATGTAACCCAAAATTTGATAATAAATGTATATTTCTTCTATCTGATTCAATTTTTTAGTGAATTTTCGTTCTCTAACTGCAAGTTTTTAAAACCAGACTTAGATATTTTAGTTTAGGTGTCACACTCAAAGGAGCTTCATGTAAAACGAAAGCACAGAAAATGCTTGAAACCCGATTCCATAGCAGTAACCAACAAACATAATCCCAGAAGGAAACAAAAATAACTTTCTCAACAGAATACCAGACTTTTTAAAACACAAGATTGAGTTAACATTTTGATCAATAATCCCATACACATATGATACAAACACAAATTAAATCTTATTTATTGGAGAGAAGTCAGAAGGTCAATCCATTTTAAAAGTTGAACTGAGAACTGGAACAGGACCTTTAAAATATTTGGTTGAAAGAAGAACTAATCAAACCTTAATCGAAGGAGATCATGGTTCATTTGTCAGCTCCTTCTCTAATACACAAAGCGAGCATACATATTTTGATATTTTAGGACGAAAGTAAATGTATGAAATCATTAATCAAAAAGGGAATGGATGAATGATATTGATTATGTAACAAAATAAAACTCGTGCGACTTTGGTTAACCCAAAATGTTTACAATACTAAAAATAACTCAAAATGGTATCAATTTCTTTAGACACCTAAAACGTCAAGCAACGGAAAGATTTAAATAACTAAAGCATCAAAAATGAAGAGTAAAATAGCTATCATTACTCTGTAAAGACGTGTCCTATGTTTTCTTCATATACTGCATTGTAGCTTTTATAGAAAAGAGATTTATTATCTTAGAAACACGAGTATTTGATAATAGACAACAGCTCTGTTTATGTAAATCGTTTATTGGTGCCCTGCTGAGCAAGCTTTTTGTATTATATATAAAATAAATAACTTATGTTTGAAAAATATTTATGGAACGATTTTGGTGAACATTGTCTAAGATCTTTGGTTTCACAAATGTCATGTTAGAGGAAGGACTGAACTATCCGATTTTACGAGCTAGAAAACATGCTTCAATGATTGAAAGTGATCAGTTTATCATATAAACGGATGTGCTATTTTAGTAATTATCCACGGAAAAACAGTGAAACGTTCGTTTTAACTTCTATAGTCACCTAAAGAATAAAATGATTATTGTCAGTGGAAGTTACTTTGATGAAGATGTTCCCATAACGTTAAATTAGTGTTTTATTAAAGATATTCCATTCAAAAAGTTCATTTGAATCATTTTTACTATTCATTAACCAGGGATTTACATGTTTACTTACAAATCATTATGGTAATCAGATTCGCAAACACATGAAAAGACAGAATATTATTGGCATATATCACCGGTAATAGTCATGCAGTCTTAAGCAGCGAGCATACATATGGAAATTATTAATTAATCTAACCTACATATCAGACTATAATCTCAAAAATTGACATGGGTTTATCACTTCTCCATTTTTCATTACAGAAAAGGTTTACAAGTACCACAACATGCTAAGCATATGTAGTATTCTTGATCTTTTAATGCAGATTGTGCTACTACAATTTGCCAAGATAAATATTTTAAGACTTTACAGGCACTGTAACTGTTACAAAACGTTTTTAACTATTGTAACGCGTTTACTTGTTTGAGCATGCTTCAACCCTTAAAACTCAGATCGCTCATTACAATATGCCTTTTTTGATACATTCGGTGTACCTACACCAGCAGCATTATAAACAAGGATGGATAGTGGCTAGCAGTGGAATCCAGGACACGCGTTTCGTCCTATTTGAGACTCGTGATATGGATGTGCCTGAGTCCTGGAGTTGGTGTTGATTCCGGAACCCAAACCCACTACCATTCTTCAAACGCCATCTCGTTATCCACTTAGCTACTAAGTCCAGATGGTCACTAGCTTATGCAAGTGGGTGGAATTTTAATGCATTTTTGTATCGGTTGTTTGAATCCTTTCATTGATGTTTAGGAGTGCAGTGGGAAGATTCATAAAAGCAATACAAAAATGAATTATCTACACCACAATTTGAGACTAAACTTAAAACTTAATTTCACTGGGATATTAGCGACTTTGGATAATGTGCTTTCTTTATTGTGGTAACTAATCATCATTGGATGTAGATAAACGAACACAGGGAAGAGGTATACTCAAATTATAGGTGCTGTTTTTTTCATTAAATATGATGTATATTACATATGAAGGTCCATTTGTAAAACTAATACTAATAAGATGTTGTCATTAGAAAGCTAATTTATAATCAAATAAAATATAGCAGATTTATAATCTATTCCAGTAGTTTCTCTAGATTTTTTCATGATAATACCAGGAACTGTATGCATGAAATACTTTTATTGGCATACATAGTACTTAATAATATATTTAGAAGGCATTTTAGACAACTCGTAAACTAACCCTAATTTTCACCTAGCAGAAACTTTTTCAACCACTAAATTCATCATCGTCTTTGTATTACAATAATGACATAGCAGTGATAGTTATCTGCAACTCACTATTAATAACTATAATAATTGAATAAAAGTTACCTTAAACGTGAAATACGGAAAATTCATTTAGAGTTTAAAAGCAAGTATGATTACTTTTACTTACCTAGACATCGGAAACTGTCAAAGTTTATAGGAATATGCTTTGAATTACATGAGTGATAGTTTGGTCGACTATTTGACTCAGTATTATTTGTCCAATCGACTGACCAGTTAGCACAATAATGTGTTCTGTTTTGACCATCAAGCCATCCATTCTCAAAGGAATCTTCCTGGCTTAAAGGATTACATGACTTTAAATTTTCTATGGTTGGTGCTTGTGGTGCACATAAGTAATCATTTAAAAACATGAATGATGACTTTGCTTTCGATTCGCTTTGGTTCTGATAATCTGGATCACTAGCAATACTAGTATCGGTAAAATCAGAGACATTTGATCTTAAATCCATATGAAGATTATTATGATAATTTGAATACTCTGTGTCACTTGATTGAATGTACTCACTAAGATAATGTGGATGTTCGTTATTAATAATATAAGGATAATTCACAGTTCTCATTACAGAATAATCAGTTTGTGAACATAATTGTACAGGTGTAGAATTAAAATGTTGATCATAGAGATAGTTAGATTGTTGATAATCCTCACCAGAAATAAATTCATTACTGACTGGATGATTATTTTGTATTTTTGTGTCATTGATAAATCCACTTGTCAAAGCAAGAGAGCTAGTGGTATAATGCTTTGAATTGAAAACATCCTTTGTCCATGATAGATCATTATCTGAGCAATCACAATTGGGAGTAATTTCTAGATTATTGTCATTAGAACAATTTTCTCGCAACTCCTTGACGTGTCCCAAAATATTTTTATTTACACTGCCACTTTTATTATTATCATTCATTTTATATGTGATAGGAATGTTGTTATTATTAATGATATTAGAAGTAGTACTGGTATCATTTGGATTATATATAATAGATTGATCGTTAAATGGATAATTTTGCCGTGAAGTAATCCCCATAAATTTAGTAAAGTCATTTTCCAGAAATCTATTCCAGTCTTCATTTTCCATTTCATTAACAGAAGAATCAATTGTGACTGTTGTCGGCTGATTCTGAGTACAGTACCGTTTTTGTGTTGTATGCATATTTCTCGGTTAATATAAATTCATTCGGTATCTAGTGTTCTACATTAATGTATTTTTTGAGAATCACAAAGCAACATTTTTTTATATATTATAATCCTTTGATCAGTAATTTTAAACAATACAATCAGAAAAATATTTACGGAATAAAACAAATTCATTAATTTTTCATTGGTTCTAATCAACTACAGATAGTTTTAGGAAGAGAATCATTGCATAAAGAATTAATGTAAGTTTTAATGTGCTAATTTATATGACAACTACAAAATGAAGCAGATAAAATTACCATTATTTTGATTTATCCATCAGTATAGAATCATATATGTACTTAAAAAAGCTCCATTTCCCTCACCTTAAAGCTATGACGAAAGTGTGAATTTCTATACATTGTTTGAGCTGAATTACTTCCAGATGTGAAGTAATCTTTACACTAAAATCTATTCGTCCTAAAACTCTGTTGTTGTCTATAGCGCTGATTATTCTCCTTAATCATTATTTTCAGTTAAGTTAATGTTTCGTTATAGTTTAACAACCTTCATATTTATGTCTGACATATATATATATATATATATATATATATATATATATATTGAGAGAGATAAATAGGTTATTTTGAGAACACATTTTTACGCTCGAAATTTCTGAATATTTAACCAGTGGGCTGCAATATCTGCTCTATAACCCAGTAATGGTAACTCCAATTGAGCATTTGATCAAAAGATATTTTCTTAGAAACAGATACTTATAATGAAGATCTCTACATGTCCTTTAGTCAAATTGTATTCATGAGTGAATACAAAAAGTAACTATTTATTTGAAGTGTCTTATACTACAAGTCATCTTATGAGGAAGCTTTAAAATATACTTCATGTGAACGGAAATTTTACTGTTTATTCATCCCAATTAAAACTTAACTACTTCAACTATGTCAAACTAGGGAACAATGTCCTTTCAATGAAAATTGAGTATGAAAAACTAAAAACACAGAACAAACCTTCCAGCAACTATGATAAATTTTTTTTTGGTTTTGTAAACTGTGATACATTGAGGTGTTTTTTTAGGCATTCACTAAGTGCCATAACAAAATAAAAGTACCACAAGTCCTTATAACCATTATTTAAAATGCCTCACACTATATTTGTTTGATATGCTTTATGAAGTTTAATATTTTTCAACAGAAACAAACAGTAAATAGAAAGCATAGAAAATATTAATACATTCATTTGATGATTACTAAGGTTAATCACTTAGGAGTAATAGATTATGACTACAAACGCTTTTTAGACATGCTGAGTACCAATAAGCTAGTTTGTAAGGAAACAACAGTGCAATTAGTTTCGCCAAAACGTTTAAAAAAAGATATAATAAAAATATCGACAGGATGCTATGAGTTTACCATATTTTGTGCTTTCTCTTTAACAGCATATAAGATAATAAATCTATTTGTTTAGACTGTTAACATAGAAGTCTTAGGAAAGAGTTATTTTCACAGATCTGTAAAATTGCTCAGAATGTAAACTTGTAATGAATGATCCGAATTCATGTGTTCAAATCATTTTGATGGATAAGTATAGTGAATATTCTAGAATATTATTAATTAATGTAACAAACGATTTACGAAGAATATAGAAAACCAAGAAAGAAAATTAGATCTAAATGAATGAACAATAATCACGTCTTACTAAAAGATGAAAATAAGGTTCTTAACAGTTTTCTATATATTACCAAAACAGTTAAACACTATTCATAGACTTTTTTTGAATATAAACGTCAGGTATTGACCCATCACCATACTTATTCATATAAACTCTCCAAACACATCAATTTGCAGCCTTCGTTACAAGTTTACATTCTGAAAAATTTGATTGATCTACGAAAACAACTCTTCCAAAATGTTTTGTGTTAATAATTTCAACCAACTATAATCACTATTATATCCAGTTTTATCAAAAGAAGTAAATGCAATGACTTCATCATATTCTGAAAATTAATTTAATTTTTTTTGTTAAAATAAATATTTGCAACTAAACAAACTCTTTTAAGGGCCTGAATAAAGTCAAAGAAATATTGTTTTAAAAATCTTACCTTATCATGATCTCAGGTATTCAAATGAACATATTTTACCACTGAAATTTCACTTTTATCCCAAAAACTCATTTGCGTAACAATTTTTTACTGTATTTTGAGAAGTAATTAACTCGCCACATCAATGTCCAGTTTACTTTGTAGTTAGACAGTGAATGCCTACAAATATATTCTTATTTTATAATTATCCAATCGGTATATTTTAAAAAATTAATAATTGACAATTAACATATGTTTAAAGTAAATCAGAAGACCTCGAATACCATGGGATATAGTGCACTTGAACTGTTGCATGTAAATGTTATGTCATCAAATCAAGTGAATTATGCAAGTACATAAATTAATGGATATAGATTTATTGTAAAAATCATTTGAAGTCAGTACATAAATCGAGGTCAAGAAGATAACTGTTTTTCTGCACTCTGATTATAAAATCAATAACAACTAGTATTAGTTGCTAATCTTCATGAAATAACAGAACTTTCGAAACTGTTTAGTGAGTAAATTTAACTATAACATCTAAATCCTTTTTCTCATTTTAATGTAAAATCATAAAATTAAGTTAGAAATATAAGTACTGTGATTAATGCTCACCCATCCAGCTCACCAGATCTAATCTCCTTTCATTATAACTCTGCTGACCCTCCAACTCAGGTGTATTTGCACCCTTAGTCGTTGTTTAACACAGTTCAAGGTGCGATTCACCTGCATTCCCCAGATTCATAGACCCAAGCACAATTGGATATTGGTTGTTTTCCAAACGTGATAGTGGTACTTAATAAGAGGTGATAAAATATGAGCGTTTTTTTCCCGATATATAAAAGCAACCTAAATAGCATTAATAGTAACTTTCACTAGCAATACTAATCCACAAATTGAATTCACTCATGAATTTTACTTAGCTCTTACTCTACTTTCCCTCATCAAGATTTACTTCTAGGCAATAATTAACGTATCCGGATTGTCGAAGTTCCATGAATTTGTGATGTAAAGAAGGATTTTTGAACTACAAAAATGAAATGCCTGCAAACAATGTAGTTATACATTTACAAATAAGTAATCACAAGTCTATATTTCGAATAGTTGGCCAATTGAGTGCTATAAGTCATCGATGAACTGGTATTTTCGTCGTTGAAAAGCATCGTCGCTTTCTTGCATATATTTTATCAATAAATTAAGATGTTCAGAACGATAACGTCATATCATATAATACAGTTTCCTATGTAGCCCACACTCAGTAAGCTGAATATACTTTTAGTGAAAATTTACAATGTTCTCCGTTTAGTGGAATGGTTATCAAGTCTCGGTTGTAATTAATGGAGTTCAACTAAAATGATTAAAAGAGTATCCTTTTACAAATCCGAAAAGTAAAGCAAGACTAATTCGGTACTCAAAATGAAGTACTCTGTCGAGCATGCTTTCAAAATGAATTATTTTCTGAATTGCGAAAACAGTTTTTCAGTATTTGTTATACGGGACTTTACTACCCAATAACAGTCCTTTGAAAATTAAACAACTCCAGTCAGGAGTATTTATACACATATAATCCCTTTCAAAAGTTCCAGCAACTTTTAATTTAGGGTTAAGATTTAAACTCATGGCACATAACAAGACATAAAGCTTGTGATACTGCAACGACAGCTTATACAACTTGGAACACCTGGAACCAAATAAAAATTAGCTTTTTCATCTAACTAACAACGCTTAACGCTAAGCTAAACTTCTCAATAACAGTCATACGCATATAATTAAGGTGAACAATTTACTTTCTAAAGAATTCCTATGATAAATTTTTATCATCCATTTGACAAAGAAAGTGTCTCACCTTTTCTTTGCTAACCTACAAATTTAATCCCCCGGTTTTTTACTAAGTTTATCGTTTTCAAAATCGTGCCACAAATTTTTTTACTGAGTACAAATAGTGTCTAGATAAAACATAATTCTGTAAATAATACACTTCACACGTTGATTACACTCCAAGCGAGCTTTTATGGCAATAATGCTATTTTACTGCTAACATCCTTACTGTTTTCTTAACAAACTAGGAGATAAAAAACGTTTTCACGCGTTATCGACTCATAACTTATCGCTAATTGACGGCGAGAACCAGTAATCTTAAAAAACAGTGTCAGTATTTTAGTCATCTAAAATATCGGTATTGTTCTCAGTCAGTCATCAGCAACGTAGAAATTCGTACGTACGTGTGTACTTCAGTTCGAGTTGCCACACCACATTACAACACAAATACAATTGTCGATTCAAATCCAATACTGGTAGACGTAGTAAAAGTATAAGCAGTAATCGGAAAGATTAGGGTTTGAAGATGTTATGCAAGGAGTATAATCTAGTGAAGTGAATTTGGGAAGCAAAAAACGGGAAATGAAGAATTCAGAAGATTAGAATTTGAAAGAACACAAAGAGTGGATGCGCCTGCATTATTGCAAACGATTTTGAGCCATGTCATTCAAGGTCTATAACCATCGGTTGCTATCGTCTTGCAGATCCCAGCCAGGTAGTCTGCACCTACCAACATGGCTCAGCTCACTTGTCGGTGACTTCATGGATTTGTGCCATGTTTTGGTCTGGCCGTCCCTATATTTCTCCCAACCTCTTCCATAAAACATCGCATGCCGGGGCAGTTGGTGGTTCGGCATACGTAACACGTCTCAGCCATCTCAACTGATGAAGTTCCACTACTTCATCAATCGATTTTCCATCCTTACCTAGTACCCGTTTCCTAACAACCGCATTACTTACGCGGTGGTCCTAGGATATACGGGCAGTGCTTCGAAGACACCTATGATCGAACACTAGTAACCTACGAATATCTCTGACTCTTACAGGCCACGTTTCACAGCTATAAAGTAGGACGGAACACACTGCTGCGCAGTAAACCCGTCCTTTGGTTGGTAGACGGATATACCGCCTACGCCATAAATGGCGCAAGTTGGCAAAAGCCAGTCGAGTCTTCTGTATCTGTGCTGAGATTTCGTCACACACTAAACCACAAAGGCTGATGTGACCCCCAAGACAAGTGTAGTGGTCGACACGCCCAACTACTTCACTCCCTATCATTAGTTCAGGTGCCGATGCAACCCAATTCTGAAGCAACATTTTTCATTTTGAAGGGGAGAACCATATCCCGAACATGTTTGCATTGTTTCTTACGGTGATCAGAAGACTTCGCATTTTGTCAGCGTCTTCATCAAATAGAACTATGTCAACGGCATATTTTAAGTCAACAAGTGAATCTCCCGGTAAAAGTTCAACCCCTGGAAATTTAGATGAGGAAAGTGTTATCTCTGAAAGCACGTCAACGACAAAGTTAAACAAGAATGGAGAGAGTGGGCAGTCCTGACGAACGCCACTTGAGGTAATCAATTCTGGTGACAGTTCACCATAAGCTCTCACTCGACCAGTTGTGTTCGGGTAGAGAGCCTGTATAAGGTTAATGTACTTCTTTGTACCCTTTTCACTGACAAACACTGCCATAGAACCTTACGATTGACAGAATCCAATTCCCCAATAATGTCGAGAAATACTACTATTGGGGGCGTCTGAATGTGTTTCTATGTTCTAAGACGTGGCGTATTGTGAATATCTGGTTTATACAACCACGTCCAGGTCGGAAAAAGGCCTGGTTTTCTCTAGTCTGCCCTTCACGAGCTTTATTTAGGCGTCGAAGTACCGGTCTAGGAAGCTCGTTATAACATCTTTGACCACAATCACTGTAAACATGGATTTAAAAACCCTATGTAAGACTCAGTTTCCTTAAGATACGTATGGCCACAAATGTAAGTCCAGTACTTATTGTTCCAGCTGCCAAAGATTCAAACAAATTGCACGAGATGATGGAACGCACAAACTTGCTCTCATTGTAATTTGATCAATAAAACTCAATCACTAGTAACTAGAGGACACACACGATAGTGATTACTGCTAGGCTATCAATGAATTTAAAGGTTATATTGTTACATATATTTGCTAAGGATCAGTACGGAATTCGGGGATACAGTCTTCATAGTGAATACCATCACGTACAGGAAACGCTTCCAGTCATCAAGTGCTGCGGAATCATCCATTTTTAGTGGCTGTCGACCAGTCTCTAAGACTGAATGGCATCATTTAATGGTAAACTAAACGCTTGCTTTAAAATATTGTTGCTAAGCAAGTGTTTTGTGTTTGTGTTTAGAGGTCGTCCTAGATTGCTTGTTTCGAGTATATTGGCAGCAACTTACAAAGGAAACGTTATATTACATTTTTCTACAGTAAAATGCTTTGCATGAACTAACTACAGTTCTCCTCAAAAATCTAGTGAATATTGACAAATATCATTTTGAAATCGTTAAATATGATCTTAGAAACTGAATATATTAATTACTTTTGTGTATACTAAGTAATAATTTTGAATTGATTCAGTTATTATTTAGAGATGGACATGCAATCTAAATAGCATATGCCTTTTAAGAGATTATTAATTAATATATCACCTATTTGACTAGAAAAATATCCCTACGGAATTCAAACTGTCTTAGGCCAAACATTGTTCTGAAGCTAAGCACGATAAAAATGTAATATTTACAAATAGAATATTTTTTATTAAAAACTCAATGCGAAATGACAAGAATAACGTAATAAGATTTCTCAACCGATTTTTGACATTGAAGTATAAATTCTTAAAGAAAAACATCTCACAGTTGTTGGTTTTCATTTCTCACTTCATTTCACAAATGTCATACATATAAGATGAATATAATGTATTCCATTACTATATATCATGTATAAGCAAGAAAACAGATAATCACCTCAATTAAAAATGGTAAATTTCATAATATTATACTTTTATAGATACTTTGTTCAGCAAAGCACCTTGTCGGAACCGGTTAAACTTGATTATTGTATAAGTCTTGCAATGTAAAGATAAGTGGCTAGAAATTAGGATCAACATGTTGGTCATTAGAATCACATGCCGTTTTACTTTTGCCGGAAACCCTAAGAACACTTTTGTCGAACTTTGTTTTTAGCTAGTTTCTTCTCCCAAAGACAAAATGCAAGTTAAGTAAATTAGAGGCTGAAATAAGACTAAGGAGACAGTGTTCAAAGTTTACTACTGATTCTGGATAGTCAATCAAACGCCATGTTAAGAATGACCTATGTCTGTTTGACAATACGAAAACATCCAATGAAACGAGATGGAAAATCAACCAGTCAAACATAAAGAAAGCTTTTTTATAGATTTTTACACACTTAGGCGTTTAAACTCCAAACAATGGACAGCCTCCTTTTTAGATTGGTATTCGCCGAATTTTTGAAATAATATATTATCCTACCAAAAAGTAATGTTTTTTAACTTATGAAAGTGGTCCTGTGAACATAGATTAAATTCTTCCACAAAAAGATTTGATTTTTGAACAACAAAAAAACACTGTACAATTCTTCTTAAATCACCGATAATTGGTTTCCTGTTGACTACCTCCAATCACCACCTAATCTCAATATAGTGCATACGGTGTCGAGCCACCTAGACTGGTGGCCACATTGAAACGTGGTCGATAGTATTCGGTCTTCACTAAGAAGGATTTGAGACGCATGACATTGTTCATCACCCAATGATCAATCAATTGTGATAATTCGTTTGTGTTAAACTTCAAAACGTTTATGTTACTAAAACATGAGTTAATTGAACCAGATGTATCTCATCCTAAAAACGTGAAATTTTTATTTGTGTTCCAAATGACCCCTAATAAAAGATAATTCGTCCGATTTCTTGCAATATTTCACCTTCGAAAACCCAGTTAGTGTTTAGTATATTATCTGATATAAAAAAACCCAGCCAAATGAACTTATCCTACAGTAAGCGGATTATGAAAGAAGGTATAAATATACAGCTAATAAATGTTTAGCCCATATATTTTTACGCATGAACTGAAAGCTATTTTTTACTTTGTTTAAACAGCATACAAATAATTCTATGTCGCTTCAACGGTTTTGTCTAACAAATGTTTTCCTGTGAAACTAGTGACTAAGTTATATCACCTGTGGGTAAGTAAATTTTTCAAAACATTGTTATCCCCTTCATTCGAATATTTCAAATGATTTTCAGGTGTCAAAGTGACTCTCAATAAGTACTTAAAAATACTGAAGGATTCTGTATCAAAAGTTGATATGTTTAGACAAAAACACTTGTAGGAAAATGGAAAGAAGAAATATGAGACTTGGAATACATTTTCAAAAATTATAAATTTACCGTGATGCAGATAGATTTATCTCATGCTAAAATGCTAATATATCTATTGTAATAGATATGGCTACAAAAAAATGGATTTGATAAACTTGAAAAATCGGATAAAATATCTAAAAATTTATATAATAAAACTAAAAATCAAAAATACCATGAAAAGTGAGTGAGATAATCTCGTCTTAACAGCGGTAGTAGATATGAATACATCATCCACTATAGCGTAAACAGAAATATTTTTTAAAAAGCCGCTATAGTCAATTTCAACTCTCAATCATGTTCCAACCAGAAGGTACACTTATCAATTTAGAATACCCAGATCATATAGTCCTGTTTGGTGAAGACTCTGGTAAAATTCAGAATCTAATGCCAGCACTGAACACCAATGCCTGGATGTTCACGACGCATATCTCCCACTCTAAATGCAAGTTGTTCCTTCAGGACTGGTCTGCGTCAACACCTGAACTAAGGATAGGGAATGAAGTAGTCGAACGCATCGAAAACGTCACTTTTCTCAGAGATCTGATCAGCCCTAATGGGTTGGTGTCTGACGAAATCTCAGCACGAATTTGGAAAGCTCGTTTGGCTTTTGCCAACTTACGTCACCTTTGGCGAAGGAGAAATATCCGTCTATCAATAAAAGGACGAGTATACTGCGCGGCAGTCCGTTCTGTTTTAAATCACGACAGCGAAACATGGCAATTAAGAGTAGAAGATAGTCGTAAGCTACTAGTATTCAACCACAGATGCTTTAGAAATATTGTTGGCGTCTACTGGGATCACCGGGTAAGTAATAGCGAGGTTAGACGCAGGGCATTAGGGAATGATGGTAAATCAGTTGATGAGGTTGTGAATCTTCATCGACTGAGATGGTTGGGCCACGTGTTACGTATGCCTGAACACCGATTACCACGAAGTGCAATGCTAACCGGTGTTGGAGATGGTTGGAAGAAAGTTAGGGGCGGCCAAACCAAAACGTGGCATCAGTGCTTGAAGTCATTAAATTCTAATCTGATCCATGTTGGTAGATGCAGACTACTTGGTTGGGGTCCGTGTGACTATCGTAACCAATGGTTGGAGACTCTTGGTGACATGGCTCAGAATCGATCACAATGGCGTCGGTGTATGCACTCTGTCTTCCCTTAAACTAAGAGATTAAAATCGCTTCATATCTTTCTTTCTACGAACTAATTCTTTCTTCCTGTACTATATCCTTATTGCAATCTTTCCTTAACATATTACCACCTCTGAATTAACTACTTTTATGAATCTGGCGTCCATCTTGACATGTTAATGAAGTATGGCAACTTGGACCGATGCATATATGTGCCTGGTCCTACGTTGCAGCTGACTAAATGACATCACAACGCTCAGCCACAGAGACTACTAAGTTCTGAATATGTTGAGCTCACAAAAAAATTCCATAGATCTTCGTCGTCCCAATGAGTATACTGTGGAATCGATAGAATGTGATACCAGTAATCTTTTTCGTAAGGAACCTCAACAATTATTTCGAATCGTAGACAACAACTGTAAACACTAAATTTTCATTTACCATCATTATCAACAAGTTCAAGACATTCCCCTAACCAAGACTGTTCTTCAACCACCCATCACAGATCATGAGAAACAAATTTCTCACCTCTACTGCCGAGCGCATAATCCAGGTATTCTGTTATGTTTTAGGTTCTCATAACACTGTACGATTCCTTCAACAAGTTCTAAATCAGGCAAGATTCCTACGTTTTTATCAGGTAATAACTGAGCTAAATTAAACCTGTTACCTATATAAACGTTTATATCTCATTTCATATTCACACCTACCTTATGTTCTCTGAATAGTTTATAATCGTCTTAAAATGTCACTTGTTCATATCTAGCCTATGGTTTACACATTTTGAAGTCGTACCTCGTCTTAAAATTGACACAATGAAGTTACACTTTCGAACTCGCCTCGCGCCAGTATCATAAACACATACACCTGGTGATTAGAACTACACCTCTTATTTCGATGTGCTGTACTTCCATTACTGATATGCGCGATCCTATAGAAGGTACATTTCGTTCTCCTGTAGACTTGATTATACGTTCTAATCAAGATGGAGATTGCGGCGATCGTAGCAATTCTAATAGTTGAATTCATGAGTCGATCTAAGATAGACCACCAGTGAGAACCTGGACGACCTGCATGCAGGAAACGATTTCTAAGTTAAATACCAAGTTATTCTGTAGAACATAGTGTAAAATCCAAACTAAGGTTTGGACTGTAGAATAGCTGTCTAGGTGTGTTAGATACGCACCCTTACCCGGTTGAAACCAAATCAAAGTAATTGGGTAAAATGACGGTTCTAAAATCCATCATAAATTTAAATGTACATTGTTACCTAAACAAATATGACCACTGGATAAGAAAAAGAGAACTCAGCGAAGAAAATTTTCTTTTCGACGAAATCATTTGCCTAAGCTGTACATTCGTATATATAGTTATATGGAAAATATGTCCATAGAAAAATAGAAGGGATTGTATCACAAAAATGGATTCGAGAATAACTAACAAATGAGGTTAACGTACTAATCAAGGGGTAAGGAAGAACAGAATTTATGGGTCAGATAATAGTCCAATTGACAGATATGAAGAAAAGCGACAAACAACAAAGGTCATAATAATAAACTGGATGATAATCAAGAAAACTTGTATAAGGTTATAATAATAAGTGATTAGAGTTTAACGTGCAAAATAGTGGTTTAAAAAATATCGATAATAATTAAATAAAAGTTCAGAAAAACAACAAAAAGCACCCACACAGAAACATACTCATTAAGGGAATTAGGGCCAAGGAAGGATGAGAGGTTGGACAAATCGTTTCTGCACGCAAAGTTCAGGCTTGAGTTTGTGGATTGCTAATATGGCCATCCAGCTACTCAACCAATAATTGTCCAATTAATCAAATCTAAATTACAGTAAATAAGGAAGTTGATAAAGGATGCGGGAAAATTACCAATCGCAACAAATAAATGTTATTCTATCCTGTCTGGATAGACCACTCACAGGTTCGTTCAAAAGATTATATTTGGTTGCTTAATAGCAGAGAGTGTTTCCGATTCTGGAAGAGTGCCTCAATTCACAATCAAAAATGCACAATTCCAGTCAATACAAGAAGCACAATCAGAAGGAGGAACAGACTAATATGGCTGCTGCCAAGACTAAGTATCAAGCAAAACAACATAAATGCAGTTCAGGAAGAAACACGGAAACTTAGTGAAGGCGTAAGAAAAATAAGAACTATAATATAATACAAATATTAACAGGTTAGATGGGATCAAAAAGACTAACAAATGTACAACTAAAGGAATCAATAGGAACAAAACGCAAGTGTATACATGGAGAGATTTTCGCACACAAAACATTCAAAATGGATCTTACACGTAGTAATACTTTGTAGTGACTCAAATTCAGCACGAGAACACGACTTGTTTAATAAAAACAACTATTATTATGACCAACTGTACCAGTGTTTGTTTTAACGTGCTTTTGTTTGACTGTGCTAATGACAGCTATATTGTAATTCTATTCTTATTCTTACACTTTGATTGTAACTTCGCGCGAATTCGGTTACGTTCTGTAACCAAGCTTGTATCCTGGCACGATCTCGGTATCCTTTCGATACCACGAGATCGCCAGCAAATATATCTCGACTTGGTCCATTAATTGTCTTCTGATATTTGGCTTCTCGAGGATTTTATGGATTTATTTGGTTACGTTCTACCTTCGAGTTCTGATTTACTTGGCACGTGTTTCTTGGTAGCGGTGTTCATAGTTAACCTCAACTCCACAACACGCTACAACTTCACGTACATGTGTATTATTGTCTTTTGGAAACACTAACCTGTGGTGTTTGAATGAACTAATGATACCTCTGTACTTGTTGAATGCTTGATTTCGAATTCTAAATACAGTACATTCGTTTGTGTTTATCTAGTACTTCTTGATCCGATTACGTTATTTCTGGGATTCTTAGTTCATACTATAATTCATATTCTTCTAATCATATAATCACATCTCTCAGTCATCGTTCACATATGTTCGACCTTGTCAGCTATCCGCTTATAACATTGATTGTTTATTTCTGAGCGTATGTGCTTAACACTTGCCCTCGTCATCACATCTTTAGCTTATATTTTTCTATTTGATTAGAAATATTGATTAATGAAGGTGAGTCGGGACGTTTGACTTATTTGATCAGCCATTCTTATGACTATCTGCGCTAACGTTTCCGAAGCCCTTCCTGACATAATCAGTTCAAGTAATAACATACGGAGCCAAAGCTTCATATTGCATTACACATTCGTAACTATTCTTTATGGAGTCAGATCGCTAGGGCAAAAGATCCTGCCAAACGCCAGCCTGTAGGACATCTTCGCTTTATCACCCAGTTTTCCTAATTGTAAACAACCTTATCGGCTGGTCAACATAATCGCATGTACCCACTAAGTAAATATGCCTGCCAAAAGAACCTTTGACCAGTTTCTCGTAGTTATTAGTAGGCATTACACTTGACTTATCCACTGTATATTGTAGTGTCTGGTGACGATCAGGTAGGGGATTTAGTATTACCTTTCAGGATCACTTTACAAACTCGATCAGTATTAATGAGTTGCCAAGTACATGGTGATGAAAACTCCCCATCCCCATAATCAACCGATCGTACTCATGCATTGCACTTAGAACAGTCATCCACTTACTTATAAACACGGCTCATCAAACTATTAGTAGTTAGCGCACAGTTCACCAACCAGTTTCTGTGTGCTAAATTGTCTAAAAATTTTAAATTGCCTAAATACCTGAAACCTATAATAAAGGCAACTAAAATATGTAAGATTGGGGGACGATATAATAATGTCAACAGCGAAACCTGAAAGTTACATCATACTGCGCTACATCAGTAGTCTAAGAAAAAGAATGTAAGGTCTGTATGTGGACACAGTTCCTTATCTATGAAATGGAAAAAATGACCTATGAGTATAATTCTCATAAATCCAACTGGGGTAAAGGGAGTACAATACGTCATTGTTAAGTTTGTCTTACATTGTTCCTACTCGTCCCCTTCCTACTCTTTTGTATATTGTCTTATACTACTTATTTACATTCAGTAAGCAGTTGTATTCCCAACAATTTTCAAACTTAGATTGTAACGCAAGTTGTGCTGTAATATTCTGAAATGTTCACATATACTTATAACGTTTATTGTACTTATCATTGTATTTATCATTATAATTACTGTATCTTAATCGCTGTGGCCGTTATCCACAGTTTTGTGCATTTTTTCAAACGCATCCGTTTCCATATTGTTTTGCTCTTGGTTCGAGTTTCGTTTGCTCATAAACTGTTATCAAATTTAGACACAGCTATCGGCTGTCTTTGTACTATCGTATGTTATAATTATTCTTTATGTTACTCTTACAGGAAGCCTTTGTTATTTTCATTCTTGAAGGACGCGTTTAAACGCCTAGACACCTCACAAGTTGAGGTTTGTAACTAAATTTTGTGTATTATTTAATAAAGAACTGCTATTGTAGACAAATCGTTGTTTTGGAAACTTCGGTTTTGCGCGTATCTCAATCGGGTGACTTGGACGCTTCGATAGACTTAACAGTCATATTTGTGAACTTAAATGATTCTACGGAGAATTTCACGTGACAATACATTAAAATACTTAACTAAACTTACGCTGGTAATTATGGACAGTCTTATGAAAGTACTGGTGTGAGTGAGTGATTTTGCACATACATATCAGTACCACCTTGATACATTTCTTCTGAATACTACTTTAGTCAAAAGAAATTCAAAAGACCTCAAATTAGCAAGTTAAATGAATATATATATATATATATATATATATATATATATATATATCAAAAAGAATCTTTGTTCATCAACAACGAATACACATAACAGAAAGTTTACATCGAATCATTTTTACTATAAATAGGAACAACGTGCATCCTGAAAATAAAAAGTTTTAAAAAAGCAGGTATAGATGACGAAATTCTGATAGGTTTCTAACTAAGCATTCTGTAATACAGTCAACTGGTAAATTTTAATTAACAATCAAACGGTGTTTTTTCAATTCGAGTTAATAGCAAATCCACAGTAACTGCATATTTTACAACCAGTTATCTGTGCACAAATTTCTATGACCCAAATGTGTTACACTTCAATACAAAAATGGCATTCTTTTCGAGAAACCAGTATTTATTTTCTACTGTTTTCGTGATGCATTTATTTTAATTCCCCGCCGAATTATATTGTCTTTTTTATGAGTAAATAGAGGAACAACATCCCATAGGGATAATAAAACTGACTAGTCCTAGTACACAAATTATTATAATTAGACCCGATTTTCGAAATAATCCATTATTAAATTAGGGTCAAGAGATCTTACGTGAAGAATTCTTGTACAGCTTTTACACTTTATTCACACATAGATGGAGTCATACTCCGGTAACTATGGCACAAGCTAAACAGATTATAAGTGACTCGTAAGTCGGGGACTCGGAAATCCGAAATACAACACACATTTAAGAGCAATAGACTCACCCTATACTGGCATTTTCAGCTGGTTTCAACAACGAAATAGAAAGCACATTTATCATACTGTCGCCGCGAACAATGGACATGTGAATACAGCTCTAAATAATATTGCCAAATCCAATGAAATAAATAAGAACGAAGTATACAGATAAAAAAATAAATAGAGATTGTTAATCAGATGAAATCGTGATTCCTAATTCAAAAATAACTTAATTATGAGACATTGTCATATTAAAGATTAGAAGACAATCACTTAATCCGAAATCTTTTTGTAATATCTCACAATAAGATATGATATCACAAAAATATGACGTGGAATGTTCGGACAGTGTGGGAGACCATGAGAACTAGTCAAATAGTTACAGAAATGAGGAGATAAACCTTGACAGTCCTCGGAAATAGTGAAACCCATTGGATCTAAGATGGAATGAAAAGATTAGATTCGGGAGAGATGCTGCTGTACTCTGGTCACCAAGAAAAAAATGCCACGCATACACAGACAGTTGTTTTGATGCTGTCCAAAGAAGCACGTAAAACACCTATAGGATGGGAATCTCAAGGATCAACAATCATCAAAGGATCCTTCAAAACAAAGAAGGAAGGGATCATACTGAATGTTATCCAGTGCTATGCACCCACCAATGATAGCAACAGAAACGATGAGGATCAATTTTATTAGGGTATTGAGTCGATCATAAGAGAAGTGTTATATTCCGACGACAATAATGGATGGTAGCCATTGGAATTTTATTTATGGACTGATGCTATATTCTTATTGTATAATTAGTGAGTAGCTATATTAGGTATATTCGTATTCCTCATATTATTAGCTCTATTTTGACTTATGTACTATTAATACGATATACTGTTCTCAAGTTCTGTCCAGTTTATTAATTACCGTCTCCCATAACCACAGTCACTTTTTGGCTTGATCATGTATAAATGTCATTTACTATTTTATCATGTGATGTGGTCTGTTTGGCTTATATATAAGCCAGGTATGTTTGAAATAAATGATTCGCATAGTGGAAGCTGGTATTGTTGTTCTGGACTCATCTGGCAGGGCTAGTAGGAAAAAGGACGTTAGGTTGCTCATACCGGTCGATACATTGTCGGTTTGGCACAGTGTTAAGATTGTATAAGTCGTATTCCGATTGGCTTGCCGACACAGCAAGAAGTGCACAGGAAAGAATTTGACCATCCTAATTTGAGAACTAAACGCCAATGTTGAAATGGGTAACACCGGATATGAAGATGTCATGAGAAGACATAGACTGGGAGAAAGGAACAAGAGTAGTGACAGATTTGCAAATTTACGTGCACTCAACAAAATGGCTATACGTGTTACTATATTCCCACACAAACCCATAAACAAAGCTCCATAAGTCTCACCGAATCACATCACAACACATCGAGCACCAACCCAATCACGCTTGATGGAGAACACCTGGAAACTTTCATGTACCTGGTTAGCAGCATTGATAAACTAGAATGATCTGATGCAGAGAAAATCAAGGACAGCATTATTATGAATGAAGAAATTATGGAGTTCAAAACAACTTTCAGCTAACACCTAAGTCAGAAACTTCAATACGAAAATCAAGACAGTTATATAGTATGGAGCTGAAACTGGAGAACTACCATAACCATCATTAAAAAGTATAGATATTCAGAAACAATTGTCTACGCAAAATACTTCAGACCCATTTACCAGATATCATCAACAAACTAGTATGGCAGAAAACAGACCAACTCCCAGCTGAAGAGGAAATTAGGAAAACACGTTGGAGGTGGATAGGACATACATTGAGATAATCAAATTGCACTACGAGGCAAGCCCTAACCCAGTCGATGTAAGACATTGACGAGGAAGAATATACTTGTGAAATCTCAACAATTGAAATTGAAGTAAATTCAACGTTTCACCCGGGAATCTGGTTCAGACTTTTTTAAGGAAATTTAATTAAACATCAAAATTATTGAATTCAAACAGGTATTTACTTCGGTTAGCTGTATACTGAATAGATCATCCAATCACATTAACAATGTTGAAAGTAAGTATTTGCTTTAGTGTGTATGAGGCATGTGGTGTGTAACGGAAAGTATATTAAGATAATACATTGTATGTATTCGTAAGTGGATCTGAAGTGTAAGAAGAAATCTCATTCATTTTTTATCGGCTCTGATAAGTGAATTTTAAATGAAAACATACAATTATTATATATGATATGAATCAAATATGTCATAACATGCATAAAATGAAGATAAGTAGACAAAATAAAAATAAATGAATGAATTTTTGTGTTTTTGCTGTTCCATTTATTTATTCATCATATTAAAATGAGATAACTGATTAGAATCGTTAAATGTGATTACTGTTATTCAGATAATAAGTGACAGATCAAAGGGAATAAGGAGTTCAGATTTCCTTATTATGTATGCCTCATACACACTAAAGCAAATACTTACTTTCAACATTGTTAATGTGATTGGATGATCTATTCAGTATACAGCTAACCGAAGTAAATACCTGTTTGAATTCAATAATTTTGATGTTTAATTAAATTTCCTTAAAAAAGTCTGAACCAGATTCCCGGGTGAAACGTTGAATCTACTTCAAATTCAATTGTTGAAATTTTTTAAATACATTCTTCTTCCTTAAATATATAAGTTATTTTGAATAATCAGTATGTATAGGACAACACAAGTAATGGAGGAAAGCGAGTAAGAGTTATGAAGGAATGTAATTACAGTAATGTAATGGATCAAACGTTAGAGTTACATGTCAATGCTTACAAATATCAACATAATACGATACAAAAGTATTCTGCAAAATAAATGATAACAATGAAAGCCATTGAATAATAGTAAGTAGTATAGTGTAATACATAAAAACGTAATGATAATGGAGTGGAATGAACAGTTGTTATGCAAAATGACGGGAAGAAACATTATTATATTTGATAAAGACGTTGAGGTGAGTATTAAATCATTTCAAACAAAGCCAAGACCAGAAAATTTATCAGAGGAACAAAATCTACCTAGCGTTTGAGATGAAATATTTGTAGAATCAAACAACGCCAAACAAACTTATAGAAATTACATACATATTTTAACAGACTATTTTTCTATATAAATAAGCATCTGGAGAAAATCAGCAATAACCTATCGACAGAAAGGCTATTCACATTTATAGATAGGATTGACGAATATTTTCAAAAAATAAGTAAATTTACTTTTAAAAATTACAATTTTGCCATTCAGTGAATAAAGAAGGAACGAATTGAGCGAAGAAATTTCTTTTCAATTAGTTTTTCATCATGGCTCTACACTAATATACATATATGATTTACAATAATGATATAATACTCATCGAGTGAATACGTTACGTAATAATTACATAATGACATTTAAATTAACATTGAGTAATTGGAAGAAAGAGGATTATTAATATTCAAAGTAATTATTAAATCAAGAAGTTGCTACGTTGCGTAATATAAGAAACAGGGAAGAAACAGAATTTTAACGGGTGGTCAATAGGATAGTAGTTACGTAAAAATCAAGAGATGAATGTTGAGAAGTTATAAAGTTCAAAAGCAATAGAAACAAAATTACAAAAATTTAAATAAAAAAGAAGTGGAAGAAATATGAGAAATAGTTCTTATGACGGAAATCTTATACTGAAGGCCAGGGCGGAGAAAGTAGTTGTACGAATTTCTTTTGGATGCAAAGGTCAGGTTTGTGAACATGGATTGCGATGGCTTCCACAATGTGCAGAAGGCGCACTCGTAAACCATGTGGTAAATTTGATGGAATATTGTAGATAACCTTAAAAGCTTTATTCAATTCGACTTGATGACCTGTGTCAACCAAGTGAGAGAGAATAGAACTTTTAATCACTTTCACCTGTCCTTTGCTTAGCCATGTCGGATGATGTTCTGTAATGCGATGACGGACCTGCCGAATTGTACGCCCTATGTAACTGGCTCCACAGGAGCAGTTGAAACGATAGATACACATAGATTTGGCGAATTCTGGCAGTCTGTCTTTAATGGATGTTCTTATTTTCGGGTGGTTGTAGAAGATGACATTTAATTTGGCAGCATTAAATGTTTTTTGTACAGCTCGTCGTAGTTTCTGAGTCATGACTTCTTCAATGGTGTCATTTGTGAATTGTAGTTTTATGAATAATACCTTCTTGGGAACGGTGGGTATTTTTGTCCTTGTTTTCTTCTCCGTCATACGTTTGTCGATGAATTTCATGGGGTACCCATTCAGACTGAGTAGGTTCCGAATATTGTTCAATTCTTCTTCAATGGTGTCTTCAGAACAGATCATTCTAGCACGATGTGTCAAGATCTTTATCAAGTTCCTTTTGTATCTGATTGGAACTGCATTGTGGAAATGAGTGTATTGACCTGCTGCTGACTTTCTGTGTACCCTTCTTTTTATAGTTCCGTCTGTTCTTCTAGTTAGTTGGATGTCTAGAAAAGATATGCTATTATTCTGTTCATCTTCTGATGTAAAGTTAATTGATGGATGAACGTTATTAAATATACTAAGTACATTGTGCTTATCATTTTCTTTTTCTAATACTATGAAAGTATCATCTATATAGCGATAATAAGTTGGTAAATGGGTAATTGTACTTTTAAGTGGTCCATTTTCCAGTTTTGCAAGGAAAATATTAGCCAGTAGAGGGCCCAATGCTGATCCCATGGCGACTCCATCTAGTTGTCTATATTATTTGTTGTCAAATCTGAATTGGACATTCATAGTGCATCTAAGAATTAACTGTTTTATCGCGGATGCGGGAATCGGGGTTTCTATGCGTCTCGCCGTTAGTTCATTGAAAATAAAATCAACCGTTTCGAGTAGTGGAATATTAGTGAATAATGATAATACATCAAGTGATATCATGAATTTATTCTTGACTGATAGATTTTTATGTTATCAACAAATTCAAAGGAATCTTTGACGCGATAGAAGACCTCCCCGATAAATTAAGAGAACAATATCTGGACTGTGTCGAGATGGTTGTTAACTCAAGAAAAGAAAAGAAAAGAATGAAACTTAAGAATAATCTAGACAAACAAATTCCAGAAATGAAATTTCCATCTAATCCAGATCAGTACGTACACAATTTCTCTAGTGTTATGCTGGACAAAACTGTGTTAGAAGCGTTATCACTAGGCCCTAAGTTTTGTAACTTTAAGAAAACAGTCAATAAAATGGACGTTGAAATTCAATTCGAAAATCTTTATGCTCAAACGTCAGAACTAGTAACTTCATCAAAAGATAATGTCGAAAGATTTAAATCAACACTAGTCGACTGTTGTTTTAAATACGTAAATCATAGACATAACACGAAAGAGATTCTGACGAAAAAACATACAGAAGCTCTAAGAAAACTTAAAAACTAATAACAATTTATTAATCATGAAACCGGACAAAGGACATGGAAGGGCTTTCATTTTGTTTATGTAGTCATTTTTATCCATGAATACTATCCTATCGCGTCAAAGATTCCTTTGAATTTGTTGATAACATAAAAATCTATCAGTCAAGAATAAATTCATGATATCACTTGATGTATTATCATTATTCACTAATATTCCACTACTCGAAACGGTTGATTTTATTTTCAATGAACTAACGGCGAGACGCATAGAAACCCCGATTCCCGCATCCGCGATAAAACAGTTAATTCTTAGATGCACTATGAATGTCCAATTCAGATTTGACAACAAATAATATAGACAACTAGATGGAGTCGCCATGGGATCAGCATTGGGCCCTCTACTGGCTAATATTTTCCTTGCAAAACTGGAAAATGGACCACTTAAAAGTACAATTACCCATTTACCAACTTATTATCGCTATATAGATGATACTTTCATAGTATTAGAAAAAGAAAATGATAAGCACAATGTACTTAGTATATTTAATAACGTTCATCCATCAATTAACTTTACATCAGAAGATGAACAGAATAATAGCATATCTTTTCTAGACATCCAACTAACTAGAAGAACAGACGGAACTATAAAAAGAAGGGTACACAGAAAGTCAGCAGCAGGTCAATACACTCATTTCCACAATGCAGTTCCAATCAGATACAAAAGGAACTTGATAAAGATCTTGACACATCGTGCTAGAATGATCTGTTCTGAAGACACCATTGAAGAAGAATTGAACAATATTCGGAACCTACTCAGTCTGAATGGGTACCCCATGAAATTCATCGACAAACGTATGACGGAGAAGAAAACAAGGACAAAAATACCCACCGTTCCCAAGAAGGTATTATTCATAAAACTACAATTCACAAATGACACCATTGAAGAAGTCATGACTCAGAAACTACGAAGAGCTGTACAAAAAACATTTAATGCTGCCAAATTAAATGTCATCTTCTACAACCACCCGAAAATAAGAACATCCATTAAAGACAGACTGCCAGAATTCGCCAAATCTATGTGTATCTATCGTTTCAACTGCTCCTGTGGAGCCAGTTACATAGGGCGTACAATTCGGCAGGTCCGTCATCGCATTACAGAACATCATCCGACATGGCTAAGCAAAGGACAGGTGAAAGTGATTAAAAGTTCTATTCTCTCTCACTTGGTTGACACAGGTCATCAAGTCGAATTGAATAAAGCTTTTAAGGTTATCTACAATATTCCATCAAATTTACCACATGGTTTACGAGTGCGCCTTCTGCACATTGTGGAAGCCATCGCAATCCATGTTCACAAACCTGACCTTTGCATCCAAAAGAAATTCGTACAACTACTTTCTCCGCCCTGGCCTTCAGTATAAGATTTCCGTCATAAGAACTATTTCTCATATTTCTTCCACTTCTTTTTTTTATTTAAATTTTTGTAATTTTGTTTCTATTGCTTTTGAACTTTATAACTTCTCAACATTCATCTCTTGATTTTTACGTAACTACTATCCTATTGACCACCCGTTAAAATTCTGTTTCTTCCCTGTTTCTTATATTACGCAACGTAGCAACTTCTTGATTTAATAATTACTTTGAATATTAATAATCCTCTTTCTTCCAATTACTCAATGTTAATTTAAATGTCATTATGTAATTATTACGTAACGTATTCACTCGATGAGTATTATATCATTATTGTAAATCATATATGTATATTAGTGTAGAGCCATGATGAAAAACTAATTGAAAAGAAATTTCTTCGCTCAATTCGTTCCTTCTTTAGTTTTAAGAATCTTGTCACTAATATCACCGGTTCATCGAAATGCAAGTTAAGCCAATATAATCTCGAATGATATTGGAGGATAACAAGAAATTATCAAAATATCTGCGTAAATAGAAGTACCTACAGTATTACTAGTAATAATGTCTAATTTCATAGTAAGTTGAACTGCCAATAGTAGATGATAAGCGCATTATTCATAAATACTATACTCGACCACAATCCGTCCTAATGTATATTGCCCATAGAGGAATTGTCTTGGTGATAAGGTGTCTGTAGTGTCAGTTATTATGCTAAGCCTATATACCTTATTCTAGCTTTCGGACATCCCATTTTATTCATTCTACTTGAGCTATACTTTGACCTTGTTATTTATTAGCTTATCAATCTAGACTGTTTTTATATGAGCGTATATGTGTGTACCCTTCTTATCCCATTAATCACATGTCTGTAGCTTTATTTTGTCTGACTATAAATATTGAGTAACACTTGACTAAAATGGAGTTGGCTTACCAGCCGTCTCCACTGCGCATCATTTTTACTTGGCTTCACCATGTGCTTGGTTGCTGTACGCTTGCGGATTTTTATTAAACATTAGCAATAAATTATCTCTACAACTGGTGTTCAGGCTTTTGAATAGTCTCGAGTAAATCTGTGATTCTACTAGGAGATTAAGCCTGCATTAAATACTCAGTTAACGGGATATTATTTATTGGAGTCAGATATTGAGGACATTAGCCTCAACAAGTCACCAAAAGTAATATTGGTGTATGAATAAGATTAGTTTAATGTAAGTTGATACGCTCATATCTGTAGAAGTGATTATTATTATTATTATTATTATTATTATTATTATTATTATTATTATTATTATTTAGTGAAAACCTAGAAGCACTGCATCAGTTCATGATCTTAATAAAAACTCAACAACCTCCACAACTCTATAATGATACCGGATAACTGTTATACTAAAGAAAACGACGAAAATAAATTTTTATAAGTTTCTTTCTAAAGAACATTTCAATGAAACTGCTAAAAATAGCAGTCAGTAATAATGTTTTTTTTATGTTAACTTACACCGGGAGATGTATTTCTAAAGACAGTAGATATATCTTGTAATGAATTGAAATTGTCAGCAGATACTGAGCCAAATTGAACTATTCGATCTCCAACTTTTAAATCCTGTAAAACATTAAAATATTGTAATCTTAGTTCAAGTTCGATGCTCAGCTAGTCTTCATTTGCAATGTACAACAAGTCGTAATTCGAATTTTAATCTAAAAAGGTCTTACTTTTTGTTTGGTCACATAGAGTAATAACTAATATCACTTCTTCCCAATCCTTAGACTACGGATTAGAATACAATTTATCTAGCACTTCATGTGACTTAACATTGTAGGTATTATGTTTTCAAAATAGGTGGTTGGAGGGAATCAACAGGAATAAACAGAATTAGGTTCTCTTATGGTTGGCACACATTTTCAAGATTTACATCTACAGGAAAGCATCAGTATCCTCGATATTAAAAATACCTTACTGATGAGTATCAGCTACCAATAAATTTAGGTCCACCGCCTGCTATCTATTGTCTTTCAATACTCAAAAGCACAGCAGAAAAATTATCGGACAGACTGATCAGCTATTGCTACATCTGGTTTCGGTGTAAACGACATGATTGTTTGTGAAATTATTCGAGGTGATAACAGGGGGAATTTCCTAGAGTTAAAAATGAATCACTAAGTGCTTTGAAATTCGCAAAATCCATAGTCAATCTAATTTAATATTCGTAAATTCCGGAGAGAGAAGACAACTGTAGGGCTCAAGGTATTTAAAGCCATATGGTATAGCAGTTGAAAATGTATCTACAATTATGAGTAATGTTAAAAGGGTAATGAAAATCATAAAGGTGGGCAACTAAACAGTATTATAAGTGGATGCCTTGTTGAATTTAAAGTGTGCAGGATGAACTCTCAATGAGTATTAGAAGTGAGCAACATCCTTTTCGTATATGAAGCCGTCAATAAGTCTAGTTTAATTATTTCATATTATGAAGTTGTAATACAAAAGTTCAAAATATCACCAGACATACAACAATCAAAAGTCTACATAGTAACGCCTAGACTACATAAAATAGCTATTAATTTCACGTGCTCTACATAGATTTAGTTGAAATAAAAATGAACATCAGCTTGATAACTAAAAGATAGAGGATTTTAATCAACACATTTACAGATTGCACTAATTATTACCGTTTACATAAGATTAACACTCATTTAAACAATAATAAATGCTTACTGCTTGTTCCGCTATTGAATTAGGTGATATCTGATCAATTTTAAGGAAAGGTTTCTTCACAATCTGTGTGGATTGATCTTCACTTAGTTTATTCTCACTGGAACAAGCATTTCCATCAGTTAAAACATTTTCAAATGGATTTTGACGAGCATATTCATGTATTTCATGTAAAACACTTTCCAATTCAAGCATTATTTGTTTCTGATCTGTATTTAAACCTGAAAGAGAAACCAAATGAGAAATAACACATAATTTTACAAACATATCTTTATACGCGTGCATTAAAAAAGAACCTAAAAATTAAATTATTTATAGAGTAACTCCAGTTAAATATTTTGGATAATAATTTATTCTCAACTTTGTGAAGGGACTTTTTAAAAATCAATGTAATCTACTAATATCTGAGTGACTTCCTACAACTTTAATAATAGTGAGATATAATGATTCACTATTTAAAAAATACTAATGGAAGTTATATTAAGCGCATATTAGAAATGCCAAAGTAAATAATTTGGCAACAAATTTAATGATTACTAACTCTCCTATTTTGAAAAAGAAACGATACTTCAAATAAAAACTTTTAAAATGATTTATTTGTTTAAATAATAAATACAACACAAGAAACCCGATATGTCAATTACTGAAGTGACATAAGCATAGTTCACTCTCTAAGAACAGATTAATCATATGTATTTGGTTTACCTCAAATTATTAATTGTTAGATGGTTGGAAGTCTAATTACTTTCAATCAAAGGAGTCACTGACAGTGGTTAACCGTAACGATGCTCATTGTGTCTAAAATGATTCATCAGCTGGGCATATGTGGATTATATTGAAAATAACTAATAATGTTCAGTATGGGGTTGCGGAAGTTGCTGAATTTCATTAAAATCATTGACTAGTGAGTAGTTATCATCCAAAGACAATGTAAGATGATCACGCAATACCATGAACTGATTGAGGTTAGATGATATTACCAGTGAATACCGACTCAATAGCCTAAAGATTAAGCATACTCGAGAGAAACGAAGGTCGCTGGTTCAAGATCGTAAGTGCGCACTGCTAAAAAAAAGTCCATACTCGGACGAGACGGCCGTTCGGGTCTTTCAATTTTTTCAATAGTGGTCAGACTTAGATAGGTCCGTGATTCCAACGAAACTAACAGTGTCTTTAGACTTACGCGTCTAACAGTTACTTTTGAACGAATCTTGTGATTTTCGGATTGGACAAACTTGTAAAAAATATCATATGTCAGATAGCTGAAGATAACCAGCAAGAGGCCCTGGACAGAAATTCCATGTTAACTGGTTATTTATTTATTTATTTATTTTAACACATAGATATTGGTACAAGGAGGCACCAAATACATATGCGCCACACAAATCTTATTCGACATGTGTGAGGGCTGTGATACTGTCCGGGTGCCCAAACCGAAACAGGTGGTTTTCTTAGGGGGCCACACCCCGACCCTTTGACCTAAAGGTCTGATCCACAAGGCAGTGGAGCATCGTAAGCAGATGCAGTCCCATGGAAGCCGGTGACCAACAATTGGTCCATACGCCATTTGTTCCCGCAGGATACTGGAGCCAGCCCATGTGCACCAATGGTTTGGAATCCGGTTAAAGTGCCGGACCTTCGCTTTTCATCCTCTCATTTTCGTAAACAACACCCCCGCCACGAGAAGGCAGTGAGTAGGACTTCCCTGGTAGAGGCTATATACGCGTGACCATGTGAGAGCATTTCGAGAGGGAGAGCGGACTCTTCCCACTCTCGTCCATACCAGGGCATTTGAGGGCATGTTAAGTGGTACTCGTTAACAACAGTTATTTGCAGCTTCATGTGTACTGATGCCTTCCAGAAGACGTAAATCGGCGGTATTGAGTAGCTTGTTCTGTTAATTTTGTTATGACTTAATCAACTGAATTCGATAAGCGCTATTGATTAGAAATGACAGTGGTTACTACTCGGTGATTGACTATTGAGTTAAGAGGATTCAATTTATATCACACGAACTACTAAAGAGGATAAGTAGCTTATTAACCCGTATTTTGTTTATTTATTTGAACACATAAATATTGGTACAAGGGGGCACCGAATACATATGCGCCACACAAGTCACTTGATTTGTGTGTGGGCTGCGATACTGCCCGGGTGCCCAAACCGAAGAAAGTAGTTATCTTAGGGGGCCACACCCCGAGCCTTTGACCTAATGGTCTAACCCACAAGGCAGTGGAACAACGTCAGGAGATGCAGTCCCATGGTAGCCGGTCACCAATAATTGGTTCACACGCCATTTGTTCCTTCAGAATCCTGGAGCCTATATGCACCATTGGTTTGGAATCAGGGTTTTCCAACTCCCCTAGGTGGATCCTCCATATCCACCAACCCGGTTAAAGCGCCGGACATTTGTTTTTGTGATTAGATGGTGGTTGGAGGTAGTCAACAGGAAACCCTGGACCCGGGTTTCGTGCTACTTGGCACTCGTCAGCAAGGTGTACCTGTAATCTTGAGGGAACTGGTGCTCCCTGGCGGATTCGATCTCGTGTCACCCAGCTTCACAGTCAGAGACGTTACCACTGAGCTATCCGAGCCGTGACTAACCTCCTGTAGGACTGAGATGTAATCACAATTGATTGATCACTGGGTGGTGATCAAGGACTAGACAAGCATGAGATTGATCACCACCCAGTGATCAATCAATTGTGATTTGTTTTTGTCCCCTCGATTTCGCAAACAACACTCCCGCCGTGAGAACGCAGTGAGTAGGACTTCCCTGGCAGTGGCTATATACTCATGGCCACGTGAGAGCATTTCAAGAGGGGGAGCTAGCTCTCCACACCCTCTGCCATACCAGGACATTCGGGGGCGAATGTAGAGCGTCGTCCTTGCGCAAAGGCCATGCTAATCTTACCCTAAAGTATGTGTCGGAGGTGGGATTCGAACCCACACCCACATCGTGGACCAGAACACCCAGAAGAACACTCTTGAGTCTGGGACCTTAGAAAGCTCGGTCACTCCGACGTGCTTAACTAGAGATAAGAATAATAAAAGTCTTCTTGAAACGAAATATACGGTACCAAACTAAACAAAGCCTACAAACTTACAATGGATATTGTTTCGCGTTATTCGTATAAGAGCCACATCAATATCAGAGCGTGGGTAGCCTTCATCATCAACTAATGGGGTATCCATACCAACATTGCCATTCTATTTAGAAACAGTTATAATGGGTAAGTAAAAATTAACAGTAAAAAATGTAGCTGATGACTATCTTTTATTCAACATGCGTCAAATTAAAAATCGCAGATAAGTAATTCTGACTGGGTACAAATAATTTTAATATCTACAATTCCAGTCTATTTTTTGTTAGCTACCACGTTTACCATTCCAATTGTAAATCGTTATAAAAGCTGACCTGATTGTAAAGTGAAAGGATGAAAAGAGTATTACTGAACTTGGTAAGTTGTTTTTAGAAGAGTACGTTCAGTGAATTAACTATGAAACTGTTACTCAGAGTTATATCCTGGTTATGTACCGACTGGGATTTATTAACTATCCTGCATGTAACCCTTCAACTTATATAATTATGCGTTTTTGAGTATGATATTTACAAAGAATACAGACACCTTAAGTGACATTTTCGTGCATTAAGCTTCAGTTTGCGACTACAACTTCAATATAGTGAACGAGACTGCCGCTATTCTCTTCGTATCTGAAGCGCAACTAGAGTAAGAGGTCTAGTTTCTTAAAAGAAGCTTTATTGATAATGAATCCAGTAAAGTTAAAAACACATAATCTAATCGGATATATATGAAATACAATGATTATAATTTATGAACTGAGTAGTTGTTACTCAACACAAATCATATCAAAAATGCATTGGAAGTTAATAAAATAATGTAGCGTCAGTGGTCTTGACCTCTAACAGCACTCAAGACCACTGACCTTACACACCGTAAATTCACCTTAAGTAGATATTGATTTAGTCCTATATAAGTTTTTTTTAAGAGAACAAAACCTTAACAACAATGTACCTGGCTGGCCTTCCTACTGTTCTGATTGATGAGTTGGAAAAGTATGAATTCTGTGTGGGACCAAAAATTGTTGGCATTTCCAATAACTTCATCATATACTAGAGTTATTCGTGTAAACAAATCAAAACATTAATTCTACACTGAAAGTTACGGGCTATAAATTTGATGTCAAGAGCAATAATGAAAAGATTACTCGATATAATAGTTGTTGATGCTTAAAATGTTAAATCATTTTCATCATGTTAACATAAAGGTAAATGTGAGTTGTAGTGACAAAAAAATAATTGAGAGAGAAGAATTATCTAGAAACCTAAGAAAATTAGAGGGTTAAAGATATTTGGATATAAAATAAAACATCATAGACGAAGTTTAGTTTGAAACAAGCAAAAGGAACCACTTGTTTTGCATTATATCTTCATCCAGCCGAATTTCATTCGTTTCTAAACACTTCTAGTTTGATTCACCTAAGCTATAATAGAAAGATGACTAACATACGCTATTCACATTCCTTAACTTTCAAAACCGTAACATCAGAGAATATCTGTCTTCATTAGCTTCGCATATGTGATTCAAAGTAGAAATATAAGGTAAGTATTTCTTTTTTTAGAAAAAAGATGCCTATCCAATGACTATTCAATTAAAATACATGGTTTGTTAAATATCCATTCCGTACGGATTAACTACGAAATTTAATAAATATGAAAATGTTTCAATTAAACTAAAATTTACCTGACGAAGTATTTCACTTAATTCCGATAATTTTTTTTCGATTCTATTCTTTTCATCCACTAATCCATCATACTTCAATTTGATTGAATTAGAGTTATCAGAATTTGTATTAACTGCCTAAAAACAAATTTAAAATACTAAATAGAAAACAAAGTTTTTCTCTTAAATGGAACATTTAAGAGCTTCAATGTAATCTTACTTATCAGTCAAAATAACATTCATTCCAACAAGGATGCTTGGAAATAATTCTATTTTAATTGCTCTAATCTTATATATAGCATAATTAAAACAAATAACAAACAAAATGGTTAATATTTCATGGAGGAAAAGAAACAGAACACCTATTGAACTTAATGTACTCGGGATAAATATCCTCATTATGAATCGATAGACTCAGAAATTGAAAACAAATATTGATAAGCTGTACTCAATACAAAATTTGTTAGGTACATAAAAACACAGACACTACCAGAAGCTAATACAAACGAAACACCACTTGTTTGCTTGGAATTTGAATCAAAAATAACTTTTCTAGCATATATACAGCACTATTTAACTAAAAAAATAGACTTCTTAATTTGATCATTGTTTACGAGAATCTAAGTATTTAATAAGATTTGTTCAAAATGAAGACAGAGATTATACTGACATTAGAGTAAAATACTGAAAATTAAACTTTTATAAGGCTTTATTCTAATATGATTATAATTCCAATGCTTTTTCTAAAGTTTTGACATAATTCGTATGTTGAAATATTTATAATTCGTATTACTAATGCTATACAGTTTATGTCCTATTATGACTAGCGTAAAAACGATAAGGACATTACTCCACTTTTATTCTAATATCGATGTGGATGTGAACAACATTAAGACCTGAAATGCGAAAAGTAGTTGTCTCTCAAAACACTATTTTTATAGCATTATTACAATAAGCCATCTAACATTGAGTTAAAGGTGAAAACTAACCTGGACTATGAACACTAAGATGGCCATCAGGGTAGTACATAAATGAAACTGGTCATTAGGTTATATTTTTTGATGAGTTTTACAGTACTATCACCTGACTAACTAGTAATCAGAGAAATTCGGATGTAAAAATACACATTCCAACTAATATTTCAATAAGAAAAGATATGACAACCATAACCCTATGTCTATTCACAGAAAGTGCCCCAACATATCTCACATTTATATTTCAATATTGCAACACTATTTAAACTAAGAAATACACAATACTAGTAGGATAAGAGATCAATAAGTTTATACACAATAGGTATTAATACTAATAACTATAATTATATGACAGTAGCTTAAGTTATTATGGTAACATTTTTTATACTATCAGTAGGTTGAAAATACTATTACACAAACATCCAGGCATACATGATTTCATTCAAAATGATCCAAGTGATCATGCAAAATATTTGAGTACGAATGAAATAAGTGAGATCATGAATAAACCAATGCAATGGTGTCAGCGTTATTGCCATCAACAAATGTATGCAATAGTCAAGTTATCAAAACAAATTTCTTTATTTGAAAACAGTGAATTGGTGTAAAAATGTTTTCTTTACAATGAACATTTACATAGATTTGAACAATCTACCTGCAAGTTGCCAAACTGTACTAGACAAAGTCAACTTGTGTGAAAAGAGAATGGAGTAAGTTCTTTGATTTTATCTAAGTAAAATGAAGAAAATCAACACCCCCGAAAATAAGGAGTCCTTTTTATAAGGATTTCGAATAAAAGTAAAATGAACAAACTTGAAAAAACATTAAAACAGTAGCGGGAATTTATTTGGAAGCTTTGGTTTGTTACAAGTATAAAATACTTAGAGATGACAGATCGAGTACATGGATTTCATAAAGTTCAACGTTTAGTTAGGTTAGAAAGCTAATACTGACAAAAGCTTATGTCGGTTTAACCAAATAACTGGTCAGAATACTGAGATTCTGGCAATTATTTTTGTAAATTCAAACCAAAACCTCACAGATTGTATTTTGAGGAGCCAGAAATTATCTGTAACAAACAAATAAAACGTTTTAGCTCAAAGTCAAGTATGCGACCAAGTATTTACTAAGTTGAGTTAGTTATTGATTATTTGACCATCTATGTTTAGCTAACTTCCGCTTCACAAATAGCACAAAATCAAAACTCCACCAGGTAATCTAATAAGCTACAATTGAATTAATGATAAACTAAACACAATAGGCTTAAAGATCTGTACAAGTGCTTGAGAAACATTTCTTCATACAAGAAAAGCAACATACATCGAGAACCGTCAGGCAAATATTGTCACACAAATATCAAGAATACGGATGAAGAGTTCTGTTGTGCACGTTCCAAACAACAGATTGAAATCCATAAAATTTTCAATTTCTATTTACCACTCATTTCTACATCATATTATATGATTGTTCAGTGCCGCAAGGCTTCCAACCTTTAAGTCGCAAATTTGAAACTGACACGACGTAAATAGCATTAAGGAACTTAGTTGTATCGCAAATTATCACAAATGAGACATGTTAAACGTGTAAGTAGGATTCAGTCAGTAGAGTTATAAAAAAATACTTTCACTAAACTAATGCTGTAAATATGGTCAATAATTACAAAAGAATGACTGAAATACATCTATTTCGGTGACGAACTAACATGAAAACTCAAAATTCATTATTTGAGTTAGAGATTCAGGGTTTTCAAACAATATCCCAGTCTTCATTAAATCCAACAAGAAAAAGAAAATTAGCTAGCAAATCAAGTTTTCTTTAAATAATGACCGATAAAAAAGGTAAACATTAGAGATCTACTTTATTGACAAGTAAAAAACCCTAAAAACACAAACTATAAAGAAACAAAATGGTCAAAAAACCTTGATAGTGATAAAAGGTTTATTTACACAGTTATTTTACACTTAAAATGGGATAACATGGATATATTTACAAAACTTTATATGAATGTATTTAATTTTCGTATTTTAAAATGGAGCGATAAAAGTTAAATTGGTTAAAGCGTCACATATAGCTTTACGATCAGGAACTTCTGTGAATGGCTCCAATTCATTTGTTAGCGCAATCAATGGGATTAAACATGTTAATAAGCCATCGAGTAGTAACGACTCTACACCTACAGGGTCAATTGGTCCCTGTAAAACAAACAAGAAAACAAGTAAACTAAGTATATATATATATATATATATATATATATATATATATATATATATATATATATATATATATATATATATATATAAAATCTTCAATCAACCTTTTACTTAATGAAATAGCATGCAATACCAAAAACAAGATTCTACTTTAATAAACTTAGACTGCAGATAACCTTGAGTATAATACATCAATCTGGGAGATTTCAAATGGTTTTTCAGGGCGATACTATAATTTATGGACGAGCTAATCAGATTTACGATAACGTCTGAGATTTTGACGCGAAAGTCATTCACCTATTTGGCTAAATAGTCTTGGTATTATAGCTGATGTCAGTTCGTGATGAAAACCCTAAATCTAACTCCTAACACTAACCATCAACTGTAAATCATAATCCTTATTCTTAAAACTACTTTACAACCCTGATTTAGTTCTAGTAAGTAAGTAGACACTCTCAAGGTCACTTTAGTGTCGCTCAAAGGTCGTCCATAAATTATAGTCTCACTGTTTTTCGCAATACGCTCACCGTTTGGATCATATCTGCAGTAAAATTCACGATTATGCAGTAGATTACAGGAGCGAGATTTACTATTTCCGCTTAAGATAGCTACAATGGTCACATGATGCTGTAGATAGAAGAGTGAATTGAATTTTTGTTACAGCTTACTTGCTAAATGGCTATGTAATGAAAACTAACTTTTAGTGAGAAAGTGTCTTCAAAGTAAAAATACAGTAGCTCAATATTCCGAACTTTTATTTAAGCATAACATAAAATGACTTAAAATATCTGACTGTAGGATATATCGCCTCAAGCTTTTGTAACAAACATACCAGACTGATATTTAATTATCCAACAGAACGGGTAATGAGCTAGATATGTGTTGCAAAAACTCACAGATAATGTTATGAACAGTAAACGTTTAAGCAAACAATTTCTCTAATCATAGCTGATTTGTGCAACTAATTTTCTGGTCATAAAGAACTATCATAGATGAGACTTCCAATTACCTCATAATCATTAACATTTTTAGAAAATGTTGCAAATCGATCACTTAAAAGCTGGAAATGAGCGGCCAGATCAAGCAAACTATAAAATGTTGTTTGTGTGCGACTGAGTTGAACTTCCAAACGATCACGTTCTCTTAATTTTCTATCTTCGGATAGAACTTCTCGTTTTCCATGCTGTTCAATTTGTTTTAAAAGACGCTTTGCCTTGTTTTTCCATTCGCGTTTAACTTTTTCTGGCACTGTTAACCACAAAGCCTTAAATAAACAAAAAAGTTAAGTTGGATAAAAACGAACAGATAAGTAAATTTGAATTAACTAATCAAAAATCAATTTATCGTGTTATACTACACCAAACTCAACAATATATCTGCAAACAGCGAGCTAGGCAGCACTCTGTATTCCGTGTTGATTAAAACCACACACGACATCCCAGGTTTCGTTGGCTAACTACAGGCGAAGGTGAGGATAGTTAACTGATCAATAAATGAAAATTCACTTGTGTACCATAGATGGCTAGTACCTACTATCCTTATACACATAAGAAGCATTTCAAGCACCTAGGTAAGTAGATTTACGTGCCAAATTAAACTTTCTACATAGTTCTATATTATTTTGCTGTCAGTTACTCAAATCCCTGTTAAAAATAAGCATTCTATAGCAACTCTTATCAAAAATCTCATCACATCGCAATTAAATACTATACAATTCGTACTTGCTAACTCCTTTAATTATGCCTGCAAGATCGAAGTTTCTATATTTTCTTGCTTTCATATAAGTCTATTCCTCATAATAATAAATGGAAAAATCGGAACGGTTACATTAGGTTTATTGAAATCCAAATACTGTACAACGATCAAAACGCATAATTATGACATTTGCAATAAGCTGAGTCAACTACAAAACTGTATATACTAGGATATGAGTGTTTCACAGTTACTCATGTTTTCCAGTAATCAATTTTATAATTAACTTCGCCTGGAGCCCCTTTGAGGCTACTGCCGGTCCCAAGCTCGGATAAAGAAGGAAGGTTGCGCATGGGGTTGACGACCCCATCCCGTAGGAAACCAACTCGCTGAAAAAACGCTAACCAAAAAAAACAATTCAAACCATTTAAACTCTGCCCTGGAAGTTAGAGGGTCTTCATTTAGAAAAGTTTCTTCGGAAGTCACGAAGCTGAGGCTCCTACTGACAATCAGAACAACCATTAATTTAGGTAAATGGAATGTTCGTACAATGTGGGAGACTTGGAGAGTCATCCAAGCTGCTGCAGAAATGAAAAGACACTACCTGTAGGTACTGGGAATCAGTGAAACACATTGAAGGCAGGTCGGACAACAAATATTAGCTTTAGGGGAGCTGTTGTTACATTACGACCATAAAGAAAATGCTCCACATGCACAATGAGTTGCACTGACGCTATCCAAACAAGCACAAAATGCACTTATAGGATGGGAGTCTCATAGACCCAGGACCATCAAAGCCTCCTTCAAAACGAAGAAAGAGGGCATTACAATGAACGTCATCCAATGCTATGCGCCTACCAACGATTACAGTGAAGATATTAAACATCAATTCTACAATAGGCTGCATTCAATCGTTGAGAAATGCTCAAGAAAGAACGTGACCATTCGGATAGGAGACCTAAACGCCAGTTGGAATGGACAATACCAGATAAGATATCATGGGACGATATGGACTGGGAGAAAGGAACGAAAGTGGTGAGATGTGCAAAAATATGTGCCTTCAACAAACTGGTCATAGGAGGCACTAAATTCCCGCATAAACGCATTCACAAAGCCACATGGACTTCACCGGATCACACAACACAGAACCAAATCGATTATATCTGCATCAATAAAAAGTTCAGAAGGACGATGGAAGACGCAACAACCAAGAGAGGAGCTGATATAGCCTTAGATCATCACTTGCTGGTCGCCAAGATGAAACTGAAACTCAAGAAGCACTGGACAACGGGTCGGATATCACGAAATTTTAATACGACCTTTCTTCGGGATGCTGACAGACTCAACGAATTCAAGATAGCCCACAACAATAGGTCCCAGGCCTTTCACGATCTACTCAACGGAGAGGGAACTACCATGGATAACAAATGGAAAGTGATCAAGGAGGTGATCACTTCAACATGTCATGAAGTTCTGGACCACAAGAGGCACCATCACAAGGAATGGATCACTGTTGATACAATCAATATCAGACGAAACAAGAACCGATAAAGCCAGGGCACAAGCCGAATACACGGAAGCAAACAAGCAAGTGAAGAGTAGCATCAGAACTGACAAACGTAAACATGTGGAAGATCTATTAATGACGGCGGAAAAGGCTGCAAGAGATGGAAACAATTGTATGATACAACAAGTAAGCTCACTGGAAATTATCGTAAACCAGAACGACCAGTGAAAAGCAAGGAAGGTAAAGTATTCACCAACATTGAAGAACAGCGGAACAGGTGGGTAAAGCACTTCAAGGAACTCTTGAACTGACAAACCCCACTGAACACACCCGACATCCAAGCAGCACCCACGGACCTCCCAATCGATGTTGGCCCACCAAAAATTGAAGAGATCAGCATAGCCATCAGACAAATCAAGAGCGGCAAAGCAGCAGGACCAGACAACAGAGGCACTAAAAGCAGATGTAGCAGTAACTGCAAGGATACTCCACATTCTATCCAGCAAGATATAGGATGAGGAACAAGTACCAACAGACTGGAAAGAAGGACATCTTATCAATATACCAAAGAAAGGCGATCCCAGCAAGTGTGATAACTACAGGGGCATCACTGTTCTCTCAATGCCAGGTAAAGTCTTAAACAAGGTATTGTTAAACAGAATGAAGGACTCCGTAGACACCCAACTTCGAGACCAACAGGTTTAATTCCGTAAAGATAGATCGTGTACTGACCAAATCGCAACTCTACGGATCATTGTGGAACAATCAATTGAATGGAATTCATCACTCTACATCAACATTGACTACGAGAAAGCATTTGATAGCGTGGACAGGACAACACTATGGAGGCCTCCTCGACACTACGGCTTGCCTGAAAAGACAGTCAACATCATACGGAATTCCTATGATGGATTAAACTTTAAAATCGTGCGTGGATGACTGCTGACAGACTCGTTCTAAGTAAAGACCGGTATCAGCCAAGGTTGCTTACTCTCGCCCTTCCTCTTCCTCCTGGTGATCGACTGGATCATGAGGACGTCAACATCTTAGGGGAAGCATGAGATGCAGTGGACAGCTAGGATAAAGCTGGACGACCAAGACTTAGTGGATGTTCTGGCTTTTTTATCGCACACCCAACAACAAACGCAGAAGACGAACAGTGTAGCAGCAGCCTCAGCAGCAGTAGGTTTCAATATACACAAAGGGAAAAGCAATATTCTCCGATACAACACAACATGCATCAGTCTAATCACACTTGGCGGAAAACCTTTGGAAGATGTGAAAAGCTTTACATATCTGCGCAGGATCATTGATGAATACGATGGATCTGATGCATATGTGAAGGCGGGGATCGGAAAAGAAAGAACCGCCCCCAAATGCCCTGGTACGGACGAGAGTGGGAAGAGTCCGCTCTCCCTCTCGAAATGCTCTCACATGGTCACGCGTATATAGCCTCTACCAGGGAAGTCCTACTCACTGCCTTCTCGTGGCGGGGGTGTTGTTTACGAAAATGAGAGGATGAAAAGCGAAGGTCCGGCACTTTAACCGGATTCCAAACCATTGGTGCACATGGGCTGGCTCCAGTATCCTGCGGGAACAAATGGCGTATGGACCAATTGTTGGTCACCGGCTTCCATGGGACTGCATCTGCTTACGATGCTCCACTGCCTTGTGGATCAGACCTTTAGGTCAAAGGGTCGGGGTGTGGCCCCCTAAGAAAACCACCTGTTTCGGTTTGGGCACCCGGACAGTATCACAGCCCTCACACATGTCGAATAAGATTTGTGTGGCGCATATGTATTTGATGACTATGTGTTAAAGTAAATAAAAATAACTATGCTACACAGTAACATGTAGAACATTGCAAACAATTTATAATGCTTATGCACGAGTCAAAATCTGTCAACACATTAGTTTTAGTAATCAGTCACCCTGTTTAAGAGATTTGTTGGAATATCACTGCCTCTAATTAGTAAAGTGTCTCTTCCTTGTACCAATATCTATGTGTTAAAATAAATAAATAAATAAAGCATATCTACAACTGAAGAACATCTGGAACTCAAGACAACTCTCAACGAACACCAAAGTCAGAATTTGCACTACAAATGTCAAGACAGTTTTACTGTATGGGGCGGGAACTTGGAAAACTACGAAAGCCATCATCCAGAAGATACAAGTGTTTGTAAACAGCTGTTTACGCAAAATACTTCGGATCCGCTGGCCAGACAATATCAGCGACAACCTACTGTTGGAGAGAACAAACCAAATTCCAGAGGAGGAACAAATTAGGAAGATGCGCTAGAAATGGGTGGGACACACATTAAGGAAAGCACCCAACTGCGTCTCAGGGCAAGCCCTCACCTGGAACCCTCAAGGCCAAAGGAGAAATGGAAGGTCAATGAACACATTACGCCGAGAAATGGGGATAGAAATGAAAACAATGAACAACAATTGAATAGAACTCGAAAGGAAGGCCCAGGACAGAATGAGTTGGAGAACGCTGGTAGGCAGCCTACCCTCCGATGGGAGTAACAGGCCTAAGTAAGTAATTTTATATTTGACACTCCTAGTTTTCAGCTAAATAAATCTTAATTTCTCGGTTCGCATTTATTAATTTGGAAAAAACGGTCAAGAAAATTGGAAAACTATAAGACATTTTATTGAAAACTAAATGTTTGCTGGTTTTCAAACACAAACTTCCCTAATTCAGGGAATTATTACTTACTAAGTCTTAACTCAACTAGGTGCTTTAGAGACTGATGAGAATTCTAAGTTTTTACGGGCACTTTTGCTGACTTCATGTGCAAGATCATCGGTTGGTTATGTATACGATTTAACCACACTGTTTCAATAAAAACATCCTATTCCCTTAACATTTCAAGGGAGTTTACTCCGTTCTTGTTTACATTACAGTGATGATTTGATCTTTTTGACCAGATGTTCGATGAAATTTGATATAGTAAGAAAAATCCATTTGACGGATCTTTCTTTACCCTTAGCAAAGGCTTCGTGAAGTTCTGTGCCGTTGTTTTCAAATAATCAGTGTGACTAAGAAATAGATCATTGGAAAATTGAAACTATTGATATTAATCATTATAAGTACCAGCAAATAGAGCGAAACAACCACAAACAGTGCTGAAGTTCTTACAAATATTTAAAGCAAAAACCTTGTGTATATTTAAACGTTAAAAATATCTAGCGAAACGATTGTTGTCGATAAACAAAACTGTTGAAGGATGTGTGATCAGCTGTGATAGAGACATCTTAAGAAAGAGGTGGGAAGCCTTACGAACCAGATGTTTTTCTGAAAAAGAACTTCAGTGTGCCAAAATCCACTCGCCACTACAGCTTTTACAATCATACATAGTAGAGAAATAAAAACTCCGCCGACACCTTGACTTTGATATAAAGAATGTAGTGAGAACATGAATAAGCACCATCTTTTAAATTGATTAAAACAATAAAACAGAAAGATAAAATATAAATGATATCTATCTTAGCAGAGGTTACAAACCTGCCATCTACGATTGGATTTCTGGCTTTCTTTTCCTGAACTAGAGATACCAAGGCCAGTTTGCATGTTATCATTGGCATCATTTGTATCATCAACGAGTGTCGAGCCTGGAAATGATCCATATTTTTTCTTATTGACATGTACGAAAAGTGAATACCCATTGAGACGTCTATAATGCTTAAATTCCTTGATATAGTGGATATATATATAAGTTAGAATTATTCAGTAAATTATACACATGACCAAAATAAAAAACATAATACATAGTTAAAAAGAAGAATATATTTGTAAAATCTCAGCGAATGAATTTTAAGTAAATCCAACGTTTCGCCTGGCAATCTGGCCCAAGCTTTTTCAAGGAAAATAAAATTATAATAATAAATTATAATACATAGTTATTGTAAATCTATCAAGAACACTAATGATCTATTTGATATAGTTTGTTAACTTGTTTCAATTTTATATTCGCGATTCTCTCAGGTGACCACTTCAGTTTTACTCATTGGGTTACAATTCAAATCTTCTTTAACATAACTAAGTTTCATGCAACTAAATAGTATTTTTGGCGGCGAAAAAATCTGCGGTTGATGCTAAAACTCAAGCTTTGTTAATCAGTTGCATTACATTTTCTATCATTTGTTTTTTTTCAACCTATGATTAAAAAATTAGCGAGCAATACAAAAGTTTTTAGTTTTATTCCTGAAGTGCTCAGCACCAAGTCGTCCTATTAGTTTTATATAAAAAAACTCTCAAGTTTAAAAACTAGTGCACCAGTTTTGAATTAGCTACTGTTTTATGCAATCAATATCATTCGACTTGCGATATATATAGAGACATATTTGATAGTATGATAAATGTTAGTACAACTAATACGAAGCAGTACATTAGTTTAAAAGGAGGAAATTTCATATTCCAGCTTCAAACATTCACGATGAAACTAATAACTAATAGAAGAAAATAAAATTCTGATTAGTTGATTGGGGATCTTCAGTTAATTCAAGGACAGGTGTAATACAAAAAAAGATTTACAGTCCAAGATTTTATGATGTTCAGTTGTATCAAATTTTTTATTAAATGGGTAAATAAAATAATTTCACGGTGACGAAACGCCCCAGGAATTAAACACCAATAACTTTCTGGACAGTTGTCTAACAACTACATATTAATTCAAAGAAACGCTTCAATTCCAAACTCATTTCTTGATAAATACAAGCAAATCCTATCAGAGCTACAGATGTTAACCTAGTCGATAGTATTTTTAGTCAAATAAAAAAACAAGAATTGATTGAACTGAAGTAAGCAAATGACGAAGACAATAATAATGTGTCTTTCAAATATTCACAATCAACCTGTCTGAATTTCATAATAAGTTACAACATAATAATATAAATAGCATGATTAATATTTTAAATCTTGATGAATAAAAATCCAAGAGAAAAAAGTGGATGACTAGTGAAGACTAACCTCAAAGTCGATATCATTTATTCCTGCACTACTTTTCATCCGACCGGTAGTTGATACAGAAGCATTAAGTGTTGTTGATGTCTCTTCAATATTTTCTTCATTGATAGTTGATAAACTACTCGAAGTATTATTTGTTACTAATTTGTCATTTTCAAATGAAACTAAACCATCTATGTTATAATATGAAAAACAACAATATTGTGGTAAGGATATTTGTAGCAATATATATTACAAAAGCAAATTTTAAATTTTTCACATGTGTTTGATGAAGTAGCTTATGCGAAAATGGACTAATTTGGGTATAACTTTCGTTAAGGGATGATATTTTGTAGAGAACTATTGAAAATTAAGAAATCACCCTAGTACGAAATTTTACACATCCAACTATGCGCAAGATTGGAGTTTACACTTTCCAATCTAGTATGTTTGTAAAGTGTTTTCTAGCATATATTAGTTTGTGACTGAAACAAATATAGTATTTTTGTTTGAGCAAAATTATATATAATGAAATACTACAAATTGAATTCACTTGAGAAATGCAACACTCATATTTTGGTTGATATTTCCCTAAACCACCTCCTAATATTTATAGCAAAGGTCCGTTATAGGTACAGAAATTTAACATTCTTAAATAGGAAAAAAACGATCAAACCGACATTCCACCTTTTATTAGTCCTAGAAACTTCATATGCTTTAGCCATGAAAACTAGTCAAATGTTTAAATAAGCACACTTTGACAATTTCTGTTGAGTTTACTCTTTTTTCTATAAAATATAGGAGTCCATAAATAAGCCATGTAAAAAGATTTATATGAGCTAAAAATTAGTTAAGTAGATAGGCTATTAAATGTAATAGGGAATTAATCATGTAGCATTTTATGTCGTATTAGTTATTTAAATCTTCCTATTGATTTTTAGGACTGCAATTGATCAGTCCCTTATTGGCATACGTGCATCCTGTGCGAATTGCCTCAATATTACCTGAAGTCATAAGCATCTATAAACTAACTAATCCTACAATATGCTTAAATAAGATACACTTTGATATGTTAACTCACTTTACAAACTTAATAATGAAAATCGACGATACAAATCCTGATTCTTATAATGCTTTACCACAAGTCCCATCGGACGACATATTCAGTTCGCAGTAGTGAACGTCATAATTGATGTTTATTTGCTTGGTTGTGGAAATTAAATTAAGTATATGTTTTTTTTGTAATGGGCTACGGAAAAACAGGGAGAACTGTAGTTTATTCCTCCTAGTTTAAGATTTGTCATCAGTGAGGATTTATGATCATACCAACAGCCGAACCCAGACCGACTACATCTTAGGGCGAGCGCGTCACTTTTAGACCACTGAGTCAGGATTTACTTTCAAGTTTTGCACTATAGTTTAACAAAGATTCATAATTTATCAAGCGATATATTCAGCGATTGCAGTCAAGTACATACACACTTACTTTTTGGCCTTTTAAACTTCCATAAGCTAATGAATCGAAAATCATTTATCATTCAGATACAATGCAAATATCAAATAGTGTTCATTTTGATGCAACTATATATTTTGTATCAATTTAGTTCCACCAATTAGCAACCGGTAATTAAGATGACAAAACTCAACTTTGAAGACAGATATGCATAACACAAAAGCTGAGAAAATCGGAATTCAGCTTTACTTCTTTCACTTGGCACAGGTACTTAAAAAAACCCTGACTAAGGTTAACAATGTTTTTCAGAATAAAAGGAAAAAGACTCATAGAATCTTCACTCAACACATGCCAAACCAAAACACACTATTGTGCGAAGTTGGTTTGTAATTAATGGAATCTTTTGAATCGTCTATAGATAGTAATTTTAATTGGAAAATTTATTTAAGGGGAAAAACAGCTACACAAAGTAAGAAATACGTTCACAAATAAATCAGTTAACTTACCAAACTTAGACATTAGATCAAATGCAGGAAGTAATAAGTTTCCAGGTGGATGAAAAGGTCGCAAGGTTAGAAGAAGGGGTTGTTGTACAGGCTAAATAAAACAGATAATGCCGTTAAAAAGATTAATGACTCATGAAATATATTTAAAAATAACCATATTAAGCATATAAGACTAAAATGCTTATGATTTGCTAAAATATTTAGTTAAGTAAACTGTTCGTCATACCCACGATGAAACTGAAATTCCAGTATAATCCCTATGACATGATACAAAATCAGTCACAATGCCACAAACGCATTTATTCTTGATCTTCTCCTGTATCTTGAGTTTTAGTATTATTTCATATTTATTACTCCCCTGTTTTATACCTTTGTCTAGACTATGTTCTTCAAGTTTAGTCTTTCCCTTTATGACTGATTTCGACCGATCCACAAATGTAGCAGGTTCCACGTTGCTTATGACTGACCAACACTAGGATTGTATCGACCTCAATGCTAATTATCCCGTTAATTTCATCTCGCCATTTGGTACAGAAATTTGGGCTAATGTACTTTTGCATTAGATCCGGCGCTGATCATAAATGATTAACTGAATTTTAAAACGTAAAAATGAATATCTTATGTACTGCTTCTATTCATATACAAAGAGTTACACCACACAATTGATATATTTATACCATACAATACAGTTATACAAATCCTGATCACTAATTCAACAAAACATTTCTGCATACAAAAAGCTGAATGTCAACGTGTTTATTGTTACAACAATATACACTAGTTTTTGTACTGAAATCCATTAAAGTCAATAGAGTACTAGTAAACCTGAAAAAAATACTCAACACTTTACTGTCTATAAAACATTGAATAACTGATAAACGGAGGAGCATAACAGAAGCCAACATACTCATCCCAAGGATAATGAGCATATTTGGCTCATATGTAAGTATCAAATAATGAAATATCATTCTCGCACAATAGTGAAAGATTTCCCTTGAGATAAAATTAAAACAGAAAAAAGCATAAATACTGAAATCAAAATAAATGACCACAAACAAACTAATCCATTAGACCTCGATGTAAAACATTGAAAGGAGGTTTTTTAGACCCTAAAACACCAAATGGCTTTAAATTCTTTATCCAATGGTTGAAATTCAAGTGTTTTCATTGTTAAGCCACTTTACCTGATCCTATGTACTAACAGGTAGTTTGTCACATAGAGCTTTCTATTCTTCAATACTAATAATTTTCAAAAGTATCCAAGTACTAGGTACCACAACCTTTTAAAAGTTAACAGTAACTGAAACAAGAAAGTAAGAGTGCAAAAAGACAACCCAAATTTAACAGAAATAGCTAAAATTGATGAAGCGACACAACTGGAATGTTGATTTCAGCCACATCAGTTAAAATTTCTAACCAGCCTTCTATGCGATAAAGTGGTACCCATTTCCCAAAAATAAATTTCGAATCATGAAATAAACTCAAAACTGACATATACATTTTTAGAATGACAGTCCCAGCAGAAATGGCTTCCGAGAAATACAAAATATACTGAAGTTAGGTAGAAAAAGTATTTTTAGATAACTAATTTAACTAATGAATTAAGATCCTTGGTAGTGTGATACATGCAAACATTTTACCTGACTTACTTTTGGAGCATTTCGCCGCCCTAGAATTATAAAGCAATAAAATTAAAAAGATATCAAAATTCAGAAAACAATCATTGATATCATTTAGTAAATCTATTTCTCAAAATGAAGTACACAAATTCATTCAATATACTATTTAAAGCTGTTGCCTCAAGTGAAGAAAAGCTTAAGTACTAATGGCCCTGTTTACACACTTTTGACCATAATTGATATGGATTACCAGTTACTATATAAGTGCAACTTCTGAACTGGAATATTGGGTCAGGATTTCAGGATAATTATCTTCCCATAGACGACTGTGTATTACCCCATTCCTTACTTAAAATATAGGAAAAACAACTAGAAATAAACCCTGTGTGACAACGATCATACGTCAAGTTTAAATACCTTGCGTTTAGGATGCTATATCCTCAAATACAACGTATAAGGAAGATCAATCTTCATTTCGCACTTTGATTTAAGGTGATCTGCACTGAATTAGTTTCAACACATTTTCGTTGTACTACACTATTCCGAGTGAATTGTATTCATTAGCTTCTAGTTGTAGTTACTTGTTTGATTCTTGTATTGATTACTTTAATAAGATTTTGTATTCGGTGGCAATTACTCTGTTAAAAAGATTTGGTAATTAATAATCACTTAATTGATATATAACTGAGCCAACTTGGATGTAAATCATAATTTACTTTGGTTTCTTTCAACAAATCTTAACAAAATTTGTCTTTTAGAGTAGGTAAGTTAGAAGAGAGCAGTTGTTTACTGTATTGGAATTGTCGTTAGAGTTATCACTCGTATTCGGTAAAATCTTGCTTCTGATTTTTATATGGTGAATACCATGATTACTAAGTTTTATTTTTATAGCTACTCAACAATATTGAACTTCGGTCAATGTGGATAGTTATCACCCAATACGCAATTACGCATTTATGCTTATCCATCAGCGTGAGGAGTAGTTTAACTATTTTGAGGCCAAATGTAGCGTTCGAGCTTATCATTTAAATATTTGAAGCCGAATAAATAACAGATGAATTTAGCTAAGACTGTTCACTGTTCAAGTTACACGTATATATTATTAGTAAACGTTCCCTTATTTAATTACTAATGTGACTGATTTGCCAATTACAGGAATTTGTGCTCAGCACAGGTGATACTGCCTGTCTGACCAAACCAAAGTAGGTAGGGAGGAGTACAAACCTGTAGACTATTGACTGAGTCGCATGGTTTAACAAATAACCCACTAATCCACTACTTTGATTAATGTGGTACTCTAATTTACCTGTTAATTCAAGTTTACGAGTATACGATATTACATCCAAAACAAACAACGATAGAACTACTACATAAGCTTTTTGTGTATCGTTTGATACTAGATGTAACTACCGTAAACAAAGATCTGTACTTTCCTATCAAACTATTTTATTCCTCATGAGTAAGTTTTAATGTTTGTTCTTTTTGAGATACGTTTCTCTTCCTATGATTCCTATTTTGCTAACTTTTTAACTCATTATAGTGGTTCAAAATGTAGAAACTGAGATCGATGACGCAAAATTGTGCCTAATTAAACGGTGGGTGAGTGACAATTTTAAAATAATTAAAACCTATTCGACTATTTTGTAGGTTTTATATTTTAAACTCTTTACCGTGCTGTTTGTCCCTTCACTATCGTTCAGTAAATACAACACTGTAATAATACACCAATAGCAACTCAGCATACAGCAATTTACTCTCCACAATGATATATGTTTTCTGGTTAAAGTGAAGCTATAATCAACAACAATAAAATACAATTCGATGAGGTTTATATTTTACTAACACCAACAGTAGTATACCTGAACGTTTCGTTTGTGACCGAATGCGAGGTTTGGTTGCTCGGACTTTTGTAGATGATTTTTCTTCAGATGAATCACTGTTACCTTCAGGATTATTAGGGTTGGATTCATTCCTAGGTCTCTTCAAGTTTTTGTTTTTTGAATTCAGGGGACAAATCCCATCGCTAGTAGCATCTTGTTGATTTTGATTCCAAACCGACGTCAATGACAAAGATAAAGGTTTATCTTCAAACGGGTTTATGTTGACTATCTTTCTTTGTAAGGTTTCTCCAAAGTTGTTACCTAGCTGTCCAACACTAGACTGAGTATTTTGACTTGGCACATCACTCAAAATACTTTGCAAACAAGCGCCACGCCAAATAAGTTGGCTTCCTGAGTTACTTTGTTTTGGAAATAACACGACACGCTGAGCGACTTTTTCTCCCGCACTTTCTATCGAGTTGTTACCTGATACAAGATCTGTAGTTGGTAACTTGATGATGGATAAACCAGGATGAGTCATATCACTGGAATCGATCTTTAAAATTAAAAATCAAAAGCTACAATATTGTATAAAAAAGTGCTTTGAGAGAAACTAGCAAGAATAATGAGATGAATCTTCACTTCCAGAATTACATCGCGTATACACTAGTTACAAGCATAAAAATCAAAAACCTGCATTAGAGCTTAAAAATGTCAAGTAGAATAACAATTGGCCTTACTCAATTTATCATAAAAGCTCGATGGTGAAATTCCATAAACGCCTATCGGTAAATGACTGTCAAATCATTAAGAACTAAGAAAAACAAGAAAGTCCTACCTCTCCAATTTATCGCAAAGGATCACTATACTGTACAAAAAGTTGTGATTTTGTTGTAACAGATTATGGGATTCGTTGAATTTAAAGTGGACTTATCATTTGGGCTAATTTGCTGGTTTTGGGATCCCTAACAATGGATTTTAATTTCAACCTGTCACTGTGGTTACAAATACGGCTTGGAGCTTCAGAGTCAAAAGAATTATTTTTATTTCAAAACCTCATAAGCCGATTAAAGGCTGTCCAAAACAGAAAATCGTTACATTTAGCACTGAATCCAGGTATTACATCTTGGATATGGAAATGAACCTAGCAAAACGTTACTTGCAATCTTCCCTTTTCAAAGAAAACAACTACTCAATCCAGACAAAAATCAAAAATTGCGTGGTAAATAATGGGGTTTTAACGTAAAATTAGGGAAATACTTTGGACTATTGATCCTATAATTCTGAGAGCATTACTATAGCTCTTGGAACAAATAAAAACAAGTTCATGTCTCAGTTAGGAAGAAATGACGTCACACGAGTCCAAAAATGTAATAAGGAACGTAAAGGAATAAGGAATGGCATTTGTCATTTGTTTAGACTTACACATCAAACACCAGCACATTATTACTAAGACACCACTGTTACAATCTTTGGAAAAAACGTGTTTTAATAGTAATTCATAATATGTAAGAACGTCTCGCTTTTAAATAACAGTGAGATTTTATTTTAGGTTATTTCTACATATGTGCGTTTAGTTATTTATTTAAGCACATAAATATTGGTGCAAAAAGCCAGAAAACTAAATATGCTCCAAATAATAAGAAAATAAGATTGTGAGGAGATAGAAAAAGGAGAATGATGATAATATGGAAAAAAACAATAAATGGACAAAAATAGGTAAATAAGTCAAAAATGATGAGAGGAGCAGTTCAATTGAGAAAACATCAGAAAGAATCTTTTCAGTTAAAGTAGCACCTCTCACATCTATGAAAGCAAAAGAAAATTACAGCATCATTAGCACTGGATTTATTTCAACCTATATCTAACCTTACAAGCCACTGTGTAACACTATCTTCCGGACCCCAACCAAGAAGTCGTGAAGGTCACATAGGCTGGTCCTGTACAGCTTTGTTGTACACCACAGATGTCACCTACGCGAAAATTCACAAAGAGTACTGCAAATAAATAGCTAATCTACTTTTAGTTACAGCTTTACGCAAGAGCTACCTGAGACAGTAGTGTGGGAATTCATACAGGACTCCTTAATATATCATTTGAGGAGCGACTCTACACATAGATCGATCTTATTATTATAGGACTCGGGACAATCTCCTACTAAACGCTGTGGACTTTGAATAATGACTTGAGTACTGACATTTTGTAACCTTTGAGTGTCTCTAAAATTTATCATCCCAGAAGCCAACAAAAAAAGATCAAAAACATGGTCGTATAAATCCAATTTTGAGTAACCGTCACTTCACTGAGCAGTCAAAGACTGGAATCTTATATACAAGCAATCCTATATTCAGTGCATATCATCAGGAGAGAAATACATACTGCAATGGCCAACGAAAATACTGAGCTATCATTCTTATTACTGTCAAGAAAATTGACCAGTTTTATGGAGGTTTTCAAGAAAACAATCACAGATTTGCACAAATTTTGGTGAAAATCATACAACAAGTCAGAATCCTCATGTATTTAAAGCTCCTTTACAAAAATAATACTAAATATTCACAGAATGCAAATTCCGTACACTTCATACCAATATCTTTCAACTCCCCATGGGAGAATCACATTTTCCACGACATCGCCCTTATAAATAACAGCAATCTTTTAGAGGATTGCTAAAACGAAGCATATTACAGCTAAAATTTTAGAAAGTATGTGCAAATGTAGACGTAATCACTCTCAGTACTGAGAGTGAAGTCACTTCAACAGTAAAAAAAGCCTGACAGTCTTCAATTACATCGAAACTTCTAGTCAAGTAAAAAGTAAAAAAAAACTCCATTCAACTTAGTCGTACACAGCTCAGCTGAGTCATGAAAAAAAATGGACTTCGAAGTCCTGGATAGCAAAATAGGGAGGAAATGACATTGCACTCCGCGTTTAGTTTGAATTTATTTCGTGTGCTGATGGGGCGTGAACAGGAGTAGGGAAAACCGTAAATAAAATGAAAATAAACCCAGATAGCAAACACATGGAATGCACTTATATCTAACAATCTAAGCAATCAACGAAAGTCAACAATAACAAAAGAGTAAAATTAAGACTATCTGGTAACCGAAACCAAGGGCTGATAGCCTAACGCTGAGAATGACCTAAACAAGGCTTGGGAACCTTACGAAACACTTCAATGATTATCCTTAAACACGGAGACCTAACTGGTCATCGGCCAAAGAACCTTCGATGGTGGCCTATTCAAACAACTTTTCTTACCCAAACTTCCTCAACAGGTGCAAGCTATACTGGTCTCGTCTCAAAACAACGCCATAAACATGCTGGCTGCACCTGCCGAACTCATCTTAGAAATCACGAAATCTTCTAATACTGAGGTTTTTTCAGTCAATGAAAAGCCTCAAACGACTTAGAATGACATAACAGAATTATGTCATACCCTTACGTTATCGTAAATTTCGTAAAGACTGTAAACGGTCACACACACCGTGAAGAAGCACTTCACGTAGGCGATCTGTCTCTAGACCACGAAAGGCGGATAACCCCGACTGGTTCTGGTATCATAACAAGTATGGAAAGTCTTCCAGAAACTGCAGAAAACATTGCAATTTTCTCAAATCCAAACCAACTGACTCGAAAAACAACTCGGGAAACTTCCAAGCCAGCACGCGTTAACGGTGACCGTAGCTGGCGATATGATGACGCTACCTCGCAGAAGTTAACGTTCTTCCAGTGAATTCTAACGACCGACTTCACGAACCAGTTTTAAATCTACATGTGGCAAACGAAAAGCCTATCGCCACATACGGTAAAAGTTACGTTTATCTGAACGTGGGTTTACACAAACCCATTCACTGGATCTTCGTTGGTGCAGATGTTTCTATGCCAATCATTGGTATGGACCTTCTACAATGCCATAATCTAATCATCGATACGCGCAAACGGAGGCTAGTAGACGGAAACACTAATTTGTCTGTTTGCGTAACTTATTTTCTGGTTGTCCTCCCTTCTCCTCACATTTACCACCGTTGCAGATGAGTATGCTTTACCAGGTGCTTTATTCTGGGGCGTGTTCAGGAAAACTAATGAGGTCAGCATCAATGTCAAGGATTTCCGGGACTATTCATTTCAGGATTCATTTGCCGTTTCAGTGGGTTAGTGGTGATAGACTTTGTTAGTGAAAGTGGAGTATCTCGCAGTCAGCTGTTTGTTAATGTGTGTGATTTTTTGTTGATGGTTGTGGTAGTTCCGAATTTTTAAACTCTATACTGTGGAACTGTCTCAATTTTCCTATTTGAAAAGTTTGATTTTGGCGTTGTCTGACAGTTGTTTGGAGTTCCAAATGTACTTCAAATGTAAAAATGTTTCCCGTGCGTTGCCAATTCATGCTTTCACATTTGCACCCGATTATCATGGTTTATCAATGACACACACGGGAATGTGAAAGCCTGCATCTCTTCCACAGCTTCACCATGAAGTATGATTTGGTTATTGCTCAGTAGGTTGTATTTCAGAACTTTGGGTTTTTCTTTGTGGCTTCAAATGGCTCAAATGGTTTTGGACGGAATAGAAGAAGCTTTCGCTTAACAGGCTTCCGTGTCTAGTAGCAGGGGATCACCAATACCTCAAGGCAGGAAACTAGGTATGTTAACAATAAAAGAGGAAAAGAAATTGGTAAATCATAGTGTGATACTATCCTTAGTCCTTAAGAATAAACCCAGTTGCCTCTTAAAGGACTCCTGGGAAGTAGCTTGGACTAGCTCGCTCGGCAGCGAATTCCAGCATTTGACAACTCTTAAGGGGTAGAAGTTATGCCTACAGTCCGTTCTGCTATGTTGTGTCTCTAGTTTCTGGGTGTTACCCCTTAGGTTAGTGTTGGAACTAAGCTTAATTAGGTGTTTGAGAGGATGTCCAGAAGTGTTAAGAATACTATAAGCCATTAATAAATCACCTCTAAGACGCCTATACTCTAATGGGTAAAGGTCTAGTGAATGGAGGCGTTCTTCGTAAGGTTTAGATTTGAGTCCTCGAACTGATTTCGTGGCTCTCCGTGACTGCAATTAAACGCAACTCAATTTCGTAAATGTGCCCTTCAGCTTAGCAACCAATCAGAATGAGGCGGGAATTATTACATCCGCCATCTTTGTAAGCAATGGCGGTCGGCTTTCTGGCACGGACTGGCGGGTAAGCCACGGATTTTCGCGCACACGCTACATATTGTCGTGGATTTTTTGTGTCGTTATTTAACAGCTATTAACAGGCTTTTTTGCATGACACTTCAATTTCTGTATTGCTAGTGCTTGTAACATAGTTTTTATTCCAATTTATTGGCAGTTTGACGTATTTCTTGATCACCACGTAAGTAAATCTGAAGTTAGCTTAATATAGTTATTTGTAACAATACAAACTCAAGCAAGTAAAGTTCACCGTGTTACTAGTCAAAAAATACATCACAGATTGAGTTTTCATGAAAATGAACCGTAAAATCTTTTACATATGGTTAACCTCCTTGATTGCGGTGACGGTGAACATGGATGTCGGTAGTTGTTTATAAAATGTAAGTAGAAGCAATCAAGCGTTAACCTAATTGTGAATATTATATAACTTGTTTGTATTTAGCCATAAACAGTTATATCCATTAGAGGTACCATTGTTTTGTACTGAAGTGACATAATTATGTAACGTATCTGAGAAAAATTATGTGAGTGACAATTGACGTTTATAGTGTTGTCCAGCGGCTTTGTGAACGTCTGCAGTAATAGTGTATAACACCACATCAAGTAGGAACAAAATCTTCATGAGTAAAACGATCGGTGTTTCTTTTGAGCATGGTGACACAACCATGTTTTTTAGTTAATACTGATTTGTGACGTGTCTGTTATAGGGTTCACAAATGAGTTATTATAAACTCTTCACTCCGTCTCGGTAATACAGTTGTTGTGTTACTTAGGAAGTTATGAATGAATGTCACTACTTGTAAATAAAAGACTTATAGGCACAGTCTGTTACTTGCTATTTGAATAACTTATTGAATATGATACTGAGAACAAAGTTTAATTGTTTGTCTCAAAACGGATTTGTTGTTTTTCAGAATAGTATGAAGCTTATGGAATTTAGGATTACGGAAGATCGTGTGGAAAACCGGTTTACAAGTTTACGATAACTGTTTTATATTGCCTACTGCTATGTTCACTCATCTAATGAATTATTTAAATATAAATATAACAACCATAAGCAGTGTTTTACATTATAAATCCTGTAAGTTTGTATAATTATGGTCTAAATAAAGCCAAAACAAATATTGACGCATAATCATGTGACTGCATTACATTTCGTGGTTTCTCACAAGTTGCATACAACTGAATATGCATTATAATTTAAGATTGAGGGAAGAAATAGTATGAAAGATAATAGAAAGCAAAGAATTGGAATGACCTAGGTTATCAATAATAACTATACATATGTATATGCTTGAACAGGTCAAAGGTCATTTGATGTTAGACTTAAGGGAACATAAAGGATGGGTGGTGTAATAGTCGAGTGAAGCTCAGAAGCATACAAGATAAATTGTGTGATAATTCTAGATGTAATGAATAAATCAGTGAATTAAGAACTAATAAGATAAGTGAAGACAATCTGAAGAGTTAACATAATTTAGCAAAGAAGTGTGAGTGGAAGGGTGGTCTAAGGATTACGTAATCCATCTTATCAGGGAACTAGCTGCATGAAATTGTCTAGTTCCATACTAATACTAACTTGATAATGGACGTAATCTGACAACGAAAAATATGTAAGGCGGTTGTTTAATCTGTAAGGTTTTACGTGGAAGTCGCATTGTTGTTTTATTTGACTCGTTGATTCATCACAATGAACAACGATATAACGCTAAATTCTAACGACAGTTCGTAACTAATACATTAGTACAAATTCTTAATTTTCACACACAATTATTCGTTAAAGCGATTGGTAAACCATTCGCTCCCATGAAAGTATGAAGAAGACGAAAATAAAAAATAAGAAAACGTTTATTGATTTTTCATGACTACTAAAGTGGAAAGATAAGTTTACAAGTTGTATAAATAGTGGTATAAAATAAAGCCACAAAGAACTGTTAATCGTAAACCTGCTGTCTAGCTGTTTATAATTCTTAAGTAAAAATTGTAGACTTTTCTCTCCACCTGATTCGCGAAGCGTTCACCATATTTCTCAACAATTTGTTGTTTGCACATTCTTTGGAGCCGTTGAAGTTGTATATATTCTTTACTCCGTCTCCGTAATGAAATTGCTGTGTTGTTTTGTAAGTTGTACCTATTGTCTAATTTCCATCTGCAGCAACACCTAAGAAGTTGATGAGCTATGCAGTTTATATTTTATAATTTAAATAGCTTACCTGTTAGATTTCGTCTTTTAACATATGCCAGCAGGAGATGGCGGCACGGATATCGACACATATTAAACGTGCTACAATTACATTGACAAATACTTACATCCACTTCGTAATGTTGTCCACTGTCAACCATAAACAACCACTCGCCGCTTTCATATTCTAAGTTAACAAAACGCATTTTTTAAAGTTCGCATAACACCTTGGATCTTGCAAATGGAGTCAACATGTTAAGTAAGGGGATAAGACGCTGTGGAGCATCATAATTGTATGTTCTTCCACTGATTATTTGGTCTTCGATGCTTTTTCTAGAGAATGTCATTGAACTCCACTTAAAAGCCTTGTACATGCATTTGTGCAAGCTGTCGCTTTTGCGTACATATCTTTTTATCTGCCTATTTAATGACTCAACACGACTATTCGTGTTGTTACCCAAAGTTAATACACTGCCGTAAAAGGCACGCGCCCACATTGTTTTACGTGGCATCCAGAAACGTGATAGGTACAGTTCGACCTCGACCCCAATTGTCTGTCACCACTAATTGGAATAATGAATATCTACATAGTAGAACAAAACGAAAATCATATTCACTTTTTATTATTAGTTTTATTAGTAGAATCAATACACACGACTTCGGGATATTGATTGTACAGCCGTATCTGATCATAACTGCTGAAGCATATCGCCGTAATACATCCATTTTCTGCATGCTCTCTAACTTCACCGTTTTGTCGCATCATCTGCAATACCTGCTTCCGAGTCCAACCTGAAATATATTTATATACACTTACCAGTGGAGAGTTCAGCTTTCATATTTTTGACATCAGCAGCGGTCACCTGCTTACCTGTTCTTTCCTTAATACTTTCGATAACTTCGTCCGTCGACTGACAGCGCAATATAACTGGTTTCAAGTTTTCTTTTTCTTCTGATGACAATCGTCTACTCAACGGATCACAAACCATCCACGAACCAGTACACGGATGGTTGTGAGACATGTTGTAAGATTTTATAACGTATTGTTGACCCTCCAATCTTACGCGAAACATCGATTGACAATTTAAAAATTTAGACCTTAAATGTAACACATTAGTTAGAGTCCTCACGGTTTTTTATTCACATTCAGACCTTCTGATTTACGTTTACGACCAAACGTGCAACGAAACACTACAAACAAGTATTTATATCTCACATCCTTCAACAATCTACTTTCTGCGTGAACATAGTGTGTATGGGTCATCTGAGAAAACATAGATTTATCCTATCATACTTTATGGAAATCCTTTAGCGCATTATCTAATTCAATCCAGCTTCCGAATCTCTTGTTCAGCATAATACGTTGGAACGCGTCACTTACGTCCACTGAAATTTCACTTGGGCATGAAGCACTAGAGACAACATACAATAGTTATTAAAAAAAGGTTATTCCTTGAAAAAAATTAACTGAAGGAAGAACAACAAATATTTAGGACTTACCCTTCAGTTGACATTTCGTCTTAACTCACAAAAACTATGCGCATCTATAACCTTTTACGTTATTTTATCTTTCTTACGTTGTTTTCTGGACCTTATCAACAAATTATATATAGCTGTTGACTTTCACTACAGCACTTAGGACCACAGATCAAGTTTCGAAGGAACAACAGAGCTAAAGTGTGCACTACAAAACAGAAAATACTCAGTTAATGCTCTTAGCAGTTATTTAGTGTTTATTATGCATCAAAAGATGACTTATATATGGAAACATTTAATACTCATAGGACCCAACACACACACGGCAATTGAAATACGGAATGCCCGCTTCCACTCAGCGCGTTCAAGGTCGTTGAAACGAAACGGCGGACAGGTTTGAAAGGGATTACCGTTTTTACCTTGCCCGGCTTTCTTCGTTCTCTGCTTCTTTCAGCTATTTCTTTTGTGTAGCTATGCAATTTAATGTTTCAGTGTGCTAAAATGCCGCAGTTAGTGTAATGTTCTATATGTTAGTGTGAAGTTTATTTCGAATCAGCAATGTTTTCTGGGTTTTTGCTGCTTCTTCTCAAGTCAATGTATTTCTTCAAGCAATCTGGCTAGTCTAGTGTTATAAAATGTCGGCCGGCTTCCTTCGTTCTGTGTTTTTTCCGCCATTTCTTTTGTGTAGCTACGGAATTTGATGTTTCAGTGTGCTAAAATCCAGAAGTTAGTGTAATACTCTGAACGTTGGAGCAAATTTTTTCCTGATTTTGCTTTGTTTTCTGGGTTTTACCTGCTGCTAATGAAGTCACTGTATTTATTTAGCTAAGCAGGCTAGTACTAACATAAGACCTTACGTTTTCAAACGACAATCGGTTATGTTTTACATTGTTTTCTAGATATCCGAAGCCGACGTTCGTTTTTATTTAGCTAAAATAATTGTTGCTGCCGCCTGTGACTCTAACTGTTCGCATGTTCGTTCCTAACTGTCCTTTATGATGTTATCGGCAAAATGAAAGGAAACAATCTGCGTTTTTTAATTTTCTTCAGTATTATGGACAACACTATCCCACCAACGAGTCAAACTAATACAGAGTGCCCAGCAGTAGGGTATGTCGGTACTGATTTCGAAAGGACCCAGACTTCTGACAACTATAGATGAAGTCACAGATGCTACCAATTCATTGCAGAGGGTTTGTTATGAAAAATATGCCATATAACAGTAAAAGAGGGGTTGTACTCATTACGCAGTGCGTTAAAGCAAGCTTAACATTGAAAAGCCGGAAATCTGCTACCAGTGTCTTGTGTATGTTTGCTGTTTTGGCCATAAAAGGAAGCCGAAGGGTCATGATCAGGGAGTAAAAAGGTAATTAACTGTTATTAAGCTCACTTTTTTATAGATTATATTTTACCGCTCGCAAATTTGTGTTTTCTTTCGGTATGATGTCAACTGGTACCTAATATGTTCACCCTTACAATGAAAAGTACCTGCAGATTTTCACCTTCATATTCGAATTATTTTTTGACAACTGTCTTACAGTCTGAGTGCTTCGTACGCCCCGAGAAACTCTATTTCTACAACATTCGTAGTTCCAGTATAACTTTCTCACGCAGTAAGTTCAAATTAGACACTAGTCTTTCTAAATAAGCCTGTTAAGCTAATATCCATATTCTCTATTTCAGTTAATCGATGAAGACATGTACCACGTGCATCTGCTGTATACTGCCATTTCACTCCAATTCTAACTGTTATATCTTACTTTTGAATAATAAAATTGCTTTATGATGCAAATACAGACTTATTTGTTTTGATGGAGGTAGGGGGGTTCATGGGATTTTCAGCAGGACCGTATTAATATTCTCAATAAAGAGCTAAGCGAGTGCGTAAACCAGTGTAAGGTACCATACGGGGTGCATTTGAGTTACTAGTGTTCCATTAGTGCAGGTAGGGGTATTGCTTGCTTGTCATATGGCATTTGAATTAGAAGCTATAAGACAAGACGCAGGTACGGTTAGGATGTGTAACGCGTGTCCATCCATCAGCTGGCGTGACAACTCATGGTGGTTAGAATAAGCTATGAGAGGACCCGAGTCTGTAGGTCTCCCAAGGAAATGACGAAGATATGCACCAAATCACCTCATAAAGAGCGCCTCAAACTCATTATAGACGTCTTTGAGGTGACCTAATGGCTTACAATAACCTTAACACTTCTGGACATCCTCTCAAACACCTAATTAAGCTTAGTTCCAACACTAACCTAAGGGGTAACACCCAGAAACTAGAGACACAACATAGCAGAACGGACTGTAGGCATAACTTCTACCCCTTAAGAGTTATCAAATGCTGGAATTCGCTGCCGAGCGAGCTAGTCCAAGCTACTTCCCAGGAGTCCTTTAAGAGGCAACTGGGTTTATTCTTAAGGACTAAGGATAGTATCACACTATGATTTACCAATTTCTTTTCCTCTTTTATTGTTAACATACCTAGTTTCCTGCCTTGAGGTATTGGTGATCCCCTGCTACTAGACACGGAAGCCTGTTAAGCGAAAGCTTCTTCTATTCAGTCCACAACCATTTGAACACATGAACTAGGTGCTGAGAGGCTCGCTTATCAGTTTCTTGCAACGATTAAGTAGATAAAACAAAGTAGCATTAAATTCAAAAATTTATTCAAGAACTTTCATTAAGAATCGAATGTCAAACAAAGGTTTAAACCAAGTTCCCGTTTAAAAGTTGTATTGGTAATGTTAAGCTGCAGTTTTTGTTCTTTTTTTCCAAACGAAAGAGCAAAAGAAGTCAAAAAATACTGGGAGTGGTTGCGAGACTAAAGTGGACGTCCAGCATCCTTTTTATCATCTGCTGTTCGTTGGGTCTCCCGTAAACAGTTCCATAGGGCCATAGTTCCAAGGACGAAACAGTTTTTAGGGTCTGTGAAGGCTCACTACTGTTGCATTCTAAATGAAAAAATATTGAATTTAGTCAGAAATGTGGAATATATAAATAACCAAATCACATGTTTTTTAGCAAAGAATTTATGCAGTTGTGATTTACCTTGAGTTCATGAATATAAGATAAGGTCAGCTACTATTACTTGTGCAAAGCATAACATGGGCTTAGTACCGTATTGCAATGCTGTTATTAATTTGCTCCCATTTAAGTATTCCCATGCATCTGCGTCTGGTTTAACAGGAAAACATACAAGCAGAGTAAGTGTCTGATAAACTAGAAGTCCCAGTTGTCAAAAAGATTCTTAACATTTGTCCACAGCCAGCTGCATTTAATTGAGACACAGAACACTCATCTTCTAAGACTGTATACTGCTGTTTTGCGGGCAAATAAAAGCTCAGACACTTAGCTATCTTGCTACCGATGTTATTTCTGGGGAAATTGTTTAATGACAGTGATCATGAAATATGGTCGGTGATAGATGTACAGTTTAGAAATAAACACCAAACATACTTATCGCTATCTTATAATGTATGACAGCAACAGTATCAAAGGCACGTTTTTTCCTATTTTTAATCAGACTGATCTGAATCCGTATACACATTAGAAACAGGCAACTCTACTTACTAAACTGATCTGTTTCGTTACAGGCTTCAAGCACTATACTTAATTATATCCTAATTCTTTCAAATAAACTGAATTATACGACAACCAAAAACACTAAACTAAGCAAGTGTCATAGTTATTGTTTCACTTGCAAAGACATATTGCTCAAAGTAGTTAAATGGACATAATTAAGCCGATAAAACCAAAACACGAAATATAGGCCAGTTGAACTTACCTAAGAAAAAAAGGATACATATATACTGCTTTCATACTGAAGACAACAGGCAGTTGTTCATAGAAACATAGTTTACAGTACAACAAACCTTTCTTCAGTAAAATCATGCACTGACAGTCTATCTGGAAACAATCAACTATGTGAATCAACTCACTATGTCTTGCGTGCAATGGATGTACAGTGCAACGCAGTCGGAAGTGGCGAATAAAAATTAAAAACAGAGCAAAATTAACTACATAACCTAGTTATTTAATTTAAAATACATTATGAAATGACAAAATCTGTGGTTACTTGAACGCACAAATGACAGTGTGAGATACATTAAGCTTACATGGTTGCGTTGCGGATAAGATCACCCCTCGCTGTTGGATACGCTTCAGGGTACCCTGAAGCGGATATTTAGGCGAAAATGCGACAATTCAGCGGATATTTAGGCGATAAGTCGGTAATTTGTCGACAAAAAGGCGAAAAAGGGGAAAATCCGCATTATTTCCCCCGGACAGGCGAAAAAGGCGACATTCTGATGCGTTTTCCCCTTTATTTCCCCTTTCGCTACCAAAGCATTTACCCCTTTATTTCCCCTTTTTCCCCTTTATTTCCCCTTTTTGTGTTGCTTGGGGTGTCCTTATCCTTTTGGAATGAGGGGGGAAATACTATGTTTCCGTACTTTAAATGGGGGCGGATAAAGCTATTAAAGATTATATGGAAAGTTCTTCCGTCAAACTGACCGAAAATGCGCTTCAACGTTACCAGTGCAAGGTTTGCTCGGAAGGCATTTTCGTCACAGTTAGCGTAAGACTTTAAATCGTAGGGCACCAAGACTCCTAAAACTTTTTCGACTTGGGATACTACTAGAGAGGAGGTACCTAAGTTATAACTGTAGTCTGCGACATGTCACAGATGGACTACTTTACACTTTTAAGTGTTGAAGGTAAGTCCGTTATCGTCTGCCCAACTTTGAAGTCGAGTCAGATCCTCCTGAAGTGCCTGTATATCGTCTTGGTTGCGTATCTCTCTCCAAAGTTTCACGTCGTCGGCAAAAAGTAATAAGTCTGACGTTACCTGTTGAGGAAGATCATTTATGTAGATTAAGAAGAGAAGAGGCCCTAGTACTGAGCCCTGGGGGACCCCACTAGGACACTCCATAGCCTGAGATAAAGTGAAATTAACCCTGACCTTAAAATGTTGATTTTTCAGGTATAGGGGGGGGCAATCGTTTGAGCTTATTGATAAGACATGTATGGTTAACCTTATCAAAAGCTTTTGAGAAATCTAGGTAGATGATATCAACCTTCCACTTGTGACCAAGGATGCTTGTCCATCTGTCCACTGCAGTCAGCAGGTTGGTAATACAAGAGTCACCCTTCCTGAAACCATGCTGTTGGGGTGAGAAGAAATTTAAGGACAGTAAATAGTCATTTATACCATCGCATATCAAGGACTCAATGATTTTTGAGGGTATGGAGAGATGAGCCACCGGTCGGTAACTTGAAGGTTCGCTGCGTCGACCTCCTTTGAAAATTGGTGTGATGTGAGGCAGCCTCCAATTTTCCGGTAGTTTTCCTCTACTTAGCGAGTGTGAGAACATCACGCTAAGCGGAGTTGCCAAGATTGAGGCTGCTTCCCTCAGTATGGCTGAATGGACCATGTCCGGGCCAGGAGAAGAGTCTAATCTTAAGTGCTGCAGTTTCCGGAACACCAAGTCAGCGCTTAGGTCCACTTCGGAAAGTTCTGTGGAATTGCAAACGAGACTGTCATCAGTAAAGTTAATGTCGGTCGTTTGAAATGTCTGGGAGTAATGTTCAGCCAGAAGGTTAGCGGCGTCACCATCGTTGTTGGTCGGGCCCTTAAGACCTACGAGTTGGGAAACTCCAGTTTTGGCTTGACGAAGAGAGGCTGCATAACGGAATAAGCTTTTAGGATTGGAGGCAAATTTGTCCACAAGCTTTGTCTGGTACTGAAGCCTATCTTCTCTTATAGCCTACGTGCATATGTTCCTGATATTTTTATATTGCCTGTACTCTCCGTCGTTGTCATTTGGGTATAGACTTCAACCTACAATTTTACTAACAATAGCAAGGTATCGACTAAACAAAGCCGATTAGCTAGTGAAAGCTACCTACAAGTGCAAACAACGTAATATTGTACATATTACAGTAGCTTGTCGTTTTAATTAGTACTTCGGAGGGTTTTGTGCTATTTGTGATCAGCTTTTAAGGCATGCTTGAGTGTGATACTCCATGTGAGTTGGTTAGACAGTTCTTGACTAATCTTGAGCGTAGACAAAGAAATCTTGGGAAAAGAAAGGTAACTCTGGTTTGTGTCATCATTTTCAGTAGAGTAAGCTAGATGGTTATCGCGAAAAACTACAGAAAGGTGAGGTCCTGAAAGAGGAACAAAAGAAGGCCGTGGAAAGCTATGATGGTGTGGTTCAGAACATTTCGTTTGTGCAAGAGATTGTGGCACAGACGAAAGATCTCTTGTCGAATATGGAGTTAGTCGTTGATAAGCAAATGTCCCAACTGGAAGCTGAACATGAGAAATATACACTTTCGTATTTAAGTATCCACATGTGCTTGGAACGTTTCTTTGCTTCCTTGGATATTCCGGCAGTCCGTTCAGCCGTCACAAAATCTTCGTCAGAAAACAGCCTTAAGTTGTTAGACGCTGTACGAGACATATTAACACCACCGGTAGTGGATAATTGGCCTGGACTTAGTTCTTCAGCTCTGTCCTCTGTTCCCAACTTTTTACAAGCACGGGATGATCTTAAGGCTGTTGCTGCAAGCACCTTCAATTTGGTGAGTGGGAATTCAGTACCTGTTCCACTGTCAAACGATTTAGAGGACTTGCGGAAGAAGCACACAACCTACAAAGATGTCCGCAATATGTGTTTCCGACTACTGTCCAACCCACTTGTCCAGCAATCAATGGGTCTTATTAGTGATAGTAGCACGACGATTGTACCAGAACCAACACAAGTTGTTACAGATTCGGAAATCAACTCATCTATCGGCTTATCAGGTCCTGCTGAAGTCACTACTGTTCCCTACAATGAATTCGCAACAATCAGTGTGCACTCTTCTGTTACAACGTCAGACGAACCGGTGGATCAAGTTATCCGACCACTCAATAGCACGTTTAACTTCATTCAGGTAAGCAATAAATTAGTTTATTCATCATGCTTACCTGTGAATGAAGTTTACTAGCCTGGTGGTACCTTATCTCTAGTTATCGATCCCAGGTAGTTGATCAGATAGTGTTGTATAATTCACTAAATACTATTCAGTTAATCAGTTGTTTTTTAACAGCTAACAGTTTTAAATAGTCTGGACCTAAAGTAGTTACAGATAAGCAACAAATTGAATGACGATATTAATTTGTTAAAGTTCTGCTGGTATTATCGTCATTTTATTTAAGCAACTGTAGGCTCATTGTTTGACGTCCTCCCTAGACGTTGACCGTTATCTACCTAGTAGTTGATTAAATTTCAATACATTTGGGTACCGCACTGCCCCATGTTTCAAGAGTAAAAGGAATCGATGTTTATAATTCCTCTATCTGAACGTAAATGTTGACAAAATTTTCAACTTGTCTTTAGAATGTCTGGAACCTGGACAGTGTTCCATTTCGGTTTAAGGTTGAGTTTGCTAAATATCAAATTCCTATTTGTGTAGCAAAGACAGAAGGCCCATGTTATAACTTTCCTAGTATGCTTCTGTTTGTCTAGTCTTTTCTTGAATGAGTTCATTGAAGGTGCGGACACCACTGCTCTGAGTGTTATGTTCCAATACTGATGACTCGGTGTGAGAACCTGTGTATTACGGTTATTTTGTTCCTTCTTGGTTTTTCTACTTGCCTGCTATGTCCTCTGAGATGCCTCGATCTAGTGGAAAGAAAAAGAGGACATATCTCTATATAGAAATCAGAACAGAGTACAAAGGTCTAGCTTTTCAAGCCACTCTTTGTATGGTAGATTTCTGAAATTGCACGGGTAGCTGCCCTCAGTACTTCTTCCAGGATATCGGAGTCACCTTTCAAACACAGGTTTGCAGCCTGAACGCATTTCTCAAGCTTAATTCTCACTAACGTTGTGTGTACTGTAGTTAACATGGTTGTATCTGACTTGGTGAGAGTCCGTCTCAAAGACCATAGGCTTCCGAACTCTTTAGCTGCGACCTCCCGGCAATGGGTCGTGGTTTTAAGATCATGACTCACTGTCACCTCAAGATCCTTGTGAGACCGGACCATGGGTACAGGCACTTCTATGCTGTGCTTTTGTAGCCCCAAAGTGCATGTAGACGTATCTGATTGAGTCTTCAATGTGCTGTAATAAAGCTAGTGCGATTGAGGTTTCTAAAAGTTTGCAAACAAATGACGTCGATGACCATACTTCTAAGTTTACCCAGTTTTTATACTGTGCATTAAAGTCGCCTACTATAAGGTTTTCACTCCTATTTCATTAGGACTTGAGTTTGCTTAGGAAAAAATCATCTACACATACTGGGCTGCGGTATAACACATCTAATTCAATATCTTGTCTACATTTCGACCTGCAACACCAGTTCACATGTCCCTGAATCATGTACCACTATCTCAACAGCTCGTATGGTCAAGGTACTTTTCGTGTACAAGACAACCTCATTTCCCCTCCTGGAAAAAACAGTCAACTGGATTTCATTATCAAAAACTTATGTTGACCGTGTTTCTGAAACAAAGATGACATGATTTTCTGTATTTGTCATTGTATTGGGCTACGCCATTTTATTTAGTAGGCTGCAAGCATTTATATAGCACACATTCAATTCTGTGGACAACATTCCCTTACCACCCACAGTAGTTTGGTGATCGTTTAGCTCCGAACTTTTACAGTCTAAAAATCCTTGAGTATGAGATTTTCAGTTTCGGTGGTTTTCATCTGTACTTCTGCTGATCGTCTAATACAGTCAACCGGGCTGAGATCTTCACCGACGTATATTTCGTATCCGGTCAGTTTGAATGAGTTTCTCAGTACTAGGTTTCTTCAGCCGAAGCAAAGGTAACCTTTAGGAGGCTGCTTTTCTAAGTACTTTCATAATCCACATTTTGTTCTATTCTATAAAACTTACAGCTGCTAACTCCTGAGAATTTTTTTTGGGTAACTTGCTTATATGAAACTGGGATCGTGCTCAAATCATGCCTGTTTCTTTTTTTTAGCGAGGTCCGTCTTATCACGCTATAATAATCTAATTCCTGAATTTTCTAATTGAATTCCGATTCCAAATGGCGTCTAACACATAAGGTCACACTGTTCTCTTACATTTCTTTTTCTGGGTGTGACTGTAAGCCAACCATTTACCTTATTTTGTCTATTGATCACATCCTGTACACTTTGCCCCCCTCCATAGCGTGAATCCGGAACTGAAACCATAGATTCACATACATTAGTACTGTCTATAATTGGTTTCTTAGCGTGCTTTTTCCTTTTCCTTGTAACAATGCTTTCATCAGTATGCTTGTTTTCTGCTTCCCTAGTGGGGTCCACCTCTATGGTCTCATTCAAATCCAGAGCCGGGGTCATGATAACTCTCACCATTTCCTCAAAATTAAAATTCTGCTCATCTGCTGCCTGTTTATCTGAGGGCAATTTTCTAGCTATGTTCAGCAGCTTAAGAATCTGCAGACTTTGTAGAACATAATGCTTTGCACAGCCAACGTAATAATAGTATTCAGCACCTATATGCAGCCGGTGCACACATTGTGATACTACTTATTAGAGTTGTCACATTGCATCCCATATTCAACAAGGAAACATCATGCGGGTCTGCCACATCGATGTTTTATCTGCGCCATAAATTTGTTTTGTGATCTCGCAGGAAAAAACTGCGAAAATTGATCTCTAGATAACTGTCTTTTGAGGCTTGTTAGGTGATAGATACTAAACAAACAAGAACAGAGGTTTCTATATAGCTCCACCTAACAATAAAAAGTCTAACTTCATTAGTTACAAAAATACTTTAGCATCTTTGGATACAATAATACTAAAAGATATACTCAAAGAGGAGAAAATACCATTGCCCTTTGTTTCTTTTGTATCTGTACTCGAAAAGTAAAGATGACAAACTTCTGAAATAAATTTAATTAAAGCAAATACAGTAGTCTTGATTCGTAATTTAACGATCAATACTATAAAATATACTCAGTAAAAATACCACTGCGTTTCTTAAATCAGATGACAAAGGTTTTATTTATAAATGTCAGATCTTTATTAATTGTCAGTCTATTTCTACTGTCCCTTGCTTTCGCAAAGTGTGCTCGTGCGGTGTGGTTTGTTTTCTCCTTATATATTCTATTATTTTGAACAATCTCGTGGTTTGCATTTTTTAAGCTACTGGTCAATAAATGATATCAGCTCTGTGTTATTGCTTGACATATCCAACGGTAGATGTTTACTTATCAATGTAAACGAGTACTCTTTTGTGTTGCTAAGTCTCTAGCTGATATCATACCTTTAAGGAATAAACTGATGTGTAATTTGCCTCGTGAAATCATGAGTATCACCTCAGTTTCTCGATTTTTTGGCTGTCGTTTTTATTAAATTTCTATATATTGTGTGTATTTTTGTTAACAGCTTCACTTGTTTAATGTTAAGCTCGCTACTTTTGCTTCAGGCTTCTAGAGTCACTCATTCGCATATCACGCCCGAACCTGCAGCAAACTACGAAGATGTTATGCCTGTTAATCAATTACCAAATAAAACAAGTGTTTCTTGTTTCAGTAATCATAATATCGAAGATAACATAGACCCTTCATTGGTTACAAGGATAGACCAACAATATGTTTTGAATATTCCAGAAGTTGAACACTCAAAGATTGAATTATTCGGAAGAAGTTCATCATCTTTGTCATCAGACAATGTCAATCAACCTACGTCTTTTAAATCAATATTATCTCAGGATGAGCATGAGGGAAATAGCAATATTCACAAACCAATTTCATATGCGGATTCTGTTCGGAGAGCCGGCCAAGCACACGCAGGTTTTAGTCGTCCAGCAGTTGTAGATAATATAAACTCTAAAAAGATCGACCGCACAATGGATGAAAACTCTCGTGAGTCCGAACAACTTGATTCGAATTTCGCGCGTGGAAATTCCAAAGTTGGACCACGTAGTCGCATTCCGAATGAAAATCGAGGTCGTGGAAGTACGTTTCTTTTTCATTGGCTAATATTCGGATGCATACTTTGTTTATAATGTAGGAGTTTTTCAAAGGGTGTACATTTGTTAAATTTAGTATCACTAGTGTGATTTTGTATTTCAGCGTATTAGTTGGTTTCAAACAGATATATAATTGAATTTGAATGATTTTCTACACCTGGCATTGCTTTTTGAATATTCAAAATTCATTAAACATTGTTGTCAATGTTTTGTTTTATTATATGTACCATACATTACAGACATTTTCATTTTTTCCCCACAAGGCGGTGGTCCAAGACGTAATACCGGTCAGCGGGGTGGTGGCGGTAATTTCGGTGCTCATCCAGGTCGTGGTGGCGCTCATCGAGGAATGACTACTGCATTTGCTCAACCTACTTACTGATTGTCGTATTGATCAAGCCCGGTATATTGCTTAACTTTATATATCTATAGCTGACGGTTGTAGCCGATGGCCTTTGTTTGTTGATATTGCATTTCTTTGGTTCAGTGACCAATCGCAATGTATAATTTGGTACCATATTGCTTCGTGCGACGTAGAACATGCGCGAATAGCTTTCTCTTAACAACAATCTTATGTTTGAGTTTTGGCATGCCAAGCTAACAGTTAAAGATTAATAGTGATCCAAAGATTGTAATACATTTTTAAAATGACTACCTTTATTCTTCCTGCAGTTGGTTTCGTTCATGATTATACACCGACATGAACAGAGGCGACACTTTACTAATTAAAGGCAGTGATATTCCAACAAATCTCTTAAACAGGGTGACTGATTACTAAAATTAATGTGTTGACAGATTTGGACTCGTGCATAAGCATTATAAATTGTTTGCAATGTTCTACATGTTACTGTGTAGCATAGTTATTTTTATTTACTTTAACACATAGTCATCAAATACATATGCGCCACACAAATCTTGTTTGATATGTGTGAGGGCTGTGATACTGCTAGGGTTTCCAAACCAAAGCAGGTGGTTTTCTTAGGGGGCCACACCCGGAGCCTTCGACCTGGAGGTCTGATCCACAAGGCAGTGAAGCATCGTGAGAAGATGCAGTCCCATAGTAGCCGGTGACCAACAATTGGTCCATACGCCATTTGTTCCTTCAGGATCCTGGAGCCCATGTGCACCATTGGTTTGGAATCAAGGTTCTCCAACTCCCCTAGGTGGATCCTCCATATCCACCAACCCGGATAAAGCACCGAACATTCGCTTTTGTCCTCTCCATTTCGCCACGAGAAAGCGATGAGTAGGACTTCCCTGATAAAGGCTATATACGCGTGGCCATGTGAGAGCATTTGGAGAGGGAGAGCGGACTCTACCCACTCTCGGCCATACCAGGGCATTTGAGGCCAGTTAGTCATGACACTAATTGCATTCGGCATTCCATAATTGTTATGACAGTTCACTTGCCAATTTTTTTGGAAGCAGTAGCTGCATACTGTGTTCCTTATATGTAAAACATTTGAAGATTTCGAAAAGCTGGCGCATGTGTCCTTGCTAGACGCTGAGTTAACTTATACGGCTGTTTGAGTAGAAAGAGCATCTTTAGATTTAAAAATGACCAAGTTGCAATGTCAGTGATCCGGTCAGATTGATATTGTCCTCAAAAGTGCTAATACGATCTTGTTAATGCGGCATACAAGTACGGCGCTATCAGTCGTAAATTATATCTTAAAATCTGAATCTCCATTTCCTGATGGTCTCGCTTAGCTCCAATCAGCCCATTTGTGAGCGAATTACACTAATTTGCTTGTGCACTGAAAATACTGCACTATCCTGACTATATTCTCCCATCCAGTTTATCTATTGAGTCTCAGAACAAGGCAAAAACGTTTATTCTATTACTAATTATGGTTGCACAAAATTACAAGATTAAATTAAGATGAGACTGACTAAATCTTAGGTTCCTTACATAACTACAGGAAGCACTGTTCTTTATCCCTTTCTATTTGTTTGCCGCTTAGAAATCTAATTTCTTCAATATCAAAGCAGTATCACAACCCTCACACAAAACAAGTGACTTGTGTGGCGCTTTGTTAATCATATGTACCAATATTAATATAGTCAAATGAATAAATTCGTCCCACATCGTAAACTGTACAGTAGAATTTTTTACATGCACAACAATCGGAACATCTTAATGAAACAGTACAAAATAAATGGAATTTACAAATAGATTAAAACTGAAGTATTTTACGTTTGACGATTTTGCGGGAGATCACAAATATCTTAATATAGCCAGAAATTAACGTTCGGATTTTTTCCTGTTGACTTTGATATAATCTTGAAGGCTTCGTCAACAGAAAGGTTAGAGTATCAAATGTTTTTGTATGTCCGTGATGGATTTCCACCCTACGAGTGACATTTCCCATATTCTAGTTTTAAGTTGTCTTTCGACATCAATCATTTTTTCTATTACAGTTCATAAATTACAGGTTAGTCGACTATAAGCTCCCTATTCGGCTTAGTATTGGAAATGTCATGTACCCATTAAGGTCCATAGGTTATAACAAGAACCTAGTAATCAGTGAGCAGCATAAACGAGACTATAGTATGACCAGTAGTCGGGACACGCTATTTGACTAACCGTTGATAAATAACACAAAAATCAAAGCATGATAGGGTCTAGAACTAGTTCTGAGTATATATCCGTTATTATGCACTCAGAAAGTAGATGATAAAAGCGAATACAAAAACATGGTTACTATGTACGCCTTTTTATACGAGTTTCGAGTTCCTCAAGGTTACTGAGAAGTTCGAGATCAAATCTGTTCATTTAGCTCTGGAAAATTAAACGGTACCTTTGATGCTACACCAACGCGCTTGACAAAGGGAATTTAATTTTACTGAGATGATTTGTGAAGCAACTCGCACATTGTCAGTGTGATTTTTGTAAAAAGAAAGCATCCTCTGGAAAACTGCTAAATAATGCGAAAAACTAAACAGCTATTTCATCGTAGTTGGGACCTCGTCAGCAGTATGTGCACTACATGAGTTCGAGCCCAAAAAAGTTTAGATCGAGTGGGGAGGATACATTCAAGCAGGTGAATAGGAATCCAGTGATCCCTCGGTTCCAAGCCTAAACTCGCAACATAGGGTTTTGACAATTAAAAGCATATCGACAATCCATATTTTATTTTTCTGTATGGATGTAGATTTCGAAGCCATCTGACAGATTTTATGTTAGTTTATCGGCATTTGAAGTTCACTGATAACTAATATAACAATGGAAAAGTGAAATCGCAATTTTCATTATGATTTCTGTCCAACATTACTTTCGTTTCAATTCATTGTGGTAATTGCTCATTGCAGTATTTGTTTTGTTTCCCAGTGTAATATTTTATTGAGTATACCAGTAATTTATTTGAGTATGATGTTTGTTAAAGGTATGATATTCTCGTATTAACTTAGCATGACATGCAATACATGATTTATTATAACTGGGTATTTTCCGTATATATGATTTCATTCTAATTAATATTCAAAATCTGTTGGGATATTCAGGAAAATATCCCAGAAATTATTCTATTAAGTCTAATGCTATTCTTGGACTTGGAGATGGTATTATTTACTTATTGGTCAGTACTTATTTCACGTGTCCTTTTCCTACTGGTTAATATTGTACAATGTTATCTTCTATTTTATCGTACGATGTGGTCTGCTTGACTGGTATATAAACAAAGTATGTTTGAAATATAATGATTCATAACTCAGAGGCTGTGACTTGCGTTCTGGACTCAACTGGCCGGGCTAGACAGACAAGCGTGACCAATCGAGACACTAGGTCGTCCGTACGTGTTTTCTGTGTCACTGTGATCGGTCGATAAATACTCTGCTTATCAAAACCTTGCAGCCCACACGTTACAACAAAATTAATATACAATCAATACATAAAGGAGTGTATTTTCGATTAGGGTTGTCGTCGTATTTTGCGTTTAATAGGTCTTCACTTGTACCAGTCCTTGTGTTGTTACTTCACGTCGTGTGAATTGCAGTGGTTCCTCGTTTTACATGTAAAGTAATAAGCTATCCCAACATAACAAACAAAACATTTTGAAGATATCAGCTTTTTGTGCTCTGTAACATTTCTTAAGATTCTGGAAATAAATTTAAATTTAATGCTATTGTATATCCGAAAGTTGACTTAAACTAGGAAAATATTCTCTAAATCATTACTCTTCCATCTCATGAAAAATCAACACAGTCCTTCATTATTCCAAATAAAGAACATTTCAGTGATAATTCGTTATTCGACGAGTTTATAGTAGATAGCATTTAAAAATGTTTCCGACGGTTCACTATCCAGTTATTTATTGTTAGCTTATATTTGCTAGCAGTGGGATTTAAGGTGAAAATTGTTTTGTTTAGGGCTGGTGTTTTCTGAATGTCAACAACTGGGTAACGCAAACGCTGACGAATTAGCATCATTTCCGTTGAACAAATTAGCGGCTACCTGAACTCAGTAACTTAGAGGATAACAGATTGAGGTTTGAAGAGGAGTTCTCTGTGTCCGAGTTTCAATGTGAATATCAACAATGATAATGCAGGTAAATCCGACTGGCTAATGCCAAATAGAATGGATGAAGTGCGGGTCTTGGCAGACGTTTACAATCCAAACTAAAACTTGTACCAATAAACTACATCTAAGCATGGGCTCAGAGTTTACATATACTAATACAGACTGGTGAAGATTCCTGTCTAATTATCAACAACAAGATGATTAAAACCCTTAAGTATAAAATTATGATCGTTTTCCTCACGAACTGAAAAACTCGGGTATACAGCAATTGAAGTGATAAATGAACTCAGTAGAGATTTTTCATATTAGTTTATTGTTCTATAACTACAAAATAATTAGAATGATTATTAAAACAAGTCTATATATATGTCTTGCATCCGAAGAAAATTTCCATCACAGATTGATGTTAGTTCAAGAAATAATAACAATTAAGGTACTTTAGACAGTTCATTATTATAGGACTAAATGGCCGTCCAGCGCTTCCAAGGTGGTCTAGCTTCAATTGACTCACGATCTCAACTATTGAAATCATTGTCATTCGTTTGAAATTCTTTGGCAATACCTATCAATTATCACAAAAGCTTGAGCTAGAGAGGTTTAGGTCTCTGAATGTGTCTGATAAATTTACACTTTGATCAGAATTTATTGAACCCTAGTTTAGCTTCAGTTAATTCACGTATAACCCGTACATCATCTAGACGAGTCAGAGGCATTTGTCTCAACATGGGTTCAATTAGAACAATTCCTTTCCTCATGGAAATTCGTCTTTAAATCATGCCAATCTAATCACAAAATATGATCCTAAAGATATTTAGTTTTCAAATTCTACATTGTGTTAGACAAAGCATTCATGAATAAGATTGCAAATAGCTAACTGAAGGTCAATTTATTTGAAAACAACTGGATCTACTTGTTCTCATGGTAGTAAACTAAACAAACTAATATTCACAGTTCAGTATTCACGTAATAAGAATAAAAAGATATATTATTCATAATATATTTGGATATATGTCAGTTTTATAAGTTGTTTACAGAATGATTCGTTTGAATATATTTAGTAGTAAACAGATTGTACAAGTGTCTGGTCTATTTCCATAAATTCCTTACTTAACTCCATACCATTTTTTATATTTCGAGTGTATGCTTAAAATGTGACAACATACAACTCAATGATTTATTATTGTAAATCATCTCTAGTACACTGCACAATCAATGCATACACTTTTGCATTACAATGATTTTACGTTGATACATATTCTACTTGCTAATGTTTCATCCACTACATTAACTAAGGATGAAATACAAATGATGAACTAATTCGAATCATATGAAGAATTTCGAAAATTATTAAAAGGCAGTACGAAGTGATCATAATGTACCGCTTATACACACACACAAAACATAGTTTTCCTTTTAACTTATGGACTTATTATTCAATAGTTAGAGTTCTCTTTTCGAAATATAAAAAAAGTTAGTGTGAATGGTACATTTTAAGTAAATTGTTTTTTATTCAGTTTCGATACTTCACGTGTAACCGTGTGCATGTTTTAACTACTACCTATGGTCAACAAAAAATTTAGTTAATAACTTGAGAGTTCATTCACATGAAAACAGACCAATTGTTTGAGTAGGAAAAGGCATAACCCTGGACATTCGTTAAAACTATGCTATTGGGACGAGCCTTTAGTTTTAGGCGCAAAATTCAAACATAATGTGTAAATGGTAGATTTCAGCTCAGTTGATTAGTATAAGTAACAGAGATTGCCATTTATATATTGACTACGAAATCTAATTTCAATAAATGGGAATTACTTATTAAATCAAAAATAGCTAATGAGGACCAAACAGCTAATTTGGTCGTATTTCTAATACCTAGAGAACATAGTCTCTGATCAAATGTCATGTTTTAATTTGTTGATTAGAAACCTTCGTCAAGCAGTAGTGATCTGTGTAATACGTCAGAAGTTATAATTGTTCTTGAACCACTAACTCATCATGTGTATCAATAGTTCCCGGCCAAGGAACACAGCGAAGTCTTATTAACAGTGTTGTGGTGAAAAATCAATTGAACTGTCTCTCGTTTTGATCTGTACAGCGTTTGAGGCCCATTTAGAGGTTACAAACTGTTATATCCCGATGAGAATAATGAATGGTAACTGTGGAGATCTATTTCTGGTCGAATACCATATGTATATTTTTGTTGTATAATCGCTAAGTAACTAAGCTATTCGTATTCGCGTTCCTCTTATTATAAGCTTTATTTTGACCTATTATTATATGATTTATCATTCTTGAGTTATGCTCTGCTGTCGATTACTACCTCAATCAGTCAGCTACAACGTAGCACCAGGCACATATATGCATCGATCCAAGTTGCCATACCTCATTAACACAACAAGATGGACACCAGATTCATAAAAGTAGTTAATTCAGAGGTGGTAATATATAAAGGAAAGATTGCAATAAGGATATAGTACAGGAAGAAAGAATTAGTTCGTAGAAAGAAAGATATGAAGCGATTTTAATCTCTTAGTTTAAGGGAAGACAGAGTGCATACACCGACGCCATTGTGATCGATTCTGAGCCATGTCACCAAGAGTCTCCAACCATTGGTTACGATAGTCACACGGACCCCAACCAAGTAGTCTGCATCTACCAACATGGATCAGATTAGAATTTAATGACTTCAAGCACTGATGCCACGTTTTGGTTTGGCCGCCCCTAACTTTCTTCCAACCATCTCCAACACCGGTTAGCATTGCACTTCGTGGTAATCGGTGTTCAGGCATACGTAACACGTGGCCCAACCATCTCAGTCGATGAAGATTCACAACCTCATCAACTGATTTACCATCATTCCCTAATGCCCTGCGTCTAACCTCGCTATTACTTACCCGGTGATCCCAGTAGACGCCAACAATATTTCTAAAGCATCTGTGGTTGAATACTAGTAGCTTACGACTATCTTCTACTCTTAATTGCCATGTTTCGCTGCCGTAAATTAAAACAGAACGGACTGCCGCGCAGTATACTCGTCCTTTTATTGATAGACGGATATTTCTCCTTCGCCAAAGGTGACGTAAGTTGGCAAAAGCCAAACGAGCTTTCCAAATTCGTGCTGAGATTTCGTCAGACACCAACCCATTAGGGCTGATCAGACTTCCAAGATAAGTGAAGTTGTCTTGCCGAGAGAAAAGACTCAGCTAGGTGATTGCGGTAGTCACACAGCTATAGATGCACTCGGATCTTGTTAAGCGGACATGTCTTGGTTGCGGGGCCTTTGTAAAAAACTTCAAGTACCAACACAGTTGGAACAAATGACATCAAGCTGTGTATGTACATCTTTCAGAGCGACCTTTCAAAGATAGTTCAGAAACTTCCACGAATATTTTGTGGGACAGTATTAGCCTGGTTTTTACACAAAGTATTTTTAGCTAGTTTGTTTACCTTTTGTGACCATTTTGTTTCATTCAGAATATTAAAATATGATTACTTATAAATAGCATACGAAATACTTGGAAATCCCGTCAAACGTCTTGCGTATGATAGTGTGGATCCAGTCGTCGTAGATGATTCAGTTCCTACCATCAGTGAAATCAAGTCCAACTTCTTCACTTCATTGGGAAACTTTTTTTATCGTAAATCTAGGTAACTGTCGTTTCCAAATAGTCATTTTTCATGAAGGTGGTCTAAAAAGCAACCTACTCCTCACCTTGGTAACAGTCTAACTGATATAGATGAAGTCCTCAAGTTTTATGACTTCTGGTAAGTTAATAACGAAGCAAACATTTAATATGATTTTTATTTCTATCTATATACTGTATAATCAATAGCTTGCTCATTGTTTTCCTCAGACAAGCATTTACCCTGAGCTAAGAAGGTACAACTAACGTTTACGAATCTTCGGAATTTTTCAATACTTGTCCCCTCATGTGGCTGTATTTCACATAGTCTTGGTTTCCAGTCTGTGTCTGGTTTAAATTTTAGTTATATATAGTGTAATGCTCTCCACAACTTATTTTGAAATGCACAATCATGGACCTCATAATCACGTGCATAAACTTTTCAACCTAGCCATACACCTACTAATAGAATTTAACACATGTTGCAATTTATAAAGACATAAATATACACTCAAATCTAACTTGGAGCGTTTTTTCATGACAAAATTATTGATTGTGTTGTTGACGTGAGTTAATTTAGTGTATAATCAGTCTTTTTGTCTATGACAATCCCAGTCGGAAGAATATTGAAACAACTACTTGCTTTTAACCACTAAGTATCTTATGACTACAAAATATCCAGAAATCTAGAACCCTTAGTCTTTGCTTTGTTCATCCTTATGTTCGCATCTGAATACTCATTAACAGTTTTAGCGTTTTCTATGTGCAAATGCTTGCTTACTAAGGGCAGGAAAGGGTATCAACTAGGGCTTATCATATTCACAAAAATGTCCAATATCGTATTAAGGCACCATAACCGCGAATTAGCTGGGCTAATACGTAGGAGCACTAGTTCTAATATGCGCCAACGATTGTTTTGAACTAAATTACTAGTCGGTTTCCCTGTTTATCTTACTATCATTTATGATCGTAATAATGAATAAATATATTGGCCACCATTAAACCTTGTCACAACAACACTCAAAAAAATATGGACCAGTTCACAATAAATCAAACAATTAAAAAGCCATAATAAGGAAAACCAGTTATAGAAGACCAATATGTACAGAATAATATTATAATTAGTCATTTTTAGACACTTATGTGAATATAGCATCAATGGTATTTGTTTGAAAAGCATTTGAGGATTCCCAGCAGTACCAAATGCTGGTTGTCTCGAGGTATCCTCTGCACTAGTATCGCAAAGTCGCTTGTAACGCTACTATATATTTCTTGAGAGAAAAATATCTCGTTGCTTTAATTTTTTACAGGGAAGAATATGATACCTGTCGTGATTACTCATATCTAGATGAAGAAGATAAGGAAAAAGGTGAAGAGTACGTTTCTCAATGTTACCCTTCTTTTACTAACTTATCCAAAATTATTGTTTGTTCAGTACTCGTTACCGTTCACTATTGTTATCAACATTTGATTTTCAGTCAGTCAGTCAGCTATAACGTAGCACCAGGCACATATATGCATCGGTCCAAGTTGCCATACCTCATTAACACAACAAGATGGACACCAGATTCATAAAAGTAGTTAATTCAGAGGTGGTAATATATAAAGGAAAGATTGCAATAAGGATATAGTACAGGAAGAAAGAATTAGTTCGTAGAAAGAAAGATATGAAGCGATTTTAATCTCTTAGTTTAAGGGAAGACAGAGTGCATACACCGACGCCATTGTGATCGATTCTGAGCCATGTCACCAAGAGTCTCCAACCATTGGTTACGATAGTCACACGGACCCCAACCAAGTAGTCTGCATCTACCAACATGGATCAGATTAGAATTTAATGACTTCAAGCACTGATGCCACGTTTTGGTTTGGCCGCCCCTAACTTTCTTCCAACCATCTCCAACACCGGTTAGCATTGCACTTCGTGGTAATCGGTGTTCAGGCATACGTAACACGTGGCCCAACCATCTCAGTCGATGAAGATTCACAACCTCATCAACTGATTTACCATCATTCCCTAATGCCCTGCGTCTAACCTCGCTATTACTTACCCGGTGATCCCAGTAGACGCCAACAATATTTCTAAAGCATCTGTGGTTGAATACTAGTAGCTTACGACTATCTTCTACTCTTAATTGCCATGTTTCGCTGCCGTAAATTAAAACAGAACGGACTGCCGCGCAGTATACTCGTCCTTTTATTGATAGACGGATATTTCTCCTTCGCCAAAGGTGACGTAAGTTGGCAAAAGCCAAACGAGCTTTCCAAATTCGTGCTGAGATTTCGTCAGACACCAACCCATTAGGGCTGATCAGACTTCCAAGATAAGTGAAGTTGTCAACGCGTTCGACTACTTCACTCCCTATCCTTAGTTCAGGTGTTGACCCAGACCAGTCCTGAAGCAATAGCTTGCATTTAGAGGGAGAAAAGCGCATTCCAAACATTCTGGCATTGTTGCTTAGTGCTATCAAAAGACTGCATTTTATCAGCGTCTTCACCAAACAGGACTATACCATCTGCGTATTCTAAGTCGATAAGTGGACCTCCTGGAAGGAGACCAATACCCGAGAATTCAGTAGACGAGTATGTTATTCCCATCAATAGGTCTGTGATGAAGTTAAACAAAAATGGAGAAAGTGGACAGCCTTGACGGACACCACTTGAGGTTGCGAAATTAGATGAAAGTTCGTCATCAGCTCTGACTCGACTAGTAGTGTTCGAGTAAAGAGTCTTCACAAGGTTTATGTACTTCTGAGTTACGCCTTTCAATGACAGACACTGCCACAGAATCTCGCGGTCTACCGAGTGAAATGCTGCTTTTAAGTCAAGAAAGACCACCATTGTCGGACGCCGATAAGTATGACTATGTTCTAGAACCTGACGAATGGTGAATATGTGGTCGATGCAACCACGACCAGGTCTAAAGCCAGTTTGGTTCTCTCGTGTTTGCAGTTCACGAGTCTTAGTTAGGCGTCTGATAATTATCGAGGCTAGTATTTTAGATAATTATATTAGTTAAACTAATCCCTCTGTGGTTGTCACAGGATGATTTTGACCCTTTCTTATATATTGGGACGATAAGTGATTGTGACCAGTTAGATGGAATAACGTCTAACTCCCAGATTTTAGCTAAAATATTAGTCAACCTAATCGCTAAAATTGGACCACCATCCTTAAAGACCTCTAGAGTCAATCCATCTGCCCTTATTCGTTTCAGATTAGCTGCAGCCTTTTGAACTTCTGCTAGAGTTGGGGGACCTACTTGAATGTTCCATTCAGGCTGTTTGGTAATGGTGGGCAGTTGTAGAGTAGCTGACGACCAGCTGAACTGTTCTCTGAAATGTTCCACCCATCGTTCTAAACGTCTGGACTGGGAGCAGATGAGAGTCTTGTGTTTTTCCGAAATAGTCTGTCTTACACTTGACTTATTAATTCCGGTTTCTTTTATTAGTCTGTAGAGCTGTCTTGTGTTCCCTATAGCCGCCGCCATTTCCATCTCTTTTGCTTTCGTTGCCCACCACTGCTCACGGTCGTTCCTTAGACTTTTGCCTAACCTAGATCTGATTTGTTGTCGCTCTTCATCGTGTTCAGAGCCTGATGGGATGAGTTTACAAGAATCCATCAGTGCAATATACCTTGAGGAAATCCACTGGTTCTTTGTAACCCTGTGGTTTAAATCACTAACAGATGTCACTGCTGTTTGTATAGCTTTTCAAGCAACATCTGGGTCAGCCTCGTTTTCAGAACTACCCAAGTGTGACCTCAGTTGTTCCTGGAACCTACTTTTGGTTTTCTCGCAACTCAATTCAGTTCTAATGTGTCTTTTTTGCGTCCAGTGAGGCGCAAGCAGATGCGTGCCCGTATTAGGGCGTGGTCGGAGTCCAAGCAGGTACTCCAGAATGAGCGACAATCTTCTACTGACCCTCTCCAACGATGACTGATGGCAATATGGTCTATTTGAGTCCATCGGTGGTTTGGTGTGGGGAGTCGATGTCTTTCATTATGCTTAAAATTTGTGTTTGCTAAAAATAAACGATTGTGTGAGCACAGTTGCAGCAGACGATCACCATTATCTGTTCGTTGTGCCGGAATACTAAAATACCCACCTAAATGCCTTTCTATTCAGTTTAGACTACCTATCTGGGCATTAAAGTCACCTGCTACGAGTACTATGTCTGAACGTTTAGCTTTCTGAAGAAGTTCAGATAGCTTTCTGTAAAATTCATCTTTTACTTCATCTGAGCTGCAGTCGGTGGGAACGTAGGCAGAAACGACAAAAAGACAACGACGTGTGTCCCTATCCTCCCCAGTTCTTACGGAGCCGTTTAGCCGAACAGCACATAAACGACTGTTAACGGCGATCCACTCTAACAGTGCTTACTGCTAGCCCTACTCCTGCCAGTCCACGAGATCTGGCCGTCGGGTCACCAGATACACGGAGGGTGTATCTCGTTGGCTCTCCGTTTTGCCGAGGTGAGGTCAAGTGAATGACCACACTGAGATCCTGTATTTGTGTTTCAGAGACACAGCATACATCAATGGTGCGATATTCTATGGTTCTAGCCAAGGAGGCTTGTTGACCGATTTGACATAGGGTGCGTACGTTGAAGGCTCCAATGTGTAGTTTGGAGCGAGGTTTCAGTAGACCTGGGACAGTGTTTTGAGCACTAGAATCGTTGGCTATGGTAACATTTGAGGAGGAAGCCGAAAAGGGAAGTTTAGAAGTGAAAGTCGATGTAGGAGGAATAATAGAAAGTGAAGACGGAGGTTGATTATGAATACAGTGGTCTTGAGTGCTGTTAGAGGTATGAGGGCGATTATCACTTTCCGGTTGCCCACACCGTGGAAGGGTTGTTCTGGAGGTACCTGAAAAGGAAATTGGATTAGAGGTGGCCTTAGTGACCTGGGAGCGTGACCGCAGTACCCAAGGGACAACTGCTTGAGGTCGGTCACACACGATCTTTTTATGGGTAATTTTTGTGTTAGCTCCGTACTTGTTGAGACCTTACCGCCGGAGACGGATATCCGTGGGATAAGGTGAGGTGTGCATTTTTAGGGTCGACCTTCTCTAACCCCACCCCTCCTTGTGGGAAGGCAGCATCGCTGTCATGCTGATTGTCTGAAGGAAACATCTGACTGCTGTCACACCTCTGTACAGTCAGCAGTACGACTTCACCTTCGGACCTTGGGTTTGTTGCTTTTAGTCTTACCGCTCTTCAACCGACCTGTCTGACATGGTAGGACCTTGAGGAACGGTTGTTCCAGCCAGCATAGCTCGGTTGCTTCATCACGATGGGTAAGCCCGACCATCACGTCAAGGTAGCAACAACGGTCGGGTGATTACTACCTCCGACATTCATAACCACTTTTGGCTAAATCGTGTACAAATGTTGTTTCCTATTTTATGGTACTATGTGGTCTGTCTGGTTGGTATATAAACCTAGTGTTTGAAATAAATGAATAATATCGCAGTGGGTGAAATTGGTGTTCTGGACCTAACTGGCTGGACTAGGTAGGAAACAGGACCGATAAGGACTCTAAACGTCTCGTACAAGTTCTACGCGTCATTGGTCCGATCGATAATTCACTGTTCTTTAATTGGCGGTAACAGTACGCTATACATTAGCAGGGCACACAGGCCACAAGTTTAATGCAATGATACAAGAATTGTTGACAGTAGCTCAGATGAGTTGAGTAGTTCCCGACAGTTAGCAGATACACGCTCCAACTACCAAGTTTTTCAGTTTTCATGTAAGCTTTGTGTAATTTTGGAAATTACTCATACTACTGAACACAAGATTCGCCGGGATATCTCAAGCTTTAACTGAGATCATGAACCTATAAACGTAGGGAGCACGCAAAAACCCGGTGCTTAGATATGAATGTATCATAAAACCACAAAGAACTATACCGGCTATTTTCATAGCTTAAACCTATCTAGCAATATAATCTACTTTAAAGAAAAACTATAGGAAATTGGTTGAACGATAGTGTTATCGTGATACTAAGTTATCGGTACATTATGAAAAATGTAATCATCAAGAAACCCATAAAGTTTGACAATTTCAAAACTAGGTATTTTACGAGGAAGACGCACGTTCGTACTACGTAGCTAACATGCTTACATAATTTCTTTTATAGTAGAGAACCGAAATATAACATCTTTCAGATGTTTGGTTAGAGGGAATGTTGATGTGATATTCAAAAGCATCGAGATGAGTTGCAACTGAAGTTAATTATATGGTACTTCAATTGCATAGCAAATTCTTGCTACTTATATTACATTGATTAGTGCACAGCTTAAAGGAAATGACAAACATTAACTTTAATCAGATGAACATATCTACAGAATCAGATATTTCGTGGGGATTTACTTGTTTCTTTACATCAGTGAATGCACTATTAGTGATGAAAATAGTATAAATTACCTGATGAACTGTGCATATACTTCGATAGATTAGATATGTGATATTTGGGCAATGGATAAAACGTTCAAACATAATCCATTTACAAAGTAGTTGACGAGTAAATTTCAATGAACGGTGGAAAAAAACAGTTTCTTCTTTCACATTTTCATGCGTAGTATTTCTACTAAGCAGTAATACATAGAGGACGAATGGTGCAGTAAAAGCTCAAAAGGCTAAATATTTAATACAAAAGACGAATGTATCAAAGAATAGTTAGCATTTTAAAACACTGGATGTTGATAGGATCAACAAGTATAACTGATTATGAGTTGTGTATAGGGAAAAGCAATTTACATATAAATTGACCAACTTTGGTAGTTTATCAATACATTAAACAGTTTAGTTGAGATTAAAACGAAATAATGAACATCTGAAACTGTTATTCCTACTTCATTTGTCTAAATGATTGTGTTTACTAAGACGTTAAAACCGAACAGTGTAAAGATAGTTTTATCTCTTTTTGGAAGAATTCCGTGACTATATCAGGTAACTGTTTTGGACAAAGTTCAAGATTTCTTGGCCGCAGCCAAAGCAGCCTTTTTAGCGCGAACCTAGATGAAAGTTGAACAAAGAAAAAAGTAATCCTACTTAATGAAACAATTCAACACTAAAACGTTTCTACAAACAAACACTAATTTATATAACTAGAAAAATCAATAAGTCAAAAACGGCCTGTGTTCATCCCATTTTATTTCTGGGCGATTTTGATTATGAACCATGATGATAAATGTGTACCTACCTAATCACTTTAAATGACTTGTTTCTATCTACTACATGACCACTATCGATCAAGTGAGATAGAACAGAGCTGCATATTGTTTTAACGATACCACGAAGGGAGGTGTTCACTAATTCTTTGGATCAGTTGTCTGGTTGTGCGCAAAATAAAACTTACTCCACAAGAGCAGATGTATTCATAGATACACATGGATGTGGCAGTACCAGATGACTTATTCTTTAGTTGAGGAATCTCCATAGATCAAATCGGAAACGAGAGATAGAGGTTAGCTGTATTAAACGTCCTCCTCATTGCTCTAGTCAGCCTATCCCGTAGCATGTTACCAGGTATATTTCCGTCGAATTCCAGCTTCAAGAAGAGAGGTTTCTTATTAACCCCTAATGTCGCTACTTTCCTGTGATTTATCGCATTTTTACTAGTTTCCCTTATGGGGTTTGATCTTGTCTCTTACACACAGCAGAAGCTTTGGAAACTCGAGCTAACAATCCAGGTCTTTATATTCATAAGAGATTTGTAACACCTTTATCTCTTCCTTGGCCTAATTGGCCTTAACAAGAGATTTCATTTATTATTTTCCATACTTTGTTCGTTGACTTTTTTCACCTCCCCTTTGATTTTCAAATAAACGCTTCGTTATCCAATTATCTGAATACTTCTTATTACATGTTGTAGTTTTTATGAATGTTATTTCAGCATCCACATTTTTCAAATCATTGACCTATTTCCCATTATGAAACACGGACTCAAACCTTTGTTATTCTTATAGCAACTGGTACACCCGTCATCACACTGTCGATTTGTACTTTCTATTTATTATGTTTATTTATGTCACTGTGACTCGTAAAGTACATTGATTAGTTCAATAGTTTCGTATATGTATACAAATATTACTGTATATTACAGTAATGTTATAAATCAAGAGTTTTCGAGGTGAGGCGGTTTATTATGATAGGATCAGAAAATGTAGATCGTGTTTTAAGCCTTTTGCAAACGATACATACATCTGTACATAGGTATAGTTACAATCCTATGTATCTTAGGCGTTCATTAAAAAAGCATATTGATAACTATTAGGGAACTCGTACTTCACAGTAAGTAATATGTATCTAACTTTTAAATTTAAGAGTAAACTCACCTGTTCTGCTAACTCTTTACACCTTATTATGCATTCACGTCGAGTACGAGTACCGACAACATTCGCAATAAGTTGCCAACGATCATCCGAACCAGAATCTCCAGCATTACTTGGATAAGTCTTGAGGGCTTGTTCTAAGGCACGTTGTTCAATAACTGTCCAAGGACGAGATACTTCAGCTAATGATAGAGTAAACAACACAAAGGAAGGTTAATATAAAATTACATATAATCGGTTAATATCGACAATCACTATACTATGAGTTTTTGTGTTCACCGAAGTTACGATCCTATTTAGTGTGCACAAGGTGTTCTGAAAGTTATGAATGGATAGATCATAAGTATTTCATTCAAGTTGTTAAAGCGGACAAGAGTGCTTTTAGACTTTAATGATTTGGAGGAAAATAGTAATTTAAACAAATTTGTTGATAATGAGCAAACATGACGCATGTGCAACAACATGAGTTTGTAATTAATTCGTCAACTGAAATGAAGATAATTATGTTCTATGCAATTTTAAAAAAGACTTTCATCGAGTATGTGACAATTATTTGTATCTAAAATAATAGTCGCAGTTTTAAAGAGCAGGTTATACAAAACATATGAAAAATAAATAGCAGCGACCATACTGAAATTCCTGCAGGTTTAGTATTTTATCCAAAGTATCAGAAAATCGTCGAAAGTATGATAGTTAAGCAATCATTGAAGGTTTTGACAAAACTATATTGTATTTGCTAGAGAATGACATGAAAACGGAATTCGCTTTTGCTGAAATATCACCAACTGAAAAGACTGAAGTTAATATCTCAGTAAGTGTTTGTTCCCGGTCCTCAGACCGTTTCTGATATTCCCACAAAAATACGTTAATTTGAATAATTAGGAGCGACATATATCAAAATATCCCCATCAATACTTGTTATTAACTGTACAAAAAATTGATATGGTTCGAAGGAAGCACGACAACAACGATTTGATCTATTTTTAGTGCATAATAAATCTATATTTGAATGCACTGAGTTTTAAAATGTTTTACCTATACTGATAAATAGTCAAATTCCAATAAATTGAACTGAGTAATACAAAACGTTAATGAGTCAATAAAATAGCGTATGAATACAATTTACAATGTCAGAAGATGAAATCGTTATAGTAAACAAAAAGTATCTAATTTACTGAGTTGCATGATAACTCCTTTTCTAACAATCATTTAAAGAAAATGACTAGTGAATTCAAATAAATTAATTTTATTATAGAACAAACCTTCTAATTGGGTTGTAATTGTCACATTTTTGACAGCATCAGTTTCTTTAACAGAATTGGTAAATGAATCAAATGCTTTAGTATTGGCTGTTTTACGCAAATTGGAATCTGTGAAAGGATAAAAAAAGGAGAAAGATGGACTAAAAACATCTGAATGACTATCACAATTAACCGCCTTTCTATACATAAAACTAGTTGGATTCTCAAGAGAAAGCTAAACCTAGTGAAGCCGAATATGTGTGAAGAAAGAAAATACACGCTAGAATACAGAGAGAACATGGTTAAGAGAAGGATCTAAGACGTGTGTTACACAATGTTATTTGTCAAACATTATAATACGAACACAACCAGGTAAACACCAAAGAGATATCATTATTTTCTACCATGTTATATATGTATGCCAAACAAGTAAGTAGTACATGTAACGTAATTTTATCTTAGAATATTGTTTACGGATAAAAATATAATAACAAAGCGTGCTACGAAACGAAGGGTGACTTACCTTCCTCTTTTAAGAGTTTTGCTTGCTTTAAAACGTCTTTACCAGACACAGAGACACCACTAATATGTTGATTTACATAAGCAGCTATCGCTTCCCAGCTTGAGATTTCAATTATCAATAGAAAAAATACCATAAATTAAGATTCAAATAATGTACTTAGTGAAAAGTACTTGAAAATATACATAGTTTACTGGAGAACATAGTCAAGTAGCTAACCAATCACAAGCTCGAGTACTAAGGTTTAAGAACCCCTAATTTTATCCATGTTGAAATAAGTGCGGTAAGTTCAGAAACTATGAATCAATAGCTGAAAGTTAAGTGAATCAACTGTTAGTTTGTGCTGATTTTGAGTAATATGAGTCAATGGTGTAATATATTGGAGAAGTGTTCAAACATTTCCAGCAGCATGTGAGTTCGTGATAACCACAACTACTGCGCTCTCACATCCTACTTTCTCTTCTATTCCCGCTAGTAATAACTTACTGCTGGCAACATCTCTAAAATAAAGCCAGTGCCAACGATTCTAGATTATGAAACATTAAACCCAGTTTATTAAAATCCCAGTTGAATAGTGTGGCTTTAGTTTTTAAAATCTGTGTCAAATTGAACACGACAACTTGAGCTACCTCTAGTTTACTATGAAACAGTAGCAGTAACTTTTAGTACACTTCAATAAACGATTTGAGAAGGCAAGAGAGTCTAATCGGAACTCAAAAAATTGTATTGTAGACTGTAAATGTGACGAATGGAAGCGACGTATACCGGGGACATTTTTACGTATTAATTGTTGGCAAAAACGAGGACTCAAAAGCAAGATGTAATGCCAAACATTTCAAATTTATCAGAGGGAAGAGCCAACAAATTAAAAAGTGGTGGAACTATCATTGAAAAAGACGGATCAGTGATTGATCCCTGAACACTGTAGTCGAAACGATAAGCTGAATACTTTTAGGAACATCTTAGCCATCATCAACCAACATTCTAGCACAGCTAAATCGACATGACAAAAGGCAGAAAACCCAGTTAAGTTAATTCTGAGGCATTCTAAACCAGGATTATCCATTAGATTAACTGAGATGAGGTTAGGAAATAATTTTATTTAACTGGTCGCCACCACTAACTATCTGATGCGTTCTGAAAATAACGGCGAACACTTCTAACAACAACCACTACGGACAATAAACACAGATAATTTCGATTCTTTAGCCACAGAGGGAAGTTAGATAATGAATGTAAGACTCAATAATTTACTTTTTTTGCACTAACCATTTTAATAGTCAAAGAACCTGGTGCATATTTCTACTCAATTTACGTAAACTACGTAAAAACAATACCAAGGCTGTCTAAATAAAATTTTCTGCTGTTAACTTATCTAATAAGTAATCCATCACAACTGACCAATTGATCATTTATTTTTCTTTATTAAATGGTAAATCTATATTAAACCACTTGGGAAACAGGTAATAGACTGTTTCCACTTCTACAGTTGCACTCTCTATATTTCAGTATAAAGACTAGTTATCGGGTCAATTAAAAAAGACATTTCTTCAGTGAATTAGTGCTTTTTAAAAGTAAAAACGTCAGTCCAAAATATATCACATCTTAAAGAAGATACATTCATGTTCTATACTATATTCCTGAATACAAAATCCAAAGTATCACTTTTTCCAAAACCTCAGGTTCAATAAATTTAAATAACTAAACTTTTAATGTTGTTCATGAGAGAAACACACTGTGTTAATATATCGATCAAGAATAGAAAAAATATATGATGCATTATGATCATGTAGTAAGTGAGATACAAGTTTGGAAAGGTTGTTATGAAAAAACCCAATATTCACCCACAGTCAAGGTAACTCTTTGGATGTTCTTACTTGGGTCACTTCGGATGGTTAAAATATGCATGAATTGTAAGCATTACTATTATTTAGTTTTTGGGTCATACGGCTTATTATATAGCCTTCGTCTTTTCATTTTATATAACTAATTTGGTGAAGATTTAGGCAGGTGCAAGGTGATTTAATCGGAAATCAGACCATTAGTACAAGTCAAAACATACTAGGATAATTAATCAAAACAATTGATAATTAAAGTATTGAATATCAAGGTAGTACATCTTTAACAAACAGATTTCAACTCGCATTATTAGGATAAGTAATATGAAAAGTATTGTCAATGTTTTAGTGTTAAAAGTTTACCGTTTAGGTGTTCCAGCTGGAAGAATATTAACTGCTTTAACCAAAACCTGGATCATTTCTGTTGTCCACTTAGAAGCATTAGTTTGGCTGTCTGTATTAGGACTGTTTTCAGGTTTTAGTTTAGTTTGTGATTGCAGATTATTTGCTTGAAGCTCGTGTTTAACTGATTCTACCTGGGGAAAAAGTGAATAAATTGCAATATTCATCATCAAACCAATATGAAATAATTCTCTTTTGGGCATTTAGTTACAGAGATGATAATGGCAATGTGATGTCTTTTGCATTTTAATGAATGTCAAAACATAACAAATGAATCCAGTTATACCAATAAGTAGCTTTTTCGAAAGAAATTACATTTAATGAATAGTACATGAATTTAACACCAAAACAAGCGATACATAAATTGATTATCGGATGTTATCGTTTATCTTTAAAAACCCAGAAAAAATTCTTGTCAACAAGAATGAAAGATGAATTCCAACCAACCTTTTATATGACTCCAGAAATGATATGATACAACAAAAAGCCATTTCTTCCTAACAAATATTCACGCCAGATTATTATATGAAAACTTTTGTTTAAGTGAACTCGTCAAAAGAATAGATACTGACAGACTATCGATACATGTTATTTGAAATAAGTTCTACTTAACTAGAAACAGTAGATTTGTAAATCATCTATATTGCCGAATAAAAATTACCTGAATTATTCCTTAAATAAAATCATTTACCAGTTACCTCTGAAACTACGTGACTTATATTGCTTTGACCACTGGCAATAGAAAATAATGAGGACTGAACGCATTTACCAGTCGTTGGTTCATAAATCCGTAAATGGATAATGGTTTTAACACCAGAATACAGAGGATAGATCATCTTGAAAAATGTTACTGACAGTAAACACGAAGACTAACCTTTTTCGCTACTTGTTTATAGTTCTACACAACAATGTACAAGTTTTCTTGAAATAAAATTATAGGGAATCCGGTAGCCAGAAAATGACTTGAAGCATTATTGATAGTGAAAACGACATGAAATTTTTAAGTGAAGAGCCCGAACAGAAAAGATGGACTTAGACTTTCCCCAGTTTTGATTATATGGATTGTTTGGCAAATTAGTCGGGTGGTTTTTTGTTATGAGCACGTCAAGTCCAGGTGTGCATCATGAGTAGTCAACTCAAGAAATGCTTAATGGAAGGACTCATGAAGTAATGAGACAATTCAGTGACTAGTCCCCACATTTTCAAGATCACGATGATAATCATACTCACTAAAATGAATCCATATATTTGGTTGGTGAAAGGAAGAACTAACATTTATCAGAGTGTAGTCACAGTAACTGCACTCCTCAACGCATAATCGAAGGTATCAGTTCAAGGCGAGTAAATGAGGTATTTTAGAGTTTTTCAACATGTATATTCTTATTTTGACAGGTTTCAAACACGCTGTGATTTTAATGAGTCACAAGAGTGATAATTTCACGTCTAGGTACAGTGAATGAATAAGACATTTTCTGTTGTATATAATGATCAAACGAAAAAAAACCCGACAGACTATGACTTGAAATTCATGAAACTTAACAATTATTGCGACTTCATTGATTGGACTGTTTAGTTAACATGATATAACATCATTGTCAAAAACTATTCAACTGTATATACATTAATTCACTTATTAAAAAAATACTTTACGAAAAATGGTACAAACCTTGGCTGAGAAAATACAATGCGCTTTATCAGGGGTACCGGCCTGCTCCAAATATTCATTTAATTCATGCAATCTGTTATGAATACAAAATATGAAGATCAGTAAATAAGTAAAACTCATCATTTAGAGTGTAACAATATGTATTTTTATACACAGTACATATGCATACATATCATGATATACTTTAGAAATGTCAAGTTTGCTTTAAAAAATACAATTGGCTACAACAATTGGAACAAAATGTTAGTATTAATTGAAAAAAAAAGAATATTCTACTTGAACATGTAATACATTAAGAAATTTTATATTTTTAAAAGACATTCTTTTCAAGACTATCAATTTACTATTCATTGAATAATGAAAACGATTTTTAAATTTACCACTTGACCAAGTAAAGACAACATGAACTCACTAATTAGTAAATGTCTATCAGTTAGGAATCAGCAAATATATAAATCAGTCATCTAGTTAGATTTGCTCGTTAAAGTGGTTTGATCTAGTGTTGCACAGTATTAATTAATGATAACGACTGCCTAGTTGAATTTATTTTAACTTGACTATTGAACAAAGAAGTGATAGATGATTAGCTGTAGATATATTGTTTATGAATAATTAAAATCTTCAGCTGCAGTCTTGGCTTTTTCCTAGCGTTGAGTTATATCAGCATTTAATTAGTTTATAACAAGTAGCAAGTAACCAACTTTTTCAGCGGTTATAACTATGTTATTAATTAATTATGAAGTACAGATCCCGGTTCTCAGCTTGTAATGACACCTTAAGCATAAGCAATATTGATGCGAGCTAGCTGTCCAAATTAAAGTCAAGCAGTTTTAGTTATTTAGGAATAAGACTTGGACATTGAAACTGGTTAACGACAATTCAAACATCTGATATTTGTTCCAGTATCAATTATGAAAGCGAAATAGATATTCGATATGATTCGAAACTTTGTACACAAGTATGTTAATGAATGTTTAGACAACACTGTACTCTTGTGAAGTATTTTGCACATTAGGTTTGAACATGCAATTTATTTAATCACGCAATTCGAATGAAATGTCTGCGTAAAGATAATGTGAAGTATGGAGATATTCCAGCTATCATAGATAAAATCGTGTGCGACCGGCTTCAAGCAGTTGTTTCTTGGGCTCTGCGGTCATGCTCTCACGTCGCTAAGACAACCACTAAAATTCAACCTCTTTTTTAGGTTCCTCATAAAGAAAATTCCGTGGTGTGGGCAACCGGGAATAGCAACCAACCTTATACTTGTATCAACACCCGAGATCATCTTGCTGAAGATCAAATCGCTTACCTCTTAATAAATATTCCGTCCCTACGACTAACCTTTCTCATATATCTTTATCACCGCACACCAACAATACTAATAATTTTAGTTCACGAAATGTGCCCTGAAACCACGCTGTAAACTAAATGTTGGGGCTTTTAATGTTTGAACCTAGGGTCAGATTGGAAAACAGCCTACTTTAGCTAGGACTCTGGAATCTCGCGCGTTTCCGAAACGCACATACAGCATCCAAGTACAGTCATTCACTTGACCTCATCTTATCAATATACAGAAGCGACACGATTTATCCTTCGAGTGTACGGAGAATTCACTGCTAATTCCACAGCTTTGCTAGTGTAGGTATGGTACTAAGTTCTAAAGCAGAACAGGCTCTGTTACACTGGATTCTAGTAGATAGTCGCTTGTGCGCTGTCCGACTAAACCGGACAACAAGAACTAGGAAGGATAGGAATACAAGTCGTTACATTTGCGTTGTCTCTGCATACGCTCCCACTGACTGCAGCACGGATGAAGTTCAAGATCAATTTTATAGGAAGCTATTCAACCTCCGAAAAGCTAAACGCTCTGAGGCAGTAATATTGGTAGGTAACTTTAGTGCTCAAATAGATAAACTAAACCAAATTGAAAGGCACTTAGGGGGAATTTACAGTGTTGCGGCCCAGAAAACAGATAATGATAACCCTCTATCGCAACTATGCTCAGGTAGCCGTCTACTTCTGGCAAACACCAACTTCAGACGTAGGGAGAAAAATTGTCTGACGTTGTGACCTCCACGATCGACTGGAACATACCACATTGTCACAAGCCATCGTTGGAGAGACTCGACCGAAGACTGTTCCTCATTCTGAAGCACGTGCTTAGACTCGGATCATGCTCTAGTTATAGGACGTATTTGTCTTCTTCTTACTGGACATAGAAAAGCTACAGCGAGAAAACCCCTAAGTGAAACTTACTGATGAAAAAGTTAAGAACAACTACAGTTAATCAACCATTAAAGTGGCATCCACCACGAGGTAGCTTGATATGATATCAAAACACTGCGGAAGCAGTAGTGATATCTACTATTAACTTAAACCAAAAGGTTATGGAAAATCAGTGGGCTTCAGCGGTGTCTGCGGAGTTGACAGATGATCAGAAACTTATCTCGTCTGACAATTTGACCAAGCCACTTTAATAGGTGTAAACTATCTGGTTGGGGTTCGCATTATTATCGCAACCAATAGTTGGAGAGTTTGAAGAACATGGCTCAAAATCGTTTGCAATAGTGCAGGTGCACTCGTTCTTTGTCTTTTCCCAAATTCTGAGCTTTTGAATTCCCCGAAACTTTTTGTTTTTATTTCAGTTATTTATATTTTTTCGAATTGTATATTAAATATCCAATCTTTCCACTTACCGCCGATACTGTTACTACTCCTACTATTACGGGATTTGGTTAGAAAATTTCACCTGTCTGTGCTAATGGGATATGTACATCGGTCCAAGTTGCCATAAGTACCAGGTTCTACGTTGACTGCCTAATTAAAGAGGTATTCCTGTGCAGCAGAACCACTGAATGAGCGGTTCTGGTGTAAGATTTATGTTTTTAAGAAAAGTTAAACATACCGGTAACTGATTAGAACGAGATGGTTGATTTGAGTGCTACGCAACTAGAATGCAGACTAGAAGAAAAATATTGCAATATTTTAATTTGGAAATGTCTCACTGCATCAAACATATAATATGAAACAAAATGATTATTACTTATCACTATATAAGGATATAAAAGGATACTCAAACATATTGTTATGTGAAACAAGGCGACTTACTGAGCATTCGACAAACGCTGACATAGCAAATCCATATCGGCTAAAATTTTGACTTGATGAGAACCCACTTCAGATGTATCAATTTTATCATCTAAAAAGTAATTGAGTTGCTCGACAAGGATGCTCCGTAACTGACGTCTTTCACGTTTAGCCTCACTACGATTTAGATCACGTTCCTTGCGAACACGTTCAGCTTCCGACCTCCGACGCTCCTCACTAGCAGCACGGGCAAGTGCAGCAGCCTCAGCTTCACGTTTTCGTTGCTAAAGATGGATTTAAAATTTAAAAAGTAATAAAAATGGGTAGAGAGAAGAAGGGAGTCTTAAGTAGAAAATACCTAGAAATTACAACTTACGGACATGAGAACCTTATCCAATACGACTAGGATCTAAACCGAATATCAAATTCCAAAATACTGTACATAGTACTTGCTTTTTATAAGTAATTTGTTAGCATACTTAAAATATAAAAATTGCTATAGTCATGGAATTAACATTCAACATAATGATTTCAGAAAATACTGCCTCATGAATTAATGATAGATTGGGAAACACTAAAGGAAGATGGTCAGTGATAAAATATTACCTAACGCGCCCAATTTCTGTATAAAAATGTGCTAAGTGAAAAGACGATTATTTGAATGATGGGTCACTAGTTAATAGAACTAATTATATATATGGCTCATGCAAGCCCCTTATTTATGAATATGCAGCCGGAAAAGTTCAAATCGCAAACTGACACTGAATGGAGAGTAAAAGATACCTAAAGAGCATTAGACAGTTGTTGAACCTCATTTAAAATGTTTCATTAGAGTGTAATTGACCAAAATGAATGGTCTATCATTCCGTTTATGAGTAGCCATTTCCTAAAATGAATTATTATACTGTACATTAAAAATATGTATCTACATATCGTTTCACATAGATGTTAGACTGCTTACAAGCTGAATAAAACTAATTATCAATTAGAATACCACCACCATTGGTAAAGTGAAAAGTATTGAAGTGGGATAGAAGAATAGTGCAGAAATAAAACGGTGTACTTTGTAGATAATAAAATTCATACTACAAAACGTAAACTGAAATCACAAAATACTTTTTCAGCATCACACTGTTAGTGTGAATCAGTACAACAACTAGGTTACTGTTCACCAATCCTGCATCTTTGAATGTTTAAAGCATTTTGTTATTTCTTTGGTACATTTTTCTAATTTCTATCCTGATAAAACTTTTCAAATAAAAGGAACTGAAACTTGAAATTTTTAAAGGATAACCTAGTTTTCATTCAACATTTTGTTGGTCAAATCCATATAAATATGAGGGTAAATGAGTAAGATTATCATATTGAAAATGTGAAGTAGTAGTTACAGTTGCCATCAGAAATCACCTGTATATCATGGACTTTGAAAGAGTCATTTTTATAAAGCAATAACTGCGTGTTTTTAATGGCTACTGACAAATTTTTCATCAAAATAATGGGCTTACTAATGGATACATTTACATCATGGATTTTTTTAGTAAATCTGCTAGCCGCACAATATAGCTTATAGCAGACTAAAATATGTATTGTGTATGCTTATTTCATGTAAGAAATATGAGATAGTATGCTGATTCTTGTCTAAAAATAATTGAGTATCTTACCTCTTCCTCCATTTCACGTCGTTTTTGTACAGCAACCAAACGAGCCTGACGTTTTGCTTCCTTAGCATCACGAGCAGCCTTGTTTGCAGCTAGAATTCTTGGATCATTTTCTTTAGCAAGAAGGACTATGTTCCGAACATTGCTTACTTCTTCATTCCTTCGACGTGCTCGTTCGATACGATTTTGTCTCTCTATCGCACGTCTTGTTTCTCGACTGAAACAAATATAAATTATGAGCAATTACGATTTAATCAAATTTACGCACACTAAGAAAACTTAGGTGTTTCGCGAATCACTGTTACATGGTATTGGTTTGCACATAATAGAAGTATAAATATTTGCAGTCAACCTACATAAATCTTAACATTAGGAAGAAACTATAAATTCAGGAATATAGGTTTCTTTGAAAACCTATGAAATACAGAATATTAAAAAAATGATTGTAAACGTTTATTTTATAAAAACTACATGCTAAAAACTACTTTGACTATGATTCAATGGATAATTTGAGCCCCCAAATGCCCTGATACGGCCGACAGTGGGGAGAGTTCGCTCTCCCTCTCCAAATGCTCTCACATGACCACGCGTGTATAGCCTTTATCAAGGAAGTCCTACTCATCGCCTTCTCGTGGCTGGGATGTTGTTTACGAAATTGAGAGGACAAAAGCGAATGTCCGGCGCTTTACCGGGTTGGTGGATATAGAGGATCCAACAAGGGGAGATGGAGAACCCTGATTCCAAACCAATGGTGCATATAGGCTTCAGTATCCTGAAGGAAGAAATGGCGTATGAACCAATTATTGGTCACCGGCTACTATGGGACTGCATCTTCTCACGATGCTTCACTGCCTTGTGGGTCAGACCTTTAGGTCAAAGGGTCGGGGTGTGGCCCCCTAAGAAAACCACCTGCTTCGGCTTGGGCACCCTAGCAGTATCACAGCCCTCACACATATCAAACGAGATTTGTGTGGCGCATATGTATTTGGTACCTCCTTGTACCAATATCTATGTGTTAAAATAAATAAATAAAACAATGGATAATTTTACGAAAATTTAAAACACCTCAAACTTAAAGGTTTTATTCTTTAAATACACTTACCAATAAAACTTTCCACAAGGTACACACATATTGATAAGTAGAGCTGATTAATTTGTCGAGAAAATTTTAAACAAATCGAGGCAAATATTGTTTACAAACAAAAAGGAATAAGCCTGAGTAACGAGTTTGCAGAAGCTATTACACGAAATCTGAGTCTATAACATGGTAAATAAAGTGTTCAGTTTCGTAACTATGGTTGGTTCCGTGGTAAATATGTTTAGTTTGGTTATTTCTAACTCCATCTAGGACCTTTCTAGGGTTCTTTCCAGCACCAAGCACGGATAAAGGACGAAGTTTGGGCACGGGGATGTCAACCCCATCCCGTAAAAAGAAACCTTGCTCATAAACGCCAAAATCCACAGTTGTTTCTAGAGTTATACGCACAATTTACAAAACCAAGTACTACAATTTAAATACAGACAAAGTTGTTCTCATGAATGCTATTTGTATAACCTTGTTTATTAAGTAAAAGTATGTGTAGTCGACTTTGTGCCATACTGTTTATGCAAGGGCTAGGAATAGTACTCAGCTAACCAAAACTAAAATAAAGCAAAGTTTGAACCTGCGACCAACTGATTGGATGCTTTAACCATTAAAGCACTTCACTTTTACGATAGTGCACAGTTTGGTCAAAACATCGGCAATCAGACCTGCAGTTCTGAACATTTTTTAATGAGATATTTTTGTCGAAATCTTGACCATAATATGAAGTAAAATTACAATTGGTTGGATACAATGTTACGTATACACTATGTGAAAACAGAAGATCTAGTTTCCAAGATAATCTTAAATAAATTTCGAAACTTTTTTAGTGAATAGCCTGGTAGAATTCATCCGATGGTTCAATACCATTACAACATTTACGATTCAGTACATCATGAGTTGAGTTACGTTACTATTAAACAATTTGAGTGAAGCTTACAAGGTCAGATGCGGAATATTCAACAGCAAAATAGGTCATAGAAGTGCATTGATGTGAAATGCTGGAATGAAATGAAATTAATATTTAGTATTTCCTGGTATATAGTAAAGGAGCTTCTGGTTGATACAAGAACAATCAAGTATTATATCACATATAATTCCTTGGCAAACTGAGCTAAGACGCATTTTATTTAGTGGATCAAATACAGGCTTGTTCCATTCCAATTTTCGTGAAAATTTAAGTCATATTAAGTTCCACGCAAAAACTGTGCAATATGATTAATAAGTATAGTATTTATCTGAAAAACGTGCATTTTTATAAAGACAAAATATTGATATGTATGTATTTTGCATCAGAAAAATATAATATTGACGACTGACTGAAAATCCAAATAGATAAGGAATATAACTAGTCAGAGATAAAAAATTATAATTAGAGAAGACTACCTTTTTCTGACATGATGTATGAGCAAACTTGTTTCGACCTAAAAATATCTGCATTCAGTGATCAATAAAATCAAATCTTTCCCGACCGTTGTTGCTACCTTGACGTGATGGTCGGGCTTACCCATCGTGATGAAGCAACCGAGCTATGCTGGCTGGAACAACCGTTCCTCAAGGTCCTACCATGTCAGACAGGTCGGTTGAAGAGCGGTAAGACTAAAAGCAACAAACCCAAGGTCCGAAGGTGAAGTCGTACTGCTGACTGTACAGAGGTGTGACAGCAGTCAGATGTTTCCTTCAGACAATCAGCATGACAGCGATGCTGCCTTCCCACAAGGAGGGGTGGGGTTAGAGAAGGTCGACCCTAAAAATGCACACCTCACCTTATCCCACGGATATCCGTCTCCGGCGGTAAGGTCTCAACAAGTACGGAGCTAACACAAAAATTACCCATAAAAAGATCGTGTGTGACCGACCTCAAGCAGTTGTCCCTTGGGTACTGCGGTCACGCTCCCAGGTCACTAAGGCCACCTCTAATCCAATTTCCTTTTCAGGTACCTCCAGAACAACCCTTCCACGGTGTGGGCAACCGGAAAGTGATAATCGCCCTCATACCTCTAACAGCACTCAAGACCACTGTATTCATAATCAACCTCCGTCTTCACTTTCTATTATTCCTCCTACATCGACTTTCACTTCTAAACTTCCCTTTTCGGCTTCCTCCTCAAATGTTACCATAGCCAACGATTCTAGTGCTCAAAACACTGTCCCAGGTCTACTGAAACCTCGCTCCAAACTACACATTGGAGCCTTCAACGTACGCACCCTATGTCAAATCGGTCAACAAGCCTCCTTGGCTAGAACCATAGAATATCGCACCATTGATGTATGCTGTGTCTCTGAAACACAAATACAGGATCTCAGTGTGGTCATTCACTTGACCTCACCTCGGCAAAACGGAGAGCCAACGAGATACACCCTCCGTGTATCTGGTGACCCGACGGCCAGATCTCGTGGACTGGCAGGAGTAGGGCTAGCAGTAAGCACTGTTAGAGTGGATCGCCGTTAACAGTCGTTTATGTGCTGTTCGGCTAAACGGCTCCGTAAGAACTGGGGAGGATAGGGACACACGTCGTTGTCTTTTTGTCGTTTCTGCCTACGTTCCCACCGACTGCAGCTCAGATGAAGTAAAAGATGAATTTTACAGAAAGCTAAACGTTCAGACATAGTACTCGTTTGGCTTTTGCCAACTTACGTCACCTTTGGCGAAGGCGAGATATCCGTCTATCAAAAAAACGACGAGTATACTGCGCGGCAGTCCGTTCTGTTTTAAATCACGACAGCGAAACATGGCAATTAAGAGTAGAAGATAGTCGTAAGCTACTAGTATTCAACCACAGATGCTTTAGAAATATTGTTGGCGTCTACTGGGATCACCGGGTAAGTAATAGCGAGGTTAGACGCAGGGCATTAGGGAATGATGGTAAATCAGTTGATGAGGTTGTGAATCTTCATCGACTGAGATGGTTGGGCCACGTGTTACGTATGCCTGAACACCGATTACCACGAAGTGCAATGCTAACCGGTGTTGGAGATGGTTGGAAGAAAGTTAGGGGCGGCCAAACCAAAACGTGGCATCAGTGCTTGAAGTCATTAAATTCTAATCTGATCCATGTTGGTAGATGCAGACTACTTGGTTGGGGTCCGTGTGACTATCGTAACCAATGGTTGGAGACTCTTGGTGACATGGCTCAGAATCGATCACAATGGCGTCGGTGTATGCACTCTGTCTTCCCTTAAACTAAGAGATTAAAATCGCTTCATATCTTTCTTTCTACGAACTAATTCTTTCTTCCTGTACTATATCCTTATTGCAATCTTTCCTTTATATATTACCACCTCTGAATTAACTACTTTTATGAATCTGGTGTCCATCTTGTTGTGTTAATGAGGTATGGCAACTTGGACCGATGCATATATGTGCCTGGTGCTACGTTATAGCTGACTGACTGACTGAAAATCAAATGTTGATAACAATAGTGAACGGTAACGAGTACTGAACAAACAATAATTTTGGATAAGTTAGTAAAAGAAGGGTAACATTGAGAAACGTACTCTTCACCTTTTTCCTTATCTTCTTCATCTAGATATGAGTAATCACGACAGGTATCATATTCTTCCCTGTAAAAAATTAAAGCAACGAGATATTTTTCTCTCAAGAAATATATAGTAGCGTTACAAGCGACTTTGCGATACTAGTGCAGAGGATACCTCGAGACAACCAGCATTTGGTACTGCTGGGAATCCTCAAATGCTTTTCAAACAAATACCATTGATGCTATATTCACATAAGTGTCTAAAAATGACTAATTATAATATTATTCTGTACATATTGGTCTTCTATAACTGGTTTTCCTTATTATGGCTTTTTTAATTGTTTGATTTATTGTGAACTGGTCCATATTTTTTTGAGTGTTGTTGTGACAAGGTTTAATGGTGGCCAATATATTTATTCATTATTACGATCATAAATGATAGTAAGATAAACAGGGAAACCGACTAGTAATTTAGTTCAAAACAATCGTTGGCGCATATTAGAACTAGTGCTCCTACGTATTAGCCCAGCTAATTCGCGGTTATGGTGCCTTAATACGATATTGGACATTTTTGTGAATATGATAAGCCCTAGTTGATACCCTTTCCTGCCCTTAGTAAGCAAGCATTTGCACATAGAAAACGCTAAAACTGTTAATGAGTATTCAGATGCGAACATAAGGATGAACAAAGCAAAGACTAAGGGTTCTAGATTTCTGGATATTTTGTAGTCATAAGATACTTAGTGGTTAAAAGCAAGTAGTTGTTTCAATATTCTTCCGACTGGGATTGTCATAGACAAAAAGACTGATTATACACTAAATTAACTCACGTCAACAACACAATCAATAATTTTGTCATGAAAAAACGCTCCAAGTTAGATTTGAGTGTATATTTATGTCTTTATAAATTGCAACATGTGTTAAATTCTATTAGTAGGTGTATGGCTAGGTTGAAAAGTTTATGCACGTGATTATGAGGTCCATGATTGTGCATTTCAAAATAAGTTGTGGAGAGCATTACACTATATATAACTAAAATTTAAACCAGACACAGACTGGAAACCAAGACTATGTGAAATACAGCCACATGAGGGGACAAGTATTGAAAAATTCCGAAGATTCGTAAACGTTAGTTGTACCTTCTTAGCTCAGGGTAAATGCTTGTCTGAGGAAAACAATGAGCAAGCTATTGATTATACAGTATATAGATAGAAATAAAAATCATATTAAATGTTTGCTTCGTTATTAACTTACCAGAAGTCATAAAACTTGAGGACTTCATCTATATCAGTTAGACTGTTACCAAGGTGAGGAGTAGGTTGCTTTTTAGACCACCTTCATGAAAAATGACTATTTGGAAACGACAGTTACCTAGATTTACGATAAAAAAAGTTTCCCAATGAAGTGAAGAAGTTGGACTTGATTTCACTGATGGTAGGAACTGAATCATCTACGACGACTGGATCCACACTATCATACGCAAGACGTTTGACGGGATTTCCAAGTATTTCGTATGCTATTTATAAGTAATCATATTTTAATATTCTGAATGAAACAAAATGGTCACAAAAGGTAAACAAACTAGCTAAAAATACTTTGTGTAAAAACCAGGCTAATACTGTCCCACAAAATATTCGTGGAAGTTTCTGAACTATCTTTGAAAGGTCGCTCTGAAAGATGTACATACACAGCTTGATGTCATTTGTTCCAACTGTGTTGGTACTTGAAGTTTTTTACAAAGGCCCCGCAACCAAGACATGTCCGCTTAACAAGATCCGAGTGCATCTATAGCTGTGTGACTACCGCAATCACCTAGCTGAGTCTTTTCTCTCGGCAAGAACTATTTCAGGATGTCAGTCACACTTATGAACTTAAAGATGTTAAGTAGTAAACGGATACACGGATGGTTTGTCTGAAGTTGTTAATACTGACAAATCATTAAAGATACTAATTTAAGACACTTGGATCGCGTTACTCTTTTTCATTACATTATTGAACATATTATGGCACCTTTAGAAAATGTATGGGGGGTTGAACAAAGACACTAACCTCACTTTATAACTAGTCTGGATTTTACTAATAAAAAATAAAACAAACGAAGGGATTGCTTTAACTTACCTATAGTTATGCATGAAAAGTAATCCAGTTTTTCATCTTGAATAAACTCCCCCTTTGAACGACGTTTGTCAGGGTGATGACTCAAAATTTTTCTGCGATCTAATACAGTTAACAATCAGAAGACAACATACATGCTTTCCTGATATCGTCAGAAGAAGCAAGAAAGCGTTTTTTTCTGAGCCCCAAAACAGAATAATGATCCTGACTTTTCCAGTTTTTTGGATCAAGACTTTTTAAGTAGCTTTCATTGTCTGAGTCATCAGACAGTGATTCTTCATGGGTCTCACCGCATAACTCACGCAATAATGCAATGTGAGGGTGGACCTCGTACACAACCAATTCCATGAACTCACTAAGTAGTTATTTAGTTGATAATAGGTTTATGCTTAGCTCGAGGGTAGAAGTGTGAGTGAACCTGAAATTGAGAAAAGAAAGCTTTTGATAGGTTGGTTTGTTTTCACTACCCACATAGTGCTCACTTACATCTGTAAATTTATGTGAATAATGGGGAACGACAATAACTAAGGGTTTTTACGAAGTTACCTGGCAATGGAAGCTAGATACTAAAGACTTGATAATGTTACATAACAAAAGGCATGTTTAACAATCACACGACCCGCCCCAAGAACTCTACGATCTCAAGGTTAGTATTATGTAATATGGTTCAAATGGTATAGAAACAGCTTTAACTCAACTGGCTTCCAGTCTAGTAGCGACAGATAATCGATATCTTCAGGTAAGAACCTGTGTATACTTGAAGAGAAAAAGAGAAAAAATACTATTGTGGAGGTAAAAAAATTTTTAATGGACCACCTAGCTGAAGGCGCTCATTCATGCATCCACACCAGATCACGAGTGGGAACGCCGTGCTCAACATCTGCTGAAATCGCTACCAAGATTAGATCAGACGATTCTCGATATATTGATACCACATCAAATATATTTTCCGATCTCCTCGCTTCTGTCTTTTGATTTCTCCTGGTGGGTATGTAGTGGCATTGAACAATAACCGCACAATCCACAAAGCTGAACACGAGACTACAGTGGCATGGAATGTTATATTGATTAGTCCTCATGACAAACTAGCTCAATCGATAATAAAAACTGGTCGTCTATATTAACTAATTAGCTTAGATGATTTGTTAACAAGCTGTAATAGCATTTACATGCTTCAGCGACATAGTCTTGTTTAAACATCAAGCTCTAGCAAATATGACCTGTAAATAGCGTAACCCTGGAATTAATTGCCATACTGCATGTTTTATTCTGGATGCTTTTGGATCAATACTACTCACTATTTTACAATCACCTAAAGCAACAATACCTATTTTTCCACTGACTAATCCTCAATCAACACTATAACTAGTTAAATTTAATAGTTTCAGGATATCGTTATAAAGCATTGTCATAACTTGACAAAATTATCACTAAAACCTTGTTCAGTTAGCCTACTAATACAGATGCAATTGTAAATAAATACCTAAAATATAATAGTAGACCATAATTCTACAGGTACTAGTTTTATTAAGTGTTACTGGTTAAAGCGTTGTCAAACTCCGAATACCTGTGGCATCTTCATTGGTGAGCCGAACGTGATCTGGTACACCAAATCGTAAACTGTGAGTCTGATCCTTTTTGGGACTCTATATATCATTGCCTCAATTTTTTTACACTGTGATATATATATATTTTTCGTGTTTTTGGATATATATATATATATATCCCTCGTTCAATCTCGTACCTCGTATTTCATCATGACTGAACAGAAACCCAAAGATCTTAAGCTTAAGACTTTGTCCCCACCTTCGTTTCAACTGATGCCCTTCTAGCCAGACAACATCGAAGCCTGGTTTTGCTACGCAGAAGCCGACTTCTCCGAGCACGGCGTGATCGACACACGTGCACAATTCCTCGCAGTAGTCAAGGCACTACCGCGCGAATTCAACAGGTACGTAACACCTAGTATGTTTACTAGTGATGTTTCTGGACCTTAAGAAACGCTGAAACGTTCTACTCATAAACGCGGAAACCTAACCAATAGACAAATGTTTGACCAACTCTTCAATAACATCAACGTGCAACACGGTTCTGCGACGGACAAATTGCAACGAATGACAGAGGTTATCGGCCAAAGAACTTTCGATGATGGCCTATTCAAACAACTTTTCTTACCCAAGCTTCCTCAACAGGTGCAAGCTGTGCCTTAAACTAGCTAGCTGCATCTGCTGACCGCATTTTCGAAATTACGAAATCTTCTAATACCAAGGTTTATTCAGTCAAAGAAAGGCCTCAAAAGACCTAGAATGACATAACAGATCACACGCCCCACGTAGAAGCACTTTCCGTAGGCGATCTGTCTTTAAACCAAAAGAGACGGATAACCCCGGCTGATGCTGGTATCATAACAAGTATGGAAAGTCTTCCAGAAATTGCAGAAAACCCTGCAATTTTCTCAACTCCAAACCGACCAAATCGAAAAACAAATCGGGAAACTTCCAAGCCAGCACGCGTTAACGGTGACCGTAGCTGGCGAACATAGCCGTCTGTTATACGTCACAGATATGATGATGCTACCTCGCAGAAGTTAACGTTCTTCCAGTGAATTCTAACGACCGACTTCACGAACCAGTTTTAAATCTACATGTGGCAAACGAAAAGCCTATCGCCACATACGGTAAAAGTTACGTTTATCTGAACGTGGGTTTACACAAACCCATTCACTGGATCTTCGTTGGTGCAGATGTTTCTATGCCAATCATTGGTATGGACCTTCTACAATGCCGTAATCTAATCATCGATACGCGCAAACGGAGGCTAGTAGACGGAAACACTAATTTGTCTGTTTGCGTAACTTATTTTCTGGTTGCAGATTATCTCCAGTCATAATTAAGCACATAATAGACCCATTTTATCAACCACTACTCGATAAGTATCCTAGGATACAGCAATCGCAACCGAAATTGCCGTGTGTAACCAGCAACGTTACACATTACGTCACGACTACTGGGACAACTGTATTTTTGAAAGTAGACCGACTGGCTCCCGAAAACCAAAAACGAATCCGACCACATGATAGACTTAGGTATCATAAGACCGTCAAACAGCCCATGAGCATCTCCGTTGCACATAGTCCCTAAAAATGACAGCAACGATTGGCGTCCAACTGGTGACTATCGGCGACTGAATGCGGAAACCATTCCCGATCGTTACCCGTGTCCTCACATTCACGATTTGACAGCTACCTTGAATGGCACAACTGTCTTTTCGAAAATCGACTTGGTTAAAGCGTATAACCAAATCCCTATGGCTACAGACGATATACCGAAAACAGCTACCATAACTCCCTGTGAACTCCAAAAATTTTTGCGAATGTCCTTCGGTCTAAGAAACGCTGCCCAAACACTTCAAATGTTCAAAGACGACGTTTTTCGAGGTCTCAACTTCGTACATGCGTATGTTGACGTCTGTCTAATAGCAATTCCGGACAGAGAATCGTATCTCCAGCAACCGGATCTTGTTTTCGAACGACTACGAAAACATGGCATTAATGTAATCATTCAGAAATGCCAAATCGGAACTGACTCATCAGACTTCCTAGGACACACTATAGATGCGCAAGGCATTCGACCTTTAGAACCAAAGTAGCGACCATTCTGGATTACCCAGAACCGACCACCATCAAGCAATTACGCACGTTTAACGGCCTGGTAAGTTTCTATAGATAATTCATACCGAAATGCGCGTTACTTATGAAACCTTTTACAGACCAACTTCGTGGAAATGCGAAATCCATCAATTTGGACGACACTGCGCGAAAAGCATTCTCCACGGTTAAGTAACTTATCGCTCAGGCAACAATGCTTGCTCGTCAGGACACTGAAGCACCCATTAGTATCGCAGTAGATGCATCCGACTCAGCAATCAGAGGAGTCTTACAACAATGTATTAACCACTCCTGTCAACCTTTGTCATTTTTCTTGAGACGGTTGCTAGACACCGAATCAAGGTACAGCACATTCGGCTGGGACCTCCTAGCTATGTATTGTGCTGTACTGCATTTTCAACACAATATCGAAGGCCGTGAATTCATCCCTTTCACTGACTAAAAACCGCTTACCTTCTCTTTAAACTCTTCTTCAGCCAGGTACTCAACTTGTGAGTGTCGACAATTGGACTACATTTCGCAGTTTACTTTAGATATTCAACACATTTCTGGAGCAAACAATGTAGTCAAAGACGCCTTGTCTCGAATGACGTCCTTCAACAGTTTCCAACGATTCGACTTTTTAAACTCGCCCAACTTCAAAAAGAAGACAATGATCTTCAGCACGAGTTATCGTCTACAACACTTAAACTACGCATCAAACAGATGGGAACAGGTAAGGAAACCTTACTTTGTGACACATCTACAGGTAGGGATCGCCCAATCGTGCCGAAACATTATCGACGCAATGTCTTCAATACATTGCACAAACTTTCTCATCCAGGTGTCCGTGAAACCATCAAGCTTATAGCAGAATGGTTTTGCTGGCCTGGCATGAATAAAGACGTGCGGAAGTGGGCATGCTCCTGTGTAAGCTGCCAAAAATCTAAGGTTATCGCTACAGACCGCGGACGTCAGTTCGAATCCATACTTTTCCGTCGTCTGACCACACTTTTAGGAATCAAACTTTTACGAACGACCAACTGCCACCCACAAGTAAACGAGTGGGTAGAATGTTTTCACCGACAACTAGGAGCTTCACTATCAGCTGCGAACGTTTCACATTAGATCGACGCTCTTCCACTCGTCTTACTAGGTATTCGCAATACAGTCAAAGCTGACATTGGATACACTGCAGCTCAACTCGTTTATGGAACGACACTTCGACTTCCAGGAGAATTCGTGGATCCTTCATCCTCTTCAATGAACATGGATCTAACCTCCTACATGAACAGGCTTACAGACGCAATGCGTTGAGTTAAAGCTGTTTCCACTCGACCGCAATCAACTGATATTTTCGTTCAACCCGACTTACGACATAGTACACACGTTTTCGTTCATCGAGACTCACATCGACGACCTATCGAATCAGCGTACAAAGGATCCTTCAAAGTTCTTCAACGCGAACCTAAGTACTATGTAATCGATAAGAGCGGAACCAACAACAGCATCGATCGCCTCAAAGCAGCGTGTTTAGAAGGAACTCCTATCTACCTCGATTTTCCTTCAGTACAATCGTACGACACGGCTCCTACACGTATAATACCTCATCTGACAGCCAACATGCATGATGATACTTCGACAGTATCCGAAAATAAACATAAAACAACGAGTTCTGGAAGAAGAGTAAGATTTCCAGAACATTTAAACGACTGTTGCACGTAAAACACCAGTTAACAGTTTGCTTCATCTCGATTTTCCATGACATTATATATAATATAAATTTTTTTATATGCTTATATTTGTATTTATTTATTATCTGGCTAATACGTATATTAAAAGTTTTTAATAAACAAACACACAAAAAAACAATTGTAGAAATTCACTTTAACGTTATTTACACTTTTTCGCCCATTTTGTGTTTTAAAGCCCTTACGAGTTTATTTCGACATGCACTTACATAAATAAATCCCCAAAATACATAGCTCTGTAAGTTTTCGACATTGGATGTTGACCACATGTTTTAATGAACCACCCAGCTGAAGGCACTCGTTCATGCATCCGCACCAAATCACGAGTGGGAACGCCGTGCTCAACATCTACTGCAATCGCTAGCCAGATTAGATCAGACGATTCTAGATATATTGATAGTATATCAAATATATCTTCGAACATCCTCGCTTCTGTCTTTTCATTTCACTTGGTGAGTACACTTTATATTAGGTGTTATTGGTTATAGCGTTGTCCAACTCTGAATACCTGTAGCACCTTTAGTATATTATAGCAAAATGCTATCTTTAATCTCTATCTATATACCAATTTCCATTTTCAAGGGTTCCTGGGAAGTGACTTGGGATGCCCCATCCAGTAGAGAATTTCAGGACTTGACTACTTTTAAAGAATGAAAGTTGTTATGACAGTCCAGTTTTTGTGTTGTTTCACTAATTTCTCAAGATTACTTTAGATTTGTGTCATATTGTGTATACTGTAAATCCCATTATTGAGTGCTATTTTATGGTTCTTATGTGTCTGTGGTAAATAATTATTACGCTTACAGTACAGTTAAATATTTTATGTTGTGCATTAAACCCATCATACTGAGTGCTCCGAATTTCAGTTCTTGATTATGCCTTGTTGAAGTTCTAGCTCTATTGGGATCAGTTCTATTTACCTATATTATTCTAAATTCACATCTGGAGTCGCAATTCAAATGAATTCAAGCAACTTGGGGTAACTGAACATCAACACGTCACCCCGGGGGAGGAAGACTATTTAGAATGTTTTATGCTTGGTGTTTGTCACATAACTTCAGGGAAGACAACATTTTAACTAATTGTGTTACTGCTATTGGGAGATAAGCCTATGATTTATTGAAGAAACTTCCATAACCCAAAAAACTATTCTACTTTCGTTAAACAGACCAAAGAGATTAGTAACAGATCATTTTCACGGAACATTCGAATCAGACTATCTGAGATTATATTTTACGGCGTTAGTTACAAGCTTCCTTGTGAAACTTATTGACTGTTGGTACAAATGATTTGAAGCAAGAGAACAGTTCATATAAATCCCTTCCCGCACCTTTCATATAGCTAAGGACTTATGTTTTACTTATAGAAGTGTAAATGATGATCCCTGTGCTTCCGTTACGAAACATGATGTAGTTTCATTAACAAATATGGACTAGATTTCTATACTGCAGAAACTTCCGCCTTCTAACAAGAACAATTCAGAAAAGCACTTGTGATTCGTCTTGGGGTATTAAGCTATGTCTTTCATCTGGCAAATTGCATCTTATTTCATATCAATTTCGTTATGCACGTTACCGTAAGTGTAGAAGGACTGGACATATGCAAAAGTTTGCAAAAGCTCCAAGCCGTTTACTAATAAAATACTGGACGATGGTAGATCAAGACTAGCTGATTCGGACAGAGGATGGGTTTAAAGATGCCACAAGTATTCAGAGTTTGATAACGCCTTAACCATTAACATCTTTTATAACCGAAGTATGCCAACCCAGTGAAATCGGAAGTCAGAAGTGAAGAGGTTCGGTGACATATTTGATAGGTTACTAGTATATCAAAAATGATTAATTTAAGCTGGCTAATGGTTGTGTAGAATTACGGTCTACTATGATATTAGTACTGCTCTAATAATAGACCTAATCCTAAAATTGTAGATTTGTCATGATATAACTGCCTAATCTGTAAGATCTTACGTGGAAGTCACATCATCGTCTACACCAACTCACTGTATCGTAACAACTACCAATACATGATGTAGAACAAGGTTAGGTTAGAGAAGGAACAATATATTTAATATGAATAGAAGACATAAGGTAACATTCAGATGGACCACGCCTGCATGGTCGAGCCATGACATCCGATCAACTCCAGTCCATTCATTCCATTGTTCGCGCCTTCTCCATCGTTACGTATTTATCTGCGTTAAATATTGAATATCTGTTTTCTGAGTAGTCTCGTGTTCAGCTTTGTGGATTGTGCGGTTATTGTTCAATGCCACTACAGTTGTAGATGTGTGGAACGACAAACCCACTTGCGATCTGGTGCGGATGCGTGACCAAGGGCCTTCAGATAGTTGCGTCCAGTAAAACCAACACAGTTAGCATCAAATTTCGAGGACTTACAGAACTATTGGTATTGAGGATTCATTTACTGCTACATGTACGTTATCGTTCACGACCATTTGCAGAAGTACTTCTCACTTTGTGCAAAAATAATCGCTAAAACAGGCAAGTCACATTCATTCATTGTTGATACTAGTAGCATAGAGTCAATCATTCCCAAGTGAAATTTATTTTTTCTTTATAATGATCTATCTATCTATCTATCTATCTATCTATCTATCTATCTATATATATATATATATCTGTTAATCATATTCTGCTATTAGATTAATGTAGTAATGCTTGAGACAAGTTGACTAACTAATATTCTTGACAGTTTGTATTCTTATTGTGGCGGTAAATAAATCCTCAAATTAAACAGTTCTGTATGTCTCTGATAATGAACCCCCCCCCGATTTACTGGACATACCCTAGCTTAATCCACTGAGTCACGCATTTGCACGAAATCACGAGTAGATACATCGTGCGAAGAAACTTTGCAGCTACTACCCAGCTAAAACCAAATGTTTCTAGATATATCTATGACTTCTCAATTATGTATTCGAACTACTACTCTGCTAACTTCTAATTTGAACGTGTATAGATAATAAGGAGTATTTGAATTATATTATTAAAAAATTAACGTATATCTTATATGGATAAGTGTGGTGTTTGAATGAACTAATGATACCTTTGCACTTGTTAAATGCTTGATTTCGAATTCCAAATACAGTACATTCGTTCGTGCTTATCTTGTACTTCTTGATCCGATTACGTTATTTCTGGGATTCTTAGTTCATACTATAATTCAAATACTCCTAATTATCACATTGGCGTCGCGATGGAGCCTGTCATGGAATTGTTGGATATACATTCAGATTTTGACGCTTTTGAGGATTACTTGGAAAGGTTCGAAATCTGGGCTATGACCAAGGAAGATGTTGAGGATGTTAATATTGTGGCACGTTTCCTTACATTCACCGGAAAAGAACCATACAGCTTATTAAAAACTCTGGCTTTATCAGAAAAGCCCATTTCGCTTCCTTATGCAACTCTCAAGGAACCACTGCTAGACTATGTTAAGTATAAAAATTTTGAAATGCGGTAAATGAGGGAGATTTCATAAAATTATTCATCAGGACATCAAAAACTCCACTACTTTACTACGTTATTCCAATCCAATGCGTACTCAACGTTATGCTGATAATGCATTGAGGATATGAGATACAGTTCACGAAGGTGAGATCATGTTTGATAAATGTTTATCCTGTGACAAATTTCATTCACGTAATTCATGTGCATTTCGTAATGCTAAATGTTTTAAATGTGGTGAGATTGGACACATTCAGTCAGTTTGTCATACTACAGTTCATTCCGCTGCAACTAATATTAAAATTTGTAGTTGTGATCCTATTAATTTGGATGTTTCTAACGATCATTTATCGTTATTCACGACTTCCAAAAGCGGTATAGAGTCACATAACAGACCAGAGTTAAATGAAACCCAGAATCCTTGTGAGACAACAGTTTCTAATCAGTCATCGTATCAGATTTCTCACTTTATTGTACCAGATACGGTCTATGATAATTAGGAGTATTTGAATCATAGTACGAACTAAGAATCCCAGAAATATAGCAATTGAATCAAGAAGTACGAGATAAGGACGAACGAATGTACTGTATTTGGAATTCGAAATCAAGCATTTAACAAGTGCAAAGGTATCATTAGTTCATTCAAACACCACACTTATCCATATAAGATTTATGTAAATTTCTTCATATGACTGAATTTTATTCTCAAATTCAAATCACACACCTCTATATAGCAGTTCACAACTAAATGAACGGAATAATGAATGAAAATTCTGGAAATTGTACTTCTACTGGGTATTAAAATAGGATTGTTATATTCAAGTTTAATGACAGGGAAGTTAATTCATAGCCTATAAATATAAACATCTGTTGCTTTGTTTAACGAGATATACTTGTGTGGCCCTTGAATTTTGTCATCATTTAGATCAGACGATGTCGCCGAAAGGGCTCTCCACTTTAGTGGCCCGAGTTCTGACTCCAATTAGATCGTATGAATGTTTTTTATCGCCTATCCTCGTATATAATCATCTACTTAAATCGCGTTAGTCAGTAACGGAATTAAACAAGTCAAATAACGAGAATGAACTTTTGAATACATATATTTCGTATATAAAACGAATAGAATAGAGAGAAGAGAAACGACGCAGAGTCGAGCTGGCTGGTAAGCCAACTCCCATTTAACCAAGCGTTAATCAATATTTATAGTTACACAAAAGTAAGTTACAGACATGTGATGAATAATGGGATAAGAAGTGTACACACACCTACGCGCTCATATAAAAACAGTCAAGATTGATAAGCGAATAATTAACAAGGTCAGAATGTGACTTAGGTAGAGTGAATAGATTAGGCTGTCTGAAAGCTAGAATAAAGTATATGGGCTTAACATAATGACTGACACTACATACTTCTTGATGATATTTTCAGTGAAATATAAGTTCCTTGAAATCATAAACTTCTTGAGGATACTGGACTTTGGTACTGAGGTACGAATTTGCTCCTATACGCGTCTGGTTTTCATGATAAGCGTTTCCTATTTTTATGCCGACCAAAGATGTAAATGATCTCAGGCTCCTTTGTCTTCTTAATTATTACATTCATTTTAGTAATGTAGAGGTAGAGATTGTCTAACCTGATTGCTGAAGTTTCTGTTGGACCAGCATAATTTGGCTTGAATGGTCTACTGAGAGACTGAGGCGGCTGGGCGAGAGATCTTCGAACTTATCTTTGTGGTTGGTTACGCGTTTATAAGGACGGTAAATGACTCCAAACGATGTAAGCACTAAATGCTGGTCTGTTTGACCTGGCAAATGTACTTCTGATAGCAATAGTTTCGCCCAATGTTTCTTGCTGTCCCCGGATAAATGCTTTTACTTACTTTTTGTAGTTCCGCCATCTTTTAACATTTTGGATAGATCATATTCCGAAAATGATAACCTAGGCAAACTGCTTAAAACTTAAGTAAATTGTCGATTGAAGATAGTCCGTCGCTTTTCTTTCTCAAGATACTTATATTTTAACTAGAATTACTGGTTCACAACAATTTGTCTAGTGGTTTGAAAGTACTTCAGTTAAAACGACTTAGAGCAAAGTGATGAGAATTGTGTACTGAAACTTCTAAAAAGCTGTCACTAGTGCTTAATTTTCTAATTCATCGTACGTGGATATTTGTTCATTTCAAAGATAGTTTTCATCGATTGGCGATCCAAAGAGAAATATTGTTTGAAACCACTCAGGAGGCAGCGAATGATATTTTTTAAGGAGATAAATGCCCACGATAACAGACCAAAAAACCTTCCAGTGCTTATAACTAGTTTGATTAAGTCAATTAATTTAGTTTATTACCTTACCAACAGGGTAAAAATAAAAAAGAGAGTGAATAAGTGACGTGGTAAATGATAATAATGTAGATTGTTTGGTCGTTAATCGAAGCGTGAATAGAATTTTCAGTAAATATCGTCATTTTCATTTTATTTGTGTGTGGGTTGTGATACTGTTCAGGTGCCCAGACTGAAGCAGGTGGTTTTCTTAGGTGGCCACACCCCGACCCTTTGACCTAAAGGTCTGACTCACAAGGCAGTGAAGCATCGTGAGAAGATGCAGTCCCATAGTAGCCGGTGACCAATAATTGGTTCATACGCCATTTCTTCCTTCAGGATACTGGAGCCCATATGCACCATTGGTTCGAAATCAGGGTTTCCCAACTCCCCTAGGTGGATCCTCCATATCCACTAACCCGGTAAAGCGCCGGACATTCGCTTTTTGTCCTCTCAATTTCGTAAACAACATCCCAGCCACGAGAAGGCAATGAGTAGGACTTCCCTGGTAGAGGCTATATGCGCGTGGTCACGTGAGAGCATTTGGAGAGGGAGAGCGAACTCTCCCCACTGTCGGCCGTATCAGGGCATTTGGAGGCGCATATATTTATGGTGCCCCCTCGTACCAATATTTATGTGTTCAAATAAATAAAATAATAAATTACAAACAGATCATAACTGTTCTCTCAGCTACTTCTGTTTAATATACATTGAATGCTATGATTACATTACCAAATCAGTACAAAACTGCTTTATGCATAGAGAAGAGAAAACTGTATGTTTTGTAATTAAATTTATTCACTAATAAAAGACTTTGTTGAATGATGAAGAATCTGGAGTAGTTGAAGTTAATTTACATGAAAAAATACACAAGTTCTGAAGGAAGGTAAATTCTATTATTATTATTATTATTATTATTATTATTATTATTATTATTATTATTATTATTATTATTATTAGCAGGCTATACTAGTGTACTCTAATGCTTCACTTGTAGACGATTTTAATAACTTTCCGGGTTCAAACATTAAATCCACAACATATAAATCTCTATACGTTTGAGATTTCTACAAAAAAGCAACAAAGGTTTTTGAAATTAGTCATTCAAGCAGTTGATAATGGAAAAAATGGTAAAAAACAGTTAGCCGACAAGTCAGAGGTTAATCAATTAAAAATTTAAAGATTGAGACAGTGAATTAAATTTTCTAAAAACTTCACACGTAACATCTTTTAGGATGAAGATTTCCCTTAACTTCACAGAAGATTTTTCATCATTTACTGTTTGTGATTTTCAAACCATACAGTTCAGCTTGATTTTGCCCATCCTGACTGGTCTTTTTTATCTCTAATTTTGATTCGAAAATAGTCAAATATTGTGATAGCTCATATGCCTTATAATGTGTATAAGAACAGTCTACGTACTCATATTTTTTCATCAGTACTTAACAGAAAGATATTCACTGTTCATTGAATAATTCCAAACAGAAACTTAGTCATCAGAAATAATATAGTTGAGTGACCAACTTATAGATAAGTTGAAAATTAATTTAACCATTTCATTGTCTGATTAAGCTAGTTAAATTTGGATTATCTGAAAAGTTTACTTCCATAATAACTGTCTACAAATACACTTTAAGTGAAATTCAATTACTGATAACAATCGCTAAAGTTTAATACTGGAAAACACAAACCGGTCATAAAAGTGTGGTGTGAGATTTTGAAATAGTTTGCCAATTGACACAAAGTGTAACTGGATTAATAATCAATTAGATTTAAGCTTGTGTTTATTGTTATTATTACCGATAAATATAAACAAACAGTTAGTGTAAATCAGAAATCACGTTAATAATTACTTATTTGATGTATGAAAAAGATATTTCTGTAAGCTCAAAAAAAAAATTAATATCTTTTTTTAAATTCTAGAACGTGGACTGTTTTTGAAAGCAACCTAACCTGTGAACTAATTGCTCATGCTTCGAGGAACACGATTAATAAAAGTCAATAAGGTAATCGATCACTGAATCGTAACTAAATATTATATTGCGAATTCCTTTGTCATGAGTTTGTGTAATTAAGTGAATAAACAGCTTGGGACAGTGACCAATTCATTTAAGTTGTTAATCAGATATCTATGACTAAATATTAAGAATCATAAAGTGATATAAACTTTTTGTATTCATAGTAAACTGTGAATTTTTCGTATAATTCCGCTAATTCACAATGCTTCTTTCATAGAAAACATTTAAAATTTAACCTACTGAATTTTCTGGTTCTATCAGGACTTCATTAAATGAACGTCCATATGTTCCACGTATTAAATTAGTTGGTAATCCAATTCGATCAGCAAGTAACTGAATTTATTTGGGGAGAAAGAAATAATAGATAACGTAAGAGTTGTGTAGAGATCATTCATTATGAAGGTAGTTTACAATACGGACTGACCAGATAGCTAACAATCCAGTGCTCTACAATTTTTAATGGACATCTATTTGAGGACTATTTCTTCAGAACATTCTAGGATTCCCACATTTCTCTGTCAAGGTCATTTATTAATGAAAACAATAACTGTAATCTCAATATATACTTACCAATTTAATTGTAATAAATACATAATTTAAGATAAAGAAAGCAAATGTAATTGATTTATGTGACTGATAATTCACTAATTGATAATTATAGTAAACATCATAATAGATAATCTTTTTGATAAGGAGTTGTTGATAAGCTTCGAGACTCAATTCTCATACTATTTTGCAAATCGGATCTGTCACAAAATAATTATGACACATCTTTTCTGTTTACTATTTTTATTGTTACAGTTTACTGGCTTAATATCATGATTACAAGCTTCGGATATCTTTCTAGTTGATTTTACCGACGCGCACAAGTTACTTGGTAATAAGGGTAATGCATATTTTGGTTACCTGTATCCAGAGGTTTAAGTAAATCAACATTGCACTCATGGTTTAAAGGTGAAGTTGAATCTAATACTATATGTAACAAAATTTATCATCAATTGATTACCTAGGCGTAACTTTGGTTAAGACTTCAATTTATGTTGTGGTTATTGATATAAATACGTACTAAAAGTCGGATTCACTCTAAACCATGAGTGAATTGTAGCGTCAAAGAAATCTAGATGTAAATTGAACACTTGAAGTAGACTACTTACTTTAAAAACTAATGCACGTTGTAGAAATGATCCTTGTTTAATTAAACCTATTGGTATTAAGTTAGAATTCAATTGACATCGTAACTGTGCCAGAGATAATTCATTTCTTAGAGTGAATTGTTCATCTTTGTTGATTGATCCTCCATAACAAGAAGCAACAAATCTTGGGGATGTAAAACGTACAAATAAGAGAAATAATTTTATACAATAAGGAATGGTTTTTTTAAACATATGGAACTTTTAAAAATAAGACAAATTTCTGTTGATGATGATCGTTATGATTTGTACTTTATGTTGGATGAGACTCATTATGAGTTGTTGCAGAATAGATTTTACAGTTATTGGATCAGCAATTTTGTCCCAACTATTATTTTTTGTCGAATATTCTTAGAATATAAGGAAACAGCTGAAAAATGATCATTGTTGTTTCATAACTCCTTAATTGTTATCGTTAAAATTGAATCAAACTACTTTTAAAACTACTATTAGGTCGACGAAATAGTGAAATTTGTGAAATTTGCCTGAGAGTAAGTTACATAAGAAGTTATTCATAAATCATTTGAAAACAATTCAGAATACAGTTAACGTAAGAGATATCGTGAATTTCATAGATGCGTAAAACAATAACAAATATTACAATCATATTGTTATAAATGCGGTAGATAGCAGAACATAAGCTACTGAATCTCTACTTAAAAAAGATGATTTATGAGATTAATTTTAATGATAGTTATGATCGGAATTCATGGCTATTAGCCAAATCTAAATGTGAAAAAGATATACGCTATTAATTATGTTAAAACAAAACGAAACACTTATCCAAAATTTCACTACTAGATGGATTACTTTACAAAAGACAAATTTACAAAATATTGAATAAGCAACTTTTAATTAAACCTACTCTCCTAAAGATTTTATTTGCTCTTTTAATTCACTTATTGACGTAATTTGTTTAATTGCAATATTTAACCAATCATGTAATGTAGAATCAAAAGGATATTTCATTTCATTGAAATAATTTAAATCATCTTGTTTCAAATCATCAGTTTTGGCATCATTCGAATCTTGTGATTGTAAATAATCTGACGATGAAACAATATCACTATTATTAAAGATTAAAGACAAAAAACACATAGTTTTACCAATTCTAATGATAAAATCTTATTCAGAAAAAGGTTTTATTAAATGACACTTCCGTCTTATTAAAAATGAGAGAGTAAGTAGTTAGAAGTAGTTAATAGGCATTTATTTTACTCTACAATAAGAGAAGTGATTATCCAAAACTTGGTGGTGACTCTAATATTTATCTTATTATCTTACGAAATAGAACATTGTCGAAATGACCTACGAAACAATTAGTTAGGAAAGTTTATCAAAAAAAAATTTATCTTACCAGAATTAAATCTAAAAGAGACAAAATTTCCAGTATTTCTGCTTTATTATGTTCATATGTAAATTTGAATTGGATTTAGTTTTGACTTTTGGGCTACTTTTATATCAATATTCCTTTTCTATGACTACAAACAACGGTTTGTAAATTAAAACTGATGTAACCATAATCATCAGTATCTTTAACTGAGACAGAAATAAGAAGTATCGCTGAGTTCAGATTTCTCACTTCATAGTATGAAAGTGTGATTCCAATAGATTAGTGTTGTGTCTATAACCATATAACTGAGTAATATTAAATCAATGTCCTACGAGAGCATGTTATTTTGAAAGTTGCAGATTCACCCTGGTAATCAGTGTCACAGTGTTTTGCAATTTTCTATAATGGTTAGTTATAAAATTTAAAAAAATCAGTAGCATAATAAGTTGTTATTGGTCCACAGAACGGATTCTTCTTTTATGAATAGAATTAAAAGTAAATTCACACCATGCAATATTCGAAGCTAATTTAGTACAAACTTGTCAACATATTGGACCTACGATTTAGGCTGAAAACATATGTCTAAACTAGTTACAATTCATAATAAAAATATTGGGAGAATAAAAGTATATACTAAGTTGTGAAAAGTTTTTGTGAATAAATAGGATAAAAATCGAATCAAACTAAGTTGTTATTGAGTATGAGATTAGATTACTGAAAATACGAATGAATGTGTGAAAAAAAAATTTAAACAAAAAATCTAACTTCCAGATTCTGACCATTTTTGTAAATTTATTAAAAATATTGGTCGACGGTCATTCACTGATTGTTCATTATATTCATCCAATGTTAAAAATTGAGATGGATTAGTTATTTGACCAGGATCATAAAATAAATCTGGTATATGATCAACAAAATCTGTTTGAAATAAGAAGTAGAACATTATCACCTCAAAATATTCCGTGCTAATTTAATTTAATAATATTTTCTCCATTAGATCAATTTCTTAAAAATAATAAAGCTCATATTATAATGAACTGAATAAGAATAATTTAAGTATTATGTATAGTTGATGGTCAGTCAGTTAGCATGAATAACTTAGAAACGAGTATACACTCCTGTTGGTTGAATCTGACAAATCATTTTGGCACAATAACATGAAATTGTCAAGGTAAACTTAAAAGTTGTCGAAACAGTAATAGTATCATTGGTAAAAAGATTAGCCGTAGATAACGTTATTTGAGTTAAGATAATCTCAGACCTCAAGATCTATTACAGAACCAACAATGAGAGCATCAGCACCAATTCGACTGATCCTTAGTTGTCTTATGCGACATTTCCAACATTAGTCAAGATAACCGCTGATAGTCTGTAACTAATGACATGGCTCATGCCAACAGCCAGTTGCTTTATGAAGTGATACCACGCTACTCCAAACTTTTTTCCAACCTGCTCCTATACCAGGAATTATTGCTCTTCAAGGTGGAAGACGGTTGACCATACGTAATTCCAACATCCTGGAATGAAGCGACTGTCATTCCCAATCTTTGAAAAAGGTCTACACCATTTACGCAACAACTGATGTGAGGAGTAAATCTACTTCCGACTGCGTGCAAACTATTGGCTTTCATCGGAGTTTGCAGATTATTCAAGGCACATGACAAACTAACTAACTGATTCTCGTTCTGACTGTGGATGTAGTGATCACATCTTCGCTCCCCGCCAAGGCTGGAGCACCACCATACTTACTGATAGCTAACAATAGTGGAATTTCTTGAAGTCAGTGTTGCCTTTGATTCAATGGAAAGGACCTTCATCTGAGACTGTCTGTTGAGGACGAGTATGCTTGCGAATCTCATTAAAATCTTGAGGGTTCTGTACACAAGCACCACAAGCAGAGCGAGGGCTTACAATCACCTCTCCACTGTCTCATTCAAGTAATGGGATTAAGTAGTTACCCGATTTCTTCAACTTTGCCATCGATGACTTTCCACAAACAGTTCTAGTAGAATAAGGTAGTAGTGGTGCGGATCCGTTACCTGAAGGAAAACGTTCCTACCTTGAGTATGTGGAGGAGATTATCTTACTGTGTGGTGATGATACCCAAGTCAGGCAGTCAGCGTCCATCAGCATAGTATATACTTTTCACCTTCTAAATACAAAGTACGTTTACAAGACTAGTAGAATCCTGCGGCTGCACTTTTTCTTTGAGGTGAGGCAGTAGAATTAATCGGAAGTTTCATGTAATTGGATAGTTGTATAGGCGTTGGTGGTGTCGTGAGTGATGAAATCAGTCTACACATAATGAGAGTCAGAACATCTTATACTAGCCAGGGTCCTCTTTGTAGCCGTTGTGATATTATTCTGACTGTAAAAGATCGGGCTTACTCTGAGCTGATGAGAGTAATTCTGCTCTATATTTGTGTGAACCAATTTCTCTGGGCGGAGTATGTTCGGTGACTTTCTTTGTTCGATAATCGTTGTCTTTAAAGGATTGCTGACAACTGATAGAAACACAGTGTCAGTGGTACAGAGGTTCGATAACATATATTCTGGCACAATTACGATCATTCGGTTCGTGTCACCATCTTGAAACAACGATTCCCGTTGCTTAGATATGTACTATGAATGTATTCCCAACGAATTCCATATCGTGCATTGCTTGTCAACTCTGGAACTCGTTGGAAAAAAATGAGTAGGTGATTAATTTATTGTGGGAGTCAAAGAGATGATGCAACTCAATGGTCCGATATGCTATTGGATATTACATAGAATAGAAGCCAGTACCAAGCCTGTTGTAGTTTTCTTCCTCTTTGTTCATAAAAGTTAAAGGAACCTTATGACTGAAAGAATTCTTACTGATCGAAATATTTTTAAATAAACATCTTTCCTATTACAAAAGATTCTCGTTCACCTACCCCTCATTTATTTATTTCTAATTAAAATAATCCGCCTTCCCATATTTCTTAAAAATGTCATTTCCTTATGTGTAAGGCGTATAATAATTTGTTGCTTTAAATAAATGTTTTAAACAAGTAAAGTAATGACACAAACTTCAAAAGCAACGATTTGGTAGAACTTTAATTGTATGTGTGAAGACGTCCTGATTATTAAGAAGAAATGATCATAAGTTTCTAAATATGTTCACTAGCATAGAACTCGCTCAGTATATACAATTTATTCGGATTCCTGTTGTCCTCAGTATTAATGAGTTTGTGAATAACTATTACGAATTATATTTTCATGCATCAACTTAAAGAGACATATCGAACTGAAAAAATTACTGATATAATACCTGCTACAAGTTATGTATAATCCTTGTCTTTACTTAGCTCAATCATTTTAAGATGAAAAAGTAATAATCAACGGCAATTACGATTTAGTACTTGAAAATTCTGAACGTCCAGTAAAAACAGAGCCAACTATCTAAATGTTTTTTCCATATAGGTAAACATCTATTGCAGCTTATTAATTTTTTAATCGATTAGAAAAATTTACTTAAACATCACCTTATTTAGAAATGTAAGTTAATCCAGTTGACTTAAAACTAGCAGAAGTCAATTAAAGCTGCTACTAAATAACACAACTAATGATTGGATATTACAGACTTTGATAAGTATTTTAATAGAAATCTATTTGAGGCTACGGTAAAACAGATGAAAAAAACGCAGGTATGATTTAAAGAAGAAGTTTGTGTGACTCTATTCACTTTAGGTAAACCTATGATAAGTTTAGATTCACTTGGTATTGTTTGGCTTGTATCTTCCCGTTGAGGTTTAAGATTGCAATTGATCAGTCTGTTATTGGCATATGTGCATAATGTGCGCATGCCTCGACATTGCCTTAATTCACAAGCTTTTTGTAAGCAATGAGTGGATAGCGCGGTGACGTTTGAAGCAAATGGTACTGGGTTCGAGTCCCAGAGTGAACATCAACTCCGAGACGCAGGTACATCCAGCTGACGAGTCCCAAATAGGACGAAACGTGTGTCCTGGATTCCACTGCTAGCTAATATCCATCATTGCTTATGATAAGTTTAGATTGAAATAGGTGAGACTACCTTCTAGTGTTGAAAGCACCAGTTGAACATACATGGGCATAATGAAGCATTACATATATACTCAGCTGATCCAAAAATACTAACATATCCACACTGTCTGTCAATGATAGATATCAGTCCAACTCCTGTAAAGAAGCCTACGGATACTTTTTTAGTGTTTATTGAATAATATACTTAACAAGTGACTTTAAATAAAATATTAGAGATTTAAAAACATACCTAAGTAACCAGTTAGTGCAAATTTCGCCATTAAATTAGCGTCCAGTACACGTTTTAAAGCTAATTCAGTAAAAGCATTTTTACGTGTTATAGATTCATTCAATGTTTGTAAAATAGTTATACCACTAAAATTTGAGAAAAAAATAAGTCTTTAATAAACTATTGAGCAAATTTGTGGAATATTAGTTTACTGCAATAATCTTGAATAAAGAAACAGTTTAACTAATGAAATATATGATTGAATTAATTACAATTAGGAACTTAATGAAATATTAGTAATCCGAAATGTTTGCTTTGTTAGAATAAATTTATAAATTTAAAGTGATTATGGTTTATCTCAATGGTTGAGATCATGAGTCAATTGAAGCTAAACCACCATGGAAAACCTGGAAGCACTGATCGGCCGTTTCGTCCTATCTTGGGACTCCTCAGCAGTGAGCATCCAGGGCCTATCCCTTCTGATATGAATTATGATTTATGTTGTGAATCCTATTAATCATTCAGTATTTGTACAACATCCTACTTGAATAACAGTCGGTAATGTTGATTTTATAAAGCATGAACAATTTAATTTGTGTATTTGAACCTAAATTAACAATGACTTAAAAGTTATAGTGTAAACTATTTCTTGTAGCATAATTCGTTATACCTGAATACAAAAAATGAATCGTAAAGTTAAAATAGTCAATAGAATTCCATACATCTTGTTTCTTTAATAATCCTGAACAAAATTAGAGTAATAAGATTTACACTACCACTGTATTCCAAAGGATATAATGAAACGACGATGAATGAATCACCAAACCTCAAACAAAAGTGTGGCTCAAAATTCAGCTATCATTTATGTACAGTAGACTAAAATGAACAGTTTAAAAGGCTTAATATGTAAGGGAAATTATTTTAAATTGATTTCATTAGATTGTGGAACTCTCATCTCCAAATAAAGATTTTCGAAATACTTTGCTTTATTAGTTAAGTAACTCCATTTTTAAATGCCTGTAATAATTATTTTATTGTTGAAGGGAGCATGCTAGCTAAATAATTGCTAAATAAAGTAACAGGACCATACTTACTTTAACTGAGATAACGTTACAGCAGCTGTGTGGTCAGCTGTCAATGAAGCGATAGCCCAACATGCTGAACGACGCACATCATTATTTGTTGATTGAACTAAATTGAGTAAACTCGATAAACCTCCAAGTTGAATAAATTGTTGGATATTATGTTGTTCGGATACTAGCGAAGCCACTGCTAATGCAGCTTTAGATTGAGTTAATACTGAACTAAATTAATTTAGAAACAAAATGGTGAAATTTCTGTAAAAAATACATAACGTTTGTAATTGTGTCATGAAATTTTCTCCAGAACTCATCAAAACCATATAATTTAGTCATACTAACCAATTCTCAAGGATGCCACAAACTTTTCCAGTGGTATTTTAGACATATCACTTCAACAAGGACAGATTATTGCTTGTTAGTATTGTTTGTCATCGTCCTCGAAAGTGATGAAAGCTAAATATACGTACTAATCATTCTATATAGAACATTATTTATCAGGAATAACCTAGCGGCAAGCCTTCCAAAAACATATTTTGTTTAAAATTCAGTCACAGGTGAAGCATGCTCAAATAGTTTCTGTTATGTTAAACGACTTGTCATTTTTTTGACACTTCTGACCACTACATTTAACTTATTCGAATAACTTTTGTCTGTCGATAGTACTACTTAATTATATTCAGTAACTAACTTCATTTTCAATCATTTTGGTTACGTCCTACCGTTTCTGTATGGTAGTTTTAAGTGTCTACCCGTGCTTGTAACATTCATTTAATTTATTATTGAAGTTGGAACTTATTTATATTCTGGACACAGGCACTGCCATATCCTATTTTTGTTGTAAATAGTCTTTAAATAGCTATTCCTTTGGTTATATACCGACTTGATAATAGTCGTAGACACGTCACGAAATGAGGTTTTTAATATCTTGGATATATTTCCGTAATAATAATAATAATAATAATAATAATAATAATAATAATAATAATAATAATAATAATAATAATAATAATAATACCGTATTTCAAAAAAAAATCTTTTTGATTTCAGGTATTTACGTGTGACTCAATAACTGGGTCAGAAGCTTTGGTCGAAGCAACATAATCAAAAATGTATTTCTCTAAACCTCAGCATTTGATTCACTTGGTATTGTTCACTTGAATTTTCCCACTGATGTTTTGGACTGTAATTGATCAGTCTCTTATTGACATATGTGCATACTGTGCGTATTGCCTCAGTATCGTCTTGATTCACAAGCATTCTAAACAAAGATGGATAGTGGCTAGGAGTGGAATTCACTGGATTTCATCTTTGCTCAGCATTTAATGTTCAAGTTATTGAATTTTAGCCAGCTTCATATCTATCACTTTACGAATCTTGAAACTGGGACAGATTAGAAAGCAGTCATATGGTCGATGTACTAGTTGAGAATTAGGAGGGTGAACAAAGTTCATATACTTATTTGAATTTGATTTGAGTGTTACAGAAACTGCTGGAAACCATACTGAATTGTGAACAAGACCGATGCACGTTACCCTCCAGAATTCACTAGAATCTAACCATACACATTATCTGGCTAAAGATGTCCTAATAATTTCCTTGCAAATACTTAACTTATAGGAATAAACACTGATACTAGCAAACACTGATTTGATTACCATTTAGGATCTTTTCTAAGTAATCAGAATAGCTCTTTTCGTTAGTGAGACAATCGGATAATTTTAGGTTGCTTAAAATGCACATAAATAGTAATAGTTTGCTAAGTACTATTTTTCACATATACAAGACAACTATTGTCTACTGACGCTCCACCATCAAATAAAATATAAGGTTCTAGGGATAGTCATTATAATTGTTGATGATTTGTGTATCATCAATACAAGCTCATTTCTATTATAATGTTGGCCTGATTGATCATATCACTAAGAAAAAATTATTTCACATAATGACAAATTTATTTTAAAGATTAAGATGTTTTGTTTTTACAACAAATAATAAACTAACTTTGAATTTAGAGTTGGTATCAATAACTTGGCCGTTATTACATGTAAAACCTTCGGTCGAGTAGTTTCTTCAGTAGCCAAATTCGTCAGTGCAATTAATCCACCCACTGTAATTAAGTCAACTTCAGGATCACCTATATGTAAACAACTAAGCAATGCCTCAAGCCCTGAATTTCGACTTGCAACCTCACTACAAAAGAAAATTAAAATGAAACTAGTATCAATACAATGAATTATATTTATACATAAATTGTGTGGTTTTGAATTGGGAAATACAAAAAGAGTTGCTGGAGGACATTTTATCTGCAACTCAGAAAAAGTGAACAAAAACACAGATTATAACCAGACATATAACTACCAGAAAGGATAAGCAAACTATTAAGCTTAAGTATTTAAAATAAGGGGAAATGGAAAAATCATCTAAATCATATTATTTAGTTTGAAAGTACATTCTCATGACTTCTGTCATAGATTCTATCCATATTGAGGATATCGACCCGAAAAGTTTGAGGCTAGTTCAGAACAACACTTGGTTACTCGTTATTTTGGCTTTATGATTTAATTTAGCTACTTTATAAGCACTCATAACTTTGTACATAATATAATTTAGAGAAAGAAACTGTTAAATAAGGCATCAAACAAGTAAAGCCTCTACGGGATCTTAGTATCTAGGTATAACTAACATGCACACTAATTTCAAGCCAGAACATGATCAGATATAAAATAATGTGTAAAAGCGTTCAATTTAAACAAGTTACCGACAAATTGATCCATTTCCAGTAGTCAAAGCAGATAATGCTGTAGCTCCAGCTGATTTGAGTTCACGACGATCGCTCCGCGTCATACGAATAAGTAATTCCGGTCCACCTATGTATGTTAAAGACGGAAAAGTTAAGTAGCAAAAGGTATCATTTATATTACCTAGTTTTTACTAATAAAGGAACCTAACACACCCATTTAATCTTATTCACTGTTCAATTATATGATTCTTTCGTGTTTGATTTCGGTTATTTTTGAATATACTACGGATTGGCTAAAATAATATATCCATTTCACTGGGTTACCAAGTTACTTGGACCGCCTGTTGGTGATCCGTCGTCAACTTCTATTACAGGTTCTCTGTTTCTTACATAACCAAACTAATAGGGAATTAGTCTATATCGCAAACAGTACCTAATAGTTTTGCTCCTGAAAATCAAGGATGAAAATTCATTATAAATTATGATGCAGTTCATTTATGAAGTCCTGATCAATGTACTCTGCATTCAGTCATAATTTTTATGTAAAGATTAGTAATACCAACAGTTTGCTCAAAGTAAATGAAGTAGAAGGAAGTGCTAAATTGTAACTGAGCGGTTAAAGGACAAGTGCCTTAATTATTAATTCGCTGCTTCACAAATTTCGTGGACATCACTATTTTTATTTGAGTAGTGGTGATTTAACTCTTCTTAAATGATGAATCAATCCAATTAATCAAAATATAAGTATGTTCTGAAACATTACTATCATTTAAAATTTTTAGAATTGAGCACTACATCATTTCTAATCACACTTTTCCTAACTCAATAAAATCTCCTCCCATTTATTCTTCGTGTTTTTGGTAAATAGTTGACACAGTTGGATTACGCAGGAAATTAGTAAGAAAATCTACAAAATGGTCGCAGTACTTCCCAACAATGAATAGGTAGGTTTCATGAATCCTCTCAACTTCCAGTCTAGAAAATCTTCTATAAAGAAAAGAACCTGTTTCTATAGGGTTACACTGAGAATTCGGGAAAAAAGTAATGAAAACGTCCGTATCACCGTAACCGATTCCAAGCCAACTGGTTTAATACTATCACGTTGTAAGATCCCTATAACTGTCTAGAGAACTCAAAACCGAATTGTCTTTGAAAATGTCTGGTATGTAAGAACGAAATTCTCAATAAATATTTTGAATGAAGACGGAAATCCTGCATATGTCACAAAGTGTGTTGTATTTTATACAACTTTTAAGATTTAGAGAAGCTCAAAACCAATCATCGAATGACCATACACTGTGGTTTATTGCCGTATACTAATGGAAATACAGTAGATTAAAACAAACAGTGAATTACGTAGGTCACGTTCCTGTAGTATTTTAATTTAAGTGAAATGCTTAATTTAGTTTCAATCAAATTCAGTCTGTATACCTCAGTAGCGACCATGGTTAAGAATAGCAAAATTCTAAATATTATTAAAATGTTGAATTTCGTTGTTTTATGTAGATAACGGCATTTGCGGAAAAATTAGTTTTAGAAATATGTGATACTTAATGCCATATAGTTTAGATTTACACTTTGAGTAAGCATATGATAAATTTATTATGCGGTTCCAAAAATATTGATATATAGAGTGGATGAGATATCCGTGCTAATGAATATGATTGTTTCTGAAAAAAAACATGAAAAGTTGAAACTTTTTGTAGTTGGGTTACTGAAACTACTAGTTTCCAAAAATGATAAGGTGTATTGAACTTAAAAATGAAACATATTAAACGCCAATAAACATTATGTTGAAGCATGAATTTCTGTGTAGTCGAATTTGTGGTGACTTGTCCATTAAACTTTTCCATCTCTTTCTTAAATAACCTGCCTTTTTTCAATCTGTAAATCGCTTCTTTATTAAACAGTTAGACTAGTAAATTTTATAGTTGTATCAATATGTGTTTACTGTAGACACTGGTCATGACAACATTTCACAAAACAAAAATAAACTTACTTTAACACTTATGACAATTATCTTTAGGGTTGACAATAAATATAAACAATAAAGTTTTAAGTAATTATTATTTTATAATCTATTAGTTCGCGATCTGTTATTTCCTTTGAACTTTTAAGTTAAGGTTTACCGAATCGTGCAATCAACAAACATATATCAAAAATATGTGAAAATATTATTAATGGAAGTCATTGTTTAGTTCCCCATTGATTTTCTCTATATATTTACATCCATTAACTAATTGGCTCATAATAATCCCTTTAAATATTCTCTTTCAACTGCTACATGACATACTATTACGTAATGTAGGTACTCATTAGATTGATGTTATCTTATTACGATGAATGTTTCTAAGTTTACAAACCATTGTCCTATTGATTGAAATCTGACTATTTTAAATGCAAATAAATATTTACAAATTGTTTTTATTACTGTAAATAAATGTTTTGATGATTTCAAAAAAGATAATCCTGTTCATTATGTAATATTCATATTCTAATATGTATTCACCTAATTCAGCTATTCTATCCTGACATACTGAACTTTCTGACAGTATAGCAATAACTTGTGCTGATGCAGCTCGTACACCTTCATCTTCATGAGATAATAGTGATACTAACATCCTTTCAACATCTGCATCGTGTAAAATTTTCCTTGTTTCTTCTAAAATAAAATGGAAAAGACAGATTGTTTTAAAATCAAATGCAGTGAAAAAAATAATGAATTTTTTTAGAATGACAAAAATAAATAACAAATTGTAATACCTAAAAAAGTACTGAGTGTACTTAGATTGCTATTAGAAAGAATCAAAATATAAGAGACTAAGATAGAAAGGATGGATAATGACATATGATAATGTAAATTAGGCTAAACTTCACATATTTATGTGTAAGAGAGTAAATGTAAGTTCTATGATCTGCTATCTTAAACAGTAGGGTTGTCTATACAACATTCAGGAAATATTTAGTTGCTCACATTAACTGTTCCGACAGTCTGTATCTTACTGACTTTCTTATTTATGCTATCTGGTCTGTTGTTGAGCATTTACTCAGTGTAGCTTGATCTAATTCATTTAGGATTGTACGTTAGAGCGACTTATATATGTCTAACAAATTATGTAGAGTATGCTACTTATATAGACATATATAAATAGTATGTAACACCAATCGCAAGTGGAATGCCTGGCAGCAGATGATGGTAATGAATTTAACAGGAAGGAAATCTGAGAGCAATCGAAATGACAAGAGAATTAGAGGAATCATGGAGTGTGTAAAGGACAACTCAAAGAAGATGTGTAAATGATGTATCCAATGTATGATTTTCATATTTTACCAACCCATTGTGTGATTTTGTGTTAAACATTAAGTTAGTTAGTCCAACTAAGTATTTGTTCATTACAACTATTCTGTTTACTTGGTTTACACAAGTTTTTAACTTCATAAACTGAATTGGTTTTCTCCTGGAAAATTATACTTAACACCATTTCTCATTTGAGGTTTTTATACGCATGGTTGTATAGTATGGAAAAAAGCATGTAATTTATTAAACAGTTGACAATTGAAGAGCATAACTACACCCCCCCTTAGACGATCATTTCTATTAGTAATCAAGTCAATTCAGATACCACTTCAATGTGTGACATGCAGTTTAGTAGCTAGCCTACGATCAGTGTAGTAAAATGCTACACAATGAAACATACGACCAATAAATGCATGTAGCATGCTTTAGCAGAATAAGCTATCAATATTTGACAGTTTTTATTGATGAAAAATCTCTGAAAAAACTGTCATGTCTGTATACTTGAGCTGTTCGTGAGAGGTTGCAGTGAAAAGTTTTGAAGACCGTCACCAAAACTAAATAATCATAACTAAAAATAGTGTATGTGCCCTGATGTAGTGTTTTCTGATTTTGTTTGTGTAGACATACTCTCATTTACGAACTCTGATAAAAAGAGTTATGTCAGACATGCTAAGCAAATACTCACCAAAATCGCAATATTGACTTGTCTAAATGTGGGCTCCGTTCTAGGATTGAAGGTAAATTAGAGTATTTTAACAGAACCTGCGTTAGATCAATAACTGTTGCCTTTCAGGATGTTGAAAATTGGTAGCTCCAGATTCTGACTGTTATGACTCAAAGTTCAATCATATTTTATAGTTATAAATTTACTCACTTCCTTTTAACTGATATCCTCTTTCTTGTGAGCATTCGAACCTAATTTTAATGACCTTTTATCAAGTAAATACACTGCCTTCAGTTTTGTTTAGTCAATTAAATGTAAAGGAAAATAGGCCTACTTTACACTGATTCATCGCTGTATAGTAACAGACGTCGTGCTCATCAAGTCTCCAACACAGATAATGACCTGTTGGTCACATTTTAGTGCAACCACTAATCTAGATATCGTTAGCACTGTATCTGCGAACATATCATGCTAATGAACTAGAATCGCACAGGCGATATATCGATTAATTTGGGACTGAAGATAATTCTAGGCTATACAGTGAGGTATGTCACAGAAATTTCACGGATATTAACATAAATTCAGGATCAACTGGAAATAGTTGCCAGTTGAGTGGCTCCTTAAATAAATAATATATAAAAAGTCTTTTATAGTAAGTCTTAAATACGAAATATGAGAACTTCTAATCATACAGGTATAATTAAATGCCGTCCTATAATTGTAGAACAGAACTAATAAAAATGAAAGCATATTACATTGTCGATAATAAACATAAATGACCTTTAATATTAACTAACCTTTACATGCAGCTCTCATAAGTGCATTACATGTGTGAATTTTCGCTTCTGGCAAAGTATTTGACGGTGGTTTTTCCTCGTCTTTTTTTCCTGATCAAATAGTACAATATTAGTCATATATAACGTTTTAGAAACGATCAATACGATTGTTCTAATTTCATTCATGTTGACTTATGTACTTCACGGAACCAAAATAAACAATTCCTATAACAATTAAACTATATATGATCACTAAATAATGATGTCCTATTAGCTACCACAATTAAAAGATAATAATATGTATTTAAATTTTATAAAACTATACTTCTGAAAACTACAGAGGACTGATTAATTAGTTACAGTGATTTTGCAACACTTCAGTAATATTTAAACTGGGCACAATTCTTAGAATACATTTAAGATAGCATATTGACTCCCAAACTATATGAAGAAAACATTTTAGCTCTCCTTAATCCGGCGTACAGCTATGAAGTCCATGGCAATGAAAGCTAAATTAACTATATTCACTTCTTTGCGAAGTTCATCCTGATACGCATTCAAGCTTATATTTATATAGTGTAATGTGTCACAATTCCTACATTATCTATAAATCAAATTGACGAACGGTTATCAGCCTTGTTAGCAATAATAAAAATTCACAACTAGATAAGAATGTTCCCACTAATGAAATCTGATTTCAACCCAACTATATACCTATTTATTTATTTGTTTATTTATTTATCTATCCACCTATATGCATATATACATATATATGCTATGGAGGTATACTTTTTATACGTTCGTTCCAGGAGTTTATGCTTAGAAAATAAATTATTACTGTTCAATAGTAATAGTTGTTTGCCAACCATATTAAATCAAGGCATTATATAAATAATTGTGGTAATTCATCCTTAGAATTGTGGGTAAAAGTAAAAACCTTTTATTGCATAGTATTTGCTATCCACAGGTTATGATTGCTTAGTTTTATAGAAAAATAAATAAACTTATTTTTGACTACTCTTTAAGTATATAAACTCCTAAACAAAGGGGTAAATTTTCAATATTCACTCGGACGCTACAGTTATTGTGATAAACACTCCGGTCCTTGGCTTGACATAAACTTCACGTTCTAGGATATGGATTATCAATCCTCGAAATATCTAAGATAGTCCAAAAACCTAAGTCTGATATAAATTCCGTATAAGCTCTAAAGCTACGAATTAATTTATCTTTTGTTGTTAAATTCTACGTGAGCAAGGCACTTTTGCAAAAAAATATTGATAAGAATTGACTGGGTAAAAGCGAAAGTTCCTCTTTTCTATTCTCTTTGGCTTTAAGTAATTTTATAAATCGATTTTTAACATACCATCCGGTTCTCCTTTGCTGCTTTTTTTCTTATCACCTTTCTTAGGACTAGGTTTCCTTCCTTTAGCGTTCTTGTCTTTATTTTGCTGTTGATTCACAGAATTGACTTTAATATCACTTTCATTATAAACTTGACGATCAGTGATAAAATGCAATAATTTTTGAAGACTGCCTTGACTAACTAAATGCTGTGAAAAATGAACAAATGATAAATTCTTGCTAGATAACAACTGCATTGCTAAAACCTCTTGCAAAGGGAACAAATACAAATGACGATTTAAGTCTATGGTAGCTTTTTGAAGTGTCCTTCTTGCAAACGGTGGACTTCAGTAAGCTTCTTACAACTTCTCGAAGTGATCTGTTTGAATAAATTATCATCACTGAAGTGTGTGTAAGCTTCCTCCACAAATTGTTTGCAAAAAGTACCTCAAAGGGCGAAATTTGACAATTATAAGGCGAGGTTAAGTTGGATGCATCAGTTGATCTGATGGCTGTTGAAATTTTTCCTATTTCAGACTATCCATCAGCTGTAAGAAACCTGATGTCTTTCAAACAGTCTATGGGGTTAGTGGGGTGTCAGATATTAGTCGATTAGGGTACTACGATCCCTGGTTTAAAAAATTCGAGATAAGTACAAACTGATCCCTATTTAAAGAAAAAGCTTATTTCGAAGGCAAAGAAATAAACTGGTTACTTGGAAAAGTACGGAAGACTGAAAGTGTTTTATTTTTGAGGAATGATATAACTGTTTTACATGTTTTCAACGAGAAATTAAGTTTTATATTTAATAATCATCTGGTTAAAATATACCAATTGACTTTCAGCAATGGACTGTTCTGAATACGCTAGTAGAGGTCGACTGAGGCTCACTTTCTGCCTTGATAAAATTGCCCTACCTTAAACAATCAAAAACTGTCGTATATATATGTAAACGCGCATAAGTAGCATTCATCTAACATACTAGCTTACAGTTATCTTTTTTCACGAACAGACTATCCTACAAATACTCTTGAGAATGTGTTACTCCAGGGTCGTTTAAGACAGAATGTCATCGCACTCCGCCTAACTTTAAGAATAAGAATATCTTAGGGTTTTCGAAATGCATTTTTCTTATAAGAACTGTTGTGAGATTAACCAAATTACAAAAATCTCACAAATAGAAATTAACTAATTATCTGGCAAAACATACCTTTACACATTCAGTATCGTCTAGTAAATTTGCAATTACTTGTAGGGCGGAAATATGTATATCGTTAAATTCCGGAACACCAATAATATCAATAAATGCATCCAATGCATTCATATCTCTTAAGGTTGTCCTTATTATACCTTTAAAAACAAATATTTTTGACCAAGATGATGACGAACACTGAAAAGCAATTAACTATTTAGAAAAAGGTTATGAATAAAATGCTAATACATACACATTTATAGAATATACCACTTATCAGAGTAAGTTAGTCCACAAAGTGTAATGTAGCGGGACCTTATTCAGTAGATCAAGGCCAATCTAAATGCCAAAGACAAAGGTAGGAGAAGGATTGAGCCGTCGTCAAGGTGGACATTATTGTATCACGGAGAATAAAATAGGACTCTAGAGTTGAGAAGCCTAGCATGATCATAGACAATATTGAAGAATTCAGATATTATTCCCAACAGAACAAAAACCTAGGCACTTGTCAGTAGCTCATGGTTGAAACATTATAAAGGTTAAAGCAAGTTCTTGTGGGCTAACGGAAACATTATGATGACCTCAAAAGTACCGTAAATGGTTTGAATAAAAGTTATATAAGACATTTCTAACGATAATGTGTCTAGGCTTTATATAGATAACAATCATTCTTGGGTCGCTACGCAATATGTTTAAAATACTGTACTTCTTTGACCCCATCAGATAAAGCTATATTATTCGCCTACTTAAAGACTGAGTAGATTTTTAATGATGTATGATACAGTTTTTGCCACAGAAAGTACTTTGTTAACAAAATATAATTGTCTGGCCTCAGTATCAACCACTCACTGAACCACTTGTTAGTCAGTCAAAGCTATAGTTGTGTCTTTGGTAAACATTTATCAGCCTAGGTTGTCTAAAGTGGTAAAATAGGCGTAGATTACAAGTATTTGATCATAGGTTTTGAATACTTGGTAAATAACCATGTATCATAAGAGAAATTGAAGTGCTTGATATTCGTCCTTTAGGCTTGATTACAATTGATTGACCACTGGGTGGTGATCGATGTCATGCTTGTCTAGTCCTTATTAGGCTTGATTGTATTGCCTAACTACCGTTCTAAAGAATACAGTGTTATAAAAATCATTTTAGAGTTTATTGTGAAGGTGATAATACTGAAGAGCAGAAAAAACATCATGATAAATAACCTCACACTTTAATATTGTGACAGTTGACTTAACTGGACGTCTTAAATGCCTGTCGAAACACAACGTACTAAAATCTCTGACAAAGAGTCGAACAATGTATCGCATCAGTGTGTTTTAATATAGCTACTGCCAATGTCGTGCTGATAAATATGCTAACTGATGTGGTCTTGTTTACACCTAAATTAAGTATTATGGTAGTGAGAAGATTTATAACAAAAATGCAACTAAAATAATATTTCAGCATAAGCATTTGGGTCAAACATACGATATCTAGGTCCATCTTACAGAAGAAATAAAACTAAAATATTATTATCACAGTTTGTATAAACGGAATTTCAGTAAGAATGCTAACAGTTGATGTGCTTGAGGATAAGAATTAGGAGTTTTTAGATGTATATAAGTAAATTGCAGATATGTCAGCATGACAGCTGGAAAGAACTTCAATGGTGTGATCATAATGCTTTGAACAACGGTTGCTATCGAACATCGACTAACATAGACGCACATTAGGGTAGGTACACTATTAGCCCGAAACACTGTTATCTGGTCAACAGTTTGAACAGAGGAATAATGTTGTTTCTCAGCAGTTTAGAAGTACCAGAACTTTTACTATGAAGTAATAGTCTCAAATTTAAGCAATACTTGAGTATTTTCAAGTATTTATAATAACTTTTCATGCCAATCATGAAGGTCTTTCAGATACTTACTGTCTTGTGCTGCTCTAGCAAATATTTTTAACACTAAATCTTGAATAACTGGATACTCCGATACCAACAATTCAATCAGGGTCTCCAGACCTTCAGAAGCTTTCAGCATTGGGCGAGCTTCAAAGTCCTTTCAGAAACAAATGAAATATTTCAAATAATACCTGGAGTAACATATGTATTATATCCAATGTATTCTTCTGTACATCTGGATCAGGTGATTTCAAACAAGGTATGATAACAGAGAAACATTTATGCTCTATAAGTTCGTATATACCAGCATATTCCAAACAAAGATGTGACAATGTCATTGCAGCAAATTCTTTCGTTGTCTCAAATTCTACATTAAAACAAAAAGTTCGGAAGATAAAGCACAGCATACAAACAACATACCTTCTGAGTCCAAAAGCTTGAGAAGATCAGTAACAATAGTTGGCAGTTTCCTAATGATAGACCTTGCAGAAGGAAGTGACGATAGAACTCCATAAACAAGTACCGCATTCCTTTTTACTACCCTATTTTCATCTCTTACTAGAGGCTGGAGGTATTCTAGAATATTTAATGATATCAGGGCTTTTTTGTTTTCGTCACCTAAATATAAATTACAAAACTAAAAGTAAACAACTTTTATTCGAAAACTTGTATAATGCTTCACAAGCTCGGGTCTTGACATCGTCTTCAGGACTTTTTAGCATAAGTACAGCTGACTCAGCTTGATGTATACCAAGTACAACCTCATCAAACTTGATTTAAAAATAAGAGATTTATTTGGTCTTACACAATCTACAGCCGATATGTCATCGCGTTTGCTTTTCTTTCCTGCCGTCATGTCAACCAGATTCCTATGTGACGTTGAGGTAGTAGTATACTTGGTTCTATCAGGTGAATACTATAGTCCTCAGGATTTACAGTGAAAAGTATGGAAACGAGAATCTAGAAACCAAAAAAAACAAAGAATAGTTTTGAGAATGATTGTACAAACAGCTCATAGAACGTTCAAGAAATCTTATAAAAATTCAGAAAAATTTTCAATAAATCTGTTCCAAAATACACCGAACAATAATCAAATTCGTCCCACAGTTTTGAAACTCAATGAAAAGATCGTCAACAACACGTGATTTGACCTGGTTGCCATGCATCTACTTTGAAAATGTATTGGTTTGTTTGAGTTTGCAAAGATTTCGGTGTGAAGGAATTGTGATAGAGGAGACTGAACAAAATTATATGACTATATTTATACTATTACAACTATATATAGTTAGAGGATGACTCGTTGAAGACGTAAAATAAGCTTAATTTTAACATCAAAAGCAATCAATCAAAACTGAAAGCAAAATCTGCTTGGAATTAAGACAGTCTTATGGTCAAGACTAGTAGTAACCTTGGAAAGATCTGTTGTTTCAAAAAATGCACTGCTGGTTGTTTTGACTCTAACAAACTAAACAAAATGCAGCTTGCTGAAAACATTGATGTTACTCGCAATTTCCGAGTTTACAATAGTTTATTTATGCCCTTTGATGCCGGAAAACATCTTGAACCTGATCCTAAGTACATATTTGAGGAATGAAAGAGACACTCAGATACTTCAATTGATATAGAATAGAGACAGGTGAAGTAGATGCGTACCCAAGTAACTGAATTATTCTAAGCTTAAACGGACTAAATAAGAGAAACCATGGGTCTAAGTCGTGTAAAATTATTGTTTATAAAGTTTATCGAACTATCTAAACATATATCCCCGTGTCACACAGCTAATACTCATTGAAGAATTGGTGAACTAATTACCGCATGGGTGGACTTGACGAAGAGCATAAACTAACCAAGCTACTACATGAAGTTGGGGAAACAAATGCTGTGTCTACCAGCAGTGTATTAGGAACACATCCTTCATAAAATCTCTTTTTTTCAGCACGTTATAGATTTTCTCTCTGCTTCTTAAGTAAGGACGCACTGGATGACAAAACGGTCCATAAATTTAATCATTCTTGAATAATAACTTCTTACTCCTTACCACACGAACTCTGAACGGTACAGTCGACTACCATGTGTCACTGAATCTAGCCAGTTATTTGAAGTTTGATGAATGATGAGGCTACTTAAATTTAACCTCAGGACGGTTTTAGTTTCAGTTTCAGTTTGTAAGGGACAGAAGACAAACTGTAATACTCCCTGAAAAGCCTTTTTGTACCTAGCATAAGAGATGGTGTCTGACCTGATAACAATACGCGGTTCATCGAAAATGTTTAACAAAGTTTATGAGAATGCATTCATCAATTAAATGAAGTCTGTATACGACATGAGACGAATAGCAAGAGTTATACGGGTACGTGTTTGCTAGTAACGTATATAGGCACATTTTTATTTACTCCCACTACATTACGGATGGTTTTCGATATGTGTGAAGTTGTGGAATTAGAAACTAAGTTTATGTGAGATGTGATGTCAGCATTATCGGTTATCGGAGGTTCTGATTTTAAAGACATAGGTGAAAATTTGGATGTGAAGATGAGGAGCTAAGTAGTGCAACTGTTAGTGTCTTGAGGCGACTTCCGTTGATCGTGAGTTTTAGTTTATACCAAAGTATGTTTATTCCTGTCAGTTGAAACTGCCTCCTTTTCTTCCTTCTTTTTAATGGTGAAATCGTTTGCTCCTCTCTGAAAAGCCCTACAAGGTACCTTGTGAAGTTGTTGTAAAAGGCGTCTTATGGAATCAACACGGACAAATACGAATTCACATTTATCTAGATGTTTGTTAACTTGCCATTTTGTGAAAACTGGTTGAGGTGCAACAGGACTAATATTGTTCATATGGCTTACCAACCTTTCACAAAATGACGAGGGGTTGGTACATAGAGATTTGCCTTCATACATTATTAGTTCATCGGGAAAAGTTAGGTTAGTTTTATAAATGAGCTGCACAGGTTTGCATTGGAAATCTTTCTTGATTATAGAGCGTGTGACCAATAATATCGGAGGTAAGAATTCGCTCCATTTGGTTACATTAGACTGTAGCATCGGCGTGCTTTCCAGTTGTCTCACGAATCGTTCCACTAGTCCATTTACTTCTGGATCGCATGCTGTTGTAGTGATGTGATGGATGCCTAAAATACGTATAAATTTGTTAAAAAGATGCGATTAAAACGGTGAGCCTCCGCCGGGTGTAAAATTGTAGAAGGCGAACCAGAATTAGAAATCCATATCTCTAAGAATACAGCAGTAACATTTTCTGATAAGATTTCTTTAACTGGACATACAATTCAAACGTCCCACTGCAATAAAGATATAAATAAACCATGAGATGAACCCAATGGATCGACTGAGTCACTATGAACGTGTTAGAAACGACGATCTGGTAGAATGCATCTTAACATTGTTATAATTGTATGTCTATGAACTTCGCTGCGCTGACACTATGGGCAATTTTGTGTCCATAGCCTTATATTTGAGTCCATTTTGGCCAAACAAATATTTCTGAGACCAAATTAAATAAGGTTGAGAACAAACGGTTTGTGTACACTAGTTTATGTGTCACACATTATTGTGTAGTCAGAATTTCGGTAAAATACCCTTTAATAATGAACTTCGGTCTTGGTTACAAGCGATGAGATCGGAGCCATTATCACCCAAACGAGCGATGTCCAACAGATAGATTTATTTTGTAGATGTTATAGCGCACACGTTTCAGCTTAATAATGCGTCTGCAACAACATTCAATTCCGCTTTTATAAATTGAATGTCAGTCGAGAACTGAGAAATATAACTGAGTAGTCGTCTTCGTCTAGACGAACATTAATCAGTTTTTAGCGTTAAAAGCATATCTCAGGGGCGGTAAGTATCAAGAAATCTCTGCCTTGCAACAAATGGTCGAAATACATAACAACTAGACAAACAGCTATTCGCTGTTTTCCAAAGGTCCTATACCTCGTTTGAGCAGGCTCAAACTTCTTGAAAAAGAAAGCTAGTGGCTTGATCCCACTAGTTACTCGTTGCTGTAACACTACATCAACAGCATTTATTTTTCTCTTTACAAAATTATTGAATAGATATTTCGCAATGATACTAACGAAAATACTAACAAATGATTTAAAAGCTAGATCTCCTCAAGTTAAATTTGTCTTATATATTTCAAGATTTTTATTGTTTACCACTTCGTATGTAATGAATAATTCAACTATTCTTTTGAATGACTATTTAGAAAACAGTCTCATTCTCTATGAAATGAGAAACCATGAGGTAATTTTCCTTGGAAACTGTTGCGAAATAAAAACGTAATTTTTTTTATTATATTTTTTTTACCAAGAACTGAATGCAGATGCAGAAAGTTTAAGAAAAATGAATAAGCTGTAAGATATATTGTATACATATAATCATAATTAGTATTATAATAGTTTGAATTGTTTGTATTCACATCCCTGATAAATATAACCAGATGAAAATCTAGGATCAACAAAATTCCATCACAGAAACTAAAAGTGAGTAATCAAAATTTAATTTTTGTTGTTATTGTTGGGTAAACTTGAATATGGATTTTTTCTTTAAGAATTTTCATATAATTATCCTACCATTTGAATGCATTTTTTAATTCTTCTATGCTGTTATAACCTGTCATTTGGATGATGATTGTTTTGGCTCTTTTAAAGCTACTTTTTTATCCCGTCGCCACTGATATGTCTTGTCGTTTGTATGTTACTTGTTATATCTGGTCGTCGCTGATTGTTGTGTCGGAAACGCTTATCATTTATACTCGGAACAAGGGACCTCCGCAATTCCCACGACGCGAAAGTAAGAACACAAAGACTGGTATAAGTGATGATTTACTAACCCCAAAACACGATGACGACGATTCTAGTAGAAAATATACAAATTTATATATTGATTGTACACCCATTTTGATTAAGAATTAGGATGAAATCACATACATGAAAAATACTTCAAGTTATAACAAGTCACAGACTGAGCATAGTCCATGTCAATGGAATACAAGAATATCGCACATTATACAGAATAAAATACCATACGAGAGAAGAAAACAAATACTACATTGAGTAATCATTACATTGAATCGAAACGGAAGTAATTTTGAACAAAACTCATAATGAGTAAATCAATGGAAAATTGACTTTCCTTTCCATCATATCACGTTTTTATTACCGTTTTATTAATCCTTATCAATGAGAATATTTCCGATATTAGAATACAAATGAAATATAATGATTATTAGTCATTAATGCTATAATGTTTAGGTTGTATTTAGCGGCCTATTATCTGACTCCAATAAGATCGTGTGACTATCGTTATTGAAATATACGTATTCGAAATTCATTCTCCTAGTTGACTTATTTAATTTCGTTATTCACTAACGCGATTTAAGTTGATGAGTATGTACGAGGACTGTCAACATGTATATTTCAATGACATTCATTTATATGATCGACCTGGAGTTAGATTTCGGGCCACTAAAGTAGTGAGCACGTCGACAATATCATTGTCCTGTCTAATTGGCGTCAAAATAACGGGCCACTAAAGTATTCAGCTGATGAGAAGTAACTCAATAAAATGAATTTATGATATTCCACTACGTTAATTGTTCTTGCTTGAGTCAAATTTGTAATTGAGAAAAATTATATAAAACTAATTTTTTTCCCTGTAAATGGACTTGTTAAGTTTGTGTGAAGTTTACAGAACAATTAAATCAAACAAATCAAATCCAAATAGTCACTTTAAATTCAAACAAGAATAATCAATCAACTTGTTGAATATAATCGTCAAAATATTCAAAGGGAAATCGGTCTTTATTATTGAGATATTACAATTAATAACATTTCAACAAGATTAGGGTGACTGTTATCATCGTTTAAGACGGAACCGAATTTTTCGTGTTAATTTATTTAAGCTCTGTACAGGTTAATCATGTGATTATGCCTCTTGATATTGATTTTTGTGATGAGATTATGATAGTCACGTGTTTATTCGCTTCAATAAATAAATAGATGTTAGTTTATACCCTTGAGAGAGAATGATGTATGGACAAGCAACGGATGAGATAGATCGATAATCTAAGCAGCTGACATGGAAAAAAAGGTATGTATTATAATAACTGTCTGGTTACATAAATTTATATTTAATTCTCGTACGTAGATAAATATTTAAAATGCTATAGTAATGATACTTTTTTTGAATTACATTTTTGTTAATAAACTTTTAATGTTGTAAATAGTAGAATTTTATGTGATGCTTTTGTTTAATCTAGTTTTACGAGTATCTGTTTAGCAAAAGTTTAAATAATGAACTGCTCCAAAGAAAAATTATTCACCTAATAATTGTTGCTATGGTTGGTTATTTACACTTTCGAAATGAACAGCATAGATTATATTTGAACAATATCTTATATAACATACTAATATAAATTGATAAATACTTCTTTGATTATTAATAATAATAGTAATCACTTTATGCAGTATATTTTGCTTAGTATGATATGGAATCCTCAGGATACGATACCTTTTAGGTCTGGAGCAATCCCATTTTATACAAAGTGAAGTAGGATATAGAAAGAGTAGCATTTTCGAACTTTTACCACTTATTTATTCTACACAGTCGAAAATGAGAATAAAAACTTATGGTTCCAACTTACTAGAATTCTGTACTGAATAGTTAAAGAAAATCAACAGAAGATTATACTTGTTGTTACTTATTATTGATCTGTTTTTATAACTCTAATGTAATATTCACTCACTTGTAAATCTAGGTCATTACGTGTTACAATCAATAATATTCCTAATACGAAGTGTACTTTGTCATAAGTCTGAGTAACTAACCTTCGATACATAGAACAAATCGATTTATGAATACAAGTAGGTATGTAGGATTATGCAGTTTAGCATAGATTTTTAATGACTAATATCCTTATGGACATAAATATTTCACAAATTAATTCAAAGGTTTACATATCACTGTTTTCATAATACTTTTTCTGTACATATTTTGTATCTGTGACATGCCTTTTTTTAGACCGAATTTACTTTGATTACAAACCAGTCAAAATTGTTAGTTTGGTATAAATTGACTATTCATCAATAACTAGTTTATGGATTTAATAAACTCTTACGTTAATTAAGCCCCTATCTAAATGTCCTCACATTATTGTCTATCACAACAATATTGTACAATATCTAATCATCAACATGATAATGTTATTTGTCAGCTTTTTCATTATATGCAATCAAACAATATAATTCAATTCATTGTTTCAGGTTAAATGTTACTAAAATGAATGAAAAAAATATATAGAGAGAATATAATAATTCATAAAACTCTTGGTGATCCCATTTATATTTTATGTGTTCACCCATTAAAACAAATAAACAATATGATTTTGAATTTATACATTAATTCATCTACCATTTAAAAAAAAAGTGTTTTTTTCTGTTCGTTTTGTTTTATTTACATTTGATGTTAACATTCTGTAATTATGAATGTGATTATTACAAAACAATAAAATATGACACGTATCCAGAATAATCAATAATATCAGTGTTGTTTTTTTGTTGCTTAATTACAGTAAATATTTATTCCCTACCTAAAACAATATCAGCTTTTTATTGATAAATTTATATTATGTATTTATATTTACAAAATTATTTAACATTTAGTATGTACTTGTTCGCCTTATTTATCGTAATTTTATTTTTACATTAAGATGAAGTCAATGATTCCTGTTATCAAATAATAAGTTCAAGTGTTGTGTTAATATCCAGAAAGTAGACTGAAGTTAGGATTGATATATATATATATATATATATATATATATATATATATATATATATATATATCGCAATACGTGTTTGTAAAGATTTGTTTCTTCCTCTTGTAATTCTTTGAAATTTATTTGTTAGCAAGTGGCTTTTACTTGACCTTATTACGATCAAGATCAACTGTTAAGTAATGTATTCAACATTCTGATATTATTTAGTTTCAATTTTTTAAATAAAATATTGACATGGGTTTTATGAAATCTATCGAAATCAATCAACTTAATGAACTGTTTTATGAAGTGTTAGATTAAACTATATCCATTCAATTTTCTGTTATATTTATTCAGGTAATCTGGGTTAACGTCAGCGATGACTAAATGCTTGAGTAGTACTTACTCAACATTTTTTTTGATTGGATTCATTGTTATTAAGTTCCAATCAGTTACGAAAAAAATTAAATTTCCTGGACAAGATTAAGTGAACATGATAACGATAAGAGAAACGAGTTACTGGCTATATAGTTAAATACAGTCAATAATTGACTGACCGAATTTGTTAAAAGAGAATTGAACCGACAGGTCCTGGATTCGAATCTCGTGAGGCGGGATAGTGGATGCGCAGTACTGACGAGTCCCACACTAGGACGAAACGATCGTCCAGTGCTTCCAGGTTTTTCATAATGGTCTAGCTTCAACTGACTCATGAATTCAAATAATTGGAATTGATAAGTTGATATTATTGTTGATCGAAGTAGGAAAAACATTGTTACGCAAAGATTCTTCCTAGCCATAGTAATTTAGTAAGTCACATTCTGTCTAATGTTGATTAAACTAATTGGAAGCAATTGAGGTCAATCCCACTAGTGTTCGTGTTATCACAGTTACCTGTGAAAGAAAGTTTAAAAGAAAGGTAAGGCAACTGGCTTCTCTAAGGTTTTCCCAGAAACTTCCCAAAATCTTTAATTGAAATTAAACTTTTTCCACATTTCATTCAAATCATGAACCTATTTAAGTCAGGCCATCACTTAGAACATGGAAGCACTGGACTGCGGTTTCATTCTATAATGGGACTACTACGCAGTCCTTGTCCTTAACCCCTCATGAAGAAGTCAGACTCAGAGCCTTCGGTCCCGCATGCGAACTCTAACTCTAGACCGCTGAACCGGCATCCAACAGTGTTAACGTCCAACTTTAACCAATCTACGATATTGCGTGACCGTTTTTCATTGTCTTAAGTAGGTAACCACCTCACACGGCACGGTTTAGTTCTTCTGGTCTCTCCTTGTCACTCAGACTCCAGAAATTTCCTAACGAATCTATTCACTAGTTAGCACATGATAATTGTTAGTAAGGGGTTGTGAAGATTGCTGAATTTCATTAGACTTCCATGTGCGGGGTCGTGGATATACATTGCTGAGGAGACCCTAACTAGGACCAAATAGCAGTTCAGTGCTTTCTGGTTCTTAATGATAGCCTTACTAAGATCGGATCATGATTTCAATGAAATACAACAATATCCACAACTTCTCACTGACAGTTAGAAATCTCGTTCACAGTTAGCAGTGCTCTATAGTTCTAAAATCAATTGCATCAATAAATTTCAAAAATATTTTGTTATTATTATAACCTGCAAAAAATAGTATGGATTACTTTGAACCAATCTTCCCCACAACCGGCAATAAATTCATCACTCGATTTGTACTGATATGTATTATTCTATATTTTTAAAACAATTTTTTTAGATTAAATTATTTTATTGAAAAAAAACTATGAACGTCAGGTGTTTTCCATTTGTACTGAATTTACTTAATTTGGACTTCCTTAATTAACTTTGTTTCTTGGTTCTTTAGCTACAACTGTATATTTTTTCCTACTTATGATGTCATTCTCGTAAACTGATATTTTGGATCGTTAATTACATCAGTTTTTACCACTTGGCATGTTCTTTTCTAAATTATCATGTCAATCTATAATAAGAATGTAAAAATCTAATAAGTCTGTCTAGCACTAATACTTATCGCTAAAAAGAGAATACACAATATCATATCATATCATACTTTCGGACAGAAGTCTGAAACGTTAAATATTCACTCATTAAAAGCTACTTACATTCATAAGTGTCACAAGGGATTCACAGTGCTTTCATAAAATATGAAAATCATACATTAAACACATAATTTGGATATCTTTCATCATTTGTCATTTACATACTTCATGATTCTTCCAATTATGTAGTTATTTCAATCGTTGTCTGTTTCCCTTCCTGTTCTTCTTAGTTCAGTCTTGTGCTGTCAGACGTTTCACTTCCGATTGCCACCACATACTACTTATAACTCTCAGCATAAGCAGCATAGACTACACTATTGCATCTTATCATCAAATAGTACATTTTACTTATTACGATTGGTTTGTCAATCTATTTGATTTTCCACATCGATTTACGAATTGGATTGATTGGTTCAATATTTTTCATCAACTTATATACATCTTACCGTATATTAGAGCCAAACCTGATGAAGATCTAATTAAAAATATAGTTCGCTCATATATCTTGTCTTCATTTACTCTGTGACAAATTTGGTGTCTATTGATAGAAAGTATGATTCATGAAGTTCCATTTCTGTTAGCTAAAACAAAATAAATAAAAATGACAATTAAGTGGGTACTGGTTATTTTATGATGTGTCTTTTTTTCACTCTTCAAACTAACGAGTTTTAAAGAATACTTGACATTTCCATAACATACAATACAATATTCATTCAATAAAGGTATGTTTATCTTTCATGTCATTGAATAAAATATGAATATGATATAACTCATGCTGTTATGATCCATCTATAAACATTCTGATTTCATGCAATTGGTTCCTTTTATGAATTTAAATAAAGCAAGAACAAATATTGGTGCAGAATAGTATGAATTCATATTATTTCGAGGTTTCTCGTCAGCTGCTTACAAACCAAAAAATGTGATAGAATTTTTACATTGAGATAGAGTGAAAACAAATGACATAGATGAGTGTAAATAACTGGGTTACAATAATAACTATATATATATATGCTAGAACAGGTCGGAGGTCAAAAGGAATTAATTCGGGTTGGGTGGTGTAATAATGGAATTGAATAATCATAAGATAGGTTACGTAATAATAATTAAGTAGAATTTGAAAAGTTAAGATAATTTAGGAGGATCAGGTGGTGGAAATGCGTAAATAATAATGTGGTTTAAGAATTATGTAATAGGGGAGGAATATAAATATTTTAAAATAAATAAAATAATAATAATAATAATAGTAATAATAAAGGGTTACCAGGGTAGTGATAAGTTAATTAAAGTCTCTTTTTAAATGCATAAGTCAGGTTTAAGTTTTTTGATCATAATAGCTTCAGCAAAACGGAGGGTGGTCGTACTTCTTTGTCTATTGATAACTTTGAAAGCATGAGGAATGTCGATGGTGTGCCCGGTGTCAAGTAGATGTCGAGCTATTGCACTGTTGAAAGCCCTGGTCCCACGCAGCCTCAAGTTTTTTGGAACATGCTCAGAAATGCGGACATGCACTCTTCTCTCAGTTCTTCCAATGTATGTGCTCTGGCACGTACATGTAAATTGGTAGATGCAGTTGGAGCTACTAAGAAAAGAGGGCTTGTCGATTTTGGTTTGTTGAAGTGAGCAGTTCGTTTGCCACACTGTCATAAGTTTTGCTGCTGGGTAGGTGACTTTCAACGCAGAGTTTATTCTGTGATTGATTATTCCAGCGATTTCATCACCTTTGAAACGTAAGTGTAAAAAGCAGGTTTTTCTTTCTACTCCATCGTATTTTGTATGAGGATTGCTTTTTGCATATTTCTGGATAAATTTCAATGGGTATTCATTATCGCGTAGAACATTAGTAATCAGATTAATTTCATCATCAAGGTATTCTTTTGAACAGATTTTTTGAGCGCGGTCAAAATGGGTTCGTACAATACCCTTTTTGTAACTCATTGGGCAGAAGCTGTGGTAATGGAGATAAAGACCACTCCAGGTATTTTTATGGTGAATATGTCTATGTAATTTACCATCAGATGTTCGTCGGATCCCAACATCAAGGAAATGGAATTTGTCTTCAGCTTCTTGTTCCATAGTAAACTCTATGTCCTCGTGTGCCTGATTTCATAAATAAATAATAGTTTCGTATTTGTATAATTTTCTTTGATTGAAATACGAAATCTAGCCAAATGTAAATTTTTAAAGAAATTATTACGCTCTTTTGAAGAGTATAATTCTTAAGGAACTTTATCATGATTCACGTTAACTATTGACATTTTGAAATGTTTTTAAAAGCCTGTTTAATAGTGAATCTACAACTCGTTAGCATTATTTTAGATAATATTTACTTCTTAATACACAAGTTTAAAATACAGTGATCGCAGATCGGATTATTTGCTATCGAGATAAATATCAAATATTTGAGGTTCTTTACCTATCATACGAAATGTTGAAATAGTTTTGTAAATGAAAAACATTTTTGTTGTGAAAGATAAAAGAGTATTATGCCAGAGTGTTTAATGTCAAGAAGTAAAGTCGAACCATGTAACTGTACATGTATTCTTGTAGTACAAAAATGTAATAATGTTTTTTTGTAGTATTGTCTATATTATTATAGTTTACATTATGCAGTGGTTTTGGGTAGACCCGGAGTACTCATCGGAAAAATCCCAGAGAGGCCCTGAAAACACTGGGAAACATTTTATCCAATCAACATTCAATAGAAGTTTCTCAGAAACATCTACAAAATGACTAGTCTCATGTCACATTTTTGATTGGATGATTACCTATCTCGCTACTATGTTTAGTATGGGTCCAGAACCTTCCAGAAGCCTAAGGCCACCTGAAATGCTGTGAATACTCTCAATTTTATGTGCAAAAACTAACCTTGAAGTAAAGTGTTCTTTCCATATTTCGCGCCTTTTCTCTCGTGTTCAAGTTGTCTTGTAGACTTAGCCTGGAGTTACTAGAAGAGCTTAGGAAACCAATTCAAGCGTTCAGTCAGGAGATTTATCAAGCAAAGCAGGTATATTATCTGAAAACGACTTTTTGATAATCAAAGGTGTCAAGTGACGATCTATTGTTTTTCAAATATTCCTGAACGTTTAGTCGTTTTATTTTGAAAATGAATATCAGTAGTATGTAACTATGATATTTTTGCTCTAGAACTTAAGTTGTCTAGCTTAATGTTAGTACATAAAACTCCCAATTATCGAAGCAATACACGAAGTTAGTCACTTTCGTTTTCTCCATCAAGATGGTTTTATATCATGCACTATCTTAATATATTATATAACTGCGCCTGTAGCTCTTTTACAGTTACTACCGGTCCCAAGCACGGGTAAAGGAGGGAGGTAGGGCGTAGGGTTGGCAACTATATACCGTAGGAAGATAATCGTGATAAAAAACGCGAACCATCAAAAACAATTTAAACCATTTAAACTCTACCCTGGAAGTTAAATAATGTTGCTGAGCCGGATAAAAGACTTAGTAGACGCTCAACTTCGAGATCAACAGGTCGGATTCTGTAAGGATCGGTCGTGCACAGGTCACATCGTGACATTACCGATCATTGAGGAGCGATCAGTTGAATAGAATTCGTCAATAGATGTTAACCTCCTTGACCATCAGAAAGCATTTGACAGAGTGCATAGAAGACCTTATGGATCCTTTCTCCACACTATGATGTACCTGAAGAGATCATCAACATCATACGGAATTCATACGACGGACTACACTGAAAAGTCGTGAATGAAGGACAGCTCATAGATTCATTTCAAGTGACGAACGGTGTCACACATTGGTGCTAATTATCTCCCCTTCTCTTTCTCCAGGTGGTCAATTGGATTATGAAGACCTCCACATATCAGGGAAAGCACGGCGCACAATGAACAGTTTGGATGCAACTACACTATTTGAACTTCACAGATCACCTAGCTTTTCCCTCCCATATATGACAAACAAATGCAGCCGAAGACAGCCAGTTTATCAGCAGCCTATGCAGTGGTAGACCTCAACATACACCAAGGAAAAACCAAGATCCTAAAACAAAACTCAGAAAACACCAACTCAACCACACTTGATAGAAAAGCTTTGGTACGGATGGAAACCTCCACGTACCAGAACAGTATCATCGATGAACACGGATAATTTGATGCAGATGTAAATCCGAGGATTGACAAAGCAAGAGCGTCATTTCTACAGTTGAAGAGCATATACAACTCAAAACAACTGTCAACCAATATCAAAGTCAGAAGTTTCAGTACGAACTTCAAGACAGTTCTACTGAACGGAGCTGAAACTTAGAGAACTACCACAACCATCAGCAAGACTCATGATTTCAACCTGTGAAATTTCTAAAATTCTCCACAAAACCCATTCTGATAAAGTATAAGTATTTATAAATAATCGTCTACGGACGGTGGTCCAGATCTGTTGGCTGGATAACATCAGCAACATGAAATTAGGCAAAAACGATGGAGGTGGATAGGACATACATTTCGGAAATCACCAAACTGCATCACGAGGCAATCCTTAACTTGTAATCTTGAAGGGAATCGGAAAAGTGGAATGCCCAAGAACACGCTGTGTCAAGAATTGGAAGCAGACATCAAAAGGATAAATAGCAACTGGAAAGGTTTACCGAGGACAGGGGTGGATGGAGAATGCTGGTGGGTTGCCTATGCTCCATCACGAGGGGTAACTGGCATACGGTAGGGACCATATTAATATTACTATATTAATATCTATCGTGATTCATTTATTTGATACTTAGCGTTGACTTCATAGACTTAAATAATAATCAGATAAAGATCAGCTACTTTTTTATTCTGTTGAAGTTACGACTGTGTTGAAAAGCTATGTATATCATCCGTAATCATTTTACTATGTGTTTACATTAATACCGTTTCTAAGGTGTAAAAATAAATCCACTAAACATTCAATTCTATAAAATTTTTAACAAGTGAATCATTCGCATTTTGAATAGTTCATTTTCTGCTTTTCTAATTGATATATTCTAAGTTAGATATTGGAGTTAACTATTGATTGATAAGAGTGCTAAAGTTTTAAAATCTGCTTAATAATCTTGGTCCCTTAAATTTAAGTTTCATATTTTTTCCTATTAGATTAATGATTGCAGCTGCTTGCATGCCTATTCACGATTTAGTGAATGAGAACAGCAGTGGGGACAATCATATGAAATACAACATTACATAATGTCTTAGTAAAATCTGAGAACCATACAATAAATACTTCATTTGCAAAATGTTCATTAATTGTCTCGAACTTCATTGTTCCTGTATTTCCACACTAATTGCTTTCTGTTCCCGTTCTTTCTTATTTGATCTTCTCCACCTTCTGCTGCCAAACATTTTATTCCTGACTAGTGTTATACATTACTTATGTCGACATAAGTAGCACACACCACAATGATGGTTGATTTATTTGTGATATAATGAATATTGTATCTGTTCCCAATAATTCAGCAGTGAATGCTCTATCTATATTTCCTAGACTTCTTTATTCAAGATAACCACATTAATTTCGAGAACAGTATCAAATTTATTTGCAACCGAAGCAAACGATTTTACTGATTTCCTGTGAGATGTTTTTTCCTAACATATTTCCAAGTTTAATTATATTTTATAAGTTTTGGTATAGTTGTGCTAGAAAGTGAATTTTACTTAGATTCGAAAAGGTTAATGTGATTGTAGGAAGGGTATTTTGTGATTCCTGTAGCTTTTTCGTATCCAGTTATCGTTGGGTAAAAATCAACAGCATCTAATTTTGAATATATGAGTTAGGATGATTATTAAACTATTAGAAAGATACTTTGCTAAAATTTGATGAGTAGCTTAAGTATTTGTAATGCCTGTCTAGCCCTTTTTAAAACTATCTAGATAGATTTATTTATAATTGTGGTGAATCCTACTAACAGGACTGCTTGTAAGTAGCATGTACCCTAAAAAGGCGTCATAAGACGGAGAGAAGAGTTTCGGTACGTGAAAGCTTCTGTGTAGGTAGAACACTAAAAAACCAGAAAAGAAAACAGTTCGGATTGCAGAGCACACTGCAAGATCCAAATGGTCGCTCGAAGGCTGCGTATATATATTATGTAAAAACCGTAACTTCTGCCCATTGCCTTGTTCTTCATACTCTACCGAATATTTCTATTTAACATAATATATAATTTATATATATAATTTGGATTTTAACACAAACAATTTACAAACACTCATACAGAGACCAAATGTTATCGGTAGGGGTTAATTTAGTTTCTAAAAGTAAAAAAAATATGTGAAATTACGGATATTTACAGAAAAAGATGGTTCATTGTTCACAATAGTTTTTATAAGAGTGATGCATTAGTATTTTCTGCCAAGGAAATAACTACTACATATTATTAATGTCTTATGAATATTTATAGATAACATAATATACGAATCAACGTGTTTGTAATTGATTGATAAAGACTATTATTCATTTTGATTAAGTAGAATTGATTGTTTTCTATAAAATTGGTGATTTCACTACCAGCATAAATTTGAGTCGGCGCTCTCATATATATATATATATATATATATTCAACGTTTCTATTTATAACTAATTAACACAAATCTGATCAGATCCATGTAGATCTTTTGTTTCTGCTTTATCTCACTTTATCAGATACGTAGTAAGTCTACAGTTTTACTTTTATATTAACTGAATTGAATGTTACATGTTAAACGTGGATAATGATTATACAGGTCGTTGAAAGAGTTCTACATAAAGCAGTATGCATTTTATATTCTTAAATTCATTTGTAAACAAACTGAACAACAAATTTGGTGACAAGGTAGTTTTGTCGGCTAGGATTGCCAAACACCTTGATAGCACATAACAGATGAAGATCCAAAATGTCTGTAAACTAACCAAATTCACTAGAAGAATTTTTCGCTACATATTTTTGATCAATTGAATATATCATTTCAATACAACTGCGATTAATCAACCAGACTAAACCATATCCGAGATATAACTTTACCGACCTTAAGGTCTATTGTATTCTTGTTCCTTGGTCTATTTCATAGTTTTTAATCATACTCTGATCAGGTTAACGTGTTTTATGGATAAAAGCAAAGTTCTAAGTGCTCATAGAGCCTCAAAAATATTGCACTGTTTACCAAAATGGTTGTATGGAGATGTCGCCATTAACTGTGTTTACCGTTTTACATATGTTTCAAAGTAAATACAATGAAAGAACAAAAACGAGGGTTAGCGTCTGCATCTCTGAGCATATTCAACAGAAGACCAGAATAAGAGGCAACAAGTTTGCAGGAGTAAGACTGCAAGCCATCAGCTTGTAACTGGCCATGATGTTGATGTTTTAAAGTTCTTTAAGATAATTAACGATTCAGTCATCAATTTTGCTTTGTCGTGGTGACCTCATTCATAAATATTTATTACCTAATTCTTCTCATAACACTAACTATTAATCCTGACTTTTTATCTGATATGTACTCATTTATTTAGTTTTGTTTTACAGGTTAAATGACTACCACAGTAATATCTCACTTCTAAATAATCTAGTTTCGATGCTTTTAGTTTTTATTTTAGAATATTCTGATATTCAACCTATGTATTCTCACATTATTTGGCATATAAATATCTATTTTAGTTCTTCACTACTTATCGTTATTTTCATTAATCTTCATTGATTAGGACTTCCGATGTTATGATATAAAGTGTGTAATCTGGTTTCTAATGATTCATGCTATTATGCTTATGTTGCAAGTGGCTGAAGAGAAACAGCGAAGTATGTTAAATCCATGTTATTCTGCTACATCAGTTGTTCCTGCTTAAGTAAAATTTATCAATGGGAAAACTGTATATAACATGGAACTTTTTATAGACGTAAATTTTATAATTACATGGTGATATTGTCTGGTGTACTGGTAGAAACCTTTTTTCATCGAAATGGTTCATAAAATTCAGAGTGTATTACTTTCGATTAAAATTCATTCATATATATACTATAACCGAACGAAGAATGAATGACAAGGTCATAGAAGTCGATATTGAGATTGGTGATTTTGTCACATGATATTTGACGGTCATCAGCATAATTGATAAATAAAGTAAATTATCACCACTGAAAAACATACTTCCGATCAAAATGTTCCTGAATATCGAAACGTAACGCCATTCACTTTAAACTAATAAGTCAAGTTCGTTGTATTCTTCTGTAAGATTAATTGTTTTCTTTTGATAACAGTTTAAGTTAATAAATAAATACTACGTCGGACGATTTACTTTAATTCAGAATTATAAACCATGGTATGTCGAATAATAATCAAATTATCTTTTATAGAGTACAATGTAGAAAATAAACACGTCAGTAGTGGAAGAACCAAACTTTATAAATGAAACTGATAAAGTTCAAATATTTCCTACATCAATTAAAACGACCTTCTGATTGAAGGATTACCATCATTCGATAATTCTCATTCAAAATGTTTGTTTGAATTCAGAAGCTACTATAAACCATCAAACCATAATTTACGCTTACAGACTACAATTGACTGTTTATTAATTATATTTTAGCAAAATATTCAACACGTGTGATTGTTTATATGAATGAATGAGTGTTTATTTTATACAATGTTATATTACAGACTAATAAGATTAATTTACATTTTATGGAAATAAATATATGTGCTTGCTATTGTATGTACTATTGGGTCAGTAAGTAGTAAAAATCCATTCTAGATAAATACTAATCTACTTGCCTAAGTTCAGTGTATTTGAAAGGTTGTCAGCTTCATTTGTTCATAAATACTTGCATATTTGTTCATCATACAGTTAACTTTTATATTTCTGTAGAACGTTTCTATATCAAAAAATAAAAAAACCCGAGGACAATTCGATTATTAGACTTTTGATTGAGATCATGAACCGATTGATGTTAGACCACCATTGGAAACCTGGAAGCACTGGACGGCCGTTTCGTCCTATTTTGGGGCTCCTCAGCGGTGCGCATCCACGATCGCGCTCGCGGGATTCGAACCCAGGGCCTTCAGTCTCGCGCGTGAACGCCTAACCTACTGGACCACTGAGCCAGCATCCAATTGTGTTAACGTCTAACTTCAACCAATCCACGAAATTGCGCGACTATCTTCCATTGTAATGAGTGTTTATCCATTAGAATATAAATAAATATCATTAGATTCAGTCAAATAAAATAGGGCGTTTTTCACACTTTTTGTACAGATTTTGATGTAGTTATACAATGAATCTCGAATTAAACAGTCATAATGACGTTTATCTCAATTAGAAATTAATATAAACACATATCATAGAAAAGGTATTGGTGAAAAACTTTGTTGGACAGATTTATCTAATCTAGACATTCACCTTGATGTATGTATTAAGTGAATTTTGTCACTCATAGTTTAAACGTGTCATAAACATTACTAAAGTTCCTTTGTGAATCTTTTCTTATCACTTAAAAAGATATGAAGGATAGTGTTTTCTATGACTTAACAGTTACGTAAATATAAAAGAAAAGATGTTTATGTTAATGAACTATGAAGGATAATGTAGGTAGGTAAGTGAGGTGAGTAGTTAAAATAGTATTCTATTCACCAATGGAAATAATATAAACTAGTTTATCGATTTTATGTTAGGACAATCAAGCCTTAGACACATTTAAAATTGGTTTCAATTTTGTTTGAGATAATTGATTCTACAACCTAAGAAGAGGGATAATTGGACACTAGATGCGATAAACATTGAACAATCGTTTTTTACTCCTACGATAACTGTGCTCACTAGTGATTAGCTTCAAGATTTAACTCCTGGAGTTCTGATGCGAAGCTGTGATCAGTGAAGTCCAGTCCGTGTCAAGTATGTGACATTTATCCACCTCAGGCAATGAATCAAGGGTTGTTCAATATCATGGGCTGATTAAAGTTAGACAGCAACACCTCTGGATGTCGGCTCAGTGGTCTAGAGGTAAAGCATCCACATGCGAAAGAGAAAGACCTGGGTTCAAGTCCTGCGTGCGAGATCGTGGGTGCGCACTTCTGAGGAATCCTACGATAGGACGAAACGGTCATCCCGTGCTTCCAGGTTTACAATTGAGGTCTAGCTTAGGTTGACTAGTGATTTCAACTGTGAAAACCATGAATAATGGCGATAAGTTTTAAGTGAGTTCCATATTCCAGTTACTCAAACTTAGTCATATTGCTAGCCTGAAGACTATCGGTTGCCACAGCTATCACAATTGTGATTTTGTTTCCAGACTGGATAGAGCAAAAATGACAGGGGGTAAAATCAAATTTCTACGTTTCTGCCAACTCATAAATGGCTACCTGAAAAATGCCATTGCACAATTTGATGAAATTTGTCCGAGTTTTGAGTTAAATTTAATGATAATAATGACAACATTTAATCTGACCATTTTGTGGATATTTTTTGTACAATATGAATGTAGGTTTCATTACGAACTGACATTCGCTTAATAAAGACAGAGAATACAAAATGAAACTCATCAACCTATAAGTTAACTGGCAGAGTAAATTGATGTTTTTTCAAAAAAGAAATCTGAAAGATAAAATTGATCAGCATGCATCAATTTTAGGAATGCGTCATTTTTAAGCTATTCTTTGCTCGAAATTGTTTGTTTAAATCACAATATTCAATTGAATGAAACTAAACTAGATAAACAATCATAATTAGTATATACGTTTTCCTGATTAATGGCTTGTTATAATCGATAACTTTTGTTATGGTCTGATGTGAACTGTAGAACAGTCAAAAGCCATGTAGTATTGGATCGCTTTTTCGTTATGGTTTGAGGTTCTACAATATAAGACATTTACAAATTTCACTGAAGATCGGATTCTTTAAATGAATGTGGTGATTATAATTTAAACTGTGACGGTTTTTATTTAGTCACAAATGGATTTATTCGTCAATCAATATTAAAACATAAAAACTAACGACTACTACGATTGTTATAGGTGTGACTAAATGAAGCGTTTACATGATTTTCTTCGATCTTATCATCAGCAAAGTACAAAATAGTGGTTTTTTAGTAGTCAGTATTGTTACACGCCTACGTGATTCATTATAATCTTTGATCAGATGAATGGTTCAAGTCTTTCCATTTATTCCACCACATATAAATTTGTCCTTGTCATTCAAATATAACCTTGAACATGTTCTATACATGTATGTTTGATAGTACATGTGTCGACCCACTTTCTGTATTTCTTATATGATTTGTAAAAACAATCAATTTGTTATTATTAGCTGGTCCATTACTAAACTGCAATGCTTTATACAATCACTGCATCTTTTATTTGTCTGCCGTTCAAAATTAACATGTCTGAAATGTATTTTAAATACAATTCGTATATGAGCTTTATTATCTATGTTGCGTCAACGTGGTGTTTTAACAAAACATATATGAAGTGACCATGGTTTACACTTCAATAACAGCTATATCATTAAAATCGACCACATTGAAATCAGAAAACAGGTGCCGAAGTTTTTAATTGTTTCAATACTACATCAATTCTTCATAAACATATCCAGTTTTAACTCAAGTTAGTAACTGTTTACTAATGTTAATCAATTAGAACAGTTCATAATTCCTGTGCACATAGCATTAGCTTTAGTCATCATCTTTTTTCAACGTACCAATCAGATATAACTTAATGTGACGCATTATAACCGAAGAAAAACTATGAGCCACTTGAATGGCAATTCGTCAAATGGAGACAATTCAATTTAAGTTTAATACATGTCTTATTGGTTCATATTTTTAGCAGGGCTCTTTTACACTATTTTAACATACATTATTCCTTCCATCACAAATGATTACACTTAATTGGTCATTTATAGTCGATAACTCATACTACTTGTCAGTTTTTCTGCATTTCTTCTTTTTCCAGAATTATCACAATGAAAAATATTACATACATCTATGGGGCACCTGTCCCTATCTTGAACCACCAAGCGACTTATTCGAATCTTCTGATATAAGTTCTTACTACGAAAGCCAGGCATAACAGATACCTGGAGATTACCGATGAGAACATTTATAGAACAAGACAACGAGTAGAAGAATTATTTATTAAGAGAAATTACAAAGGGTTTATATCATACGTATACACAGTCTTCGACCATTCATTTGCAGCTTGCAGTGTATTCTAAAGTACGAAATGTATTTTCTTTTGGTCTTCTACTGTTCTGTCTACGCTGTGCTTTCAACATACTGAAACTCTTCCGTCGGTCCTACGACGCCACTTTCCGCTATATACTACTTGCAAACAATATTGTGAGTAGCGTCCCTCACACTACCAGGTGATACATATTTGTGACAACTGGGGTTCCTATCTAAAAGGAGATGGCGGATTAATTCTTATTATTTTGCACCGGCAAAATCTGTATTTCTTCCTTGTATCATTTCTAAATCAACACAGATTATCGTATAGCAACGGCCAGGAAGTGTTCTATTTTCTGCATTTTCAACTGCACAATCAGTTACCGAATTGTGTTAGATGTATTAATAATGATCCTCTGATTTTGATTCTCACCTAAGCTTGTGCACTAACACTTGTTTCCTGGTTTTTACCAGGAATATATGTATTTTATAACGTATCAAATGGACTGAATATTCTACACAGTAACCTTTATAAAGTTACGTGCTACAGTTTAATCTTACCTGTAAATTGGCACGCCTCATGTAATTTATTTCAGAATAAATTATTATTGTTGGATAAATATGAGGAAAAATTTGTAAACATTTAGGTTCAGTATAGAAGTTATGATAAATCTGCTATTAAAATCATTAGTTCTGTCTTTCTAATCACTTTTGTAACCTCCCGACTACTTTTGCACATCAGCTGGGACGAGAGAGATAAGGTACGAAATGTGAGTAAAAGCTTTACTTCAAGATTAATTTAGGTACAGTATTGTACAGATTTACATATGACTTTCGACCCTCAGGACCTCCTGGAAACATGCTAACTATAATAGTGGCACAGGTAATTATCCACTGAAAGATGTGACACTTGATCCCTTACATTCTAGATGCTTCTGGGAAGCTTCTGTTCAGCGCTGGTTAGTTGAAACATTTCCTAGCGTTTTCTGGGCTTTTAGAGACTTAAATGAAGGATATTTTTGGACTTTTCAGCAGTTCTGTGATAATTTTCATATATTTCAAATCACAAACTGATCCGAACCAGACAGTCATCAAAGACCTGGAAGCACCGGGCTATCGTCTGGTACTAGTATAAAGCTCCTCGTCAGTTCGTGTTCACAACCCCGTATTAGAGAATCGAACCCAGGATAATTGGTGTCACGTGGAAACGCTTAGCCAGCATCCAACGGTATGGCTGTCTAACTTTAATCGGTTCACGATATTGCACAACCGTCATCAATAGCCTGTGGTGGACAACTGTCTCACATTCGACATGGTTGAATTCCACTGGTCACGAGACACTTTCATTTTCCATTTATAGACTCGAATAAACATGTACGTTTGGAAAGTAAATCACTAGTACAGTTAATTGCAGATTTCTTGCATTAATTAGAGTACTAGCACAAAAGCCTAATTTCTAAGGTTTAAGATTCAAGGGAGTTTCTTGAATCAATCTGTAACGGACATCTGGTATACCTCATATCCAACACCAGTTTTTGATAAGTTTCTTTTTCAGAACGATGGGACAAGAAACAAATGGAATAACGTATATGTCATTTATCATCAATAAGCTGTGAACATAAAATCTAAATGTAACAACCAGGCAGCTACAACAAAGTATTCGAGATAACTTGAAATAAACTCATAATAATAAACTAATATTTGAACATAATAAGAGACTAGTTTCTCAGTGAGTACAATCATTTACTACTCATGATATTAAGAGTTTACAAAGACGATAAGTTAATGCGATTACCTTAGAAATGGCAACATCATTATTCATTCTGAATCATATTTATGTGCTTATTTGAGGCAAATATGTGATACCAACGGATAATCTTCCAATTTTTTCCAGTTCATATGTCAGTTTACAGTTTGAGGATTTTGTTTAGAGATATTTGATATGGACATGTTTACAAAAAAACGTTACAGATAATGATTTTCATGGATTTGTTTAGAAATGTAAGAAGTTTCAATTAACTAATATACCAATCCACTGGATAAATAGACTAATTTTACTGTATTTATTCATAATTCAAAAAAGACTGTAACTTACTTTGTATCAACAGTAAAAAGGTAGTAAAAGGAAACAAATGTATCGTATAAGTACAACAATTTCACTGACTATTGAAAATAACGAGGTCAAAATTACTTTTATTTACTTGTTAGCATAAAGAATTAATTGATATGAAGCATAAAATGTCACTCATCCTATTATTGAGTATTAAAATGCCGCATTTATAGTCCACTAGAAGTGATGTGTTTGTTTATTCATCTATTCAAATGAACAAATGTTTCTTATATAAAACAAACAATCAGCAGTATAATGTAATACTTAGTTTTTAAAAATTTATCACTTGCTCTCTCTGTTATATCCAAACGAAGAATAAACGAATGGTAGCTTCTAGGAATTATTTATGAACCATTATTACGTATATTCTTTTTGGGTAATCATTAAGAAACTAGATTATATACATTTATATTCCCTTTATCATGAGTCTGCATTCGACATATTAGCTGCTGTTATACCATTTACCATTCTCGATTTATTCTCAATTATTTAGTTAAAGTCTCTTATACTCACATCCACTTCTGTTTTGATCCTGTATAATTATCGTTTTTCATTTCATTGTGTGATGAGGTCTGGTCTACTTGTAAATAAACCAAGTATGTGTGAAATATGCGATTCATATAGTGGAGATTGATATTTGTGTTTTGAACTGAACAGGTTGAGTTAGGTGAGGAGCTACTACATTGGGGTCCAATAAAGATCGGGAGTTGATTGAAGGCTGATAGTACTATTTTGACTTATCTTTGGCTTAGCACAGGGACATAACACTCTCAATACACAAAACCGTCACGAAATTTAGAAAACGTGTATGGTTAACTTTAAATAAAATCAGGCCGAACTTCAAGAACACGATTTCCACGTCATAAATGATAATCAGAGAAACATACTTCAAGTTATGATCTTGTCAGAAATCATAGTTCCAAGAAGAGTAATAAAGTAAACTAATTTAATATCGAGGGAATTTCATTTTAATAACTTTAACAATGCAAATGGATTACTCATCGATGTCTCGCACAAAAACTAACCTGCTCATTAGGACCACCACAGTATGTAGTTGTAAAGAAACACTATTGCCTTTTAAAAAATACGTGTTCAAAACTTTATACATTCTACATATTATATATTTGATATTAAGTAGTTTTATTTTACAGTTGAACACATGACCAAGATCAAATATAAAACACATTGCTATTATATATCACAGTTATAAGTGTTCTTATTTATTCCATTTCATCAAGTTGCATAAGCATGCATGACTGACAATTAAATTCTATAAAATGATAGATTTGAGAATTATTAACATAATGATTTACTTTACCTGAGTGCTGAACACGAAATGTATAAGACAGGTTTCATTGATCCGGTTGTTTCAAGAATATTTGCTCAAACTATAAGAGTATTTTTTTTGGATAGGTCGTTGTATCTGTTAAATCACCATAAATAAGAATGCAAAACTACAATTAGTGATATCACTGAAAAAAACTCTTTGCTAAAAAAAATCTTAGTTCCTTTTCAATAAAACAGTGGGTTTTGCATCACTGCTATCATATTATCTTGGTTTCAACATGTCCTCACACTCAATAGATGCTTAACAAAAAAGGAGTTACTTACAAAAATTAAAAGATTAAAGAAAATTAAAATTATCTTCAAAAACTCATGTGTAAGTTATTAAAATAAGCGATTTTAGAACATTTCCATTTAGGAGTTTATTCAGAGCTCCATATTAGGGATACTTGGCCGAAACATTAACAGGTTAAGATCGACCTGAAATTTATTTATAGTTTCTTGTTGTAAGGTTAGTTAGTTTGATTTCAAAACAGTTTACTAATCACGTCACGTTATCATTACGATGAGTGTAATTACTAACATGTAGTCCAAGTCAAGATTAACAACATCAGTGAATTCAAACATCCAAAAAATGTAATCCACTTTAGTTCCATATTCTTTAAATTGTTAGATGAATTACTCTGTTAGATCTCGTACCTTTCATGAATAATTTTGACTATGTAGTCTATTTGGGACTGACTAGTCAACAATGGCACAAGTTATTAATTATTTCAGATATTGTCAAATAGAACTAAACATGTGACTAACTTCTGCAACTGATATGGATGTCTATAAGATATCATTTTATTTCAATAATAATAAAGAAACAATATCTTGTTAAAATTATTCATCTAATGATAATATTCAGAGAAGATATTTTTAAGCAGTTAGACAATTGAAAAGCCATCTACCACCTAAGTGAATTCTAACTGGTTAACTTCAAATGGCACAGAAACTGATTTATGATCTGAAAAGCTATCAGTAAAGAAACACTGATACAATCTATCCCGTTTCAAGCGATTGGTAACAGTGGAAATTTTGTTTATCTACTTACAGCGAAAACCTTATAGTGAATAAAATATTGATGAATCGACCACATTTCTTCCTGTTAATGACTTAATATAAAATATATATGAACACTCTTTATAGAATATCAATGCATTTAAAACAGAATAACAAAAACTGAGTTCAGTATTGAGATTTTATCAAACTTTAGTTAAACATTGCAATGCATTTGAAGTGTTACTCACGAAATTTTGAAGATTTCCTTTCAGCTTCATTAAACAAGCTATTGACAGTTGTTAACTTCCTACTAAACATACACCAATTAACAATTGGGCGCTTTCAAATTACTGTTTACAATTTTCCTAAATATCACTAAATAAAATAAAATTTTGGAAATAAAGAAAATCGTATGTCAGTGAATAGGTGTTTGTGACGATTTTTCAACAATTACAAAACTACCTCATATGTTGCTAGTTATTCAGACTTTTTGATCGATTACATTTCACGAAATCTATGTAGCAATGCTCTCAGTTAAATGCGGCTTTTGATTATTTTCCTGGAAACATATATATATGATATTTGCTTCTGACTATATGGACAAAATATTTCTAATCGAAGGACAGAATAACCAATTTTAGTACCATTTGACTCTTTTCAGTAGAACTAGAACTTGTTATTTGGATGTAATTTCTATAGTGAGAAAGAACTTGTTTTACAATGAGTATAATTTAGCTGACAACTTGAAGTATAAAGTTGACACAAGGTGTAACTTTTAGTTACCTTGTATGTCTATGTATATTGATAGTGACAACATCTTTACAAAAATTGTATTGAAGATTCAGTTTATTTTCGCTCATTTAAAAAGGTGTAGGTATTCTCAGTATATATAACAAAATAGTCAATGCAAATTTAATTCATTATGTATTTACCAACAAAGGTTCACATTTCGTTCACTAAACTTTCAAATACTATTTTATCATTGAGTTACGTTTATCGATACTTATTTTCTCCTAAAGTCCCTAGAGTTCCATATGTTCTTCAACTGTAGGAATGTTGCCCTTGCTTTATCGATCCTTGTCTTTACGTCTGCATCCGATCCTCCACGTTCATCGATGATTCCGCTGCCCAAGTACGTAAAACTTTCCACCTGTTCCAGAGCTTCTTCATCAAGTGTGATTCAGTTGGTGTTCTCCATGTTGTAGTTCAAACTTACCACTGCAGAGGCTGCTGATACACTGTCTTCGGCTGCATTTGTTTGTCATATATGGGATGGAAAAGCTAGGTGATCTGTGAAGTTCAAATAGTGTAGTTGCATCCAAACTGTTCATTGTACGCCGTGCTTTCCCTGATATGTGGAGGTTTTCATAGTCCAATTGACCACCTAGAGAAAGAGAAAGGGAGATAATTAGCACCAATGTGTGACACCGTTTGTCACTTGAAATGAATTTATGAGCTGTCCTCCATGCAGAACTCTGTTGCTCTACTCACGATTGTATCTCATATCACTTAGCAGAGCGCTCGTTAGACTTATTATAAGCTTAGTCTACTAAGCTAATAGTCTGTTTTTGTTATCATTCATGGCAATGTTAACCGCGTTATTCGTCTAGTTCGCAGGCGATTATAGCGTGTAGAAGGAAGTGTGCGTATTTTTCGCCGTTACTTCCAACAAAATGTTATGGATTATTAGTTTCATTAGAGAAAATGCTGACATGTGGTGAACTTAATTTTCTCATTAGAAATTTACTTTTAGCAAGTCAATTGGTTGAATAATATCAGTGCATGATAAAAAATGAAATAACTACGCGCATCCTAGCTTTCACATAACCTCTTAGCATGGACTGTTGATACGATTGAACTCATCTAGCAGCTTAGGGAACAATCAAGTAATTTAACCAGATATTTTGGCAGAAGTTTTATTAATTTATCCAACTAAATGAAGTGAAGCATTAGAGCATTAGAGTTGGCAAGAAGAAATACGTGGAAGAACTAGCAACGACGGCGGAAAAAGCTGCAAGAGAAGGAAATATGAAACAGCTTTGCGATACAACGAAGACACTAGCAGGGAAATATAGTAAACTAGAGAGACCGGTCAAAGACAAAGAAGGCAAGCCAATCACTGAAATTCAGCGACAGCGAAACAGATGGGTAGAATACTTCGAGGAACTCCTAAATGGGCCTGCTCCAATGAATCCACCGGACATCGAAGCAACACACACAGATCTTCCCATAGACGTCAACCCACCAACGACGGATCAAATCAGAATTGCCATCAGACAAATCAAGAACGGGAAAGCAGAGGGACCCGACAACATATCAGCTGAAGCACTGAAGTCAGACATCGAAGTAACTACAAACATGCTTCACCTTCTATTCAAAAAGATTTGGGAGGGGGAACAAGTGCCGATGGACTGGAAAGAAGGACACCTCATCAAGATTCCAAAGAAAGGAGATCTGAGCAAATGTGAAAACTACAGAGGCATTAAACTAATGTCGATACCAGGGAAAGTCTTCAACAGAGTGTTGCTGAACCGGATGAAGGATGCAGTAGACGCCCAACTTCGAGATCAACAAGCTGGATTCCGTAAGGATCGGTCGTGCACAGACCAAATTGCAACACTAAGGATCATCGTCGAACAACCAGTTGAGTGGAACTCGTCAAAATACATCAACTTCATTGATTATGAAAAGCCATTTGACAGTGTAGATAGGAGAACAATATGGAAACTTCTTCGACACTATGGAGTTCCTGAGAAGACTGTCAACATTATCCGAAACTCATACGACGGACTACAGTGCAAGGTCGTGCATGGAGGACAGCTGACAGATGCATTCCAAGTAAGGACCGGAGTCAGACAAGGCTGTCTACTCTCTCCCTTCCTCTTTCTTCTGGTGGTCGACTGGATTATGAGGACCTCGATATCTGAAGGAAAACACGGAATGCAATGGATAGCTCAGAATCAATTGGACGATTTGGACTTCTCAGATGACCTAGCCCTCCTATCGCATACACATGAACAAATGCAGATAAAGGCAGCCAGTGTAGCAGCAGCCTCTGCATCAGTAGGCCTCAGCGTACACAAAGGGAAAACCAAGGTCCTCAAATTCAAAACGGAGAACAGCAAGCCAATCACTCTTGATGGCGAAACTCTGGAAGATGTAGAATCCTTCACATACCTGGGAAGCATCATCGATGGACAAGGAGGTTCAGATGCAGACGTTAAGGCAAGGATTGGCACAGAAAGGGCCACATTCCTACAATTGAAGAACATATAGAACTCAAAACAACTTTCAACCAATATCAAAGTCAGAATCTTCAATATGGACGTCAAGGCAGTCAGTTCTACTGTACGGAGCTGAAACTTGGAGAACTACAACAACCATCATCAAGAAGGTGCAAGTACTGATAAATAGCTGTCTACGCAAGATACTCAACATTCATTGGCCGGGTACCATCAGCAACAGCCTTTTGTGGGAGAGAACAAACCAGCTTCCAGGTGAAGAGGAAATTCGGAAAAGACGATGGAAATGGATAGGACATACATTACGCAAATCGTCAAACTGCATCGCGGGGCAAGCCCTGACTTGAAATCCTAAAGGAAAGTGTAGAAGAGGAAGGCCAAGGAACACATTACGTCGGATAATAGAAGCAGATATGAAAAAGATGAATAACAACTGGAAGGAGCTGGAACAAATTGCCCAGGATAGGGTTGGATGGAGAATGATGGTGGTCGGCCTATGCTCCTTCACGAGGAGTAACAGGCGTAAGTAAGTAAGTAACTAAATGATCATTCATAGTGTCACATACTAGACTTGGAATTTTGGAGCAACTTAGGACGCTGTTCAGATTTTGTATAGAAGATACGTGGGGAAAAATTTCGAAACTGAAATACGCCAATTAAAAAATGAATATCTGAACTATTGAGTTACAGCTCTACTGAATGAAATGAACTGAACCAACTTCTGACTACAAATCGATTGTTCTACTAGCTGTGAAGGCTATTTTAGACTACGTTTTACCTTTTCCATTTTTAATTTTTGACTTACTTGAAGTTTGGGATTAAAGTCAGTTTTATATACAATATTCATATAATATTGCAAACTACCTAAAAAATACTCTCGTTCTTATTAATCTAATCTGTAGTCTGACTTAAATGATCTTCCATAGATTTAAATGTCAAATTATGGATTGCATTACCTCTCAGTATGAAATGAGGTTTATTTACATTCTGTACATATATTTATCCTACAGAGCTTCCACTAAACAAGGATAGATGGAGTGTCGGAAATTTAGAGAGACACCATTAACTAAACGATTATTTCAATTCTTGTATGCATTGTTAGCGAAAATTATCAAATGGAAAAAACAGTTATAGGCAATTATTACGTTGGTTTGATCATATTTCAGGAAAACTCAAGGTCTTTTGTTGCACAACATTTATTTTTATTTAAAGGTAAAAAAATACGTGTTTTATTATTTTAACTATATTTTAATATATTTAAGGTTAAATGCTTTCTTAAAGAATTTCCTTCTATCTGATCAATCTTTTCCCTGATCAATATTTCCTCGTAGCATTTACCACAAAACAGAATTAGTAGTATATGCTTATGTCCGTTCACGTTCTTTATTGTTGGGTTTGTATGCATAGGATGATAAAAATTATCTTCTTGTCATAATTTTATCGATTTCTGTCTTCAAGGAATGAATGTAAAATAGTAAATCACGGTAAATATGGTAAATCAGGGAAAAATACTGTTTAGTAAATTAAATGAATATTTAATACATTTAGTGTCGAATGTCATACCTATCATAACTTGAAATACAAGTGTTTCTTTAATATTTCTGAAATTTAAACAAAATGAATTAATTTAACGGTTATACATATATCCAAAGATAAGCAAATTAGTTCATTAAATCTTATAACCATTCATCTTTTTTTTAATTGATTTAAGAAAGCTTTTTTAAATATTGTTTTGTTGGAAAAGTGTAATACTTAAAGACTAAATTAATAATAAGCTCTTGTATATTCGAAGTAAATTTTCGAAATGTAATGTTCATTCAAAATGATCCTCGATAACGTATATGAAGAATCAGTGTATAAATGATGTAGTAACCAGTCACTTGCTATTTACAATTGTTCACCATACTGACTATCGCAGTGATTACACTGATATTTATACAGTTGCTGACATCTAACTTTATTTATTGTATGGTATAATGTATTTACCATTATACATCTGAGATAGCTATTATTTTGTATCAGTATCCTCTGTTTCAATGATCCACTAGATCATGTTTTCATAGTCGATTTACGGAAAGTTGACTTTAATTCAAGTTGCTGATGAAAAGTTCATGTTCGTTTTTTTAATGTGAGAAGATTTTATGAGCGATTCATTCACATTATCAATTTTAGTGTCAATCAAACTTTAAGAGCTAATATAAATAGCCACAAACACTATGGAATATATAATGAACAACGTTATGAAATTTCAAATTTTTATATTTTGTATTTATAAGAACATGTTTACGAAGAATTTAGTTAAAAATAGTTAAATTTATCCACTTACATGAAAGCTTAATTTGATTATTAAAATGATACGTTAGATCCGGGTTAGTCTATAGATTAAATTATTATTGACTATTTTCCAAAACACTGACGAACATTAAGTATATATAACTGGTTAGTAGATGTGAGTCCAGGGTCATGTGTCGTATAAATTATTTCGCTCAAATCACCGTACAATGACCAAATTATATTATTATTAACAAAACAATGTCTTGAGTAGAATCTCAGTGGTACAAATATAACATACATTACAAGTTGACAATCTGTTCAAATACACAAAAATTAGTAATTTATGAGAATCGATTTTCATATTCAATATAAATCAAGAGATTGTTTTCTTTATAATTTATTACCTGAATATAAACATCATTCTGTCAAATATTTCCAAACATGCATCACATAGAATTTAAAACTTTAACTCATTAATAATTACAAAATATTAGCCATTCATAGCTATTTTACAATTCAGTAATATTCTTCTATATAATCAATGTATAGTAATCTCAATAGGATCTTAGTTAATCATACCTTGAGATGTGAAAATAACTTCATCTTAATCATGACATATTTGACCTCGGATATGTCATCTTATATCATAGTTTGTTTTAGATAAGAATATCTATCTATCAACAAATAGTACAGTTAATTTTTATTGCTCCGTATAGAGTTGACATTAAAATATTATTAGAATTATTTGTATTTGAAGTAAATAAATTTGTATTTATTTTTGAGAATATGTTACTTAGAATAAATATTTCAAGTGTTATTATACAATTCATTATTTATAAGTTCAAATGTAAAATAAACAAACCTATTTAAGCGCGGGATGATTACCAAAAGTACATAAACCAATTTAAGACTATTAAAGAAATTCTAACAAACAATAATAATAATAATATCAGGAGGGGTTTTGTGGAGATTTTAGTAATTTCAATAGTTGAAATCATGAGTTAATTGAAGCTAGATCACCATAGAAAACCTGGAGGCACTGGACAGCCGTTTCGTCTTATTGTGGGACTCCTCAACAGTGCGCATCCACGATCCCGATCATGAATTCACTTATTGAAATTATTAAAATCTCCACAAAACCCTTTCTGATATTAATCATCTGCTCACTAGCGATTGACTTCAAGAGGTATTTTCTGGAGGTCAAGTGAGAAGCAGTGACCAGTGGAGTTCAACCAGGTCTGTTGTGAGATACCAGCTCACTGAAGACAATGGTGCATGTGTCGCGCAATTTCGTGGATTAGTTGGAGTTAGAATTTAACACCGTTGGATGCCGGCTCAGTGGTTTAGATGTTAAGCGTTCACGTGCAAGACCGGTAGGTCCTGGATTCGAATCTCGCGGAGGGCGGGATCGTGAATGCGCACTACTGATGAGTCCCATACTACGACGAAACGGCCGTCCACTGATTCCAGGGTTTTGATAGTAGTTTAGCTTCAATTGACTCATGATCTCAACTATTAAAATAATAATAACATTTGATAAAAAGACAAATGAATATTTCACTAAAACGTTCAAGTTTATTAATATTGTAACCGTGATGTAAATAACTTGGAATAAGTTGAATTTTTAAATTTTAAAACTGGTAGAGAGAAAAATTTAAAGTTTAGCATTTAGATTATAAATTAATTGCTGGTTAGGAATCGAACTATGAACTATAATAAATTTATTTTGAACATTACGACAGAAATAATTAAGCTTGTCTAGTATTATTATCTATACATCATGCTTATGAAGTTAAATAGATCTCACATTATTACATCAAGTGATATGTGATCAAACTTGAAAAAGGATCCATCATTTGATAACCTAAAAAAATATACTTAAATAATATGTTATAAATTCAAAACTAATGACAATAATATTTACAAAACATAGTAAAAATGGGACATCAAACAGATCCATTCTGTTTGATGATTTTAATCATTAGAAAAATGTTCTCTTTTTGAGTTCGTTTTTCATTACATTTAGTTTTTTTTTTTTAATATCTATTATCTTAAATCATAATAAAAATTTGAAACTGTTTTTTTTTCAGAATGTTTCGTCACTGAACGAAGCTATATTATTGAATTTTATAATGATCAGTATGTTATTGAACTGATTAATCTCCAATAAATTATTTTAGATCAAGTCATTTCAAATGTTACCCTCTAGATCATAAAGCAAGTATATCGTACAATTTATTTTGAATATTTCACTGATCACCTATACAGTTTACTTTCTCTACGCATTTAATAGAAATGTAAGATATCGTAAATTTTAGGTCTAAGATATGATAATCAACAAAACAATTGGGAACAAAATTTTTCATTGTTCAAATAGTAATCAGTTACAAAACACTTATATGTTAAATTTACTACGGAATTTTTAAAAAAAAGACATGATCGATTATCCATTCCATGTTTCCTAAATCAATAAACTCTTCCAATCCCGATTAAAATATGAAAAGATTTTGTTCTATTAACCTAAGTTTATTTCAGTCATATTCATGAAAACATTTATTAATATTAATATAAGCCTCATTCTGATAATAATTAATTTTTGTTTCTAGTTTATTCTACAAGCCATAAGCTTTTGTTCACTGTTATACCCTTCTTTTGTTCCAAAGTTATTGTAATTTAAACATAATTTTTTATAGTCTATTTTCTATCCTAATCCCCACTTTTAGACATCATTGTATTTTCTTGATTGTTGATGCATTGTGTTCACGTTAGTCATCTATATTATTGAAATACCTTTTTACATTATTCTGAATCGGAGTGTGAATTGGAATCGGGAATAAATTTAGTAGTGTCCCAGTTGACTCGTCTTCTCTCTCGCGCGCTTGTCGGCCAATCAGGTGGTAGAATAGCTTTCGTCTCTCTACCCATGGCAGTTAGTCTCATTTTGGACTCACGTGATTCTAGCCTCAAGGTTGAGTCAATCAGCCTATAGTGTCAAGGCCTTAATCTTCTGTATGCCGTTATGTAGACAAATCAAGGACCGAATAATAAACTAATCAGTGAAGTTCATCATGCTAATGTTTGCTTTCCTTAAAAATGAAAATCAATCAAAATGTATTATCATTGTTAATTAAAGCAAAAAACACCTGATCTAAATAAACCTTAATAGTTGCATAAAACATTACTAATTACCAATGATAAATATAATTAAATTTCTACTTCATTGAGTTTTACAATAAACAAGTTGGAGAAGAGTCATTATAAAGTACATGAGCTATGTAATCAATATATTAAGCGAAAGAAGAAGTAATTTCTAAATGGGTGGTGCTTGTGAAGAATAGAAATGAAGCACAGCCTATCTTTTTATACCATCTTTACTAAAACATATTTGATACTATGTTGGCTGAACTTATTTAAATCAATTTTAATATTGAGGAACTAATCTATGTGGTTCATTGTGTGCACTGCAAAGTTATTTAAACCCTATCGTTAACATGTAATTGAATAGTTTCACAAATATTAGATGTGAAATAAAAGATAATAATAATAAATATTTTCATAGTTCAGATCGCGAAACGATCTTAGACAGCACATCACTGCAAACCTGGAAGCATTGGAGGGCCACTTTTTCCAAGTATGGGACTCCTCAGCAGCGTGCGTTTACAACTCTACATCCGGGATTCGAACCCAGGAGCTTCGGTCTCCCCCTCGAAAAAACAACATACATAATTGTGTCTGTAAACGTTCTTTATTGTTTGAAGTGAAATTATTTGAAAATCTAGCCTGGTGCTGTGATCACAATCTCTTCACAAAAGTTTTATCTAGCCAAATGGAAGCCTGTTATTTCTTGTTTTAGTTGTCTCTTGATTTTCGTTGAAAAAGAATACCCATATATTACACATATCGATCACTCTATATGTCCGCATAGAGGTCATTTAGATACATGATGTTCACTAACCAATAAGTAAGTGCACAGAAAGACTCGTATTGTATGTTCACATAGATCTACCTGTTAAATTTACCATGTTTGTAGTCAAGATTATGTAAAATATGCAATCGGAATCCCATTTTTACAAATAACATGAATGGACGTTGTTAGGTCGATTTAATTTTATTCACGTTTCGTTGTAAGTCAGTGTACTTCAGTTAGATTTTACACATTTTGTGATATTTGCATACATTATTTAGGTGTTTTATCGTTTTCAACTATAAATTGATTGAAAATCTAATCGTTTATAAATATCAAATAGTTAGTTTACTATGAAAGCTTTAATAGAACAAAAGAAACAATTAAAGCGAAATAATATGAATTCATTTCCTGTGGTTTAGTCATATTCAATGCTTATAGGTTTCTGTGAATCGAAAAAATGGTTTGAATGGATTAAGGATTAATAAGACGAATATTGAGTAATCAAATTGGTGAAAATTATTTATCAAATAAACAAAGGGTTACTGTCCCTATATGTACACGATAAATAAACAGACAATCTGGAAAACTCAAAACATCACAGTAAGATGGAGATTGTCTAAAGGGAAAACAACAATACACAATTAGTTCACAGTGTTCTGAAAACATTAGCATCATAACTCTGTTCAGTTTCATAAAAAGAAATAACTTGATAATTTGTTTCAGACCTGTTATAGATCCACATGAATATTTTATAAAAGGAACATTCTGGATACTACATTCATTGATAATAAATATCCTTCTCTAACAAGGTGAGCCAAGTCAAAAACGTTTAGCCAATATATATTTATACAATACAAAGGTCGGAAGCAAACCATTTTGTCAAACAATCATGACACATTTAAATTCTGAACGCAAAACTTATTTGTTTTATTATGATATCTTTTTAAGCTTATTAGATTCAAAACTTATTCAAGCAGGGATATTTATACTTAGTAACTGCATAATTGTGGTTTACACCCACTCACTTAGTGTTATTAGATTTTGTAATAAACATGATGTTGATAATTACTAATTTTCAGTTAGGTGATCGGAGAAATGAAGTTCGTTTACATTTAAATTATGTTGACGTTAGAAACAAATTATCAAAATTCACTGCCGTGAAAGCTCCAGTATTTTTGATGAATGAAAACCTTGGTTATCTCTTGGCCATCCCTGTGCGTGCCAATACTGAACGATAAAAGTATCTCAACTGTGCTTAAAAATTAACCTTTTTGGGAATTCGTACTTTTGGTAGTTCTGAAAGAGTCTGAAAAACACCAAACATAAATATTATATTTGATTGTATCTAACAGCTTAATTGAATCTAGAACTCATTTTAGGATACACCGGGACCCTCGAAAAATGGTCTTATATCTGACTTCAAACTAAATGCTGATACTGATCTAAACTTCTGATCGTAGTGTTATAAGCTACCAATTTTATAGTCATCCGTTATCCATTACTTGATGTCCCGTAATCAAATTTTTGAATTTCTACTCAGCATGAGTATAGCTGGTTTTGTAAACAAGTATTGTGAAACTATAGATAATTTTTAAAAAATCAAATGCTTACTGAAACCGTGTATCGATTTGTACATTAATTAAGAAATATAATTTGTGCACAGTTGAAAAGCTTGAACTAAAAACGAACATTTGTTATGGCTTTTGATCTAAATGATATCAAGTTGTAAGTTAGAAATCTCAAAGGACTAGTTATTTTACAATCACTTGAGAACCAAATTAATTTGTTGGTCAAATGAACATATATAAGGATAATGATAAACACATTATTCATGACATTTTGTTACAAATCGAAAATCAGGCCTTTTATTCCGCTTAACTTAAATGAAGCAATATGAGTTAAGTAACACCTTGTCTTCAGTTGGTTGAAAGCATACTGTTCATGAAGATTTAGTGGGTACCAGGGGTGAATGGGTGATAGATTATGTAAGCGTGAGAATATCTTTCTTCAAACCAGAGAATCATAAAGAAGACTGATCTAGGAGTCAATCAGTGTAATTAAATGTTAGAAGTCAATCATTCAGTTTGATGTCATTTATCAGAATGTAGTAATAAATTTATTATTTTATTAAATATCAGACAGAACCATAACTTTTTACGAAACTCATTTCTTGTTGTTGATAAAAATAATCTTAACTAAGTTGTTATACATATCAAACTAGATAATACGATATTTTGAATTGCTAGTTAACTAAAAGTAGAAATGCTAGTCAACGAAATCAGATCCGGTAATGTATCTACATCAACGACTATATATATTGACGACCATTGTCCGTGACAGGCTTCAAAGGAGAAAAATGGATGTTATACAAAGAAACTATACTTTCCGTTTATTTAATTTACAATAACTTCCATCCTAAAATATGAAACACACACAATGAAGAACGGGACTTTCTTTAATAAGCATTTTCTACTTAACTAGAAATAAAGTATACTGGATCGATGAGCAATATTATATATATATATATATATATATATATATATATATATATATATATATATATATAGATAGATAGATAGATAGATATAGATATAGATAAATAAATAAAAATACATTTTCCTACATATAAATACAAGTACGGTTAAGATAAAGAGTAAGCACACCATTTCAAGCAACAAGAAACAACTCCATATATGAACATTTTTCCAATAACCATTTCAATAAATCGAAATAGCTGTTGATTCAAAATTATAAAATAAATCTCGAAAATTAGAAAATAGAATCAACAGCATTTAAATAAACGAAAGAACAACGTATACAATTGATGGATTCGCTTCTTTTTCACACCTAGTCACATATATATCGTTGTTCCAATTTCGGAAAAATGAACGCTGTAGAGTGTTACACATTCAAAAACGTCATCATTATTACCCAACACAAATATATAATGAGATCAAGCAATTATTAAAATAAAGAAATATAATGAATAATAATAATATCAATATGCATACATAAGTCAGTATTTATTTTTTCAAGAACAAACGTATTCAATAGATGAAATGATAATCTGAAAAACTAATAACAAAAAAAAAGAAAAACGATTGTTTTTTTTTAGAAAAAAAACAGTTGCTGGAAAACCAAACAGTAATAAAATATATCAAGGTTAAGATGATATATAATATTAATTACAAATGATAGGAAAAATGATAAATGAGGTAATAATGTCAGCGTTGAAGACTAACCAATTCGAGTTCATGTATAAATATACTTTATACTTTTCAATTGTTGCATTGTTGATAACGATGACAACAACACGAAAAAGTATAACATGCAATTTACATTTGACTACACAATTAATTTGTAATGACGGCAGAAATAGTTCATTATATGACTATATGTTGTATGTATTTACATGATGAGAGTGCAATAAACATGTAGGATATTTTTCTTATAAAAAAAGAAACAAATTAAACATTGAAAGACAATAGTTATGAATTAGTTAGATAATGTTGTCCTTTCTTTTTCTTAAGAAAAATCATGATTAAAATGTAAATAATTAAGTCAGTATTCTATGATTCCATGTAAAATGAATTCACTTTCATTGATTCAGACCATTTCAATGGACCATCATTTTCAAACGTAAGATCTACATTGTATAAAAAGAAGTGAATCAAGAGAATAATTGAGTGAAAATTTATCTAGTGTGTAAATATATAATTAAACGTTAATAGCAATACATGGAATTTCTTCATTAAGTGTTAACCACATTTTCGTACAACGTTAAATCCTATACGAGACAGAGAAAGAAAGAGACAGTCGATAATGAATTATTAGGGTTCTCAATCACAAAAATTTCAGCCCATGTTGTTGCAAACGAATAGATTTCATTTTTTTAAACACAAAGAGAAGGTTACAAATGATGGGCTGCCAGAGCCTTTGCTATGCATAAGTTTCTTGTCCAGTTTCATATTGAACCAGTTTTTTTAACTTTAGGAATAATTTTGAAAGTAGATCTTGGCAGAGATGATGTTAAACAATAGAGCTACTTGATTCACTTTTATTTACCTCTGGATGAGAAACTTGGGCATGACGGAAGCATTTGCAATCCATCGATTCAAACCTGGTCTTCATGTCCAGAAGCAGTGTATTAAATTTCTTAACTTTTTATAATAGTCCCGATATCTCATCTTATGTTGTAATTTATTTTTGGCATGTATTCTTCACTTCTTTATCTTATATTTTTTTAAAGTGAACTATTATCTGTAAAAATCTCTATTCTTACATTTTGTTTTGTGTTTTACTTGAAATAATTTAGTTTAAGCTTATAAATTTTTTTATTGACAAATAAATGATAAAAATAAAATGAAACTAAGATCCACAAAAATAATCCACTAATTAGTAGCAACTAGATGAAGTATTACCTACTGTTCCTAGTTGTTACACTTTAAAAAGTGAATTGGTCAATTTCCATACAACAACGGTCAATAAATTCGGTGCACTATAATCGATTTATACATTGTAACACTAAAAATCACATTTTTCGCTCGAGTTACAGTTAATCGTGTTAGATGAAACTTTCTTAGTCATATCGGATCAGATGAAATTATCTTGAACTGATAACGAGTCACCGGAAATAAAGCAATTTATTTGATTCCTTATGTAATGTTATGAACAAAGTTGAGATATCGATCACCAGTTTGGTGGATTTTAGACTTCAAGACAAATAATAAAAAGAAACATGTGTAAAGAAACATAATATTTATGATGAAATTATGAAAACGAGATTATAGCTAAGAATAGAAATTCAGAGAAAACTTTTAGAAAATAGATAATTATTGTTTACGTGATATGTTATGAAAAGTAAAATATTTCAGATACAGTAGAGGAAACATGTCTACGGTTTGTTTGTTTAGAAGTGAAAAACGGTTGAAATCCTTTTCACGAGTTTTTTTCCTTTAAATAGTTAAGACCAATAACTAATGTCTACGTATTTGTCATAAAAAAGTATAACAAATCACTACAGGCAACTTTATGTACGTCATACTTACAAAACTGATTAAACCAGTATTTCAAACCATCAATTCGACAATAAATAACTTGAAAACTCAATTCGTATTAGGGATTTCATATGGTAGTATAAAGGGAAGGATGGCTTTAAAATATAAAGTATTTGTCTAAAGGTCTCCATCATATTAAAAGACTAATATTTGAACGAAGAATATTCTTTTCGATAAATTCCCTTCAGCTCGATGTTGGCTCATTTTGTGCAAACTGGTCATAGTGCCAGTATAAACCAATCCTTTTCAACTATTTATCGAGTCAGTAATTTCTTGTCAAAGCTTGTCAGACTCGAAGTCCTTCAAACGGTTGAAGCAGTAGCCACCCAGATTAAGAAACCGGAGCTGTGTGCACAAAAGAAATATATTCAACTGCTTCTCCTTCCTTGGCCAACCTTAAATCTAATTAGTCAATAGTAATCTAGGTTATTGGATGACCTAATTTGACTATTGTACTTACAACCTTTCGTAGTCAAATGTAATTGTCTATTATCTTTATTCACAAATCTTCGTATTATTATTATTACTGGTTAAACACCATTATTAATCTACCCAATACATGATTCATTTACTTCGCATTCATCTAACCTCATTATATCATGGTAATTTTTAACATAATATAGTCTTCCACTAAACATTTGATCGAATTTTAATTGCACTATTATTTTTCTCACCCTATCTGACCCATATTTATTCTGATTAACATTCTATATGAGTCATATCAACATTAACAATTCCACTCTATTTTTTAGTAGTTGAGATCATGAGTTAATTGAGGTTAAACCGCCATGGAAAACCTGGAAACACTGGACAGCTGTTTCGTCCTATTGTGGGACTCCACAACAGTCCGCATCCACGATCTAGTGAGAAGCAGTGATCAGTGTAGTTCAGCCGGGTCTGTTGTGAGATAGTTACCCACTGACAACAATGGTGGATGTGTCGCACAATTTCGTGGATTAGTTGAAGTTATTCTATTTTGTTTGACAATCCTAAATTCACATGCTTTAACTCTAAACGATGCACTTTGCCCTTAACCTGGCCATTTTTTGGATTATTAATTTGGATAATATAATTTTAGAACCTGAGGAGAATTTACCGTAGAGAATATAAAGTGTTTCATAGAGGCAGAGTTTTATTTTGAACTTGCCTTTAACACTGAAAAACTTTAAACTAAAACGAGGACCTAATAATGATCTGGTAAGCACAAACCACACTCATTTAAAGCAATATTTATATTATGGATTTCAAAGGTTACCAGTTCTATTTTTTTTTCAGAGGGTACGGTGATGAATAAGCTCATAGAGTACATATTTATGTACTTGGGTGGGTCTAAGCTACATTACTTAAGTCAGGGATAGTGGTACTACTAGCTTATTAAAACCGCAGTACGTTAAGCTGAGTACGAACTTTAAACAACAGTGGTTGGAATTCGATTATTTTATTAACCACGAGGCTAACGCACAATTACTTACTTACTTACTTACTTACGCCTGTTACCCCCAATGGAGCATAGGCCGCTGACCAGCATTCTCCAACCCACTCTGTCCTGGGCCTTCTTTTCTAGTTCCCTCCAATTCTTGTTCATTTTTCTCATGTCTATTTCCATTTCTCGGCGTAATGTGTTCTTTGGTCTTCCTCTTTTCCTTTGACCTTCAGGATTCCATGTGAGGGCTTGTCTTGTGACGCAGTTGGGTGCTTTCCTCAATGTGTGTCCTATCCACTTCCAGCGCTTCTTCCTGATTTCTTCCTCCGCTGGGATCTGGTTTGTTCTCTCCCACAGTACGTTGTTGCTAATAGTGTCCGGTAGTTATCACACTTGCTGAGATCGCCTTTCTTCGGTATTTTGACCAGAAGTCCTTCTTTCCAGTCTTTTGGTACTTGTTCCTCATCCCAAATCTTATTGAAGAGAATGTGTAGTATCCTTGCAGTTGCCGCTACGTCTGCTTTTAGTGCCTCTGCTGGGATGTTGTCCGGTCCTGCTGCTTTGCCACTCTTGATTTGTCTGATGGCCATGCTGATTTCTTCAATTGTTGGTGGGCCAACATTAATTGGGAGGTCCGTGGGTGCTGCTTCGATGTTGGGTGGGTTCAGTGGGGCTGGTCGATTCAAGAGTTCTTTGAAGTGTTCTACCCACCTGTTTTGTTGCTCTTCAATGTTGGTGATTACCTCGCCTTCCTTGCTTTTCACTGGTCGTTCTGGTTTGCGGCGATTTCCAGAGAGTTTCTTTGTCGTGTCATACAATTGTCTCATGTTTCCTTCCCTTGCAGCCTTTTCCGCCGTCGTTGCTAAATCTTCCACATATTTACGTTTGTCGGTTCTGATGCTCCTCTTCACTTGTTTGTTTATTTCCGTGTATTCAGCTTGTGCCTTGGCTTTTTCTGCTCTTGTTCGGCTGGTATTGATTGCTGCCTTCTTGTTCCTTCTTTCTTGAATCTTATCCAGTGTATCAACAGTGATCCATTCCTTGTGGTGGTGCTTCTTGTGACCCAGGACCTCATGACATGTTGAAGTGATTGCCTCTTTGATCCCCTTCCAGTTGCTCTCCACAGTAGTTCCTTCTCCATTGAGTAGATCATGAAAGGCCTGGAACTTGTTGCTGAGGTCTATCTTGAATTTGTTGAGTTTGCTAGTATCCTGGAGAAAGGCCGTATTGAACTTTTGTGATATTGTCTGCCCCGTTGTCCAGTGCTTCTTGAGTTTCAATTTCATCTTAGCGACCAGTAAGTGATGATCTGATGCTATATCAGCTCCTCTCTTGGTTCTCACGTCCTCTATAGTCTTCCTGAACGTTTTGTTGATGCAAATATGGTCGATTTGGTTTTGTGTAATATGATCCGGTGAAGTCCATGTGGTTTTGTGTATGCGTTTATGTGGGAATATGGTGCCGCCTATGACCAGCTTATTGAAGGCACATAGATTTGCAAATCTCTCACCATTTTCGTTTCTTTCTCCCAGTCCGTGTCGTCCCATTATGTCTTCATATCCAGTGTTGTCCGTTCCAACCTTGGCGTTGAAATCTCCCATCAGAATGGTCAGGTCCTTTGTTGGGCACTTCTCGACGATTGACTGCAGCCTATTGTAGAATTGATCTTTAGCGTCTTCATTGTAGTCGTTGATAGGCGCATAGCATTGGATGATGTTCATTGAAATGCCCTCTTTCTTTGTTTTAAACGACGCTTTGATGATCCTTGGTCCATGAGATTCCCATCCTATAAGTGCATTTTGCGCTTGTTTGGACAGCATCAATGCAACTCCTTGTGTATGTGGTGCATTTTCTTCTTCATGGCCGAAGTATAACAGGAGCTCTCCTGAAGTTAGTCGTTGTTGTCCAACTTGTGTCCAATGTGTTTCACTGATCCCAAGTACCTCTAGGTTGTATCTTCTCATTTCTGCAGCAATTTGGAAGGCTCTTCCGGTGTCCCACATTGTACGAACATTCCATGTACCTAAATAAATGGTCGCTCTGTTTGTCAGAAGGGGCATCGGCCTCGTAACTTCCGAAGGAATTCGGCTTTCATCATGAGGCGTCATAATTCTTCTAAATGAAGATCTTCTGACTCCCAGGGCAGAGTTTAAAAGGTTTGAATAATTTTTTCTGGTTAGCGTTTTTTTAGCGAGTTAGTTTTCTACGGGATGGGGACGCTAACCCCATGCCCAACCCTCCTCCTTTATCCGGGCTTGGGACCGGCAGTAGCCCCCGGAGGGACTCCAGGCGGAGTTCTAACGCACAATTACCAATGAGTAATTCATAACTAAGATAAAATCCCTAATCAAGTCTCTTTAATTTTTAGCTATGGATAGGTTCTATAATTTGTCCTATCTTCAAGATGTTTGTTATATTGGACAGATAGAATAAGTAGTTGTTTTTTTTTATTTTGTTGCTTCCCTTCGTTAATGAAGGATGATAACGTGTCCACATCCTCGTATTCCTATAAACTTATAATCATTATAAACGAGTATATGAATACAAGAATATCTAAAATTTTAACTGTCCACTCAGTTACTACATCAACAAACTTTTATCAAGTATATAACTAATTTCATATCGATCACAACAAACAAACATCGTTCGAATAAATATCTAAACAATTCCGGTAGATTTGATTCTTCTATGGACAATAATTTTGTCATGTGACAATCGACCAATACCGAAATTAGATTACGTAGGTCGCGTGAAACTTAATAATTAGATCAATTATCATTCAGAAAAAGTTTGTTTATTCTTAAACCATTATGTTTTAATCTGATAAACAAATTATTCAGAAATCTGAAATACTTGCTGAAATTTTTTAAATGTTAATTCTAGGAAGAGTATTACTTTGGGACACGAAATTGTAGTGAAGCAATTTGAATTGTTGAAGTATTTTTTATAAGAATACAGTATTGAAACTAAGCTGGTTTGAAAATGGAGATGGTGTTTAATTCTGTCACTTTAATAAATACCTTCACTATGATAAATCATTATGTAGAAGCTAATAATTGAACCTTAGCTATGAACTGCATCTTGATTGAGATCATTCTGTAGAATAAACTTGTAATATCAGTTCATAGTAAAGAAACTTTAAAACTATCCTTACATAACGTCTAACCGAATATGCTTGATTTGATCACACAAACAAATTCTTAGAAATAAAAATAATCAAAGTGTCTGATATGTCAAAGATTTGAAAATAGAAAATTTACCTTCATAGTATTCCAAACATATCTAATCATACAACATGTCCACATTAATCTAATTTTGTAAACATTATGGGTTACTCATTGTTTTCACTCAGTGAAATAATAAAAAAAGTTTAAACAATTTACAAAAGATTAATTGGAATATCTTCAATGAGAAAGAAGTAATCGATTCACAACAAATTTCAAACTGCAACGTTATACACAGTATTTACTAGTTTCGTTACACTTGTAGTTAAAATAATACTGAATTCTTGCATCAATCAGTTATGAATAAATTTTAGTCAGCGATAAAGCCCATAAAGACCAGAAATGTATACACATCAGCCCAAGTAAGCAAACTTTACTTTAACATAATGCGAAAAGAATTAACAAGAATAGAGAGGTAGAAATACAACAACACTGGTAGTAGTAATTTAAACATCGTAAATATAGCTTAAATGGAACAAATAAAGCCGAAAGTCTTGTTCGACAATTGTAGTCAACCATTGTTGGGCCGAGTTAGTAGTTTCATAATTGACAGAATGAAAATCCAGGGTGTTCCCAGCTGTTGTGGGTCGCTATGAAAGATCAAGTTGCTCAAAGAATTGCCGAATGCTTTCAACGAGATTCATTAACCATACTTCCTATTTCTTCTACACTGATAGGTTCTTTCAAGGATAATATACCATTCTGCAATAAGATATATTTCCATAATCACATTTAATCTAACTGATAATCAATAATCTATACGTCGATGATTTTATGATCACCATTATCGGTGCCTTTCGATTACTTACTAATTCAACCTACTGGAATGTAAACCCATCAACAGCTGAAGCACTTTTTTAAAATTTTATTTTGAATATTTCGGTACGTGACTTCTGAGCAGTTCTTATCTTACAATGTGAATCTTTCGCACACTTATTTTAGACAATTCCAATCACTTCGCTATAGGAAAACGACTGAAACTGCAATTTTTATGATCCATTGGTATGAGATACAAATTACATGTTTTCTTAAAATTCACTGACCAGAGACAATATATAGTGAATGAAATTTCCTCTCACGTATACACACATGTTATCTTAACACATGTCACTTCACAGCACATGTCTCTTACACACTAATGCAAATACCTACTTTAAACATTGTTAACGTTGACTGGATGACCTATTCAGTACACAATGAACCGGAGAACCATGCACCTATTTATATTCAATAATTTCGATGTTTGATTATATTTCTCTGAAAAAGCTTGGACCAGATTGAAAGGCGAAACGTTGGATTTACTTCAAATTCATTCGCTGAGATTTTACAAGTACATTCTTCCTTTTTGATGTCTCACATCAACTCGGCCCCAAATACTAGGAGAGAGGTATCTTTTGTTACTTCAATTATTCGTGTTTACTACTGTGAATACATAATGTCTACCCCATATTTCTTCACACCATTCAAAACACTTCGCTCAGTACAATTGTGAGAACAGAAAATGACTCTACTGAATACAATGAATTACTATTAACTCGTTTTAATTGTTACGCTTGTTGTAATCCAAGTTATGGAAAAGAATTAACAGAAAATTAATAACACATAAACAAGCAGTTAGTGAACATTTATAAAATAAATCGAATCCCTATTATTCTACTTCTATTATCATTGCCCTTTGTCTGTTCAATAAAATAGATTATGGGGTTTATGTTTAATAAAATAAAAAATGTGCCTTGTTCACCTAAACAAATTATGTATATAGCAGAGCTTAAGTAGAGGCTGTATAATTTACCCATAACACTACGTTCTTCCGATTACTCGACATTTAGTTTCACCAGCTAATTTGAATGTTTGTGTATAAAATGAGCGAAAATAAGCTACAGAAAAACTACATTTTTTTTTCAATAATCGTAGGCATAAAATGAAAAAGCCCATCTTGACGTTAGATGTTTTCTGTTCTACATTAAGGCTTAAAAGAATGTATGTGAAATAAACTTTGCTTTGAAAAACAGTTGATTTAGACTGAGCTAAATAAGCTACGTAAACCAATAATAATTTAAAATAAAAACTTGAGATATTAACTAAAGACATAGGACTTAAGTTGATTAAGAAAATAAATAAAATGTATGATTTATTTATCTATTTAAACAAATTAATAGTGGTACAAAGAAGCAGCAAATACATATGCGCCACACAATAACAATGTTGTGAAGAGATAGAGAAAGTAGTGTGAGTATAGCAAAAAAGAACAACAATGAATAGAAATCAGTGAATGAGAGTGAAGTAATAATAATAACAATAATAATAATACTAATAATCGTCATTTCATTCTTTTTGTGACTGTTCTCTGGGATTGTTTATTGAAGAAGAGTGTGCCTGAGAAGTTCATTAACATCTTAAAGGGTTCTATACACAAACACCTCAGGTTGAGTGAGGGCATATAACCACCTTTCTCCATTGTTCCATTCAAGCAGTGGGGTTACACAGGGTTGCCCGATCTCACCGTGCTCCATGTTTGTGAAACCTGGCCTCTCCGAGTTGAGGACGTTAGATGACTCTCTGTGTCCGATCATCGCTATCTCCGAAGGATCGCTGACATCCATTTGCAACACCATGTCAGTAATGCAGAGGTTCGTCATCGTGTGTTCGGGCACAGAGACGATAATCCGATTGGTGTCACCATCTTGAAACATCGACTTCGGTGGCTTCGACATGTTCTACAAATGTCGTCCCAGAGAATCCCACGTCGTGCATTATTTGCCGACGCTGGGACTGGTCGGAAAAAGCGAAGAGGTGGTCCCTGTATGACATGGTGTCGTTATATGAAAGAAAACTGCAAAGGACTGGCTTGTGTTGGTCCTTCACGACTCCCTGGCTGCGGTCCGAGAGATGTTGCGACATAGCGGCTAGAGATGTTATCAGATATGGCTCAGAATAGAAGCCAGTGGCGATCCTGCTGTAACCTTCTCTTACTTTCTTCTTAAAAAGTGGTTGTATCTTCCCTAACTGAAAGAATTTTTCTGATTGTACCTTTCCGTTTCCCCATTACTATTATTACTACACTACCTTACACTAATCTGTGGCCGTTATTGTCCTTTTTTCTTTTTTTTCTCATACGCACCTTACCTTCTTTTTCTCTTCCCATTCTCATTGTTTTGTGTGGCGCATATATATTTGATGTCCCCTTGTACCAATATTTATGTGTTCAAATAAATAATAAATAATAATAATAGGCGAGGCAGTTCAGTTAGCGAAAATATAACCAGAAAGCATTCTTTCAATTAAAGCAGTTACGTTCATTTTTATGAAGAAAGTAAAAGTTATAGCAGGATCGAAATTGGCTTCTATTCTAATCCAATATCTGATAACGTCTTTAACCACTGTGTTGCACCATCTCTAGCACCCAAACGAGGGAGTTGTGAAGAACCAGGAGAAGCCAGTCCTAAATAGCTTTCTTTCGTACCATATCATGCACTGACCACCTCCCCACTTTTTCCAACCAGATCCAGTGTCGGCAAATGAAGCATGATATGTAATTCTCTGGGATGACATTTAAAGGATATATCCAAGTCACCGAAGTCAGTGTTTTGAGATGATAACATCAGTTGAGTCATCGTCCCCGACCCCGAACACATGTCTGAAACTCTGCATTATTAACATGATGTGGCCACTGGATATCAGCAATCTTTCAAAGAAAACGACGATTAAACACAGTCGTCCAACATCCTCGACACAAAGAAGTTATGTTCCACAAGGATATAGCAAAACTGCTCTGACCGATGCGTTGTAGATCCAACCTTTTACAGAATGTCTGTCGAACGCACTTTATATAGAATAGTGGTAAAACTCATCGTTGATCAATTCCGGGCCGAAATCTACCAGAGCGTAGGTAGAGATGGCGAAAAGACATCGTTTCATGGTAGCCGAAGACCAACGGTAGGTTCATACGCCACTTGTTCCATCAAAATCCAGGAGTTCATGTGCACCATTGGTCTGGGATAAAGGTTTTCCAACTCCCTTAGATGGATCTTCCATACCCTCCAACACAGTTGAAGCGCCGGATATTAGCTTCTCATCCTCTCAAGTTCGTAAACGACACCCATGCCGAGAGAAGGCAGTGAGTAGGACTTCAACGGCATTATGTATATATATATATATGGTCACATTAAAGTATTTCAAGAAGAAGAGCGAATTCTCCCCACCCTCATTCGTACTAGGGTATTTGGGGGTTATTCAGACAAAATTTATAACACAATGGACCAAACACTCAATTTTGCGTTAATGCCTTAAGTATTTAACATTTATGGAACTTCAAATACTCAGTTGCTAATAGTTTTCACTCTAATGTCATAAAGTTTTAGAAGAAACTAAAATATTTCGTGAATCGATCACATTAACCAGAATAAGATTTTTGACATAAAATTTTATTAATTGGCTACACTTTTAAAAACTAATCATAACAGTTCTGAGATGAAACAATAAATACACCAACCTAAAAATAACATCACTTAGGCTATGTTGCACGAATCTCGATAACGTTATAACTATATAGTTAAGGGGTTTCAACCCACAAACCCATAGCTGAAAGTTGAAGGCTTAGATACCTGAATAATTAGTTACACATAAATCATGTTGATCTCGATCATAAATCACTGTAAGTATTCACTAGTACAAAACTAATGCTTTAATGTTTCCACTAGTGATTGACATTAAATGAACGGTAATGAAAAGGGAATGTATTCCCAAGATAATTAAAGTATCATGTGGTTTAATCACACGCTGTAATCGAAGGAAATACAATAATAAAATGAAGCGCATGTTGATTAAATATAGAGGAAAGAAAACATTTGGTAGCAGAGTAGAAGAAATAAATAGTTATTTATTCTTTGCGAATGGAAACAAACTCCAGTTTCATGTCAACAAGTTTAATTTTACTTATTAATCTAAGTAGCCAGATTAACAAAACATTTATCATTAAATTGATTAAAGAGAGATAATTTACTTTAAAGCTTTATGGTGAAAACCACAATTATAATTAAAGTGAACTGGGTAAAGTGAAGAGATAGTTTCTTAATGACAAGTATATGATCTAATATATAAGCATAAGAGGCCAAGTGTTATTTAAATTTATAAGTAGATAACCTATACTAGCTAAGAGGTCAAAACAGATGTAAATAAAATCAAGCCTACAGTTAGATGATTGAAGGCTAGATATGAAAAACAAAAGTTATTGCGCTGACAAGACACGAGAGATTAATAATGCTTAGTAAGCCCGTATAATTAGTCGTTGAGATAACTTTTTGGTTCGGCTGAATAAAAAAACAACGAACGCAACAGAAACGCTCTATAAAGTTTAATAAATAAGCGAAACTAAACATTACATACAGATTCATATGCTAACAATTCTAAATAAAACAGGTCAATGAGGGGTAGCTTAGCGGTTATAAAGCACTAGACTTTCAGCCACTAAATCGCAAATTCGAATAACCTTCCATCTACTTCGGTTCGGGCAATCGGATATAATCACTAGTCTTCACATCTAATATGGCTTACAAACAAGTACAAGAATTTGTACATGGCAAATTGGTTAATATAAAAAAACAATAATAAATACTACTTATTTAGAACGAAGGTAGAATAAGTGATATGTCAACAACTTTTTGGTTCAAAGTTATATGTCTGAACAACTTTAAACTCTCATCTACACCAATCCCGAATAAAATAAACTATAATTCAAGAACCCACCTGGATGTAGAAAACCATCAGAATCAGGAAGAACATTTGTAGAAAAACGATTACTCTCACTATTACACATTCGTTTCCTTTGACTATAACTACATCGTTTTTTAAAACGTGAATACTTTGGAAGTGAATGTGAGTAATTTTTAAAGACTTGAGAATTTGATAAATATCTATTATATAAAAGGTGATGATCAAGCGAATTTTCTAAATGTTTTTCTGGCATTGGTGAGAACATTTGCGCATATGATTCAGAACATGTCATAACTGATTGTTCTAACCCTGAATCCAAATTTGATGAATGATTACGAATATCACTTGGGATTTTTAAATTAGAATAATGAGAACTATCAAGTGTTCCATGTGAACTGAACAAATAACCAGAAACACCACGGATAGGACAGTAATCATTTGGATGAGTAGATGATTGTGTCATTCTACCATGTGATGACCAATAATCATCTTCCGTCCCTTTATATTCATCATCATCACTGCCATTTTCATCTAAATCAACATCACCATCATCATTTAGTAAAGCTTCTGCTTCGACATCACTTAAACCAAACTCAGAACAACAATCAGATGTGTTTGACGAAAAATTATTATCTAAATTATCTCTTAAATACCACATATAATCTAAATTATCTTCAGCTTGATCCAACTGAATTTGATTAGCTTGTAGTTTATACAATAAACGATCAAGTGTAACACCTAGTTTGTTTAACTCATCTGTGAGTACAACAGTTTTTTGTGTAAGATCAGTGAATTTTATTGCATCGGAATTACTACTAGGTAATAAATTATTAGGATTTTTATTAATTCCCGGTGACGATGACGGTGATGAGAATGATATTAATACGTCATCAGGTGCATTTGCAATGTATGTACTTTTGTTTAAATCTGATGAAATTTCACTTGATTGACCTTGGAAGAAATTATCAGACTTATTGTTAAGAAGAGAAGATAATGTGTCGAGTTGTCGAAGAATATTGTCGTCTATATCTTCATTGTTCTCATCAATGAGAACATCATCACCGTCATCTTCATCATTGTTATCACCATGAATATGTTTTATAGTCATTTGATTTTTGTTAATGTTTCTCATTACTTCATCTTTAGTTGCATAGATAGAAATAATATCATCGTACTCAAAACCTTCATTATCATCAATATTTAAACATGACAAAGTAGATGAATTTGAACTGGAATGAAAACGTGAACGATGATATATAGGTGGATTGGCAGTAGTCCGAGTAGTATAATCATTTTCCTTCGCCAAATATTTACAAGATTTACTCATTTTTCTATCTAACACAGCATCACTATGTACACGATGAATTAATGATCGTGATGATGATGTTCCAACTGGTGAGTTGTTTAACCAATCAACTTGTTTAGGATTAAGGATTTCGATAACTTTTAACAATAACTGATCTGTAGATATAGTGGCAATAGGATCTACTATAAAATCTTTATCAGATGATTTAATATTCACAGACGTTTGATCAGTGCTCTCATTTTTCATACTTGGAAATAACACGTTATCAATAGATGTGGAAAGAGATTTTACATTGTTATTTTGTTGATTATCACATAAACTGGTTTTCTTGAAATTTATGTCGAATGAGCTCATTAATTTTGATTGAAGCAAGTAACTGGATTGATCTGATTTTGAAGGATTGAACCCTATCTTACTATGCTCTAAGAGTGGACAGTTAGAAATCGGGGTCATGTTGACAGTGGATGTTACTAAAGGTGTATGAGCTGTAATAGACTCACTATCTGTAAGAAAATCATGAGAAAATAATTTTACGATAATTTAGACAGATATTATGACTGATAGAAATGAATACTAGTAAAAAGGTGGAAAAGTGTGATTCTGTATAAGTGGACCATGGGTTTAAAATGACTACATCTAGTTCTCTTCTACATATTGTGTAGTCTTAGGTCATTAGACAAAACGTACAATCGATTAACTTGTACATGAAATGGGATGAAGATTTCCGTCAGCATTAAATAAATATACTAATCCAAGTTTAGAACCAGTTAGTATAACAAGATGTTAATAACGAAAGATATCTCAAGACCTAACATAGCTTTTATATATCCCTTGTACCCTCCAGCTACCATGAGATTGGATTGACTTAACATATGAACAAAATATTGGTAAAGAACTGCTTGAATTGATCGATAAGCTCACCAGAATATATAGACCAAACACATCACTTGAATGGTTTGCAAAACTTTATTACGCAATCTGAAGGTTAGTATTTACATTAGCATTGCTCTTATCAATTTTTTAAACGGGACAATATAATGATAGCGTTCATTTTATACATGTTTAAGCACAAAAAGCTGTTCATACAAATAAGAGAATATTTTTACGTAATTTCTAAATCGATGAATGAAGTTAGTCCAGTATTTCAACTTTCAAAATGTAGAAAGTACAACAAATCAGGTATTTAACCAATCCTATGGAAAATGGTCCAAAAATAATTAGTCAGACAAAGAAGTGCTTTAATTGTAGACAAGGTTAACTCAGTTGACGCGTCCCACCAACCAATGTCATGGAAAGATAATCCTTTCATCACTGAACATTAATAAAGTCAGCACGATGACTTCAAAAATGATTAAGATGCAGAAAAGATATTGTGTTAGCTGCAAAGATAGTATCGAAACGCTTGAGGTAAAGCCTCAACACTCCTCTGAAGAAAAAAGTTATAGAGTATATCAATATGGTATTTAATTCCCTACTTACAAGAACCTGAAAGCAAGTATACTACAGTTTTTTTATCAGCGGTTTGCTTCATTTAACGGTGTCACTGATTGACTATATCACACTGAGGAAAGGAATACCTAGACTTCCGTAAATTTTGTGAAATTGAGTGATGAGTATTAACCTTCACTCACTATCATTATGTTATGTAATAACTTTTACGGTTTGCCGTCTGAAGTACTAAATCAAAGCGAGTAAAACATATCGCTTCTTACTTTAAATTTAGAAAAATATGGGAAATTAGTTAAAACATTACAATTCTAGTTATTAAAGTTCAATTTATATTGATAATTTAATCTAAAAATTAACAGTTCAGCAAGTTAACTGTTATCACTCCCACAGAATCAATTAATTCTTATTTACCTACATATAACTAACAATGGATGACAGTGTTCAAATAATCTAAATAAGGTCAACAGACAATATGTATTCTTCCCCTTAAAATAGTTGTTTCCATCATGTAAAGAATTAAACACATCAGACGGAACAATTCCATATTATTGAAATCACAAATATACAATGACAAATAGTTCAGAGGATGATCATTCAGCTATATAAAACAAATTATATAACACTACAAATAAATAAAGTATAATAATCATTTCTAAAATACTTCGGATCCGTTGGCCGGACACTATTAGCAACAACCAACTGTGGGAGAGAACAAACCAGATCCCAGTGGATCAGGCCTCTAAGTCAAGAGACTTGGAAGTTGCCTCCTGAGAAAACTACCAGCCTCGGTCCGGGTACCCAGGCAGAACACCAGGCTATTCACAAGTGTGACAACTAATAATTATAGAGAAACCGTTCTATTTGCTCTTCCTTCATACCTACTCAAGCGATGCTTGTAATCACATTATGATAAATAAATTTATTTTACTTTAATTCAAGTTGTTCCATTCTGTGTACATCTTCATTTCTAACTTAGCGACCAGTTTCTGTAGAAAGTTCTGTTCTGCTTAAAAGGTCTTAGGTAAAGATCGGACAACAGATGTCCATGGAAAGTCACAATATTGGTGATGTTAAGTACACGTGACGCGCATTCGAGATTTTAATGAAGTATTAAAACTTCGTTCTCCATCTGTTGATTTGAAATGCTTGTTCCATGTATGTTTATTTCCGTACAATGTAGTAACTACGTTCAGCTTGACTTGCGTTGGTGATGCAGAAAAGGCACTCATTTGTTGAATCCTCAATAATAATCGTTAGTGTCCAATTAAATTAGAAGGGTCTATTGAAGTGAGAAATAAAAGAAAGGTCGCTCGAGAGATGCAGCATTATCCAGAGGTTTGAATGCATAAATCTGGTGTCTTTGAAAAGAGGGAAGTCACTTATGTTCCCAAACGGGTTCGATGGTCTCAGATCAAATAGCAGTAATCGTCTTTTGTAACTGTGCAGACCACAATCTGCTCCTGGCCACTACCAAATTCTAATGAACTTATCACCTATATACTAATTGGCCTTCTTCATCTACAACACCAGACTAAATTTCAGATTGATCACATCATGATCAGCTATCGCTAATGTGGATATGCACAAGACTGCTTCTCCTTTTGAAATACCTATCTGGACTCTGATAATTACCTATTTCGCCCCAAGCTTATCTTGCATTTGCGGCTAATAGACGCTGTTGTATCCGAAGATTAAGCTTCCAGAAACTATCTATAGACTGTTATTATATATATATTCTTATTGTATAACTATTATGTAATTAGACTATGTATATTTATTTTCGTTTATCGTAAGACTTCATTTGACCCATTGGCTGCTGTTATGCGACTTACCATTCTTAATTCATTCCCTATTTATTAGTTACGGTCTCTCATACTCACACGCACACTTTTGGTTTGATCTTGTGCAATTATTATTTTTCATTTTATGATGTGATGAGGTCTGGTCTGCTTGTATATAAAGTACGTATATCTGAAATATATTATTCATACAATGAAAGCTGATTTTTTATTCTGGACTCAACGGGGGGGGGGGCTAGGAGAAAAGCTTCTACATTGGGGACCAATAAGATTCAGAAATGATACACGGCTGCTGGTGTTGTTTTGATGCATCATTGGTTTAGCATGGGAACAAAGTCATAGAAGTCGATATTCTGATTGGTGACTTTGTCACACGACAATCGACAGGGACAGAAGTCATAAGAGACGTCTTGTTCGAAACAAACTGATATAAGCAAATTGGCTGCAGCTTCAGTTACAACCAAATATCAAACTGAGTTAGGTTGAAGGCTAGCTACCAGTCCACCGATAAGTAGAAATCAGTATCGGCTGTATTTGCACAGCACCACGGAAGTGATTAGTTAAGTGACTTCTGGTTTCGGTAAATGTCCGAATTACAAGCACCGGGTTTACATAAGCTCCCTACAACTCAAAGCATCCCAGTCTACTCCGACGAATCGTCATTTTGAAGATGCACGTTGATCAGGATATTTCACATAGCTTTGGTAAGGACTGAAAAACCTGGCATTTGGAGAGTGCTCATGAGCTGGAGGAAACAGCTGAATCCCGAGAGCTGTTTCAACTCACCCAAACAACTGGTATCTAGAAGTATGGTGTCGGTCAAACAGTCCGTGGAGTCGATAGCACGCCAATTAGTAACATTTAAAATGGTCTTAGACGATGGACTAAGATTTTCGAACGACAATTCAGCTAGCCTATAGCCCTAACAGAGTCAAGTAAATTGTCCTGCGCTCCCAAGTCGACGACTACCGATCCACTTAGTCAAGTGGTCTAGCAAGAACTCGAACTTCTGTAGCCTCACAAGTCAGCAGACATGAATGACTGCCTCTCTTTTGAGGATGGTGGCGAATTTCTCGTCAGAAAAGTGACCGAGTTGTTGCGACAGTGTTAGGTCTTTGATCCTTCTACTTGTCTTAATCTAGGTTAAGGCCTTGACACGATGAGCTAACTGGTTTAACCTCGATGCTAGAAATGTGTGAGTCCGAATTGAGACTAAAGGCTTTGGGTAAAGAGATGAAAACTATTCTACCACCTCATGGGTTGGCAAGCGAGCGACTGGAACACCACTCGATTTATTCACTATTCTCAATTTCTGATTCTGATTACCGTAGAAAGATACATGAATAAATAGATGACTAGCATAACCACAATGCATAAACAATTAGAAAAATACAATTATGTCCAAACTGGGCATTGGGGTAGAAAAATGGAGTACAGAAGGTTGCGTTTAAATTACAATCTCAATCAAACCTCAACAATCTCCAAAACCCTATACTGATAATTATCACGTGCTCACTGGTGACTAACTTCGAGAGGTAATTCTCAGAGTTCTGGTGAGAAGCTGCGACTGGTGGAGCCGATTCGTGTCGGGTGTGAGGCAATTACCCACTGAAGATGGTTGCACAATATCGTGGATTGGTTGAAGTTAGACATTAATACTGTTGGATGCCCGCGCATTAGTTTAGAGGTTAAGCGTTCGCGTGTGAGACCGAATGTCCTGGATTTGAATTCCGCATGTGGAATCGTGGATGCGCACTTCTGAGGAGTCCCATACCGAGACTAAACGGCTGTCCAGTGCTTTCAGATTTTCAATTGTGGTCTAACATTGATCGATTCATGATCTCAGCCAACACTCAACAACCTCCACAACCCTGTACTGATAAATTGCAATAGTTTTCGAACCGAAAATGGTATGGCAGTGAATCAAACATTAAACGAAAGTTTATGGTTTGTAGAATAAACTAGTGACAAAACTAAATGTTGGCGTTTTAAAAACTTGGAATTAAATAAAATGACGTCTCCGAAAACAGCCTCCGTTGTTTGTCATGGCTTCTTTAAATCTCTGTTCACATAAGGACGGTTTGGAAAATAGAGATTTTTAACATCTCTGGATGAAACAATTACTATTCTGACAAAAGTGGACAAATCCCCAACTTATGTTACTTTCAATGATGTTTGCTAGTTTATATGTACGCTCCAGAGCATTTGCACGGAAAGAAAAGGAAGGAGAGTTTTTTTCGCATCTTAGATTACGTGTTATCTGCTTGGTAGTGAACAGGAATATTGATACGTCAAAATATTTCAAAATAATCCATACTCAAACAACCTGAATGTCATTACATATGGCCGAACCCACTAATTCATATAGTTAAAACAGAACATATAAATTCAGAAGGATACAGCTATCAATCTCGTATAAACCTGATAACTTTAATTCCTAACATTTAATTTGGCAATATCCCATTTCATATTTCCAGTTACTTATTTTTTCCTTTATCCTTGTGTTACGAATTGAGCTTTACTTATTTTGCTCCATTAATCTATCTACCTTTACAAGTGTTATAATATGACTTTTGACACCAACTTCTATTTTCTAGAAACTTGTTTCCTTGTGTTTTTAAGATTTTTCTTTTGGAATTTGCACATTACTTAACATATAAGTGTTTAAAATCTAGAGCATTTTTACTATTCTTGGTTATTTATTACTCCTTTCAGTAATCCTGATTGGTATGATAAAAATAATCACTACTATTGTTTTTAGGTTGAAGGGAATAAGAGAGAATCAAAAAAACAAATGATTTGATATTATTCTGTTAAATTCAGTTTTCGCTGTATTTAGATTAAAAATTGGAAAAATTGTACGAAACCCTTCTCTATGCTCCTCATAAGTATCACATTTTGAACTAACAAAGCTTTTGCATTGGTTCAACTAGTCAACTTGGAACTAGTATGCCGAAACGTTTTCAGGAATTGCATAAAATTAGTCTTGTCAAATAAATCTTCAGGAACTAGTTATCTAGTATTAACGAGCGATACAGAAGTAGACACACACACACACACATACATACATACAAAAGCACATATAACAATAAACACGAACCATTGTTTAAATAAAAACTACCTAAAGTATACAAGAGTTAAAAAGTAGAGATCAATCTGCATACTATATCTTTCTCTTCCTGTATAAACGTATCTGATGTGCACATTCTGTTAATCAAACAGTTTACAAGATACCATTTTTTATTGGGTTGGCTTGACTTTTTTAGCATACGAATCGTCATATGTTTACGTGTGAAAATGATCTACCATTTTCAGTTAGTACATATATGCGTATATACCACCGTGATTTTCCCTAAAGTATGTTAAATTAGGAAGTTATGTTTACAATAGACTCTGTCTACACTTAAGATAAAAAAGAACATAGAAAAAGGTAATACTGAACAAACTGAGGATTTCATAAGTATTTATGATATATTTTACCAATAATCAATAATAAGTATATTTTTGATACTGCATAGGAGAGGAATACAGAATATGCTTCTCATTCAATATGAAACTCAGTTGACGGAACCTACTTGCATCGTAGTATATTAGTGTTTTAATCGATTAGACAAATCTATAGTTCGGTAATCGTCCCAGTAATAAAGCATTATAATATTAATTTATGCGAAACGGATATCAAAAGATCCCATTCCACAAAAACTGGTCTCAATTGAAAAAAACCATTGGATAGTCTGAAGCTCCTGAAGAGTGTTGATTCACTACCACTAAAAAATGGGACTTAGATATTTACATCTTGCTTAAAGCCTCATAGTACTCAGTCATTGATTTAAAACTAAATACTTGGTACTGTTCAAATATAGTCCGCTCGAGATAAAGATGAGAGAAGTTAACTGATCACACTCCTGTGAACAGGTCATCTCAATCGAATATAATTTTGACTTCAAAACATTATAGGCTGATCATATAATTGTATGGCTACTTGAGATGATTCCCAATCGATTTACATTTCAGTGAATGCACTAATATTGTGGACTAGAATTACATTTGTCAGATGGATCAAGCAAGAATTTAAGCTTATCAATTTCATAGGCCAATTGGTGGTAGAAATGAATACATTTGTAAAAAAAATGGATTCCCACATAGAGACCTAACAATTAAAACGGATGCTCCCACAACATGAAATCAAAATATCGATTGATGAATGGTTGTTAAACATATTAAGATGACATCGTCAAACCCAAAACAATACATATTATGGAGAATTAAGTAGGAGAAAGAATAAGTTAATCCACTGTCATTTGTGCGTGAAGTCAGAAACCCCATCTCGTAGAAAACAACCTTGTTAAAAAACACTAACCAGAATAAACAATTTAAACCATTTAAACCCTGACCTCCTAGTTCAGTGATCTTCATTCAGAACAATTATGACGCCTCATGGTGAAAGCCCAGATTCTTCAAAACTCACGAGGCCGATGCCCCTTCTAACAACCAGCGCAACAATTAACATAGGTACATGGAATGTCCGGAAAAACCATTCAAAAAGCTTCAGGTATAAGTAAATGATAGTATGTAGTTAATTGAAACTAATGTAGTTAATTGGCACTATGTAGTTCGAACAAATGGATCACATTTTAATTTGTTCACATATTTCTATAAGAAATAAAAGATCAAACGCAACAAATCGGAAAATAGTCAGGGCAGACTTTGTCTTTTGATTGCACCATCCAAATTAATAAAATGAACCAATTATGTTAATTTTTTGGGAAAACTTCATACAATTTAGTTATTGATTGATATAATTGATGGCGAATGGCATTTAAATCAATAGTTTGTATTCTAAACATTACCATAAAATGTATACAATCGATTAAAACATATAGTGCGTAAAAAATAATTCAAGAAATTGATCTTTAATTACCAGTCTACATGTGTTATTATTTGTCGTCTTCTCTAGTCATCTTGGTTTAACAAGAACTTATTTTTGGATAAAAGGTTACTTATGTAAATACATAAAATTAAAACTATGAAAATAAAACATCTAAATGGCCTTGCTATATATTATTTTAGTGTTTTATCAGTGAATGTAATATTTTTGAGTTTAGTATGAGAAAGTATCGAGTTATGAACTAGGAACTCCCTGCGGAAAAAATCCCAACATGTTGGGTCGATTCTGAGTTCGACATTTCATCTGAATGCAGGAAAAACATGTTGAAATATAATTAGGAATAAGGAAAGATGAAATTTATCACACAAGATGATTGAAGAAAAAAAGTTCACTGGGAACAACCTAACTGAGCAATATAAAGAAAGAAATCTCAAAAAACCTAATCGCTTTAGTTTAACCGAAGACTTGATGAATTAAATTCATAAGGCGGTAAGCTAGAGAAGATAACACTATGAAACAGTGATGAAGGGTAGACGAGGTATGATTGACTATGCGCCTATGGGCACAGACTAGTTCAAGTCAAATGTTAAGTGAGAAATGTGAAAGGAGACACTGTCGATTGAAGCTTTCGATGTAATTCTTCAGGGTTTGGCTCATATATATCACTGAGTTAAGTACAACTTGATTCCGTTCACCAAGACAGTTTACTATACCTTCTTAGTTTCCTCACTCATATGGAAGTTTAGGATTGTGTATAGGAAGCGTGTCTGTCAGTATCTAAGTCGGATGGCCGTACAGAGTAACAGGATGAAGTCTGTCATAATCAATGTAGAGTCTAGCACAAAATTTGCATTCTGTCGAACAGTACTCAAGTTTACCAAGTTCCAAATCTGATTAGGATAAAATAAGTGATAACTGGCTTCAAAAGTGATGCATAAATATTTGATATTTATGAAAGTACATTTATAGAGCGACAATACACTAGCGGATGATAACTTAATGCAACTAATGATTAATCATAGTTTTCCCTAAACAGTACCAGTAATAGTACGCAACATCTGATAAGGATTTCGACTTGATGGACTCATGATTATTCGTTGGATATGAAACCTAAAGATTATAGGTTTGATTGCATGTAAAAGGTTGTAGATGAATATAAGTGATAAGTTCGAAACCATGACGAAACAACTGTTAAGTGTATGCCAGTTGTAAATGGTTTTTCACCTGATTTCAGTTCTAAATGGAAATTTCATTCGAACAGTGTTAATTATACTTTGAGAAAACAAAAAAATTTGATTAGTGTTTAACAAAAGGATATTTTTACATGAAGAAAATAATAAAATAATATTCGATCAAAGTAAATCATGTTGGAAAAATATTTTTAAGGGAAAATATCTGTAAGAAAAAATTAGGAAAGAGATGAAAATAATTGAACATGAGGCACAGAAACTTATTATCGATGTTGAAGCTAGGAGTGGGGTAAAGCTAAAAATTGCAGATCAGTTGATGAGGTGTTTCACATAACCAAACTTTCAATAGTAACGTAGTACTTGGTTTGGATGAGGGCTATTTTCGATCAAACCAATACGTAGTATCAGTACATGAAATTATTAACTGCTGATTTCAGCAAGGCCTAAAATCATTAATATCCGTCTGCGTGTCAATCATTTATATACTTTAACGTACATTAAGAAAAAAACTTTTAAAAGAATGTTTGGCGAGAATACTTTCAGTTTGTTTTCTTACAACATGAATCTCAACCATTTTAAACTGCAATAATCATAAGTACGTCTATTGGCACAAGGAAATATAGATAGTATTGAAATGACGAGCAGTTACGTTTTTGTTACTATGGCATTTGATCGATCACAAAAATGATTATTAAAAATAAATAACCAATCAAAATCCGACTATGAAACATACTGAATATGTGGAAATGTTTTATGGCAGAAAATGTTAACTAAATCAAGACTTATACACATACAAGAGAAACTTACCAAATTTAAAAGGAGTATTCGACAACTGATGTAAACAATCCGAATACCCACTGTTTATTAAATTCGGTGTAGATATAGGGCTAGTCTGTGTAGAGTTAGATTGTTTCGTTACACTACTACAAGCTAAATAAATTGCTCTGTATATTAACTGCAAGCATACGAGAAGTCCTAAAAGGTTAGTGTTTCTCCATAATTGATTTGAACTAAATTGACAATTCAGAGAACTCCATGTTGGGCCATGAAGCCAGCAGTCAGGCATATTTAGCCAACAAATAGTACAGATCTGGAATGTAAACAAAGAAAAATAATTTAAGTAATGAATTTATATATGTGCTAAAATTACACTCCACATAGATATTTCAAATCTACTATGATGTAACGGCCGAGAAAAACGACATTACATGTTTAAAAAAACATGTGAAATCATAGCTAGATACATCTTGACCACTCTATAAAAATTTCAGTGTAACAATAAAAGATCCACTTTGTGGGAATTAATGGAAGATGGACTTTATGAACCATATTGGGATAAACAGGATTGAACAATCCGGTTAATAAATGAAAGTCCGCCAATTAAAATAGAGATACAGATCTAAACTGTAAATGAGTGGAATACTCAACAGTATATAAGCAAATAGTAAACAACATCATGATAATTTGATGATTAATAACTATGACTAAACGCAATTAAAATTAATTAATAAATACCGAGATCGGATTGAGCGTTAGTCTGTAATGAGTATGACAAATATCTTGACATATATTACGAATTTGTTTCAAAATAACCAATATACGTTTTACTTTCTTATCAATGGCTATGAGATTTCGGTTTTTTACATTAATTCACAGAATGTTGTTGACCATCCTTTTCCTTTTAAAGTTTCAAAATATCAGTTGCTCGATTTCATAAATTTAACTTTCATTGGTGTTAGAATATAGATATTCGAAAGGTTAAACAATAAACAACATGACATATCAATTTTCGCTGTGTGACACAAAACTACCAGTAATATGAAAATAAACGAACTAATTTTGGCTTGACTTGTTCAAGGGTAAAAAAATTCCCAGTTTAAGCATCTTATAGAACTCCTCCCTGCATAAATTGAGGCCATTCAGACTAAAGCACCGAAGATGTAGAAATACAAGTGTTTCGGTTTTAATACGTACTATATTATTCTTTAGCTCTGACTAACGATAGATGTAACATCATAGTATATGGACGTGTGTTTAAATATGGGAAAATTACTAGACCTATGGACGATACTTAAATCTTATTACTATTTCTTCAACAATATACTTCAGCGTCCTGTCGGGGGAATCTTGAACAACAATAGTATATTGTACATTTTTTGATAACATTTGGTGTCACTCTTTTTAACCTATGTAAACTGTTTTTATTTCGTCACTTTCGTAGAGTAGCCTAATCTTGGATATTTAATTAAACTCTTAATTAATATGTACGCTTAGTTTGTCTGTTGATTAAATATATACGTTTCCTTCCAGGTTTGAACGTTAATCTGTTGCTTCCGTCTGGCTGTTTTCACTTGAGTACGTCAAATAAATTGTTCTACAATACTGCGTGTCTTGACTTTCAGCTATGCAGTGTCTTAAGATAGATAGATAGATCAGAAGTTTTTGAGCCTTTAAGCAGTATGAGGTAGCCAGGGACAGTTTCAATTCGGAGTTAAATCTGTTGCAGAGATTCTGTACGGACATGTGGTTTCTTTCACTTCAATCTTAACATTTGTGATGTAAAAAATGTTGTCAAAGATTTGGATAACTATTGTTTAATATCACATAGAAATACAAATTATCTATTAAGTAATTGCCTTTGTGACATGTGATAGCGTTGAATCAGAGTTTTGTTTCAATATTTTATCCAGCAATGATATTTAGAATATTCACAGACAATACAAAGTTCATTCTAGTAAATAAGACCTAGTCTGTAAGAAATATTCTTCCTTAAAACAATAAAGTCCCCATCCCAAGATATGCAGAATTCGAATAATCCCCACTTGAATGAGACACAACTACTACCATATGCCACCCTATGTATATTATATAATAATGTTATTTACTTCATAACACTGAATACCTAATTCAGCATAAGGAACTATGTCTAATAAATCTAATAATCAAGAGCTACAATAGGAAATCAACACATTTCAAAGTTTATTGACAGAACATAAATGAGACAAAGCATGAAGTGTAAGTGTTTATGATAGATCAGAGACAACTGATTCAACTGAAATCACTAAATGGGACGACTTAATGTATAGATGTTTTGTTAAGATAGAAAAATATATTAGAAAGGCCGTAAATATATATGAAATATAAACTAGCTAAACTATTACAATAAGGAAGAAATAAGTATTTATACAAAATGATTAGCTACTCATATTTTCAAGATTTGGGACACATTTTAAGAAGTACATTATGAGAATTTAGTGTTGGATATAAAAAAGCCTAAACTAATCACCTTATATGAGCCTGAACCATAATGAGGACAATTCATGGATCCACTAGCCCATAATAAATGTGACCGGACCCCATGATCGGCGTTATTCGCGATAACGATGTCAGTGCTTGTGACACATTTTCTAGGAAATATTTCTTCAGACTTCGAAGGAAGTTTACGATCGTAATGGATATAGTGCAAATCGAAATACTGGTCGATATCTACTTGTGTATCTACTATACTTTCCACCTTTTTGGAATAATTGGAACTCCTTTGTTTGAAATCAAAGTCGTCGTCATGCCCAGTTGAAAATTGTCTTTTGTTTTCTGATTCATCTGGACTGAACACCTGGTGTGTCTTTTTCAGATATTCAAAAGTTTGTAACTATTACGAATAAAAAAATAATTCATCATTTTACAAACATATATTATTTATTTTAAATACTAATGAAAGTAAAGAAAATGTTCCTAACGACTTTTAATTATTTGCTCTCTAGCATTCCCATGTAAATACCACAATACAATATAAATTACACTCACTTGGCCCGACAGTAGCTGGTAACTAATCGACAATGCTTGTCCACTGAGCCGACCACATATAGCTTCGTCGGCTATGTTTTTAACTTGAAGGCGTACTGTAACGGGTAGACCGTTTGGATGGTAATATGGCAACAAATTTTAGGCTTGAAGATGAAATAATACTTTTAAACGCAATAAAGTGTGGCGGTAACGGAGGATTTACCTGAGTGATCATAATCTCTGGCGACATGGAATTGCTACAGATGGAAAATTGGTTCGGCACTACCCCTAGATGCTTTCGGTGTTCTCGAAAGGATTTAAAAACTACGGAGCTAGCAGTAGACAACCAAAAACTACTGCCAAGAAAGACGCTGTTTCCAGCTGCAGAAAGTTTTTCAGTTTGGTTTATGATCCCTCTATTAAATCAACGAAGCAACAATCACTAACCTAATCGCTTTCACACGTTCGTTGAAAAGAAATATTCTTCCAAGTCTTAGTTTTCTAAAAATTGCTAATCGCCCTCACATGGGCAACACGTGAGTTAAACCTGTCAGAAACTAAATCCCTTCCTTGTTTTATAGTTTAGATCATACTATTGATAATAGTGAAATTTTACCATTGATCTGCTAAATCGGCTCGTTAAGCTATATGTTAACGTTCACATTGTTTGAGCCCCTTCCAATCAAACAACAAGCCTCAGCGGTAACAATCCCAGAACCCCTTAGCATTAATCTATCCTCAAGCCACACGACTCATAAAATAACCTAGTGAAGTTGTTCATCGGACCTTACTACTGCGACTCACTAAAAGAATAAACAGGTGCGATAGCAACCTCGTGTGATCTCAAAACTAAAGACACAGCATTATATTTAAAGGCAGAAAATGAACATTTGTAATACATGCCCTAATCACCATTAAAAACGGTTAATAGACGACTTTTCCCCCTTCTTATGTATGTGTTTGGATTCTGATTAGGTCTGAGTAAGAGTAACTGCAGATCCGCCCTTTTTGGACTCAGAAACTTTACAACAGGAAGATATGGTTAAGCTCAGAATTGTAATGAAAATATCACGTGTGGAATTACAGAAGAACGAGTGAAACGTCCAGGAAAGTATACAGATCTTCACCACGAGGTAAGTAGATCATATTTGGAATTTTAGGAAAAGCAATGTGATTCAGAAAACCATCGTCCCAGACTTTGGATACTGGCAAAATGCTCAAGCAATTACCTTGAGTATTTAGCAAAAAATCAACAGATAGGAAAGGTAGTAGCAAAAGCTAACGCTAGGTAGTTGAATAGACTAACAAAAGCTAAGTTATTGAAACTGCCGCTAAAATGACAGATCAGAAATCCACAATACGTCTCCTGATTTTATCGTGAAGAAAGGAGTAAAGTCCGAGAGGTTGGCTTTACAGGATTTCAAATATGGTGGTCAATAGATATCGGCCAGTTAGATATTGCTGTCAGAGTGACTTCAAGCTGGGTACGAAAACCTGTACTTGGTAAAAAGTTACATTACGAAAGGTATTGAGATATTATACTCGGAAACAACAAAGCTGAGACCAGGCAAATTTCAGGTATGTCTATGAATGAATCGAGCAGCACCTTTATCAGATTTCGCTTCTTAAGAATATTTACTGACAACCCGCCATAATTGTATTCACAAAGACAGCATTTTATCGTTGATCGAGTAGCCTTGAGGTAAAGCATCAAAGGGTGAACTAGGGTACACATCTAATATGCTTTTCTACTTGCCCCAGCCCCTCGGAAGCAAATTTGCTTGCAACAGTGGTGACAAAGGAATTCTTAAATCACGAAAATACCAACTACAAATAATAGTGTGACGTTCAGAATAAGGTATCTGTTACAATTTAAATTTGTTTCAAATCTAACATTACCGAAGTAGTTGGTAAATTAAGCTCTCATTTACTACGAATATACCTAGAACGAATGACTGACGAGTATATAAACACGAGAAATTTATGAGACACTTACACCTGAACACCACTCAAATAAGTTGTATAACCAGAGCGACCCAAGACTAACTAATCCAGCTGCCAAACCCAATAACAGCACATAACGTTTATATGTGGAACCTAAAATAACATCAACAAATGTAAAAGCAAAATAATATTAAGGTAAGACTAGGTCCAAATAAAGACACTAAGTCATCCATAAATCTTATATATATGGCCATGATAATTTATATTATAGATCTACGACGTAATATAACTCTACCTATAGCTCTTCTAGAGTTACTGCCGGTCCCAAGTCCGGGTGGAGCAGGAGGCTTGGGTCGGCAACCCCATCTCGTAGAAAACAACCTTGTTAAAAAACACTAACCAGAATAAACAATTTAAACCATTTAAACCCTGACCTCCTAGTTCAGTGATCTTCATTCAGAACAATTATGACGCCTCATGGTGAAAGCCCAGATTCTTCAAAACTCACGAGGCCGATGCCCCTTCTAACAACCAGCGCAACAATTAACATAGGTACATGGAATGTCCGGAAAATGTAGGAGACCGGATGAGCCATCCAAATAGCTACAAAAATGAGGAGATACAACTTGGTCGTTCTCGGAATAACTGAAACGCTTTGAACATAAGCAGGACAGAAAAGATTAGATTTGGGAGAGATGATGTTGTAATCTGATCATGTAGAAGAAAATGCTTCGCACAAGCAGGCAGTTGCTCTGATGCTGTCCAGACAAGCACAAAAGCACTTATAGGATGGTAATTTCATGGACCCACAATCATCAGAGCATCCTTCAAAACAAACAAGGAGGGAATCACAATAAACGCTATCCAGTGGTATGAACCCACCAATGATAACAACAAAGGCGACAAAGGTCAGATTTATCAGAGGCTGAAGTCCAACAAAGAGCCTTTTCATCACGATAGGAGACCTAAGCGTCAGGGTTGGAATCGACAACACCGACCATAGAGATATCGTGGAACGACATCGATTGAGTGGAAATACGGAACAAGAATGGTGACAGATTTGCAAATTTATGTCCCCCCAACAAGATGGTTATAGGCGGCACAACATTCCTACACAAGTGCATACACAAAGCTACTTGGGTCTCACCGGATCACACTAAAGAGAACCAGGTCGATCATATTTGCACCAATAAAAATTCAGAAGGTCAATGGAAGACGTGAGAACTAAGAGAGGAGCTGACATAGATTTTGATCACCACCTGGTGGTTGCCAAGATCACAGTGAAGCTAAGGAACCATTGGACAAATAACATTACGTGAGTCTAATACAGTCTTCCTTCGACATACTGACGAACTCAATCAATTCGAGATAGCTCTCAGCAACACGTCCCAAGTCTGACAAGATCTACTCAAAGAAGAGCGGAGGAACAGATAGGTGGGGCACTTAGAAGAGCTATTGAGTATACCAGCTCCACTGACCCCAAAAGACATCCAAGCAGCACACAGAGACCTTCGCATAGCTATCACTCTACAAACGATCGGAGAAATCAGAATGGCCAACAGACAAGTCAACAGTGGGAAAGCAGGAGGACCAGTATGTTTTATTTATTTATTTATTTGAACACATAAATATTGGCACAAAGAAGCACCAAATACATATGCGCCACACAAGTCACTTGATTTGTGTGTGGGCTGTGATGCTACCCGGGTGCCCAAACCGAAGCAGGAGGGTCAGACGACATACCAGATGAAGTACTCAAGTCAGACGTAGCACTAACTGCAAACGTTCTCCTCGTTCTATTCAGGAAGATGTGAAATGAGTAACACGTGCCATCGACAGACTGAGAAGAAGGATATCTCATTAAGATACCAAAAAAGTCTCAGCAAATGTGAGAACTACACCGAAATCACAGTACTATTCAGTACCAGGAAAAGTTTTCAGTGGAGTGATGTTGAACTAGATGAAAGACGAAGTAGACGCTCAACTTCGAGATCAACAGGTCGGATTCTGTAAGGATTGGTCATGCACAGGTCACATCGTGACACTATCGATCATTGAGGAGCAATCAGTTGAATAGAATTCGTCAATAGACGTTAACCTCCTTGACCATCAGAAGGCATTTGACAGAGTGCATAGGAGACCTTATGGATCCTTTCTCCACACTATGATGTACCTGAAGAGATCATCAACATCATACGGAATTCATACGACGGACTACACTGAAAAGTCGTGAATGAAGGACAGCTCATAGATTCATTTCAAGTGACGAACGGTGTCACACATTGGTGCTAATTATCTCCCCTTCTCTTTCTCCAGGTGGTCAATTGGATTATGAAGACCTCCACATATCAGGGAAAGCACGGCGTACAATGAATAGTTTGGATGCAACTACACTATTTGAACTTCACAGATCACCTAGCTCTTCTGTCCCATATATAACAAACAAATGCAGCCGAAGACAGCCAGTTTATCAGCAACCCATGCAGCAGTAGACCTCAACATACACCAAGGAAAAACCAAGATCCTAAAACAAAACTCGGAAAACACCAACTCAGTCACACTTGATAGAAAAGCTTTGGTACGGATGGAAACCTCCACGTACCTGAACAGTATCATCGATGGACACGCATAAGAGCGTCATTTCTACAGTTGAAGAGCATATACAACTCAAAACAACTGTCAACCAATATCAAAGTCAGAAGTTTCAGTACGAACTTCAAGACAGTTCTACTGAACGGAGCTGAAACTTAGAGAACTACCACAACCATCAGCAAGAAAGTACAAGTATCTATAAATAATCGTCTACACAAGATAGTTCAGATCCAATGGCTGGATAACATCAGCAACAGCCTACTGTAGAAGAGAACAAATCAGCTTACAGCTGAAGGGTAAAATAGGCAAACGCGATGGAGGTGGATAGGACATACACGATACAAGCTCTAACTTGGAATCCTGAAGGCAAAAGGAAAAGAAGAAATCCAAGGAACATGTTGCGTTGGAAATTAGAAGCAGACATGAAGATGAATAGCAACTGGAAACAACTGGGAGGGATTACTCAGGACAGAGTTCGATGGAGAAAGCTGGTGAGCGGCCTATGCCTCTCTGTGAGGTTTAACAGCTGTAAGCTAGCTGGTTATGATGCAATATGTTGGTAATCTCAGGAAAAGACGTGTAACTGGGTCGAAAGTGCGTCGTCCAAAATTGCTACATATCAGCACGACGAAATGAGATTAAAAAGTTGAATATCGAAATGGAAGTATCAGTAACAATCGAAATAAATCGGCTGAAAAGAAACACTTTCCTGAAATTCTTGTTCCCCGCTTTCTATTGAAAAGTATGAGACCATTAAATTCTTTAAAATTATCGGTCAGGAACAATAATAGTAATATTACATGTGAGAGTAAAATGCTATAGCCTGTAACAACTAAGTATTAAGCAACCAACTCAATTTAGGTAGAAGGTATTCAAACCAGTGAAAAAGGTTATATTTTAATGACTGAACAGCTAAGTTGCAGCTGAGCAGTCAAAAGTGGTCAACAAATGGAAATTAAAGCAGACTGCAGCGTTTATTGACCATTCTGTGGTTAAAACCGGATTTAAGTTGTCATAGTGTTTTGCTTATCCTACTCCACAGAATCCTTACCATGGCAAGACATTTTGGCTCAGCGATACCTGAATTAGTGGTATAGTCAGCCGCTACTCTCACCGTGAATGTTTATAGGAACTATATTTCAATATCCAGTAAACTGAAGGGGATCGCGTGACCCTACAAAGGAGATCATTTGTTTACACCAGATGGGAATGCATAGATAAGTAGCAAAAGTTCAAAGTAGAACGAATTTTAAAGAAGATATTTTAATAGCGAGTAATTATTAACATATGATTTTTTGTAGTTGAGTAAATAACGATAATGAACGAGCCCAACGTATCAATATCTCACGGAATTTTACCCATTGGCTTTCTCTCAAGCATTGTACAGGATATTTGCTCACTCACCCAATCTGGTTAAATAGTTTTGGCATTGTAGTTGGTGCCAGTTCGTGATGAAAACCCTAAATCTCATTTCTAACGTTAGTCATTAACTGTAAAACAACTCTGGTTCCTCACATAGGTTTAAAACCCTCATTTGGTCATAGATATTAGGTGAACACTCTCAAGGTCAGTCCAGCTTAGCTCAAAGGTCGCCCATAAATTATAGTCTCACCGTTTTATATAATTAATGTCAATTACAGTAAAGGTTGAAACAGAAGAAATCTATTAGTTTATCATCAGCTTACTAAACGATATCTAAACAGTACTTGAACAATTTAGATTTTAGGGTTTTTAGCCTCAGAACTTCAACAAGCATTCTGCCTCATCCCTCAGTTTTCAGTATGGAATACACCCATCAAAACAACACTAAGACAAATAATGACAACTAACATTCATTTGGCTCTGATATCTGGGAAAACGGTTGTGTAGTGTAGCGATTTGGTGGAACGAAAACAGCAACAGAAGTGCTTAGTCTGCCATGGTATAATTCCACAAATCTAAAAGTCGGAAAAACTTCTTTTCTGTAACTGTCAACATGTAAAAAGCCCTGTCGATCTTGTTTTCGTTTAAAAATTCAGCCTTGGCAGAAGCGAATTTCGAATAGTCATAGTAGAAGCATTGATTACTATTCCGATATATTCTTTGTGCCGTCGGTATTCTCATATCCACTGGACAGCCCACATATGAACTGGACTACAACCGGCTTAAGTGATCCAAAGCTTGACCAACCAGTTAGACATAAACCAAGAAGAAAACCCTTTGAAATGTCGCCTAATATAAACGACCTTAAATCTCTACAATCTTCGTATCTTATGTCCAATATGACTTTCGACACAGTAAAGTGGTGGCACGATTTCTTCAGTTCCGTGTACCATTAATCGTGGTGCTGTTTCAAGATCGCAAATGAAGTTACTGTAATTAACGTGTGTCTTTGAGTACCTCTTTCTTGTGAACGGAACATGAATCGATTAAGATTGGCTACCTAAAAATTTGTAATATATGTAAAAAAATCAGTAACCAGATACAGAAAAACCTATAGGAGCATTTGAATTACGATAGCCGTACTTTCCTAAGATGATTCTTTTTGTATGTCGAATCAAAAAAGACGTAGATTTTTCACGAATATTCACATATACTAGCTAAATCAGATTTGGCTTATTCTAAGTCCTTATTAGATAATCTCAAAAAGTCCTATCTTACGGGTACTTTTAATGGTAGCTCTTATAATCACATTTCTGCCATACTAGCTGTTAGACCCTTTCAGATAACTGAGGAATCAACTCTTCCCTTGCTCAAAAACCTTGTCGAGAATACTAAGCAATAGGAATAGTTGAGTTGTAGTAAGAGAGGATTATAACTACGGCGACGAGGAAAAGGGAAAACAAATTCAAGATGTCCATATCAGATGACCAGCTCAGCCGAATACTACAACAACAGCAAGCACAACTTGATACACAAATGCGGTTGTTGGAGGCTGACTCAACAGCTTAACTTCCACCGCTCGAGTTCACATGCTACTTCAAGCAAATCTTGTGATGCGGTTGCTAGCAGCATCCCGAAATTAATCTATCACCCAGAAAGTGAAAATACTTTTCTCACGCGGTTCAAACGTTGAGAAGACACATTTAGAATAGAATTCTGTAACCAAGACGACGCGTGGAAGACTAAATTGTCGGTCCGTAAGTTTGGAAGAAATGAACATTCACGTTAATAATCAGAAGAATTTATTCTCAAATAACAGTTTGTTACATGAGGCATGCCAGTTTACAGGTAAGATCAACAATGTTACGAAAGATACCATTTTCACTGTAGTAAGTTACTCAGCTGGGTTGTAAACTCCTTGCCAACTGAGCGAAACGCATCTTGAAAACAGCTTTTCAAAAGACCTATATCATTAGTCAATAACATCATTACCTCAAAAATAGTTGGAACTTTGCATGGACTGTATGACGAATATGCTCATCAAGTTTCATGAGTGCCTCATAGTACAGTTAAATTAATTGAGATTTGTAAAAATTCCATAAAGAAGTCATTGGTTCCGCTCATAGTGCAAACAAGGAAACGTAAGTGAAAATAATTCGCTAACATAATTGATGCTGCTACGAAACATTTTGACAAGCCATTACAGACAACTATGGAAATGGACATTCACATTTTTGGTCCAAATCTGGATAGGAATCAAATGTAATATAGATGCTAGAAAGATTCAAAGTTGTAACGTCGGGTAAGACTGGAACTGACACAATTGTTATGCATCGTTGTAGATGCATAAAGCTTCCTACTAACGAAATACACCAAAGCAAAATTATCACGTTATGTGCCTACAATATTTATAGTGTGATGTGTATAAAAACTAAGGATGTAAGTGCAAGGAAATACATATATCATGTGGTTGGTGGGATAGAGAGATTACCGGTAAGTATTCAACTAACCTGCCTCATCATGACAACTCTTAGTTTCTTATACTTCCGTTCATTTCCCACTCTCTTTCCAATAAAATTACTCACCTTAAAACCTGTTTATTCCTTGTAAATCCAACCATTATACTTATTACAGAAACGTGGTGTAAATCATCCATGTCCGATTACTACTTGCATGTAGATAGCTACGTTTTCTTTCGGACCGATAGGTGTCATGGATTAGGAGCCGGTGCAGTCATCTATGTCCGTTCGAACATATAAGCGTGCAAATTTGAGGATAAATCTCTTGATGCCATAAACGACTCCGCTTGGGTTACCGTAAACTGTGGATCGTAAACTTATCTACTGATGGGGTGCATATACAGACCACCTCATGTGGATACTGACTTCGATCGATTACTAACAAACATACTTTCCATTGCTTCGCATCAACCGCATACATTTAGAATCATTGGAGGTGATTTCAATCTGCCAAACATTACATGGGGTCCGACTTCTGTACCAGGTTGATGTAACAAGTTAGTTGGAACCTTAAAATTTTGTGGGTGGGTCCAACAAGTCCAAAAACCGACTAAGAGGAATAACATATTTCATTTATTATTTACAATCGACATAGACTATCTCAGTGCACACCAGTCATCAGATTTTATGAGTTGTATTTAGTATTACTCATTCTTTACATACTATACTTTTGAACTCTAAAGCTGAAATAATGTACCAGAGCAGACAGTTTGATCAACAAACCTCGAAACGGACTGGAAATTTCATTCGATGTTTACCATCGAAAATTTATTTTACCACAGATAATATTGACACTGAGCTTTTCAATTTATAGCACAATCCAATATATTGCCTTGACTGCACTGCTCCAGTTATTGGCCGTGTGGCTTATAACACCAAAAGAGACCAAAATGTCTTTAAAACTTTTTAAGAAAACTGAGAAAACTGAAACATCGCTACAGTGACGTGTATACACTTCAGAGTATACATAGCGTAATTGACAGAAATGATTCATCTAAACGCAAGTATTTTATGAATATAGTAAACGAAGCCCTATGTAAAAAATAGCCCAGACCTATCAACACTTCGGCTTTTTAAATCCCATATGAGGTCGAATTCTTTTGGCACGACTAAATCCTTCATAGTTAACGGAAGCATCGTTGAAAATCCTGATACTATTTGTGAACAATTCAGCCAGCATTTCTAGCAATGCTACAAAACTGAAACTAAAACCTCTATCAATAAATTTTTAATGTTGACATCCAGACACCTGTTCAAAATTAATTCAACCTATCTGTGGAATATCGAACTTATCCATCTGTATGGAAAACATCTCTTATCACCCGTAGCTTCAAAACGGGGTCACGTAGTGATATTGCTAACTACAAGCCCATTAATCTGATATCCGTGCTATCAAGAACCATGGAAATACATCTGTAGTGGCATTGGACCATAACTACACAATCCTCAAAGCAGAATACGAGAGTACTCGGGAAATAGACATTCAATATTTAACGCGAAGGAATACCTAACGATGGAGAAGGCGCTAATAAGGAATTGAATGGACTGGAGTTGATCGGATGTCATGGCTCGACCATGCAGGCGTGGTCCATCTGAATGTTACCTTATGTCTTCTATTCATATTAAATATATTGTTCCTTCTCTAACCTAACCTTGTTCTACATCATGTATTGGTAATTGATACCATACAGTGAGTTGGTGTAGTCGATGGTGTGACTTCCACGTAAGATCTTATAGATTAGTCAGTTATATCATGACAAATCTACAATTTTGGGATTAGGTCTATTATTAGAGCAGTACTAATATCATAGTAGACCATAGTTCTACACATCCACAAACAGCTATTATCATTTTTATTTTCGGCTAGTCTGATTGGCCCATCCTTACATGGGTTTATGACTAAACGTTCATGCGTCGCATCGCACCTGGAATTTTCTGGTAAAATCACCCAGAGAAGAGATGTTGGTCAGTCAGTGGCAATTCTGTGTTTCGATTTTAGTAAGGCTTTCGACAGAGACTCACACAAACTCTCTCTTCTAAAACTCTCTTCATTTGGCATACAGAATCCTCTTTTATCTTGGCTCAAATCTTTTCTAGAAAAAGTAGCCAAATCGTTCGATCTGGATCCTGCTACTCTCAACCTGTCAATGTAGCCAGTGGGGTTATACAAAGAAGTGTGGTTGGTCCATTACTCTTTCTCCTTTTTATCAATGACGTGTGTTTCCTCTTTCAGTATGGTAAACCTTTCCTTTTTGCCGATGACCTAAAATTGGTTTATTCATTCTCTTCTCCCAACAAAGAAAGCCATATTTCAACGGTAATCCAAGGCGAGATAAACAAGTTATACGAATGGACTGTTTCGTTTAATTCTCCACTTAATGCTGACAAAAGTGGATTTATTCACATTGATCAGTTCCTTTACCTAAATCTGGCTATACACAAACATACACTGAAACCTCTTATCACCGTTCGTGACTTTGGTTTGAGATATAGCGACAGTTTGAACTTTTCCGAGCACGCTGCATCTCAAGTATCCAGAGCTAGAAAGCTCATCGTATTTATAATGATAAACTTCAATAATATCGAATCGTGATCAGTGTTATACAGAAAATGTATCTTACTAATTATTGAATATGATATTTTAGTTTACAGTAATTGCAGGCATAATGACCTGATTAAATTTGAAGGTGTTCAAAGAAAGTTCATCAAAGCTGTTTTGGGATATTCTGACAACAAGGACTATCACCAAAGATGTCAACAACTCAAATTAGAACCTCTCTGGGTCCGGAGTATCAAACTAAACCTTGTCTTTATCTACCGGCTTATTAACGATATTTCCTACTCTCTGGTATCCATCTCTTCATACTCTGTGGTATCATCCAACAATCTACGCAATAAGGAAAATATTCCAGCGATTCCAAGAACATACACAAACTTACAATAATAATATATTTCTGAAAGGGCAGATTTACAAATTACAACATTTGTTTGCTCACAGTATGCTTCCTAAGTAGGGTCGTTAAATAGAAATAGCCTATAAAAGCGAATAACAGTACACACGCGCAGATGTCTTGGGGCGTTAATGATTAGGTTTATGCTTTAGTATTACACTGATTTTAGTCTTCAAAATATTTTTTTCACAGTGGCATCGCGTTCACGTTACACATCATAGCCAATCTCGGAATAATTTTGTTAGAATTCGGGTCGTCTAAATATTTATGCAATATAACTTTTTAAGTTTATAATTGTTATAAAGTAGACTTGTAGAGCGCTTGGGGTGAACTATGGACTTGAGAAAACGCGTACATCAAGTTTGTTTCAGATGTCAGATGTTCCATAACTGTACCCTCAGAGCAAGATTTTGAAAAAAAGAATCAGAGGAGCAGCAAGGCACTTGGATATGAACGCTTAACAGTGCTTAACATTTTGTAGTGAAACAGACAGAGGTATGATAAATTATTAGATTAAACGGTACACACTTGTTTGGCAATTCACTAGTGAACTTCCATTCTAAGTCACAAAATACACTACCAAAGTCTGATTGTAGGACAGAACTCCACCCTGGCGTGGCTGAGAAGAACTCTATCTCATTGAATGTTATTGTGAGTAGTTCACTAGAGCCAAATGGTTCTGATCCCAAAATTAGACACGCTCATGATTTGGAAAAGCTTGGAAAATATATCCTTAGCATCTCACCAGCTAACTCTAAAAACGTTCAGGTCAAAAAGCTGGTTAGAATAGGTAATAGGACTGACGATAGTGTTGAACCTCGACTATATAGACTCCTTAAGGCAATCTTAGCGTCGGAGAAGCAACGTGATCTACTGTTAAGTAGCGGTCGTAGCCACCACAATTCCGACATCCGAGTAAGACCTGATATGTCTCTCGGAGACAGAACAAAAGGAAGACGGTACTAGCTGAGCTAGAAACCCGTCGACAAAACGGTGAGGAAAACCGCCGGTTAGTGGGTTTTCGGATAATCAGGTCTTGGAAGCGAATGGTACGAAGACCTGTGTGGATAGGCCGTTCTCACTAGGAATTTTATATGCCAACGCTCGTAGTCTAAGAAATAAATTAGTAGACAACTTAGGGTCACTCATTGTAGCTGTGACAGAAACTTGGTTAGTCCACGACTTCGACATTAGTCCAGAATTATCTGGATACTACTACACAAGGAGTGATAGAAGTAGATGTAGGAAAGAAAGTGGCGTCCTTTTATACATAGCCAATAATATAAATATCCATTCCTCTGCTTGCAAATCCCATGATAGTGAAACTTGTGAAGTCATTAGCTGTGAGCTGGCTATCGGATGTAGTACATTTATACTCGGTGTCATCTATTAAAGCCCAATTAGCTTAACTGACAACTATATTTTAGAACACATTCAGCTATGGAGTGCAAACAACAGATGCTTGATATTAAGAGACTTTAATGCACCTGATATTAGTTGGACTGAGATGGCCTCGGTAGGATCTGTAAACTCCTTTGATAGTAGGTTCCTGATAATAACAATAATAATGGAACATGCATTAGTACGGCATGTATCCAAACCCTCATGCTTGGGTGCAAGCCAAGGTTCTTCTTTGTTGGACTTGGTAATCACTCGTGAGACTGAAGTTATTGCCAACCTAAGTATTCTTTCGCCGTTAGTGAATAGCCATCATGCTGTTTTGTCGTTCACGTTTGCAGCTAGTGACATGATATACGATCAGGTTAAACCTCGTCCAAATGTATGGAGAGCTAACATATCAGCAATAGAGGAGTGCGCTGCTAAGACGGATTAATCAGTAGATACTAGTTCATCAGTTGAAGGAGCATGGTCTACATTTAAAGGCAAGTCTAGTTCAGTAACGTCCTTGTTTGGACCATGTCTGGTACCATGTACCCAAGATAATTCTTAGACGTAGGAAAAGCATTAAAATATGTTCATCTCCACTGACTTAAAACGGTACAGAATGCTTGTAAAGCGTTAATAAGTAAGACTAGACAGTAGTATGGAGAAAATTGGTTAGGGATTGTGAAAATAGTCCGAAACGGTTATTCTCGCATTTGAAAAGGAGAACTCAGAGAAGTGACGAAATTTCAGTGATCCTGATGGTATTCACTTTAGGATTATGTAAACCCTATCGGATCTAATTGATGAAGCTATAGCCATACTGTTTGATATGTCTCTGGGGCAGTTCAAACTGTCAGGAGACTGGAAAGACTCAATAATTAGTCCTGTGTATAAGGGGGGGAGTAGAAACTTAGTAACTATCGTCCTACTTCGTCTAACCGGTACAGTTGTAAATCTAATGAAAAAGATTATTCGGATGGCTGTTGTGATGACCGCATTTGGAATATGGGATTCAAGCAGAGAGTCCTTGTTTCAAATATGAAACGGATATGTTGAAACGAGTCAGACGACGAGGGACTAAAATGGTAGAGTGCCTCTCTGGCCTATCTTATGAAGACAGACTGAGACGCGTCAACTTATTTCCGTTATCTTTAGGATAACGGTAATTACCGTGATCTAATATTGGCTCATCATATATTGAACGATAACCTTGGTATTATTATGTCTTATCCTTTCCTTCCGCCTAGGACTGATCATTTGAAAGGACATTCTTAGAAAGTTCAAAGACTGAGATCAGATCATCTACGTTTGGATTTTCGTTTCTCGCACTGAGTAGGGAATTACTGAAATTCCCTTCCAGAACACGTAACATCATCTTTTTCTGTTGATATATTTGAAATGAGATTGGACCTCTTCAGTGTTACAAACTGCAAGGATTAGTAAGGGTCGATAGACATCCTATTCTTAGTACTGAAGACTGAAGATTAATCGCTTATTAGCTCTTCAAGGTCGTGGAAAATAAGCGCGGTGGGTTTGGATGTGAGTATCAGCATGCAGAATGAAACGTTGGCATTGGGAGTAATAAAGTCTGTACAGAAACTATACCTCGAGGTGCAGTTACCCCACGGATTTTTGGGCCGAGTTAACATATATGATGTGAGTGATAAGTATACTGAACTTTTGAGGGAGTCTGCGGAGACTGGTATCATACAGGTAAATGAAATATTAGTGACCACTTTTATCTATAGGATGATCTTGTTGAACTTTCGGATATGTTCAAAGTTGGTCAGACTGTGAGATGCTTTGTTAAGGAAGCTGACAATAGTCGTGGGAGTGGTTCCACTAAAAGATATCTCGTCTCATTAAATCCGAAAATGGTGAATAAAGCTGTAATATCCAAGCATGTTAAACCTCATATGGTATTTGTTGGGTCTGTCGTTAGCGTGGAGGATCACGGTTATATAGTAGATGCTGGTGTTGCTAGAATGAACTGTTTCTTGCCCAAAGACCAAGTTGATGGTTCGTATTTTATTGACTTTTTAAAATTTTCAGTTAACCCTGATATTGGCAGTTTGATTCCCTTTACTCCATATGTGTCAGATCCTCTGCAGGATAGTAGCTATAAACGAGTTTTAAAAGTAACCACTCGTTTGGATTCGACATTATCTCTGGTTGGCATTCATTCATTGAGTTTCATTGTATTTAGTTGAGTCCTGATTCTCGTGTAAACTTTGACTGCTTGCTCCCTGGTACCTGTCTCCATGCTTCAATTGTCAAGAAGGTCACATCGACCTTAGTTGCAGAGTTTTCAGAACATTTTATTTCAATCTCACGCACGCACTACATCGGAAACAAAGAAGATTATCAAATAGGAGCCAAGGTAATTTTTAAAACTAGTTTCCAGTTTTCATTATGCTACTTTAAGTTCTTATCACTGATAAGTCTATCATGAAGTAAAAGTGAATTCCATTTCTATTGAAATTAACAGCTTATAACAAGTTGACGTTTAAGTCGTCATGGTTATGTATTAATAATTTCATATGAATGGTTTTAATAAACCCCTGGTTTTACAAATAAGGACGGTCCTGCTATTAAATCTTCCTTCGATGTTGTGAAAGGTGAATAATTAGACTTTACTAATCGATACCATGTCAATTTCCCCTTGCATCTACGTTTGTCATTTGCAGAACTAAACATTGTGCTGCATTCAATGTGTGCTATATATCATTACCGTTTAAATCTTTTTTGATGGTTAAATTTTGTGTTTTCTCCTTGACTGTGTTGCAACAAATATTGTTAATGGGATATTTAGTTTTACTATAGATTTTCCGTTTCACTGTTCGAAATTATGTACGCTTATGATATCCACTATTGCTGTTTTTCATCTTTGCTATAGACATGTACTCATCTGTCGAAATATGTCCCAATTAACACTGGGTGTGATATAGCACAAATTACAAAGTTAAAACAACCACAGTTTTGTGACTATCGTAACCAATGTTTGGAGATTCTGGGTGACATGACTCAGAATCTATCACAATGGCGTAGGTGTGTACACTTTGTCTTCCCTTGAACTTTAAGATTGAAACTGCTTTATATCTTTCTCTCTACCAACTAATTCTTTCTTCCTGTACTATATTTTTATATGCAGTCCTTCTTTTATATATTACCACCATTGAATTAACTACTTTATGGATTCGGTGTTCATCTTGTGCTAATGAGGTTTGGAAACTTAAACCGATGCATATATGTGCTTGGTCGTACGTTGAAGCTGACTGACTGAGTTAGAATCTGTAACTGTTTGGGATGCATTCCGCAGATCAACAGTATAAGCTAATGGTATTAGACTGACTCGTACTGGCAGTTTAAGAATAGGGAGTGGAGTGTTTGAGCATATATATTATTTCACTTGAGCACAGCACGTAAATCATAATGACCTGGTTGCTGACGAAATCTCAGGAAGGATGTGGGTTAATTAGGAGTTAATAGCTGTGTTGGCAACATATCCCACTGTTTATTAATCTGTATATTTTTCTTCAGTTTGGTTTGTGTTGCTCTAATTTCTTTGACACTTAGTTCCTTGTTATTCACATTCTCATAAAAATTCCTCCCCTGTGACTTATCTCAATAAAATCGATGTTGTAATATACGTGCTCTTAGACCGCATTACCAATTAGATGTGTTCACATCCATCCTACCATGAGTCGAATATCTTAACTGGTAAACCATAAGCTTTTGTTTTACGAGTATAGAAGGTAGTCAATTATTTTAAAGTTCACAAAAGTCTATTTCGGTTGTATACATAGAAAATAGATATGTAGCAACGAATATTACGTAGTCCATTTAAACTTATAAAAATAAAGGCAACTAATATTTTTATTACTTTCCATAAGTCTTATTTGCTAATGTACAATGATACGTTAATTTTCTAATTTGGCTCTTATGAACACTTATTAAAATGAAAATATTGCAAAAATCGTTTTCAAAACCATGTTTAGTTTCCATAAATTATGTGTTCATTGTTCACTTTTTTCAGTAACATGATGGCTGGTTCTCGTACTAGATTTTTCTCTTCTCTTTCTTCATGTATTCTTAGGTTGTTGTTTGTATCATATTAGTAGATCCCAGTACAAAACAATTGATGGGCTCTCTGCTTCCTCATCTAGTCAATCCTATACCCTCCGTCCTCAACATTTCGGAAATGCTCTCTAAATGTCCTGTTGGTACACGTTTCTCAGGTTCCTTGGTAGAGCGTGTAAACAAACGCGCTGTTCTTGTCAAATTACCTAAAACAAATGGACTCAAAGCAGTTATCAGAGTATGTTAAGCAATGCCGGTTGATAATATTTTTCTGAATAAACCTGATACTTTTTAAGTATTTTAATAAATCTTCAAATTTGTAAACAGTTATATTGGAAAGTAAGACAGAATGTTACTCTAACGAATAACTTATTTGGATTTTTATTGTAAAATATTACAATGAAAGGTGTATTGTCGTTCCCAACTTATCAAATTTTTAATATGATTAAATATAGCGACCTATATTTTTTATAGACTGGACTAAATATTTTGTTATTTATACAATTTATTCGCAAGGAAGCCAAGTTTGATCGGACGAACTTCTACCAAGTTCTTGTTTCCAGGTCAGTAGGGATGAATGTAACAGAACTGAATAGACCAGTCTATTTTTCATGCTGTGTATGCAAAATCATCATGTAAATTTGTAGTAGGTTAACAACATCTTGTGTCACTCTCGTAGTTTAAAGTCATATTTTTAGTACATCTAATGTATATTATATATTAAGTGATAGAAAAATAATTCAACAGGTTACTTCTGTTGGCTAATGTGAATTTCGTTTACGTATTTTTACATGACTACGTCCCAGTGGTAGTTTCATATTTTCTAAAAGTAATTATAGATTGTAGGTTTCCAGGCTCCTCACATGTAAGTTATCTAAAACTTCGTTGTACCTAGTCCCCATTGAAGTGTAGTTCGATGTCATACTAAGGAATTTACTCAATTTTTATCTTTGGATTAATTTCTTCGAACCATTTGATTAAAGTGTATTGGAAACTTTTAGACTGAAATTCAGTACTATGGATACCGAATTTAAGTAAAACCCGTTATTGGATATTAAAATTGAATTTTCCTAATTCTCGCCACATATACAACTCCTAGCCCGCGTTGGTTCATGACATTTTTCAGTACTTTAATATATCTACTTAGCACATATGTGTCGCTAAATCAAAGTTCAACGCGTTAATATATTTTTAATCTTTCGTCTTTTTTTAGATACCTAAAACAGGGACAAAAAATAACGAAAATTTCAAGTCACTAGTTGTTGGATCAAAACTGACATGCCGTTTAACTGATCATGACTTTTTAGAGAACGTAGCTGTAGCTACAACAAACAAGTATGGGATTATGTTGGTATGATTATAATTTCCTATTTTAGCAGGATTTACTTTTCGTAGTGTTCCTAGGATAATGCAACTCTTTTATACTGAGGTGTATAGTTTGTATGATATGATTTTGTCTTGTTATTCTTTCTATGTGTGTACATAGAAAGTGGAAATCTTTATTAAGTATATGAATACTTACAAAAGTACCCTAAACCGTGAATTTTCACCACTGAGTTATTAATTTTGATAAAGTATCTCGGTTTTGCCGGTTAGTGTGAATATACATAAAATCCTACTTAGTTTTATCGAAAGAATAATGTTAAAAGTTTTGATGTGAAGAAATCTCAGTGAAACTTTATTAATTAGTGAGTCCTTATTTATAGTAAAGCAATTTTCTAGTTATATGTCTATTTTTCTTTCTAACCATGCTTTTCTTTTCTCATTTAATCAAATAGTTTATAATAAAAGTTTTATTCGGGCGCAACTAGTTTGATCTGGAATTGGTTAAATCTATGTTTGCTTGCTCTACAAATTGTCGAAATTTTTGTCTTATTTTCTATCGACTATGGTTTTTTCAAACTGAACCACACACCACATTAGATGATCATTTAATAGGTGGTTAGAGCTCTTCTTAACATTGGTGTATGCTTTGCGTGTAATTTCTGATTTATCAAATGACCCAAGCGGTAGAATGGATTTTAAGTCATTTATGAAATTCCTCCATCAAGTTATCATGATCGAAATCATTTATAGTTTTTAATCCAAGCTATTATGATTAATTTAACTTCATTTTGAGACATGGTTGTTCTGTATGTTATAAGCAATGCCTTATTGTTTAGTGCAGCAGGCTTTCAACTATTGCCCTTTTTACCTATTTCGGTTTTTTACAGCCGTTACCACTACCCGTCACACTAAAGGACGGTGACTCAAGACTGCATACGTAAACTTAAACTTGCTGACTGAGTTGTGTTGTCATCTTGTAAGTAGGTTTACAGTAGGTTGTCGAATGATTCACGAGAAAATCTTCTTGGTAGAAACACCATTGATTATCAGATAAAAGTAGAAGTGAATTTCATCATTAGATAACATTTTCCCTTCAACAAATATGTAGTTTGTTATTCATTGTGGAATCCCTATTTGTAAAGTGTTCATACCGTAAGTTACATTTGGATTTTTTCTGAAGTGAATTATATATATACATATATATACCGAAAAACTTGTGTAACATGTAAATCTTAGTATGCGTTGTCTTTTACTATTTTGCCGACATCGGTTTAGGCAAATGTAAAAGCAAAATAATATTAAGGTAAGACTAGGTCCAAATAAAGACACTAAGTCATCCATAAATCTTATATATATGGCCATGATAATTTATATTATAGATCTACGACGTAATATAACTTTACCTATAGCTCTTCTAGAGTTACTGCCGGTCCCAAGTCCGGGTGGAGCAGGAGGCTTGGGTCGGCAACCCCATCTCGTAGAAAACAACCTTGTTAAAAAACACTAACCAGAATAAACAATTTAAACCATTTAAACCCTGACCTCCTAGTTCAGTGATCTTCATTCAGAACAATTATGACGCCTCATGGTGAAAGCCCAGATTCTTCAAAACTCACGAGGCCGATGCCCCTTCTAACAACCAGCGCAACAATTAACATAGGTACATGGAATGTCCGGAAAATGTAGGAGACCGGATGAGCCATCCAAATAGCTACAAAAATGAGGAGATACAACTTGGTCGTTCTCGGAATAACTGAAACGCTTTGAACATAAGCAGGACAGAAAAGATTAGATTTGGGAGAGATGATGTTGTAATCTGATCATGTAGAAGAAAATGCTTCGCACAAGCAGGCAGTTGCTCTGATGCTGTCCAGACAAGCACAAAAAGCACTTATAGGATGGTAATTTCATGGACCCACAATCATCAGAGCATCCTTCAAAACAAACAAGGAGGGAATCACAATAAACGCTATCCAGTGGTATGAACCCACCAATGATAACAACAAAGGCGACAAAGGTCAGATTTATCAGAGGCTGAAGTCCAACAAAGAGCCTTTTCATCACGATAGGAGACCTAAGCGTCAGGGTTGGAATCGACAACACCGACCATAGAGATATCGTGGAACGACATCGATTGAGTGGAAATACGGAACAAGAATGGTGACAGATTTGCAAATTTATGTCCCCTCAACAAGATGGTTATAGGCGGCACAACATTCCTACACAAGTGCATACACAAAGCTACTTGGGTCTCACCGGATCACACTAAAGAGAACCAGGTCGATCATATTTGCACCAATAAAAATTCAGAAGGTCAATGGAAGACGTGAGAACTAAGAGAGGAGCTGACATAGATTTTGATCACCACCTGGTGGTTGCCAAGATCACAGTGAAGCTAAGGAACCATTGGACAAATAACATTACGTGAGTCTAATACAGTCTTCCTTCGACATACTGACGAACTCAATCAATTCGAGATAGCTCTCAGCAACACGTCCCAAGTCTGACAAGATCTACTCAAAGAAGAGCGGAGGAACAGATAGGTGGGGCACTTAGAAGAGTTATTGAGTATACCAGCTCCACTGACCCCAAAAGACATCCAAGCAGCACACAGAGACCTTCGCATAGCTATCACTCTACAAACGATCGGAGAAATCAGAATGGCCAACAGACAAGTCAACAGTGGGAAAGCAGGAGGACCAGTATGTTTTATTTATTTATTTATTTGAACACATAAATATTGGCACAAAGAAGCACCAAATACATATGCGCCACACAAGTCACTTGATTTGTGTGTGGGCTGTGATGCTACCCGGGTGCCCAAACCGAAGCAGGAGGGTCAGACGACATACCAGATGAAGAACTCAAGTCAGACGTAGCACTAACTGCAAATGTTCTTCTCGTTCTATTCAGGAAGATGTGAAATGAGTAACACGTGCCATCGACAGACTGAGAAGAAGGATATCTCATTAAGATACCAAAAAGTCTCAGCAAATGTGAGAACTACACCGAAATCACAGTACTATTCAGTACCAGGAAAAGTTTTCAGTGGAGTGATGTTGAACTAGATGAAAGACGAAGTAGACGCTCAACTTCGAGATCAACAGGTCGGATTCTGTAAGGATTGGTCATGCACAGGTCACATCGTGACACTATCGATCATTGAGGAGCAATCAGTTGAATAGAATTCGTCAATAGACGTTAACCTCCTTGACCATCAGAAGGCATTTGACAGAGTGCATAGGAGACCTTATGGATCCTTTCTCCACACTATGATGTACCTGAAGAGATCATCAACATCATACGGAATTCATACGACGGACTACACTGAAAAGTCGTGAATGAAGGACAGCTCATAGATTCATTTCAAGTGACGAACGGTGTCACACATTGGTGCTAATTATCTCCCCTTCTCTTTCTCCAGGTGGTCAATTGGATTATGAAGACCTCCACATATCAGGGAAAGCACGGCGTACAATGAATAGTTTGGATGCAACTACACTATTTGAACTTCACAGATCACCTAGCTCTTCTGTCCCATATATAACAAACAAATGCAGCCGAAGACAGCCAGTTTATCAGCAACCCATGCAGCAGTAGACCTCAACATACACCAAGGAAAAACCAAGATCCTAAAACAAAACTCGGAAAACACCAACTCAGTCACACTTGATAGAAAAGCTTTGGTACGGATGGAAACCTCCACGTACCTGAACAGTATCATCTATGGACACGCATAAGAGCGTCATTTCTACAGTTGAAGAGCATATACAACTCAAAACAACTGTCAACCAATATCAAAGTCAGAAGTTTCAGTACGAACTTCAAGACAGTTCTACTGAACGGAGCTGAAACTTAGAGAACTACCACAACCATCAGCAAGAAAGTACAAGTATCTATAAATAATCGTCTACACAAGATAGTTCAGATCCAATGGCTGGATAACATCAGCAACAGCCTACTGTAGAAGAGAACAAATCAGCTTACAGCTGAAGGGTAAAATAGGCAAACGCGATGGAGGTGGATAGGACATACACGATACAAGCTCTAACTTGGAATCCTGAAGGCAAAAGGAAAAGAAGAAATCCAAGGAACATGTTGCGTTGGAAATTAGAAGCAGACATGAAGATGAATAGCAACTGGAAACAACTGGGAGGGATTACTCAGGACAGAGTTCGATGGAGAAAGCTGGTGAGCGGCCTATGCCTCTCTGTGAGGTTTAACAGCTGTAAGCTAGCTGGTTATGATGCAATATGTTGGTAATCTCAGGAAAAGACGTGTAACTGGGTCGAAAGTGCGTCGTCCAAAATTGCTACATATCAGCACGACGAAATGAGATTAAAAAGTTGAATATCGAAATGGAAGTATCAGTAACAATCGAAATAAATCGGCTGAAAAGAAACACTTTCCTGAAATTCTTGTTCCCCGCTTTCTATTGAAAAGTATGAGACCATTAAATTCTTTAAAATTATCGGTCAGGAACAATAATAGTAATATTACATGTGAGAGTAAAATGCTATAGCCTGTAACAACTAAGTATTAAGCAACCAACTCAATTTAGGTAGAAGGTATTCAAACCAGTGAAAAAGGTTATATTTTAATGACTGAACAGCTAAGTTGCAGCTGAGCAGTCAAAAGTGGTCAACAAATGGAAATTAAAGCAGACTGCAGCGTTTATTGACCATTCTGTGGTTAAAACCGGATTTAAGTTGTCATAGTGTTTTGCTTATCCTACTCCACAGAATCCTTACCATGGCAAGACATTTTGGCTCAGCGATACCTGAATTAGTGGTATAGTCAGCCGCTACTCTCACCGTGAATGTTTATAGGAACTATATTTCAATATCCAGTAAACTGAAGGGGATCGCGTGACCCTACAAAGGAGATCATTTGTTTACACCAGATGGGAATGCATAGATAAGTAGCAAAAGTTCAAAGTAGAACGAATTTTAAAGAAGATATTTTAATAGCGAGTAATTATTAACATATGATTTTTTGTAGTTGAGTAAATAACGATAATGAACGAGCCCAACGTATCAATATCTCACGGAATTTTACCCATTGGCTTTCTCTCAAGCATTGTACAGGATATTTGCTCACTCACCCAATCTGGTTAAATAGTTTTGGCATTGTAGTTGGTGCCAGTTCGTGATGAAAACCCTAAATCTCATTTCTAACGTTAGTCATTAACTGTAAAACAACTCTGGTTCCTCACATAGGTTTAAAACCCTCATTTGGTCATAGATATTAGGTGAACACTCTCAAGGTCAGTCCAGCTTAGCTCAAAGGTCGCCCATAAATTATAGTCTCACCGTTTTATATAATTAATGTCAATTACAGTAAAGGTTGAAACAGAAGAAATCTATTAGTTTATCATCAGCTTACTAAACGATATCTAAACAGTACTTGAACAATTTAGATTTTAGGGTTTTTAGACTCAGAACTTCAACAAGCATTCTGCCTCATCCCTCAGTTTTCAGTATGGAATACACCCATCAAAACAACACTAAGACAAATAATGACAACTAACATTCATTTGGCTCTGATATCTGGGAAAACGGTTGTGTAGTGTAGCGATTTGGTGGAACGAAAACAGCAACAGAAGTGCTTAGTCTGCCATGGTATAATTCCACAAATCTAAAAGTCGGAAAAACTTCTTTTCTGTAACTGTCAACATGTAAAAAGCCCTGTCGATCTTGTTTTCGTTTAAAAATTCAGCCTTGGCAGAAGCGAATTTCGAATAGTCATAGTAGAAGCATTGATTACTATTCCGATATATTCTTTGTGCCGTCGGTATTCTCATATCCACTGGACAGCCCACATATGAACTGGACTACAACCGGCTTAAGTGATCCAAAGCTTGACCAACCAGTTAGACATAAACCAAGAAGAAAACCCTTTGAAATGTCGCCTAATATAAACGACCTTAAATCTCTACAATCTTCGTATCTTATGTCCAATATGACTTTCGACACAGTAAAGTGGTGGCACGATTTCTTCAGTTCCGTGTACCATTAATCGTGGTGCTGTTTCAAGATCGCAAATGAAGTTACTGTAATTAACGTGTGTCTTTGAGTACCTCTTTCTTGTGAACGGAACATGAATCGATTAAGATTGGCTACCTAAAAATTTGTAATATATGTAAAAAAATCAGTAACCAGATACAGAAAAACCTATAGGAGCATTTGAATTACGATAGCCGTACTTTCCTAAGATGATTCTTTTTGTATGTCGAATCAAAAAGACGTAGATTTTTCACGAATATTCACATATACTAGCTAAATCAGATTTGGCTTATTCTAAGTCCTTATTAGATAATCTCAAAAAGTCCTATCTTACGGGTACTTTTAATGGTAGCTCTTATAATCACATTTCTGCCATACTAGCTGTTAGACCCTTTCAGATAACTGAGGAATCAACTCTTCCCTTGCTCAAAAAACCTTGTCGAGAATACTAAGCAATAGGAATAGTTGAGTTGTAGTAAGAGAGGATTATAACTACGGCGACGAGGAAAAGGGAAAACAAATTCAAGATGTCCATATCAGATGACCAGCTCAGCCGAATACTACAACAACAGCAAGCACAACTTGATACACAAATGCGGTTGTTGGAGGCTGACTCAACAGCTTAACTTCCACCGCTCGAGTTCACATGCTACTTCAAGCAAATCTTGTGATGCGGTTGCTAGCAGCATCCCGAAATTAATCTATCACCCAGAAAGTGAAAATACTTTTCTCACGCGGTTCAAACGTTGAGAAGACACATTTAGAATAGAATTCTGTAACCAAGACGACGCGTGGAAGACTAAATTGTCGGTCCGTAAGTTTGGAAGAAATGAACATTCACGTTAATAATCAGAAGAATTTATTCTCAAATAACAGTTTGTTACATGAGGCATGCCAGTTTACAGGTAAGATCAACAATGTTACGAAAGATACCATTTTCACTGTAGTAAGTTACTCAGCTGGGTTGTAAACTCCTTGCCAACTGAGCGAAACGCATCTTGAAAACAGCTTTTCAAAAGACCTATATCATTAGTCAATAACATCATTACCTCAAAAATAGTTGGAACTTTGCATGGACTGTATGACGAATATGCTCATCAAGTTTCATGAGTGCCTCATAGTACAGTTAAATTAATTGAGATTTGTAAAAATTCCATAAAGAAGTCATTGGTTCCGCTCATAGTGCAAACAAGGAAACGTAAGTGAAAATAATTCGCTAACATAATTGATGCTGCTACGAAACATTTTGACAAGCCATTACAGACAACTATGGAAATGGACATTCACATTTTTGGTCCAAATCTGGATAGGAATCAAATGTAATATAGATGCTAGAAAGATTCAAAGTTGTAACGTCGGGTAAGACTGGAACTGACACAATTGTTATGCATCGTTGTAGATGCATAAAGCTTCCTACTAACGAAATACACCAAAGCAAAATTATCACGTTATGTGCCTACAATATTTATAGTGTGATGTGTATAAAAACTAAGGATGTAAGTGCAAGGAAATACATATATCATGTGGTTGGTGGGATAGAGAGATTACCGGTAAGTATTCAACTAACCTGCCTCATCATGACAACTCTTAGTTTCTTATACTTCCGTTCATTTCCCACTCTCTTTCCAATAAAATTACTCACCTTAAAACCTGTTTATTCCTTGTAAATCCAACCATTATACTTATTACAGAAACGTGGTGTAAATCATCCATGTCCGATTACTACTTGCATGTAGATAGCTACGTTTTCTTTCGGACCGATAGGTGTCATGGATTAGGAGCCGGTGCAGTCATCTATGTCCGTTCGAACATATAAGCGTGCAAATTTGAGGATAAATCTCTTGATGCCATAAACGACTCCGCTTGGGTTACCGTAAACTGTGGATCGTAAACTTATCTACTGATGGGGTGCATATACAGACCACCTCATGTGGATACTGACTTCGATCGATTACTAACAAACATACTTTCCATTGCTTCGCATCAACCGCATACATTTAGAATCATTGGAGGTGATTTCAATCTGCCAAACATTACATGGGGTCCGACTTCTGTACCAGGTTGATGTAACAAGTTAGTTGGAACCTTAAAATTTTGTGGGTGGGTCCAACAAGTCCAAAAACCGACTAAGAGGAATAACATATTTCATTTATTATTTACAATCGACATAGACTATCTCAGTGCACACCAGTCATCAGATTTTATGAGTTGTATTTAGTATTACTCATTCTTTACATACTATACTTTTGAACTCTAAAGCTGAAATAATGTACCAGAGCAGACAGTTTGATCAACAAACCTCGAAACGGACTGGAAATTTCATTCGATGTTTACCATCGAAAATTTATTTTACCACAGATAATATTGACACTGAGCTTTTCAATTTATAGCACAATCCAATATATTGCCTTGACTGCACTTCTCCAGTTATTGGCCATAAGGCTTATAACACCAAAAGAGACCAAAATGTCTTTAAAACTTTTTAAGAAGACTGAGAAAACTGAAACATCGCTACAGTGACGTGTATACACTTCAGAGTATACATAGCGTAATTGACAGAAATGATTCATCTAAACGCAAGTATTTTATGAATATAGTAAACGAAGCCCTATGTAAAAAATAGCCCAGACCTATCAACACTTCGGCTTTTTAAATCCCATATGAGGTCGAATTCTTTTGGCACGACTAAATCCTTCATAGTTAACGGAAGCATCGTTGAAAATCCTGATACTATTTGTGAACAATTCAGCCAGCATTTCTAGCAATGCTACAAAACTGAAACTAAAACCTCTATCAATAAATTTTTAATGTTGACATCCAGACACCTGTTCAAAATTAATTCAACCTATCTGTGGAATATCGAACTTATCCATCTGTATGGAAAACATCTCTTATCACCCGTAGCTTCAAAACGGGGTCACGTAGTGATATTGCTAACTACAAGCCCATTAATCTGATATCCGTGCTATCAAGAACCATGGAAATACATCTGTAGTGGCATTGGACCATAACTACACAATCCTCAAAGCAGAATACGAGAGTACTCGGGAAATAGACATTCAATATTTAACGCGAAGGAATACCTAACGATGGAGAAGGCGCTAATAAGGAATTGAATGGACTGGAGTTGATCGGATGTCATGGCTCGACCATGCAGGCGTGGTCCATCTGAATGTTACCTTATGTCTTCTATTCATATTAAATATATTGTTCCTTCTCTAACCTAACCTTGTTCTACATCATGTATTGGTAATTGATACCATACAGTGAGTTGGTGTAGACGATGATGTGACTTCCACGTAAGATCTTACAGATTAGGCAGTTATATCATGACAAATCTACAATTTTGGGATTAGGTCTATTATTAGAGCAGTACTAATATCATAGTAGACCATAGTTCTACACATCCACAAACAGCTATTATCATTTTTATTTTCGGCTAGTCTGATTGGCCCATCCTTACATGGGTTTATGACTAAACGTTCATGCGTCGCATCGCACCTGGAATTTTCTGGTAAAATCACCCAGAGAAGAGATGTTGGTCAGTCAGTGGCAATTCTGTGTTTCGATTTTAGTAAGGCTTTCGACAGAGACTCACACAAACTCTCTCTTCTAAAACTCTCTTCATTTGGCATACAGAATCCTCTTTTATCTTGGCTCAAATCTTTTCTAGAAAAAGTAGCCAAATCGTTCGATCTGGATCCTGCTACTCTCAACCTGTCAATGTAGCCAGTGGGGTTATACAAAGAAGTGTGGTTGGTCCATTACTCTTTCTCCTTTTTATCAATGACGTGTGTTTCCTCTTTCAGTATGGTAAACCTTTCCTTTTTGCCGATGACCTAAAATTGGTTTATTCATTCTCTTCTCCCAACAAAGAAAGCCATATTTCAACGGTAATCCAAGGCGAGATAAACAAGTTATACGAATGGACTGTTTCGTTTAATTCTCCACTTAATGCTGACAAAAGTGGATTTATTCACATTGATCAGTTCCTTTACCTAAATCTGGCTATACACAAACATACACTGAAACCTCTTATCACCGTTCGTGACTTTGGTTTGAGATATAGCGACAGTTTGAACTTTTCCGAGCACGCTGCATCTCAAGTATCCAGAGCTAGAAAGCTCATCGTATTTATAATGATAAACTTCAATAATATCGAATCGTGATCAGTGTTATACAGAAAATGTATCTTACTAATTATTGAATATGATATTTTAGTTTACAGTAATTGCAGGCATAATGACCTGATTAAATTTGAAGGTGTTCAAAGAAAGTTCATCAAAGCTGTTTTGGGATATTCTGACAACAAGGACTATCACCAAAGATGTCAACAACTCAAATTAGAACCTCTCTGGGTCCGGAGTATCAAACTAAACCTTGTCTTTATCTACCGGCTTATTAACGATATTTCCTACTCTCTGGTATCCATCTCTTCATACTCTGTGGTATCATCCAACAATCTACGCAATAAGGAAAATATTCCAGCGATTCCAAGAACATACACAAACTTACAATAATAATATATTTCTGAAAGGGCAGATTTACAAATTACAACATTTGTTTGCTCACAGTATGCTTCCTAAGTAGGGTCGTTAAATAGAAATAGCCTATAAAAGCGAATAACAGTACACACGCGCAGATGTCTTGGGGCGTTAATGATTAGGTTTATGCTTTAGTATTACACTGAGTTTAGTCTTCAAAATATTTTTTCACAGTGGCATCGCGTTCACGTTACACATCATAGCCAATCTCGGAATAATTTTGTTAGAATTCGGGTCGTCTAAATATTTATGCAATATAACTTTTTAAGTTTATAATTGTTATAAAGTAGACTTGTAGAGCGCTTGGGGTGAACTATGGACTTGAGAAAACGCGTACATCAAGTTTGTTTCAGATGTCAGAAAATCCATAACTGTACCCTCAGAGCAAGATTTTGAAAAAAAAGAATCAGAGGAGCAGCAAGGCACTTGGATATGAACGCTTAACAGTGCTTAACATTTTGTAGTGAAACAGACAGAGGTATGATAAATTATTAGATTAAACGGTACACACTTGTTTGGCAATTCACTAGTGAACTTCCATTCTAAGTCACAAAATACACTACCAAAGTCTGATTGTAGGACAGAACTCCACCCTGGCGTGGCTGAGAAGAACTCTATCTCATTGAATGTTATTGTGAGTAGTTCACTAGAGCCAAATGGTTCTGATCCCAAAATTAGACACGCTCATGATTTGGAAAAGCTTGGAAAATATATCCTTAGCATCTCACCAGCTAACTCTAAAAACGTTCAGGTCAAAAAGCTGGTTAGAATAGGTAATAGGACTGACGATAGTGTTGAACCTCGACTATATAGACTCCTTAAGGCAATCTTAGCGTCGGAGAAGCAACGTGATCTACTGTTAAGTAGCGGTCGTAGCCACCACAATTCCGACATCCGAGTAAGACCTGATATGTCTCTCGGAGACAGAACAAAAGGAAGACGGTACTAGCTGAGCTAGAAACCCGTCGACAAAACGGTGAGGAAAACCGCCGGTTAGTGGGTTTTCGGATAATCAGGTCTTGGAAGCGAATGCTACGAAGGCCTGTGTGGATAGGCCGTTCTCACTAGGAATTTTATATGCCAACGCTCGTAGTCTAAGAAATAAATTAGTAGACAACTTAGGGTCACTCATTGTAGCTGTGACAGAAACTTGGTTAGTCCACGACTTCGACATTAGTCCAGAATTATCTGGATACTACTACACAAGGAGTGATAGAAGTAGATGTAGGAAAGAAAGTGGCGTCCTTTTATACATAGCCAATAATATAAATATCCATTCCTCTGCTTGCAAATCCCATGATAGTGAAACTTGTGAAGTCATTAGCTGTGAGCTGGCTATCGGATGTAGTACATTTATACTCGGTGTCATCTATTAAAGCCCAATTAGCTTAACTGACAACTATATTTTAGAACACATTCAGCTATGGAGTGCAAACAACAGATGCTTGATATTAAGAGACTTTAATGCACCTGATATTAGTTGGACTGAGATGGCCTCGGTAGGATCTGTAAACTCCTTTGATAGTAGGTTCCTGATAATAACAATAATAATGGAACATGCATTAGTACGGCATGTATCCAAACCCTCATGCTTGGGTGCAAGCCAAGGTTCTTCTTTGTTGGACTTGGTAATCACTCGTGAGACTGAAGTTATTGCCAACCTAAGTATTCTTTCGCCGTTAGTGAATAGCCATCATGCTGTTTTGTCGTTCACGTTTGCAGCTAGTGACATGATATACGATCAGGTTAAACCTCGTCCAAATGTATGGAGAGCTAACATATCAGCAATAGAGGAGTGCGCTGCTAAGACGGATTAATCAGTAGATACTAGTTCATCAGTTGAAGGAGCATGGTCTACATTTAAAGGCAAGTCTAGTTCAGTAACGTCCTTGTTTGGACCATGTCTGGTACCATGTACCCAAGATAATTCTTAGACGTAGGAAAAGCATTAAAATATGTTCATCTCCACTGACTTAAAACGGTACAGAATGCTTGTAAAGCGTTAATAAGTAAGACTAGACAGTAGTATGGAGAAAATTGGTTAGGGATTGTGAAAATAGTCCGAAACGGTTATTCTCGCATTTGAAAAGGAGAACTCAGAGAAGTGACGAAATTTCAGTGATCCTGATGGTATTCACTTTAGGATTATGTAAACCCTATCGGATCTAATTGATGAAGCTATAGCCATACTGTTTGATATGTCTCTGGGGCAGTTCAAACTGTCAAGAGACTGGAAAGACTCAATAATTAGTCCTGTGTATAAGGGGGAGTAGAAACTTAGTAACTATCGTCCTACTTCGTCTAACCGGTACAGTTGTAAATCTAATGAAAAAGATTATTCGGATGGCTGTTGTGATGACCGCATTTGGAATATGGGATTCAAGCAGAGAGTCCTTGTTTCAAATATGAAACGGATATGTTGAAACGAGTCAGACGACGAGGGACTAAAATGGTAGAGTGCCTCTCTGGCCTATCTTATGAAGACAGACTGAGACGCGTCAACTTATTTCCGTTATCTTTAGGATAACGGTAATTACCGTGATCTAATATTGGCTCATCATATATTGAACGATAACCTTGGTATTATTATGTCTTATCCTTTCCTTCCGCCTAGGACTGATCATTTGAAAGGACATTCTTAGAAAGTTCAAAGACTGAGATCAGATCATCTACGTTTGGATTTTCGTTTCTCGCACTGAGTAGGGAATTACTGAAATTCCCTTCCAGAACACGTAACATCATCTTTTTCTGTTGATATATTTGAAATGAGATTGGACCTCTTCAGTGTTACAAACTGCAAGGATTAGTAAGGGTCGATAGACATCCTATTCTTAGTACTGAAGACTGAAGATTAATCGCTTATTAGCTCTTCAAGGTCGTGGAAAATAAGCGCGGTGGGTTTGGATGTGAGTATCAGCATGCAGAATGAAACGTTGGCATTGGGAGTAATAAAGTCTGTACAGAAACTATACCTCGAGGTGCAGTTACCCCACGGATTTTTGGGCCGAGTTAACATATATGATGTGAGTGATAAGTATACTGAACTTTTGAGGGAGTCTGCGGAGACTGGTATCATACAGGTAAATGAAATATTAGTGACCACTTTTATCTATAGGATGATCTTGTTGAACTTTCGGATATGTTCAAAGTTGGTCAGACTGTGAGATGCTTTGTTAAGGAAGCTGACAATAGTCGTGGGAGTGGTTCCACTAAAAGATATCTCGTCTCATTAAATCCGAAAATGGTGAATAAAGCTGTAATATCCAAGCATGTTAAACCTCATATGGTATTTGTTGGGTCTGTCGTTAGCGTGGAGGATCACGGTTATATAGTAGATGCTGGTGTTGCTAGAATGAACTGTTTCTTGCCCAAAGACCAAGTTGATGGTTCGTATTTTATTGACTTTTTAAAATTTTCAGTTAACCCTGATATTGGCAGTTTGATTCCCTTTACTCCATATGTGTCAGATCCTCTGCAGGATAGTAGCTATAAACGAGTTTTAAAAGTAACCACTCGTTTGGATTCGACATTATCTCTGGTTGGCATTCATTCATTGAGTTTCATTGTATTTAGTTGAGTCCTGATTCTCGTGTAAACTTTGACTGCTTGCTCCCTGGTACCTGTCTCCATGCTTCAATTGTCAAGAAGGTCACATCGACCTTAGTTGCAGAGTTTTCAGAACATTTTATTTCAATCTCACGCACGCACTACATCGGAAACAAAGAAGATTATCAAATAGGAGCCAAGGTAATTTTTAAAACTAGTTTCCAGTTTTCATTATGCTACTTTAAGTTCTTATCACTGATAAGTCTATCATGAAGTAAAAGTGAATTCCATTTCTATTGAAATTAACAGCTTATAACAAGTTGACGTTTAAGTCGTCATGGTTATGTATTAATAATTTCATATGAATGGTTTTAATAAACCCTGGTTTTACAAATAAGGACGGTCCTGCTATTAAATCTTCCTTCGATGTTGTGAAAGGTGAATAATTAGACTTTACTAATCGATACCATGTCAATTTCCCCTTGCATCTACGTTTGTCATTTGCAGAACTAAACATTGTGCTGCATTCAATGTGTGCTATATATCATTACCGTTTAAATCTTTTTTGATGGTTAAATTTTGTGTTTTCTCCTTGACTGTGTTGCAACAAATATTGTTAATGGGATATTTAGTTTTACTATAGATTTTCCGTTTCACTGTTCGAAATTATGTACGCTTATGATATCCACTATTGCTGTTTTTCATCTTTGCTATAGACATGTACTCATCTGTCGAAATATGTCCCAATTAACACTGGGTGTGATATAGCACAAATTACAAAGTTAAAACAACCACAGTTTTGTGACTATCGTAACCAATGTTTGGAGATTCTGGGTGACATGACTCAGAATCTATCACAATGGCGTAGGTGTGTACACTTTGTCTTCCCTTGAACTTTAAGATTGAAACTGCTTTATATCTTTCTCTCTACCAACTAATTCTTTCTTCCTGTACTATATTTTTATATGCAGTCCTTCTTTTATATATTACCACCATTGAATTAACTACTTTATGGATTCGGTGTTCATCTTGTGCTAATGAGGTTTGGAAACTTAAACCGATGCATATATGTGCTTGGTCGTACGTTGAAGCTGACTGACTGAGTTAGAATCTGTAACTGTTTGGGATGCATTCCGCAGATCAACAGTATAAGCTAATGGTATTAGACTGACTCGTACTGGCAGTTTAAGAATAGGGAGTGGAGTGTTTGAGCATATATATTATTTCACTTGAGCACAGCACGTAAATCATAATGACCTGGTTGCTGACGAAATCTCAGGAAGGATGTGGGTTAATTAGGAGTTAATAGCTGTGTTGGCAACATATCCCACTGTTTATTAATCTGTATATTTTTCTTCAGTTTGGTTTGTGTTGCTCTAATTTCTTTGACACTTAGTTCCTTGTTATTCACATTCTCATAAAAATTCCTCCCCTGTGACTTATCTCAATAAAATCGATGTTGTAATATACGTGCTCTTAGACCGCATTACCAATTAGATGTGTTCACATCCATCCTACCATGAGTCGAATATCTTAACTGGTAAACCATAAGCTTTTGTTTTACGAGTATAGAAGGTAGTCAATTATTTTTTCAAAGTTCACAAAAGTCTATTTCGGTTGTATACATAGAAAATAGATATGTAGCAACGAATATTACGTAGTCCATTTAAACTTATAAAAATAAAGGCAACTAATATTTTTATTACTTTCCATAAGTCTTATTTGCTAATGTACAATGATACGTTAATTTTCTAATTTGGCTCTTATGAACACTTATTAAAATGAAAATATTGCAAAAATCGTTTTCAAAACCATGTTTAGTTTCCATAAATTATGTGTTCATTGTTCACTTTTTTCAGTAACATGATGGCTGGTTCTCGTACTAGATTTTTCTCTTCTCTTTCTTCATGTATTCTTAGGTTGTTGTTTGTATCATATTAGTAGATCCCAGTACAAAACAATTGATGGGCTCTCTGCTTCCTCATCTAGTCAATCCTATACCCTCCGTCCTCAACATTTCGGAAATGCTCTCTAAATGTCCTGTTGGTACACGTTTCTCAGGTTCCTTGGTAGAGCGTGTAAACAAACGCGCTGTTCTTGTCAAATTACCTAAAACAAATGGACTCAAAGCAGTTATCAGAGTATGTTAAGCAATGCCGGTTGATAATATTTTTCTGAATAAACCTGATACTTTTTAAGTATTTTAATAAATCTTCAAATTTGTAAACAGTTATATTGGAAAGTAAGACAGAATGTTACTCTAACGAATAACTTATTTGGATTTTTATTGTAAAATATTACAATGAAAGGTGTATTGTCGTTCCCAACTTATCAAATTTTTAATATGATTAAATATAGCGACCTATATTTTTTTATAGACTGGACTAAATATTTTGTTATTTATACAATTTATTCGCAAGGAAGCCAAGTTTGACCGGACGAACTTCTACCAAGTTCTTGTTTCCAGGTCAGTAGGGATGAATGTAACAGAACTGAATAGACCAGTCTATTTTTCATGCTGTGTATGCAAAATCATCATGTAAATTTGTAGTAGGTTAACAACATCTTGTGTCACTCTCGTAGTTTAAAGTCATATTTTTAGTACATCTAATGTATATTATATATTAAGTGATAGAAAAATAATTCAACAGGTTACTTCTGTTGGCTAATGTGAATTTCGTTTACGTATTTTTTACATGACTACGTCCCAGTGGTAGTTTCATATTTTCTAAAAGTAATTATAGATTGTAGGTTTCCAGGCTCCTCACATGTAAGTTATCTAAAACTTCGTTGTACCTAGTCCCCATTGAAGTGTAGTTCGATGTCATACTAAGGAATTTACTCAATTTTTATCTTTGGATTAATTTCTTCGAACCATTTGATTAAAGTGTATTGGAAACTTTTAGACTGAAATTCAGTACTATGGATACCGAATTTAAGTAAAACCCGTTATTGGATATTAAAATTGAATTTTCCTAATTCTCGCCACATATACAACTCCTAGCCCGCGTTGGTTCATGACATTTTTCAGTACTTTGATATATCTACTTAGCACATATGTGTCGCTAAATCAAAGTTCAACGCGTTAATATATTTTTAATCTTTCGTCTTTTTTAGATACCTAAAACAGGGACAAAAAATAACGAAAATTTCAAGTCACTAGTTGTTGGATCAAAACTGACATGCCGTTTAACTGATCATGACTTTTTAGAGAACGTAGCTGTAGCTACAACAAACAAGTATGGGATTATGTTGGTATGATTATAATTTCCTATTTTAGCAGGATTTACTTTTCGTAGTGTTCCTAGGATAATGCAACTCTTTTATACTGAGGTGTATAGTTTGTATGATATGATTTTGTCTTGTTATTCTTTCTATGTGTGTACATAGAAAGTGGAAATCTTTATTAAGTATATGAATACTTACAAAAGTACCCTAAACCGTGAATTTTCACCACTGAGTTATTAATTTTGATAAAGTATCTCGGTTTTGCCGGTTAGTGTGAATATACATAAAATCCTACTTAGTTTTATCGAAAGAATAATGTTAAAAGTTTTGATGTGAAGAAATCTCAGTGAAACTTTATTAATTAGTGAGTCCTTATTTATAGTAAAGCAATTTTCTAGTTATATGTCTATTTTTCTTTCTAACCATGCTTTTCTTTTCACATTTAATCAAATAGTTTATAATAAAAGTTTTATTCGGGCGCAACTAGTTTGATCTGGAATTGGTTAAATCTATGTTTGCTTGCTCTACAAATTGTCGAAATCTTTGTCTTATTTTCTATCGACTATGGTTTTTTCAAACTGAACCACACACCACATTAGATCATTTATTAGGTGGTTAGAGCTCTTCTTAACATTGGTGTATGCTTTGCGTGTAATTTCTGATTTATCAAATGACCCAAGTGGTAGAATGGATTTTAAGTCATTTATGAAATTCCTCCATCAAGTTATCATGATCGAAATCATTTATAGTTTTTAATCCAAGCTATTATGATTAATTTAACTTCATTTTGAGACATGGTTGTTCTGTATGTTATAAGCAATGCCTTATTGTTTAGTGCAGCAGGTTTTCAACTATTGCCCTTTTTACCTATTTCGGTTTTTTACAGCCGTTACCACTACCCGTCACACTAAAGGACGGTGACTCAAGACTGCATACGTAAACTTAAACTTGCTGACTGAGTTGTGTTGTCATCTTGTAAGTAGGTTTACAGTAGGTTGTCGAATGATTCACGAGAAAATCTTCTTGGTAGAAACACCATTGATTATCAGATAAAAGTAGAAGTGAATTTCATCATTAGATAACATTTTCCCTTCAACAAATATGTAGTTTGTTATTTATTGTGGAATCCCTATTTGTAAAGTGTTCATACCGTAAGTTACATTTGGATTGTTTCTGAAATGAATTATATATATATATATATATATATATATATATATATATAAGTACCAAAAAACTTGTGTAACATGTAAATCTTAGTATGCGTTGTCTTTTACTATTTTGCCGACATCGGTTTAGGCGCCACAGCGATATCCTAGCACATACACAAATTTTATTATGTATAGCTCATACTGTTTTTGATGCTTAGTTGTAGCAGATTTTATATGAATCAAATAAATAGACAGTTTGTATGTTTACACATATTCATCCATGTCACATTTGAATTATCACTCTTATAAAATTTGAATAACGTATCATACTAAAAAAGACAATTTTAGGTTTGTGGTTCTCCGAACGGTTACGTTAGTTTCATCACGTCTAATTTCTTTGAGAGCCGCTCGTCTGATAATATGTTGGCCAGTGATATTTGACCAGGTTTGTACCTCAGTGGCTTAGGCTCTTGGTTAAAAGCGCTTAATCATAGACCAAAATTATTGTGGTTTCTGATATTACTGTTTACCGAATTTGTTTCTATATAGGCCCAATATTAATAAACTTAGATTGTTTACGTGAGGTTAGTACCCTAGGTAGGTAGTAACAAGTAATAGTGTGATTAGAGATATGTTTTGCTAATTTGGATATAACCATATGACAAAGCTCGCAGCATCTACAGTTTTTTTTATTTCTTAAGACTAATCACTAGATAAGTAAAAGTAAAAGCGCTAATAATTATGGTTTTTGTTTTTTAGTAGGATTTCGCTTTGCTATAGATTATTTATAGACTATCTATTTTTAGAAGGTTTGGGACCCACTCCACTTACTTTGGTCTGGGCAACCAAGTAGTATAATTCATCCTGACACTTGGTATGACTCACACTAAGTACCTGGTGAATGAGCTGATTTAAAATGTTTTCATAGAATGGGATTTTATTTATTTTCGTCATATAAGGTGGATTAAAATTTTATTCTATATTCCTCTTTCTCAAACACTTTATACTAAACTATTATCATTTTCAGGAAACTGTTGAGTGTACCGTTTTTGTCTCTTCATGAACTGAAACCTGGGGATAAAGTTTCGGTAAGTATTTCCCAACGCTATTATCTGTATTTGATAAATATAGCTTTTTCTAAGCATACATAACCACAATGTAGTTGAGAATCGCTCCTGCCGTTGATTTTATCGGATATATGTTGATTTGAATTAACTGATAGAAATTCACTGAAAGTATATTTTCATACCAAGTTTTACCAATAGGCACTTTATGTCTGATAGAAATTGAATGTTCGAAATGAATTTAAGATGGTAAGTTATGCTTTGAATGCGCAGAAAAGAAATGGTTTAGCAAACGAATGTCAAATCATAGGGCGATTTGTTAATTTTCCAATGATATTGTGTCATACAAGTAATCGAATATTTGTTCCAAAGGGTTAATCATAAACTTGTATCAATTAGTAGAAAAATTCTAAAATCTTAGGAGTATTGTGCAGAACTTTTCTCTTACCTTGAGATACTTCACTCTAGATATCACAGTGAACACATTAATAATTGGGTAACAGGTGTGAACTTTGTCCAGTGTGATGTTTTAAGGTCAATATTTTTTTATCGATTCGGTATAAACTTCGTTTATATGACAACTGTGAACTTCCGTTCATTGTGACAGTTATATTCCCTGTATCAATTTAGATGAACTGTACTCAGAGTGTTTTTACAGTAATCATATGTATTTCGCACTATATGTGGTATTATAGTGTATGAAAATTAGTATATAAATGATTGTATTTCGGTGTTCGGTGACGTGTTTTGGATAGCCAGTAAATCTTCATTGCGCCAGTCTCACTAATTACAATGGAGTAATGACCCATGGTTAAGCTATTCAACTTTTAATAATTGTATTGCGTGTTCGAATCCTAATTTTTTCTAATACTTTTGCTACTCTGGAATTAGTCTTTATCTCTCTGTACTAATATGGTATGGCATTTCGAACCAATTCACGTGTGTATAAGGTTCTACGTTACGTATGACTGACTAAAATTCTGCCTATTATTTATATATTTAAGCACAAACTTTGGTAGGTAGAGGTACTAAATATATATGCGCCACACAAATTCAATTTGTGTGAGGGCTGAAATACTGCCCGGGCGCCCAAAACAATGGTAGTTTTCTTAGGGGGTCACTTCCCTAGCCTTTGACCCAGGGGTTTTATCCACAAGGCAGTGGAGCAACGTTAGAAGATTCAGTCCCATAGCTGGTGACCAATAATGGGTTCATAAGCCATTCGTTCCATCAGGATCCTGGAGCCCATCTACACTATTGGTTTGGAATCAGGGTTTTCCAGCTCCCGTAGGTTGATCCTCCATATCCATCAACCCGGTTATAGCTCCGGATATTCGCCTTTCGTCCTCTCATTTTTGTAAACAACACCCCTGCCATAGGAAAATAGTGAGTAGGACTTCCCTTGCAGTGGTTGTATGCACGTGGCCATGTGAGAGCTTTTCGAGAGGGAGAGCGGGCCCTCCTCACCCTCGGACATCTGTTAATCTAGGTAGTGAAGTAGTATTGTGATGTGCACTACTTGTGCGGATAGACATAAGTAGTATATAGTAGGCATTGAAAGTAGCATGTTTACGAACAGAAAAGTGGAATAAAAAGAAGAGAACGGAAAACGAAGAGCAATCGAAATAACATCAGGTTCGGAAGAATCTTGAAGTATGTGAAGGATAAATTAAGGAAGATATGCAAATGGCATATTTAAGTATGATTTCCATATTTTACAAAGTTGCTGTTTGAGGTTGCATATAACAACAATTTGGTATTCCGCACCTGACTTTTTATTCACTACATTATCGCCGGCCTTTGGACCGAAAAGTTTGACTCAAAGCTGAGTACATGGACACTTACTAAGTCCGACCAGTTAGTTACTTGGAACTTATTAACCCGATAAATCTCTTTTATTTATTCGTCTTTCAATAGCCTGTAAGTCTTCATTTTATAAAAAGGTACATTCATAACTCTTATTTTAACCGCAAAATGTTAATACCGGTTTTCATTTGGTTCTAAGTAAACCATATCCTTACTTAAAGTTAGTTAACTTTTTGATTAACTTCATTGGATCAAGATGGCGTTTTTTCTAGTAAGACTAATTAAATATGTAGTGTTACGTGGATTATGCAATTAAAGAATGATGGTGAAGTGAATAGCACCAATATCTTGTTAGATTTCAATTCGTATTTCCAATATATATATAAACATAATTGTTTTTCTTCACCATATATAGGCTACCGTTAAGCGTTATTCAAAAACTGGTATTGTCGTCCACCTAGAAGGTCGACTTCATGGACTTATACCGTATCTACACACAACTGATATTAATCTTAAGGATCATAGAGAGAAATTTAAAGCAGGAGAAAAAATTTCCTGTTTAGTAAGTTTATTGTTTATTTACGTTTTATTCTTGTAAATTTTTGTTGCCCTTATGTGTATATATATTTCTAATTAAAAGTGGTTAGACCTTGTTATTCAGGCGCTATTTAGATTACAATGCATATAAGTTTCTTTGTCTAAACGGTTGCCATATTTTATATGCATTTAGATTTGCTGCATAGATTAAATTAGTCGTGAACATACAATTCAACAATTAAAATTCTTGCACCTAATAAATTAATTACATCAGGATGCAGTCGAATTAGCTAGAAATAAATCCTGATATCTTCGGATGCAACGCTTTACAATGTACAGTAAAAAATAAAAATAATGAATAAATCAGTGACTTGACGAATCAACTTCCACACATAACAATGGTATCACTTCTGATGTGAAATGATTCCCCGTATTGCTGATACATGTATGTAAGCTTTAATTTTGATTAAATCTATCTTTTCGAGTTGTTTCTGGAACCCCGTTGAAGAGAGTCACGGATTACTGAGAGATTCTACTAATTTACAATAATATCACACTTCTATTTCGTAAATGGATTTTTAAAACCAAGATCGTCGTGTGATCACGGGAGATGATATTTGTAAAGCGTCTCCTATTTATATCTCGTGTCTCAAATCAGTTGTGTAATTAAAAATTGCTTCCCACCATGCTCAGATATGATTCGAGATTTCAGCATCGTTCAAATATTACCTCTGAATGTAACGTCACAGCGAAAAGGATCATGAAGTTCTGATTCGTGGAAAATTCCCACTTCATAATAGTTTGGTTTTGAAAACCCTGTACATTCGCCTAAGTTTTGTAATAAGTATCGGTTGTCTCACAATCAAATTAAAGGTTACACACACTAACATATACTGCTTCGGCTACAATAATATTTCAATATTGCTGTCACATACAATCCTACTAATATCCAATTACTTGAACGTTTATATTTATCAGGTAGTTACTATTAATGATGAGTGAAAGCTTAAGATCTTGCCAAACTTTCAAAATATACTTTCTTCGTAGGTCGTTCAAAATATATGTTCACCAACTTACTTTGTTTTTGTATATATCGTATATTATTTACTGATGAAATAATATCATTTCCTCAGTGTAATTTACTCTTTTTCTTTTTAACAGATATAGATCATTAATGCATCTATAGATAAGTTTTAGAACCGCTAGAAAATCTTTGTTGCTATGTAAATTAGGTATCAATCATAAGTGTAATAGTTTTTTATCACCGTGATCGTGGGTCACCTGTTGACCGAATTTTTTTCTCCGGTTTTTAATCAGGTGATTTATCTTCGCCTCATCCACAACCTGTTAACTGGTTTTGGAGAGAAATTAATGTACGATAATTTCAAGTTAATTGTTCACTTTCCTCTTTGTTGTACCTCAGGTTTTACAACTTGACAAATGTGCCAATAAATTGATTTTAACCGCGAAACCAGGCTTATTAAATACTGAACTCCCAATATTTGGCAGTCACGAAATGTATTCCGCACTGAAAAATGGCAATAAAAACCAACTATTTATTGTAGGGTTCATTGTTAAGGTTAGCGATAAAGGTTTACTCGTTTCTGGTTTGGATAATATTCGTGGATGGATACCTAGACGTGAAACTGGACTAGCTGATGAAGATATTTTACAGACAAACTTTTATCGTGGACAAGTACTGAAGATGAAATTTAAACGTGAGATTAATACTACATCGGAAAATAAAGTAGAAAAAGATAGTCAAAGCATGCTTTCAAAGTATATGCTTTCTTTAAAGGTACATTTTATTGTTTTGTTATTTGTGAATTTTTCTTAGCCTAAATATAAATGGATTTCATCACTGACATATATCTATGTACGTGATTATAAACTGCCTGTAGTATTTGAATAAATCGTGTCATTAAATTACATGAATGGGACGATATAGAGCTTAATATATGTTCTTGATATATAGTTTGAAATTATCACCCAACATTGATTCATCAAATAACGGAAAACGCAGATATTTCTTACAGAATAATTGAACATTTCCATACACTTATCACCAGTGTTATATCAACAATCAGAGTAAAAATACTCGCCTGTACCATTGATAATTGATTTTTTTCTGTTTTTAATATAGATAAACTGAATACACCTATTAAGACACTAAATAAAATGAGTTCGCCGAAAAGAGAACTCTTCTCTGGACTGATCTTTCTTATTTAATTCAATATAGATGTTTATAAACAACAATCCTTATCTACACTCTTTGTAAAATGTTATGAAGAATTGAAAAAAGTTGTGACATGACAACGTTTGTAACTTATATTTATCTCTCTTAAATAAAATCATGTGTAGATTTTACCGAAATCTATATCAGTATTACTCTAGATAACCAAATATATCGGTCTATTTATGTCAGTAGATTCTGCATGTAAGTTGATATCAAACGAATCCAGAGAGCTTTTCTGACCTAACTACAACTAAAATAAATGTAATGATATTCATAAATAAATCATATAGCTACTCGTTCTCATAATGATATACAGATATTTTAACAAAATATCAAAGACCATTTAGTTTTACTAGTGTTTAACTTGAAATGTCTGGACAAATGGCCCAACTGTTTTTCGTAATTTTCGAGGATTAATGATAATTTAACTCGTAAAATAGGATGATGCAATTAGTTAAATGAAATTCATCTTTGTTTAATTCTAGTTCCATTCTAAGGAAACTAAAAACACGCAGTCGATATTTTTGAACTCTGTGCAAATTGGTCAGGTAAGCCGTTTGTTTTTCAAAACAGGATATGTTTATCGTTTTTAATAGTTGATGGTCCTGTTTCAAATGTTTAGATGCCTTCTTTTTGACTAGGAATCATGTTGATTAACAGTTGGAAAATTGTTTATTTACATATGCCACTGCGGAGTACCAACTCATTTCTACGTACTAACATAGCTTTTTCGAAACAGGACTAAAAATGGTTTAATATTATTTTTAAAAAGTTCAAAATTAAGAACTCGAGCAACACTACAAACATCATTATTGCATTCAAACTTCCTTAGGACATCTATTTAATATGACATTCTACTAAGATATACCATTTTTATCTTACCTACAAATACATATGTAGACCACCCATTTGGTGTCCTCGTGATTATCATTACCAACATTTTGAGGCTAGGTGATATGCCTCAGAATTATTCATATTCGCCTAGGTGCATTCACTCTTTGTTTTTCCCTAAAAGCTGAGTTCTGAAGTCTCCTTACACTTTCCTGTACATATTATTTTCGATAACTACTCATACCGTTACTACTTGTACTACTTTGAGACTAATCTTGGTAATTTTATCTCGTTATGCTAATGTGGTATGGTAAATTAAACCGATCCACTTGTGTGTTAGGTTCTACTTTGCACGTGGACTGACTGACAACCATTCCGAAAACAAAAAGACAAAACAATAAAGAAATTGACAGTTAGCAGTCAGTTTTGATGAGTATTATGCTTTATGTATTCTCTTTATAAGTAAACTATTGTTATGTCTGTTGTTCTATGCTCAGTTATATGATATTGAAGAAAATTGTCGGTGATTGTAGATACAAAAAAAACTATTTACATTGGCTTTTGTTTGACTTTTATGTAGGACATAGCAAAGTGAAAATAACGGTTATATCTAAACTTTACATCATGAAATTAAGTTTAAACTTATAACCTAAGTAGAGTGTTCAAACTATAGAGTGACAACTGAAGTTATTTCTGTTCAAAGGATCAATTCATTTCAAACTAACTAGGGCTAACATACCTGATAGCTGTCATTTATTTTCCACTAACTTTGATTTGAATCTCGACTTATCACTTAATAAAAGTCTCCAAGTATACTGATGCCTTTTAATCTCTATGAACACTCTACTCCATGAATATTTAATCTCTACTTAGCGCTTGATGTGATGAAGTTTCGAAAATAAATTAAATTAACGTTGTTTTAAATGTTAGCAAGTAAATTTTGGTGATTTCAAGAATCCTCCGATGTTATGGATTTCCATTTTCTTTCCTGATGCATTTGATATATATATATATTACATACACGGTGGTACCTAAAACAGTTTACTTATTTCAATAGTAATTGTCAATATTTTGCTCAGCGGAAGGCTTTTTTATATAACGATGTAGATATTTCACTATCTGTCAACAACTATTGTCTCATTGAATTGGATTGTTAGCTTTTCAGGGCTACTGTAAATCAAGTACAAGACACTGGGATATCGCTCAACCTTTATGACAATAAAAACATCATTAATACTGTCACACCTGTGCTTGGAACAGGATTTTTGTCATTTAGTCAATTATCTGATTATGAATCAAATCAACAACTTCTAAGTCGATATGTAAAAAATATAAAACCTGGTTCTACACTTGATTGGGATCATTCTGCGCGTGATGTAGTCGTTATTGATAAGGGAAAACAAACTGTCATTTTATCTGCTAGACCAACACTAATTCAAGCAGCTAGTGATTTGAAAACAACTACTAATATTGATGTTGATATGGTAGATTCAGAAGCATCTGACAAAAGGCCTGGTTTCTTAAAAAGGTTTGACGAATTACAAGTAAGTCGTGTTTTGTATACTCCATACATTTTATTTGTCAGTCACTACGATATCCAAGTTTCGTTAACTGTCTCTTTTTCTCATGATATACCAGGTTATTTTGCATTGAAAACTGTGTAGCTGGAGTCGTTTATGATTATTTACTAACTGTTGGGGTTACTATTTCTTTTATCAACTCATCAAGATGAGCGAAACAACAGATAAATAAGAGGTGTAATACGAAAATTACCTGTGTTTAGTGCAGAAATAGTATATAACTTAACATTTATATCAAGTTAAAAAGAAAACTTGCTTTCGTAATGACCATTAACTTGGTCTTATTTTAATCTACCAAAAATGTTTTAAAACTCTGAATAATATTATAACAATTCAAATGATAGTGGTTCTCCTCAGCTGTTTAATTTAAGTTATATTGTTTACTTATGCTACGTTTGAAATGATTACGAGTTGATGTGATCTGAGAACGCGACAAAATCTGTGACCAAAGACCAATAAGCTAGGTATTCAGATGCTTCCCAGCCCCGCTAACTAGAGAGAGAAGTCCAATTTCGGAATGGGGAAATATATTCCGCAAGCAGCCGTAAGCACGAGCAATCACATCAGGCACAAATCAAACGTATATGTACAGCATAAAGTTGTCCTTGGGAAGTGTTACAAAATAGCGTACTAAACTATACAACGAACTAATCGCGTTTAAGATTATCTCAAGTGAGAAATACAACATGGTGAAAATGAGCGCGTCTGGCGCGAAAACAAGAGATTCTGATTTTTAAAATAAAATTACAAAAATAAGGTATTCACCAAGTGATTTCTGGGAACCTAACATCCCCAACAACCTACTGATTCTCAGTCAAAATACCTGCAGTTGTCATTTGACTTGTGTTATAATTCTCTCTTACGGTTATAACCCAGCTATTCCTATTGCTTAGTATTCTCGACACCAATTCACTCGACAAGTCCCTAAATCAGAACACAGTTGAACAGGAAAGAGATTATATTCCAACTAACAAGGTTAGATGGAAGTAAGAAGCACAATAGGAAAAACTTTAGTATATTTATAGTTTTTCATGAGAAGATTTCTGGAGTGTTCTTCAAGTATCGACTATCGCTGGTTGGCTAATTCTTAGCCAATCAGCGTGCACCAAAGCAATCGTGCATTGAGCATGCTTCAATCCAATATATGTCCTGCTAACAACTTCATAGACCGAAATCGCCTTTTTCTTTCACCACATTTTCCAAATATTACTTTTTGTTCTGTACATTCTTGTTTTGAATAGGTTGGTAGTCAGTGGTTTGCTTGGGTTTCACATCACAAGGAATATGGTGTATTTGTTCACTTTCCTGCTGGAATATATGGTTTGGCACCGAAGCATCTTTTATCCGACTTTCGTACTCAGTCTAATACAAGCTGGAGTGAATTGTATCCAGTTGGTGCAACCGTAATTACGAAGATCGTTGAAGTTACTCCTGAAAAACGTCATTGTTTGATAAGCTTGAAAATGTTTGATATATACAATGCTAAAGAATATTATGTTGGTGAGGCGATACATTCACTAAACTACTATTTAACTGAAAGGGAATGGATTTCGCAGAAACGTAAGGAATTTATTTCATAAACCACTAAAAAAATTAAGGGGAGTATATAATAACATATATTCTGAAACTAATAATTCGGGATGTAGATAATAATATTAAATGTAAAGGACGCATGTGGTATTAAATTGTTTGAAGTGTTGTTCAAGATTTTTTCAGTAGTACATTTCTCACATGGTTGCAGTAATAAAGGGCGTCATCCGGTAACTACTAATTCGTTTTAAGTGGACATCCTGTTGATATATGCACAGTGTATTTAAGGTCATTTCCAATGCCATAACAGATTGATTATTCTCATCCAGAACTAGAGAAAATAAAATGGAAACAGAAACCACGGAACAATAAAAGGTCAGTCAGTTATTCACTCAGGTCTACCATAATACATGTAGCAAGTTATTTTAAGATCTACTGTTCGGGTTAAATATTATTAAAATTAGTTAAGGTTACCAGTGACCACGTTAGTGTATAGTATCTTCAGGTAGTGAGGTGTAATTGAAGAGGTCAGTGGTAAAAACGATCGAGATCCTATAATCTCACTTGTGGAATGAAATGTACTTACAGATGTAAGCACATTTAAATAAGCATCCCCACAGCGAACAAAGGATGGAGATGATTTTATCTCACGGATAGATTGTGGTAAATTATTCCAGTGTTTCGAAAATTTACTGGTAAAGTAATTCATATGGATAGATTTAGAATGAGTTTGTCCCACTAGTGACAAAGAGTTATAGATGCTGTAACTAGGAGTTTCTGCATATTGAATTACTTCATTGTATGTAAAAAATAATTTATTAATTATTTTGGAGAAAAAAATCAGATTTAGTCTCCTCTTCCATAAACGGTCGAGTCCAAATTTATTCTGAATTTGTAATTTAAGGTATATATATATCTTCCTAATCATATTTAACCCCATTCTTTCATTGAATATACCTTTATATCACTCTTTTTAAGCAAATTTCTTATTCATTTATTTAATTCACCCGATATCTTAGACGAACTATTAGGTTCTTTTCGTATTGGTGATCATGTTCATTTCAAAGTTGAAGAAGTGGAAAATTCCGTAATTTTTGGTAAGGCAAGTAAACTATCAGAGAAAAATCCCACTAAGCAACACACATGGGTGCCAGCTATGGTTTATGTGGCAAATTCAAATAATACGGATTGTGTAGTTTCTCAGACCTACTCAGGTATTGTATGCTTTATTGATCATGAGCAATCACGGTTGGAAATTGTCTTATCCTCCTGGTTGATGAACAGTATAAATACGAGAAAAGAGAATATATCTAGTTGTTTAAAACAGAAACAACAAATATCATCTGTTGTACTGGCATATCGAAATCGTGACGTAGTTGTTCTTGGTTTACGTGGTCATGCAGCTGGGCTGTTAGGTGTTCTACCAGCGAGACGTACATTCAATGATGTAGTGGGTGGGAATGCTTGGGTTGTTGGTCAACGAAATAAAATAACTTTTAGACAGTGAGTAAATCTTTTATGTACATGTCTATGTCAACATTTTCCAATATTTTAGATACTTTTACGAAAATGGTTATCATTTTCATAGGTTACTGGAAAATTGTGATGAGTTTTTCTTGAATGTTCATAACTATCCCAGAAATTCAAAGCACAAAATTCATTGATGCTCTCAACTCACTTTCTAAAATATTTCCATAATACATTCACTAGTCATTTTCAGTATGTTGTTAGGTTGCCGAGTAACTGTGTATAAATAAAATGAATGTTATCTGACTAACAATGTGAAATTATCATGTTTTTATTTATTTGGTCGGAATCGGAAGCATTTTGTATGAAAGTATTTCAAAATCTTGGATCACCTATTTTTTGAAGAAAAATTTCAATCGAATAAAACTCTCCTTTAATCAATCATATAAAAATTTATTTAATAGATGCTTAGATAATTAGATTAACAAAAATGTTTAACACTATCATCTGCTTCCTTTGGTTATTTGAAATAAGAAGCTCAGTAAACTTGATGGTTATATTTTCCACCATACCTTATCCTACTTATAAGTAGTAAAAAAACTATGTACTAATTAATTTTGTTTTATCGGCGAACAACCTTTATTTACATAAAATAATATATATATTCAATATTTACTTTATTAATAGTAACGAGATGCTTGGCGCATTTATACTGACACATTAAATGGTTTTCATATCTGAACACTGAGCAATAAAATACGAATAAGTGCTAACCTTCATTGATCAGAAACTTACTAATGAAATCATAACTACAAATCATTGCTTCTCTGAAATTTATGATTAGTTTAACACTTTCTGGGCTAATAATAGTATTTTCGTAATAACTATTGTACTAGATGTGCACATTTTATTCATTTTAAAACGATTTCTTCATTCCCTTTAACTTCTGTCCAACTTATCTGGGCTACTAGAAATAAAAGTATGGTGTCAGGAAAACACTAAAGATTATTAGTTCCTTATTGACAATCTTTGGAGGATCCTTTAACTCTTTAATGAACATTTTGATAGACAAGTCAACTGATTTTTAGTAGATTTACGTGAACAAAAAGAATCTCAGGTTCTACGTTGTGTATGACTAACTGACTGATTCATTGGGTTTTCATAGATTGACTTTATGTGTTCTTATTTATTTATTTGTTTATATAAATTTTGGTACAAAAGGGCATCGAACACATATGCGCCCCACAAGTCATTTTATTTGTATGTGGGCTATGATACTGCCCGGGTGCCCAAACCGAGGCAAGTGGGTTTTTAGGCGGCCACGCCCGGAGCCTTCGACATAAAGGTCTGATCCACAAGGCAGTGGAGCAACGTCAGGAGATGCAGTCCCATGGTAGCTGATGACCAACAATATTTTCATATGCCTTTTGCTCCCTCAGGATCCTGTCGCCCATGTGCACCATTTGTTTGGAATCAACGTTTTCCAACTCCCCTAGGTAGACTCTCCATATCCACCAACCCGGTTAAAGCGCCGGATATTCGCTTTTGTCATCTCAATTTCGTAAACAAGACCCTCGTCGCGAGAAGGTAGTGAGTAGGACTGCTCTGGCAGTGCTTGTATGCATGTGGCCATGTGAGAGCAATTGGAGAGGGAGAGCCGGTTCTCTTCATCCTCGGCCGTATCAGTGGATTTTGTCGCAAGCAGTTAACTACTGTCTCTCAATAATTGCCTACCACCAACTATAATCTATGATATTAACGTGCTTTGTATGTATGTTTTTCAGTAGTATGTTATGTATTACACAATTCGTTCTACTATTTTTTTTATCTGGAACAAATTTTCTACATGCCAAATATTTACATAATTTAATTAGCCGTACTAAATAAATTGATCAGTATTGCGTAATTGAAACCAATGAAAATGAAGTCCACTATTATTTGTGAATTTGTTTATTTTTAATAAGAATACATGATATATATGACTTTTCCAAAAAAAACTCTTATTTCTTCATTAATTTAATTACACTGGTTTGAACCGAATTAAATGAATGTCATCCTGTCTATTTTTTGTGCTTAACTGATTTGAGCACGAAACTGCATATATATTTTGACAGTGAAATGTTACCTAGATTGTAAGCAAGATGACAAAAATTCTATGAAAAAATGAATTTATATTATTCCACTTCAAGTGATATTTTTACCAGAATGGGTTTTGTGGAGAGTTTTAGAAATTTCACAGGTTGAAATCATGAGTCAGTTGAAGCTAGACCACCATTGAAAACCTAGAAGCACTGGACGGCCGTTTCGTCCTGGTATGGGACTCCTCAGCAGTGCGCACCCGCGATCTCGCATCACGCGGGGCTCGAACCCAGGACCTACTGGCTCCGCGCGCGAGCACTTAACCACTAGACCACTGAGCCGGCGCCCGACGGTGTTAATGTCTAACTTCAACCAATCCACGAAGTTGCGCCAGTAGGTCCTGCGTGGTGCGAGATCGTGGATGCGCACTGCTGAGGAGTCCCATACCAGGACGAAACGGCCGTCCAGTGCTTCCAGGTTTTCAATGGTGGTCTAGCTTCAAGTGACTCATGATTTCAACCTGTGATATTTTTACATTGTCTTTTTACTTTTCTACTAATGCGATGTCAGTTAGGTTCATTCAATCCATTTAGCCAGGTGTTTACATTGTTTTTATATTTGTACGTCTTACAAAACTATTTATATAATATTTGGTACCCAGTCGTTTGAATGAAGTTAGTACCTATTATTAGCCTGAATTGAAATCAAGCTATATATCAATTGCAATGATAGTTGTCAATCTTTTCATTATTAGATCATTCCAACAAGAAAACAGTTCAACGAAGTTGCAATTGTGTACTTTAACAATTTATGATCCAATTGAAGATAATCAGATGAAGATGACTTCAGAGATACAAAATAACTCAACCAGTATAACTGATGAGGAAAACATTAGTGGCATATTAAATAAATCAAGTCTCGTTAATTTCCAAGCAGGTCAACAAATCTCTGATCTCTACTTTGTAAGTATTTCTTCTCAAACAGCATTTTTCGCTGTTGGCTCAATTAAAGGTCCACATGTATATTGTCATTTGATCAATTGGGATAATACTGTTAAATCTATCAGGGCATTTTCAAGTCATCCACCTGGGGCTGGTACAAAAATTGAAAGGATTGCAACTGTTTTATTCTCTTACGTTGATGATAAACTAATTCTTAAACGTAAAAATACAGGATTTCGTTCGAAAATCTCAGAAATCACCTTCCTTGGTAAGTATATTATGTCTTCTTTTTCACCCTAATTAATCAAATATATATTATGTATGATTTGTCGTTTATTTATTGGTTTAACATTCTATAAAATCCTCAACTATTCATTTTGTTTATAATTAATGCCAACGGACTAAGGGAACGATTACTTAAATTTTAGTCCATGTTGATCTAACTAACAAGGTGTACCGGTATTACAAATAGATCAACTAACAGGGAAAAGAGTATAAGGTATGGTACAACTAAGATCACTACTTAAAAGATTTCATTAGCAGATTCAAACATTTTCTTTGATTGCCTCACAGATTGTTTGTATAGTTTTTAATTTGATAAAATACAACATCAGAGATGGGTTCTTACCATGTTATGACTTTCATATCGCCTTAGCATATGGCGAAGAATATGTAGTTATTGTGGGAGCTTTGTCAAATATTCACTCATTCGAAATGTCTGAACCTTTACTTTTTGTTAATATCTGTGTTCAGACGTCAATAAATTTTACCAAGTATTTTCTTTTGATAGTTTTTAATGTTTTCAGTCAAAAGATATTACAATTCTAAGCATTATCTCTTCACTAATTCAAACAATCCTTATCTTATTCTGGATATAACGTTGAAGGTCACGACTTTTCAGAAATGTGGAGATTATGTTTTCCGTTTTGCAAGTATTTTTTTTTCCAAAATTTGTTTGGTGCTTCCTAAATGGCTCTTCTTACCTCGATTGACCTTAGTGTTCTCCTATTGTTCTGGTTTTTCCTACTGTAGATTTTGTTCATCTTTTTCTATTTATCACACAAAGGCAATATTAACATAGGACACATACTTTAGCATATAACCTTATGACTCATCTATATTTGTTTATAGTTTTTATTTTGGGCTAAAGTACAAAATATAGTCGACATTTCATTTAGGTTTTTTTATTCTAAAGGTTTAACAATTAACTAGATTAATGACCTTCATACCATATTTGTGTTTGTATCTAAATAAGTTATGCATTATCTTGTAAATTACAATTTCCATATTCAATATTAGTGTTCGTCGGTTTGTACATATTATAGTGTAGAGTTGATTTGAACTTAAAAAATACAGAAGTGTCTTCTTTTGTAGAACATCTTTGAGTTTATTGTTCTACAAAAGATTTTCCTCTTAAGCAACATTCTGTTTATTATCAGTAAACTTATCTGGATATGAGATTTCCGAAATTAAGTATGCAACTGTAATTTATGATTTTCATATAATACATTCTTAGCATGGATAGTAACTGAACAAGTGTGGTTGAAGCAAAATCTATCATTATTCCGTAAACCATTGTAGAAGGAAGTGGAGATTTTCGGTGTTAAAATTGCTCAAACGAAATAAAAATGCGTCAATATTATGAAGGTAGATGACACGAAAATTTCGATTGTTAAAATCAGTAAGTGGAATGCGAATTGTTAAATGAACACAATGATATGATGTGATTAGGGGGGATGTCTACTCACGAGATCAAAGTACTGGCTACAAGACTAATTTATGAACTAGGTAATCAGATTAAAGAAAGTGACTCTTGAATTTCGGCGCGTAATTCATCCCTTCATGCAGTCAGATAACACTTTGGCCTTACAACCACTGTCATTTTGTAATGAAAACGCCAAATCTAAGTTCTAACTTCTACTCTTAGTTTTAATTCCTCACATTAATTCATGGCTTTATTTCGATCCTAGTAAGTGGTCGACGTTTTCAAGGCTACTTTAGTAGCTCTGAAAGTTCATCCATAAAATATGGTCTGGCCAGCAGAATAAACACCAGTTATCATAAGCGATTGGTGATAATAAGCTTGTACAGCACTCATTACTCAATCAATTAAAACCTGACTTCTAGACTTAATCTTTCTCATTGCATCAGTTATCAGTGTACATTTTTGAGGGAGTTTGATTACAGTTTTTATACAAGTAATTATCTGTTAGTTTACCTTCACTTCACTATAAATTATTATGTACCTTAAAATGAATTATAATATAGATCTGATTGACTCATGTCACTGTGTGGAAGTATTCATCTTCTGACATTGGTTTCGTTTTGTTGTGTTCGGTGTTTTGTTTCTTTTGATTTTCCAATATAAGTTTGTTAAAGATTTTTATACTGAACATCACCTTGAAAAAATTTATTTGTCTACTAAATGAAATTAATCCATAACATTTTCGAGGTGATTAATTACCCTACTATTAATTAAATCAAAAACACTTAGTCATACTCCACTTACTTTTATTTCAACAGCTAATTGTATTATTTTTTATAGTTCACTATCTCACAACTTGATAGGCCAAACGGTCACTGTTATTTATGGGTTACTAGAGTTGTTTACTGTGGCTTTTTAATTACAATGATCGATTATTATCCCTATTTATGGTAATAATATGCTTTTTCATAATCTCATAGATAAACCCAAAGTATCCGTTGGACAGGTAGTCTGCGCACAGGTATCCCGTTTAAAATCTGACTATTGGACTGTATTTCTACCTGGTCGTGCTAGTGGACGTTTGCATGTTACTGATATGAATTATTCAGATTTAGATGTTAAGCCATTGGATTTAACTGAAACGTCTAATGATTCTGCGTTATCGTCTTCATCATCAAGAATTTTTAATATTCACGAAAACTCGAACCAAATAAAAGCACATTATTTCATTACTTGTCGAATTGTGGATCAATGCCAAAATGTCAATACAAATTCTGATGATATCTTTGATACCAACGATACCAATGAAGTTATATATTTCGTCTCTAATAAAGTTAAACTCTTGTAAGTATATTAGTATTTTTATTATAAGGTAGTTTTGTATAAATATTTGCAACGCTTCCTTAACAGAAAAAGCTCATTTGTCCGGTACTTGATTATAAGCCACATTAGGTTTAACTGTAAAGTACAAAGTACAATGTTTTCAGGAACACATATGATGAAGAGTACCGAGTACTTTTTTAAAAAATTTGTGAGGCATGTTTTTGGCATTTAAAATTTATTGAAAGTTTGAAATCCACCAAACATTTCTCAAACATGTTTGAAACATCCCTCTAAATAGATTATCCCCTAGTTCGAAACCGATACGAGATAACGTGACTAGGGTAGTAAAAATAATAACTTGTTATCAAATTTAAAGAATTACAGTATCTGTTGAAAGTAGACTATTCTTTAGACATTTAGAAAACTACTTTTTTATTCGTCATAAAGTAGATGGACAGAGAGTGAATCGAACATAATTCACATAATCTAAAATGTTATTTCTCATTTCAGTGCTCTTCTTTTTTTATATACTCCTTTTCAGTGGTAACTCTTTTGATTGAATATCGTAATTTTTGATCAGTCCAACCATTCATTTTTGTTTGATTTAAACGTCTAGCTGTAGTGTATGCTTTATATATACTTTGGCTTACCCAGGACCTATAAAAATACTAATTTATTGTTGAAATCCAGTTGGAAGTTAGTCACAGTAGTTTCATTTTACTTGACATTCACCATCAACCTATCCTCAGTAATGTATTAATAGTTTATGAAAAAGTTATCATTTCCACATTTAAGTAATATATAGTTTTAAACAATTGATATTCGATTAAACTAAACAAATAATTAAATTATTGGAATATATTATTTAATTTTGCCAAGTATGATTACGTTGTATGTGTCTTGTGTCGCACGCTTTAAATTATGTTCTTTTAAAAATTTCTTTAATTTGTTCGTCAATAGACGAGATCCTGTTGAATCAAACGCTGAACAGCAGTCAGTTAATAAACTACCTGATTTTGATGTACCAGTTGATGGATTTGTTAAGACTGTTCGTCCACATGGACTTGTATTGTGGTAAGTTATTTTAACTGTTGTTCTATGCGATATGAGTATATATATATATATACTTTGGTAAGAAGTTTGATTCAATCAAATGTGTCATCGATTTCTTAGATGTTTCTGTTTCTCAATAACTCACACTGTAAAACATAGGAAATAAGGTATTTTAAAGGCGATTAATTTTACTTTATTTCATTTATGTAAACAAATTTTGTACTATTTATGTGTCAAATAAAGTAACTAGCAAGAGAAGTGTAAAATAAACATTTGGAAATTCAGTAATCAAACCAGGGTTCGATGATTTACGTAAACTGATTAGATTTTGATTACCTGTTAACCAAAGTTTCTGGTATATGTTTCATTTACTCACTAACCAACTGGATGTTACCATCAGAAAAAGATGAAAGTAGGTTAAAATTTAAGACTTTTCTCCTAATGCTTGATTGTAGCCCATGATGTCACCTGTTGTTGTGGGGCTCATGTAGACATAGAAAATCAGAAATCTGCTTTTAGATAGTCAATGCATTCAATTAATATTTCCAATTTAAACATAATTTGTTTAAATTCTTAGTTTTGAGTTTTCATCTGATTATAGTTGATTAGCAATTTCTTAGACTATCACGTAAAATTACTTATAAGTAAGGTTATTTAAATTTATTTGATGGAAACTATTTAGTCTGAAATGTTTTTCGTAATTTTTAAGGGAGTATAGTACCCTTACACATATTTTTAGTTGTTTTATAAGTAAGTTTTTACATAGTAATCACATCAACAAACTTATTTATGAACCTTATATTTATTTTTTCAATTTTTTTATCCTAGTTTATCTCGAACTACGGATATTATAGTTCCATTTCCCCCTAATTTGAAAAATCAACTGAGTATTTGTGGAATCCGGTTTAAAGCTGGTGATCATCTTCTTGTTTGCCCTAAGAGGTATAGTTATTTTTTGCGTGTCCATTGTAATTTTGTTATGACTGATCGTCAGTTGTTATGACTCTGTCGCCAACTGTTATGTCTGATCGTCATGTCGGAATCGCTCATTACTTATACCACAACGCGAAGTATCAACAACAAGATTGGTACAAACAAAGATTTACTTACTTACTTACTTACTTACTTACTTACTTACTTACTTACTTACTACTTACTTACTTACTTACTTACTTACTTACTTACTTACTTACTTACTTACTACTTACTTACTACTACTTACTTACTTACTACTACTTACTTACTTACTTACTTACTTACTTACTTACTTACTTACTTACTACTTACTTACTTCACTTACTTACTTACTTCACTTACTTACTTACTTACTTACTTACTTACTTACTTACTACTTCACTTACTTACACTTACTTACTTACTTACTTACTTACTTACTCACTACTTCACTTCACTTACTTACTTCACTCACTTCACTTACTTACTCACTACTTACTCACTTACTTACTACTACTTACTTACTTACTCTTACTTACTTACTCACTTACCTTACTTACTTACTTACTTACTTACTTACTTACTCACTTACACCACTTACTTACTCACTTACTTACTTACTTCATACTACTACTTACTTACTTACTTACTTACTTACTTACTTACTTTACTTACTCACTTACTTACTCACTTACTTACTTACTTACTTACTTACTTACTTCACTTACTTACTTACTACTACTTACTTACTTACTTACTTACTTACTTACTTACTTCACTTACTTACTTACTTACTTACTTACTTACTTACTTACTACTCACTTACTTACTTACTTACTTACTTACTTACTTACTTTACTTTACTTACTTACTTACTTACTTACTTACTTACTTACTTACTTACTTACTTACTTACTTACTTACTTACTTACTTACTTACTTACTTACGCCTGTTACCCCCAATGGAGCATAGGCCGCTGACCAGCATTCTCCAACCCACTCTGTCCTGGGCCTTCTTTTCTAGTTCCATCCAATTCTTGTTCATTTTTCTCATGTCTATCTCCATTTCTCGGCGTGATGTGTTCTTTGGTCTTCCTCTTTTCCTTTGGCCTTGAGGATTCCATGTGAGGGCTTGTCTTGTGACGCAGTTGGGTGCTTTTCTCAATGTGTGTCCTATCCACTTCCAGCGCTTCTTCCTGATTTCTTCTTCCACTGGGATCTGGTTTGTTCTCTCCCACAGTACGTTGTTACTAATAGTGTCCGGCCAATGGATCTGAAGTATTTTGCGTAGACAATTGTTAATAAACACCTGTATTTTCTGGATGATGGCTTTTGTAGTTCTCCAGGTTTCTGCCCCATACAGTAGAACTGTCTTGACATTTGTATTGAAAATCCTGACCTTGGTGTTGGTTGACAGTTGCTTTGAGTTCCAGATGTTCCTCAGTTGTAAATATGCTGCTCTTACTTTACCGATCCGCGCTTTCACATCTGCATCAGATCCACCCTGTTCATCAATGATGCTGCCCAAATACGTAAAGGTTTTTACATCTTCCAAATCTTCTCCGTCAACTGTGATTGGATTGGTGCATTCTGTGTTGTATTGGAGAATCCTGCTTTTCCCTTTGTGTATATTGAGACCTATTGCTGCTGAGGCTGCTGCCACACTGTTTGTCTTCTCCTGCATCTGTTGTTGCGTTTGGGATAGAAGGGCCAGATCATCTGCGAAGTCTAGATCATCCAACTGCATCTTAGATGTCCATTGTATCCCGCGCTTTCCTTCAGACGTTGACGTCTTCATGATCCAGTCGATCACCAGGAGAAAGAGAAAGGGTGAGAGTAAGCAACCTTGCCTAACACCGGTCTTCACTTTGAACGACTTTGTCAACTGTCCTCCATGCACGATTTTGCAGTGTAATCCATCATATGAGTTCTGTATGATATTGACTATCTTCTGAGGCACGCCGTAGTGTCGAAGAAGTTTCCATAGTGTTGTTCTGTCCACGCTATCAAATGCCTTTTCGTAGTCAATGAAGTTGATGTAGAGTGATGAATTCCATTCAATTGATTGTTCCACAATTATCCGTAGAGTTGCGATTTGGTCTGTACACGATCTATCCTTACGGAATCCTGCCTGTTGGTCACGAAGTTGGGCGTCTATGGAGTCCTTCATCCTGTTTAACAATACCCTGTTGAAGACTTTTCCCGGTATTGAGAGAAGAGTGATGCCCCTGTAGTTATCACACTTGCTGAGATCTCCTTTCTTCGGTATTTTGATCAGAAGTCCTTCTTTCCAGTCTTTTGGTACTTGTTCCTCATCCCAAATCTTATTGAAGAGAATGTGTAGTATCCTTGCAGTTGCCGCTACGTCTGCTTTTAGTGCCTCTGCTGGGATGTTGTCCGGTCCTGCTGCTTTGCCACTCTTGATTTGTCTGATGGCCATGCTGATTTCTTCAATTGTTGGTGGGCCAACATTAATTGGGAGGTCCATGGGTGCTGCTTCGATGTTGGGTGGGTTCAGTGGGGCTGGTCGATTCAAGAGTTCTTTGAAGTGTTCTACCCACCTGTTTTGTTGCTCTTCAATGTTGGTGATTACCTCGCCTTCCTTGCTTTTCACTGGTCGTTCTGGTTTGCGGCGATTTCCAGAGAGTTTCTTTGTCGTGTCATACAATTGTCTCATGTTTCCTTCTCTTGCAGCCTTTTCCGCCGTCGTTGCTAAATCTTCCACATATTTACGTTTGTCGGTTCTGATGCTCCTCTTCACTTGTTTGTTTATTTCCGTGTATTCAGCTTGTGCCTTGGCTTTTTCTGCTCTTGTTCGGCTGGTATTGATTGCTGCCTTCTTGTTCCTTCTTTCTTGAATCTTATCCAGTGTATCAACAGTGATCCATTCCTTGTGGTGGTGCTTCTTGTGACCCAGGACCTCATGACATGTTGAAGTGATTGCCTCTTTGATCCCCTTCCAGTTGCTCTCCACAGTAGTTCCTTCTCCATTGAGTAGATCATGAAAGGCCTGGAACTTGTTGCTGAGGACTATCTTGAATTTGTTGAGTTTGCTAGTATCCTGGAGAAAGGCCGTATTGAACTTTTGTGATACTGTCTGCCCCGTTGTCCAGTGCTTCTTGAGTTTCAATTTCATCTTGGCGACCAGTAAGTGATGATCTGAGGCTATATCAGCTCCTCTCTTGGTTCTCACGTCCTCTATAGTCTTCCTGAACGTTTTGTTGATGCAAATATGGTCGATTTGGTTTTGTGTAGTATGATCCGGTGAAGTCCATGTGGTTTTGTGTATGCGTTTATGTGGGAATATGGTGCCGCCTATGACCAGCTTATTGAAGGCACATAGATTTGCAAATCTCTCACCATTTTCGTTTCTTTCTCCCAGTCCGTGTCGTCCCATTATGTCTTCATATCCAGTGTTGTCCGTTCCAACCTTGGCGTTGAAATCTCCCATCAGAATGGTCAGGTCCTTTGTTGGGCACTTCTCGACGATTGACTGCAGCCTATTGTAGAATTGATCTTTAGCATCTTCATTGTAGTCGTTGATAGGCGCATAGCATTGGATGATGTTCATTGAAATGCCCTCTTTCTTTGTTTTAAACGACGCTTTGATGATCCTTGGTCCATGAGATTCCCATCCTATAAGTGCATTTTGCGCTTGTTTGGACAGCATCAATGCAACTCCTTGTGTATGTGGTGCATTTTCTTCTTCATGGCCGGAGTATAACAGGAGCTCTCCTGAAGTTAGTCGTTGTTGTCCAACTTGTGTCCAATGTGTTTCACTGATCCCAAGTACCTCTAGGTTGTATCTTCTCATTTCTGCAGCAATTTGGAAGGCTCTTCCGGTGTCCCACATTGTACGAACATTCCATGTACCTAAATAAATGGTCGCTCTGTTTGTCAGAAGGGGCATCGGCCTCGTAACTTCCGAAGGAATTCGGCTTTCATCATGAGGCGTCATAATTCTTCTAAATGAAGATCTTCTGACTCCCAGGGCAGAGTTTAAAAGGTTTGAATAATTTTTTCTGGTTAGCGTTTTTTTAGCGAGTAAGTTTTCTACGGGATGGGGACGCTAACCCCATGCCCAACCCTCCTCCTTTATCCGGGCTTGGGACCGGCAGTAGCCCCCGGAGGGACTCCAGGCGGAGTTACAAATAAAGATTTATTAATCCCAAAAACGACGACCAGACATAACAGTTGGCGACGTTGTCATAACAATTGACGACAGGGATGGGATACATAGGAATAGTTTAGCTGTCTTATCTTTGTGTCACTGATCCTTCATTCCGTTCGCCGATTTTTCGGCGATCTCGTAATCTCTTCAAACATGGAAATTTGGCCAGTCCTTTCAGTTGGGAAATACAATCTGAAGGTAAAAATGGGCACTTTTAACTAGAAAATGAGAAGTTCAAATTTCTATCATGAAATTATAAAAACAAGACATTTATCAAGTGATTTCTGGAGATCTAACATCCACAAAACCTTCGCTTTTAATAGCGTACGTTCTTCAGGTCCACCTGCGTCTTGAACGTTTGTCGTCGTTGTCGAAGTGACCATCTTCTGGAACGCAGGTTAATTTGTTGTACTTCTTCTTGCGTAGGGACTGCGGGTAGATTGAAATTATCCAACAGAATATCGAGTGAGAGATTTCCTTCTTTCGATGGACGAGCTGTGTACTAGTCGTTTACACAGCTGGTTTCGGTGTCGAATTTACCTGACTCTTCCCACTTTTAATTCGCAAATGACTTGACCTAGCCTTCTGACCACATATGCTTTATTCCAAGAAACATAGTTTGGTCTGTACTCTCGAGAAAATACAGGATATCCAACCTCGTGCGTTGTCATTTTCTTGAGCTTACTCTGTGATGGTGGTGTGGTTCTCGTAAACATTAGGGTATGGATCGTTCTCAATCTTCCCATGAGAATCTCTTCTGAGGACTTCTCTGGTAGCATGTCACTTGATGTTGTTCGATAAACGAATAAGAAGTTGTGTAGTATTTCTAGCATCCCCAACAAATTTCTTGATCTTTACCACCGGGTAGTTGTCTATCTTTATTGGTATCTAGGTAGCTGCATAAGTGCCGGTGGTTGCGTGAGTGATGAGATCAATGCACGTATAGTGAAAGCCAGAGCGGCTTAGGCCAATCTGGGCCATCTTTGGCGCCTTCTTGATGTTAGTCTGGCTGTAAAAGGTCGGATCTACAACGCGTCGGTGAGAGCAGTCTTGCTCTATGCTTATGGAACCTGGCCTCTCCGAGTTGAGGACGTTAGACGACTCTCTGTGTCCGATCATCGCTATCTCCGAAGGATCGCTGACATCCATTTGCAACACCATGTCAGTAATGCAGAGGTTCGGCATCGTGTGTTCGGGCATAGAGACGATAATGCAATCTGTGTCACCATCTTGAAGCACCGACTTCGGTGGCTTGGACATGTTCTACGAATGTCGTCCCAGAGAATTCCACGTCGTGCATTATTTGCCGACTCTGGGACTGGTTGGAAGAAGCGGAGAGGTGGTTAGTGTATGACATGCTGTCGGGGTATGAAAGAAAACTGCAAAGGACTGGCTTCTGTTGGTTCCTCACGACTCCCTGGTTGGGGTCCGAGAGACGTTGCAACACAGTGGTTAGAGACGTTATCAGATATGGCTCAGAATAGAAACCAGTGGCGATCTTACTGTAACCTTCTCTTACTTTCTTCATAAAAAGTTGTTGTGTCTCCCTTACCTGAAAGATTTCTTCTGATTGTACCTTTCCGTTCCCCCATTATTACCACTATTATTATTACACTACCTTACACCAATCTCTTCGTTATTGTTCTTTCTTTTTTTAACGCTCCTTACCTCTTTTCTTTTTCCTTCTCTTTTAATTCTCATTTTTTGTGTGGCGCATATATATTTGGTGCACTCTTGTACCAATATTTATGTGTTGAAATAAATAAATAAATAAAATAAATTGGTATGCCTTTAGGTAGTTCTATTTCCACTTTCATTAAGTATCATCATGCTAAATCTTTGTTGTCTAGTTCTCTTTTAATTTGGGCATATTAAAATTAACCATGGGTATGTAATATTTTGTACTAATAGACTAGCGTTATCGATTGATTGATAAGTTCACCATTGGATGCTAGCCATTTTCATTAATCGTTGCAACCTAATATATCAAATATATAAGTATTCGAACTATGTCAATAAAAGGGTGTATATGATGGTTTATTTCATTATTTGTATTATGAAAATTGTCACAAAATTTTGACTCATTGTTAAACAGTTCAGCGATCGAGCAGTTATAAATCAGTGGTTTAACTATCATTTAAACAGCTGGATAATATCATTCGATCTCGTTCACTATGTCTGGTCTAATTCCTTTCACATGATTGTTTATTATATTTTAGAACTTTTGTTGCTGCATGGTAGTGATCTAACAACGTGTTAGATATTATATTTATTGTTCATTGGAAAGACATAATTCACAAGCTATTAAAAAATTCACATTCTCAATATCAGTTCAAAATTGAATTGTTAATGTGATTTCTAGTTAGCTTGGTTCATTCGTGTCTAAATACAGTTGATTGTCAAAGTATAGTATAGTTCTTTCCATGTTAAAAATTTTGTATTCAACTACTTATTCACTTCCTGCTTCCACTTTTTTTAGGCTCATCAATGATAATCTTGTCGGTGAATTAGTTTGTGATAATTCTAATAATTGTGAACATCTTACGGAGGATTGTATGAATGAGCTTGTTAAAAAATTACTCAGTGAATTATCCACTCAAAAAAATACTAGTGAATCACAAAAGCGAGAATTAATTTTTCATGATGATTTGAACGAAACATCTAACAGTTTAGAGTTAATGAACTGTGAACCTACTTCAAACTCACTTCTGATTGGTAAAGAGAGTATACTAAAACAAAGCAAGAAGAAAAAAACCACGACCAAAACAACAGAAGAACATACTCAACAACATGATGGCAGTCAGTCACGTAAAAGAAGGCTAACTGACTTAGATGAATCAATGCAGTCGTCATTAAATGATGAAGAGATATTAAACACTAAGTCAACTTTCATATCAAAGAATTCTAAGAAAAAACAACCTCGTCTAGAAGATGAAACTAATCTACTTAACAATAAATATATGAATGATGTAAAAATTAAGGTCAAAAGTAAAAAATCATCAGATAAATCTGTAAATAATGTACAGTCATCATTTGTATCTTTGAATAGTGACAACATTTTCTCTAAAGATTTACTTAAACGTTATGAAAAATTTATGTATCCAAAGAATGAAAATGGATTTGATGATGAAATGCAAACACATGAAACACTGGAATCAACAGATTCAAACAATGATGATCATTTGAATATTGAGAGAAATGATAAAAATGGTAAATAAACGTTTTTGTTCTGATTTTGTAGAATTTGAAGTCCATTGTTTCAGGGTTACTTTAACATGTTTATACTTTAGGATTCAAACGTATTATTAGAATGTTGAAGGGAGATTATATCATTTTAAGAGAACTAAGATCTGAATCCATGTTTTTGTAAAAAAGCGATTGAATCTGGTTTTATGGATAATATTCAGCCATGTTGGTTAATGTATGTATCAGTTTGATTTCTTGTACCAGGATTCTCCACTGAGACCAGTTTTTTCAACTATTTTGAGCAATAAATTCACAACTGGTAATGTGATTCATTTAATATAGTATACATAGAAGAATATAGCGAGTGCATCAAGGTAACTATACTAAATACTGATAAGCTCAGTAGATAAAAATTTTCTGGTTTTTGTTTTTTTTGAGTTTTATGCCGATGGTAGACAGTGATCCCGCTGTAGTTAAATAGAACTATGAACATTACGAAGCTTGAAGACTTTTAAGAGTCTTGTAATATCTTTCATTCATTACGGCGATATCCTTTAACTTTTGTTCAGCATCCCCAATACTCCTTGTCATTAGTGTTTCAATACTCTTGTCTTCGGTTACTAAGTAGTCAAATAACAAATATCGTCGTTGTTTATAATATCTCCTGCCTATTTTACTCCTTGCAGAAAGTCAAGCTGCCAAGGAATGGCGTTTGCGAGATATGGAGATGCGTAAAGCTATGCTAGCAGAATTGACCACTGAACAACAATGTCTTCCTAAGGGACAATTACATCCACAAACTACAGAAGAATTTGAATTAGCCGTTCGTAATATGCCATCAAATGAATTTTGTTGGATTGCTTATATGACACACATATTGTCAAGCAAAGTAGATCATCAGTCTATTAATAGTAATCTTAATAAAGGAGTTATTGATGCTAGAGCAATAGTTGAACGTGGGCTACGTGCTATATCAAATTCTACCAGTAATAATCAACTAACCAAACAATCTCGTTTACTCACATCGTATTTAATTATGGAAGCGAAAGAATTGGAACGTCTCACCTGTCTTCAGAAACAACAACAATATCATATGTCATCGTCAACATCTATGTCAGATATAGTAATAGAAATCAATCACCAATCAAAACGTGTTTCTCAATTACTAACCCAATTGTTAAATTTAAATCAAGCTCCGTTTATTAGAAAAGCTATCGATACTCTTTCAGATATTGGTCATCATACCGTAAGTTTTCAATTTTATACTAGTGCTATCTTCATAATACATTTGAAATTTCGTATTTATTTTAATCAAGGATCTCATAGATACCACTGATTTTGCTAAAAATTCCTAAAAAGGTATCATGGGATTTTACTAGAAAAATCTCTCTGTATTGTTGGTGCGATAACATGCTGATTACATGTGCGTTTCACCATATTTCACTCTGTTTTCCACAAAACACTGTTGATGTTCACACCTGGACTGAAACCCAGTACGTTTAGCTCCAGACGCCAAACTTTTTATTCTTTTTACCTACCAAATTGTAATAGCCCGTATTTTTTCAATGCGAATGATTCCCCAAATGCCGTGGTACGACTGAGAGTAGGGAGAGTCCGCTCTCCCTCTCCAAATGCTCACATGGCCACGCGTATATAGCCTCTACCAGGGAAGTCCTACTCACTTCATTCTCGCGATGGGGGTGTTGTTTACGAAATTGAGAGGACGGAAAACGAATGTCCGACGCATTAACCGGGTTGGTGGACATGGAGAGTCCACCTAGGGGAGTTGGAAAACGCTGATTCCATACCAATGGTGCACATGGGCTCCTGGATTCTGAAGGAACAAATGGCGTATGAACCAATTGTTGGTCACCGGCAACCATGGGACTGCATCTCCTCACGATGCTCCACTGCCTTGTGGATCAGACCTTCAAGTCGAAGGCTCCGTGTATGACTCCCTATGAAAACCACTTGCTTCGGTTCGGGCACCCTGGTAGTATCACAACCCTCACACATATGAAACGAGATTTGTGTGTCGCATATGCATTTGGTGCCTCGTCGTACCAATATCTATGTGTTAAAATGAATAAATAAAATAAATCAATGATTCTATCATTGATAGAAAGGTTTTGATTTGCCTACTTGTTCATGTTACGGAGTGAGGTCTTGTCAATCATCGTCCATCTTTTGCAGACTTCCTCGACATAGTTACTATTATACTGTAATATAAACAAGAGGAAAAGTCAAACACTATCTAATAATGGTTTTAATATTTTGGAGCTACTTCAAAGCATCCTTTATGACACACAACTAGTGTATGGGAATGTCATGTTCGTACTCAACCTCGTTAATATCCATATATTTAGCTTCCAGGAATTGAGATATGTCTTTCCAATTCGCCATGGATCCTAGAGCACCAGCAAATATTTATTTAAAAAGCAACAAACTAGCTGTTTACAATTAGGCATGTATATATGACATTGTTATGCAAACTGTTGAATCGATGTCGGAATCTCTTTTATTCTGAATACACAAGCTAAAAAATGTGAATAAGCAATTTTCTGTCTGCGACTTCAATTATATGAAAAAAGATGTTTAGGCGGTTTCACTAAAATACTGAGTTTTTCTTAACGATTTACAATTAAAATTCACATAGTTAACATATTTGTAAAATGGTTAACTATTCATTGTAATTTACCAGATGCCTGCAAATTAAGAATAAAATTTTCCTCGATATTGTGGCTCCCATAGATACAGTGAGAGGAATTACACCTTTGAACTATTTGTTCAACACTGTATACCATTCTAAAGGTCCCTAAAATTTTGAAGACATACGACCACATATCATTAATCATTTTAACCAACACTAAAATTTACATCAGTTATCTTTTTTCACCTTAACTTTTATTCGATGCCGAAAATCTTTAAGTAGTCTTTACTATTTCGAAATAAGTAATTTTTTATAAAGACTATTTCATTCTATTGAATTGTAAGAAAATGGCATCACTTTCATTTATAGTTTAAATTTTTTTGTGTTACACATCATATTCGAGTAGAATAAATAGGATAAAATAAATTGTACTTCTAAGGAAAAAAAATTCTCGTCTCTATGTGTTTATCGTAACACTCATACATTTTGTTTCACTCGAAATGATGAACGCTTATTGCATTCATATTTAAAAAAAAAAACTTAGTTATTAAAACCAAGTACATATTAACCCATATTTGTTCTATCAGTGAGATTATTTATGTTACACTGCTTTTTTCCTTTTTTGCATTCAAAGAATTACCAAAAAAATAACTTGTCAGTACATTATTATCGACATATTCTTGATACATGTAACAATCATACAATTATTGTTTCTACTTTAAACTAGTATTTACCTCTGTATTCATAAGAGTAATTTCTTTTAAAATATATACACATAGATGCATACAAAGACCATTGACATATTGAATGATTGACAGTCGTACAATATCATGTTTTCTTTTTCCATTGGTTTAATACTTTCATGTTTTATTTTTTAAAAAAAAGAGAAAAACAACTACACAGTCTTTGTTTTAAAACATAAAGACATTGTGGTTTCACAATAGACATTGTTTAGAAAAAAGAAATATGTAGATAAACTTCGTTAATATTTGTTTCACCTCAATTGATCATGTTTATTTGTATCCAGGTGTTCTTTGATGGTTAATAATAACACAGACAAATTATAATTGTGATTTTCAGTGTTTTTTTCACTTATCTGCTAACCAATATTAACACTGTTTCACAATGATTTGTCGAGTTGGTTGAATTGACTTAGTAAAGTCTGTAGGACTATACCGTAAATCCATGTACCCCCTGTTCTCGAGCTCAACTTTTGGTATAAATTAATAAGCTAGACTATTAGTTGCTAACACTTTGATCTAAACTAGGTTTTTTCTTCGGCAACTTAAATTTGTGGAAATTCAAATACTATACAACTTATGTAGTACAAACAATTATAAATATTTTGCAGGAGTATCATTCCTAATTTATCACTCCTTTCTAAAAATGGTCAGAATTCTCTACATATTTACCACTTTTCAATATATCGTTTATTAATAACACTGGCATCTATTATCTCTACTTATATCGAATTTAGACAGTTGTATAAGGTTACTTCTTTTTATTCATTCTTTATCTTGTCTAACACACGAATTTTATTTGTGTATCTGATCGTAGTGGGAGTGATTTGTCAGTGCAATTTGTGTATTGAAATATGTGTTCTATGTAGCAATAATAGTAATAAAGTGCGAATACTATCATTAATATTTTTCCTTCTAATTTAATATAAATTTATCAAAGCATATTCGAGATATTTTAATTACATGATTATTATTATCATTATCTTCTTAATTACTAGTTATTTTTTGTTCTGAACCTCCGTCAACAACAACCTCGACTATTATTATTATTATATTCTTATTCTTATTGTGATTATAATTATTAATATGAATAACTTCAAACCAATAAATATTTATCTGCATCGATATTCGTTGTTACTGCAAATACATCAACAGTTAACTCGACGATTAATTCTTGTTTATATATGTATCGAGAGGTGATTCCAATGTTCTATGGAGAAGCTATGACAAGTAGAGTTCATCACTGTTGAATGCGAAGCAGTTACCTACCGAGTAGATTGGAAGATGATATTCTAAATTAATTAAAGCTAAACATACAGACTTCTGGATGCCGGCGTAGTGGTCTGGAGGTTAAGAGTTCGCGTGTGAAATCGACTGTCCTGGGCTCGGTACTCAGTGATGGAGTCGTGAACACGCTCTACTGTATCCTGTCCTTAAATAAAATGGCTGTATAATGCTTCCTGTTTTTCATTGGCTGTTTAGCTAAGATATGTTCTGGATACTGAATGTAAGATTAACAGTTGTTGAAGCAGTTCATAAATTTGAAAACCTTTCACCAAATAACAGATAATATTTACTTAGCTGTTTTCATGAATCACTTGTGAACAACGTCCTCATTTGTTGTTTAAGGTTTCTAGGTTTATCTGAGTTGTGCATCATGATCGTAAAATCCAAGATATAGTGACTAAGGTCCCAATAGTTAGTAAATGGAACAAAGTCAATTTCTAAAACCTAATACTTGTTTGGCAACACGTCAGTGTATGATGTTGTTTAAGAACAAATCTGTATCACTGTGTGTACTTTGATGCAACGGAATCAAATAATCTGAGCTATTGACAGCTTTATTTATTTAGGCTACAGATATTTTATCTTATTTCTTTTTAGTATCATTCACGTGTTGTAGTACCACAAATGAAGTTGATATAGTTGTTTGGCATAAATGGTCCGATCAAGTAATCAAACCGCTTTCTATTAGCTTTTATTTTTCAAAAAGCTGAGAAACGCGTAACACATCCCCAGTTGTCATTCATCTTAGTATGCTATACTAGAGTATGTTGTTAGCTTCTAAACCAAAGTTCATGAAAAATGGATACTACTACATCGTGATCAATTTATTATCCTACAATCTTATCGCTTCACTTTTCTAATGCTCTTTATTTCGTATACTGTTGTCGGTATTATTAATTTTTGTGCTGTCTTTTCCTGTGTTAATTTATTCCATGTGTTCTGTACGAGACTGTAGTTACTTGAAGCTACATGCAGCTGTTTTATATTCTTTCTGTTATCTATCGATCAATCAGTGTACTAATGTTTGAACATAACTTGGTTTAATTTCAAGTAAAAACAATCCCATACTTTTCGATTTCCAGTGTTTTAATAACTATTGACTCGTAATGAACAACCTTTAAAGTCAACTAACAGTTCTTAACCTACGATATTTCCATTGTATCTTACTAGTAATTTTTTTCAAACATAATTAATATTTATTTGAACTCTAACTGGATCCTCACAACTTGCAGTTTATTGTTGTGTTTCTACTCATTTTATAGCGCGCTGAGGAATTAGCTCGCCGCCAAATCAAATCTTGTCCAAACGATGTTGACCATTGGCTTTCACTTATAAGAGTTCGATTTCGAGCTGGTAATGTTGAAGCTGCTCGAGAAGCTCAACGAAATTCGGCCTCGCTGTTAAAATCGTCTCTTCTTCCACAACTTGCTATTGGGTGAGATGTTACAACTTTATTATTCTTTTTAATTTATTTTCCATTATGTTTATGCATTTTTTGTTACTACTTATTTACTCAAGGTACTAAAATAATATGTATTACTCACCTTGGAAAATCGAGGTGTAAAACTCGACATGAGAACAAATTTGATATATGTTAATTTCATCCTTGCCCCTCTTGAGGTATTGGGAATGGCTTGGAAGTACTTTCTCTCCAATTCATTCGATAAGTTCTCTATTGAAGGAAAAGCAGATAGAGGTCTCATTGAAGTCTGTTGTATAATGCGCTAATTGTTTATATTTACAATTGACTGATCACTAGGCGGTGACTAATGTCGTGTATGCCAAGTCCTTTAGTGTTGATTGAATTCTATCAATCAAACTGCAATATCGCAACTAGTCAAAGTGGCTCAACATCTGTGTGACACGGTATCGAATCCCTCAGGTGTTATCAATCCCTTTAAGAGAACAAGCAAACCTTGCTGACGCGTGATAAATAACACGAAACCTAGGTATATGGTTTGTCGACTACCTCCAACCACTATTTTACTAGTTGTTTATATAGTATGACCTGCAATATAGATGAAGTTTTGTACTCCAGATAATGTTCTAATTTTGTTAACATACTTCAAAAAGGAATGGAACAAATCGGAGTCAAAACTCATCATTCGTTCGACTATTGGCACTTGTTGTTATTTGTAAAAATATGTCTATAACATGTAAATATTGGTCTGTACAAGTGATTCGAAGAATCTTTGATTTTCTTATTTGAATATGCTCCCAATCAATCGAAATGGTTTTTAGATTTTTAAATCAGTTCAGTGTGATTTACGTCATATACAGACCAGCAAGGTCGCCATCCAACCATATTTTTACAGTACTTCATAGTATGTTTGTAGTTTTCTCCATCCTTTTAGCATATTCTCACTAACTTACAAGTGTGAGGTGGATGTGAACTACCTGGTTGTTATTCGTACGTCAACTCCAAATAACATAACGTAGTTCAGAATCGTTCTCACCTGCGCAGATACGTTCAATTTTTATCTCGCTCACAGTTTTAAGTTTCAACATAACTTACATTCCTTTCCACTCTATCTTTGAACAGTATTTTCAATGTTTAGTTGTTCTTTCTATCGCTGCTACTTCATTATTTGTTATCCCTTTTTTCAATTTACATTTATACTTTGAATTCATCTCGTCGTATCCATGTAGTATGGTAAATTGAGTCGTCGCACATGTTTTCTAGGCTTCATGTTGATGATAACTAAATGAAATTATAAGTTTAATCAAAAAAGGTTGGATTTTGTAAAAATAAATTTGTTTACTTTATTCTCCATTGGTTCTGCTTAATATTATTTTTGTGCTTTGTTATACATTTATATTATCCTCCATATTTGTTTTTTTCTGTGCAGTGTTGCGAGAATTGAGTTTGAATATGGCGACGTTGATCGTGGAATACGCTTACTACAAGAACAATTAACTGTTCATCCTAAACGTAAACTTCTATATGAAGAATGTATCAAATTATTACTAATGAATGGCAAAATTAAAGAAGCCAGGTAAAATATAATTACATCTTGAATGTAATTGAATGTAATGTATTTATTTACCCTATAATCTAGTCTGGTTATCTTTTCATTAACCCTTCTAATACATACACTATGTCATGGGGTTTAATTAAACCATTAACCTATAAACCAACAATTTTATATTCTGTCAGTTGGTTTTCGATGTTCAACCATTGATTGTAGTCAATTTGAATTTAGAAAATAGCTCCCTCCTGTATCGTAACTCATCTATTCAAAAATTTCACAAGCATTGTTGAAGTATCCTAGTTTGGCATACAATAGTTATTTTTTCAGCTATTAAACAAAATTTGAAGTTTTTTGTTTTATTGTGAGTTTATGATTAAATTCGCATTGCATTCATATTCGCTGTACCCACCATTTTTATTTAACTGATTCAAATTATTCTCGAAAGCTTCATCGGATGTTTTCTTAATTTTGTTTCTGTTATAAATTTATGACAATTTTTGCTTTGACCCCATTAATTTCTGTTTTTCAGAACTGTTCAACAGCAAGCTGAGAAAAATTTAAAACCTGTCCAATGTACTACGTTAAATTCGTTGTTTGAAGGTCAAGTGACGTGTTGAACAAATTTATCCTATATATCAGATTTTCTCAAATAAACTGTTCTCTCATTTTGTAATACTACTAACATTGTGAATAAAATCTTTGTATAAAAAGATATTTCATCATTTTTGATTGTCCACTTGTGTCTTACGTAACTCAACGTTATTGATAGTACACTATTCTATTGTCAAGTAGATGATCACATAGATTAACTATTGGTAGTTGACGATGTACAAAAGTGTTAAATAAGAAGTTTCGGGATTCTTGAGATTAAATTCACATAGGATATTTTGAATAATGATGTACATGCAAGATAAAAGCGTTACTGTATTTGTGCTTAGAAAACTTTCTCGTACTGAGCAAGAATATTGTCTGATAATGAATTTTCTTCGTTCAACCTTTTTCAGGTTCCATTTACTCCACTAGGTTAGTTTTAATTGTGTAATAACTTAAGGAGTGATGAGACGGGTTCACCAACGTACATTTACCTGAAAGTTAACTACAATAGGATTGTTGTTGTAACTGATAGTTTGTTAATTACAAAAAATGAGTGTTGTGGTTTTATTTATTAGTGATATTTATGGCAGATTGATCTCATACCATTCAAAACAATGAAGCACTAAACGCCGGTTCATTTTGGTATGGGACCACTCAGCAGTGCACAGCTACACCAAGGATCAAACCTAAAACCATTAGCTCTGGCGGCTAGCGCTTAACCACTGGATCCGATGTCCAATGGCACGATTCCAACTTGCGGAGTAGCTTGACGATCGTTCATTAGTAACAACTGTTTCAATCTCAACTTTTCCGAGATCCGCTAGTCACTACAGCTTCGAAAACATCTCGAAGTAAATCACTATTAAACTGACTATTATAGTTTAATTGGAAAAGATTGGATATATACTGATAGAGCCTTATTAATTATTGTTTTCCATAACAACAAGGGAAATATAATAACTAGTACGAATTTTTTCTATCACAGTTGGGCTATTTTCTAAGCATTTAATCTAATTTATAAAATTTTCTTATATATATTTAATTGTACTTGAAACTGATTCTTTAGAATTACTATTGTTTATTTATACTCTGAAGTTTACTGAGCTTTGTATAACTTGATATTATTTATTATTATCATTATTATTAATATTAATGAGATACTGATTATATTTAGTTATGAAACACCAAGCAAATAATTCTCAGAAGCCCATTTCCCTATAACCATATAAAGTACACTTGAGATAACTACTAAACCAGCCTGAAATTGTATCAATAAAGTATCCGTTTAATTATCGTTAGGAGTTCTAAAGCCCACTATTAGTTTTATTAAAAGCAATGATGAAGTAAATTGGGGAAGAATCGATTAAACCACAAGAAAAGAAATAAAGGTACTGAAGAAAATCTCTGAAATTATCATAAGAATAAAAATATACTATACATGTTTGCGGTAAATAATACCACAGAAAAACGATGCATTCAGCAACATACATCATTTTGATCACCATGCTTTTAGAAGGCTATAACAAAACTGCTCTGACCGATGAGTTGTAAATCCGACCTTTTGTAGCCAGGCCAACATCACGAAGGCGCCAAAGATGGCCCAGATTGGCATAAGCCACTCTGACTTTCACTATACTGGGATTGATCTCGTCACTTACGCAGATACACGAAATTCTCGACTACTATCCTCTTACTACACTATGTGAGCGCAGGATCAACATCCTGTCAGTCTTGTAAAAGTACTTTGCACTTAGAAGATGCCAAGCGCATGCCGCACAAATACTTGTTATGTACTATGACTCGTACAAAGCACATACCATACGGACACTGATTAAGTGTAGATTTCATGACCTGAATATCATCACACAGCAAGACAATATCATCTGCACACGCGAGGTCAAAAAAGTCTTTCTTCAGGCAACAGATCCACACCACCGTCACCCACATCCATCAGATCTTTTTCCAGGACCTCGTCGATGGAAAATTTAAAGAGGAATGGTTAGATTGGGCAACCATGTCTAACCCCAGTGCTTGAATGGAGCAATAGAGAGAGTTGGTTTTATGCTCTCACTCTGCTTTCATATGAATTATGGTGGAAGCCAAAATTTTGGACGCAATCGGAATTAGACTTATCCCCTGATAGTTGTTGCGGAAATGAGGTGAACCCTTTTTTAGGACAGGGATAACTATCGACTCATTCCATGATGTTAGGACACTCCGATTGCCAAGCCTTTGTAAACAACTCAGTCAATTCGTTCACCAAGAAGCAACCACCATCTTTGTAAAAGGCTTGAGGTAAGTCATCTTAGACTGGATTTTTAGTGCTTCAAGACCACCTCAGCAAATAAGCCGAAATAATATTCGGGATTTTAGAAAAAAACAGACAGTTGTTCTACAGAGCAAGAATAATGTGATTTTTCAGACTGTTAAAGGATCATTCCACTGCTCATGTTGCACAACCAACTAGCTTTTCTGAACCAGGATATATTGACGTCTAGCTTAACAAAAGGGAATGAAATAGTTGATATTTTGGTCAGTTATGATATATATATATATATATATATATATATATATATATATATATATATATATATATATATATATATATATATATATATAGTGGTTACTTTCAAAAGAGCAAAGGACTTGCGACAAAACTCAAGCGTCTGTTCATGAAATCACTGTTTAATTCATCCATTTCAAGGGTTCCAGTCACTTATTTGCAGTCCATGAAATTATTTCAAGCAATGTAAAACGACCCCCAAATGCCCTGGTACGGCCGAGAGTGGGAGAGTACGCTCTCCCTCTCCAAATGCTCACATGGCCACGCGTATATAGCCTCTACCAGGGTAGTCCTACTCACTACATTCTCGTGGCGTGGGTGTTGTTACGAAATTGCGAGGACGAAAAACGAAACTCCGACGCATTAACCGGGTTGGTGGACATGGAGAGTCCACCTAGGGGAGTTGGAAAACGCTGATTCCATACCAATGGTGCACATGGGCTCCTGGATTCTGAAGGAACAAATGGCGTATGAACCAATTGTTGGTCACCGGCAACCATGGGACTGCATCTCCTCACGATGCTCCACTGCCTTGTGGATCAGACCTTCAAGTCGAAGGCTCCGTGTATGACTCCCTATGAAAACCACTTGCTTCGGTTCGGGCACCCTGGTAGTATCACAACCCTCACACATATGAAACGAGATTTGTGTGTCGCATATGCATTTGGTGCCTCGTCGTACCAATATCTTTGTGCTGAAATATATAAAAAAACGACCATAGCTAGAATCTTTCAGAATCAACACTGATATACATATTTCTTATCTGCCTCTGTTTGTTCGTATTTTCTTTTCTTTAGAACAGTTGTTAACTTCAAAAATCTAATTTTCTAATACTGTTTAGTAAATGATTATTATTTGTTTTAATTTTCATCGTTCGTTTTCTCTCACTGTACTATTGTAAAAAGTGATAATGTTAATCAATACATATCTATGACAGAGTTTAGTGTTTATTCACTATTCATTGTTAGTTGTAATGTAATTTGTTGAAAATCTGTTAACAATTGACAATTCACATTGATCAATCATAATGAGAAAATTAATCTGTGGGAAAATCAAAGAAAATTGAAAACATCAAATCATTATAGAGGATCTGTATTTTGATTGATTCAATAAAATTAATTTGTTTACAAAAATAAGCACTCAGTGTTTTATAGGAAGTGCATATATCTAAAAAAAAGAAAAAGAAAAAAGCAGCAGACGCATATCCACAAAGTTTCTGCACAAAAATTAAATATTATTAATTTTAGTTACATCATACAAATACCGTGGTGCATGCTACTTGTATTGATATAAGTAGTATATGACGCGAGTCAAGAATGTAATGTCTGGCAGCAGAAGATGGGAAAGATCAAGAAGAAAAAGCGTGAATAGAAAGCAATTAGTGTGGAAGTGCAAGAACAATGAAGTTTGAGACAATTATTGAATATTTTGCAAATTTAGTATCATAGTATAGTTTTTCTATTTTACCAAATAACTCTGTAATTTTGCGCAAAACATAATACGATTGTCCCCATTGGTGTTCTTGTTCACTACAATACAACTTTGTCTAATTTTAATGTTTTAATTTACCATGAAATTGATCAATGTTTTAAAAAATATTATTTTCTAATGAAGCTATCCACATATTTATTTCCAGTTTTTATTCATCTTAATGTAATTTATACAGTTAGTAACTAATTATCAACTCTAACCATGTTTATTTTTTTATAATTGAGAAAGTATTAATGTAACCTGTGAAGTTTCCTAATCAATCCATACCATTCATTTAACAAATGAATAACATATTTCTTCATTGAAATAAAGTTTAATGTACAATCAACTAAAAATCAAAGTTATATATTTCTCAGCTTCCCTGTAACCTACTTTTTGAATGATAAATTTTGATAATTAATATATCAAATCAAATGCTAAATAGGGATTTGGATTTTCTTGGAAAGTTAAGTTTACATATATTTATTAATAGTTGAATTCATGAGTCATTTGAAGCTAGACCACCATAGAAAACCTGGAAGCACCAGATGGCTATCCCTTCATATTGTGGGACTCTTCAGTAGTGCGCATCCACGATTCGGTCTCGTGAACGCCTAACCTACTAGACCACTGTGCCAGCATCCAACGGTGTTAATGTCTAAACTCAACTAATCCACAAAATTGAGTGACATATACACCATTGTCTTTAGTGAGTTACTATCTCACAACAGACCCGGTTGAACTCCACTGGTCATTGCTTCTCACTAGAACTGCAGAAAATATTTCGCATTGCTGAGTCCTACAATAGGACGAAACGGTCATCCAGTGTTTCCAGGTTTTCCATGGTAGTCTAGAATTAGTTGACTCATGATCTCAACTATTAAGATTACTATAATACCCACAAAACCCCTTCTGGTGTATATAAACATAATGAATAGATAAAGTCTGTTACAATTATAATATGGTTTTGACTATAATGAATGGACGAACCAATTAAAATTAAAATCATGACACTTAGATTTCGACGTGAAATTCATTCACCCATATGTTTAACTAGCATTACGGAATTACAGCTTATATCACTTTTTGATGTAAACTCTAATTCTATTTCGTAACCCGAAATGTTAACCGTAATTCTAGATCTTAATTCATTACACTATTTTATAAACCTATTTTGGCACTACCATGTGGTTTAAGTTTTTAAAGGCCACTATAGTATCGGTCAAAGGTCGTTTATAAATTATAGTTTCATATTTTAATTATTGAATTGATTTTCAGATGATCTCCGTGTTGTAAAATATTTGCCCCCTATAAGTTATAAATGATTATCTATTTCAATCCTTGATCAATAAAATAATCGAAATGTATATCGAAACTGTAAATTATTCCAATTAGTGACTGCAATGACTAGTTTATCAGTTTTCACAAATTACTTAACTGATAATTCAAGTTATAAGATACTTTTGTATGCCAAGAGTAATGAACATAATGATATTGTGTTGAATCAATTTACACATCTTTGAAGAAAGAGGTAGTCTAATCTATAAGGAAATATATATTAGTTAGTTCTTTTTACCAAGCAACACTAATTAGGACTAATTTACACTATTTGAAAAAACTGAAAACTTTGATAATTAAAACGATAAAGGATCAGATGTTTTGTTGAATTTTTACTAGAATGTTTTTTTTAATGATATAGAACATAGTAAAAAATAATATGGAAATAACTGTGGTGTTTGAATGAACTAATGATTCCTTTGTACTTGTTGAACGCTTGATTTCGAATTCCAAATACGTTCGTGCTTACATAGTACTTCTTGGTCCAATTGCGTTATTTCTGGGATTCTTAGTTCGTATTATAATTCAAATACTCCTAATTATCACAATAACCCAAGTAATACTGATAGAATAACAATCATATTGAAGGATATACAACATTGATAAGATCAACATGATGAAATGATATTATTCGAAAGATTATTAAATTTCACTTAATTTAACCTTGAAGAAATTTATTTAGAAAATCTACGTATTTTTAATCATTTTCAAATGTACTTATATGCTGATATTTATGGTTTCTAACTGTTTCACATTGGAAGTAGGAAATTTTCTGGAAACGGTTTCTGCATATATATATATATATATATATATATATATATATATATATATAGCAGGTTTAAAGTAAGAAGGTAGAGCGCCAGCTTTAAGTCCTAAAGTGAAATATAAAATATACATATCTATTATACTAGAACATTTCAAATCATATTAATTATTATTATTATTATTATTATTATTGTTATTAGGACTATCGTGTTTACTAAAATTAACAAACTTGTATTTTTTTAGTGTTAGCTACTATAAATAGCATCGACTTTACAAACTAGTTTCATATCCTAATCTTTTCTTTATTTCAATCTGGTTTGACAGTTTCTAACATAGATTTCTAAAGTAGGTAATGGTTTGGAATTTGTAAAACCTTCAAACTCTTCAGCTCAATAAAGCAGAAAACCTTATAAACCATGACTTAACATTGCCCTTCGTGTATAATTTTTAATATAGCCATTTTTGGCTTCAACATATATCAAGAATAATGAGATGTCTATGAACAATTATTTATAGTGATTGGTAAAATGAAGTTGCTATTACATACTCTATTCTCATTTCAATATTCAGAAAGAATTCTCCCATGCTTCAACCATCATTCAAACTACCGGTAACACATTATAATAATGTTATGATATTCAGCTAAAGAAATGTAATATTTAAGGAATATTTTAACGGAATTGTTATTCACACCATGAACTGGAAATAGTTGTTAGTCTGGGAACGGTAAAACTATCTAAGTTATGATTTACAGTAATAATCTCATTCATTTACAACAACAACAACAACAACTAATTATAAGTAGTTTGGAATTATTACAATATTATGCCATATATTTTCAAAACTCAATAATATGTGTCTACTTTTATCCATTCATTGAATTGTTTTGACTGTTTGACCTTGAACAACCAATAAGAGTTATTTTATATTTATCCAATAAAATATTGTTACTCGATTTCATAAAACATATGTAACTACTTCGCGCTGCCATTAGGAAAAATCTTTGATAAAAAAAATCATCTGAAATGATTATTTTACAAATAGTTTGTTGATTATGGAAATACAGTTTTCCAAATTGAAAACAACTATGAGAGTAAAGTTGCATTACACCAATTGTCTATACAAAAGTAATATCCGACTATACATATAGTAGAATGCAGGTAAGTAGAATATATCATTTTGTAGCTTATGACATAAGGAATTGTTTTACTGTCGATATGAATCAATAATTCTTTCACAATTTATGAATAGCAACTATCAAATAAGTCATTAATCTATTAAACTATATAAAACGTTGGTATTCAATGCAGAAAGCCAATTGATAAGTTCTAAAGTTTGTTATCAAATAAACAGATGTTTGATCATTAATTTTTACAGGTACTTATTGTATCTTTTGATATTCGCATATATATGTCATGATTAACAAAAATTACTAGTTGTGTAATTTGTTCTAACATTCAATCAAAATGTAGTTTTTAATAATTAAAAAGCTTGTAAAGATTTGTTTCTTCTTCTTGTAATTCTTTGAAATTTATTTGTTAGCAAGTGGCTTTTACTTGACCTTATAACGATCAAGATCGACTGTTAAGATATGTATTCGACATTCTGATATTATTTAGTTTCAATTTTTTAAATAAAATATTGACATGGGTTTTATGAAATCTACCGAAATCAATCAACTTAATGAACTGTTTTATGAAGTGTTCGATTAAACTATATCCATTCAATTTTCTGTTATATTTATTCAGGTAATCTGGGTTAACGTCAGCGATGACTAAATGCTTGAGTAGTACTTACTCAACAATTTTTTCGGTTGGATTCATTGTTATTAAGTTCCAATCAGTTACGAAAAAAATTAAATTTCCTGGACAAGATTAAGTGAACATGATAACGATAAGAGAAACAAGTTACTGGCTATATAGTTAAATACAGTCAATAATTGACTGACCGAATTTGTTAAAAGAGAATTGAACCGACAGGTCCTGGATTCGAATCTCGTGAGGCGAGATCGTGGATACGCGCTGCTGAGGAGTCCCACACTAGGACGAAACGGCCGTCCAACGCTTCCCGGTTTTCCGTGGTAGTGACTCATGATCTCAACTATTAATATATATATTCAGTGACAAAATCATTGGATATTTGATTAGTAAAATCAATACATTATACATTTTTATAGTTTCACATTATTGCTCAATACATATAAAATGTAATATAAAACCTGATATTTGTTTTTCTCCCAAATGTTTACTGAAAACTTATTTGTTTTGAATATTTTAGTAGTCTTCATTCTGATTATTACCGATAAGAAAAAAACTTAATCTGTACAAAATTGATTTGAATTATCAGTTATGAAATGAGTTTTCAATCAAAAGATTTTATTTCTTTACTACATAGTGGAAAATGTTTACTTGAAATTTTATGAAATAATGCTGATTGTGAGTTTGATTGAGGTTCATTTAGTTCTAGATTATGAAAAGTATTGGTTTTTCAATTCTACCAATTACTATATTTTGAAATGACTGTAATAAATTTGCTAAGTGCCATGTTATGGTCTAAAATCTAAATGGTGAAGTACTTATCTCGAACCAAGTTTATCTACAAAGTAAATTAAAGAACATCTAATGTTGAAGAGTTTCAAGCTCAGACGAAATAGTTGTACAGTGTCATTTCATTTTCATCATTTTCAAGAAGATATAGATATGTGAAATGCTAATCTGGACAATCCGAACTAGCCGAAATGCTTAATTTTAATTTCATATAAATAACAATGATGGAAATGGAAACTGTTTTGTCTTATAACTTCATTCATCTTTTTTAACTTGAGTATGAGTTCATCAGTAATGCATCAAAATAAGTACTCATATAATGTAGTCTTATAAGTAGTCAGTTTGTAAACTATAATATTCAATTGATATAATGTATCAGTTAACCACATTACATATAGAACAAAACCAAATTGTACCATGTATTTTTGTCATTTTTAATACACCAGTAAAACTTGAGGATTTTTTCTTGTATGGAATGTTTGCTGATTAAATGAAATGACAACAGTATTAATGAATCATAAAATAACATTTACTGGACGTTTTCTTTTTGTTTTCTTCATAGTGAATCATTACGATTTCAGAATTATCATTGCAAAAGAAAATCAAATAATCTTAAAACAGATCTATGACGTAGCTGATTATCTTTCGATGTAACCCATTAATCTGATCATAAAATGTTTGACAAACAACAAAACAAGAAGAGAAAAATGTATTCTGTTTTGTCGAAGGAAAATTATTGCACAATGCTGGATTATATACAAAAAATTTAATTATTTGGAGAATATCCACTCAACTGAAACTTTCCTGACTATTCTCAACATAACTTTTGTTTTTCTTCGGAAAACACATACCGTCATATATGAGTCGATAGAAGTGAGAAAAAACAAAGCGAATCGTCTGCTAACAATATCCTAATAATCACTTATTTGAATTGATATAACTTTAATGTCGAATTAGCTACCGGTTAAGTAATGTCACAAGACTAAGAATATTATAGTAAGAATTAAAGGAACATTAAATCATAATGTTTTGTTGTCTCCCTGAAACGATTGATTACAGATTATGGATGATTAGATAAATTAGAATATTTCCAAGTTATCAATGCAACATAATGATGATTAGTGATTTCTGGAACTTATATTCAAGTTGAATGATTTGTAAATAAAAGCAAGATTTTCTTATCATATCATTCATAAAATGTAACTCTACGATATCATTTACAAAAACCAAAACTTTCACTACCATTCATATTTGCGACTTCGGAATAATAAATCCATCCAAGATACTGAATAATAAATGAAAATATTTTCAAAGTAAAAGCAATCTTTATTTGAGTTCATGAACCGATCAACGTTAGACCACCATTTTAAACCTGGAAGCAGTGGACTACCGTTTCGTCGTAGTATAGGACTCTTTAGTGATGTACATCCCCGATCCCACTCACAGGATTCGAACTTAAGGCCTTCTATCTCGTGCCCGAGTGCTTAACCTCCAGACCACTGAACTGGCGTCCGACGGTGTTAATGTCCGATTTCAACCAGTTCACGAAATTGGGCGACCATCTTCAATTGTCTTCGGGGGATAGCCACCTCACACTCTACACAGTTGAACTTCATTGATCACGGCTTTTCACTAGAATTCTGCGAATTATCTCTTGAAGCTAGTCACTAGTGAGCATGTGATAACTTTCAGTACAGGGTTGTGAAGATTGTAGAGTTTTAAATAAGTTCATAAATCGATAGTCCTGGATTTGAGTCCCACTGATAAGAAATTTCATACTAAAACGAAACGGCCGTCCAATGCTTCCAGGTTTTCAATGGTATTCTAATATATATAGATTTATGAACTCAATTAAAACTCAACCATCTACACAACCCTATAGTGATCTTAATTATCATGGATCTCTTACTAAGAGAACACTGAAAAATTAACATGAAAACGGTTTTGTTTCAATCTAAAAACATTTAAAAATCAGTTTGATTTCGTTTGGAAATTATCTATTCAATATTATTGAGAACTTATAGATGAATATTTATTCTATACATGTATATTTTTATGTAACAATCAAAAGATTTTGTGATTTTGTAAACTGTAGTTTACTACATAATTTGTAGTTTGCCTACAACTGTACTGTCTTAATAAGATAACTTGTTATCTTTTTTTACAAATTCCATAGATTTTCCACTAATATCCTTTGTAAATATTTTATGTAAATTCTCTATTGTCTGATTTGATTACTTTTTAACACCTCTAATTATCTGTTTACTTACAATTCATGTTAAATGTATAATGAATTTATTTTTATTTTAAAAATTGCCGTAGGAAACTTTTCCCCTTCAACCACATTACACACCCTAGATTACGTATTTATTCAGAATCTTATTTCACTTTGAACTCTGAATAATATGACGACGATTATACTCGTCAGTTTGGTTGGTGTTTTAAAATTGCATTAGATTATAAATAGATAATTAGAATTCACAAAATGCAGATCAATTCATATAACTTCAGTTCAACTGAGATATGATATCTACGACTGCCATTCTATAAACAATGATTTCAATCTTTGATAGCTGTAAAGTGTCGTTCCTGATATATTAGAGCCTTCATGAAAATTACAGGTTCTTCTTTAAAGGCTATCAAACTATGGTGTCGAACACCAGATAATCCCATTTCTGTTCTTCACAACACAAGGAAATAAATAAAAGCTGGTTATACACTAAGTATTAATTGAAAAGTAAAATTTATGATTTAACTGGTCAGTGAACAATACTCCTCCTACTTGCTAAAAATCCGCTCATTAATCTTCGTTAAAATTCAGTTAAGGTACTTGCTTTTCGAGTGATATGACCATAAATACACCTGAATCCTAGTCTATCAGATAAAATGAAGTACACCGAAAAACAGAGAATATGGCGACTTAATACGTAAACAAAGTAAAAAGAAAAATGTATTGCAATCTTTTATCGTTGGTTCACTGTATAAATTATTGACTTTTTATATATACAGTGACATTATATTCATCGTTCTCTTCAGATGGACCATTGTAATTAATATGTGTGGAGTAAATCGAACTCTGCACCACATCAAATATCGTAATAGTCATTTTTAACATTGTATTTGGCTACTTACTCTTAAGAATTACAGATGTGATTTATAGAAATCTACATTTTTTCTGAGATGTTTTTCAACAGTTCAAATATTCCTACAAAAGAACTAGTGGTAGGACATCTCAAATGTTCCTCATTTTGTATACCGGTATTATTAAACGTCAGCTTGTAATTATGCAACCACTTTTCACTTGACAATACTTTAAAGTGAAATATGAAATTACCAATAATTAGTTTAAATATTTCATAAATATTCTATTTATACATTTGATACTACCAATCAAACTACACTTAATTTCCATTATATATATTGATTCAAAGCTGGAAAGTGACAAGTTGTCTGAACCATTTCACAGTAAGGTAACATATTTAGATATTGAGAAAATCAAACTTTACTAGCACATGTTTTTAAATATTTTTACAAATACAAAATATAGTGTTTGCTGTCTTCTACAGGTTTTGATTTATTTAATTCTTTTGATTGTTGGTGAATGGTTTATCGTTATCACCTTGACATTCTATTCAAAGAAAAAAACTTCACCGTAGTGATCGTAAAGTTTCCTGGTACGTCCGAGGGTGGGGAGAGCCGGTCTTCCCTCTGGAACTGCTCTCACATGGCCACGCGTATACAACCACTTCCAGGGAATTCCTACTCACTACCTTCTCGCGACGGGGGTGTCGTTTGCGAAATTGAGAGAACTATCAGCGAATGTCCGAAGCTTTTTCCGGGTTGGAGGATACGGAGGATCCAACTAGGGAAGTTGGAAAACCCTGATTGCAAACAATGGTGCACATGAGCTCCAGGATCCTGATGGAACAAATGACGTACGAACCAATTGTTGGTCACCGGCTAACATGAGACTGCATCTCCTGACGTTGCTCCACTGCCTTATGAATTAGACCTTTAGGTCAAAGGTTCCAGGCGCGGCTCCCTAAGGAAACCAACTGTTTCGGTCTAGGCGCCTGAGCAACATCACAGCCCACACACAAATCAAGTGACTTGTGGGGCGCATATGTATTCGGTGCCCCTTTGTACCAATATTTATGTGTTCAAATAAATAAATGATAAATAAACATCACAATCTAGTTCATTTGAATTCTATTGGCTAATTTACATTGCATGTTGACTGATTATGCTGATCATTTCGAATATTTGACAATTGGTTTTATATTTTTCTTATAATAAAAGCCATAGTCATTTCGGATGTTAATTAGTTTGACTACTTCAGTGAGAGTTTAACTTAAGTTACAAACCACTGTAAATTTCTAAAAAAATACTTTGTATTAAATTTTCTAATTTCGGTATTTGTGGTCCATTAAAAGCTCTAAGTACCAACTTCATAATATCCTCGTTAGCTTCACTCTTTGAAACCTAAAATTCGAAATAAAGAAGAAACGAAAACAATGATGCAGGCTTTACATCCAAGACTATTTTAAGTACAAAAATATAGGTATAGGACATTCTAGCAGTTTTTACAAGAGGTACAGGTTATACGGACTGAAAAAACGTTCATTTACCAAATTCATATCCGGGGATTACTCTATATGTTTTTCGAATTGAGAATCCTAGTCAATCAACAGCTCAATCCTTAAACAAATAACCCACTTTTAGTCACATGACGCTACCAGAATAATCATTCAGGCTTGTCCACAAAGTCTAAAGAACTGGTTTGAAAAAAGTTTGATCTAGAATCTTGTTCACGTCAGAAGTTATAGCAATTCACCAATCTAAATCTAATATCTGTGTACAAAAAAGAACGCGCATAGTCTCTTGTTTTACTATAATCTTAGCACCCCTCCTAATTACAAAAACTATCGTTACCAATCGTTTTTTCTTCATCCTCTTAATCTTTTATATTTCTTCTTTAAATATTATTTTATATTACCTTCATGAGTAATAATTAAATTACATTCACTACCTGAAAACATTCATTTCATCATTTTTAGTAATTTTCTTAAATGACGCAACACCTCTCTATCTCATTATAGACTATTATACACAAAATATAACTATAAATGACATTCAGGTAAAGAAAATTGTCTCCTTTAAAATCTCTTCTTTTTAGTTTTTCATTTTTCTTAAAATTTTTTGATAATAACTAAATAGCAACACAAAACCGATTTTCTTTTTTTGAATTTTTTTTTGTTTCCTGTGCTTAAGGACATGAATGTCTTATGCATGTTAGATAGAAACATTATAAATTGTAATAAATAATGTCATGATTGATTCATTTCTCTCTGTTCACATTGTCGTAAAAAAAAATAATAAATCATAATAATCGGATTATTTTACATTTGCTTTTTATATGAAATGAACTAAGGCATACTGTGTTTATACAAAATGGGAATAGTTAATTATTATTTTTATCATTATTTCATTGTATATTGTTTTAAATAATTTTTTACCCCTATCTTTAATTAACCATTTTGCTTAGGTTATGAAATATACCCCCTGATACAAATGTCAAGGTCAACAAAAATTTTTTAAAAAAAAACAATAAAACTTCGAACTAGTTTTACTACTAAATTAAAACAGTTTAAATTATTTTTAAAAAAATACTTGAATATTGATTGTTATTTTTCTTAACATTGTGATTATATATCCATACTGCACATTTTTGTATGATATTCATGTATATTTTGACTGTGATTTTTTGAAGGCATTTTGTTCTAGTTTATGACTGGTCAATAGTTCATATCTAAGACCCTACATATGATTGAACTTTGGTCCTGTAAGTTTTATAGTAAGCAAGATACCATTTGGTGTTCAATTCATTGATATTTTTCGACTAGCTTACAAACAGATTTGTTGAAAATGTAATTGAGATTCATGACTCATGAAATTAGTCAAGTTGAGTGTTAGATAGGCACTTAGAGAATGGTTGAAATCAACATCTAACTGAATTTGGAAAATTTGAAGTATTTTATTATGCCTACTAAGAGGTCAAAAAAAAAATCAAAAGTTAATTAATGAATGTGCAATGTCTGCAAGTCAGAAACTAGGTCAAAAACATCTACTTAGTGATTTATGATTTACAACTGCTTTCCAGTTAATGTTACTTCATGTTATGAATCACCTTCAAATATGTGTATGGTTGAACAGTTTTTAGAAAGTTCAGATAACAGAGAGAGTTGTAATTAACTCAGAAATTTTCTTAACTAATGAGCTATCAACCGAATAATGATATCTAGATATGGTTCAGGAGTTAGCTGTCTTGATCCATCGATTGTTTTATTCCGATGCCATATGCATAAGAGTTGTACAATTGCTCGTAATTTATTATCGCAGCTATTAAAGTAATTATTATATTGTCTCTGTTAGATTAGATCAAAATTATTAAGCACAAGCAACTGACTGTTTATTATTAACAAACACCATGGTGCACATGACTAAAGTTGGGATTCAGTAGCGTATCGTAATAATAACTCTTCCATTTGACAGTAATATCCAAAAATAGTTAATCCCTGAAAGAAATAATCACTGAGTATAATTCTGGTACTTGTTTCGAACATATCATTAAAATTACTATTCACTATGAAAATAAATAAACCACTGGTGTTTTATGAAATTGATTTTTCGTTCCTCAAAGTATGCAGTAGTTGTTTGTTAAACTCTACTCAGGATCTGTTGTGATCCTGAAAAATAATTTTGGCTGAATTATTAAACTCTGAAACCTACCATCATAGTGCTAACTATGAGTTAGGTTACAAGATTTGTGATAACTCTTGTAGATGATTACTGTTTTATCTGTAAACTTTCTGTTCTTTGCGCTTAGTTATGTTAAAGTAACGGAGATGTGGTAATGTGTTCAAGAGAAAGAAGCTTGACACTCAATATTTTTATTAACTGTTTACCAATATCAACTAAGATAGGATCATATTGACGTGAACTTGAGCACCACTTAAATTCACCGTAATACTACTTCTACTTCGTGTAAAAAGACAAACCTTTTAACAGACTACGTAGATAAAGCATTAAACTAAGTTAACACGGACAATGTAGCATCACTTGCAATATATGCAATATATCGTTGTCAGAGTTACTCACTTTTAGGTAATTGTTATAATTCATTCTACTATGGAATTCCTCGTATACATGCATGACTGAAAAACTGAGATATTAGTGATTGGCAAAGCAAACACTCAATACATCTAAGCATATAAATATCATAGATGCATGAATCGTCGTCGCCAAACTTAAAATCAATGTAACTAGTTATCAGTCAAATTTCTTGTGATAAAAAAGTCATACTTATTAGAAGTTAGATGTATTAACTAAACAAATATCACGCTTGAACAAATATGATTTAGTTGTGACAACATGGGACGTAGAGAAACTCAATATACATAGAATCTTTACTTAGTGGATGAGGATGAAAACGCGACGTTTTTCAAACCATATATTCATATTTGTGATTATTTTTATTTGACTCTTGAATTTACATATCTATTAGTCAATACAGTTGGTTTGACCATAAGTTTTGTTTTAAGCCACAGAAATACAATCACACCAGTAACTAGATGATTACCATCATTACCACACTTTATTCTTATAATCTACAGGGGAAAAATGAATTAATGACGAGAGGTTCAACTATTTCTCCAGTTTCATATTATTTATTCCATCTAAATTGATTACTTTAACCTATACGAAGCCTCCAGATTTTTACTTGAAGACCTAGGGAAGATGACAACCAAAGGTAAACTAATTTTTAAAATCATATATTGATAACCAAGAAAATAATTAAGAATGTCAAACTTTTAACAAATGGTAGATGACAAGATGACGTACATGGACTTCATTACCAGAATCACATGGTTGATAGGAATAAATGTAACTGTATGGTACTTTTGTTACATCGATCTGCGAACAAAAAAAATTACATTTAACTAATTTCAAACAGACTTCACTAGTTAGAAAACTGTTTAAACAAATTCAACTAATTTCAATTTCTTTTCATAACAGTACACTTAAAAAGTAATTGTGGAAATTGCATGAATTTCAATAATTATTTAGATTCATAGGTCTTAGATCACTTGACAACGAACTTAGATTCGTGATTTATGGGCAAATATTATCAATCAGCACTAGTAAAATGCTAACAGTTACCTCAGTGCTCTAGTAAAGATAGAAATGGCTAGTAATTTTTGGACTTATAATGCTGGTTTGGATCTATAGGTTTTCGTTCCGTCTATGTGCAGCATAGTAAATTGGTAGTCATTTTCGGAACCTCCCTAAAATTTGTAAATGATTTAAATAGAATCCAAGAGACTGAAGTTGACGAGATAACCTGTAGTGTAACAAAAAACAGTTTTTTCTCTGAATTTATATAGATATGAATATTACTTGAATGATGAATATAATCATCAATGTATACAGACAAAGATGTTACCAACAACTTGGATGAACTAAAATGGGATTTGACTCATGCATTGAGCTGATTGTGTTTGCTTAGAAGGATTGCTCGGACATTCTAACCTACGCTTCAGATAGCATTGTTTAGGACTTTTCATGTATAGGCCTCACTTCTAAAACCTGTCGCGGATTTAAAAATTACCATAGAATGATTTATTTTTAAACTTCAGCTAAATATTACTCCGTTTTCAACTTACAACGGTTAAATAAAAGAACTTTTAAGTCTTTAGACAGGGAAATCATACAGATTCAAAAGGTCGTATGAAGCAACTGAAGGTTCACAGCATGAAATCAATACATGCTTCCACATCAATAAAATCTTTATGTGATAGTAAAGAAACTTACCATCAGGTCCTGTGAAATTAAATGCACATTGCATTTGATCATTCATTTTGATAGACATAAAATTATGAGTTCTCGCGCGAGACTGATAGGTCCTGGGCTGGAATATCGCTAGATGGAATCGTGGATGCGTACTGCTGAGGAATCGCACAATAGGACGAGACGGCCGTCTATTGCTTTCGGGTTTTTCATGATGGTCTAACTTCAATTGACTCATGATCTCAACTATTGAAAAGATGAAAATTTTGATTGAGTAGAATAGAAATAACACTGAAAACTAGCGTGTAACATTTTTTACTATCTAAAAATTCGTGCAGAAGTATAAAGCTTTTAATTGTGACATGAAATAACGTATATCGAATTCTTAAGACTCAAATAAATTCATTTGAAGATCGATGCACACAAAAATGATGAGTCCTAAAAAGTAAAATGCATATATAGAGAATTTATCCTTATATCTATCGTGTTACTTACTTAAATTGAAGATGGGTAAGTCGCTTCAGTACTTGCAGAACTGTGAATGTAGGACAATACATTTGTCTATTGTTTTTGTCAGTTTCCTATCAGAACCCTGCAAAGTTAATTGACGGGATGACAATTTAGTAAAACTAAATTATGTTGTATTTTAAATAGAACAAATGCACACACAGTTTTCGTTACCTTGAAAAAATTATTACTTTTAGTTTAATAATGATTCATTGAAGACTTTGAAGAGTACAGAGTTTATTAAAACTCATAGATATTGGAGTGTAGTTGTAGAGGATGATTTCCCCTATGTCTGACTGCAATAAATAGTATCCCGTTAACTGAGTATTTAATACAGGCTAAATCTCCTAGTAGAATTATGGATCTACTCGAGATGATTATTCAAAAGCCTGAACACCAGTTATAGAGATAGTTTATTGTTAAAGTATGGTAAAATCCGCAAGCGTACAGGAAGCAAAAAAATTCATGTATATTTATGAATGTTGAGCAAGTATCGATAAATTATTGATTATCTGTGTATTAAAAATTGATGTGCAAACATGTGCTCAATCAGACTCACACAGAAAATTACATAGTGGATTAAATGTCTAAATTACAGTGAGCAGATAAATAATACAGTACTTGAATGGGCTTACTACATAGTATTCGATAATTGACATAATTTCCCATTGTGTGTAGCCGAGATTGTCAAGTAATTCAATTTCAGTTTTTCCTTATCATCAAAATAACACGAAGTGTTTTCTCTCTTATTGTAAGTTATCAGTCAAGCTGATAGAGTACAGTTTCTCTGCTCTTAGAAAAACATGAACTAAGAATTTTTTTAAAAACAAAAATCAAAACTTTCAATTCATTGGTTATTGTTCCTTTGAATCTTCCCATTGATGTTTAGGACTGCAATTGATCAGTCACTCATCCGCGTATGTACATACTGTGTGGACTGCCTCGATAATGCTTTAAGTCAAAAACATTCTAAGCAAAGATGGATAGTGACTAACAATGGCATTCAGGAAGAGCGTTGCATCGTATTTGTGACTCGCCAGCTGGATGTACCTGAACCCCAGAGTTGATATTCACTCTGGAACTCAAATCCAGTACCGTTCGCTTCAAACGTCATCGAGTTATCCATTTAGATACTGAGTCCTGATAGCTATCTACTTGTGTATTGGGGTGAATTCTAAATTCATTTGTTATTGTTTGTTTGAATCCCGAATTGAACATCAACTCTGAAATGTAGGTAAATCCAGCTGACGAGTCCTAAATTGGCCGAAACACGCATCCTGGATCATAATTAAAACTCTCGGAATGTGATTTAAAAAAATGAAAAATTATCTTGATGATTGTTATCATCAGTAAACATGGTTTAGTTTTTTTGTAACCCAATAGTTATCTATCAACTATTTTAAATCTTTATAATAAATGAGTCATAATTCAGTAATTCTATTTTAAATAACAATAACTGACATATTCAATAATAAATTAATTTGAACTTAGACAGTTGTTCCTTGTTGAAATAATTCAACATCAACATACAGTTAATGAAATTTCAAAATCATTGTACTTTGACTATTATCATTTATTTTCAAACATTTCACAAATAAACAAATGTTAAATTGTCGTACTTACATAGTATAAAACATAACATATATCAAACATACATATAAATAACTAAACTGTCAATCATATTATAAAGAAAGAAAGAAAAAAACATAAAGTAAACATAGATTGTATTATTTTATTATGTTACAATCATTAAAAGAATTGCTGATTTATTGAACAGTTGGCTACTTGAAGTATCTATCCTTTCTAAACATGAAATAGTCGAAACCAAAGGTAAATTTACCATAGTTTACATTCATTTTTCTGTTATGACAACAGAAAAGGAAAGAAACATTCTATCTATAATATTGGTAAAAGAAGTTTATTTATGTCAACTAATTTAACTTCTTCTAGTGAAGCGTATTTTCATACTCAGTTATTAAAACCATCAACAACAAAAAAACAACTAAGAAAGATCCTTCACTGTTTTTGTCAACTTCTGAATTTTTACAGATAGCAATGTGTGTGTTTATGTGCCAATGATTTGACAGATGAGTTACCGATTGGACAAATGAAGGATAGTGCTAATTTAAACCGTTGATTTACTTCATAATCTATATATTTACCATGATTTTAAAAAGTTGAATTACAAAAACATAATGGGGACGATAAATGTGATAAGATTTTTTCTTAAAAATGCCAGAACTGTATTGTTTAAATTACCTCCATAATTCAAATTAAGTGATAGATTAATTAGATTACGTTTCATTATTTTAGAAATTCCTGAGAACTTTCATATATTCACAAATTGTGCTTCTGTTTTATAATTTCTGTTTATTTTGGGAATGAAATACATCTGTTTATATTTAGTACCTATAAACCTAGGGTAGCTTTTTAACTGAACTAATACCAAATGGAAATTAATTATAAATCACGAAGCATTGGACAGATGTTTTATTCTCATTTGGGACTTTTAAGGAAAGTTCACTCAGTTCTGGTTATAGTATGAAATTCAAAACCCTTAGGTTGCCCTGTTAGCACAATAGTTTTAAATACCATAATCAGAATTAAATGCAACTTCATTTTATTCGATTAACAAGTCATTAAATATACACACCTCTAATTTGGAAACCTTGCCTTATGATCAACCAATTGAATAAGCATAAGCATTTAAGAAAATAGTAGCGGATAATTGGGAAATTCACCTTATTCAAATTTTTATTTTTCAACTCTTCTAAGAAGCTAACTACACTAGGTGATAAACTGGCTATATATGTTACTGAATATCTAAACACCAATTCAGATGATGAAGAGCTTTATTATTGTTCACTTGATTGACATAAGAAGTCAATTAAGCTCAAAAAATCCTTCGATTTATCTACCGTACTTTGTCATATTTGAAGCACAGTTTATATATATTTCTATTGAATGCAGTTGAAAATTATCATCGCGGATTTTTAGTTTGCATATACTCTCTGTTAATAAGAATTCTGTACATTCGACCTTATTAGCTTACCCACCAGCATGATGTATATTAAAGTAAATTAAAATAACTTAATATCCTTTCTCGTTACTTTTTTGTAAGTTGTACTTATAGAATTTAACTTAACTGGTATTAATTTATACCCTTAAATCCTTATATGTTAGTATTCGATCACTTAACAAAACTTTAATCAGATTTCTTAATCTATATTTTGAAATCAACGAATGGTATCAGTAAATGTTTCCCTTAAATTATTCGATTATCCCTTTATTCACTTGCATTTTCTGATTACTTTGTTAATCATTTGGCATTGTTTTAGAATTTGCAGTATTACCATCTAATACATTACTGGTTGATTGTTACTTTTTTTTGTAAAAAAAGAGTCGTGCTAAAAAGTTAAATACAATTATATCTTTTACAGTTATTAGTTTTTCTGATTGTAGAAACTGGGGTTTTAATTTTTAACAAAAAAATTTCAAAATTTCCAATAACACAATAAATAACTAAATATTATTAAAATGTAAAATGCGTGTCTAGAGGTTAAGCATTCATTTGCGAAATCGAAAAAACTGGGATCGAATCCTATATGTAGGATTGTGTATATTCACTGTTGAGTAGTCCCATACTAGAACGAAACAGCCATGTTTTTACTGATCGTCTAACATTGATCCATTCATGATCTCAATAAAAAAATGCTAGCTTGACTGTTCCTATGTGATATTAAAGTTATCATATGGTTTTAATGTAATTATTTGATAATAACTATCCTATTTTACTGATTTTCTTCTGGTTAGCGTTTTTTAGCGAGTTCGTTTTCTACGGGATAAGGTTGCTAACCACATCCCCAACCCCCCTCCTTTATCCGGGCTTGGAACCGGCAGTAGCCCCCTGAGGGATTTCAGGCGTAGTTTATTATACTGATATATAAATGATTATTCAGTATATTGCTTGTCTGTAACAATTATTATTTGATAATTATTGAGCCTGTTTATTTAAAAGATATCAAAAAATGGGTGTAACTGTTTAAAGATACAATTGAACAATTTGTTTCTATCTATACTGATGTTACCAACTTAAATTAATAATTATCTTCCTCTTTTTTATCGAAAAGTACATTCATATCTCACTTCATATAGTCTTCACTTTATTTTTATTATTTGAAAAGATTTTATTATTTTTAATAGATTACATTAAAATTCCTGAGAAATAAAATATATCCTGTTGTGTTCCTTTTTTTTGTTTTTCTTGTTTTATACTTCTTATTCTCCAACTGTTTCTAATTAAAAATTATATAGTTAAGGGAATATATTTTTAATATTAAAGCTCAATCAACAATGAATAAAGTTAGTTGTCAAGGTTAAATAATTACTTGTTAAATAAATTTTAATTACAATGAAAAATAATAATTTATGATAATCAATTCACATTTTTGAGTTATAAAAAAATGTCAATGATTTTATAAAGAAAAAAATATTATAGATAAACAAATAAAATACTATAAGAACATATAAACTATAATTTTATGTGAACTGATTCATTTTTTGTTTTTGTCATTGTTTATTTTATATATGAATAAGCAATAATCAATGATGGATAATAGCTAGCAGTGGAATTCAGGAAGCGCGTTTCGTCCTGTTCAAACTCGTCAGCTGGGTATACCTGCACCCCAGAGTTGATGTTCACTCTAAGTTTCCAACTCAATACCGTTCGCTTCAAACGACATTGTGTTATCCACTTAGCTACTGAGTCCTGATAGCCATCTGTTTGTGCAACGGGGTGACGTTTTAAATTCACTTGATGTTGTTTACTTGTGTCTTCCTATTGTTATTTAAAACTGCAATTGATCAGTCTCATATTGGCATATGTAAATCCTGATATATCAGATATCAGAGTGAACATCAACTTTGAGATGCAGGCAAATCCAGCTGACGAGACACAAATAGGATGAAACGCACCTCCTGGATTTCACTGCTAGTCACTATCCATCTTTGCTTATATTGCTTGTGACTTAAGGCAATTCCAGGGAATCCGCACAGCATGCACATATGCCGATGAGAGACTGATCAATTGCAGCCCTAAATGACAATAGGAAGTTACAAGTAAACAACATCAAGTAAATTTGAACAAACAATAATTAACCATTAATCTTCAACTGTTCTCACTCATCACAATTACTTTATTGCTTACATCTGTTACTTCCAAACGCCTGGAACCTATTACTGAGGACTATCTTGAATTCGTGGATTCTTTCAGTATCCCGAAGAAAGGACGTATTAAACTTTTATGATGTTGTTCACATTCATCAAAATGTCTATAAATAAAACTTTCACAGTCAATTCTTTTAAATTTTTCATCTTAATAGAAACTGATATTGAAAATTGATCTAAAAAATATGTTTAATACTACTTAAGACTTAAAATATTAATGTATTGAACAGATTTGTAAAACAAAGTGGAAAAGATGTTACCGATTGTTTTTGATTGACTGTTTAAACAGTATTTTATCCAGTTAGTTTTCAATTACACAATTTATAATTATTTCCTGTTTTGTTATATTGTAACTAATAAACTCTTGGTTAATTAATTATACTTTGTAAGCTGTCATGGAATATTCTTGAATTATCATATTAAGATTGAGTCGGACTTTTTAGAATTTCTAATTCCTTAAAATTCTGTATTTTCATAAGTTGTATCTTATATTCAACTGAACTGTTTTTATTTCTTTTAGCCTTTTTATGTACTGTTTGATTCTTCTTGAATATATTACTGTGGAAATTCTGAAACTTTGATTATTTCTTGTATATAACCGTAAACTCTTCTCATAATTCCTGAGAATTGGGAGTCCTCTATCTCTACTAATGTGAGCCCTTAGCGCTCATTTACCTTCTTTAGATAAAGGGAGAATGCTGCACGGACTGCTGACTGTTACCGTTTGACATCAATTTTTCAAGTGAGTTTAGTTATATTTCTACGTTAAAGTACAGAAAGAAAAAATCATTTGAAATGTCAGGAATTGAATCTGATCAAATGTAATCATACTTTTATGACTGAAGTTTTCCTCATGGATTGTGAATGAATAAATGCACAAATTAAATGATAATTGGTGGCAGACAATGAGTGTTCTAATACTGTATCTTTCACACCATTATGAACTTTCGAAAGAAACATTTGCAATTACCAAGAATCCATAAACTAGAAGATATATATATTGTAACACTGTTGAATAAGGTCCTTCTTATAACCAGTCCACAGATAAAATTTGTACATTTCCTAAACACTGAGCATGATTGCTGCCTATTTATGATTAAGATATGTATTATAACTCGTTTAGTATTGTATACATTCTTATGAGTTTATTTAAAATTTTTCTATCACATCTTGGTGCTAACTGGTGGATGACCTATGGCGCTGTAATGAGCGAGAACTCAGTTAGGTACAACCAAGTTTTCGTTTAATAAACAATTACAACTTATGTTTTGAAGCCCCGTCTGTTCTGTAAATTATCCCAGTCCTAACTTCAATATTCTTCGAATTTTGTTATTTACAGTAAATTATAGCCACCAATCATGATAATAGCAATAACGAACGCTTTATTCAATACTTTATGTTTAGTAAACTATGAAATTCTCAGCACTGATATAAGTGAACCAAAATCACAGTATGCTGTGGTAAGAATGAAATAGATATAATCAATCAGGCACCATGGACTTGAGTCTCGTGTTAGGGTTAGGATGGAAAGGTCACAGTATCAAACGCAACTAAACATGTCAATGAAGTTTAGTTAAAAGTGAGAAAATGTTCAATAAAAATCAAACTCACGGAGGAAACCAAATTGTTTTACAAACTGGCAGAACAGATCTGTCAAAGAAATATCATAACCATAATACATAGAATTTCATGATTACTTTTTAAACAAAATATTCCCATATTGTCATCTATTCCGACTAACAGCTCTACAGACACTTAAAAATTCCGTCGAAATAAAAATGCTTTCTAGATTATCATTTAAATGACGAGAAAGAGAATTTTTAATCAGTTTACAGCTTATTTCAAGAATAATTACAATGCATCATAAGATAATCTTGATGCTATGACAGAATAATTAACCAAAAACTTTACTGGTATAATCGAGAGTGCTAGAACTGATAGTCACGTAAAGAAATCAATTCTCGAATCTCCAAGTAAATCTATTTCAGAAGAGATAACAAGTAACCAACTGATCATATATATATATATACTGTCTGAATTAATAGTCTTGACAATAATTGATGTATTTTCTCACCTTACAGGTCATAATTCACCTAGTTTCTTTTATCAATAGATTTCATGATATGAGATTCTGACTGTTAACAATGGGGGTCCAAAATAATTTCCTTAAACCTATTCTAGTTAGCCTAATGAGTTTGAAAGATAACGAAAGATTATTTCTCTATGCGATTTAACGTTGTAAATTATTATTTAAACCATGATAATCGAATGTAAATTCTATGGGAATTTTAATCTGATCATTATGAAACACTATTTTTATGTCATCTGCTTAAGAAGAAAGAGCACTACAACTCTACAAAGTACCTACATCCCATATTAAATACATAAGTACATATGTTAAAAAGAATGAAGATGTTTCAGTGAAGGAAATTTATTTTTAGATTATATCACTTTGGAAGCTGTACAATTATATTTGTAGGTGACTATTCTCGTATATTTTAGAAAAATAGGAGAGTTTTACAAAATCACCAAGATATTCAAACTTATTCAAGTGGGAGTCAATGAAAACAAAGTGGTGTTGCACAGTACTATCAAAATTATCAAAAGTTTTCAACTAGTGAGTATAATAATTGATAAATGGTAGGTTATTGTTTCAATATAATTAAAGTTTCCAAGTGCTGAATGTTAATGAAATTTGCGTCATTTAGCAGAGTAATCAAAAATCTATCAGAATGAGGTTTGTTGAAATTGTAGTAATTTTAATAGTTGAACTCATGAGTCGATGTAAACTAAACCACCAAATAATCAAAAATCATCAAAAGTTTACGTTATGTAATAGCTTTGGAAGTAATAAGCGGTATTAATTTGTATAATAAAACTTGAAGATAAATGTCTACCTAATAAAGGAGAAGAAAAAGAAGGTAATATTTAGCACGTATAATTTATAAAATTCAAAGGGGTGCTAAGATTGTGGAAAAATGAGGAATTGCACATGACACTTCTGTACATGACGTTCGGATTTAAAACTATGTATCTCTGTGCACAAACCTCTAGTGATATAGTTCTTTTTCCTCTGTTGATGATTTTGATCAACGATTCATGTGATCGTATGTGATCTGAATTGATCGTGTGTTCAAAGCCTGTTTTGTTGATCGATTTGTATTCCCGTTTGAACGGTCACACTGGGCAGTGCTCGGATAATTTTTACCAAGTGAGCGTTTTAAATGGTTAATATAACCTGCTCTACAAGTGCAAGGAAACTGGTAGATGCACAATGAGTTTAACCAAAAGCGACTATTTAGCCTTGAAACCTCCATGAATGAGTTTCTTGCTGGAGAAGCAGTAAGGAAATCTACTGTAAAAACATCTTTCTCAGGAATCTAGCTAGTCTGATTTTTAATATCTCGGTTACTGTAACTCCTTTGAATTCAATAATCAAAAATAAAACTTTCTTCGGAACTGTGGGATTAATTACAACTTGATGTTTTGATTATAGATTACTGTCATTGAACTTAGGTGGGAAGTGATTTTTTAGAAATGTTTGTCGGATTATATTCAGTTAGTCATTCAGTGGGTTTTCAGTGCATATTCGTCTATTTCACGAGTACAGAGAATGGATTAAGGTTTTTTTCCTACTCATATACATATCACTTATATTTGAATCCTTCAAAATACTTATACATTAAACATAAAATTTCAATATATTTCAGTAAGTATTTAGATCAGTAGATATAATCACAGTTGCTTAGTTGTTGGAGTGTTTATAGTCAATCTTAATTATAGACTACTCTACATAACAATTTCTCTACCACGGTGGTAACAACATGAATATAAACTAACAGTGGTTTGTTCTATTGAACCTGGTATTCGAGGCTTAAAATAGAGAAATATTGGAGCTAAACTCTGTTCTTTTGGCGAATTTTTACAATAGAACCTGAGAGTCTTGTTTCCTTATGAAATAAATTCTTAAACTTTCCTAAACATCAGTGAGGAGATTCAAGTAAAACAATACCAAATGAATTTGAAATTCATCCCAACACATAAGCAGGTGGCTATCAGAACTCAGTAGTTAAATGGATAACTCGATGACGTCTGAAGCTGGCGGTACTGCGTTTGAGTTCCAGAGTGAATATCAACTCTGAGATGCAGGTAAATCCAGCTGACTAGTCACAAGTAGGATGAAACTCACTTCCTGAATTCAACTGTTAGCCACTATCCATATTTGCTTATAAAGCTTGTGACTTAAGGCAATATCGAGGCAGTCCACACAGTATGTACATATGCCGATGAGAGACTGATCAATTGCAGTCCTAAACATCAATGGAAAGATTCAAGTAAAACAATACCAAGTGAATAGTAATAATTAGTTTAGAAGTGATGAAACTATCTGTCGAGAAATCAGTGTTCAATAATTACTTCAGCTGAAAATATCTCTCTAAATACTTTAGGTATTAACGGTAATATATTACACATATTACATTATATTTTGAATCGCCCAAACAAATTTTTTTTTCTTATTAGAAGTACTGTATTAATATTACATTTAATTAACTATTATATTTACCTAAAAGACTAATAAAATACTGTAATTTACAGAAAATACGATCAGTTTAAAATAAATCTCATTACGAATAAGCACTTTGATAGTTAACATTGTTTAAACTACTAATAATGATCCAAGTATTAAATATCAGTCAGTACTTTCTGATAAAGTCATAAATATCAAGAATTCCAGGCAATTTAATTAGTTCTACACTTTCATATTGACAATCAAAGAATTAATTATATTAGAAAGATGAGTTTTGTATAATTTTTATTAATTACACAATCTCAAATAGCGAAAGAAAATTTACAAATTGATGCCAACTAACAATTTAATAATTTGTATATATTCATCAATTAGTATATCTTGTAATCATGTTTAAAGATAAGGAACATTTATATTCTCTGGGGTAGGAAAAACATTTCTACCTTCATTTCTGACAACAAATATTTCTAGCTTGTAGACAACTTAATTTAAGGTCAATTATATTAGATTAGATCGTCATCCTTCAAATTTATAACATTCCTAATTTTATAGGTCATGACCTATATACAGAATCGTACAGTTCAATGTATCCCATTGTTGATGCCTTTTTGTGATGTCAATTAATAAACATTTTTTTGTCATAAACCGAAGTTATGGTACCGGTAGTTTGATATTCTAATTTACATTACTTCATAAAACATTTAATTTGTAACTAGTGAAATGTACGTTTTAACAAAAGAGTTTGTATACTTTAGCTTAGCCGAATCATTTTAGATGTATTGAAGTGATGTGCATTAATTAAATTTAACATTTCAACTAATTATCATATTCTTAGACTGATTTTTCATGGTGATACAGCTTCAATTGACTGATGATCTCAACTATTGAAATTACTATAATATACACAAAAAGCCCCTTCTGATATTAATTTTTTATAACTAGTGTCCAAATCTTATATTTTTTATGTACGTATTTGTATAACTCTCTTAAAATTCAGATTGTTGATTGAATATGAGATTTTCGACCTAGATGGCTGAATCTCTGGTTGGATTTCTCTTACAAATATATGATCAGTGAAGATGAAAAAAAATTGAACAAGAAATATACAAAACTATTGGTTATCTTTTTCTTTCTTATCTCTAAATGTATATTTCTGATCCAGGCAATATCGAGAGTATTCGTCACTTTTCATTGAACATCTAATAACTAAGCTTTTAATGGACAACCGTAATTTTTAATAAAGTTAATTTATTCTTATTATCCATAAACTCTGTGCATGAATAATTATGCCATATTATTTTTAATTGGCTTCACAAATACATTTATTGGAATTCATTTAAGTAAAGAAATTTTCAATTATCTATTTATCCCCCACTCGTATTGACATTTAAACTTGTTTGCTGGTTATGACACTCGAAACAAAGAAATTATCTTCTTGACCCTGATCTTTATAGACTGCGAATCACTTCTATTCTTACATTGTGATTTACGGAGCATATCTTACAGTTATAAGTTTATCATTAATTATAATTTTTGATTTTTATTTGTAATAAACTTTCAAGCAATTTCTTAAATTTATAACTACATGCTGTATTATTATTTCAACTTAAAAGTTAATTGAGATTTTGAGATAAATAAAGGGATAATTAGTTTTCTTATTAATACTAAAGACTGAGATATTAGCTTCGATGATCAATGAAAAGTATACTTGAAAGTTGTTATAACGATCTGAAGGAAATAATCATTAGTTTTATTCTGATCTCAGTATTCATCTATGAACTAACAGGTGAACCACTGGTATAACATTTTGACCAAACATTTTATACATACATGACACATTTAATTGCTCAATATATATCCATATATTTAACAACCCCTCAGTGATTGTAATTTTAAATTTATTCAACATTGATTTGAGAATTAGTCCCATGAGTATACGATATAGTCGATAACCTCATCTATTTCAGTATTTTATTAGTATATTGGGTTGTTGTAACAAATTGCCAGTTACTTAAAATCAACTTTACACAATATAATCCTAAGAGAATAACTAATATTTCATATATAGTTTTATTAATGAACATCAGAACAAAATAAATCAGATCATAACTAGTTTACTTATAATGATATATCATACAAATAAATAAATAATAACTAATATAAAATTTTAAAAATCAATGTTCTCTTATTAAACAATTGAAATTAATATATTTTATTATTTATATTATTTTGTTTTCTTTTCCTTTATCACTTTTATTCATTCTCGTTATAATCAATAGATAATAAGAACGAGTTTTATCTTGAAGTTACCATCAGAGAACTTTTTAAACTATGAATTCAAATTGCAAAATGAGATTTTAAAAAATTTTATACTGACAACTTTATCATTTATGTTTGGTGAATGACAAACTATTTGAGTACTGGATATATATATATATATATATATATATATATATAGTTCAGTTAATCTATCAGTCAGTCAGCTATAACGTAAGACCAGGCACATTTATGCATCGGTCCAAGTTGCCGTATCGCATTAGCACAGCAAGATGAACACCAAATTCATAGGAGTGGTTAAGTCAATGGTGGTAATATATAAAAGAAAGATTGCATATAAGGACATAGTACAAGAAAAAAGAATTAGTTTGTAGAAAGAAAGATATGAAGCGATTTTAATCTCTTAGTTTAAGAGAAGATAGAGAGTGTATACACCGACGCCAGTGTGATCGATTCTGAGTCATGTCACCAAGAGTCTCCAACCATTGGTTACGATAGTCACGCGGACCCCAGCCAAGTAGGCTGCATATACCAACATGGCTCAGACTAGAAGTTAGTGACTTTAAGCACCGCCCTCGTACCTCTAACAGCATTCAGTTATTATATATATATATATATATATATATATATATATATATATATATATATATATGATCAGTCATTCACATCAATAAATTCCAAATTTGTGTTTTTGATGTTTCATTTAAAAGTAGATTTATTTTTTCTGTATCAATTATTATGAAATGTTTCAATGTTTGTTTTATGTAATAAGATGTATATAGACTAAATAATTTGGTCTAATGTATATATGATTTTATTTTCTTTGATAATGTAAATAAGAATTTTGTTATTCTTCTGAAATAAACCTATGAACTTCTACTGTAGTAAACATGAACACAAGTGGGAACAATCGAATATATTTGACACGGAATTACAGAGCATTTAACTAAAATCTGAGAACCATATAGTAAATTGTTAATTTGCAAAATGTCAGTCCATCGTCTCAAACTTGACTGTTCCTGTTGCAAACATCAATCGATTGTCTTAGATTTCATCGTTCATGCATTTTCAATACCAATCACGTTCCGTTCCCATTCTTTCCTTATCGATCTTCTATTGAAATATATTCTATGCTTGATCACTATTATACATTACTTATTTGAACATAAATAACCCACACCACACTACTATTATTATTTCTATTGTTTACAAACTTTAATCATGATCAGTTTTTTTAAATTTATATTTTTATCCCTACCTATAGTCGTAAGGTTTACCACTGGGATTCGAATAGTTTGCTTAGGTAATCCAGGTACCAAAATGGATATAAAAAAATGAAGTAGATATGATACTTATATTTTATCTCTAATAATCCCATATCTTATTTCAAACAATACATTTTTTCTCTTGTTTTCTAAATAAAATTTAGTTAAGGTTTGTTATCTTAGGCACATGATTTTTTTCTTTCAAATGCAATAGAAGTGTGTTGTTAAAATCCCGAAGCATGTTAGATGATTAGAAGTAGTAAACAAGAAACTTTTGACCAAAATTTCGGGCTTCTTGAGACTTAACATCAATAATTTCGCAGAAATTGATACTCCCTATTGGATTCAAGCCTGTTTCCTATAGTATAACAGTCCAGATTCCATCAGTGAGCCATTTAAAACGTAATAGACCTCGTGTACGTTTTTTAAGTAACGAAATGAAATTTGTGCTATGAATTTACATTGATTTGTTACTGATCAGTGACCAGTATTATGTTTGTATAGTTCTTGGTGGTGATTTAATTCAACCAAGATACTGAAACTAAAAAAATTCAGTTGCATTCTGAATGGCTCATTGATAAAGTTTCTGACTGGGCGTCGGTCCCACGTAATATTTTACAACAAGATGGTAAACTCATTATATATTTTGTGTTAATTTAATCTTCAGTTGAAATAATCACACATCATAGTAGCCATAACTTGGAATGCATGATTACAAACAGGTTGTAATTTTTGACCGAGGTTCTCTATGTATTGGAGCTTGCGAAAAGGATTTTGCTGTTATCTAAGTAGATCTAAAAAACTTGTATAATAATAATATTTGGGTCCAGAGTTTATAGGAGACGTTCAAAAGAAAATTATATTCGTTAAAATCTCACAGGATGAAGTCGTAATTAACTCCAACGTTTCGCCTAGGAGCCTGGTCATAGCTTCTTCAGAAAACCGTCAAAAATCAGTTACTATAATTTGACTATATTGTATCTGCATAAAAATCTAGGTACTTCAGCAGGAAAACCGTGAATCGGACGACCCAAAAAAGAACACGATGACGGCAAATTAGGATTTATTTGATACCAAAAACGCAAATGAAAATAATATCTGAAAACAAAAATGTTCAAACAGACTAACAATTGGATTTGTAAAAATTGAACTGAGTAATGTCTGACATCAATTAATTAATGACTTAATGTATGATCAAATGTTCACAATATCGTAAAACTAAACGTTTATAACCAAAAGATATAATTATTTTAATGTGTTATGTAATTACATGCTTAAGGAGATCAGAAAAACTCAACGTCGTATGTCACACACTCCGATTAATTAAGTGGTTGTTCACCATATCAGTGCACCTTGAACGAGTCTATTTCACTTGACAACTAAAATGTACGTTTATTCATTTATTATCATTTCATGCATGAGCTGGCGAGTCTGATATGTGATTATCAATTCGGCTGATTAGTTTGATCCCCTAGCATAAACTAGAGTAAAAACGTTTTCGACTTTATTTCCAAGGTGGAACATATGAACTTAAATGGAAAACGGATGATATCTCTAGATGTTGTTTTCTTGTTCACCAATGTACCATTATCTGACACAATTGACTTTATGTATCAACAACTACTTAAAAAACATATCAGTATTAGGATTTCCGAGTTTGGTCTGGAAAAATTAATTCTGTACTGTACAATAAACGTCTATTTCGTCTTTAATAATGCATATTATAGACAAATTGATGGAATAGCGATGGATTCACCTCTAGGTTTCATCCTCGCTGATTTTTCTCTTGCGAAACTACAAAATGGACCTCTCAAAGAGGTTATTGCTAAGCTTGACTTTTATCGCCGTTACACTTATGGTGCTTTTATTATCCTTGCATTTCCTCCACTTTTAGATTTATGGGTTTAATTAGGTTTCACTAATATGAGGTTCTCGAAGTCAAGTTTCCGTTGGTCTTCAAAATGAATCAACCACGTTTCTCTCACTACATTCAGCCTTATAGTTTATTTGTAAGCTTCGATCCTATCGTTTTTAAGCGGGTAATGCCCATTTTTATGACTGATTCGAAGATCATTTGAGTGGCTTTTCTCTTCCCAACTCCACAGAAGACAATCGATCTATCACGATGATCGGACATTGACTCTTCAGTTTCAGTCACAGAAACTTGTTTCTTTATGATCTCTATCGTTTCTCATCTTTTTTATGGTTTACTTGTTTCCATTCCTCAGTTTATTTTGAATATATATATAGTTAATGAAATTTTCACTTTAGCCAGTGACATCATCAACAAGGTCATCACTAGAAATAGGCTATAAAGTTAGATATATTTTTACTGGAAGATAAACAATGCTAATAAAATGATTTGATTGTTCAGAAAATATATCTGTGTAAATACTTTATGATCAAAAACATTAATTCATAAAATGATTAGTTATATATTCTATACCTATGTGTAGTGAGTTGATAGTGTAATGGGGATAGGAAACTCAGATCTCAACCAATGCATTATTTATTTTCTTTTACATTTGTATGCAGAAATTTCGGCGAGATTATAATATATGAAGAAATCAATCAGATTTAAAATAACAGATCTCGGATTTCGGCGCGCAATCGATTCACCCATTTGTTTAAATAGTGTTTTGGCATTTTAGCTGATATCAGTTCGTGATGAAAAATATAAACTTAATCCCTAACCCTAGACATTTAATTGTAAATCATAATCCTTATTCTTCACTTTGCTTTGTAGCGTTCATTTAGCACTAGTAAGTAGGTGGACATTCTTAAAGTTACCTTAGCGTCGTTTAAAAGTCGTTCATAAAATATAGTCTAAACGGAATTTCATCGTTATATCATTATTGTTATTTTAAATTATATCGAGTCTTAAAAATGATTCTTTGGACAATATATAATCAACTTCTTTTAAGCTGTTGATTCAGAGTGCTAACAATCAAAAGTGTAAGTGAATAATTGTAAGACTTAATCGTCAAGTATGAATAAGTGATAAACATATATCTTATCCTTCACATTGATTATTCCTAACTATATAATAATTTTTAAGCAAAGTTGGATGGTGGCTAGCGATGGAATCCAGGACGCGCGATTCGTCCTATTTGGGACTCTTCAGCTGGATGTACCTACATATCAGGGTTGTTGTCTACTCCTAAATAACAATGGGAAGATACAAGTAAAACAACACCAAGTGAATTTAGGCTTCACCCCATTGCACAAATAGGTGGCTATCAGAGCTCAGTAGCGAAGTGGATAACTCGATGATGTTTGGAGCTGACGGTACTGCGTTTGAGTTCCAGAGTGAATATCAACTCTGAGATGCAGGTAAATCCAGCTGACTAGTCACAAGTAGGATGAAACTCACTTCCTGAATTCAACTGTTAGCCACTATCCATATTTGCTTATAAAGCTTGTGACTTAAGGCAATATCGAGGCAGTCCACACAGTATGTACATATGCCGATGAGAGACTGATCAATTGCAGTCCTAAACATCAATGGGAAGATTCAAATATCTTAATACTATTACATTACTAGGGCAAATATATTTTGCAATGTATAAATTTTGTTTATATATATATATAATAGGCATCATATTTTAACAAATTCTTAATGTAAATTCATGTATACTCATATCATACTTTGTATTATGTATTATTTAGTCTGTGAAATACATTTCCTCTTTTACAAATTAATCTTATTATAATGAATATTTACATAATTATGCTTTATTACTAAAAATAAATTTATTTGAAGTACACACAAAAAAACATATTCATGTGAAACAGTTAACAAAGATCAACAGTGAAGTTTTGCTTTATTTTCTATAAAGGAAAAATTCCTTTTTGTTATCAAAATATCAAATCCATATAATATTTGCATATTATTATACTTATTTGTTTAGGCTAATAATTTGAATTCAGTCTTTCAGAATGAACTATTGAAACTTGAAAGAAAGAAGCAACTAATTATTTTAACGTATTCAACAAAAAATACAAACGGTAAGTAGTTTAAACAAAATGTTCAGTACGTTATCTAGATACAGTCGATTATCAATTCGTTAATTCCAGTTGGTTATCTTATGTATGAAGGATAATCCCGATATAATTACATCTTATGTATAGTTTCCACACTTATGGTAACTGTAGAATTCATATCATCATAGCATCATATTTTAACAAATTCTTAATGTAAATTCATGCATTCTCATATCATACTTTGTATTATGCATTATATATATATATATATATATATATATATATATATATATATATATATATATATATATATATATATATATATATAGGTGGATTTTTCCTACCATTATAACGCTAATTAGCAACAAAGTTACAATGTCAATAATTACAAATTAGTCAGAGAAGAAGTTTAGTGTCTCATCAACCGTGTTTATAAATTCTTTAATGGTTGAATATAATAATATGTTAATTATTCATTTAATTTTGGGAAACCAATATTTCAAGACTCATTTATTTCAATGAAATCACTTAGTGGAATATGGAAAAACATAAATCATTACCCAAAAGTCAGGTTTTATTTTCTCGTGTGTGAGGAAATATTCTTAAATTATATTCAGATTGTGACCACCAGTGGAATCCAGAAAATGAGTTTCGTCCAGTTTAGGTTTCGTCAGCCTGATGCACTAGAACAATTGAGTGTCCGTCTGGACTCAATAGCATAGTAAATAATGACGTTAGGTTTTAAGGTGGCAGGGGCCGGATGTTGAGTTTTAGTGTGGACATCAATGCTGAGATATAGGTGCATCCACTTAATACATCTCAAACAAGGGGAAGCTCGCATAATGTATTTCAATACCACTCCCGATTCAAATATATTAGAAACTTGTAATGAAAACGATGGTATCAAGGTGATCTACTCAGGATGCACATGGCGACTGACTAGTTGGATAATTTAATCTAAAAATGAAAAGAAAACATTTACTGAATTACTTGTGATTTTCAATAATCTTTACCCAAATATATTGCTTCATGGTTAATTTATAGAAATATTTACATTTTTATCGACGTATATTTTAATGCATACATCCTTTAAAAATCAAGACTTATTGGTTCACGTGTCATAGTCTATCATGCTTTATAAATCATAAAAAACCCATCGGAATTCTAGAAAGCTTTATATCACATAAACTGAGTCACTAATTGATAATGATTTTGGTGCTTGACTACTCCAGAAAGAGAATTCGGGAGAAAAAATTAGTAGGAACGTTATTAAGCAAGTCAAAAAGTAAGAAAGAAGAACCGATTGTTATGTCTCTGATGTAGTACTATTTTAAATTTATTTTTATGAGACATTAGTAAGTTAAAGTTTCATTATGAAGTTAACATTTAGCTTTTTAAAAGTGACAAAATATTCCTTTCTGACTTGGTGGCAAGAAAAAGTAGTTTCAAAGACTTTTCCAATAGAATTAATTGTTTATCAGTAAAATCTATCAATAATTCATCAGCTAAATTCAATCCACTACACACCGACCTAAACCAGGTTACGTATCCACTAGTGACCTACTTTGAGGTAAATTCTTATTGTTCCAGTAGCAATTGATTACCGGTTAAGTTTAACGGCGTCTGGAATGAGCAAAGTATCACCGACCATACTGGATGACATTCATACCATATCACAAACAGACTCAAATTTAAAATAAGAACTACTGGGTTCTAACTAAGCGATATGAAGTTAGTGTTCTCCAGGAAGATTAAAAGTTTTAGCTTTGATTCTTAACCAAGTTAAAGTTTCTCATTACAACAGAATTCAAATTTATGATGAAGCAAATGTTCAGTACCTCTTAATCTTTAAATGGTTATTAGTTAGAGTTAGTTTGGAATTGTCATTATTTGAAGAAATCGGCCTCATAGTGATATCTTTGAATAGGTTAGTAATATATTACTCATCCTAAGATAAATTTATTCTCAAAAATTTAAACCGTAGGATATAAAATTCACTTTTTTATTTTATAAAAATGTTGGAAAGTATGAATTCAGACTTGTTTCAAATAGGGTATGTCAGTAGATTTTTTAAAATCAAAACATAGTACTTTATAAAAGTACTTAATATTTTCCCATTTAACATCCATTTAATATGACCATTATTGTTGTATTGTTTTAGTCATTTCTATTAGTGATCTGGTCGAATTGTGAATTGGCACAGAATTCCGATGATTATTAAATGTGAAACGGGATTCTTGTTGTTTGGAGACAATTTTTATCACCAGTTTACAATCATTATAGACTAGGAAACACTATATAATTATTTTGTTTTAATTCGAATCTTCTTTAATGTTCCTCTATGATCTTAAATAGATATTAATTTATCTAATTATCCATATTTTTAGTAACAATATGTGTTCTTGATTGAGATCTTGAACCGATTGGTGTCAGACGACCATTGAAAACCTGGAAGCACTTGACGGCCGTTTCATCTTATTGTGGGACTCCTCAGCAGTGTGCATCCACGATCCCACCCATGGGACACGAACCCAGGGCCTCCATTCTCGCGCTCGAACGCTTAACTTACTAGACCACTGAGCTATTGTCCAACGGTATTAATGTCTAACCTCAACTAATCCACGAAATCGTGCAACCATCTTCCATTATACTGAGGTAGATACCTATCTCTACCCGATACAGATTAGCACCAATGGTCATGGCTTCTCACTAGAACTCCGAGAATTCCCCCACGAAGTTAGTTACTAGTGAGCACATGGTAATTATCAGTATAGGGTTGTGGAGATTATTAAGTTACTGATTGCGATATTGAGCTGATTGATGTTAGACCACGTGGAAGCGCTGGATGGCCGTTTAGTCCTAATCCGTGTCGGGCAGAGACAGGTATCTGCCTCAGTACAATCCAAGATGGTCGCGCAATTTTGTGGATTAGTTGAGGTTAGACATTAATAGCGTTGGACAATAGCTCAGTGGTCTAGTAAGTTAAGCGTTCGAGCGCGAGAATGAAGGCCCTGGGTTCGTGTCCCATGGGTGGGATCGTGGATGCACACTGCTGAGGAGTCCCACAATAAGATGAAACGGCCGTCAAGTGCTTCCAGGTTTTCAATGGTAGTCTAACATCAATCGGCTCAATATATCTATATCTTAATAATCTCCACAACCCTATACTGATAATATGTGTTGATAAATTCCTTGTGCATAATATTATTATAAATATTTTAGACAATAATATTATTTATTAGCATAGTGAAATCCTTAGGTTAATACAAAAATAAGTGCTTTTTCATTTATTTACATTACATTGTACTTATAACATCGTAAATACATAAAGAATTATCAAAGTAGCTAGTTTTACTGACGGTGTATGTCAGATACACAAGTATCATCTAAAGAGGAATTGATAAAACATAATTAATGTGATAGAATATCTATTCTATGCTTACAATGACGGTAAATGAATTGTAATTTTAGGGATAAAATATGATAAATTTTTAGAAATAATTGTTTGACTCAAAGAAAGCATAAAGTCTCAGTCAGTTATACTTTATTTACAGCATAACATGAGCATAATTCTTGTTTTACCATTATTATTAATTTTCATAATCATTTCTAGAGAGGAAAAAGGGTTTCTCTATATTTATTTTGTCTAGTCTGGTTGGCGTTTTTTTAGCAGGATTTCTTCTATGAGATGGGGTTTCCCACCCCATGCCTAACTCTCCTCCTTTACCCGGGCTTCGAACCGGCAGTAACTCTAGAAGAGCTACAGGCGGCCTATGCTCCACCACGAGGGGTAACAGGTGTAAATAAGTAACTGATATTCGTTTTCTTTAATTAAATGTTATTAATAAAAACACTTGTTGATAAGATCTACCTTACTCAAGCAGTAGCATACTATGTTATTGATTTTTTCCTAGCTAAAATAGTTCACTAAGCATTAGACAGTGAATTAAGCTTATAATGACCAAACAGAGTACGATTACATATTGTAGATAGTCATAAACTAAAGTGATTTGAATAATTAAGTAAAGAAATCATCTACTATGAACAATATTAAATATGAATACAGTCGAGTTAGTTTAGTCCGAGAACTATAAATGTCATTATTCGAATACATAGTATGCTGGATAATAGAAATTAAATTATCTATGAGGGTGAAAATCTATATATGAATAACAAATAGGCATATGAAATTTATAAGCACATCGTTTTTGAATAGTTAGCTGGTGTTTTAAAAAAAAATCTGATAGATGAAACTGTCTTTATAAATATCAACGTTACCGAAATAAATAAAAAAACAGTATATCTATGTAATTTTTAGATGTCCTGTATTGTTTAATTCAGATCTGTTATATCATAATGTACAGACTTCAGTCAGGGGAAAAAATATTTTCAAAGTTAACATTTTGTTAAACCTTTATTAGGTTGTATTTTTATTTTACAATATCAATTGTCAAGATGCATACAGGAATCGATAAATGTATTCACTATCCTGAATCACAATGTTCAAAACTTGACTTCTTTAAGGTCAATAGAACATTTATTCTTTTATCAATCAGCTTATTAATCATAAATAATTGTAGTAGTTTATATTTTTCCAATGGTCAGTATTCATAAGTAAAATTATTAGTAAGTCTTGGCATATTAATGTCATGAAAGAATATTTCAATATAATTATAAGACATGAATGGATTATTTTTCTATTGGTTGCTTGAAACTTCTCATTGATGTTTAGGACTTCAAATGATTTGTCTCTTATTGGTATATGTGTATCCTGTACGACTTGCTTCGATATTGCCTTAAATCATAAGCATTATAAGCAGAGATGATTATATTTTAAATAATGGTTAATTTATGAAATCTAGGATAAGAGTTTTGTCTTGTATAGATTTTAATAACTGAAAATACATTTATTACAAAGATATTGTTTATATTAAGATACCATTGCTTCTAATATAAATTCTAAGTACATTTAGGTAACATTCACTGACAAATTTTGCTTTTACATTACATATAATTATAGAAATTATTTAGTATATCATTAAATCTTACAAATATGTATAATAACTACAGATTAATTAAACTCTTTAATTTTGCTTTGATTGATAATGTAGGCTATTATATAATTAACATAAATAATCTGTTTATTTATATGTTCAATTATTCTACTTAACTACTACAAATCGATTGGAATGGGAAAGAAACAAGTTCAACTTCAGACTAAATATGATAAATTATTAACATATTCATCTGTATATCTCATTCATACAATAATCAGATAAAATTCTTGATTAACTATTTACCGGGTTTAGAATCATGAAATTGTTTTTTTTTTCAGCTTGAAACCACTTATATCTACAAACTTTATTCATTAGATTCAATGATTAACTATTAAAAGACAAATCATGAAGTTAGTCTTATAAATTACCGCATTATTTGAGTTTTAATCTTTAAAAAAGAAATTCTTATCTAAGACAGATTCAGTCAGTCAGTCAGCTATAACGTAGGACCAGGCATATATATGCATCGGTCCAAGTTGCCGTATCGCATTAGCACAGCAAGATGAACACCAAATTCATAGGAGTGGTTAAGTCAATGGTGGTAATATATAAAAGAAAGATTGCATATAAGGACATAGTACAAGAAAAAAGAATTAGTTTGTAGAAAGAAAGATATGAAGCGATTTTAATCTCTTAGTTTAAGAGAAGATAGAGAGTGTATACACCGACGCCATTGTGATCGATTCTGAGTCATGTCACCAAGAGTCTCCAACCATTGGTTACGATAGCCACGCGGACCCCAGCCAAGTAGGCTGCATATACCAACATGGCTCAGACTAGTAGTGTCTTCAAGCACTGATGCCACGTTTTGGTTTGGCCGCCCCTAATTCTCTTCCAACCATCTCTAACACCGATTAGCATTGCACGTCGTGGTAATCGGTATTCAGGCATACGTAACACGTGACCCAACCATCTCAGTCGATAATGATTCTCAACCTCATCAACTGATTTATCATCATTCCCTAATACCTTACGCGTCTAACCCCACTATTACTTACCCGGTGATCCCAACAGATACCAGCAATATTTCTAAGGCATCTGTGGTCAAATACTTGTAGCTTACGAGTATCTTCTACTCTTAATGGCAATGTTTCGTTGCCGTAAATTAAAACAGAACGAACTTCCGCACAGTATACTCGTCCTAAGATAGATTTGATTACATAAAAAATAACTGAAATATTCTGTGTATCCATGTGTTTTAGAGGTACTTGAAAATAATTTTTAAATAATATTATGATACATTAGAAACTATGAATTCCTATCAAGAAATAAAATCATTCATTTCTTTGTTGGATAAGCCTAAAAGATGTTTGTATGTATAATATGTATATTATTGATATAAATACATATCTGTATCGTATTACTTATAGCGGATACTACTAATTTATAACTTTAAACAACTATTTGAAATTGTTTATATTATAGTGATAGGAAAATGGAATTTAAAATGATTTAAATGTTTCATTCCTTTTGGGATTTGTCAACTTTGTTTTACTTCAATATCAGTCAAACTAAATTGGTATAAGTAAACAACAATTCGTTTTCTTACATAACTATTCATATAATTCAACATAATAATAAAATATTTTGGGCAATATAACTTGATTATGAAATAATAATAATAAGCCTACAAATTCATATTTTTGATCTCTTAAGGTATAGAAAAATAAAGCTGAAAAGCTTTTGATTATTTAGAAAAATATAGCTTATAAATAATAATATGCATTTTGGTTGGATTCAACCCAAATATCTTTAAATTACTGGCAAAGTATTGATTAACACTGATAAAGCACATAAGGGTTGAACTGCCAATAAATCTTCTTCAGTGAAATACTGTCAGTAGGTCTTAAATATTGTTTAAGTGGTAGTCTTTCACTTAATAATAGTTTATTTGCACTTTTGAGAGGAATACTACTCCCCTGGGACTAAAAATATCTGGGTTGTCACTAGTAACCTGTTTTTATTGTTACTGACATTCAGTAGGACTGAGTTATTTTCTCTAAGTAATCACATAGTAGTTAACAATGTCGTGTTGTCTGCTTCATCCCACAGACAGACATGATTATATTAAAACTGTATATACGTTTTGCCGACGAGTGCTAAGCAGTACGAAACTTAGATTTGTTGCCTTTTATTAGCTAGTGATCAATTTAGAATTTTATTAGTAGAATTAAATAAGTGTTGGGTTCATTATCACTAAATAAATAACTAATGTAATTGGATATTGAACAACACGTATCTGAAAAAATGATTTACTAATATTTCCTCTTTTAATATATAAACTGTAGAAACTAAGTTCTTTTTAATTTTATTTTAATTGGTTACAGCAAAAGAAGTAATAACTAGTCTAGCAATTAAAATACTTATTTAGGATATTATTAACTGGAGTAATGTCATATTTTACAGGAGGAAACAAATAATATATAGAGACAACCCTGAAGTAGATTGTACTATAATGAAAATGAAGATTGAACTTTGAATTAACAAAAAACATACCTGAGTTTTTATTTTTAAATCAACTAAACCATAATTTTAAGATAACTTTAATATAACTTCTGATATTATTCAACATATACTTACTAGTGACTGGATTCAAGAGGTATTTCCAGAAGTTCTAGTGAGAAGCAGTGACCAATGGAGTTCAACCGGGTCGGTTGTGAGATAGTAACTCACTGAAGACAATGATGGATATGTCGCTCAATTTTGTGGATTATTTGAAGTTAGACATTGACACCATTGGAAGCTGGCTTAGTGGTCTAGATGTTAAACGTTCGCGCACGAGACCGGTAGGTCCTGGGCTGGAATCTTGCGAGACGGTATCATGGATGCGTACTGCTGAGGAGTCCCACAATAAATCGAGACAACCATCCAGTGCTTCCAGGTTTTCCATTGTGGTCTAGCTTCAATTAATTCATGATAACAACTCAACTATTAAGATTAATTATTTGACTAACACTAGATTTACCTATATATGTTAAATAATAATATGAGAAACTATACCACACGTAATGTGATGCAGTTGTCTGTTTTATATAGAATTTGAAGAAGGGAAATATGAAACTGAGATTAAACAATGATCTATGACATTGTAACTTTCAGTAGTTACTACATCATGACATTAAAATTACAGTTGATATTAAATATAGAACAAAAACAAACTAGAATTAATTGATTCGTATTATTTAAAGCTTAGTAGTCTAAACAATAACGGCAACAACAAAAATCTAGCAATCGGATTTTCATAGTATATACTGGACTAAAATTAATTTGATGATCATTGAATTATTATTATTATTTTTGATTGAAATCATGAGTCAATTGACGCTAGACCACCATGGAAAACTTGGAAGCACTGGACGGCCGTTTTGTCCTAGTACGGGACTCCTCAGTAGTGCGTATCCATGATCCCGCACCCCGCGAGATGCGAACCCAGGGCCTATCAGTCTCGCGCCAGACGCTTAACCAACTAGACCACTGAGCTGGCATCCAATGGTGCTAATGTCTAACCTCAACCAATCCACGAAATTGCGCGACCTTCTTCCATTGTACTGAGGTAAATACCTGTCTCTACCCGACACGGATTAGCTCTATTGGTCACGGCTTCTCACTAGAACTCCGAGAATTTTCTCACGAAGCTAGTCACTAGTGAGCATATGATAATTATCAGTTTAGGTGTTGTGAAGATTGTTAAGTTTTTGATGGAAATCATGAGTCAATTGAAGCTAGACCACCATGGAAAACTTGAAAGCACTGGACAGCCGTTTCGTCCTAGTATGAGACCAATGGTTAAATTATTAATAGTAAGTTTTATATTCTTAATATAGTCTATAGAAAAAAAAAATGTTTGAACATTTATACGTAGAATTTCTTAATTAAATATCAAAAGAAAAAAGATGAGAAATAATTTACTGACTAGTTATGTAAGTTACCAGTTTTTTTGTTAATGTTTCTCAAATTAGACAGTTTTATATAAATATTTTGATCACATTATGACTTGAATTGAATGTCATATAAACATTCTACATCTATCATGTATACTTCAATTATATATATATATATATATATATATATATATATATATATATATATATATATATTCTTGTTGAAAGTTTCATTAATATTTATGTATGATGAAAGCAAAACAAACAAAAAATACACAAAAATATCTTTTACATATATAAATACATGAGTACTATCAGAAATTAACTGGAATCATATTAGATTATTAAATAGATGTGTCATATTATAATTATGTAATCGAGTCTAGTCAAATTAATTATAAAAATACTGGAAATATCAGATTAGTTTTTTTACATGATAAAGTATAGTATGATGAGATTAATGTATTCGTTAGAACTCAAATATAAAAAAGAACAAAAACCGGATACATTTTAGCCTATTGCACATGCGTATGTATATATCAAATAACAATTTAGTTAATCTACTAAAAAAAAAGTTGATATATAGATAGGTGAATAAGTAAACCTTTCATCATATTCTTCTAGTCTTTCTTTTTTGTTTTGTTTTGCTTATTATATTGATGAGAAGAAACTGAAAGCTGATAGATATAGAAATATTCAACAAGTTGTCTATTATTAACACTAATATTAGTTCATAAATAAAAGATAAAAGAAAAATGCCAACTAAATATGAGATAAATATTTGACTTAAAATAATGAATATTAATTATTTGATGAGACAAAAGAAAACATAAATATTTATCATTAGGAATGTTTTACATGAAAGTAACAATTTACAGTTTTATCTATATCTTACAAACAGTTATAATTACAGAATCAAACTATTTAAATTTACTTAGATACAATTCATTTTTTATTTGCTTAGGAAAAAGGATATTATTAACATTACTAGAAGTCGATAGGACATATATTGACGAAAGCAACCAACTGCGTGATAAGGCAATCCCTCATTTGGAATCTTCAAAGCCAAAGTAGAAGAGGAAGACCAAAGAATAAATTACACCAAGAAATGGAGACAAACATGAGAAGAATGAATAATAATTGGATAGAAGTAGAAAGGAAGACATAGGACAAAGTGAGTTCGAGATTGCTGATCGGCAGCCTATGCTCCACTGAGAGTAACAGGCGTAAGTAAGTAAGTAAGTGAGTAATATAATAATTAATTTCATACAAGAAACAAATTGAATTTGATTGATGAATACTAAATGGATAAAAAATTGTACTAGTAACTAATTAATCAAAAAAATATGATTCGTTGTAATAAAGTTTGTGTACATTAAATATAAATGAAAATTTAAGAAAAATGTACGTATAAAATATTTAACCAATTTACACTAATTGTTTATATTTCCACATATTTAACTAAGACAGTTACAATAACCCTATTAGAATAAGAAAAGAGTGAAAACTTACAGTGTTCCACAATTTACTACGTTTAATTGAGATGACTTACAATGAGTAATAACAGACAGTTCGATAATGAGTATAATTGAGTTATATAGTGAATCATTACACTCGAGTCATATTTAACTGCTTTTCTAGTAAACCATCCTGACAAAAATCATTTCCAGTAAAAGTGTAGTGAACAAGAACACAAGTGAGGACAATCGAATATATTTAAACACAAATTTACAGAACATCTTGGTAAGATCTGAGAACTATACAGTGAATACTTCATTTACAAAATGTCAATCAATTGTTTCAAACTAGACTGTTCCTTTTGCAAATATCAGTCAATCGTCTCAGGCTTCATTGGTCCTGCATTTCCATACCACTTGCTATTTGTTCCTGTTCTTTCCTTCTTGATTTTATAGACCTTCTGCTGCCAGACATTCTATTCCTGACCAGCGTTACATACTACATATGTCAATATAGGTAACACACACCACAGTACCATTTTTCAGTTGAATAGTGAATATTCAATATATATGCGACACATAAATCTCATTTGATTTGCGTGAGGGCTGTGATATCTCCGGGTGTCCAAACCAAAGCAGGTGGTTTCCTAGGGGGCCACACGGGGGCCTTCGACATGAAGGTCTGATCCAAAAGGCAATGGAGCATCGTGAGGAGATAAAGTCCCATGGTTGCCGGTGACCAACGACTGGTTCATACGCCATTTGTTCCTTCAGGGTACTGGAGCCCATGTGCACCATTGGTTTGGAGTCAAGGTTTTCCAACTCCCCTAGGTGGACTCTCCCTTTCCACCAAGCCGGTTAAAGCGCCGGCGTTTCGCCTATCGTCGTCTCAACTTCGTAAACAATACCCCCGCCACAAGAAGGCAGTGAGTAGGACTTCCTTGGCAGAGGCTATACACGCGTGGCCATGTGAGGGCATTTGAAGAGGGAGAGCGGACTCTCCCCACTCTCGGCCGTACCATGGCATTTGGGGGCAAGACGACATGAGATTGTAGTTGAAGAAGCTGATTACTAATAACATAGAGTTTGTTCGAATTGTAGTTTCTTAGCTATCTATGTATTTTTTTTAAAATAACAAATATAGGCATAATCTTAAGTTATTCGTGTAGAAAATGTATACTAATCAACGCTGTAATGGTTAGTATAAAATTTTGAGTAAGCACTAAGGTATTTTTTTATTACATCCAAATTTTGACTACGTAAAGTATACATCTGTTCGTTTTAAAATAAAATGAGTAAGGTTTAAAATGAGACAAGATCTATGTAGGAATATCAAACTAAATTTCAAGCTATACTTATATTCCTCATGGGGATGGAATTCAAACACGTAAAAAGTAATAGGACTATGATTTTTGACAATGAATGTCTAAATCTTCAGAAAACAGAAAGTGATTAACAACGAGATTTATAAATGTACGGAATGTAGGTTGTGCTATCATACAAAATACGAAATTATTGAAAAACAGCTAAGTGAAGACAATTATGTGCCAGATAAAGCTAGAAGGACAAATAAAAAGAATTGGTCAGCGTAACAAGAGATCGAGCCGCTTCATTAACAGATATCAGAGACGACATAGGCTGATTCTTCCAATACATTTTAGACTGATTTTCTAGCCGTGGTAAAGATCGAATAGAACATTCAGTGTGACGTGACTGTTATTGCAGGAATCCAGCAATATCACGGAAATAAGTACAAAAAGGTATTACATTTAGTCAGTTAATATATTTGTGACATTATTTTATTATTATCTCTTTTATGATGATCGTCTTTGTGTGAGTAGCCTTTATTAAGTTGTACCCGTCTACACCACACAGAGACGGCCGTTATATTGTATTTAAATAAGAAAATAAAAAATCCTTCCTTCCTAGCATTGCTTTTACCATTGATTCCATTTTTTCCGTATCAAGTAATAATGAGATAACTTGATTTATATTTAGATCCCAGGACTAACTGCCACTAAGATCCGAAATACCACCGCCTAATTTGATGAGCGCATTTTCAAAATCATTCCATTAGATAGATCGCTATAATTTTAAACATCACCAACGTAAGGTAATCATATTTAAGTGGTCCGACTCTAGGTTAAATTGAATAGAATAAAATCTTGATGATCACAACTTCATGAGTAAACTCATTTTTATTGGGTTTATATCAGTTATATTGGTTTTATCAGCTGTAGTTATGAACGAATGTCAACTACTTATACTACTAAATTAAATATAGCGTAAAGTTTATTTGTTACTACCTCAAACCAGCAACAGTGTTTAATAGATCATGTATATAGTCTGGAAATTTTTGTTTTCTTAAGGAAATCTCCGTAGAACCTAATCATTTGATTGTTATTAAAAATTCATGTTTTTTTTGTACATGGAAACGTCGAATCTTGGAATTACTTATTCGAATTCAGAATAGCTTTCTTTATATAATAAATCATAGTTGTAATAATATCTAAACGCAACTAACTAACCTTTACACTGAGATATAAGCTAGAATGGATGAACAATGTAATACTTAGAGTAGTTAATCAGAGTAAAATTATTTAACCTAACGTTTCACTAGTGATTTTATTTTTTGAAAGATATTTAACTTTTTAGTAAAAAATGAAGCTTGACAAGTTTATTACTTTTTGGTGGTAGGTAGATAATATGAAAAGGTTGAAATCACAAGAAAAAAATAAACCATACACAAAGACTGTTTTCACTAAAAGATGTGATATTTAGAAAACAATTCAACTTACGTGTAATGATCACAGTTTGGGAATGATAAAAAAGTGAACCACTTGGTTAATACACGCTGATGTATTGTTAACTTCACTGAATAAATGAAAGGATCAGTCAAGGGTGGTATATAAAATAACATTGCCAATATATTGACTGGTTCTAGATTTACAATCGGACTCTAGTTTAGTTGCCATGAGAAACAATTATCACTTAATTCCACCAGAGGATAACTGACTGATACCCAACCTTGTTAACTCGAAGCATAACAATTTCTCATTGTATCTTCGAAAAAACATCATCTCAAAAGTAGTCACTAATTGGTAAACTAAACAGTTATTAGGTGTGTTCGGTTTTAAACTTTTTCAACTAATATATTTCCGTGATTGAAACAATCTTTAACTAAGAATAAGCAAATCGATTATGTCAGATTATTTTCCTTAAGTTGTTTAATATTATAGCCACAAGTAATAAGATGAAATAAAACTTCTAATATACTTATTGTAAATGGTTGGTTGAAATTGTTTATGAAAGATCAATTTTTTATTCAATGAACTTTCAAGGTAAATTCTGACTGTCCTTACTTTCAAGCGGTTAAATTCTATCTTTTCTTAAAAAAGCTGAGTGTACTTAAGAAATGACTGTTATTTAGAAGTACATAGTAACATTGTCTACTTATATATATAAACAATGCTGTTACAGACCTTTTTAAAAAATGTACTATACCTAAAAATCTGAGATAACACTGAATAGATTTGGTTGATATTAATTCTAAAATTGTCAGGTATATACACGTTGATAGTTCTTGGTCATTTTGAAAATAATACCATTTAGGTCAGATGGATAAGTAGAAAAGCACAAAAGTGCATATTAGTTTAAATTATTTTACTCAATAACATATACATGTAGAAAGTCAACTAAAATGAAAAGATATTTAAACAGGCAGAAATAACCATATGCAAGGAGGAGAATTAAACAAAAGATGCTTTTGTAAAAAGAGTTGATATTACGGGAGGAGAAACGTGAGTATTACTGGTAGCGATCGTCTTACACCATGTACTTATTGCAAGTGTATATGTATCGTAAATCAGGTATAAATAAATGGCCCCTGAATGCCCTGGTATGGCCGAGAGTGAGGAGAGTCCGCTCTCCCTCTCGAAATACTCTCACACGGCCACGCGTATATAGCCTCTGCCAGGGAAGTCCTACTCACTGCCTTCTCGTGGCGGGGGTGTTATTTACAAAAATGAGAGGACGAAAAGCGAATGTCCGGTCCTTTAACCGGATCCCAAACCAATGGTGCACATGGGCTGGCTCCAGTATCCTGCGGGAACAAATGGCGTATAAACCAATCGTTGGTCACCGGCTACCATGGGACTGCATCTCCTTACGATGCTCCACCGCCTTGTGGGTTAGACCTTTAGGTCAAAGGCTCGGGGTGTGGCCCCTAAGAAGACCACCTGCTTCGGTATGGGCACCCGGGCAGTATCACAGCCCACACACAAATATGATGAACTGCCTATAATTATGGAAACTACTTTACTTGCTTCAACTAACAATCAAATTATTATTATTATTATTATTATTATTATTATTATTATTATTATTATTATTACCACATTATTCACCCTCTTTTATACTTATACAGCGGCTCGTCTTTGGTGGAAATTCGACTGTGTCTAAACGTTCTCGAGTCACTGTCCGGTTGAAAATTGTATGTTACCACCGAATATGAGTACTGAAGCAGTTTTTCTGAAACCACGTGCACCATTCAAACTGGCTGCCTTCAACGTTCGCACATTTATGCAGGTCGGACAACAGATAGGGCTGGCTATGTCTTTAGAAAGTCTTAATATTGATGTTTGTTGTCTATCCGAGACCCGTATTCAAGACTCTGGCGAAGTACTACAAATTCGATCTCCATTTGTCGCTTCAAAAAGCTTGTTTTACGTGCGCTTATCCGGGGACCCTGTGGCATCTTCATCTGGTCTTGCTGGCGTTGGTGTCGCACTAAGCACTAGACCTGAGGCAGCACTAATCGATTGGATCCCCCATTAACAGTCGGTTATGTGCTGTTAGATTAGAAACTTCCATCAAAGTGAGAAATCGGCGAGAGAAACGATGTCTTTTCGTCATCTCCGCCTATGCCCCGACAGATTGCAGCCCGGATGCAATCAAGGATGAGTTTTACCACCAGTTATCTGTTCTTCTCCAGAAAGTGCGTTCGACAGATATTGTAGTACTAGCCGGAGACTTGAATGCTCAGGTCGGGCGTCTAGGCACAGAAGAGAGTCGTTTAGGTGGCCGATGGGGACTCGTTGGTCGCAGGTCAGTTAACGAGGACCGTCTACTGCAACTGTGCACAGACCACAACCTGTTTCTGGATAGCACTAACTTTCGGCACAGTCATTGCCGATGCGCCACCTGGCGTCCCCCTTCTGCATCTCAAACCTGGACTCAGATTGATCACATCGCGATCAGCTACCGCTGGCGTGGTTGTGTACAAGACTGCCGCTCCTTTTGGAGTACCTATCTGGACTCTGACCATGCCTTGGTCTGCGCCATTCTTGCCTTACTTTTCAGTGGACAACGAAGTGACCGCCACCAACGGATTGATGTTAGCAAGTTGGTTGCAATTCCTGTTGCAAGTAAGTATCGAATCGAGCTAGCTTCTAGGCTAGCTACCATACCAACGAAAAGTATAGATGAGCATTGGTTGGAATTGCATGACGCCATGAAAATGGCGGGTACAATCAGTTGTGAGTTTGCGAAACGTCCCGCTTTTCAGCACTGGGTTTCTTCTGGTTGCTTACAACTCATTGAAGCCCGTCGGTCTACTCCGGGTGACCGTGAGTTTAACCACAAACGAAGGATGTTACGTAAGGAAATTGGGCAAAGCTTGCGTAAGGACCGAGAAGCCTGGTGGTCGGAGCGTGCTAATGAGCTGGAAGCAGCAGCTGCATCTGGTAATTACCGGAAGCTCTTCCAACTCATCCAAGCCACTGGCAGCAAGAAGTCTGGTGTGAGCGAAACAATCTGCGAGGATGATGGGATGCCAATCACTAACATCCATCGACGTCTTGGACGGTGGGCAGAATTTTTCGAAGGGCAGTTCAACTGGCCTGCTGTTCCGGCAACATCGGTCAGACTGTCCTGTCCTCCATGGCCGGTGACGGCTGATCCACCAAATGAGGCGGAAGTCTGCAAGGAACTCCAACCCTTGAAGCGCTACAAATCACCTGGCCAAGATGACTTACCTCCGGCTCTTTTTAAAGATGGTAATGACTTTCTGACTAAGGAATTGACGACGTTGTTTACAAAAGTCTGGGACCTAGAAAGTGTACCAACGTCATGGAATGAGTCGATAGTTGTCCCTATCTTTAAAAAGGGTTCACGTCGTTCCTGTAACAACTATCGGGCGATAAGTCTACTTCCGATTACGTCCAAGCAATTGGCTTCCGTCATACTTCGTAGGTTGTTCAAAACCCGAGAAAGATTGACTCGCGAGGAGCAGGCTGGGTTTCGTTCTGATCGAGGATGTATTGATCATATCTTCACCCTCCGCCAAATGCTAGAACACCGCCATACCTATCAAAGGCCAACAATCGTAGTGTTTCTTGACAAAAGGGCTGCCTTCGATTCGTTGGACAGAACTGTTCTCTGGGATTGTCTATTGAAGAAGGGTGTGCATGAAAAGTTTATTAAAATCCTAAAAGCCCTATATACAAACACCTTAGGCAGAGTGAGGGCATACAACCACCTTTCTCCATTGTTCCATTCGAGCAGTGAGGTTAGGCAGGGTCGCCCAATCTCACCATTCCTCTTCAACTTTGCCATCGATGACATTCCAGAAACAGCTCTGATGGATGTAAGCAATGGCGGTGTAGATCTGTTGCCTGGAGAAAGAATTCTCGACCTCGAGTATGCGGATGATATTGTCTTACTGTGTGATAATGCCCAAGGCATGCAATCCGCACTTAGTCAGTGTCCGTAGATATATTATGTGCTTTGCACCTTCGAAGTGCAAAGCACTTCCACAAGACAGGCAGGATTCTAATCCTGTACTCACCCTGGATGGTGAGCGGATAGAAGTAGACGAGAAGTTCGTGTATCTGGGTAGCTGCATGTGCTGGTGGGGGTGTGAGTGATGAGATCAATGCACGTATATTGAAAGCCAGAGCGGCTTATGCCAATCTGGGCCACCTTTGGCGCCCTCGTGATGTTAGTCTGGCTGTAAAAGGTCGGATCTACAACGCGTCGGTGAGAGCAGTCTTGCTCTATGCTTATGGAACCTGGCCTCTCCGAGTTGAGGACGTTGGACGACTCTCTGTGTCCGATCATCGCTATCTCCGAAGGATCGCTGACATCCATTTGCAACACCATGTCAGTAATGCAGAGGTTCGGCATCGTGTGTTCGGTCACAGAGACGATAATGCAATCGGTGTCACCATCTTGAAGCACCGACTTCGGTGGCTTGGACATGTTTTACGAATGCCGTCCCAGAGAATTCCACGTCGTGCATTATTTGCCGACTCTGGGACTGGTTGGAAGAAGCGGAGAGGTGGTCAGTGCATGACATGTTGTCGTGGTATGAAAGAAAGCTGCAAAGGACTGGCTTCTGTTGGTTCTTCACGACTCCCTGGTTGGGGTCCGAGAGACGTTGCAACACAGTGGTTAGAGACGTTATCAGATATGGCTAAGAATAGAAGCCAGTGGCGATCTTACTGTAACCTTCTTTTGCTTTCTTCATAAAAAGTTGTTGTGTCTCCCTTACCTGAAAGATTTCTTCTGATTGTACCTTTCCGTTCCCTCATTACTACCACACTACCTTACACCAATCCCTTCGTTATTGTCCTCTTTTTTTTCTTGCGCTCCTTACTTTTTTTTCTCTTCGATTTGTCATTGTTTTGTGTGGCGCATATACATTGGCGCTCTCTTGTTCCAATATTTATGTGTTCAAATAAATAATCGTAAATCAGGTATAGTTTTACCTTAGCTTTAGACACCCGACAGAAATATTGGTAGCTATCTCGTCGTTGCACCAGCAATGTATAGATGAATCACCCATTACGTTATCGTTAAATCAAGTTGTCATTTCCAGTTACCACGCGAAAACCCTGCTAATAACATGGATGGTTATTCGTATATCTGAATTAATCTCGATCTTCTTAGAGGATTATCGACTAGCAAATACAACTGAAAAAAGGATGCTGTGATGGCTTGAAAGTAGTGAAATGATGTTTATGGTAATTTACTTTGTTTCAAAAGTTAAGACTCTCAAGCTCTTCCATAGTATGCAGTGTCACTAGTTTTCAGGTTTTCCATAGGTGAACTAGATTATCATTAAATCTACTAGTTTTTTTTATTCTTTTGGTTGGTTTTCTGCGGTTATTTAATGGCAATTAAGAACATACCAAAATGTCATGAACCTAGATATTTTGTGGACATCACAACTTGAAAGGAATTATAATCCTACTAAAATAAGAAACGAATGAAAACTTACAGTGTTCCACAATTTACTACGTTTAATTGAGATGACTTACAATGAGTAATAACAGACAGTTCGATAATGAGTATAATTGAGTTATATAGTGAATCATTACACTCGAGTCATATTTAACTGCTTTTCTAGTAAACCATCCTGACAAAAATCATTTCCAGTAAAAGTGTAGTGAACAAGAACACAAGTGAGGACAATCGAATATATTTAAACACAAATTTACAGAACATCTTGGTAAGATCTGAGAACTATACAGTGAATACTTCATTTACAAAATGTCAATCAATTGTTTCAAACTAGACTGTTCCTTTTGCAAATATCAGTCAATCGTCTCCGACTTCATTGTTCATTTGCTTACACCCCAACCATTCTTTTTTCTCGTTCTCTTTTCTTTGATCTTCTTGACCTTGTTACCAGACATTTCACTTTCGATCGACGGTACATACTACTTATATCTGTCGACATCAGTAGCATATACCACAAGTGCTGAAGAACTACAGAGCACCATACAAACTGATTGGAGGATTGTTATTCATGTGAGATTTGTATAACTAATACTATCATAAGGTGTAACTTCTGATTCGATGTATCGAAAGTGATGGTCAATTTTAAACCCAGATATATATTTGTAAATGTTACTAAGGTTTCTGGATAATATTCGATGTAGCTGCTTAGGAAGGGCATATTTTGTTTTGATTATATATGCAATAGCCATCTGAAAGAAATGAACAAAACTTAGTGCTCGATCCTTTCCTACTTTTGTGAGTTATAACACCTAATTCCATGAAAAACGACTGACTAGAATCGCCTATCAGGACGCCATTCACCTCTGGTGGAACCAGTTGACACTATTATTTAGACATTACTTCATGCATAGAAATGACTGCCTCAAACGAATTTATTTTCTTTGAATGGATCCTTTTTACGTCTGATGGTAAGTTACCTTGAAATATCGTTGCAAAGATCTATAAATATCTAAGTAACTGAACATAAAAGTCATGTCTAGATATGGTTCTATAGACTTAGAGGTGTTAGAAATAATCTATTCAAAACTAACTTAAAATCATCGTTCTTTTCTATGACTCTTAATGTTTACTTTTCGCATTGCAAGACATGATATTTCGTTTTCCGGTACATCTCTGGAATACAACGAAACTGTGTTAAATCCGGCCCTCAAAATATCTATGATCATCAGAGAACCTTTTTTATAAGGTGTGATTCTTTAGAATAAACTTGTTCCAAGTGATAGTCATTTATGAAAATGACGTTTGTTTCCTTGTATTGTATACAGGTAAGCTCGCTTGATATACACCTAAAAAGAATAACCTTTCAAAATATTTATTGCATGAAGCTGAGCTAATCACCTATCCACTCACACAAACAACTTATTACCCTACATTGATATGATCAGCAACATTTATTGGCAAGCAATTTTATGAAATACTCACCAACTTATACTACTAATTGTAAACTATTCAGTAGTGTATTTTTCTATTTTGATTTAATTTTGCATGAATCGATGACCATTCATTGAACTCAACATTTATTATTTTACTCTAATCGCCTTGGAACACTAAATAAAAAAATATTCATAAAATAATAAAAGCTATCTCTACAGAATTCACTTCAAGATCCCAGTGATTTGGAAAAAACGTTGTAGTTAGTGAGCCTTTTACGAGAACACGCAATTAATGAGTTCTACGAAATATATCAATTGTATCCCGAGGATAAGTATCACCCGAAAATCCAAATTATTTCAAAATAATCATATAGTACTCAAATCGTTTAGGAAATTCCTATAGAAACTACTAGAACTTCTTATAATAAGGATAAATTTCTAGTTCGAGCATGGTAGCAACTAAATCTTGATTGATTCTAAGGGCTAAGTACTGATGAAAGTATGCTGGGAGAAATCCGATCCCGAAACGATTTTATAAGTAGTTAGATATGAGAAACTGACTAGTGGAGGAATATAATCCACTTACCTAGTGCGATGCTCTGTATCCGGCGTAGAATCACGCTGTATAAAGACTAATGATATTAACTAGTTGCCTAGAACCAAATTAGGGGGTTCAAACATGAAAACTATTACCTGATATCCGAATTCCTTATTTATCATTCAAAATGATTAAATGAGGAAAATAAAAGTAAATAAATTAGCCTGTACGAAGTAAGCGACATTCCTCTTATAACAACACAAGGATTTGAAATGTCTACGTATAGACCATTAAATTATATATTTTATTTTAGTTGGTGATTCACATCAACATATATGTGAAGTTACGCTGAGTAGCGTAGTTTAAAACATGCATTTCAATCTAAAGTGTAAACTCTAAACAAATGAAAGAGTAATGCTTACTAAACTGCCAATATTAAATCAAAAACAGAAAATTACCACAGCACTCAGTCAACATGAGATGCATTTGTCAATCTACCTCATTAAAACGAAAACGTTAATAAAAGAAATGAATCATTAAATACATTTGAGCCTTTTAAATGTCTGGGTAGTGATTAGCACTTTCGACCGCGTACCAATCAAGATCACATTTCCATGTTTAAAAATTTATAACATTTTCGAAACATCTTACTCATAAGCTACTTTGGTTATCTTAGTTTAATGTGAAGAATAATTATAAAAATTGGTAATAGGTTGAACTTCACGTTTAATTTTGGTAATTGCTGTCTAACTGAAACAAAGTAAAACCATGTGAAGTTATTTATTGTCTCAAACTGATTTAACAACAATGGGATCAATAATTATTTGATGTGAAAAACACTGAAGATTCGCAAACAATTTGATTGATCATTAATATCAACGTACAAGAAACACAAAGATAATCTCATTCATATATAAATGTTAACTTTGATGAGTTCCATTTATTAATATCTCGTAGTTAAATGATCATAATGCTTTTCGTCTACGATTTGTATCAAATAATCGCTCTTTATTCACCGACGAATGAATTGATAGGCAGTAAGAATATGAACAGCTTGTTAAAATGCGAATCGTACTACAACACAATGACTAAGTAATCTGTCGATTTAAACCTCAACTTAAAAATTACAATTACCAGCCAAAAAGGTGGTTTTATAATGGCAGTAAACCATAAGACGTTCGAACCAAATTTTCGAATTCTTATGAATCGTATATCGTGTGAATTGGTGAAAAATTCCCCTCACTAGGAAAATATATCACCCTGACCCAGAGAGGTATCTGTAACTAGGTTTTCAAAATGGTTTGTCCCACTAAACACAAGTCCCGAAACTGATTTGCAACCTAATCTTATTGCACAGATAATCACACGTAACGACTCAAAAAGCGTTTTTAGAAACGCTTGGGTCATTTAAGGTCCAATGATGAAGATTCACTCCGACAAATGCGATTTAAGTATAACCACATTACTTCTGAAGTGATGCACATTGACATGAACCTTCAATTTATCACTTGAATAGCTGGGGCGATAATAAGGTTTACTTAGTCAATTTGATCACTGGTTAACAGGACGCACATGACAACCACACCACACAAAACAACCGTCAAGATGTATACTACACGAATTATTTACACCACGAAAGCGGAACCGGTTTTAGAGTTCCCAAATACCTGGTTTTTAATTTGTATTTAGTGCCGAATTTAAAATCGCAGATCTCAAACTGTATTTCCGAAGAATAAATTATGACTTTTATGATAAAACACCATAATTACAGAAGTAAGCTTTTCCGAAAATCAAACTAAGAAAGCATTATCTGTATTCCTGAACGACTAAAGCCACTAAATTTAGGGCTAATTCCCAAACGTCAGGAGTAATTTTTAATCCTGATACAACAAACCAAACAAATTATTTCAACAGCACATAATCCAATTATCCGATTTTCAATTTCATAAAAGGACATAATAGACAATAGAACTCTTAATAAAAAGAGAAAATAATTTACAAAGACAGAGTAAAGTAATTTTGTGGGTGACCTATAAGCAGGCGCATTTCATGCGTACAAAAACAAATCGAAGATAGTAAGTGTTGGGGATACATCAGTGAAAGGACAACAGACCGGATTTTAAAAGCATATACATAAGCAAAGTTATACTATACTATAATGGAAGGAAATTTGATAGAAAGAAAAATGTTGACTGCACAAAGTACGTGTCGCATGTACAAAGCTAGGCAATAAAGAAGGGTATTTAGGAGATTAGTTTCTTCGGCTATATACAACACAAGTCTATATTACCCCGAAGTTCGAATAAAGACGTTTTGGGGGAAAGGCAATGTTAAACTATTTCTTGGGATATTGAACAAATGGAGGCGCAACCAAACCAGTTCTAAAACTCTGACATATATGTATACAGTGATAAATATTTAACACACTTCAACCTGATTTGATAGAACAAGCTGAAGAAAAGAAAAGTATGAGCTACAAAAGATTAGCTCATACATTTAAATAAGAAAACAAATTTGAATCTAAAAGTAAACAAATCATTCGTTACCAGTGAATTTCGTAAGATCTGATAGAGTTGTGAATTCGTTCCGAAGACCGCAATAAACAGGAAATAAAGACAACAGGAAAAATATTTTGAATATCCTCGGGAATTATAAACTCATTTGATGTGTAAGCACTGCCAATCAGGGAGGGGTAACTACAAAATGTATCAAAATAATGTGCGCAGCAACCAAACAGAGCGAACGACCACCGGAACAAAGTGAAAGAATGCACACAACTGGCTTGGAAATTCAGGAATCAAAATTAACATAAATGCGACGTTAAAGTTTAACGAATCACAAAGTTGTTAGATTGAAGGGACATGGAGCATTTATTAAAAGTCCCCTCCCTGAATAATAGTTTGAGCCTGCAATTAGGATGTGTTTTTACCAGTGTAATTTGGGATAAATTAACTAGCACTTGGATTGATACAGAAAACATGACCATGTCATGTCAGCTCAAAAACAGCTTTAAAATTACTTACACAGCCAGCAACATGAAAGTGTTCTCTCTACGTTTAAAGATAGAAATCATTGTATGCCGTTGCCAAGGTTATTAGCAGAATTATTGGAACCAGAATCACGTAAAGGGGCTCCTGGATCAGAAACATTTGTATGAGGAATATTTTGGTGAGTCATTAAAGCAACAACCTGACGACCATTGGAAGTGGCAGAAACAAGTTGTGGTTGGGACTGGTGAGAGAGGTGGGTTGGGCCACTTGCAGGAGCGGTTGTGTTAGTAAGTATTATGTGAGGTTGCATAGCATTCACTGTACCACTCAAGGGTTGATGTTGTTGTGATCTAAAGTGTACAATAGCTGCTTGTGGTGTAGAGGACTGACGACCCATATTTGAACTTGAAGCTGGGGTTAAGCGCTGAGGAACAGCACTAAGAACTTGAGACTGTTGATTTCCTACAGACAATATATTGGAACCAGTAGCTGAAACAAACATGTTAGATCCAGGTTCATTGCCACTGAACGCAGAGTCTGGACCAAGTTGAGTCGTATTATAGAAATGCTGTACTTGTTGTGGTTGTGACTGCACTAATGTCGCAGTGCCCGGAACTGCTCGGAAACGCAGAGTCGTAGTGTTTGGGACAGTTTGGATTGGTTGTGCAGTGCATCCAGTAATTAACGGTTGGTGATGATTTGTAGTGATTGGTGATTGAATAGAAATCCACTGAACAGGTTGATGCATCACAGCAGGAGTGGAACCTAAAGAGGTTGAACCAGTAACGACAGACATGGACGACATGGGTGTAGAAAGACTGTTTATATTTTGGGTTCGATTTAATCCTGTGTTCTGAGAATTCGAATTAGCGGAAACAGATGATGGAACGATAACAACGTTACCCGAAACCCCACTAGAACCTAGAAGAGATTGGGAGGCATCAGATATTGAGGAAGTTGCAAGTGCAGAACTCGTAGATAGTGATGACGTACCAGGCATACTTCCCGAAGTAGTCACACGCCTTTGATTTGCTTGAGCACGTAGCTCAGCTTGTTGTTTATGTTGCGAATGTAGAGCAAAAAAGGCAGCATGAAACTCGGGATGGCGTTTGATCCATGCGATGAACTATGAGAGAATAAAAAAAACAATATTTAAAAAACAAATAAACAAGTAGATATTGGTTAGTGAAGTTCGTTTCCCATTTATCAGGCAAAATAATAAAACAGTGGTGTAACCGATATCAAAATCAATAGCAATATTCCAGTGCCATTTAACGCATCACCTAATATAAATACAATTTTAAGGAAAATTAACATGTATCGTATGGTGAAAGTAAACGAGTTTAATTTCCTCATGAGCTACCTATCAATTTAATACTCTCAATGATACTCATTATAAGGAATTTCGATTGGTAATATATTAGCAAGCATATTCATGTGTTCAAAAATTACCCAATAACTCACCCAAGCTTTACAATATTTATGCTTACGGCTTATGTAGTGAGCATGTTTTGTATACAAACACAACAGAAAGAAACGATTTGTCAACATTTTTAAAAACAGTAAGTTGCTCACCCGACGGTTTTGTTCATCGCTTGAAGTCCCGGTAGCCTTAATAAGGCTAATTACTTGACTAACATGGTCTATCTCAACTTGCGTAGGTTTGTTAGATATGGTTGGTTTTTGACTGTTTACAGGGTTAAGAACAGACACAGAAGAGTGAGTTGATGTTGCAGAAGTTGGCTGCGCTTGTGACTGTTGTCCGGTAGACGAGTGAACTGTACCTTGAGATGCAGTAGCTATTACTGGGCGAGGTCGCCAACCTGAAGTGACGGATACAGTGACTGGAGTATTTGTACGTTGTACGGGGCCTGTATTTATTGGTGGCTGCATTATGACACGACCTCCGGAAGGCATTAATGAAGAACATACAACAGGTGGACGTGGGTTTGCACCCTGATTGTTCTGAGAAGCGACAGTCGGTACTGGGATACGAGGTGGCTGCGAATATTGAGGATTTCCCGTGGAAAGCAACACTGGACCTTGTTGTTGTACCTGAGTTTGTGGTTGAAAACTCACAGGGGTAGTATTACTTAGAGGTTTTTCTACTGAGTTTGAGGAAGTAGATAACTGTGGGTTTCTCACTGTGTTCGTGGTTAAGGACTGGTGAATGGGAGATTGAGTTTGATGCACTGAATTAATGCTACTTGGATTTAAGGAAGTAGAAGAGATAGATGCTATTACAGAGGTAGGACAACTTTGTGTAGGAGGTTGTGATTCACTGGTTGGCAGTGCTCCTCGGTGCATTGTCGAAATACGACGTCTGAGCAACTTATTTTGTTGCAACCGCTGCTGCAATAGCTTTTGCTTAACTCTATACTTTATGTTTGAGCAGAAGGGGACAGGACACTTAGACTCTTCACAACTTCGAGCATGGTGCCATAGCAACGACAACAGCTGTTGACAGAGCAAACAACTATTTGTCGCTTTTTTGGTACAGTTCCGAGTGTGGCATAAAACTCGTTTCATCTGAGCACAAGTCTGCATGCGGCAATTTGCATCCCGGCACTGGCAAGCATGAAGTAAAGACCTTATGCATCCTTCTATGCTGATTCGACGATCAGGTGTAGCACCAGTACCACTGGGTCTATCACCTGTTTCTTCATTTGTGCCTGAATCTTCATCTATACCAAGACCATATTGAACCATAGGATGTGGATGATTTTCTGTCTTATAACAACGAGAGCACAGATCATATTCTTCACACTCATTACAATGCCATCGAGTTTCGATCTGAGCACCGCAAACATTGCAGTTATACATAAAGCTTTGACGCAATTCCATATGCAGTTCATACAACAGGACCATAGAAGAATACTTAGCACGACGCAAAGATGAAAATTCTAAATGCCTTTCCCGGGCCATCTGTAAGAACGCATCTCGACTATCCATTAGCTCACTATGTACAGGTTGATCTGGATCAGTGGTGGGTGGAAGTGAGGCAGCCGAGTTATGTCGGTGAAGGCGTATCACAAAAAATATTTCTTTTAATTTTTCCATAGTATCGTACACCTTCCGTGAAAGTTCTTCAGCACCGTCTATTGGTCCATCCAGGCGTTTTCTTTTACTTGCAGTTGATGTATTGCCTTTCTTGTTACCTTTGCGTTTCTTAGCCTTCTTTTTACCACTGCGCTTATCAGGATCTCCAGGTAGCCCCTCATTAGTGGAGCTTGAACAATCTGCTTCATCATCTTCAGCCTCTGCCTGAGCCATTGCCTCCTCACGACGCCGACGAGCTTCCTCCTCTTCCAGTTCCTGTGAAATAAGGATGAGAAATATCAATCAAACAATTAGAACTTGTAAAAGTAACTTTATTATACAGATCACAAGTGAGTTTGTAACGGTATCAGAAAGAAGCGATAAAAAACGTCACACAAAAACTTGGATGAAGATGGGACCAAGATGACTAATACAAAATTTAGAACGCTTTAGAGATATCAATTGTGAATAGTTTATTCTGATACAAACACAATATGGATAAATACCGATTATGGATGCTTTGAATTTTCAGAATAACGCCAGTCACATTATTAAGTATAACGAAAATACTTGTCAAACAGAAAACTCCTGTCAATAGGAAAGCAAACAGCTTAATAATAAGATCATGTTGTTCATCTTTTCAGACTACTTTATTATACATCAATGAAGAGACTTCTGATGGGAGCAAAGCGGTCAAGTAGCTCCAAATTCACTAGAAGGAAAATTCATAGCTGATCACAATGATCACTTAGACCACAGTGACCCTGATACAAGACATCACAGATACAAAAAATGCACTCAGCATTGGTCAACCAATACCAACCGTAGCAGCATGATATGCCCTGATGTCTCGTACAAAAGCACAATAAATAGAAATCGCTCTCGTTCTACTTTAAAGTACTAAGACATAATCGCTGAAAAATGTGAACAGATCACAGATATTCGATAATGTGGTTCTGAAACTACCTGAGTGTAGTAGGAAAAGCGAAGAATGAGTGTTAGGTATAGAGTAATAACTAAGGGGAGTAAATAAGATAAGGTTATGAACGTTTTCAGAGATTATTGGGTTGTATTATAAATCTAAAATCACTGACTACTAAAACGTGCTGCAACAGCTGAAGTAAAGATTGAATCGGACCGAAACAACAACAAAAAGTTGTCACTTTTTGCAAAGTAGATCGATTTTTCGCGTGTTCGTCGCTTGACAACTGTCCAAAAAGTCAATAGGGATCTCTTTTTCTTGTTATCAAGTACATTTTGGCGTTAATGTATATCCTTTGTACTTTCTACCAGTATTGAATTTTGGTTATTGGCAGAAGGGAATATAATCCAAACTGAATACTTAAAAACAACACTTTACGCAACAATTAGAGGCCAAGTGTAGAAAACAATAAGAATGGATATTCGCAGAAGTCTCTAAGTTGATAAGAAAACACTGCCGTAAAACTGAATTATGATTGAAGTCAGGAAACCTCTTTCAGTGCTACAAGCTTACTGTTATCATCTTAACGTGGTTTTTACTCGCACTGACTCAATTATGTTGAGGAAAATTTGAAGTATGACTACTTAGGCTAATACATTCTTACCGGGCCCTACATTAATTGTCAGTTAGTCAAATAATCACTACAGGTATTTTTGACTAGTTGACTAGAAAGATGGGTGCTAACAAGAGTAGTAAAGGTGACTTACGGGTTCACTTAGATCAGTTCCTGAATCTGAATTACAACATTTAACGGAAAAATTAAGACTCATTAGTGACCTTTATCATCAAGTCGATGACACAGTGTCACACAAAACAAATAGGAAACATGGCATGTATTCAAGTGATATCAACTTGAAACTATGTAGATCTGAGTAGCTGCTGGAAGTTGTAGTAATTAGAAATAAAAGAACTTAACGAGTTAAAACTTTAGAACTACGACATGAGCACAAAGTGTACTAACAAAAAACATGTCACTTGCTACTGCTTAATCTTCCGTTTAAAAAAAAAACCTGTCTATGGTTTCGACACTAGGCTACTAATCTGTAAGTTATCATCAGGATTGGGTTGCATCGACACCCGGACCAATGATAGGGAGTGAAGTAGTTGAGCGTGTCGACCGCTTCAAATATCTTGGAAGTCTCATCAACCCTTGTGGTATGGTGTGTGACGAAATCTCAGCACAGAAACAGAAGGCTCGACTAGCTTTTGCCAACTTGCGTCATTTATGGCGTAGTCGAGATATTCGTTAACCAACCAAAGAACGAGTTTACTGTGCAGCAGTTCGTTCTGTCCTACTTTATGGCAGTGAAACATGACCAGTAAGAGTAGAGGATATTCGAAGGCTGCTAGTATTCGACCATAGGTGTTTTCGAAACATTGCTCGTATATCCTGGAACCACCAAGTAATGGAGTTGTTAGGAAACAGGTGCCAGATGAGGATGGCAAAGCAATTGATGAAGTAGTGAAACTTCATCAGTTGAGATGGCTGGGACGTGTTACGTATGCCCAACCACCGACTGCACAAGTCCATGAAGTCACTGACAAATGAACTGAGACATATTAGCAGGTGTAGACTACCTGGTTGGGATCCGCAAGACGATAGCAACTGATGGTTAGAGACCCTGAATGACATGACTCAAAATCATTTGCAATGGTGCAGATGCATCTACTCTTTGTGTTCTCTCAAATTCTCATCTTCTGAATTCATGTCCCGTTTTTCCGCTTTCCAAATTTACTTCACTAGATTATACTCCTTGAATAACATCTTTAAACGCTAATGTTTCCGATTACTGCCTATAATTTTACTACCTCTACCACTACGGGATTTGAATCGACAACTGCATCTTCGTGTTAATGTGGTATGGCGACTCGAACTGATGTACGTACGTACGGGGTTCTACGTTGTTACTGACTGACTGAACAGTTACTGGTGTCTAGAATTCCTCAAGTTATGAAGACAATCGTCGAGAATATGAGTTCCATGTTTTTCGAAAATCTAGGCAGTAACTGAGTGATGATAACTCGTCACAACGATTTCTTCTAAAGAAGATAAACAATAACAGGGGAAAACTTTGGGATGAATCCAAAAATCTTACTGGAAAAAATAAATTATAAACCTGAAAATCTAAATCAATATTAGTTGTGCAATGCAAAGAGGCACTTACGTCAAGACCAACAATACACATGAAAACGCTAATGCAGAGGACGAAAATACTGTTATGACAGATTTACTTACCTTAAGAATATCTTCAAGTGTATTTGGCCAAAAATCACCTTCAAAATAAGGGATCTCTGTAGGTGACACAAGTTGATGGTCTAATGCGTCTTTCAGGATGTTTTTGTAGTCCACCACAATTCCTTCTATGATAGCCTTTTGAAGCATCCGACGGTACCACTCCTGCAGTCTCTTTGCTTTGGGAATCTTTTGCTCGGTAGGATGCATATGAAAAATATAATCGTCGCCTTCGCCAGGTGGACAAGCCCATATGTGTGCCATCGCATAACCACATCGCTTTGCATACAAAAGATAACCAACGAGAATCTCATGATACACATCTGTTCTATATTGTTTTGGTCGGAAAAAGAAGACTGAATCTAGATAAGCAACATAAACCCTTCTACGATTGGGTTGAGGACTTTCTGAACCATATTCTTGCACGTACAAACCGAAGAAACACACATCCTGGCCGTCGATTTCTTGGAAAGCAAACACAGCCTTCAGTCGATAAGGAAACGATTCAGACAACTCGCCACTTTCAGTGAATCTTGCACGCATTAAAGGTTTAACTTCTACAACCTTATCAGAACTTGCCAGCACGCGAATAGTAACTTCTCCAGTACCAACTTCTTTTTTCTTAAGGAAATCGTTAACACGCTTTTCTAAGAAATTGCTCAAGCGCGTTACGGGTAGCTTCTTAGCAGTGAACCGATTTTCTTTCCGCTTTATACCGCGCTCCCGTAAACAACCAGGACAAATATATCCACTTGGCCATATTTCGTTCATGTGCAAGGCGCAGACTTTATGCCATCGTCTACCACATTCCACACAAATAACAAATTCTTCTTTTTCCTTCACATTATTCTTTCGTTTCTCAAACATCTCTCGTTTAATCGGGCTAAAAAAATATCAATTAGTTGAAAAATAATAAAATCTGGCTTACATAGATTGATTTGGTTCGTCAGCTAATATAATTACATCCCCAGCTTCGCTAAAACATTTTTCACATTGATAATATTTATCACATACGAGGCCGATTTGTTTATCACTAAAGTAAATAATAATATATTAAAGAACTCACTTGTTGATGTAGACGAAATAAGTAGCATCCCGGTTTATTGTACATAAATTTGAAGAAGAACAATACAAACCCTGAGGTTGATATTCATAATCCTGACCACAACAAAACCCCATTGCTTGCATGACCTGATCTATGCGACTCTGAAAAAGTTCTGCCAACTACAGTGGAAAGGTTAAGCGAAATTACTCTAACATACCTTGGTGCACATCTTGTAAACCTTGGAGGTTTTTTTGTTGTACAGCCATGCATTATTAAACATCAGTCGAAAGTGATCCACGACCTGCCATGGGTCCGTGTACTTACCATCCTCCAAATTATTTCGAATAGTCGTAAGGTCCATAGGTTCTTTAATAACTTGGAAATAATCAGGTATATGTAGCATTACTGGATCGACTGGAGCACGGAAAGGTTCTGCATACTTATCATTGTATACTTCTTCATGCAACTGGAGGAAATGGCGCAAAAGCTCTTCGCGTGACCACTTTTTCCACTTGCTTTCATCTGGTTTTACAGGTAACATGTTTGAAGCTAATGAGACACTGCTTGAATTAAGGTTTGATGTGTTGTCCACAGAAAATGAGTCATTATTCACTGGTGGATCGTTACATGGCGTCTCATCAGCTTTCATTTCAACCTTTACTACTTTGCTTTTAACAAGGATGCCATCTCCTGGGGCAGCTACAGATGGAGTGCTGACCATTTTGGTATCTTCTATTGTTGATTTAATACTGGACTGTAACGTGGCGGTTTTCAGACTTGTAACTGATGAGGATACAACAGGTGAATCAGAAGATCCTGCTGTTCCTGAATCTGACTTGAAACGATGACGATTGCAAGCATTTTGTAAATAATGTTCGAATCTTGACATGTCGGTTTCTGAGTTGTTTAAATCCTGAGTTGCAAATGAATTCATTTCATAGCTCTCAGTTGAAGAATTGTAGTTGCCGTTGGTAATATTGGAGTTCGGAACTCTGCTTGCTGTGCAAGAACCTAATGTAGAAGAAACTGAATTGGACGGTGAAGCTAACTGATTAGACAATGTGGATAAACTCTGATTCAATTGCGATGAGTTAACAGCAGAAGATGATGTTACTACAGACTGAGAACTCCCTACTGAACTGTCCACTCCAAGTTGGCGGCTTTTACGTTTTTCTTCTAGCTCACGGTGTATCTTGTAACACTTCTGAGCCAACAAATGAAAATAATGATCAATATCTGTAGCAGTAACATACATTTCGCGTTCAACTTTGCGTGCATATTCGATTAGATTTCGCATTCTTGGATCTGAATAAGCAGCAGGATCCGGAAACGGGAAAATGAAACGTACACTGTAAAAGAAAAGGTTTAGTAATTAAGGGAGAGTAATAGTGTTAAATCAGAAAAACCTTTACTTGGTATGATAAAGCGATGGTATGACAAGCTCTACAAGTTTGCGTACGTCTGTGAAGTTTAGCTAGCTGCACACTAAAATTGTTGATAATGCAGCTGAACCGACATGTGCAAACTGGGGATTCATGTTGAAAATAAAGAACTACGAGCACAAATGTGGTCATGGAGGACAATCTAGTAGCAGTTTACATAAAGCACTAGAACTCATAGGACTTGAAAAGGTAGACTTTTACATGATAAAATTGAGTGGTCACTTTAAAGAATCTAACCATGAGAGATACTGGTGAAATAGTTCAGCTTGGAGGTTTGTCTAACCGAATCCCATGCTTTCCTAGAACTATTTATTTCGTGTTGCACTCATAAAATCAGGTACGATTGAATAACAAAAAATACGTACCACACACAAGAAAGAGATAACGTTGTGAAGAAATAAAAGAGTATGGATTTAAATCATGAAATAGGTAAGAATAATGTACGGAAAAAGGTCAGTTGAAAGCAGTAAAATTAACTTTTTTCAGATGAGGGTTCTTATTTTTATGAATAGTACGGAAAACGACAATAAGGTTGCTATCGATTTCTACTCCGAGAGATATGAGATAACTTCTCAAGCCAGAGTTACACCATCACTAGGACCTCAACCACGGGGTCGTAACGAACTGGCGGACGGCAACCCTACATAGCTTTTCACCATACCAAGGTGTTTTATTATACACTGACTGTCGCTTTTTTCACCCAATCTCAGCGTCAACAACCAACGAACATCGTGGAAGTCATTGGGATGACATTCATACATTTTTAACCCACTAAAAGCGGTGTCCCATGATTGTGACACAAAGAACGAGAACCTCAGCATTGCTAACATAGATGTTAACAATTCTCCAAATACGACGACCGAACAGAACCACCGATTTTATCTCCCATGCCACTAGCAGCACTTACACGACTACTCAGACACACGAACTTCCCGACAGCTTGGGATATATTACCACAGAGAGAACAGGCACAAGTCCTGTAAGATTGCTTCGCATTTGGAAGCCGCAACGTGCATGGCCTGGTTACGAGAACTAAATACTGCCTGGATAAGTTGTTTTAAAACACAGTAATATACGATATCAAAAAGCCTTTTTATGTGTAACAGATCCACACCACGAGCTCTCACCAGAAATGTCTCCAAAATATCATTGCCAGAAGAATTCAAAAGGAACAGTGAAGTCGAGTAACTCTCCTTAACGACGGAGAGGTAATTGTATACCATCATTTTACTTGAAGCCCTCGTATACATAACCTTTTTAGAAACATACCTCCACAACAATCCCAGATAACAGACCTGGTCCAACGAATCGAAGGCGGCCCGATTATAAAAAAAAAACGATTTTTGACCTGTAATAAGTAAACCGATGTCTTAACATTTGATGGAGGATAGAGATATAAACAACACATTCACGACAAACCCAGTCTGGTCTCTGTGAGTCAGCCTTCCACGGAGTTTGAATAGTCAGCGAAATATGATGAAACTTAACTTTTGGAATACATAACGTAAACCCTTTTTAGAAATGGGGACGAATGACGCTTTATTCTAAGGTGTTAGGAAACTGCTTCACAAACACCTGCAAACCCAATTAGTTCCATGACCGGAAGTTCGCCACCATCCACAAAAGGTTTAGGGTAGGTTGTTTGGGCTTGGCAACTTGTGGCGTCTTATGATCTGGAGTTGAGGACATCTTCGTTAGGTAGATTGGTAGTCGTTGACCAATGAGCACAAGACAGGCTGATAGACGTAGCTGGAACAATAGACCAGTTGGGTCAAAAAATAATAACTTCGAACAATTACTGTGCCAAATTTCGAATTTCGCGTTCACCTATCATCATCTTACATCAAAGTCAACCCCTTGACGACCAACGTCAAAGTATGAAGTTCTCAAGGTGGTCTATGTACATAACTTTCTTTCCTGGCCCGATGGATCACACAATTAACATTGTGAAACCTCCTATTTTTTATAGGAGGCACCAAGGAGGCTGACTGAGTAATTGAGCTAACATAAAAACTAATGGATTTTTGCGTCAGCTAGACATATGTATTGTAGGAAGTGACACAAACGTACATCGATTCCAGTTGTCACACCACGTTGGCACGACAAAATGAAATTGTTAAGAAAAATTGCTAAGTGATAGTGGTATGGTTACTGAGATCTACCTTATAAATTGATACAGAACTTAGTGGCAGGAACACTAGAGCATAGATGAGAAAAACAAAAAGTTTAACCCCAACCATTTACTTATTGATCTCACGATTGTTGATAATGCTGCAAATCTAAGGTCGAATAGTTGATTTTGAAATATCACCTAATATTTATTTGGATTTCGGTCTGTCGATATAGCGTATCTTGGCAGTTTATCATCGAAAGGAAAACCAGAGGCTTTTTTTCTCGGACACTTGGTCGGGTAATTAGAGCTGACCACATCTATCTCTTCCTAATTTTACTGTCACAGACAAATTTCTTGCTTTTCACAGACTGGTGTTTTCGAGAATTTTTATTAACTTAACCAGATGCTAACTTCAAAGCGATAACATTGAATTATTCGGAACGACTTCCTTTGATTTGAAGTTCAAAATGTTACCTAAGGACAAGTTTGTGCCAATACTCAATTCCAACTTTGGGAAGCGAAATAAGTGAGGACACTAATTGTATTAAATATTTCGAGTCTAGTCAAACCCGTTAGTTACTGAGACCTACGCACGGATACAAAAGGGTTACAAAGTTCTTACTGCCAACTAGTGCTACCTGTCTGTTAGCTTACGAAAGGACTAGTACACCGCTCGGCAGTTTGATTCGAATTAATAGACGGCCATGTGGATAGAAAACATTTATTAGATCGTGCTTTCGGTGCACCGTTAGTGGTAGGACGAGAAAGGATAGTATCAGACGTGTTGGATAAATTGAGCAAATTATTTGGAAAGTAAGCTTTAATAGACTGGTTACCGCCTGTCACAGCAAGCTATGCTAGATAGGTCGGAAAATGAACGATAGTGATTAGAATAACATGACATTAGCACATGAAGTGAAGAAAGATATATTTAACGTATGTAGGGTAGATACAGTTCTTCTTGCCCCCAAATGCCCTGGTACGGCCGAGAGTGGGGAAAGTCCGCTCTTCCTCTCGAAATGCTCTCACATGGCCACGCGTATATAGCCTCTGCCAGGGAAGTCCTACTCACTGCCTTCTCGTGGCGGGGGTGTTATTTACAAAAATGAGAGGACGAAAAGCGAATGTCCGGTCCTTTAACCGGATCCCAAACCAATGGTGCACATGGGCTGGCTCCAGTATCCTGCGGGAACAAATGGCGTATGGACCAATTGTTGGTCACCGGCTACCATGGGACTGCATCTCCTTACGATGCTCCACTGCCTTGTGGGTTAGACCTTTAGGTCAAAGGCTCGGGGTGTGGCCCCTAAGAAGACCACCTGCTTCGGTATGGGCACCCGGGCAGTATCACAGCCCTCACACATATCGAATAAGATTTGTGTGGCGCATATGTATTTGGTGCATTCTTGTACCAATATCTATGTGTTAAAATAAATAAATAAATATGGTCCGATGGACATCGATAATCAGTAAATGTGAACCTTCATAACTGAAAATGATTCAGTTACCCTCCTTCAGGCCCTAAATGCTATTTGACGCATCTCACTCCTCGACTTTACCCATTACGTTTGACCACTCAAATATTCAACTCCTGCAAGCATTTCCTAATCGTTTGCATTTTTCTTGACTGTATCCAATTGTGATATGTGGTGGCTCAGACATACTTGAAGACTTCAAGTCGTCTTGCTGTAAAGTTTCAAAAACCATCATCAAGTTGTGACGTGACAAGTGTTTTTACCATATTTCGTATCTGATATTACTGAATCTCGTCTGAGTAAATATGACCGAGATAATTGACCTGAGCTGGCTTATCGTTTATCTGAATCTTTCCCGACTACCTTAACTCATAACACAACTCGCAGACGTAGGATGCCTCAATAAAATAGCAACCAGAACAGATACAATCCACAATAAAAACAAGCTATCATAAGAAAGCATGAATAATGATAACAATATTAACGTTGAAGCAGAAAACAATAGTAAAAGATACACTACCAAATCGTTTAGTCTTATAATCAAGGGATAAATGGTAATTGGTTCGATGTTAGCACTGGCATCACGTTTCAAAACAATTAGCAAGTAAAAAAGCTCTTAGAGTTTTGAGACCTGAATCAAGATTCAGATGGTTTGGTCAACGTACGGTAACAACTACTAACTTGTTTCATTTAGCACTAATTTCGACCTAAAAACTGCTTAATAATTTCGAAACACGACATACTGTATTCATACAATAGGTTCCTAATATGACTTGGAATGATGCGATAACAATTCAGATATTTTCTCATTATCAACGCCTAACAAAGGAGAAAAATATCGTGACTCCACGAACGAAATAATCGGGCAATCACTTAGTGACATAACAAATCGATCTGAAAGAACATTGCACGCGATAGTCGTTTGTACCATGGTACATCTAGCAAAAAAGTAAAGCTATAAATTTTACAGTGGTCAAGAAACACTAACAATTTGAAAACACTGGCTTCAAGTCAAAAATGAGACCAAGAAACGAGGACTACTACAAGAGAGAAAAATACCGTGGGATCCAAATGAAGTGGTCAAATTAGAGCAATAGTAAAGCAGGTAGATGTTTAGGACTATTTGACAACATAATCGTCAAGTTAACCTAGTACTTTCCTATAGGACATTTCTATTACTACTATAAACTGACCGGCCAACACGTATCCAGTCTCATTTTTGCCAAATTACAGGCCTAAATTTTAGAAATCACAGAGTAACTCACCTCAGATTTTAGTACACGGCAAGACCGAACACGCTCTTAATAAAGACAGAATATTTAGAGATCAACAATCGTAAACATCATGAAGTACTCTTTGGATTTAAGAAAGTATTGACATCTCCCTGGAGTAGTTGATGAGGAGACAAGAGCTAGGAAACCACATATACAAGTATGAAATTCTACCTAATTTTGGGCTAACCAAGTCCAAGGAGTACCAAGCGAACTAGGAAGGCATCGTTATATACAACGTAAAACCTAGAACATGGGTGTATGCCAGGAGTTACATTCCACTAGAACAGCGACATGAAACCGCCAAGCTAAATCTAATAGTAGAAGTATCAAGTGTAAGTGGTAATAAGACATCCGACATATGAGTGACTCAGGAAGACATCGAAGGAAACAACCGACTGGTTTTCAGGAAATTACAGAACTCGTAGGTCACCACTGCACAGTAGGAATGCAAACTAATGAAGCTGGTTCTCCGAAACATTTTCTAAGTTTCAAAAAAGCACTTGTAACTATTTTACGGAATAAAGCCAACACTAAGGAAACGAATATATGCATAAACAAGTATTACTGAAAGTGATTGTAAACACAACTGAGGATGTTAAATAAAGCACTAAATGTTAAATTAAATAAAATCTACCACTCACATTCTGCGGACAACATGATTACGTTGAGATATATCCACACCTTTTCGCCAGTCATTTTGCTCAACAGGAGTACAGTTCACTGCGACATGACTACTGACACCATTTAAGTTCGAAGCATCTGAGATCTGAGTACTGGGGATGACTGAGCCAGGTGCTCGTGTAACAGCTGTGTTAACAGGAACACTAGCGATGGGAGTGGCTCGAAAAGGTTGGCTAGGTGGTTGCTGAGCAGCACAGGAATGAGGACTGGAATCAACACCATTTACTTCGGGAACGCGATTCGTGACTGGATGTACCTGAGTTGAGTTTTGAGGCGGACGTATCATTTGATTACGTTGGTAGTGTTGGTTTTGTTTCAAAGGTTCACACACAGGGCATTCCCGATTGTTACAGTTCTTCCAGTGTGATATGATTTGACGAGAGGAAGCACAATGTGGCGTTTGGCAATTTTTACCTTGTGTACATGAAGTCATGTGTTGTAAAACTCCACGCATTGTGTTGCAATGGGGTGTTGTACATTGGCTTATTCGTCCATTGCTCTCATCTTCTTGGCGCTGACAACGGCGAGCATGAAGTAATAAGATCAACTGCTGTTGGATGAGTTGACGTTTTTCTGGATCTGTTGCAACCACAGAAGGGGCGCTAGTAGTGGCTGTATATGTCTGACCTATTGAGTGACTGCTTGAAACAGGAGCCGCGTTGCGAATATTGGCAGGACTACTCATTATTGATGGATTTTGACTTGGTATGTTGGTTACGACTATTGACGGACCGAGAACACGCGGAGAGTGATTCTGTGCATGAATCTGTGTATTATATACATTTCTGGATAGCAATGTTTCAAGCATATCAGGCTGGCTAGCAGGAGTGCTGCAGTGAGCATGAGTCATTGATCCAGGATTATATCCAACATTTGAATTGGGGGATGCACGGTGCACAATCGAATGGGAATATGATGAATGAGCACCACAAACAGGAACACATAAAGTCCTGGCCTCCGGTCCAATGTACTGAATGGGTTGATTATTTGCTGACAAAGAACAGATGGATGTTGCCGTAGGCAGTTTAGCCGATGAACTGGATATCTGGATCGTATGAATTTCCCCAGAAGATGAGTAATTATTAATAATTGCTAATGTGTTGGGATGTTGCAGTTGAGTATTTCGTAGGCTAATAGATCCACGAGGTTCATTTTGCTGAGTCTCTTGAGCCATGAAGTGAATTCTGAAAAAGACAATTGATGTAAGAGCATATATATAAACAACAGTGACACGAGACTGTGGTTATAAATAACATATAATGATTTATTTAACAAGAAAACTGAGTAACATCGCGACATTTCAGTGACATGCAATTATTACACATATAATTGGAACAGGTCAAATGTAGATATAAAAACAAAACGAGGTATTTATGATTAGCAAGTTTCGTAAAAACCACCACCTACATTATGCAGAAGCCGCATTTAAGCGAGATATTCACAGAATCGAAATAGATAAGACCAGGAAATCCCGTGAACAAGATGGCGTAAGCGCCCTAGACTCTTCCATCTTTCTGATTGGTCAATCACCGTTTATGAGAATCGTAAGAGGCAGGTGTTACAAAGCTTAAACAAACAATTTGGTATACACTACTCTGTACGCCTTATTTATTCTTCTGAGAGGACGATAAACAACAACCTAAGACCTTCCTGCGAACTTAAAGTGATGAATGGGTTTTAAAAAAAGTCCGCAACTTTGTCTGGAGGAATTGGTGATTTATTTTTTCCTTGAGATCTGTATCCCGGAAGTTGTAGATCATACGTAATTACAGATATGTATGTCTCTTTCTGTAGCCGTTCTAAAAACTGAAAGGAAACATAATATAATTGGTGATAGAACTGCACGGGGAGTTGCATCTACAGTTTTCCGCCTTTGTATGTTCCGAACTAAAGTAATCATAGACATTTATCCTGGTAGATTCAGCAGAGGGTGTCATCGTCATAGGTTCCAATATGCAACTTCGCAACTTACTGATTTGCACGGCCAAAAATTTTACGTAAACTTCGGTTCAAGCTCTTTCGTGTTTTATCTCGAGTGGATGTCCTAAGAGTGACTTATTACCCAAACGTATTCTGTTAGGTTAAAGAGAACTATGACCAGTATGATACGTCATGATGATATTCTCCTTAGAGTTATGCCAGAATTTCTTAGATAGTACGTGGTGAATAATGTTTCACTGCCGCTCCCCACCAGTATTTTGCATTTAGTGATATTGAATGGAAGGAATTTTTGACATTCCAGTAATTGATCATGTAGAAGACGCTGGGGATAGGTACGTCAAATTTTGCAGAAGCCATCAAACTCCTTCATAAGACAAAGCGTTTTTCAGAATCGTCAACAGAAAACGAAAAGAGAGAAACCAAAGAACACATTGCTCCAGGAGTTTTAGTGTGACAACCAAGGGATGAGTGACATATACCAACAGCCTTGTAGCGGTAAATAAATCCCCAAAATAAATAGCACTAAGTTTTCGACATTGGATGCTGACCATATGTTTTAGTGGACTCACCTGGCTGAAGGCGCTCGGTCAGGCATCCGCACCAGATCACGTGTGGTAACGCCGTGCTCAACATCAACCGCAATCGCTAGCCAGATTAGATCAGAGAATTCCGGTATATTGGTCATCGCCAAATATGCTCTTCCGATCTCCTCGACTCTGTCTTTTGATTTCTCTTGGTGGGAACGAAATATATTAGAAGGTGTTACTGGTAGAAGCGTTGTCAAACACTGAATACCTGTGACATCATCATTGGTGAACCTGACGTGATCTGGTACACCTAATTGCAACTGTGAGTCTGTTCCTTTTTGGGATTTTTATATATCATTGCCTTATTTTTTATTTTTTTTTAAACATTGTGTTTTTTTTCGTATTTTTTCTTGAATATATATATATTTTCCCCTCGTTCATTATCGTACTTCATACTTCATCAGGACTGAACAGTCACCTAAAGTACTCAAGCTTAAGACTTCGTCCCCACCTTCGTTTCAACTGATGCCTTTCTGGCCCGACAACATCGAAGCCTGGTTTTGCTACGCAGAAGCCGACTTCTCCGAGCACGGCGTGATCGACACACGTGCACAATTCCTCGCAGTAGTCAAGGCACTACCGCGCGAATTCAACAGGTACGTAACACCTAGCATGTTTACTAGTGATGTTTCCGATCCTTACGAAATCTTAGAACGCTCGATTCTTAAACGAGGAGATCTAACCGATCGACAAAGGTTAGATCAACTCTTCAATAACATCGACCTGCAACACGGTTCTGCGACAGACGTGTTGCAACGGATGAGAGAGGTTATAGGCCTAAGAACTTTCGACGAAGGTCTATTCAAACAACTCTTCTTGTCAAAACTTCCCCAACAGGTGCAAGCAGTTCTGGTCTCGTTCCAGAACAACGCCTTAGACGAACTAGCTGTATCTGCCGACCGCATTCTAGAAATTACGAAACCTTCTACTACCGAGGTATTTTCTGTTATGACCTTGGATGTCTGACTTTTCGATCACACGACTTATCTACCAATCCGAATACGACTTATACGAATCTTCACACTAGGCCAACCAATGACGTTCAACCGGTGTGGGCAGTTTAGCGTCCTTATTGGTCCTATGTCCTACGAGCCCTTCCACTTGAGTCCAGAACACAATACCAGCTTCCGAATCAGAGCAGATCGTTTATTTCAGGCATACTTGGTTTATATATCAATCATACAGACCGCAACGTACCATAAAATAGGAAATAATATTTGTACACAAATAAGCCAAAAAGTGGCTGTGAATGAAGGAGGCAGTAGTTAATAAACTGAACATAACTTAAGGACCGTAAATCGTACAATAATAAATTATAGGTCAAAATAAAGCTTATCATAAAAGGAATATAAATATCCATAGTGTAATTGTTGCGTAGTTATACAATAAGAATATTTATAGAATATTAGTCCATGAATAGTCCTTGGAATTTACCTGTAGTTTAATCTTCACCGGATATAACACCTCCCCTTTTTTTTGAAGCATTAGAGATAATAATGATCCTTAGGATTTATTTTTATCCGATTGGGTTTTCGTCTGATGCGCTGCGACCTCCTTGGGAGTGTTTCACACGTCTCGTTATTATTCGGATAATTTTTAATTTCATTATTCAACTCAGTTAATATATCTATTGGTATATTCGACTTTGTAGCATTTCCTGTCTCTCGTTCTTGTCTGGTTGGCTGTATGTGGTTTGCATGTCTCACCCATATCTTTTTTCCAACTTTTACTTCGTAGATAACTTTCCCTTTTTTTCGTATTATTATGCCAAACTTCCAAGTTGGCTTTACTCCCGTGAAATCTCTTGTTATTACCGCTTGTCCCACCTTAAACCTTCTGGGCAATGCACCGTGCCGCTTGTTGAATTGCTGTTCCATTCGTTTGTTCTTTCGGAGGTTGGCTCTAAGCTTTGGTTTCATTTGCTCCATAGGTATTCTAATCTTTCTCCCAAAAATTGCTTCTGCCGGGCTTTCTTGATTATTTGTTGTTGGGTTTGGTGTTGCTCGGTATGTCTGTAGAAATCTTTGAATCATCTCGTCTATTTCACCTTCTCCCTCAGCTTTAAGTAGTGCTCTTTTAAATGTATCTACGAACCTCTCAACTAGACCGTTTGACTGTGGATGATATGGGGGTGTCTTTATATGTCTAACAGCGTTGGCGGCGCAGAACTTCGAGAATTCGGCGGAGGTGAACTGTGGTCCATTATCGGATACTAATACATCTGGACACCCAAAACAGCTAAATACTTGTCTCAGTTTTTCAATAGTAGCTTTTGTAGAAAGAGACTTTACGTAGTGGATTTCTGGCCATTTTGAGAAAGCATCAACCATCACTAAGTACTGTTTTCCGTTTATGGGACCGGCGAAATCTACGTGTACTCTTGACCATGGATTTGTTGGTGTCCCCCAACTCTGCATTTCTGTCTTACGAGGGGCTTTGGTAGCTTTTGCACACGCAGAACATGTCTCAACATACTCTTTGATCTGAGCGTCAATATTCGGCCAATATACATATCCACGTGCAAGTGCCTTCATCCTTGCTACTCCTGGGTGTGCGGCATGCAATTGTGACATCACCTTACGGCGTAAATTTATGGGTACGATTACTCGACTCCCAAACATCAAGCATCCATCCACAAGTGATAGGGAATTCCGACGGTGGGAATACTGTTCAATATTTTTGTCGTGTATATGGGCAGGCCAACCATGTTCGAGGTATCTAATAATTTGCTTCAATTCATCATCTTCTTGAGTATAACGTTTAATGTCTTCACAGGATAACGGTGTTGCTTTTATGGCAACTTGTAGTATATGGTGAACATCATTCTCCAACGATATCGTTGCAATAATAGAATCTTCACTTTTCTGCTTCTGATTAGCAATTAATCTAGATAAAGCATCGGCTTGTCCAAACTTTTCAGTTGATTTATATAGGATTTGGAAATCATAAGCAAGCAACGTAATAGCCCAGCGTTGTAACCGATTCGCTGTATAAGCAGGAATACCTGACTTTGATCCAAATATAGATAAAAGCGGCTTGTGGTCTGTTAAAAGCGTAAATCGACGACCATAAATCATTTTATGAAATTTCTTTACTGCAAAAACTAAAGCTAATCCTTCCTTCTCAATCTGACTATATTTTCGTTCGGCTGAGTTAAGAGTTCGGGATGCATGAGCAATTGGCTTTTCTTTACCATCAGGAAAACGATGACTGATAACGGCTCCAATTCCATAGTTTGAAGCATCGGCGGCTACAATTATTTCAAGCTTTGGATTATAATGAGTCAGCAATAGTTTAGAAGATAAAATCCTTTTTATTTCATCGAAAGAATCTTGGCATTCTTTCGTCCAGTGCCATGTTGTATTAGCCATCAAGAGCTGATTTAATGGTTGTCGCAATTTATACATCTGGGGTACGAACATACTATAATAACTAATCATCCCCAAGAATGAACGAAGGGTTGTAACCTCAGTCGGTTTGGGCATATTTTTGATAGCATTTATATTGTCTGGATCCGGTCGACGACCATCTTTATCAAATATATATCCCAGGTATTTAACAGACTCGAGCAGAAATTCACACTTTTCTTTTTGTAACTGAAACCCAGCTTGTGATATTTTAGTGAGCACCACATCTAACCGACGCACTAATTCCTGCGCGGAAGAGCCAACAACTATAATATCATCCAAGTAAACTGCTACACCTTCGACGTTAGACAAAATGGTATCCATTATCTGCTGGAAAATTGCTGGAGCTGGTTTAACACCAAACGGTAATCGGTTAAAACGATAAAGTCCACGGTGGGTATTAATGGTTAATAACTCCTTTGAATCTTCGTCAACTTCCACCTGTAAGTAAGCTTCAGACAAATCAAGTTTAGAAAAATAACGTCCACCGTTTAGTTTAATAAATAAATCCTCTGGCAAAGGTAATGGATATGAATGATTTTGTAAAGCGTCATTTAATCCTGTTGAAAAGTCTGCACAAAGGCGAATAGCTCCGCTCGCTTTCTGAACTACTACAATTGGTGCTGCCCATGCCGAATAATTAACAGGTTGTATAACACCGAGTTCCTCTAGTCGGTCTAATTCTTTGTCGACTTTGTCAATAGCTGCATATGGAACTTGACGCTTTGGACGGAAAACAGGTTTTACATCCTGTCGTAGGTATAATTTTGCCTTCTCAATTGTGCAGCATCCCAATTTATTCTGGAACAAGTTTTTATGTTTCTGCAAAAGATCTTCTATCGTTACGACTTTCTTGGTTACATGAACTGCGGGTGGATCTCTAGGATTATTTGCGCCTTTCATTGTGCATATTTCATTTAATGGTACATCCCATAAATTTAGTTTATCTATCCAGTCTATACCAATAAGGTCTAACTCATGTCTGTTCGTTAAGTAGCAATTTCCTGTAAAGTAATTACCTCGGAATTTAACAGAGCATTTTATCATTCCCACAAGTTTCAATATATCTCCGGACGCATTCCGTGCAGTGTGCTCTGTTGGTAATACTTTCGGACACCCAATTAAATACCAAGTTCGTCTCGAGATTAGTGTGATATCTGACGCTGTGTCCAATTGCAATCGAATATAAACACCATTAACAATTAATTCCACATATCTTCTTTTATTCGCTACGCTTAGAGCCCGTGTAGAATATACGCTGTTTATATACTTATTTTCGTACTGGTGCGGACGTCTGGTTCGTTTTGGTCTTAAACTTTCTCTAGTTCGGCAGACTAATTCTTTGTGGCCAACTTTATTGCATATAGTGCATCTATGATTTCTAAACCGGCAAAATCTTGAGAAATGCCATGCACCACAATACCAACATTTAGTTGCAGGTTTAGGAGCTTTTGAGTGATATTTATGACTTTTGGTACTATTTTGTCTTTGACCTGTCTTGACAGCATGAACAGAATTTGAGGGCACAACACTTTTGGTTTCCAGCATAGCTGTATCTTGTTTTAGGTTTATTAATCGTTGACATTCAGTGGTGATAGTTTGTAACGTCATTTCATCATCATGTTCCATACGGGATAACAACTTCATGCGAAAGTCAGCATCAACAGGAGAGTTCAGACCAGAAATGAATAATAAGCATTTAAATTGATCACTGGTTAATACATTTAATTTAAATCGTTCTGCTTGTAAATTTACTCTTCCGGCGTACGTATTATAATCTTCATCAGCCTCTTTAGTCAGCTGTAGACAGTTATACCGGATACGGAATAAAGACGCCTGTTCACAAAACGTTTTATTTAGGATGTTAACAGTTTCATCGAAATTAACTTCTCGCGGATGTTTAGGCAGAATATGGTTTTTATACTTTTGATGCTCATTAGGACCAAGTTTCTGTAATAGCAGCCGGACTTTCTTTGCATCATCCATAGTAGCAAATTCTACTCGAAAATATCTTCTACTCTGCCGAACCATGCTTCAAAAGTGTGACCGCTGTCTGCATCAAATATAAATTCTGGAATTGGATTGAGATATGATTCTATACTTCTATAATCTGGATTACCTTGTTGAATAGATAGTTTACCCAAAAGTGCCTCCAATAGTTGTTGTTGCGAAGCTAACATTTGATGCTGCTGCTGTAATAATAACTGCAATTGTTCTGAAGAATCTGACATTTTTTTTTTTTTTAAAATAAAAATTTTACTGCTAATAATAATATTAATCCAAAAATCACCGGCAACTTATTACAGCTAATTTATTTCCAAAATCTGAGTCACCACTTGTATTATTATTATTTCTTTGTTGCCAAATTCCCCGTCGCCAATTGTTATGACCTTGCGTCTCCCAATTATTTTGTTTTTGCCAAAATCCCCGTCGCCAATTGTTATGACCTTGGATGTCTGACTTTTCGATCACACGACTTATCTACCAATCCGAATACGACTTATACGAATCTTCACACTAGGCCAACCAATGACGTTCAACCGGTGTGGGCAGTTTAGCGTCCTTATTGGTCCTATGTCCTACGAGCCCTTCCACTTGAGTCCAGAACACAATACCAGCTTCCGAATCAGAGCAGATCGTTTATTTCAGGCATACTTGGTTTATATATCAATCATACAGACCGCAACGTACCATAAAATAGGAAATAATATTTGTACACAAATAAGCCAAAAAGTGGCTGTGAATGAAGGAGGCAGTAGTTAATAAACTGAACATAACTTAAGGACCGTAAATCGTACAATAATAAATTATAGGTCAAAATAAAGCTTATCATAAAAGGAATATAAATATCCATAGTGTAATTGTTGCGTAGTTATACAATAAGAATATTTATAGAATATTAGTCCATGAATAGTCCTTGGAATTTACCTGTAGTTTAATCTTCACCGGATATAACATTTTCAGTCAAAGAAAAGCCTCACACGACTCAGAATGATATAACCGACTTATGTCACACACTCACGCGTTATCTTAGTCTTCGTACCGACCGTAAGAGATCGCGCACACCACGTAGAAGCATTTCTCGTAAGCGATCTGTCTCTAGACCACGAGAGACAGATAACCCCGACTGGTGTTGGTATCATAACCAGTATGGAAAGTTTTCCAGAAATTGCAGAAAACCCTGCAATTTTCCCAACACGAAACCGACTGATTCGAAAAACAATTCGGGAAACTTCCAAGCCGGCACGCGTTAACGGCAACCGTAGCCGGCGAACAAAGCCGTCTGTTATTCGTCACAGATGTGACAACGAGAGTTCGCTACCTCGTCGACACTAGCGCAGAAGTTAGCGTTCTCCCAGCAAATCCTAACGACCGACTACACGAATCGACCCTAAACTTACAGGTGGCAAACGGAAAACCGATCGCTACGTATGGCAAAAGGTACGTTTACCTTAACGTGGGTTTACGCAAACCCATCCACTGGATTTTCGTTGGTGCAGATGTTTCTATGCCAATCATTGGTATGGACGTTGTACAACACCACAATCTGATCATCGACACGCGCAAACGGAGGCTAGTAGACGGAAACACTAATTTGTCCGTTTGCGTAACTTCCTTTTCTGGTTGCAGATTATCCCCAGTCACAGTTAAGCATATGATCGACCCACTTTATCAGCCACTACTCGATAAGTACCCTGGGATACAACAAACTCAACCGAAACTACCGTGTGTAACCAGCAACGTTACACATCACATCACGACTACAGGACCACCTGTATTCTCTAAAGCACGACGACTAGCTCCTGAAAAGCTAAGGTTAGCGAAAAACGAATTCCATCATATGATGGACTTAGGAATCATACGACCGTCAAGTAGCCCATATGCATCTCCGTTGCACATGGTCCATAAAAAGGACAGCAACGATTGGCGTCCAACTGGTGACTATCGGCGATTGAACGCGAAAACCATTCCCGATCGTTACCCGTTGCCTCACATTCACGATTTGACAGCTACCTTGAAAGGTACAACTGTCTTTTCGAAAATCGACTTGGTTAAAGCGTATAGCCAAATCCCTATGGCTACTGACGACATACCGAAAACAGCTATCATAACTCCTTTCGGACTCTATGAATTTTTGCGAATGCCTTTCGGTCCAAGGAATGCTGCTCAAACATTCCAAAGATTCATAGACGACGTTTTTCGAGGTCTCAACTTCGTACACGCGTATGTTGATGACTGTCTAATCGCAAGTCCGGACAGAGAAACACATCTCAAGCATCTGGATCTTGTTTTCGAACGACTTCAAAAACATGGCATTACTGTAAACGTTCAGAAATGCCAATTCGGAACCGACTCATTAGACTTTCTGGGACACACTATCGATGCTCAAGGCATTCGACCTCTTAGGACCAAAGTGGCGGCCATTCTGGATTACCCAGAACCGACCACCATCAAGCAATTACGCACGTTCAACGGCCTCGTAAGTTTCTATAGACGTTTCATACCCAAATGCGCATTACTTATGAAACCTCTGACCGACCAACTTCGTGGAAATGCGAAATCCATTAATTTGGACGACACCGCACGAAAAGCATTCTCCACAGTTAAGGAACTGATTGCTAAAGCAACAATGCTCGCACATCAGGACACCGAAGCACCCATTAGCATCGCAGTAGACGCATCCGACTCAGCAATCGGAGGAGTCTTACAACAATGGGTTAACAACTCCTGGCAACCTTTGGCATTTTTCTCTAGAAGGTTGCTAGACACCGAATCGAGGTACAGCACATTCGGTAGGGAACTCCTAGCTATGTATTGTGCTGTACGGCATTTCCAACACTACATCGAAGGTCGTGAATTCACTCTTTTCACGGACCATAAACCGCTCACTTTCTCGTTAATCTCTCCTTCTGACAAGTACTCTCTCCGTGAGTCTCGACAACTGGACTACATTTCGCAGTTTACTTCAGATATTCAACACATCTCTGGAGCAAACAATGTAGTTGCAGACGCCTTATCTCGTATAACTTCCTTGAACAGTTTCCAAGGAATCGACCTTCTTAAACTCGCCGAGCTTCAAAAAGAAGACAGTGATCTTCAGCACGAGTTATCGTCCACAACACTTAAACTACGCATCAAACAGATGGGAACAGGTAAAGAAACCTTACTTTGTGACACATCTACAGGTAGGGATCGCCCAATCGTGCCGAAACATTATCGACGCAATGTCTTCAATACGTTGCACAAACTATCTCATCCAGGTGTTCGTGCAACCATCAAGCTTATAGCAGAAAGGTTTTGCTGGCCTGGAATGAATAAAGACGTGAGGGAGTGGGCACGCTCCTGTGTAAGCTGCCAAAAATCTAAGGTTATCAGACACAATAAATGTCCCTTAGGCTCGTTTAAAACTCCCGATGCTCGTTTCGACCATGTTCATTTGGATTTGGTAGGACCTTTACCAGATTCAAATGGATACTCTTATCTCTTAACCTGCGTTGACCGTTTCACTCGATGGCCAGAAGCAGTACCTATTAAGGACATCACTGCTGAAACAGTGGCCCGCACCTTCGTCGAACGATGGGTAGCAAACTTCGGTTGCCCTTCAACCATCACTACAGACCGCGGACGTCAGTTTGAATCTGATCTTTTCCGTCGTCTGACCACACTTTTAGGAATCACTCGCTTCCGAACGACCGCCTACCATCCACAAGCAAACGGGTTGGTAGAACGTTTTCACCGACAACTGAAAGCTTCGCTATCAGCAGCAAACGTTTCACAGTGGACCGACGCTCTTCCACTAGTCTTACTAGGTATCCGCAATGCAGTGAAAGCTGACATTGGATACACTGCGTCTCAACTCGTTTATGGAACGACACTTCGACTTCCAGGAGAATTCGTGGATCCTTCATCCTCTTCAACGAACATGGATCTAACCTCCTACACGAACAGGCTTACAAACGCAATGCGTTCAGTTAAACCTGCTTCCACTCGACCACAATCAACCGATGTTTTCGTTCAACCTGACTTACGATATAGTACACACGTTTTCGTTCGTCGAGACTCACATCGACGACCATTCGAATCAGCATACGAAGGACCTCTCAAAGTTCGTCAACGTGAATCTAAGTACTATATAGTCGATAAGAACGGAACCAACGATAGCATCAGCATCGATCGCTTAAAAGCAGCGTATTTAGAAGGAAATCCTATCTACGTCGATTTTCTTCGGTACAATCGAACGACACGACTCCGACACTGACAATACCTCATCCGACAACCAACACACACGATGATACTTCGACAGTATCCGAAAATAAACTTAAAACGACGCGTTCTGGAAGAAGGGTGAGATTTCCAGAACATTTAAACGACTACTGCACGTAAGGCACTTCTCGACATTTTATATTATTTTTTAAAAAAAACAATTTTAATATGCTTATATATTTTTATTTCTATTTAAAAAAAACAAACAAAAAAACAATTTTTTTAACGCTATTACGTGTTCATGAGTTTATTTTCCATTTTTTTCCGCCGACATTGTGTTTTTACGCACATACGAGTGTATTTCGACATGCACTTACATTTTCTTTTTTCTTTTCCAGGACGGCTGGAAAAGAACGATGACGTTTATGAGGATCCGAAATTTTCATTGTACATTTTCTTTTTTTTACTATGTTGTACCTCCGTCCCATATAGTAAGGAAAGACGACCAGACGCTGCTAAATTTAGTAAGCTATCAGAAGAGTGTTTACCAACGACAAACTCGTTGGGTTTAAACTTCTGGCTGGCCACGTCTTAGGGTCGTCACTGCCCCACTAGGGGGGGAGTGATCTGTAGCGGTAAATCAATCCCCAAAATAAATAGCACTAAGTTTTCGACATTGGATGCTGACCATATGTTTTAGTGGACTCACCTGGCTGAAGGCGCTCGGTCAGGCATCCGCACCAGATCACGTGTGGTAACGCCGTGCTCAACATCAACCGCAATCGCTAGCCAGATTAGATCAGAGAATTCCGGTATATTGGTCATCGCCAAATATACTCTTCCGATCTCCTCGACTCTGTCTTTTGATTTCTCTTGGTGGGAACGAAATATATTAGAAGGTGTTACTGGTAGAAGCGTTGTCAAACACTGAATACCTGTGACATCATCAGCCTGAAAGAAAAGCCCAGGATAGAATTAGTTAGCCCACAAGGGGCTACAGGAGCTGACATGTGTGTATGTGTCTACCACTCACTCTATGAGTCACATATCTATAGATTGTTTTTCCGTATGGATATAAATGCTTAGTCGCACGTCATTAAAATAGGTTGACACGCTTGCCATCTCCACTCACATTTTCTCTTACTGTCCATCCGAATTGATAGATGTATTAAACATGTTCGTCCAGGAACCGTTTTTCGTAATTATTTTGTTCTCTTATTCGCCAACGCGAATCAAGTCGATATGTACGAGGCTAAGCGGGATTTATTTTTTGTTAACATCATCCTACAGTAGTGGAGATAGAACAAGGGTACAATGTAGAGCAAGAAGATAGGTTGGATAATGGAGACTTACTCTTTGCCAACCTCTTTGAGTACATACATAACTACCCCATTTTTCCATTTAGAGTGTTGCTTCCTTTTGACTAGGGAATACTTGAAGGGAGTAGCAGAGTGAGAGCAAAGAAGGGCAGTACATTCCTTCAAGACTTTGAGTAAAAACTTAGAGCAAAAATTTTATGTAGATGTCTGAAAATCTTTTTGATCTCAAGGGGTTCAAACTCCATGAAGCATATGCCCGTATAGGTAAAGATGAAGCAGATGTTATTGTAAAGAAGTATGACAACCTGAAAATGAACTTCGTTCCCTGTTCTAAGGAAACAGTGTAGTTCGCGAACAATAAATTCCATTATTTTTGTTAATTCACAGCTTTTAGTAAATTCAGTGCTTAACTCTGTCTTTCGTGCTTTCACTGACACACAAAGTATTTTGGTCTTTTTCCTGTCAATATTTCAAAATTCCTGTTAGAACTGTAAATGATTTCAAATTGAGAGACTTAAAAGTGAAGAATGCCATTATTAGACACCATGCTTCCTATGGCAGAAATTCTTTGAGTGTTACTAGGGGATCTTCAATGAATATGTTGGAAAAGCAAATAATGAATCCCTTTACGTTGGTTGGGGAATCGTATTGGACAACGATTTCATTTCAGGACCCAATTACGTTCATGTTACTGTGATGACGGTTAAAAATTTGGACATAGAACAGGGAAAAGAAAAAAACTGTTTGAAGGCCACACCCCCATTGCAAAATCCATCGTCACAACGTGAGCTGGGAGTTGGAAATCAACGTAAAGGAATTTTCATTACCTAAGTATTTTGGGTATGCTATAGTCACATACGTATATGGTAAATCACTCAATTATCTTTATTATCAGCCGACAAAACAGTCTTGAGATAGGCTTGTTATCTTTTTTCAAACTGAACAGTAAAAATCTGTCCATAACCTAAACAACGTTTTAGGGACATAATGGAAATATTTTATCTTTCAATATATATTTGGTGGGATTATTAAAGTATGTTTGGACTGTAAAAATCTCATTTGCTTTCGGCTAAGTTAAATCACAAAATATCAACTTCATGTCGATTATCGCAGGGCCAGAAATCACAAACGAACCTCAAGCTTGGAAAAAGCTTAACAACGAAAGTGCAGTGAGAGTACAGTTACTAGTCAGTAAACACTGATGGTGACAGGATGATTGCAACTCACTATTGTTTGTAGATTAGAACATTTTGTTTTTCGATCTCTTTATGATCAGAATTCAGACGTTTATTCAATGATATCGAGATTATTCTCCTATTTTTACCACTACTTCGACTTTTGCATTCGGCTTCCTTTGGGCTTCCCTATACTTTAAGTATGACCAATCGCAGTCTGTTTTTATGATATTTATGTTTGGTCCAGTTATCAGTAATTTTCATCGGTTATTGTTGCTTCTAAATCAACGCTTTATAGTGAATCGGCCGTGTTATATCATAAACTTGAGCTAGTTATACACTGTATGTCCACTCGAATGTTTATAGACTTTCTTATACATGAGGTGATCATTGAACTCCTAAAATTATCTACCTCATAACGTTCTTCATTAATACTCCCAAATTGCGGTGAGAAATAGCAACAAATCAAATTCAAGTAACCTTGATGAATATCTAATAGTTATGATTTCACTAGAAGCTTTATCCAGAGAGACTTGTAGATATGCAATCTGCATTCATTTAAGAGAAGCAACACTCACTACTGATGACTGGTAATGACTTATGTAGTCCTGAAAACATTGAGAAAACACGTCTCACTATAGTAATAAATACGATTATAATTGCAACTGGAACAACTGCATTATTCAAACACTATATATAACTGGGTAATATTTCATACGGTTATGATACAGCTGCTAAGCAGCTAAGATTCTCGAACTTTTTTGATATAAGGGGAGTTTCCATTGCTTACCAATGTATACTTAATGGACCTTGACAACAATAATTTGTTATGAGATAAAAAGTTACAAGTCATACATGTTCGAGGGCAAGACGGAAATGTTACGAATGCTGCAAGATTTAAGTAGTAAATTACTCAGCTAGGACATGTTCCAGCAAACATTATTCATAGGGACAGAGCAACAAATTCTGATGCATAAGAATACATCTGATGATGGTAAGACTAAAATGTACAGTGTAAACACTGGCATGTTTTGTGGAGGCTGCGTTGCAACGAACAACCGGTGGTCCAAAAATAAAGTAAACCGGGTTTCGGAGCTTACAATAGACGTATTGCGGTGAACGCACGGTTATTTTCTTAAAATACCAGTCCCAACATATTTCTACGGCTTCTTGTTAATATTTTCCAGACAAAAGTTAAAACAGGCCTATAGTGAGAACTGTAAATATTTATCATATATCAGAGGTGTAAAGAATGACAGAAAAGTTATATATGCTTTCATGACGAATGATATGAATCATTTGTGATGGAAAGATTAAGATGGGAATGTTCAAACTTATTTCCATTTGCTAGATGAATTAGAGAAAACATTCAGTAGTACGTAAAAAAGTGGGTGAAGAACTGCACCAATAGGGGAGATTTAAAAAGGTGGATGCAATTTGAGATTATCTGGATCTTCAAAATGTGGTAAGGGAAATACAAAGTTTGAATAATGCAAACGTCGTTTTAGCTATTTTATTCATAATTTTTATCATTATTATCGTTATCCATTTTCTCAAAGTCACAAGTGAGTCACTCTGTTTTAGCCTAAGAGTTTGTTTTAGCTTGTGATAGAAATCCTTAGTGAAACTTGGGGCCAATTTGAGGCCACAAGAGTTTGTAAAAAAAGAGGCAGTTTGAAGAGGAGAGCAACAGCGAAACCGTTGTTTTGTTGCTTCCCATCAAGACATAGGGAGCCGGTAGAAGAGGAAATGCTTCGCACTGCAGGCGTGGGTGGATTAAGGTTATATACCAATCGTTATGTTTTCTGTCTAAAAACGCCACCCTTCCCTCTTCTGTGGTGTTAAAGGTTGTATCTCAGTTCTGCTATGATCCATATTACGATCGAATGATACACATATAGCTTGCAATTGAAACAATAAAGTAACAATAGTTGAAATTAGGTACTAAGATTTGTTTGAAGTTTACATGTAATTATTTTATGTATATCTTTCTAATAATAATTCTCAACAATTTCACAACAAACTTTTAATTTTTAGGTTCCTGTGGAAAAACCTAGGAAAAGCAATATCCTGAAACACAACGCTGAGAACACCAACACAATCACACTTGATGGAGAAGCTCTGGAAGAATTGGAATTTCTGACGTACCTGGGAAGCACCATCGACGAACAAGGAGGATCCGTTGAGGATGTAAAGGCAAGGATTGGTGAAGTAAGGGTAGCATTCCTACAATTGACGAACATATGGAACTCAAAACAACTGTCAACGAATATAAAAAGTTCGAATCTTCAATATGAACGTGAAGAAAGTTCCACTGTACGTAGCTGAAACTTTGAGAACTAACACAACCATTGTCAAAAAGGTACAAGTAGTTATAAACAGTTGTCTACTCAAGATACACAATACCCACTGGTCGGATACCATCAGCAACAACCTACTGTGGGATAGAACAGACCAGCTTCCAACTGAAGAGGAAATTAGGAAGAGGCACTGGGAGTAGATAGGATATAAATTACGGAAACCATGAAACTCCTTCGCAAGACAAGCGCCTGCTTGCAATCCTGAAGAGGAAAGGTAAGGTGGGAGATCAGGAAACACTGTGTCGGGAATTGAAAGCACCATACGAGTGGTAACAGGCGTAAGTAACGGCAAAACCTCCAGAACACCTAGCGAAAATATTGTGAAACTGAAACTGAGATGGGCCAAAATTATAAACAAACCACTTCAATAGTTGAGTAAAACAAATGTATTCAAATATTGAAATTAATGATGTTGAAATAGGAGTTATTAGTTGATTAACTGCTTTCAATTCATCAAACAACACTCCCTACCGGAAGAAGCTTGGTATTTTCAACAGACAAATAAATTGTCAGCACTGATCCAGGTGAGAATAAGTATCATAAGCAACTAGGCAATGATCAGAAAAACACTAGCCTCGATGTCTACAGAGGTACACTTAAAACCTTACTTAACTACATGATCCCCAAAGATTTCCGTCAGTATGCTTAGAAATTCTAGTAATCATTCATCACATACCGCCTAATGTCCCCTACGAAGATCCTCTTTCCTGTCCTCAACTCAACTTGTATCAGACGTCAACCATTACTATTTACCGCTTTCTGCACTGGATCCAATGTCGTCTATTTCCCCTAGAGAAATCAGTGCATATCACTACCAAGTCACCTTCCCCCGTACTTCTTTGTAACTGAGTTTATTTCTGACTGTGTTATAACATGAAAACCCATTCTTTGAGCCACTACTTCAAAAAACTCCAATGCCGAAGAATTCGCCGTTGCAAACCTTTTAGGAAACCTGCCAGTTTATTGAGTATCACTAAGTAATGTCACTTTCTCTCAACAGCAACAGCTTGGATGGTGTTATCGCTTCAAGATCGTCCGAGTCATCCTTAATAGTAACCAGACGTCGACTATGAACAATACTTTCGATGCTTATAATGAAGTTTTAAGGCACTCATCTGTTAAGAACTGCTCATTTGCAGGAGGACTTAGTATCTTACGAGTAGAGACAATCATGAGCTCCCAGACTCATTATCAGTGATTAGCAACCGGAGGATTGAAATATCAGTCAGCCCTCTTCCAGAGCAAGTCAGAATGCATACGCCCCTCTGCCAAAATTTGAAGGCATTCTTTTAATTCTCGTCGAGTTTCTTCAAATTCGATTAATAATCGCAGCACCTCTCCTGGATAGACTCTATCAACAAACATCATTAGTGCCATGAAAAACCAGTCATTAGTAAGCTACATACCATGTTCAGATAGCAAGCTCTCAATTTTAGATAATTAAAGTCACAACCATGGTGCTTTTCGAAACTTCCACCTTGCTTTACCATTATAGAAGCAACAACTATCCATCTGATAAGCACTAGTTTCAATTCTCTATGTAGACCAACAGTAGTGGTAGCACTAGTTGTTGAATATGACAGGGGTTCCTTCTTCTGGGAGGAACATTGATTCTCATCACCCATATCACAACTATACCACATATCAATAAACAAAATCCTTTTCGAACTGTTGCTGTCACCTGTGTAGCATCAGCTTATCCTTCTAACTTACGATGATACTATAAAACCAAACCTGTAATTGTACGCTTCGATGGCGATGTGATAGGGTGTTTTGTGGAACTGTCTTTAAACTAAACAAAAACAGATAATGGTAGATATATCGTCAAAGGTTTCAACATTTGTTGTGGGGAGTACGTTACCTCGATTTTTGTACTTGTTTCTGGAAAAAAAAGCATCTTAATCTCTTTCCCAAACACCATGCTTTGGGCAGATCGAACATTTTTTGTGAAAGCCGAATGTGACTTTTTGATCTTGAGCAATCCTGTCCTTAATGAACAATCACTTACTTTCTTACACATCTGAATATCTTCTAGAACGAACTATTTCTTGATTAATCTTACTGTCAGCATACTTCATAACTGAAATATCTACCATTTCACAAAATACTCTGTAATGTATAGAAGCACAAACAAGCTGACATTGACATGAAAATGTAGTCTCAAATAAAGTACCAAGTCGCTCTTACCGTAAAACACCAAAAACAAATACGTTGTAGGTTTTTTACAGTGCGGTATAGTTTATTGTGGAAAAGGTTGCCAGTACCTATCGTAACTGTGACATTTTTACAAAATTCAAAAGGCTAATAACCCTGTTACTAGAATCTGAGAAGCTCCAACTATTCCTTGAACTCCCACCCATCAATGAAACACTTTATTATGAACCGCTTAATATCTAGACGGAACAAGAATATAACGAGCCCCATTGCTATTATTATGAATATAACTAAATTACAGAACATATGGTTTATCCTTGCCTATTGTTAATTGTTCATTAATCATGGCCTTATGCTCCTAACACTCACTTTCAGTTCCCAAATCTCTCTACAGGTTAAATACATATTATTCCTTCTAAGTGTAGTGCCTTTTTATTTCTATTGCAAGTAGACATAACTCACTAATCTTATGGACGCTGATCTACTAAGGCCGATCATACAAAATTAGTCGTAAAGTCTTGTGAGTTGCTCAATGTTTTATTTTTCTTACCCTAAAATTTTTTCTACAGTTATGTACTCTTTCATATCCTATGATTTGGTATTAGTCCTTACTTTCTTTAAACCATTAGTTATCTTCATAGTAGTTTGATACACTAAATGGACATCTAACCCATAATACAAATTCTTTAACTATCTGATTTGCCTGTAACATGGAACTAGTAGAGACAGTGTATTCCGGCCATGGGCTTTAATTAGAGCATTATTCATACTTACTACAAACGTAAGAGAGCCCAACATCACATAAAGAGGGAGGGTGGAGTCACTGACCAGCAAACATGATGGTGGGGAGATAACTTCAATCCACCCATGTCTGTAGGGCAGAACATTGTGATTAATTACGGCTCCTTATGGTCTAGTGGTATTGATGCTCATTTATAGTGTAATGTACCTCATTAAATCGTGATAGAATGCTGAATTGGTTTCACTTCCTACAGAGTAATCCTATCACAAGCAAATTGGAAATTTCAATAAAAATGAAGATTTCTCAAGACCCTATAAAATCTACAAAAATGGGCCGAAATAGCTTCGAGAAAAAAGAGAGAGCCATTTATGTATCAGAATACTGTTTTCAGCACTATATTTTATAACTGTACATAATCCCATACTTTCAGCGTCTTTCTGAACCACATTCATTTATACAGTTCTTTATCCATCAGTGCCTTGTTTACACGTATTTTCTCTAACATATTAGAATGCCCGTGCTTCATGTAACGAACTGTTACTTGAGAATAAATTGTTATAATTATTACTACTATGGATTCGTATTAGGTCACGCCTATCCGTGTTTGTTGTATGTTTGCTCAGAGCGTATAAAATGTGCATCAGTCGAACTAAGAAAAGGGAAGCATATGACTCCAACGAAAGGAACCGTATTAATCCCCAACAGTATATCCAAACTGACGAAAAAGAATCAACACGCGGATATGAGAGCCAGAACGTCAGCTCACAGACCAATGCAATTGCCGATTGTTGTTAATACCCCAGTATCCGGTAATAAAAAGTAGCAGTGGATGGGTTTTGGGCAGGGAAATGACAACATTATAGCTCTCAAAAGTATGAAGATGAGGGACAAAGACGATTGACAAAACTCCCTGATTTCACTTTGCCTTCCAGTTACGGAGAGTAGGAAATCAGAAAAAAGGGCAGCGAGTGAATAAAAAGGGGGGTAAATACTGGACAATGCTGAAAAACCCTACTACTATGGCCAAAACATTCCATCCCTATAAATGACGAAACGTAGCATAAGACAGACTTACTCCATTGAGTGTAATTTTAGGCTTAGCACACGATTCAGAAGAAAACTCACGGACATTTTTGAGACTGTCCGTTACGTGGTCCTCTCAAATGCAAGTTAGACACGTGGAACTGTGGGTTGTTAAGGATCTCGCTAGATCGTCAACCTTACAAGAACTAAACAGTGAAGCTGTTTAAAGAGCACCTAAACAAGTGGTTGGTCTTTGTGATAAAGTTCGCGAATACGATATGCAACAGCAGCGTTAGCCATCACGTGGCACATGTCTTCACACCACTGCTATAATTGGCGTGTCCATACTACCTCGTTTGTTACACCACACGGCCACTGAGTTTTCGTACTTGATTCCTGTGAACTACAGAAACCAAGGGAGCCTAACTGAAGTAATTCAGCCATTGTACAGCACGAAAAATACCCTCCGCAGTAACATAATATATTGTGAGAACCAATCTATATCGGTAGGGCGAAGGCAGAAATGCCCAGTAAAATAAACTTCTATATCGGTTCAATTTAATCAACATATCACAGTGCATCGCACGAAGGCCACGGTCCCGCTAGAGGAACACTCTATACAGATACGACACCTACAGCGACCAGTCCCTACGGAACTGGCCAGCCCTGTTTAGACAACGATCTCTACAAATAGCAGGAGGCAGATTCTGATGTAGGAGAGAACGAAGTGATGAGACAAACCATCATGTGCCTGTACGGCAGCGTAAGAGAACCAGGGGTAAACTAAGGGAAATCAAAAACACGTGCTTTCAGTTAGACCCGAAGATCGTAGTCCCCACTGAAAAGTGGCTATCGCATGAAACTTCTCTGAGGAGGTAGAGTACGCAAAACAGTGGGTGGAGTGGCAATATACATTAACAGTCATATCAAAGACGTACCTCCACACAGAATCGAACTGACCAACGTGACAGAATCGTGCTCTTAGCTCTTCCATTTGAACTCTTCAAAGTACTTAATTAAAGAAACATATCGACAACTCACATGTTATAACAACCGGAACGATATCACAATCGATACTAAAACATCCACACCCGACGGTTGACCAAAACACTACTGGCACGTGACGTCACTGCTGAAATCACAGCAAGCAGGAGACGATATTTTCATGGTGGTTCTGCTAGCGACCTGTCACATACGTTAAGTTTAATGATTGTCCGAGTATGTTGGTGGTTCCTTGAGTTGGGGTATGAACGAAAAGTCCTCAAGCTCAGGTTGTTTGCTGATAGATGATCAGCTTCTATCTATCTGCCGTGTCCACACGTCAATAGGAAACAGTAACAACGGTACAGATATGTCTATCGTGGTCTCAAACGAAATGCTTCGGGACGAGGGAAAGGGGTTAATTCTTATCCCAGCTATACCAAGGCAGACTACACGACCATGAGGGAGGATCTTTAATGCCTACATGACCACAAGAGTGATGGAGGCTAACAGTAGATGGCCACTTAAAGATAATGAGGGACATTATTCAGAATGCTATTCTATCCAATGGATCCGAGGTAAAAAAAAACACATAGAAAGCGCAGATACTGAGTCAAACGAGGTACGGGATGCTTGCTAAAGACCAAAAAGAGAGCCTGGCATAAGTGGAGAGTCTTCCCGGGTGACTGATTGTAGGTCGTAATTGGCACTGAGAAACGGATGCACCGTAAAGTTCTGAGTCGCTGAGAGATGCTTTCAGGTTAAGTCACCAGCCAAATAAGTGTTAATCTTGAATGTCCATACATATCCATGACTAGCTTTATATTATTGATGTATTTGTAAAAACAGTATATAAAGAAATTCCGTAAGTTTCCCATCATTTATTCTTCTTTGGATATAATACCTTCTTTTTTTTGAGGCGTTAGGCGTAATGAAGATCAAGTGCATTTATTTTTAATCGATTTGTTATCCGCCGGATGCGCTGGGACTACTTTGGAGGTGTTGTTTTTTCCCTTTGTACTTGAGTTTTTAGTTCCATTTTACAACTCGGTTCATTTGTTTGATGGTATATCCGGCTTTAAATCACTCTCAGTCTGCCCCTCTTGTCTGATGGGCCGTAGTTGGTTCTCATTTCCTACCCATCTTTTCCCTCTGACTTTTACTTTACAAATGACTTTTCCTCCTCTGCAGACTATAGTTTCAATCTTCCTTGTTAGTTTTACTCCTTGGAAATCTCATCCTATTGCCGTTTACCCTATACTGAACTTCCGGTTAGTGTACCATGCCGCTTTTTGAATTGTTGTTTAGTCCGTTTATTCTTAAATAGACTGATTCTAGGTTTTGATTTCATCCGTTCTAATGGTATCCTAATTTTCCTTCCAAACATAGCTTCTGCTGGGCTTTCTTGATTATTCGTATTCATATTATTCATATTCATATATATTGCTGGGTTTGACTTCACGCGTTCACATTCGACGTTAGACACCATAGTATCCGTTATCTGCTGGAAAATTTCTGGAGCTGGCTTATCACCAAACGGTAATCGGTTAAGTCGATAGAGCCCACGGTGGGTATTAATGGTTTATAACCCCTGTGAATATTTGTCAACTTCCACTTGTAAGTAGACTTCAAACAAATGAAGTTTAGCAAAACAACACACACGCATAATTCAACAAATAAATCCTATGGCAAAGGTAGTGGATATGAATTATTTTGTAAAACATCGTTTTATCCTGTTGAAAAATCTGCACAAAGGCGAATAGCCCCGTTTGCTTTCTGAACTACTTCAATTGATGCTGTCCGTGCTGAAGTTGCATAACACCGAGCTTTTCTAGTCGGTCTAATTCTCTGTCAACTTTGTCAGCAGCTGCATATAGAATAAGACGTCTTGTTTGAAGAACAAGTTTCACGTCATCTCATCAGTATAATTTTGCTTATACGATTGTGCAACATCCTAACTTATTCTGGAGCAAGTTGGTATGTTTCCATAAAAGGTTTTCTATCTTTATGGCTTTCTTAGCCACATAAACGAAAAGCAGATCTGAAGGACTATTTGAGCATTTCATCGCACATATTTCGCTCAGTGGTACATCCCGTAAATTTAGTTTGTCTATCCAATCTATACCAATAAGATCCAAGTAATGTATGTTCGTCAAATAACAATTTCTTGTGAAGTAATTGTCTCAGAATTCAGTAGAGTATTTTATTATTCCAACAATCTGTAATATGTCTCCGGATGCAGGGACCTGACAAATACGTACTCGCCCTTGGATTACCATCTCCCTCTTGAATTAGCTGTGCCTGATGCATGCCTTACGATAGTTATCATTAACAACCGCTTTCTATCTCAATTACTGCCATCTACGTGTTTCTACTTGTTCTTTCAATTTGGTCTTTTCACTCTGTCTGAAATACTAATTAATTAAGTCATTTACTTCTTGAATCCATCATCTCTTTGCATTCGAATAATCGCTTTACTATTCTTCACATTAAGACCAACTAGCCCCCTAACTGGTAATACAATAACTTCTGTTATCCGAAACCTCACTCGTTAGTTTGAATTTTAAAAGACACAAATCTACAAGCAACTACCAAACTCATCAGAATTACTGCAATAGAGTGGCTAGGATGCCATACGTTGGACGTTACGAAATACCTGTAACTGTACTAGAACGACGAGAGGGGAGCTCAGAGAAATTAATCAGCTTATGCGAAATCGCGACAGAGATATCAGAGAGATAAACGTGCTGAAACTCGACAAACAAAACCCCATTATTTGGGATTTATTTACGTATCGATGTGATAACATAAAGACATATTAAACTGGATTTACTCCAAATATTTATATACATGCGACTTTTTTATTTTTGTGATTACTTTCCATTCTCTCTTCTTATGATGTACTGGGTAAACATCTCGATCATATATTTGGTCACATAATTATAAATATAGTATTAGGAGTATTACAGTAATTTTTCCAGATAGGCGGAACTCGATTATTGTGCTAAAGTAAGGATGGATGAAGGACAAATTTTCGCTGAAAACAATCTAAGCCAGACAGAAACTAATGTTTCGTGCACAACCATTTGAACTTATTAGTTTGGCGTTGCTAATGGGCCCGAAAGAGCGTGTTTCAAACTTGAAGGTCGTTTTTGTATGCAGACTGTGGAGAATGCCGCTACCTAACCTAGATTCTTTGAAAAACATCGCCGTCGGAAAAGATAACGCAAATAAACAACAAGTATTCAATCATATCCATTTCTAAAATCATTAGATTGTGCATATTTTGAAGGGAATCACGGATCAGGAAGTCCCACCAAAGCAAAAACATATTCGTGGAATTATTTTAGCTACATTTAGTGGAAAGTCTTCGTTGTTTTTTTATGAGACTGCACTTAAGCTCGCTATATACACCAATCCTGTAGTCTGCTGGAAGTTTCTATATGTTATCCATAAATTGTTCCGAGATGGGCACCGTGAGGTATTGTATAACAATACAACTGATTAATGCATTTATGCCATATTTTAGTGCGTAAGTGACGGACTACGTCACGCAACCAGAGTTTCCCAGTTGCAGTCTGCCTGGGTAAATTTTAGCTAATAAGTCTAGTATAATTTAGAGTAATCACGCGACAAAATGTGGATATCCGATCGTAGACTTTTGTCAACTGATAACCCGTAAAATCAGCCTACACAGAAAAGTAACCATGTAAATTTATTCGATCAAGATATTTTAGTATGGAGTATTACCTGGAAGTCTGGAGCTAACTCCCAGTGAGCTGAAGAGTTGTCTTTCTGCACAAGTAGACCACTTGTAAGTCATTTTAGTACTAAACTTATTTTTTCCACTAATAAATTGCCTTCATGGCAGAAAGTGGTTCATATCTAAGTAACTCTTGAACTAATGTTTTATGATTATAATCATAAAACATATGTCATTACAATGACCTAACTAAGAATGTAATTTGGTCAAGATACCAGGTTTCGTGTTATACAACCATTTTTTTTTGCCTGGAAGCTTGCTTTTACAACAACCTCATAAGAGCGAGTCATAGCTTTCCAAATATTTTTTTCGTGGTACCTGATTGTTGAAGATGTTCCAGATATTCTAACAACCTAATCTTTTCCATTACTACTCATGCTGTTATTACTCTTACTTTCCTGGGATTTGTCTTGCTGTGGTAATGTAAAATGAAAACTTGGGTGGATGCACGTGTGCCAGGTTTTGCCCTTTATGTAACTGGCTGACCGATTCATTTTGATAGCTTAAGCCAGTAACTGCAGAATTTTATTCAAGTAAGAATATGTACCCGACCATATAACATCTCAACGTAGTGTCAAAGGTCAAGTAATAGTTTTAGGCTTTAAAAGTGCGTTACGAATAATGCTCTGGATATATCTGAGTATTTAGTCTTCTTTCCTGTGAAAAAAGGACTGAGAAGATAAAGGGTTTTATTGATAACTCAAAAACTGTTATTCAATTTGTCTTTAAGCCTAGTTTCTAAACCGTTCCGACCTTCAGCAGAAAATCTTGGAAACTTCCAACATACTTGTGTCTATATTTAAGACTGGAAAGAGTCTAAAATAACTTTGTTCATGTTTTTAGTGTAGGTTTTTAGCCTGTTAGTTTTTAACATACAAATATTGATTCTCAAAATCTCTAGGGCGTCAGTCAGAAGGATTACGATTCTCTGTGCTAACCTAAAGAGATTTTCCCGTTGATTGACATCATGTCGCAGTTTCTGTGAAGCTTTCTTCACTATTTTCCCCTATGTAGCCATTCCTACTAGATGTGGAGCGGCTTAGCATACATATTATATGTAACGGCTACAAACTATAAGATAAAAGTATTTAATACCAAACTTGTAGTTTGTTCTGCCATTCAAACTCACTTATGTAACCTTTGACTTGATTTTCAAACAACTTAGTATTTTGGGAGTCTAGTGGTAGTTGAGGATTTAAAAAATAATTTAACTGATTCTACTGAACCCGATATTGATCCGGTGATATACCTCAAAGCTATCAGTTGTCTAATAAAACTTTCTCGCTAGTACTTAGTAGTAAGGACATACACCACATCAAACGATCCGATTGTTGCTTTATCAGTTTGGTTCTACCTGAAATGATGACCGCTTAAAGTTCCACTTTTACTAATATATAAGTATGTAGATAAACATCTTACGGTTTATTTCGTTTTTGTTATCAGGATTCAGGGTTTCATGAATAAAGTTACTGTGTTCCTTTTCTTAAGATTTCAATTTAGTGTCGATCTCATGGATATGCTAGAAGAAACATTGCGCTTCAAAGATGTTGTGCTCCTTTCTTTGGAGGGTATTCAAGCCGCTTCATTCACTCCCTCTGGTCAATGTAAACTTATTCCACTCATTCAATGTATTCAAGATGCTGCAGCACTCTATGAACTAAGCGTACAAGTAATCTTTAAGTTACACGAGTTATTAGGCAATGGAACAATGTCCGGTCACAGAGAACGCTTCAGAGATCTCCATATTTCTGTCAAGAAATTTTTTGAAAATGTATCCCACATGCAATATTTCCGTTCATTTGTTCACATACCTTCAATATCCCAGGTTTGTTATTGACATTTAGTTGTCAAAACGTATTTCATTACTTAGGCGTTTGTTTGTACTACTTTGCATTTTAATTTGTCAAAATGCTAACCCCTTTGTTATTGATAGTAATGGTAGTATTAATCAAAATCTTAAGTGACCGATAACATAAAAGTTTTTAGTTTCGGACTTCACTAGCTTGTTTAATATTGGTGGGTGTTTCTACAATTTTTTTGAGCGTTATTACTGAAGTTTCCTTTAATTTACTTTTTTTTCTAATTTTCAATTAAATAAATCTTCATAATCTTTTTTGCAAGTACGAAATGGAGGTGTCAGTCAATCATTTTACTAGCAATGGGTCCAACCATGACATATTTTTGTTGAACTGTTTAGTATAATATATTGTTACGTAAAAAGATTTCATTTTTAACAATATAGTATAAACGTTGGTCTCTTTTGGAGTTAGTGACACTATTCATCCAATTTTATAATGGGACTAACATCGATAAAATGTGAAACCCAATACGACAGTACACCCTATCAGCCTTTACTTCAGTACGCCATAGTAAAGGTAATTCAAGAATGTCGAGGATAAGGTCTGATAGAAGGTACGATCCGAAATATATAGATATTCAGAAATAAGTTATTCTCTGTTTGCACCTCAACAGGAGGTTAATACCATTTTTCAACCTTTAATGGTGCTTCTTTTCATCAACACCCACTTTCTACATTGTAAAGCTCCAGGCTAGATGGCTTCATTAATTGGTTCAACTATGTACAAGAAATGCTTCAGAGACACGGGTAACCAAGTGCGTGTGGTCTTTTTAGGGAATTTGTTTTTGGTGGCTTATTCTGATAGTTTTCTAATTTAAGTGAACTGATTATTATATGCTATGCTTGCTATGTGGTGTTGGGAATTTCACTTTAAAAAACTAATATGGCATTCAGTTCAACTGATTTAATAAAATTGTCCTACCAGTCTGAACTGACTAAAATATTCGGCACATAGGGTCCGACGTTTTTTTATAAATTCTATGAAGGATTTGGCTTTCATTCATTCTATAACTTACCTTATTTGTCGTTATAGACGGTAAACTGTTACACCTGACGTACATTAATGTTGGTCTACCACGTATATAAGCCTTTTTATGCCTTATAAATTTCAGTTGATGAGAGTTCATCGATCACTCATGGATAACGTACGGTCTGGCACAAGTATGTATTGGTTCAAGTGTACACACTTCATTTCTGGATGGCTAGAGAGGAAATAAACTAGGCAAAAGATAAGAAAATGAAATTAGTTTCAGATGAGGCAAAAAACCGAAAATGGCTAGTAAATTTCGAAAAGATTGGATGGAATCGAAGAACTCAAGATATTGTTTGATTTTGGAAACCAAGATTCAGAGGGAGAAAAATGACCAATACATATTCTCCACCGAATTTTTTTTCGGTGATTTAATTTCAGGTCTCCTTATATAGATTACAATCGTCACAAAAATAAGAATGTCTAAATCTCCCTACGCGCCCCAGACTTAAGGTCAATAACTTGATGGACTAGTACCGAGCCTTGGTGAATCTTCCAACTTATGTTTTTGGACAGAGTGATAAGCAAAAGAATTAAATAAGTAGTTTTGATTGGATACTTAACTGTCAGGGATGTATCAAAGCTACGAAATGGACACTGACTATTCAACACACAAATGAAGCTTACGGTTTAATGAAAATGCCGAACTTTGCGAACGGTTAGGTTTAGCGAAAGGCATTCAGGATTCTAGGTTAACTTTGGTTTGTTAGTCAACATAAGACTTTCTACTAACAGCAGACTATTTATATACCTTATAGTTTTCTTATCCGCCTGCTGTATTTAGTGATTCATCATAGTTTGTGGTTTAATGATTTAAATTTATGAATGAGTGCTTCATAAATGAGTCATTTTCATACAAAAATTTTATAGTAAGTCTTATTGGTTTTGTTATCATATAACAGAAAACTCGTGACTTTTAGACCATAAAGTATGACCGAATTTATGTAGCGGGACTTCATTGCTTTCATATAAACTAGCTATGAGTGGTTGAAGTCGTTGTGAGATGTAAGAAATACCATTTATTCAGCTATACTTGAAAACATTAATAATAGAAACGCCTCTTATAATTAACGCATAAAGAGTGGTAAAACATCAAAGCCAATATAATACCAAATTATATGATGAAAGGTGAAGATTTGTGGCAAGATGTGGAGTAAAATGTATTCGAACCTGTTTCACTAATAAAAGTTTCTAGTCAGTTTTTTAAAAACTTATAACCATCGATTTTTGTTTTTTTCTAAAATTCAATCAAGAGTTCTAGGATTCTCCATATGGCTACACATATATCTCATAACTACTGTAAGTTATCATATAAGTAATAACTTACCCTCTTCTCTTCTGTTGCTCTTATTTACTTCAACCAATATTTTATGTCAACCTTATTGATTTACTTTATTCTTATTCTTCTATTACAATTATTCAGTATTCTTGCTTGACACTTTTTTAATCCATGTACATATATATTTGTTTTTATGTTTGTCTATAGAATCCGCCGAATTTTTGTGTTCAGTCAGAACTGAGTGAACATACTACACTTAGAGTTACGATGAATGAATCACAATCATTATCTCCACCACTGCCACCATCTTCACTGTTGTCATCGACGGCAGTACTAGTGGATGAACGGAACAGTCCACATTCAGGTGATGAAGAAGATTCTTGTGAATTAACCATTGTACCTAAAGTTATGTCACAAATTCGTCCAACTAAATTATCAACTGAAAAACAGACACTAATTAAATTAGGTTCTGAAAATACGGATGTAAATGAGAAGACGGTTATGTTGTCAAAAGAAGTGAAAATGGTGAGAAATTCTTATTTTGTAAAACAAGAACAACAAACATTAATGGGTAAATAAATTTATTTATGTAAATCAGTTGGTATGCGGAAAATTTGTAGCTTTCTAAATGAAATGAATTCACTTCATCCTGAAATACTTGTTGTTCCTGTTTAACAAGAGTTTTATTTATTATCTGAAAATTTCCATTCATATTTTCCAAAATTAACCATTTTATATTTGACCGTAACCACAATGGTGCTAATTTATTTCTTACTAACTTGCTCATAAGCTGCCACACGAAAAAGAATGATGATGAGAATGTGAAATTTACTGTTAATTTGACTATTTTTTGCATTCTCTCTTTTGTACATGATGTCAATTTCTGTCCTAAAATAAATGAAAATCAGAGAGCTCTACACAACCGTTGTGCTTCAATCTAATGTTCTGAAGTACTACTTTACTGAGTTCTTTTCTTTTATCAACTATGGTGCTTTCAGGTTCTGTAGTGTATACATTAGTACCAAACTATTGTATTTTAGTCTAAAACTCGGTATCTTCTAATTTTTATTATTTTATGGGAAAAACATTCGTTTGTTTACGGATATAGCTTTCAGTTATTGATTCATTGCTTTGTATATTCTATTACTTAGTTTAGTCATTCTAATCACTTCGCTTCATTAGCTATTGTATAACATGTGTATCTAGTGATAGAATACCTCAATTTGAACTGAATTAGTGTGTGGATCGTATTATATTGTCCTTCATTGCTACTGGTACGGGTTTGTCCTTATCACTAAAAGTGGTCACTAATCTAGTTTTTAGTAAGGCATTCAGAAGTAATTTGATATGTAAATTCATAGGTGGGCCCACTGTTCATTACTTTCAAGACATGTACTAGTGGTAATCCATACCATTGCCTTAATTAATGGACCATTTATCTAGGTTTCATCAAATTATCTAATCTTTCATTATTGTTGACAGTACTCATTTAAACTTAGTTGGTTCAAAATGTTATAAAAATAATCTAAGTCATCTTGAGTAAAATGTTCTCTGGCTGGTGGATAATAAATTGGAATACACGTAGTAGCTCTACGGCACCTTATGATTTAAAAAACTACTGAAATGTAGAAAATGTACGACTTTTCTTTACGATTTGTAGACTTTTTAGCTTCACACACAAAGCATAATTTCAGATAAACTTCCTTAATTGATTAAATGAATGAAAAAATTATCATGCAGTTTACCAATCGGTGTTAGATAACAGAATTTTCATTGTCTGTTGTTAACAACTACAATTGTTAGTTTTCATTTAAACCAATCTATCTAAGATCATACAAAAGTTATATTTGTTTCTTTAAATCGCTTATGGATGATAAGCGTCTAAATTCTAGGATAGGATGTAACCATTAAGTTCATTTTTTGCTTTTGTGATGTTATTGGCTGTAAATTTACAACAAAAGATTGATTTTACGTTCAAAAATAACTCATCCGTTGATTTCTTTACGAACTGGGGGACCATGAAATTATACCGGAAAGTGTAGTGTATCCTTAGCATAAAAGATGGTAGTTATCAGTATTTATTGACGAATAACTGATGTTTAACTTGGTTATTTGTATGTAATTTGTTGGAATGAGATGTTTGATCTTAAGGTAATTTACATCATGGACTAATTTTAACTAGGTGACCATGGAAAACCAGACAATACTGGACAGCTACTTCGTCCTGATACCGATCTTACCAAAAGTAAGCTTCAGCTATTAAACGACAGAGCCCGCAGTTCACGCGTTTCCTCTAGATCACTGAGGTAGAATCCACTGTCTTATAATTCCAGTGCCAATCAATTTACGACAGACTACGATCCTTAGTCAGCGTCATCAGTGAGTAAATTCTAAGGAGTCCCATACTACAAAAAATAGCCATCTATTACTTCCTGGTTTTCAGTAATTTCCTAACTAAGTTTGACCTGATAGCTAAACTACATACAACTTATAATTTTAATGAATTTTTACTTTTATATCAACGTTCAGGATCCAAGTGTCAATGATAAACATCACCATATTAATAATAATAATAGTAATACTATTGATAATAATTGGAAAATGAATTGGAACCCATTTTTGGATAATTCAATTCAAACAAAAAACCATGTACTGTCACCTTATCATACTCATGTAACGGATGAAAAGTAAGTGAATAGTATCTTTTTTTTTCTCGAAATAATTGATTTCACAAATTTCCTTTTAATTTACAGAAAATAATTTTAATGAATCCATAACAACAATTAAGGCAGAATAACATTAATTTGTTTTATTTCGTGGTTTCGTCTCAGCTGCCTACACCTGTATTGGTGTTAAAATGTAGCATTGAACTATAATACGATATGAAATTATGGATACTGGTGACAGAAATAATTAAAACAATGATTGTCTGTTATATATATGAATAAACATGTGTGAGGTCATTTTAACATGGAACTAAAAAAAAATAGAGATGAGGTAGTATGTAGAATCTGGAAACCAAAAAATGAATTGTGTAGTAATTATAGGAGATTTTAAGAGTTGACATAAGCTTTGAGAATTAGATTGGTGAAAGATGCAGATATGAATGAAAAGATAAATTTAGCATAAATGAAGTAGCACTTAGCTTACTGAAGATTGAATATCAAAATGAATAATAATAATGATAATAATTAATGGTAGTTTTAATCGAAAACATGAATTTACCGGGGCAAGTATAAATTAATAACTATCTTTTTCTAGACAGATAAATACAGTTTGAAATTTTTAATTGATACTATTTAGGCGAAACGTAAAGAAATGGGATCATTTTAAAGGATTGAGAAACGTCAATTATATTCCTGTTGTCAATTAAGTACCTAGTTGTTGCATCTTTTAGTCTCCAACTATATAAAACGTGCTTGGAAATGCGAACATGTGTTCTTCTCTCTGTTCTTCCAACGTATGTGGTTTAAGACGTATATACTAACTAACAAATACAGTTGAAGGAACTGAGAAAAGGGAACTTGTTGGCTTACTCATGTTTTAGGGAGGAGTTGATTTCACATGAGGTACTTAGCCTTCCTGGTGTATAAGTAATCCGCATTGTAGCATCAGTTATTCAAATAATTTCCTCTTTTATGCGAAGATGTACAGAGCAAGTTCTGTTTTCTGTTGTGTCATGATTAGCAAGTTCGTTAGTTGCAGCGTGCTTCTCGACGGATTTCTGTGAGTATGAATTTTAATGTCAACTGTTGTTAATGACTGCAAACTCTTCTTCTAGTCTTTCGTTGACTCATGGTTTATGAATACAGTCAAAAGGGTCCGTACTCTCTCTCCTTTATGACTTGTTGAACTAAATCTGTTATGCTTAATATAAACTTCGCTCCATGTGCTTTTCCGATAGGTGAAGCTATATGAATCATTCTCACTTGAACTTCGTTAAATTTCAATTCCTAAGAAATGGATTTTTTCTTCATCCTTATACTCCATAGTAAATTCTATTTCCTGGTGTTGTTTGTCAGGAGGATTAAAATAGGCGTGTAGCATGCTTCAGAAATGTATCATCAACTAATTTTGTTGAGCAACCACAGGAAACCATAAGGCACCACATAATCTGTTTCTGTGATTTCCTGATCAGATACGCTAATGCACTTTGTTATAACCGCTAACCTAATCGGTCACTGATCACACTAAGCCTGTTTGGGTTCATTATTGTTTCCAAATCCATTTACAAAAAGTAACGAATCATTTATGATTTTTTGGAAGTTAGTTCTTGATCAGTGGACGCGTTTCAGGTTTCACCTTTTCACTGGGTTATATCGTTTATTTGTAGAACATTAAGTGTAACTGGGGGCGTGGATTTATTTATGATGTTGCACTTATTCCTAGTTGATTTTGTGATCTCTCTAGATTATTTGGTATAGACTTGTTAACGTATACGTGAGTGATTTACATCTAGGTCAATATACAGCAGTTACACGATTATAACAGTAATTAAAGCGATCGACTGAACATCAGTTAACTTAGTTACTTACAACAGTTTCTTGTTTATTAAACTCTCACATATTTTAGAATCAGCTGTTTGACGACTACTAATTTCAATTAAAAAAACGGATAAAATTATTTAAAATAAGTATGAGAGTAGTCTTTATCTTTGTATGTAGTAAATTTATAGTGATGTTATGACTTAGTTACAAAAGTTAAATTAAACTAACTGTATTAGTTATCAATGTATAAATAAGATGTGATCTGTTAGATACGTAATCACTAACTACTTGAATGTACAATATTTACAATAATCGAACATTGTATTATTATCTAAATTCAACTTGAAGTTACTCTAGCCGATAAAATTTTATACCAGTTATTGAAATACTGAGTCAAATAAAATGTAAACAAAAAAACACATTAATAAATTATCGTTCTAACTCTTATATAATTTAAATTTTTATTTTTCAATTAATATACTTCCGATTTCTTTGAATTGTTTTAGAAAACCATGTGTACATAGATATTACATTTTCAGTTGTCAAAATATCAAGAACTTGTTGTGAATCATATTCTGTACATTTTGTGATGGAAGCTTTTTACTACGTATATATATATATATATGTGGATGCCAATGATGAGTTGGATGCTATATAATAGAGGGTTCATATTTAATGAGATGTTTAAAACTGTTGACTGATAAATATTGTGTTGTTAAGGTAGTGTAGTAGTATGATTATTCTTGTGACTGAAAGTGGGACTCAAAACCGCATGCTGCAACATTTAATTGATTACTAAGTAATAATAATTCATATCGAATAATTAAATGGTTTGGAATAAAAGAAGAGTTTTATTTAACATCTACCCATCAATTAATAACTTTGTAGAGTTAAAGATATTTAAATGAATAAGATGTTTTAGTGCTCTTGATAATAAAATAATTACAAGCTTGTTTTATTAATTACAATATTGTCATCGCTGAAGTCGATAACTATATTGTGGTGCGTGCTACTTATATTGATATAAGTAGTATATTGTGCGAGTCAGGAATGTAATGTCTGGCAGCAGAAGATGAGGGAAGATCAAGAAAACAAGAGCGGGAATAGAATGAAATTTGTATGAAAATGTAAGAACAATGAAGTCTGAGGCATTTTGAGACAGTTGGTGGACATTTTGCAGATTAACGATTTGATATATAGTTCTCAGATTTTATTGAGATGCTCTGTAATTTCATGTCAAATACATCCGATTGTCACCACCCGTGTTCTGTTAACTACAATATGACTAAACAGTTGGTTTACATGTCTAGTTCACTTCCCATTTCAAATCTAACTTGGTGCGATGATATTATAAATCGCTATGAAACATTTTGGACCGTACGGTTATTATACTTGATGACTAGTAAAAAGCCATTCTATCGTTCAATTACAGTCCTGTACATCAATGGGAAGGTTCAAATAAACAATGCAATTTAAAAACGGTTCACATCAAGGACTGAATTTGTCCGGTTAATCATTATAAACCAGCAAACACTGGGACATCGCTTTGTCCTATCACGGAACGTTTGAGCCAGTGCTCATGTACGCTCCTAGACCGAAAACCTGACTTCGTGGCTATAATATAACCTTTAGATCACTGCGTTCTTATCTAGTAGTTCAAATATTATACTTTAGTTTATTCGTGATATAAGAAAACCTCTACAGATCAGTCAGTCATAAACAACGTACAGCTTATCACAAATGTGCATTGGTTCAAGTTGTCATATTATTTTAGCACGATGAGGTGAAATTAACAGAATGAATAGCAGACTAATTAAAATGATGTGGTAGCAGTGATATGAGGAAGGTTAGACGTTGGTAGTGTTGCTCGGTATGACAGTTTAAAAGTTTGTACGAAGTAATATTGAAAATTAAGTTTTAGAATACGACAAAGATTAAATGCACCTGCACAACAATGACCATCTACTTTTCACTATAACCTCAAAAAGAATTATTGAAGTGAATCGATAGTGAGCATAAGAGCATTATCGGTATTAGGATGACAAGTTTGTAGATGTCGTTCAGTTCACTGCTAAACTTTATATACTGAAAAGTGTTAACTTCAACACAGTTATTCGTAAACTGTTAATTTTTAATTTTTAAATATATTTCAATCCGAGTCCGAACATTAGTGCTTTTTTTGATTCTCCAACTCTCGAATGGTTCACATTTTTTTTACTTCTGTTAGTATTGTAAATCTAAAATCTATGTACTTCATTATTTAATAAGCTTCGGAAAATCCCATTCCATCCATTTGTAGCTTACTTGAGGGGTCAAATACTTTAATTGTATATGTATATTTCATAAATTATGAAGTCGACACAAACACTTTCTTTGGTGATCATAACAAATACAAGCAGATATGGATTGGGCTAATATTTCAGGTTGATTAATTTAAACATTCCCACCTGTTTGCTTGATTGAACCAGGTTTTGCCTACTTAGAAACCGAAAAGTGGTTATTTAAATCTCTATATGGGTTATACTTGAATACTCGGCATATTAAGAGAAGCGTTGAGTTTGTATCGAATCTTCAGAAGCTGTCTGTGTGGTTTTTCAAAGGCCATGATCAGATTAGTAACTTACGTACGCCTGTTACCCCTAGGGGCAGCATAAACCGTCCACTAGGTTTCTCCAACCAACTATATTATGGGCTCTCCTTTCTAGTTGTTTCCAAGCGCTACATTATGCTAGACTTTAATTCTTGTTTTATAATAAACTACGGATTTGTCGACGTTTCACTAGACATGCTTGATTTATTTTCGAACAAGAAATTTTTTCACCATTTCCTTATTTAGAAGGTATATGGGAAAATCGATGATTTTAGGTCAATAAAATAGTCGTAGCATATTCAGATGTCATGTATTGTCTGTAGGTCCTTAGATGATCAGTATTTATAGTTCATTGCTCAATAGTAACGACAACGATTAGTATATGCTAACTTTTAGGACCACTGTGTCATGTTGAAGATTTTAACTGTTGATAGCTATCAAAGTTTGTGGAATATTTCTGAATTGTATTAAGAAGTGTACAGCTGTGTGTTAAGTTAAAATATACACATGCTTCATCGTTGGGATATTTTTGTGTACCATTATCGTACATCAAAACTGATTAAGTCAGTAGCAATGAAGGAAAATTTAAACACTCAATAATAGTTAATTGAAAGCCATGTTTAAAAATAGATCTTTATACCAGTAATTTTGAGGAATAGTGAATTACTTGGTAGCAGGTACAGTAACCTACTCTTAAAAATCGTGTCATTTGATGATACTAAAAAAGAAAAGAAAACCAAAATCGTGCAATCTTGTATGCACTAAGGACTGATCAACGTTTGAAGCTTATTTTTCACAAGAAGAATTGTCGCTATATAAACTTATTTTTCTTGACAACTAAAGAACATATGCTCAAATAAAATGATTTAAAAAAGGAGCATTGATGAAAATTTTGGAATAAATCTAAGATCTTACCTTGACAAATAACCCTGAATTGTACTGTGGTGAATAATCCCCATTATTATCGATATTTCTATTTGTTTACATTTCTAACGATCTATTTATTAGCTAATAGTTTCGTGAATTTCCACCAGATTTTGATTCAGTCGAAATCAAATACTTTGATTTCTTTATTTAGTATAGTTATTAAAGACTTTTAAGGTGTTCACTTGATAAAAATAAACAGAATATTACCCTAAATAATAATCAATATAAATTTATTAAAAAATCGATTTCCTTAGGTTACTGATATCAAAGTAAGTGTTCCTGTTAGATATCAGTTGTATATTCATAATGAGCATTTAATTAACTTCATAATAAAAGTGTATTCATAATCAAACTACATGTTTTTGCTTATATGGAAAATTTTCAAGGGTTAACAAATATCAGTCAAATTTTCTTTATCCACCATATAATTTCATTATTCATCAAATTGATAAGTGTATATGCATCAAAATTTATAAACAGTTTGCGTTATTTAACCTCCTTTAATTAGATTAGAATTGAGTTAACTAATTCCAATTTCTTAATATCCTTCTCTCATATTGTATACAATATTCAATGATTAATACTCAGTACTCTTGAAGGATTTCATTTCAATAATTTCTTTATTTCTTAAGTTCAACTATTTATTCTTACGGTTCAAGGTTACTTTCTAAGAGAATAATTTTAATAAAAAAAGTAAATTTACTTTCAATAATGTTGTATTTTCTTAGTTGAATGATCTAAATGATAACAATTTCTGTTCTTCATGTAAATTGATGTTGTCCTAAATGACAACAGATGATTTACAGTTGAACTTAATAACTTTAAATACATCCATTCTCTAGGGTTATTACTAGTAGAACTGTAGAAAACATCGTTTGGTTTTCGGAAAATATTTTCCATCCTTTTAGTAACACTAAAATAATAACTGACTGTACTTAGTTTACTCTGTATATTTTATCTACATTTTTTTGTTACACGGACACTTTCATCCCACTATTTTATTCGAATATGTCATCAAATCATACAACTTGGTTTTGATCATTTTCTATATCTGACTGAATATTTGGAAATAAATGTGAAGTAGTCCTGACTGTCAACTGCCATTGGATTTCGGTATTGCACGACTTATTTTATGTTACCGTTGATTTGAAAACACTTTAATATATATATATATATATATATATATATATATATATATATATATATATATATATATATATATATACTTTTAAAAATCTTATTTCATTCAGTACATAGATTATCATTGTTTAACTAAAATAATAATTTAGATCACATGTTGCTTTCATGTACTATATTGACAATTCATTTGATACTATGAAGTATATATCTAATCCAAAGTATTTCAGTATTGTGGTTTCGAATAGATTAATCCAAAGTAAACTCTCTGTTGTCATTTCATGCAATAGTCTCAATCCAAAAATTCCAATAAAGCAAGGATGACATGAATCACAGTACACGGTGAATTGATTGTTTTTCATTATTTCCTGCTCTCAGTCTAGTATACATTGTTGGAACTATTTCACTTCAATCGTCACTGTATTATCTACTAATGATAACTGGTTCTTTTCGTCTTGGAATGAATAAATCGATAGATTTGACTGGGTTTTCATAATGACTTACATTTTTTATGTTTACATCATTTCTTTTTCCCGACAAGTGATACTATATCTCTGTATTCTGTGGCGTCAGCCAAGGTTTGAAAGAGAAATTAAGCCAACAGTGAATGAGAATCGCGATGTGTCGAAAATTGATTGAAACTGAAATTTGATGCCATTGGACCCTGATTCAATATACTAAATATATTGTGACCGTTGGGGGGATTTGAAAATCTTCAATTGACCATAGGTGTGTACACTGTTGTATAGTTTCAAACTAGAACGGAAAAATGGCCCAGTACTCTCTAGTTTTACTCATCATCCAGCTGACATCAGTTTACGATGAAATTCACCATTGGAATCTATAAAAACTTTCCATTAAACCCAATCTATTTAATAATCAATTTTTATTAGTCTACAATCTTTCAGTTCTTCATACCTTATATAAACGAAAGTCTTGATTATGATTTTTCATTATATAAACTACTAATTACGGTAGCGTGAGTTCATTCTATTTTACTAAAGATGATTATCATCTGAACATAAATAAAGTATATGAATTTCCGTCATCGTAACAGAGTTATAAATTCCTTAAATAGAATTGCTTGTTTGTCAACAGTTATGTTGCCGTTGTTCAGTTAAGTAATTATATATTTTTCTGACGTTTCGTGACAATGTAAGCCACTTATTCAGAGTAAATAAATGATCGAAATAAGTTGATACAAACTTAAAGTATTATTAATCTGGAATAATGTTGTTCACTTGTACTCTTACTACTTTTCTCTCTGTGAATATATCGAGTATTCTTACTTACTTTACGTCGATAACTACTTTTTACATCAGTTCACTGGTAATCATTAGTGGTGTAGTGTATAGAGGAGAGTTTTTAGCGACATTATATATTATCTTGTCATCTACTTAGTTATATTTGTGTGTATGTGTACGTCTTTTCGGTAGTTCTATTGTATATTTTAACTTTTCATTAATCTTCTATACTATTTTAAAACACTGTTTTACTGATCTACGGTACAGATTAATATTTCGTTGTATTTTTTTCTCCACTTAATACTGTATAGTAAATACATAGCTGTATTGATAAATATCTAAACTGTAATTGAATTCTTATGATAATTATTTCAATTGTTTATATTGGTTGACCGTAATTCAACTATTATTCTTTGATAAACAAATTATTATTTTTTAACTTTGATACTTTGGTACAGTCACTTTAAAGTCTAACGATCTATCTAGATAGATATGTGTATATTTTCCGATACATTGAGTCAATTTAACAATTCAGTTTGAAGTTTGTTTTCATGTTGATACATTGTGTTTATCAAATTTTAAACTTCATTTTCCTTGCGAAAATGATGAATGTAATGATTATTAAGTCATACGGAATGCAGTTGAGTAATTAAATACAATGGTTTAAGTCATAAGTATTTGTATGAAAACTAGTATATGACTGCATAACTGTCCAAACTTTAGTTGGTGAGAACATAGTGACAGATTAAATTGTTGAACGACAACTCCATGAGTTTTTGCATCCTGATTTGATTCGCCATCACTCTTCATCGTATAATTCATTTGTCAGCAATGCTTCATGAGGAATCCAAAGCCACACGCTGTACACTGGAGATGTAATATGATTAAACATACATTATGATGTAGTTTAATTCAATATTTAATGTATTATAAACAAATGCTAAATAGCATTATTATAATTATTATAATTACAAAGTTCATAGATGATTGCATAAACTACTCAAAGTTACAAAAACGTTTGTGTTAACTTAATGATGTCAGTGTTATAACGTTTTCAACCCTGTTAACCAGTTCAACACGATATATATTACTTTGGAATGAAGTAAAACACCGTTTCATTATATAATTGCGTATTTTCTCACATTTGAATAAATAATCATCTTTTTCAGATCTCGAAATACTTGATGATTTTGTTGTTCCTTTTATTACTTATTCATGACTTTATTTGATATGAAAATTAAATATACACAAATTCCTATTTTTTTCTACAATTAATTTAAAAAGGTAGTGATTCATTGTTTTCCCGATAAAAATTAATTTTTAGACATGAAGTACTCATTGAAGTGGAGTTGTTGAAGTCTGAAATAGAAAGATTAAAAGCAGAAGTAAGCAATATTTATACATTGATTTGTTAAAAGTTCTCTAAAAACTATAATGTTAAACTATGGAATTGTATCATTCTTAAAAGATTTTGAAAGTGACCAGTTAAAAAAAGGTAGTTGTACATTGATCATTTGATCTGTAGTCATCACGATTTTAACGACCGGCAATTTAGCTGAAAAATATACTGTAGATTATTTTAAAGAGTAAGGAATAACTGAAAACATTCAGTGCCATTATGGTTACTTTTCTTTAAAGATAAATAAGATGAACTGTTATTACTGTGTGTAATAATTTTGAAGTAGAAAATATATCATCAGGACCATGTTTTTTCTCGCTTTACTTGACTGTAAAATAAATGATGTAAAAGTATATATATAGGGCGACGATTATTCAACGGCACTGATGACTATTTCACTCTCGACATGTCTGAAGGTCCTTAGTTCGATTTCTGTTGGAGTCGTGAGTGTGCACTGGTAAGGATTCTCATACGAGAACAAAACACTTCCAATGCTTTCAGTGGTACGTGAATTGGGATCAGTCTATGAGGAGCGATATCTGTACATTCCGACCTTGAATGACTAGTGCTTTAAAAGTTCAAAAATTAATGAACAAAACATTTTTTTACTACTTCGTAGTTACGGTTAACTCAGTAATTTTTTTCTCATGTTGAATGTTTTCGTGGTATTTTCTTAATAAGAAAATCTTCTAGATATGAATGTTGGATTATTTACATCTCCCCTTTACTTCTTCCTGTTTTCGTTTAGCATCATGAACAATCTTATTCGCTTTTGAATCGTATACGAATATTAGAAGATGAAATCAAAGAACTTGTACAATATAAGTCTAATCATGAAGAGGTAAATATTTTTGAAAATATACTATATTGATTAAAGGTTTATGGAAATCGTGTTTTACTCAAAGATCATTCACACCATAGATTAACTTTGCCTTTTGATTTTCTATGGTTATCGATTTAGTATCGCTTTGTCTTGTAAGGTATCTTCAAACTAAATAATAATATGTCTCTCATCAAAATAATAATATTCAGTTGCACATTAATAACTAAATCCAAAAATATTTCCCAAAGTTCTGTTGAGAAGCCATCAGCGGTGGACTACAGCCGTGTTAAAAGTGAGACAGTCATCACAAAAGGCAATAAATGAATGCCTTTGAATAAACTAGAGTACGTTATGTAGATCACTGATTACCGATTCACTGATATAAACGTAAGTCATTCGATAAGAGATTTGATGGTCATGCGTTCGACACCTGGTAGAGTCTTGTGTGTACAGTGCTAAGAAGCCCCAGTACCAATTTCCCCACGAGTAATAAAAATGAGTGACAATGAACAAAGAGTGCTACGAATTAAAATAAAACCGAAGATTTGGTTGAATATTAGATAAAAATGTAACTACTCCACTACAACCCATTCTTTCCCATATCTTCTGATCACTTCAACCACCAATTACGATTGTCTCTAATATAAACTATCGGGTTTAAATTGTTTGAAATGGTTCAAACCTGAAGTCAGTGTTGGTTGATTTCGACTACTAAATTTATGTTTTCACCCTTGTTAATTACTTGAAGATTGTATAATCGTACAATGAATTATACTATCTGATTAGCATTAAATGGTGATTCCTAATCGTCCAGTTATTCTTATATCTTATTTTGTATAGGGTCCATTAAATTCTATACATGTTACAAATCTCTATCAATGGCGATAAAATATGTTCGTCTGATTATCAAAATATGTTTACGTTCGAAATTGAACGTTAGATCTTATTGTCTTATTGATTATTTCTAACTGTCAAATTGAAGAATTAATGCATGCATTTTATTGTATACATAAAAATAGCATCATCTGACCAATTTTTAGTGAAGGTTATAGCCATAAAAAAGCAGTGAATTTTCTCAAAATTTGTATGTGAATCAAAATTTCGCCATAGAAAATCTAAAATCAACTCTAAAGGGAATAAATGCTTCTTTTTAAAAAAAATTGAATTGATTTTTTCTGAAATATTATATATATCAGTGACTTGATTTGTTAAAAGTTTAAGATAAATGTGTCCTCTTATCTAGTCTTCCATTTGTATATTCTTATCTAAATATACTGAAAAGAAATCAAATATTCAATGATCTGTGATTGAATAAAGCATGTTAAACATAGATCATATGTTGAGATTAGATGGCGGTTGGAGGTAGTCAACAGGAAACCGTGGACCCAGGTTTCGTGCTACTTGGCACTCATCAGCAAGGTGTACCTGTAATCTTGAGGGAACGGGTGCTCCCTGGCGGATTACGATCCCGTGTCACCCAGCTTCACAGTCAGAGACGTTACCACTGAGCTATCCGGGCCGTGACTGACCTACTGTATGACTGTGATGTAATCACAATTAATTGATCACTGGGTGGGGATCAATGTCATGCGTTTCAAGTCCTTATTTAGTGCAGATCGAATGCTATCGACCACCTGTCGACTACCTCCAATCGCCATCTAATTTCAATATATAGTGCACGCAGTGTCGAGTCACCTAGACCGGTGACCACACTGCAACATGGTCGATAGCATTCGATCTGCACTAAATGAGGACTTGACACGCATGACATTGATCATCACCCAGTGATCAATCAATTGTGATAGATCATGTGTAGAAGAGCATCCTGGAACATTTTAAAACAGATATACATGATGGTCAGGATTGGAATTCAGGACCCGCGTTTCGTTTTCTATCAGACTCGTCAGCTGTATGCACCTGCGCTACAGAGTTGATGTTCACTACCGAACTCGAACCCATTACCATTCACTTTGAGTGCCATCGCTTTATCCACTTAGCTACCGAGTCCAGATAGTCACTAGCTTGTATGATGGGTGAACTTTAATTTATATGAACTGATTAGTCGAATCCTTCTATTAATATTTAGGACTGAAACTGATCAGTCTCATTTAGCAAATGTGAATCCTGTGCGGATTGCCTCGATATTGCAACTAAGTTACATGTATTTTAAAGTTGAGAATAGTGGCGAGATCAAAACATAGAAGCACAAGATCCACATGTGCTAAAAGCGATTGATCAATTGCAGTCTCAAACATTATTGGGAAGATTCAAGCAACTGATAGATATAAATTCTGGAACATTAATAATAGAAAAAGACAAAAAGCTTAAAAATAAATGGTCACGTAAAAAACAAACGACAATAATAAGGAAGAGTAAAAAAAGTAAAGCTTAATTATTTGGCGATAAAATTACTAAACTAGAAGAGAGTCGACGAAATGACATAACGAACTAATCGAATGGGTGGATGAGTTGAAAAACCCCAATGAAAGAACAGTTTCAAAGACAAAAATGATTGACAAATATTTCCTGTTTAACACAGATCAGCTTTCCGACGCTTAGTGGCAATAGGTTCAGTAAAGATTTCATGGTGCCTACTTGTTTTTCTATTTCCAAATTATGTATAGAAATTGCGATACTCAATGTCTGTATTCCTTTTAAACGAAGGGTTTAGGGAGCGTTTCTGGAGAAATCAACGGTAGTCCATTTTTTTCATTAAGCAATATGACTTGTTTGGCAGCTACACCTACGTTTATGTAAAAATGACTGTGTCTGGTGTCTTTTGATTGAGTTAATAAATATGTTATTTTATTCAGGATTATTGGTTTGGATTCAGATTAGTTTCTCATTGGTGCAATGTTAATTCTTGTACTATTTGTCCTTAATGGGTATTTTAATTACTGTAGCTACTTTATTGTCCTTAGTTTCCCTACATTTGTGAATAAATACTAGTATATATCAATTACCTAATAGACAGTTTTCAACAGTTTTCAGTTCTTCCAAAATAAATTAATAAAATGAAGATGAGATCTCTATTTAACTAGATGTTTTGTAAATTCAGTCATTTTCTCTGGTACTCTACAGTATGAAGTAGTTTATTGTATTGAGATATTAGTGAATATTTTTAGTTTACGAGAATGATATTGTTGAAATTGGATTATTTGTGCTGAGTGGTCTAATTATGAAGTTTTGTCTAGAAAGGCAATGAAAATTTAATAATCAAACCATCTAACTTAAGAACGCAATTTTTACAAAATTTCAGTGCGTGAATTTCATTGTGTATGGTAGCTGGAAAACAAAAATTGATTAATTTTCCTTTCTTATTTTTTTTCCGCACTAATCCATTCAAAACATTTTCTTCTTAGTCTTCTAAAGAAGCAATTTCTTATTTGTTCTCTCATTTTTAAACAAAATTTTCATTTGTTCTTTCTATTGTTTGTTTAATCGTGTCTGTATGTGTAATTGCTTATTGCTTGTTTACTATCCAGATTTCTACTGTTTTTTTCGGTGCCATTTTATGTTTCAGAAAAAAAGTTCAATGCCTAACTGTTTATTATTATTCTTAGTATCATTGGTAGTATCGGTAGTAGAAGTACGTCGTTATTTTCTATTAAATTTTATATTAACCAGTTGTTAAGGAGATTTATTAAGAAAGGTGTATTAAGATTATTGACTAAGAAACCCAAAAGATGCTTTGTACTACCTGGTTTTCATTCGCTTTACAATTAATCATAATTCGTTATGAAAATTACTCTGAAATTCAACAATATTCACAAACTCGCTTTCCTAGGAACAATTAAGTTTCTATTAATGACTATTTTTGAAATGAATTCACAAATATTTAATGAAAACCCGATGACCAATTAGATATGTATGTATCAGGATCGGAATATCAAGAGTATCTACTTGTCTTACCTTGATACTTTTACTTAGTAAAATTAATAAACATAGAACTATGTAGAATCTCACTAAAGTTAATTGATTACTGTCATTTCTCTGTACAACAGTACAGTAAGAAAAAAGAGTAGAAGTGGAAAAATTATTATGAATAAAATAGGAAGAGACAAATATAAAGTATTCAAGACGTAAAGAAAAGAAAAGTCACGGATGCATCTCCATCATTATGGTCGATTTCGCTGTATGAAATCCGAAGTTTGTAAACAATGAATTCCATTATCCCAAATATCTCATTCAGAAAGTTTACAACTCCCCAGCTTACTCGGATCACTTGTCGTTGCTTTTATGAAACAGTGATTATCGTCTTCACTTGTCAACTAACTTGTTACATGGTCAATTGCAAACTTGTATAGTTGAACTCTGTTAATGGTTTGTATTTTCATTTACCTTTTATTTTTGTTTTTTATTATACTCTGGATTTCAAAATTATTTTGCATCTTTCATTCTTGGAATCAATTATTTCCTCTTGAGTCAAATTCTTTAAAATTAATCTTTTTACTAATGTGGTATATGCTAACTATGTCTGTCGGCATACATAGTATGTAATACTGATCGGAAGTGGAAAGCCTGGTAACAGAAGGCTAAGATGATCAAGTTGAAGGGGGCAGAAATGCAAATAGAAAGGAATTGCTAATAGGAAGAATCATGCATAATGAGAGGGATAAATTGTGGAAATTTTCAAATGGAGTATTAATTGCATGGTTCTCATACTTTACCAAGACATTCTGTAATTATGTGTTAAAGTACTATTGGTTGGCCCCGCCTGTGTTCTAATTTATTACACTATCTCCGATACCTTTTCATTACTACTTCTATTACTATAGTATTCATCTTGATAGATACATCTTTCTTTGCTGATATCTGATGTGGCAAGATGGACCGGTATTTATGTGCTTCAGATCCCACTTTGCTTGTGACTGATCATTGGACTTTTTAATTGACAACTAAAACACCTTTGCAGCTATATATATATATGTTTTAAGACATTGATCCTTCTATCTTATGAGCAGATGTTTGGTATAATTAAGTTTTAACTTTAGGATATTTTTCATTTCAATTGGTTATTTTTGCATATACCCAGCAAACATGTTAGGGGATCTAAGATATAGAAACTAATTTTTCGCTAATGTAATCATTTTTGCAGTGAAATAATACAAGTATTTTATTTAGTTAATAAAAAAACACCATAAAATGGATTGAATTGGTCATATTGTCTAAAGGATGTATGATATGAATAGCAAAAAATACTTAAATGATGTACTGTGAAGTACTCATCATTTCGACTACGAATTGAATTAGAGATTTGATAGAATACAGACAGTTGGAGGTGGTGGTGGACATGAAACTCTTCATATGAAATTTTCAGTACTGTACAATACTCATCAAGAAATTATGAAATATCTCGGTAACAACCTATACGCCTTTCAAATTTTTAACGTTTCCTTTTTCAATGATAGATACTTAGGATTTGTTATGAATTTTCGAGCTACCACTCCCTTATAAAATCAATGCGAACTGTGCTCATTTCATAATATATAAAAATTTACTACAGTATCTATCGCTAAATAAACTGTTAAAGAACAAAATATAATAGTGTAACAATTTTTAAAATATACTTTATCACCAAATATTGAATTAGGCATACCTGATTGGATTGACTATTTTTTGTAAGATATTTAATTTTATATTGAAGGATTTAAACGTTTCTAAAAGTAACTTTTATGGTTACTTTCTGTTACCGCTTCAAATAACCTCTACAATTGTTTATATTACTAAACGGATTTCTTATTTTTATGATAGAATACTTTCAAGTTAACATGATATTATGATAAAAAGATACATTCAACATTATTAGCTAACCTATATAACAGGGTTAATTAAACCATTGAAATGTCGCGACTACTATCAATGTCAATCATATGTCCTATGTGTGTTTAGTAATATGTTACTTAAAAATAAGGGATTATTAAAACTATACTATAGTTCAATTCTGAATTAGAATGCCAATCTACTGAATTTGAATGTAAAGCTAAAATTTCGAAAGCAAAATTTTGTATGAGAATACTAACACCACAGACAATAAATGCTAAAGAATATTTCAGAGAGTAGAAGTAGGTTATATGCTAAATATGGGATACAGATTGATGAGACTATAAACCTTTATTGATTAAGATAATGTGGATAAGTGTTAGACATCATTACTTACCACATACGCCAACGCTAAATATCGGCTATCATAGAAGTAGGTTAAACAAAAGCTGGGAAAGGGTGACGATCAAGACACAAGATCATTTCTTAAGGTCACCAACTGCTTATTTGACTCACATTAAGATTTTTTAAACGTTTTTATTAACGAGATAATCACAGTCTTAATTTAGAGACGGATGACTGGATTCATTCACCAATATAGCTGTATTCATTTGATACTATCATCTGATACTTGGGCTTCATGTTATTGTGTACTTTTTTTCGGTCTCACGCATTTTTTGAATATGTTTCTCATCAGGAGTTTTGTGGAGATTTTAATAATTTCAATAGCTGAACTCATGAGTCAATTGAAGCTAAGCCACCATGGAAAACCTAGAAGCACTGTACGGCCGTTTCGTCCTATTGTGGGACTCCTCAACAATGTGCGTTCACGATCCCGTCTCGCGAGATTCCAATCCAGGACCTATCAATCTCGCGTGCGAGCTCCCGAACACTGAGGAGTCCCATACTAGGACGAAACGACCGTCCAGTGCTTCCAGGTTTTCCATGACGGTCTAGCTTCAATTGAATCATGATTTCAACTAATGTTTCTCATATATATTTTTTCATTGTAACTCCTGTTACCTTCCTTATACTTCTCATCCTTTTAATTTTGTCCGTTTTTTCATTTTTCTATTTCTTTTTCTATTTTTGTTATTTGGAGAGTGAAATAGCCTGAACCGATGGATCTCTTTGTAAACTTTTGTATTATTTCAAGTCTGTTTATGTGTATAAATACATCCATTTACTCTTTTTTATACTGATGTTTAGTTTTCTAACCGAAATTCGAAATATGTTATGTTTTTATAATTCTAATCTCTTTTTTTGACATTTAATGTTGTTTGGTTATTTGTAAAAAAAAATAAGTATTGTTTTTGTCCGATTGATTTTATATTCCGTCACTTTTAATTATATAATTGAACTAAGGCAAATATTTACATTTATTCATAGCAAATGTTTTATTGTATAATAAACGTAGTTTCCAAGTAAAATATATTGTATTGGATGACTTTGATTATTTTCTTGACTGTTTTAGTCGAATTTAAACCCTAGATATGGGATATATGAGTTTGAATCTAATTGTTCTCATTTCCAACTTTTGTTTAATCCTCACTGTTATGTGGTCATTATCAGTAGCCACGGCATCTAATCAATAACACATTCTTTGTGGTTGAAAACAATCCTATACTCCTAGAACATTCTTTAATGATCTACTAAACTAGACAATGTACTAGTCAAATCTAAAAAGTATATGTTAACCGTATACGCAAGAAAAGTAATTTAAATTTTGACAGTTTGGGCCAGAAATATTCCAAAAAAATATTTGACTCTATCAACATGGACAATTGACATTATTTATCATTTGAAACAAGTATCTTTTAGCATAATTGAAATTGCATTCGATCTTACCATAGTAACTAAGGTATTGAACATTTTAGAAATTAAGTTGCGCGTTTGAACCTCGTCTCATCTGTCTTGGTTTATAGAACTAAGTAATATTAACACTTTATCACAGAAAATAAAATCAATTACATAATGTCTATACTTAGTTATTGAGTTGTATAGTAAAATTATGATGACTGTTGTAAATATTATTAATTTTTAAAAATTATTTCGTTAATTGTAACCAAGTTACTCAGTTATGATTAAATATGGATTTCATTGAAATTTTCTCGTATACATTAATTCAGTTTATTATAAAAATGAACTAATTATTTTTGAACAATCTCATCTCAGTATTTTTTTCTTCTTTTCCACGTTTTTTTTTGTAGCAACAAGTGAACTATGAGACGAAATTAACTGAAAAAGTTTGTCAAGCTCAAATGTTTGAAGAGAAATTTCTAAAATTAAAAGAAGTCTATACTAAACTACGTGAAGAACACGTTGTTCTGTTAAAAAATGTATGTTTATCACGTTTCTTTTTGTATATTGCATATTAACTTCCATTCACTGGATGTATAAATATTTGATGAGTGATTAAACATTAGTAAATCGTAATTGTATGTGTCTACTAGAGATGGATTGCTTGAAGTTTCAATGAAAAACTGTGATCTATGTGATCTGATAAGTAAAAATTAAAAGGTAGTAATTCTTCATTAAAGTTGGATGAGTATTGTGCTTTACTACTATTATCTGCAGTCGAGAAGCTTTAGATTGAAATATATTGACTTGAAAAAATAATGCTTTTTGCAAGATTTAAAGGTTGAGTTCTAGATTTCTTGTGGGATCTTGGTACACGTTTTTAAAGAGTCTTAAACCAGGACGAAAAGATTATGAAAATTCGAACAAAACATTTTTTACAAAATGTGTGTTGAGTGAAAAAATGAGATTCTAATTGTTAAAATTCTAGTCGCTGAAATTTTTGCAAATGTAAATGCCTTTTAGATATCTATTTTTTCTTTTCAAATCCTTATTAATCGAGCAACTTTCAACATAATTAAATTTCTTTTCTGACCCTTTCTCTTTGGGTGGAGATTATGTTATCTGCTACACGACCTATTTTACGCAAATTTATATAATATATATATATATATATATATATATATATATATATATATATATATATATATATATATATATATATATATACTTTATTTCTTATAGAATCCACACAAACTGTTTAGGAATGGTTTTATTCTCATTACAGCAATATTCATGTTACACTTTGCTTCTTTCATAATAATTCTAGGTGTTTTTGTTAAGCAAACAATATAAATAGATTAGGTACTTCAGACCATTCGAAATGAAGATCACATTGAGCTATCAAAAATTTGTTCATATTTGCATGAATATCCTTAATAAAATAAAATAAAAATAATAAAAATTTGTCTAATTGCGAATCTTCATTATAACACTTGTTAGAGGTAATGACTTTTATTGAAAAGCAATACAAATATTATTGTTAGTTCTTTGTAATAAGCACACAGATTTCTGAGCACATATGATACTTAGAATAAAGCTTAATGACTTTATGTGTTTTGCTTTTATTTGTCTCGATTATAAATGGAATTGATCGACTAAAAAATAGGAACATGGATTTATCTAAACAAAATATTAACGTAATACATACGAAATAACACTAACCCACATTATGGAAGAATTCTACTTACTTTCAAGCTAATTGAAATTGCTTGATCATCATAAATTCTGCTACCTAAAATGAGGGGATGTTTCAATAAATATTAATAGAATGTAACTTGACCATCATAGCAAATTTTCTATATTTGATCGATATAATTAATGAAAGTTTTGTGTAAGGCATTTAAATAATATCGTTAGGATAAATTAAAGCGACCGAATATGATAATGTAGCATCGTTTAATGAAGACTAATACTTGAATTTATCAGGATGTGCTGTTTCTTATTATGTTTTAACTTCACCATTTCGACTCTAAATATGAGCACTACTACTACTACTACTACAAAGATAATTTTTTACCTCTATAAAAGCTACATTACAGATATTTAGTAAACGATTTCATAATTCAAAGTATTATTAGTGTGATTTTCAGTCACTTTCATATCTGTGAAATTCTACCACTAGACAGTACAGACTGTTTTCGAAAGTCACTCACATCGAGCAATCGAACAGTCGATCTTTTTGAGCAAGTAGAAACAATTTTAATGCTGAATAGCTTTTCCCTTGTTCAATCAGCTATGTGCACTTTTATTGCATAGTGTTCAATTTGTGTGAATTCATCAGTATATCATAAATTAAGTGATTTATTCGTCTAATATTTACGAACTACACTTTGATCGGATAACTATCACCAAAAATATTTTGTCAATATAGGTGCCTGAGACTTAGTCTTTTAGTTTAATTAAAAAATGTCTTGCAATCCGCGCCATGATCAACGTACATATATAAAATAATGAACTTTTCCATTGAAAATTAAATGATCACTTCTTTAAATCCACTGACATACAAGTTTTGATATTCATTCAAGTTAACTTATAACATAAAGAGGCAAATGTATGCCATGTTGTTGAATACTTGTAATTGAATGAATAAATACTTTTCTAGTAGTGTTTAGGTGATAAGACACAGGAGGATGATATATTTTTCGTGTGTTCATCATCTTAGATTTTCTGTATAAATATATTGTGTTATAATGAATTTATTTTAGAAACGATTTGATTATATAAGTTTACAAAAGAAAATTGGCATAAAACAACATACATGATTGTAAACTTCACCTCGAGATATTCCTGACAAAATTTCTATTGCTTGTCATTTTCTTTTTTTTGCGAACGATGTAGTAAAACTGTACACTTTCATCAAAATCTTTAGAAAAAGTCTCGTATATATAGTGACAATCAATTTCTTTTAATAATTTACCAGTCAGCTCAATCTACTCCAATTCAACTTTCTGTTCTTTAGCTTAGATAACTTTTTTTCAAAACACCTTCAACGACTGTTCTCTAAGCATCCTATTTGGTTTGTGATTGTGATCTACATTAACTGAGCATTGGCTAGTAACCAATATCATTCTTCATAGTCCCTATTGCTAATAGAATTCCTGATATATCAAATTAAGGTAGTTATTGGTCTAAGTGAGTCGATTTTTCTGAGCAGTTTAATTTGATGTTATTTGGCTAGAGACAATAGGCCGGGAGATCTTTTTCTAAGTTCTCTGCTGTCTGAAACCATGCAGCAGCCCGTATTGTCGGTCTCTAGGAAATTGATACCACTCGTAAGATTTGAATGCAAGTTACCAGCTGTTACTGTAAATGATCTTCACACTGAACTGTTCAGCTAACATTACTTTTCTGTATGACAAATCAACATTTTATTTATTTTATAAATATTTTATAAATATCTCAAGAGAACTGAATCAGTTTCTGGCAATTTCCCAAGATTATTCCTGTTCTTCATAATACATTTAAATTATCGAAATGTCCACATTTCTACCAAGCAATAAATTGAGCTAAGTAATATCGACAACTGTTTAGTGGTTTTCGGTAGTTATTTAACTAATATAAATTTAATAATGATGTATGTATGATGTATGTATAGCTTCACTAACTTACAAATATTATTGCACATAGTTTTCATGTAGCTTACTTTACTATCTATTCATTTATATAGCATAATTTTTAACTTTAAACAATATTACATCTTATATTTGTTTGTTATTTTTATTTAACATATTATCCATGTAGTATGGCAGTGTTCAACAAAACTTACAACAAGAAACTCAAAAGAATCAAGATTTAGTAAAAACAATTGAAGTATGTCAGCAATATCGTTTTATTATTTCAAGATATAAATCCAATTATGCAATGCAATGCAATTACTACTCATGGATTAATTTTGTGTGTTTCTAAAGAAGCTTTCTGATACTGAAGTCTATCTAGATTTGTTGACAAAAATAAGTGTGACTACTGAGTATCAGCTTTGAATGAATTCTTAAATTGCCCTTTTTTTGTGACTATTATGATCTTTTGGTTAGAACTAACATCACTAATGAAATTACGTATTATCGTAATGTTTTGTAAATACGAGAATAAGTCCTATCTAGACTTTGATACTTGGCTACCATAACATTCTTTTCGTTCTAACCCCCAGGCACTTCAAAAATCAATCTTTCAAGGAAGATTTATTAGGGAAATCAAAGAAGATTTGTTTAAGCAAACAATCGGTGCGTTTAAACACGTTTCTAATGATGATTTTTGGCATAGGGTAAGAAATTAGTATGCTCGATAGCCCATAAAGCATTAATGAAGTGGGATCATTTAATTGTATTAAAAACGAAAAATGTTTTCTGTAGATAGATTGATTACACGCAGAAAAATAGCAATTTAAGTATATTGAACAAAAATAACAACATAATCTGTCAGCAAATAGTTTGTTGATATTGTAGCATCTTTAACATATGGAATATTGATATTTTAACAAGCGATTAAACCTAGGATTTATATTTAGCAAATTCTTGTTGATGGTAAACAGCTTCATATTTAGGTAACTAATATAATATGCCTTTAGAGATTCTCTGTGTTTGTTTAACCCTTCGTTCTATTTTCTTCTGTCACACACACTTGTATATATTTAGACTAAATTGCCTTATGGCATTATTTTTCTTAATATACACCATGTCTGAAATTGTTTCGTATAATTTCATTTTCAATTCAATTCAGTCATATTCTCTGTATAATAATTACGAGTATATTATTACAGTTTCAGTCTAAATTGTCTTTATTTGATTTTATCAGTAAAATATAACTATTTCACTTTATTAATGGTATACATTTAGTATTTATTATACATTTTATCCAGTTATAAACAATCTAGTTAATGATAAACACACAGAGATGCCAACTATGATAATTTTTATTTATATATCCATTCGGCTAAGGTATATGTATTATCTGGTTAACATTAAAAACGTGATCAAACATAATGTAATAACAATGTATGTAACGTAACATAGGTATTCTATTAAATGAATATTTAGAAATACATTCATCTGTTTATCGGTACCTAAGATCACCTGTTAAACCATCGCTTTTGGTTTCATTGTGGTCCTCAGTGCATCTGTGATTATTGCGCCATTCAGTTCAGGAGGAACACTTTTTCAGTTACAATTTACAAGTACTACCACTTTGGTTTATGTAACGATTCCTCGGTGATGTTCAGGGACGTTCTAATACGCGATTCTGTTTCAGAGGGAAAAAGACTCAGACATAACACTCTACCTGCAATAATTTGTTTGTTTTCTTATACAATCTAGGGTTCTCTAAATTAAATAAACTTATTTACTTATCCTTCGCGAAGGGAGCATAGGCCACCCACCATCACTCTCCATCGAAATCTTTCATGGTCAGTCCTTTCCAGGTGATTCCGATTCCCGACACAATGTGTTCTTTAGTCTTTCTGTTGTCTTTTGACCTTCAGGATTTCAAGTTAGCTCTTGCCTCATGATACAGTTTGATGATTTCTACAACGTATGCCCTATCCACCTCCAACGTATTTTCTTGATTTTTTTTCAACTGGAAGCTAGTTTGTTCTATCCCACAGTAGGTTGTTACTGATGGTATCCGACAAGTGGGCATTGAGTATCTTGCATTGACAATTGTTTAGAAATACCCGTACTTTTTGATGATTGTTGTAATAGTTCTTCCATTTTCAACTCCGTATATCAGAACTGTCTTGATGTTCGTATTGAAGATTCAGACTTTGATATTGGTTGAGAGTTGTTTTGGGTGTTAGGTGTACTTCAATTGTAGGAATACAGCCCTCGGTTTACCGATCGTTATCTTCAAATCTGCATCGAATCCTCCTTGTTCATCGATGATACTGCTCAGGTATGTGGGGGATTTCACCTATTCCAGAGCCGAATAACACAGATCGAATTCTCGATTACAGTTGTAACAACCCAAAACCTCACAAAATCAACTGCATACAAACTTTTTAAAGAGGATGAAAGCACACTGCAACACACTTGTAGCGTGGAAAATAGAAGAAGAATATCTAATGACTATCCTTCAAAAGGATGGCTGTCCACGCAACTTGATTAAAAAATTGTCAACTCAACTCTTCAGCAGGAACTAAATCAAGTACAGAAACCAGCAAATGGATCATCCTACCATATACAAAAGACAGAAAATTACAAGACTATTGAAGCCGTTTAGAATAGGTGTAGCACATAAATCTTGGATAGAGGAAAGACCAATGCACCAGAGGATTTTTAGAAGTTTTGCACTCAGATTAATCAGCAATCAACAAACGCATTGAAATCGATCTGATCCATCAACCAATTAGAAAAATCATGGACAAATATTGGACGAAGAATCAAATCGAAGGAAGATACAATCAAAATAAAGAGGTGGACATGACTGGTGTAAGGTTGACAGGACAATTGGTGAGTCATATGTGGAGAAATTTGAACACTTCACTTCTGCCCGGAGTTTATGCTGATGATGTCGTTCATAAGAACAATGAAAGCTCCACGACCAAATCATTCAACTTAGAGAACAGAACTCCATCCAAATCATCTAACTGAGCTACAAATCTTCAATATCTCAAGTGATGATGATAGGCTTCTCACGTACATCATAATGTCGAAGAAGGATCCATAACATTCTCCTATCCACATCGTCAAATGCTTTCTCATAGTCAAGAAAGTTGATGCATAGTGACAAGTTCCATTTGATTGATTGTTCAACGATAATTCAGATTGTTGCGACCATTCCTTGAGGGATACAGCTTGTTTATCTTGAAGTTGATCTTCTACTGATTCAGTCGATTAACACTGTCGTAAACGTTTCCTGGTACTGATGGTAGTGTGATACCTCTCTAGTACACATATTTTATCTGGTGTCTTGACGAGGTGTCGTTTTTTCCAGTCTGTCTGTGACATTCCTTCTTCCTCTTAAAACTTCTTGAATAGAATTTGGGTCATCTTTGCACTTACATTAACCTTATAAAGGCTCTCTACTGGAACACAACAGGCCAAGTGAGAGCTTATGGCGAACTGTCATCAGAAATAATTCCTTCAAGTGGTGTTCGTCAGGGATGTCCACTCTCTCCATTCTTGTTTAACTTTATCGTAGACGTGCTTTTAGAAGTGATACTTTCCTCATTTGAATTTCCAGGGGTTGAACTTCTACCGGGAGATTCACTTGTTGATGAAGATGCTAACAAAATGAGGAGTCTTATGACCACTCTAAGCAACAATGCAAGCATGTTCGGGATGCAATTCTCTCCCTCGAAATGCAAAATGTTGTTTCAGGATTGGGTTGCATCGACACCCAAACTAACGATAGGCAGTGAAGTAGTTGAGCGTGTCGACCGCTTCACTTATCTTGGAAGTCTCATCAAGCCTTGTGGTCTGGTGTGTGACGAAATCTCAGCACGGATACAGAAGGCTCGACTAGCTTTTGCGTCGTATATGGCGTAAGCGAGATATCCGTCTACCAACCAAAGGACGGCTTTACTGTACAGCAGTTCGTTCTGTCCTAGTTTATGGCAGTGAAACATGGCCGGTAAGAGTAGAGGATATTCGTAAGTTACTAGTATTCGATCACAGATGTCTTCGAAATATTTCTCGTATATCGTGGGAGCATCGAGTAAGTAACACAGTTGTTAGGAAACGGGTACTAGGTAAGGATGGCAAATCAATTGATGAAGTAGTGAAACTTCATCAGTTGAGATGGCTGGGTCACGTGTTACGTATGCCCAACCACCGACTGCCCCGACTTGTGATGTTTTATGGTGTAGAAGTAGGTTGGAAGAAAGTTAGAGGTGGCCAGACCAAAACATGGCACAAATCCATGAAGTCACTGACAAGTGGGCTGAGTCATTTTGGTAAGTGTAGACTACCTGGTTGGGATCCGCGAGACGATAGCAACCGACGGTTAGAGATCTTGGCTCAAAATCGTTTGGAATGGTGCAGGTGCATCCACTTTTTGAGTTCTCACAAATTCTCATCTTCTGAATTCTTCATCTTCCGTTTTTCCGCTTTCCGAATTTACTCCACTGGATTATACTCGTTGAATAATGTCTTCAAACACTAATGTTTCCGATTACTGCTTATACTCTTGCTACCTCTACCACTACGGGATTTGAATCGACAACTTCATCTCTGTGCTAATGTGGGATGGTAACTCGAACTGGTGTACGTACGTTCGGAGTTCTACGTTGTTACTGACTGACTGACTACATCTATGTCTGACTGTAGTACTTCAGCTGGTATTTTGTCAGATCCTACTGCTTTCCCACTGTTGATTTGTCTGATGGCCGTCCTTATTTCTTCGATCGTTGTTTGAGTGATAGCTATGGAAATGTGTGTGTGTTGTTTGGATGTCTGATAGGTTGAGTGGGACTGGTCTGTTCAAAAGTTCTTCAGAGTGTTAAACCCATCTGTTCCTTTGTTCTTGAATCTCCGTGATTTGCTTGCATTCTTTCTGCTTGACTGGTCGATCTGGTTTACTATATATCACTGCTAGTTTCTTCGTTGTGTCATATTGTCGTGTGATATTTCATTTTGATTCAGTCTTTTCAGCTGTGGTTGGTAGGTGTTCCATGTATTTTTTTCTTGTCTGTTGTAACGCTCCTCTCCACGTACTTGTTCGTTTCTGTGTATTCGACGTGTGCTATCGCTTTTTCTGTTGTTGTTCGACTGTTGTTAATTGTTTCCTTCCTGATTCCCTGTATTGTGATCGAGTGATACACAAGTAGCCTTGTGTATGTGTTTGTGTGGGAATGTGGTTTCACCTACAACCATTTTGTTTGGGACACATACATTTGAAAATTTGTCACCATTCTCGTTTCTTTCTCCCAGTCAATTGATGTAACTCCACGATATCTTTATGCTCGTTGTTGTCCATTCCGACTTTGGTGTTTAGATCTCTCGTCAGGGTTGTGAGTTCATTTCCTGAGCATTTCGGTATTATCGATTTCCGACTTTCATAAGACTGATCTTTATCGTCTTCATTGCTATCATTGGTAGGTGCATAACACTGAACAACATTTATTGTAATCCTCTGCTTCGTTTTGCTGAATGATTTGGTGATGTCGATCCTGTGAGTGGTTTTCGTGGTTCATTGAACGCTTTCAGTGCATCTCCGTGGGTGTGTGGAAGATTTTCTCATTCATGAACCGAATACAACAGCATCTTTTCTGAACTCTAACCTTTTCTGTCCATCTTTGATATAATGGGTTCCAATTATTCCGAACACAGCCAAGTTCAATCTCCTCATTTCTGCAGCTATTTGACTTGTCTTTTCAATCTCCAACATTGTCCGGACATTTCATATACCTATATTAATTGTTGCTCCAATCATGAGAAGGAGAATCGGCCTCGTAATTTGCTGAGAATCTTGACTTTCACTATAATGTATTATAACTCTTATGGATGAATATCCTTCAAATTGTAGGTCAGAGTTTAAATGATAAAATTATTTATTGTGGTTGCACTTTTTAATAAGTTTGGTTTCTGCCGGGTGGTATTTTTGATTTCATTCTGAATCCTCTGGTCTTGGGATCACCAGTCACCCTGGTGGGGCTACAGGCGAAGTTAAAATAAATTTAATTAATTGATTCTTACTTTTCTACTCTAGGATCTCCGTCACCACCAAATGTCCTCATCACTAAGTGAAGTTGAATCGCTTGTTTCTGGAAATCGAACTGAAGAATCGGTCGATCAATGTTTAAAACTACAGTATCAGTTGAATGCCTATGAATCAAAATCGGAATCTGTAAATACTGAGAAAGATCAACTTACTGTAGAGGTTTGTGCCGTTTTCAGTTTTAGAAATCAATTATGAAGTGAATTACTTATTTGTTTATTATGAAACTTATTTATTTTACTATTGGTTACAATATAATATTTACTAAATTGATTATTCGTAGTTCATGTTAATAGTTGTGCTTGCAGTGTCATTTTAGCGAAATAGCCATCTCTCAGTTAGAAATAGAAAGATAGATGACAGTCCTAATGTATGTCATTCGTTTACATCCTGAGGTCATTGTTTACTACATATTCACAAAATCTCGCTAAAATTTAGCTCGAAATGAATTGATTAATGAATGAATAAAACTTGTTTGATATTTGACTTTATTGTTAATGACTGTGTTTATGCTCTTTAAATGGGCAAAGAAGTATTTATAGATATGTATAAAAGTTAATTTGGTACATAAAATGACAACTGTGGTTTTTTAAATAAATGTTCCGTTAGTTGGCCACTAATTCACTTTGATTATTTTGATCATTTGTGTGATCCTATGACGTAAGCTGTGACGCTTTATCTCCTTAATGAAACTGTCTCTAGACTCAAATACTCTGTGACTTGAGAAGAATAATCTGTCGTCATTAAAGGTACTGGGATCAGAGATAAAATGAATGTTTTTCGACACCGCTTTTAAAAATTAGTGGTCAAAATAATTCTTCAATAAACATGACTAATCACAATTCAATTTGAAATAGATTGTATAATCCCATTGTATATATTTTTGATTGAAATTCGATCAGTATTAGTTGGCATATGTGCATCCCATGTGGATTGCCTTAGTATGGTCATTATGACACAAATTAGTATTGGACAGATGAAATATTACTAGCAGTGGAATCTAGCACACACATTTCGCTCTATGTATAATACGTCAGCCGGATGTTTTGATGAAATTTCAATCGAAAATATTTACAATGGGATATTTCAATCTTCAAACTAGAAAGTTTACAAATCTAGGGAAAACAATAAGATAAAAAGTCTATACAACTATACCAGAACGACCATCGATCGAACTGTTGAATTAAAAATCAGGGAAACTTGAATTTTCTGTCTACAACTTGAGAGAAAATAGTGGAGATTGTCTATGGTCAGTAACTCTATGTATCACAGCTGACTGTATCAGAATACCCAATACGTGACTTTGCGTATATTCAGCGTTATTTCGTAATTCTATCAAACGTTTTATATGATTATTTATAACTCAATGAAGTTAGTAGCCTATTAACTCAATCTGTTTTGGAATTTTTATCAAACTTCTTTAGTGTAAACTTAAGGGTACAAAATGCACCACTACGTTACTTACATCTGCTCTGGAAATCATGAAGCTATAATTACTTAACTAACAAGCAAATGGATAGAGGTCAAAAACCTTAGAGATGGAAATATTTATGTCTAAATGTTTTATTGAAATTCTTTTTGTCTAAAGAATCTGACACTTTTTTTTCTTACGATTAACCAGAGAATTGGTTTTATTCACGTTTATGATTATTATGGATATGTATCTGAATTCAAGATAAAATACATACTATAAAAACAACTCAGTATCTTAATCACAGCCTCATCCCATCGAATTGTTTATGCCTTTACTTATTCTTTGTTAATGAAGTCAAGCAACCTTAATATTAATAAAATTTTATCAGTTATTGACCTGAATCGTTCGTTCAGTTATAACATGTTTAATTACAGCACTGGGAAATTCTCAAAGACATTTGTTTCAGTCAACCAACTATGGATTTAAATCTTGTATCTTGTGAATTAAACAACTAACAGTAGATTGTTTCACATGTTAGTGTTATGGTACATATAGTCTGAACTGACTTTTTTTCTTTCATTAATTCAGCTAAATATCATGAAGTACTTATTAAATTACCATCTAATATCTATCTGTAGCTCTGGTATTAGTTATGTATCATTGTTTTTTATATGTATTTTTGGCTAGTATACACAAACCATTTTATCCATTAAGATTATCAGTTTCTAAATTGTAATTTATTCATATTGTGCTTACATCCATACATCTACATTTATCTGTTACACATAATGCTTATTCAATAATTTTTTTCCTATTTACAAACAATTCTTTGTGTTTCTCATTGTCGCCTTATAAACGCATTGAAGTCATTTCATAGTTCTGTTAAACTACTAATTTCTATTAATTTGTGTCATTGAGTTTCTCTTGTATGAAAACTGTAGCTTCCTTTAAAATTAGATTAATGTACAATCTTAAGATAATTAGTCTAGTGTTTTACCTGTATGTACACACTCTAAGTAATATCAAATATCCGGATTTTAATTTTACTTAAATTTCATTGTGAATTGATTTATTAGTATATTATAAAGTCAATCAAGCAACTGACCATCATCATCTTCAAGTTTCTTTTCTGTGACCAATTCTTCCCAGATTAACCTAAATCTCAGCAGAATAAGGGACAGTGTTTAACAAACTAACTTCAAATACATACTGATTTAACAAGGTAATATACTCATTTTTGAAATAAACTAGTCATAAATACAGATGATAATCTAGTAGTTCAGTGCATGTGTGAAGTAGAATTTTTAGTGTTCCAGTGTATACTATTTATTTATGGCATAAGTAGCGCGATAATTTATTTTTAATTTTTTTCACCAATTTGACTTCGAATCAAAGAAATAAACAATATAGAGGAATTTCACCTTTACTTCTTCAGTGCACAATAGTTTGCCTTTAAATCTTGACGTGGTCTGAATGTCATTCGCTTTTCGTAAAAATCGTGTTGTGACAATCAAAGTATGAATTACATATTTCCATGACTATTCTTTCTAACGACTAGTTTTTAAAATGATTCTATGTTGCTTATATATGTATGCTTGATTATAGACGATATGTCTATATAGTGAATTGTTAGGTGATATTTGATGGATTTCAAACATTTTTAGTTACATTTGTGAGTGGAATCTATTTTAAAGACATCTCTATACAGTCAAACCAAAACATAACATTCCTCAGTTTATTGTTATTTTGGTCTGAGACGTTCTGGAAACTAGTAGATCTTCTGTCTGAAAAGCATAAAATGATATAAGCAAATAACTGGCAAACTAGTATGTTGTATTTTGTGTTAATTAACATGATTCATATAATATAATCACTTCATTTTATGTTGTTAAAATCTGATTTACTATCATCTTTTGCTTCTGTTTCCTTACATTATTCCTTGTATTTATTCTAATATTTTCGATTATTTGAAAAAAGAAATCTTTTCGAATTTCGACCACATAATTCTATGAATACTATTGTTTAAATATACATTATTCAATTTTCCATAAGCTAATCATTACATAAAATTGTAGCTCTTGTGTTAATTATATTTGTCTTTATGAAAACGACTTATTTTATTTGTGCTTCAAAGCGAAGCGTTACTTGTTGGAACTTGAAGACAGTTGATGTTCAATATCAAAGATACAATTGGTATCACTAAAATTATATATGAATTTATACTGGGAAGAAATTATTTATAACTATTCTCATATCTCTTTATCATTTTTTCTTCTCTATCATTCTGACTAATATACAAATGATACACAATAAATGTCATGTGATTCTTATTCCTAGTGTGTATATAGTTACTATTGGACATATATAGAATATTTATGATTATCATATTTGTTTAATCAATTAAACCTTACTGTAGAAAAAAAGGAACCCTTACAAACATAGTAAACTTAAAAATAATCTAATTGAATGATAATTTACTGAAATAAGCAATATGATGATAATGATGCTACACTTACTCTTACTTGCTTACTTGCTTACTTACTTACTTGCGCCTTACTTGCCTTCTTGCTTGCTACTTTTGCCTTGCCGCGCTTGCCCCTTGCGCGCGCCTTGCTTGCGCGCGCTTGCTACTTGCGCCTCCCGCGCTTGCTTGCTTGCTTGCCTTGCTTGCCTTGCCTTGTACCCTTGCTTGCTTGCTTACTTGCTTGCTTGCTTCCTTGCTTGCCCTTGCTCCTTGCCTTGCTTGCCTTGCTTGCTTGCGCTTGCCCTTGCTTGCTTGCTTGCTTGCTTGCTTGCTTGCTTGCACTTGCCTTACATACTTGCCTTGCCTTGCCTTGCGCGCCCGCTTACTTACTTGCTTGCTTCTTGCCACTTACGCCTGTTACCCCCAATGGAGCATAGGCCGCTGACCAGCATTCTCCAACCCACTCTGTCCTGGGCCTTCTTTTCTAGTTCCATCCAATTCTTGTTCATTTTTCTCATGTCTATCTCCATTTCCCGGCGTAATGTGTTCTTTGGTCTTCCTCTTTTCCTTTGGCCTTGAGGATTCCATGTGAGGGCTTGTCTTGTGACGCAGTTGGATGCTTTCCTCAATGTGTGTCCTATCCACTTCCAGCGCTTCTTCCTGATTTCTTCCTCCGCTGCGATCTGGTTTGTTCTCTCCCACATTACGTTGTTGCTAATAGTGTCCGGCCAATGGATCTGAAGTATTTTGCGTAGACAACTGTTAATAAACATCTGTATTTTCTGGATGATGGCTTTCGTAGTTCTCCAGGTTTCTGCCCCATATAGTAGAACTGTCTTATCGGAGAATCCTTCTTTTCCCTTTGTGTATATTGAGACCCACTCCTTCTGAGGCTACTCCCACACTGTTCATCTTCTCCTGCATTTGTTGTTGCGTTTGGGATAGAAGGGCCAGATCATCTGCGAAGTCTAGATCGTCCAACTGCATCCTAGATGTCCATTGTATCCCGCGCTTCCCTTCAGATGTTGACGTCTTCATGATCCAGTCGATCACCAGGAGAAAGAGAAAGGGTGAGAGTAAGCAACCTTGCCTAACACCGGTCTTCACAACCATAGAAGCTGGTAATACTTTGATTCCTTCACTAATAATATGTTTAATTTCATCACACTGTGATGACTTGATGTAGTGACCTTATGAGGCGAACGTTTTTACCAAGCCGTAATTTATTTTTACTAATTAACGAAAAACTAAGCAGAATGATTTTCGTAGTTATTTAGTTAATAGTTAGTGCATTTAGAATACTATTTTGCTCGTTATAGTAACGAAAGTCTATTATCCCATCATTTCATTGATAAAACGTAACTAAAATAATCTGATTAATTGATTGGTAATTTCAGCTTTCAGAAAGTCAACAATTATTAAAGGATTCTGAAATGAAAATTTCCAAATTAACTAATGAATTGCAAGTTTTAAATGATCAACTTAACCAGGAGAAGTTATTTGCAGTCAGGGGAAATGATACATGCAACGGAAATACTTTCACACATATTGTTGGTGATGATAAAGATTGTAAGAATGGCGAATTAACAATGCATTTGGATAAATTTAAACAAACGCTTTTAACAAATACCGTTGAGCAGGTATTATCTGTATTACAAAGTAATCAAACTATTGGGCAATCACCTGAATTTATAGAAGTGTACATACATTGTTCTCCAAGTGAGTTTTATCTTATCTTTTATTTCTCCTCTATATTCATACAATCCCGTGAATTCGATCTGTAGTCTAATTCTTTAACATTTTGCAGAAATTATATGTCAGAAAATCGTAGTTTTTATAATGTTGATAGGTGGAATTCGTTGTTGCATATTAACAAGATCAACTATACATGATTCCAATCAATGTATGGAGAGTGTATGGTCTACTCGGAGAATTATTCACTATGTTCTTGATCCAAAATTTTTATTTATAAAGAAGGACGATAGTGTCAGATGAGGCATTAATGTATTGCACAATAAATAAACGAGTTTTATATTGTCTTATTTTTTCGAGATCCTAAAAACTGTGTGAACCACTGATTTTAAAGTAAGGTTTTCCTCTCCTTTACATTGAGACTTCTCACTCACCTATTCGACTTAATAATTGTAAATCACATCTCAAGATTTTCTGAATCACTATCGCTACATGATTATACGAAGACATTTTCCACCCTCTATTGTATAAGGCTTCAAATAACATACCTTTAAAGATATTGAATTATACCTCTATGTTTCTGTCAATCTTGAACAGTTAATATCATTGTATCTATTTTTCTTATTTATTAATGCCTCTGTTTTCATTTCATCACTAATGTTTATAATTACTTTGATTTTTTGTTATATTAACAAATTACTATTTTGTCAGTAAATTCAAATGTGTTTCGTTAGTTGACGTATTTACTGTCAAATTCAATAGTTTCTAAATATTTAATCCTTTTAAAAAGTATATAAATTATTACTGTCAAAATATCTTCACAATAGGATAGTAAATTTGTTCAACGAGTTGAAATCAAAATATCATGCGCTACCTAATATTCATTTTGTTTTGTTTTGTTTATTTTTATTTTAGCGTACTTTTTAAATCATTTATCACAAGTTACTAACTATTTTAATTTATTTGAATCTGCATTAACTGACTACTTGTCGGATAATGAAAAAGGTAATAATTATAAAATCATTTGTTTTTATTTTTCAAAATTTAATTATTTATTCATTAATTCTTTAAATATTCGAATTTGTTTGATGGATCACAACTGAAAAATATTAAATGTTAATTTTGGATACGTATATAATTATAGCAACCTGTATTTTTGAATTGAATGAAATTTCTCCCCTTATGTTAAACCTGTCTTTAGATCATAGTATTATTTTAAAAAAGATGAATCTTTGTGTTTTATTTCATCAGTGTTTCTTCACTTCACGAATATTCTAGAATAAACAACAACAAAGATGGAAGAAATATCAAAATGTTAATTAGAAAATGGAAAAAAATATTTGATGAATAAGTGGTGTAGTGACTTAGTGTTTTCGGAGTTCATCCCCTAATCATTAATTCTCGTGAACTAACCCCACTCCATCTACTCCGGTTAATGTACTTTTTTAGTATCAAATGTCCTTATAATTATTGTGGCTTGAAGCTTGGTACAGAAATATGTTCTTTGTAAATAAGTTGAATCAATTAATTAATCTGTGTCTCAGTCGTAGGTATAACATTGGCTTATTTATTAAGTTTTAAACAAATTTAAAAAGTTGGTTACATGAAGTTTGTTAATAAAAGAATTTGGATATCATAAGTGCAAGTAACTGATGAAATGAGACTCAAAAGATTCACCTATTTCTATATTTACATATTTTAGATATACGTTTCACTCAAGCGTAATTGATACACTTTCATAATTTCATCACGTAGTATGAACCATTTAACGTTTATCATTTATTTGAAGTATATACAACGAAATCTTTTAAGGTTTATGATTTCGGCAATTTACTTTTATTTATCATCTCTCGAAACAAATTCGATATTGGCTAGCGATCTAGTTAGACAAAAAACCTGGACCCACCACTCTCTGAAGTTATAGCCTCACAATCACTTCACATCAAATGAAATACCCTGTGATACTAAATTACTTAAACTGATGATGGTCACGTTACAACTTGATTAATTAAATTTCACCAGACACTAAATAATTACTTATATAACATTGGTTACTGTTCATTGGCATACTTTTCTGATAAATAAAAATTAGCATGGAACATATGTTTGGAGTTTCCTGATAACTGTGTACCATGAAATAAAACGTGCAACTATATTGAGTCATTTCATTTAGTTGTTACATTGAGAATTGATCAATATTGTTTGACCATCATTACGTTCTAAACAAACGTGACATTAGTTAGTGTTTAGTCAGTAATAAATGTAAAACATATCGCCTAAACTAGATTTGGGGATACCACGTATTACTCTTTACTTCATGATTGTTTTAAGTTTGTATTACAGTGTACTAGAAGTATAATAAAACAATTTTTAATTTACTATTCATTGTATATAAATTTGTATATTTTAACAGGATTGATTCAAACTTCATATTATATTGGTCAGCTAAACTCTCAGTTATCATTACTATCTCTCTTATCTAAATCGATACGTCAATCAAATGGTACAAGTGATTCTTCATACAGTAAGTGATTGTATTGATATTATTCCTGGTACTTTATCTCATCTAATATTGTTTGTGTCTAACTTAGTGTGTTTTTAGATTCTGAAAAGTGTGGATTGATTAAATTCTCCTTGCAAGCACGTAAGTATACACCTCAATTGGATTTCTCCACGTCTTTGAAAATTAAGTATATTTTAGTCGTTCAAAAATGTCATCTGGGTTTCCTTTTTTCTGTTTTCCAAGAAATTTATGTGATTTATTATACATTCTATAATATTAGTAATGAATGGCGGTCTGCTTGAATAGCTGAACTTTCTGTTTCTGCCATGTAGATATTTCAACATGTTATCTGTTTTTGGTTGTTTTAACACATGATTATGTCTGTTAATCGTATGGCCTATTCAGGTACGTTAATGAAAAGCTAACAGCCTTTCGCTGTACAATTTACAAAAAGTACAATCAGAGACGTTGTGGTGGCTGACAGTATTCATTGAAAAGAATGAACATTATTCAGATGTTGATTTCTGAACTGCTCCCATCTAACTGGCGATCACTAATTGACACGATGGACTGTCTTCAATTCCTACGAAGCCTAAACATGTATCGTAACTGTGGTGTAATTACAATTCCAGACTCCTGGTTAAATGATTTACCAGATGCCTACTCAGCATCACTACAAGATTTCCATATTTGTTGCCAGAATCGACCAAGAACTCTATAGGTTATACTACATAACGAAAATTGAATAACTTTCATACTGCTGTTTTATAACAAAATATCTAGTAGTGAAATATGAATAATATGTAAAGTTATGTTGAAGTTTGTATTGATATTCTTTTGACAATAAATTAAATAGTTTCATTAAACCATGAAATGAAAGTGGCATAATTTTAATATTCTGTAAACTTTTAATAAAGATTATCACAGTCCTATTCAAGTATCAATAGTTATCACCAGGATAACTCATCAAAAAAAGTCTTTTGAAATAATTTGGTTTACAATGGTTTAGATAATTTCTTTGTTAATATTTTGACAGAATTTTGATGGGTTTCATTTGGCAAATGTACATTCTGTGTATATTGCCTTGATATAGCTATTACAACACAAGCTTATATAAAATAGATAGCATGTGATTAGCAGTGGAATCCAATTCAATACACGTGTTTCTTCTCATGAAATGGACTTATAAAGCTAATTTTGTACTAGTACAGTTATAATCATAATTTATAACAATTAAGTTAGTAATGAACTGTCGAACTATTGGCGAGACTATAATTTATGGACGAGCCAATCAGAAGCCTTTGAGGGATTCCGAGGTCACGGCGCCAACTCCAGTACTTAATGCTAACGTACGATCGGTTCATAGGGGATTTTAAACAAACCGTAATAATTGAGCGGCTATAACAAATAAACCGGCGAGATTATGATTTGTGGACGAACCAATCAGGTATAAGATAACAGATCTCGGATTTTGGCTGCGAGTCTTTCATCCATTTAGCTAAATAGAGTTTTGGCACTATACCTGATGTCAGTTCGTAATGGAAACCCTATATATAATTCTTAACTAAGGCAAATTATGACAATTATTGCGAACTTGATAATAAAAGCACGATTAACACTGGCTGCGGCCAGATACTACAAAATATACGGATGACCGGAGAGCGTACAGACTCCTACATAGGCTTGGTTAGGTGCATCGTGTCGTCATTCACAAATGGCATTTTGTGTGCTCAACAACCGGAGTGCACACAAACAATATTAAAGCTATGTGGTCGAGGCTGAAAGAGTTTTTGGGACCCCATCGTGGCTCCAGAGGTCAACTATTCTGTAGCCATATGGATGATTTCCTCTACTGCATGGATTACGGTTTTAGAACCCCTGAACTTCTTTCTAACCTTGAAAAGTTTTTGAACCATGTACAAGAGGTGTATCCACTTTATTTCCTTGGTTTTGTATAACATATTTTTACTCTGTACTGACTGTTTGCTGATTGGCTAATATTTCTCAAGGTCGCTTAAGACTCGTTCAAAGGTCGTTCATAAATTATAGTCTCGCGCATGTATTGGTTTATCGAACTTATTTTACTAATGTATGAGAGCACTTTGACCGTTAGGCTACTCGATTTTAAACCATGGAGTATTTGATTCAAATTCCACTCCATCTGTTTCCTTAATTCATTTGAGTAGGATGCCAATATGAAACTGGTCAATTGCAGTCCTAAGTAGCAATAGGAAAATATAAGTAAAACAACACTAGGCGAATTTAAATAGAGCAAGAACAAACATTGATGCAGAATAGTATGAATTCATATTATTTCGAGGTTTCTCGTCAGCTGCTTACAAACCAAAATTGTGATAGAATTTTTACATGGAGATAGTGTGAAACAATTGACATAAATGAGTGTAAATAGCTTGATTACAATAATAACTATATATATATATATATATATATATATATATATATATATGCTAGAAACTGGTCAGAGGTCAAAAGAGGGGGTTTAATCCAGGGTGGGTGGTGTAATAATTTAGTGAAGTTCATAAATTGTGTGATAATTGTAGACATGAATGGAATTAAATAATGATAAGGTAGATTACGTAATAATAATTAAATAGGGTTTGGAAAGTTAAGATGATTTAAGAGGATCAGGTGGTGGAAATGTGTGAATAAAATTTATTTTAAGAATTAGGTAATAGGGGGGGGTATAAAATAAATGAATAAATGAATAAAATAACCAAAACACAAAACAAACAGAAACAAAAAGATTACCAGGGTAGTGATAAGTTTATTTAAGTCTCTTTTTGGATGCATAAGTCCGGTTTCAGTTTCTTAATTGCAATGGCTTCAGCAAAGCGGAGAGCGGTACTAGTTCTTTGTCTATTATTAATTTTAAACGCGCGCATAGTATCGACGGTATGCCCGGTGTCAAGTAGATGCCGAGCTATTGCACTGTTAAAAGCTTTAGTCCCTCGCAGCGTCAAGTTCTTCGGAATATGCTCAGAAATGCGAACCTGTACCCTTCTCTCAGTTATTCCAATGTATGTGCTAGGGCACGTACATGTGAATTGGTAAATGCAGTTGGAGCAACTGAGGGGAGAGGACTTGTCGATTTTCGTTTGTTTCAGTGAGCAGTATGTTTTCCATAACGTAGTCAGTTTGGCTGCCGGGTAGGTCACTTTTAAAGCGGAATTAATTCTGTGATTGATAATTCCGGTGACTTCATCTCATTTGAAGCGCAAGGATAGGAAGCAGCTTTTCTTTTCAACTGTATCATGCTTAATCGGAAGGTTTGTATTAGCATATTTGTGGATGAATTTATCCGGATATGCATTTTCACGTAGGCATTTGGTGATTGTAGTAATTTCTTCTTCGAGGAATTCTTTTGAGCAGATTTTTCGTGCGCGGTCATACATTAAATACTTCATTTGAAAATTTTCCATGAGTTGTCCTTTGCATTCTCCCTCATTCTTCCAATTCTCTTTTTTTATGTTTCCCTTTCTCTTTTCTTCAGTTTATTCTCCTCAACTTTTTGCTCCCAGGCATTCCATTTCTGATTTGTGTTGCGTACTACTTATAATACATAGTTGTGGCTCTAAATATATGGTTTTCCATTATTTGTTTAGCATAAGATCTATCTTAGAACTGTCATTTGTTATTTTTTGATAACTAGCTATTTTATTTTATTAACGATAATAAATAATAGTGTATTTCAAACAAAATTATTGAACTTAGATATCCCAAGTAGTTTGTCGTTAACATCTTTGGTCCCAACACTGGCTGACACGTATTCGCTACTGTAGAGAAAGACATCAGCATTACACAAGCCTGATAAGTTTATTGACAGCTGACTAGTGTGTTATTCACATTTCCTTTTTTTCATACTAACATTATGAAAGCGGTTGAACTTCTCTAAAGTTTCGGAATATATATAGAAACTTGTCCATTTATTTTTGCTTCATAAAACTCTGTTATGGATATCTGGAGACGATTAAATGGTACTGACAATAATAATTATGCAACAGTGTATTAATCGACGCTACATATAAGTTTGTGCCATACAATTTGTTCCCTTGATAATCTAGTTTCGAGTTTTTTTTTTTAGGTGAAAGTTTGTCATAATTTATTCTTATTTTCAAAATTTTTTTACATTATAGACTGTTTACATAATTTAGACTTAATTCAAAGTGAATTTACGGAATTACTTAATGTTCTGCTACAAATCAACAGTATTAATCAGGATCATATAAATTATAATAACGATAAACACAATTATTTCAATCAAATCAAAGAGCATTTATCTAAGATTCATAATCAGTTAAAATCTATGTCTATTGAAGTAACAAATTTATCGAACTCTCTGTCGAATGATTACAATAATGATGACATTATGTCGTCGACTGATGTGATACAGATTGAAATGGAAACCACTTTTCAGGCTATCACAGCTGCAGAACAGAAATTCCAGGTAATCATCTCTTTTTCATCAATTTATGAACTGGGGCTAGCAGTGAGATCCAGATTGCTTGTTCCATCTTGTTCGGGATTCTTCAACTAAGTATGTTTGGATCCCGATGTTGATGTTCATACTGATATTCAAACCCAGCAACTCGCTTTTAAAGGCTACACTTTATCAAAAAATATACATTTCGTTTTTTTTTACTAATTAAAATGCTGAATTCAATCATCATTTAGTCACATACCTCGTTTATTTCCATACTTATTGACGCTCATCAATGAGACATTTCTTTAATACTGAAGATACTCGTTGTTTATTGTTTGAAATTATTATCGAAACTATTCATTAAAATGAGAATTTATACTTCGACTTAATATGAATATAAGTTCACGAAAGACGTAATTTCTCTAACTAACATAAATAATGTATTGATGTTGAACAATGTCACTTAGAGACTCTAGCTACTAATTTCTGACATCCCAATCAATTGGTCATTAGTCCAGTTCAACCATCCTTGATTTCGTTTACCTTGTATGTATATCGTGGAACTTATTACCATTAGTTATTAAAATTAGTTGGGATTTTTCAAAACTTCAACTTTATATGTTAACATATTCTTTTATTTTAGGGATTAATTGAGGAATCTAAAAAAAATTCAATCAACAATGAAAATCTTCAAGTGAATTCACTTATATTAGATTGTTGTTCTGAATTGTTACTTTGTGTTGGTGATCTAGTGAAACAATCTAAACTGATTCAACAAGAGTTTGAAGTATGTATATCTGTGTATACTTTTATCGATTTGGTTATTTTTACACTTTTGTTTTATATATGATTATTATATTTTGATGTAAATCATTTAGCTTACAGATTCTTTTCTTCTTAAATATTTGTGTTTATTAGTTGTTGGTTGATAAGTTGACATATTTTAAGTTGATTTGAAACACTGAGGTGTATTGTATTATCCTAATATTATGGTTTTCACCTTATAGGTAGTTCGGAAAACACTGAAAAAATAGTATGTTTAAAAATTCCTCATTTAGATGATTTTAGAGACGAAAACACAAAAGAAATCATAATAGGTTGTAGTGTTAGTTTGACTGGAAAGTTGTCATTATCATTCTCTAGTCATCATCTACGCCTGTTGTGATATAAAGTAGCTTAGAGGATACAATACCACTAAAACATCTACCAGAGCTGCAAATCTCTACTGTTTCTTATACCATTAATTCATTTGAATAGTTAAATTTTGAGTCACTAGCAATTGAGGTGTTTGGAAATTAACTTTTTAAAGCTTTGACGGCGTAAGTTTTAGAGCTTACTAGTAATAGTTATCGTAGGTATTGGATAAATATATACCGGTTCGAGTTACAATTGGGACAGTACGAGAGAAAATTAACTAGATGTAAGACGACAACACTAACCAAATAATAGGTAAAAACAAGTGTCTAACAATGGTGATCAGTATCCGTCTTATTTTACTGCAGATCAAGTAAAATTGTAATTTCAGGCTATTAAAATCTGATCCAATAGTTGAATGATTATATATTTCTAGGAGAAATAAGCGACGTGTCATGAGTCTTGTGAAGTGTGTTTGTATAAAGAAGTTTAGCGTTATGATAAACTTGGGAGCCTGTTACATCTGAACGAAGAATAAATGAATGGTAACTGCTAGGGATTATTTATTGAATGTTATTACATATATTCTTATCGGATAGCTATTAAGTAACTACATTATATGTATATTCATATTCCTTTTATCAATAACTTTCATCTGGTCTATTGGTTACTGTTATACGATTTACGATTCTTAATTTATTCCCAATTTATTAGTTAATATCTCCCATACTTAGGACCAGTAGTCATAACACAGCCGTCACGTTTTGACTTATAATGGTTCTTAGATGGTGGTTGGAGGTAGTCAACAGGAAACCCTGGACCCGGGTTTCGTGCTACTTGGCACTCGTCAGCAAGGTGTACCAGTACTCTTGAGGGAACTGGTGCTCCCTGGCGGATTCGATCTCGTGTCACCCAGCTTCACAGTCAGAGACGTTACCACTGAGCTATCCGAGCACCAGTTCCCTCAAGATTACAGGTACACCTTGCTGACGAGTGCCAAGTAGCACGAAACACGGGTCCAGGGTTTCATGTTGACTACCTCCAACCACTATCTAATCTCAATACATAGTGCCCGCAATGTCGAGACACCTAGACTGGTGGCCACATTACAACATGATCGATAGCATTCGATCTGCACTAATAAGAACTAGACAAGCATGACATTGATCACCACCCAGTGATCAATCAATTGTGATTATAATGGTTCTTCACCTGATGTCAATCTACGTTAAAATTATTTTGTCGCTAAACAGTTTAGAACTTTACTCTTCACACATATAACCTTCATTCTCATTTAAAGCGATATGTGTTATCGTCTAACCCGGCAAAACTTAGTGTTGTGTATGTGCCTAATTTTTCTGTACATAACTAAATTCTAAGAACTTTTCCAAAGTAAACGTTTTAATCACCATTTTGAACAGCTTAAACCATGCGCGTCAAATTAGATCTGTTATCCTGTAGCCCGTTTTCAAGAATATCTCAAGAGATTTTAAAAAATATTTGGCATTTCACATTGGATCAGCGTTAGTTTGAGCCACAGCTAACTTTCCATGTTTTCCTTGTCTCCTCAGCTGTTCGAGTTAGACATTTATTAGTAATAGCTAGAACATATGTTGTCGGCCTTTTTTTATTGTTTTAGGATTTCGAGTTTTTGTCACGCGTAACACATCTTGAGATATATTTGTGGGGTAATAGTAGTTTATTAAACTGTTTTATAACATTCGACAATAAAGGAAGACCAGGCTTTTAAGGATAAACGACGCCGTTGAATTACAGCTAAACTTAAGTCAATGTAAGAGCCATCAACCGTTAAAATGACTTTGTAAATGTATCATATGTTTTTTTAAGTTATTGCTGTTATCTAAGTTAATCGAATTGTCGTGTGTAGGTATATTTAAATTAATTTAATATCTTATTATACATCTATTCTACAGTTGAAGCAGATTCGTTTAACGAATAATACAAAGAACTCGTACTTGCTCTTTTTAACGTTGTTTTTATTCTCTGCCTATTATATGAATTATTCTTTCCTAGAATTCGCCAACGTCCTTTGAGTTTTATAAACCTTATAATCGTTGGACCAAGGGTCTTTTATCGGCTGCTAAATTTGTCGGTGCTAGTGCTAATGTCATGGTGTAAGTTGCCCTGTTATACTGTATACTTCTAGTTTTCCTACTCAATCAAACTAAGCGAAACCTCGTTATTTATGCCTCTAATCTATGTTCACTTTTATTATCTAATTAGATTGTGCAAACGAATTTTGCTAATTAATTAACATCTTTTAAATAGATCCGAAATCTGTTTATCCGGTAAGAAATGTGTTATAATCAAGACATTTGAGATAGATCTAGGTAGCCTCTAGTTTTCTGACAACAGCCTTTTGGCAACTTAAAGTAGCTACTGAAATTATTGTTCATTTCCAATTAGATTAATTAAATTGCGGAATCATAACTTTTCAATATAGGATTTGACAATAAACCGTTTCAAAGTCCGTCATAAATTAGCAGTGTATTATACCTTATATTGAAAGCGTAGTGAATAATCTTCCTCTGTAACCAGTAACATGTTATTTTCAGTTTAAGTGGAAATTATCAAAATTAACGTTAATATAAGGGAACTTCGTGAAGCTAAAAACTTGATATTTCGAAAAAAGAAAGATTCCTGTATCCCATGAATTTAATTTGGGTACGCAGACTGTTCGATTCATAATATTCAATGTCATATTGTCCAGTCCTTAATCCTAATTGAATTCTGTCGGTTACCTTTTGGTACATCTGTTATGGTAATTAACTCGACATGATGATTTAAGTATTTTTTGGTTTCTGTAAATCATCAGTATGTCGTGAACCAGAGTTTCGTTCCAGTAAACGCTCATCAGAAAGGTATATTCAAAAATTTTAGGGAGCTGGCGATCCTTATGAGACTAGCCTAATTACCAGTTGCCGCGGTTCGTAGCGTTACCATTAAATAGTTAGGGATGTTTCTTACTTCGTATAAAATTAAAAAAGCTTATACAATCAATGATCAATTAGTAGTAACCAATGTTTTATTTATTCGTTAATGATAATCGAGTTCTGCGTTATAAATTTGATTATGTCTTCAACTTACGTTTACCAAAACTAAACTGACATTGTCATTAACACTACTTTTAGTTTGTTTCACGATCGAATGGTTAAATAATGTGGGCATCTAATTTGAAACCATTCTACATGATCTAATCTAGACTTCTGAAATCCGTATTAAGAAAAATTCAAGAGACATGGGTTACTGTTATATTTTCACATTAGCTTTTATACAGAACTTACGGTTTCTTATTACGTTATCTTTTCAATACTATGGTAACTTTACCACAATCAATAAAATTATTATGGAAAGTTGCGAATTCTCTAAAGAAAAATAATTTGTCTTTATTATGAGAGATTATCGAATCTCTGTCTACAATTTTGTAATCACTACTTTCGTCTACATCAGTCACTCTTCAATGATGATGGTGTTAATCACATAATACCCAACGTCCACTGAATTAAACAACTTCCTCAACGGTGTAGAATGCTCATTCACAATGATTTCCGGATTTTCTGTGGCGTTTATACTAGAATAGTAATTTTTCACTGCTTACTCTCTCAATGTTTATCATGAAACATCTTCATCATTATACTGTTTATTTTCTATGAAGATGTTTAACTGTCGTTTTTTCACATAAAAAATGTTTTTAAACAGTGAAATAGCTGATTCCATAGTTTGTGGAAAAGATGTAAAATTAGAACGCTTAATTGTAATTTCACAAGAGATAGCTGCTAGTACAACTCAATTGGTTTATGCTACTCGTGTAAAAACTACTTCACAATCTGAAATGTTCAATAAATTACAGTTAACTAGTAAAGAAATATGCAAGTGTACTGGAAATTTGATTGCATGTGTAAAAAAGGCAATTGAAGCAAAACATATAGAAGGTATGATCTTTTGAGTTTTTTTTTTACAAAATCTCACTTATATGTTTCATAACAGTTTCTGACAATTCTACCAAGAAAATTAGGTTAAATGAGGATACTACTGAAAACGGATACTAGAATTACATTAGGTGTTCAGATCATCAGTGATAGATGGTTTGATTTTCCAGTTTAAGGAAATCTAAGCTTCTGAATTAGTAATAAAATAAACAATAAATTATTTCAATAGTTGAGAGCATGAGTCTGTTGAAGCTAGACCACCATGTAAAACCTGGAAGCAAATAAATTATCTATAAAACTACAATCAGACAAATTGAGAATTCTTAAAATGTTTATTTATTTCATAGAACCTTAGCAATTGTAAATGAAACGTGATATTTTTTTGGTGAATCAAACTGATTGATATAAATTCTTTTAGTTAATATATAGATTGACAGAATCTTTAATGGTATTGACCGAATAAATATGTTTAAGATTATACGATCACAAATTTAAACCATCTGACAAGTTAATAAAATGCATTATTTAATGAATTTTCTATTTTGTTCGGGATTAAAATTGCTCAAAAGTACATACTGTCAACTTACAGAATGTAAAAATTGCATTTCTTTTTGATGACATTTTGAGGGATTGTATGAAAATAAGTTCACAAGCATCTTCCATTTGTGATTATCTCACAATAACGTTGGTGATTATACAACTTCTCCGGTTCTACTAGTCATGAATTCCTGCTATTCATAACGCTGAATACAAATAATAACGGTGCAACTTGGTAATCAGGTACCATTTCTAGTTCACGACTTTATTAAACAACTTTATGTCAGTTAGGATAGCCGGCTGATCTACATAGAACACATTGTAAAATCCCGAACTAAAATTTAAATGTTCTGTCCTTGAATCATTGAGTCACAAGTCTGTTGTCCCCTTGAATTAAATATTAGATGAAGTGAGAAAACAAAAGATTTTTCAAAGTTGTAGATACACATTTTTGTAAGATAGGATTAGTGAAAAATTTTAAATACACACGATTCACAACTAAGTCATCCCAACCACTTAAAATACTGAACTGAGAAACCACCTTTTAGGCTGAATTCTTATCAAGGCAACAAATACTCAAGAGTCCCGAATATAGAATTTCCTATAGTTAGATATTTTAATGTACACATGGGGAATATTGCTTTAGACGTTATTTTATATTTTCTATAATACCGAATAGTTTTCTTGATAAATTTAGATAAGACAATGAAAAGACAACGTTTATTAGAACTATGTTGTATATTACCACATATATTGTCTGTTGTCTGGTTTAATTAACAGTCCACAGTTCTTGCTTTTTAATAGTTCATCAAGATAGAAACAAGCAAACTGTTTAGGAATCTCTATCTACCATTGAAATGCTACTACAGCGTGTATTAATAGATTATCAGAATGATACGGGTAACAGATAGGTAAGTGGGTTAATCTAGGGTTAATCTGTATTTTAGTCATTCATTATAGATCACCTGTGTATGTATTTAACTTATCATAAAAGCTTGACACATTGTACCTGAAGAATTCTTCGATACTTATTCGATGTATTGATATCAGATAAGCGTAGGATTTCAGAAACGAGAAGTTAAATAAATTAATCATCTATGTAACCAGAAACTTGGATTTCTTATTAATATTGACTCTCAATAAACGAATGAATAATTATGCTAGCCTTTAACCTATTGAAGCAAATTCTAATTACTGATGTAATTCATAAAAATTAATTTATGATATGCTTTGAATAAATACTCAGTATCCTACCTGCTGTAGTGAACGTAGACTTAGCAGGGGTGACAAATATATTGTGTAATTTAAAATTACAGAGTGCCTTCGTAAAATATGCAAGCTATACATGAAGTACATTATTTGCACATCTTGCTTTGGTTGCCCCTTACATGCTTCATGATTCTTTCAATTCTTTTGTTATTTCAATTACTCTCTGTTAACATTTCTATTCTCTTCAATTCAATTTTCTCCATCTTTCGCTGGCAGGCATTCCATTAATGATTGATGTTACATACTACTTATATCTGTTAACATAGGTAGCATATACCATACTATTACTATAATTATAGCATATACTCTAAACCCATTTGTTTTCAGATTACTGATTGGAAATTGTTTTCATGTTAGATTCGACTTTTTCCTGAAATTTAAATAATCATTCTTTTGTTGATTCTATTACCATATACTGCTCATACTGTTTATTTTTCTTTTAAAAATACTTTAGAACTTGATTTTAGTAGCCTTACACTAACTCAAGCAAAACGTATGGAAGTTGAATTACAAGTGAAAATTATTGAATTAGAAACATCGTTAACAAATGAGCGACAACGTTTAGCTAAATTAAGAAGAGATAATTATCAGTTATCAGCTGAAGTAGAGGTAAATTATTGATGTTTTGTATTGTTTTAATAACTATTCTCTATAAATATAGTTAGATTTAAAATGTACTTAAAAGTACAAATTAAGAGTATAATTTCAAAGTACTGAGTTGTAGTGAGAGAATATTCACATCAGTTATTATTGTTTACTAATTAAATGTTTATTTCATCACAGAGCATCTGTTTGAGTCATTCCAGATCAACTACAGTGAATCAAAAATTGATTCAAATAGTCATTTTACTTATGTTTATTTATGAAGAAAGTACAGTACAATCTAATCACATATTTATATTTTGCCTTATTGTCTTCTTTTGTATTACTGTCTGTCTGATATGATTTCTAGTACTATAGATATCTTACCAAGTAATCTTGTGATCAGATTATTCCCTATGTATTGGACTAATATGTATCACACCGTCACCTTAACTTTATTATTATTGGATTTTCTACAGAAAGAATAATTTTATCCACTAGGTTTTCATGTACTTGAGATCATCTGAATTACCGATCAAATACTTTTAGACGTATTGGAATCTCAGCATTCCTAAACTTTATTTCGAAACTAACCAGTCATATGAAAAGAAATAGTCAAAGAAAGTAGATGTAAAGTCAAAATATGGTTTAGGACATCAGTGTTTTCTTTTTGTTTTTCAGTGATATTTATGATTTTGAAGCTATGCAAAGCATTTGAGTTTCATTTCTTTCCATCTATAAATGATAACATTTGTGATACCATCTTACAGTAAATGGGGTAGTATTTTTTTTTTTAAAATTAAGTACTTATTAAATTAACACTGATAAACTTTGTAACTGGTCCTTTTATTGTTGAATAATCTCTGAGATATCTTTTTCTTCAATATTCAAATGATAACAACCAATGCTAGGTAAGGCAAGTGATTTGGAAAAACTCAAACGTTGACAGGATTTAATTTGAAATAAAAACAGTTCGAATGGTATAGTAGATTTCTTCAGAAAAATTTCCGCTACTAATCTACTTTTCAATAATTTGCGTTTAATATGGCAAAAAGTTTGATTTCTTCACATTTCAATAATGCAATGAGAAGACTAAGGTTTATTTGTGTGATACATTTAAAACAATCTGATCACACCTATAATTGTTAAGACATATAAAACGTCAACTAGACAAATTAAAAGGTGGGCGGAAACAAAGACAATGATAACGTGTACACAAGCAATGTGAAAACCACATTGGATAATAAATTAGTATTACCAAGGTATATTAAGAGTAAGAACAAATCGTTTTTGAACATATAAAGGGGGTTTCAGTTTTCGTATAGACAAGGCTTCAATAAACCTTAGTATACGCCCTTGAAAACTTTTGTACAAAACTACAAAGGCTGACTTGATATAAACCTTATGACCAGTCTCAATCAAATGTTCCGCAATGAAGGAAGATATTTTTCTATCCTATCATATTTGACCATTGGAATTAATCGGTTTTTTTGCAGTCATTTAGGTACGTGTGCAGCTCTTCCTTTCATGTAAGATAAATATGCGTTGGACTTGTTATGAGTGCTTATCACCTATAACTATGGTGTCATACACGTACCGCTTATACAAATACATCTTTTGAATTGAGTCTTCAACTAGTGTTTCCACATATCCCATAAACACATCAGCCAACAATTGTCCTAAAGGACTACCCATAGTTATGCCATCAATCTGTCGAAAATGCTCACCCTCAAGTGGATTTCACATTGTCAGCAAATAATAATAATAAATCTTTAAGAGATTTTACAGAAAATGTCAATTGGAGGGTAATTAATAACATATAGTCATACAAAATACTAAGAGGTACATTTGTAAATAAAGCGTTTACATCAAAAGAGCACATTGCTTTAGTTTTTGTATTGATGTCTATTAAGTATTTAATTAATCCAAATAAGCCTTTCAAAGAATACTCAAAAAATTGGCTTCGAATAAGGTTTAATACTTTTGTCAACCATTTTGCAAGATTATGTGTAGGTGACCGACACATTGATAGAATTGGATGTATGGGGGTATTGGGCGTGTGGATTTTTGGTAGTCCATATAGATTAGGATACACCTAACCCATATGTTTTAACAAATTATATTTCTCTTTGCTAACTGCATTCATGTTAAGCACTTTTATTAGGTTCGAGTTGCCTTTCCTCTCTGATTTACGTAATCCACCAAAGTCAACATCAGTCATAAATTTGCTTTGATTACTGAGAATGAATTACATTTTATTTTTGTAATAGGACTTATTATAATGATATCTGACCCTTTATCAGGTTTTACCATAATAATATCAGCATTATATGTGTAGTCAGAATGTTCGAGGTGTACTGCGCAAATATATCGCATAATTCTGATAACCTTTGTCTTCTCATTGCATTATCGAAACTTATCGAAGGAAATAATTGTCTTATACTTCACATATATTAATTGCTTTATTTCCAAACAAAGTACATAATTATATTTTGAAAACACATAATTTTAATTATTCAGTTGTGAAAGAGCGATAACTTTTTTAAAAAATGGTTCCGAAGGCTGTTATAAACTTTCAGTAATGAAATCACCAACCCTACATACATGAAAATAATTTGCTATACTCCAAAAATTAGAGATATACGGTTGATTTGTTCAAAGATAAGTGTTTTAACATTAGCTGGAAAATTAATGTCAGTGAAGCTCCGCAGAGAAGTGAATTTGACCTGTTTCCATCAGTAGGTGTAGAACCTAACTATATCGAATTATATCGTTCTGTGTAGCATGTAACAACTACCTCCTATAGGTACTTGTTGAAAATAAGTCAACTTTACTCTTTTACGCACATTCACTCAGGATGGTTATCCTATTAACATCAAGATGCTTATCAATTATTGTTAGGATTACTATTCCCTGACCTAGGAGGGATACACGTCATCGTCATCATCCCAGTTGGGATATTATTACTTTATGTAAATACTTCACTTTGCTTTTGTTCTGCAAATTTACGTCACTGCACCTCCATTCTTTTAATTATCTTCATATTTTCTGTAACTGTTTTATTTCTCAATCCATCAATCTACTTACATGGTAGGATTTCTTGTTTGAAGTAATGACATGCATGAATGTGAATGACTAGCTTATTTTTTTTGAAAATTCAATTGTTATTACGTACGACTTGGGGTAAATAAAAGTTTTTGTTCAATAACATCAAGTGAATTGCTTAGACTAGTAAATCTTTTTTAGTGTGATCACCTTGGTTATTACTTTTTTTGAAAAGAGATCCATTAATTTTCTTGCCAGAAAGTATGGGCGTTGTTTACATCACCATTATTCGTGATAATATGCTTATTTGATGTTTGTTAAAAGCATGATTTATTTGTTTGTTCATTTTGTACATTACAATAATACAGGGTTATATTGGCTGTCTGCTAGTCTAATTAGTTGATGGACAATTTTTGTAACCCGAGGATTACCTTAAAGATATTTTTACATTTGAAAACCAATACGTCATTTGTAAAGCAACTTGAAACTAGCATGACGTAATCGAATTCTCAAGGTCTCTGTTGACGTATATCCCTAATCCTATCTGATATTAGAACCAGAATCTTTCAGGTTATGAAGGATTTCAGAAAGCATATCAGTTTCAACTCTTTTTCCAGAAATGTTATCCTTGTCGTAAAGTAATTTGTTTATGCAAACGTCTTGTCAATATATGCGTATGCACTAACCCATTTGTAAATAGTTAGCAAATCTAGTTATAGAGTATATAAAATTTTTAATCGTTTTTATTTTTATTTTATTCTGTCCAAATAAATTCTTTACATGGATACACATGTCTGCCACTACCAGTTGATCAATGAGAGATAATGAAAAACTCCCAATGAAAATTTAACAAATAAAGTAGTCTACAAATCTACCTTCCAAATTAAATGTAAATAGATTTATTTCAACAGCTTATCTACCTACGTTATTATCATTAAAATTTGTTATCTTACTACTAATACCACTCCAGTAATCAGTTAATAATGCATACCTAAGTCTTTCATTATTCAAAATAACTACCCCCATTATTGTGTATCAACGGCACAAGGAAGAGTGACATGAAATCGTATATTCAACTTTGTACTTGATTTTCATCATTTTGTTATTGTATGATCTCATATTGATTATATTTAGTGATATGACAGTTTTCTTTCTGCCTAGAGAATGGAAGAATGCTTTTTCTCTCGACTTCGTCCCGTTCTTTTTTCTCTTCCTTTCTTCTAGAAAAGTAGAATAAATAAATGACTTGCCATACTTTTTTACTTGTCTATTCATATTTGTTGTGCTCTTATTCATCAAGCTTATTTGAAAATATTGATTTTTCACTCGTCGTAACACGTCTTGCGAAACTGCTGAACTTTCCCGGTTATTTTACAGCATGATAATATCTATTTGGATCGACAATATAGTATTGCGTGATTCCTTTCTGATTGAATGCTTATTATTACCATTATTATTATGCTAAACAATGATATAATTGCACTAAATTATTTTAACAGCGCACCTTATCTATACTTTCACTTATGGATATGGATAACTCGAAGATTGGGATTAGTAATTAAAGAATATATTTCCTATGTTTTGGATACTAATCTCTCTGTAGTTATATTTGGATAATGATTTTGAAACAAAGATGGATCTGGTGGTGTATTTTATAGCTCATCGGTAAATGGCGTTAGAACTAGTACAATGGAGACAAAAATGTTTACGATGGATTCCATTTGTGTCAGCTAGATTTTGTAGTTTAGTTTTGAAGTGCTAACTCTATAACTTACAGGTTTCTAATATCAACTGTGTATTCCCCGATGGTTTTTAACAAGTGTAATTATCAACCTTACCAAACAATTAGACAAGCAGTGCTAGTTCTTTTTTTAACAAATAGTACGACTTTCTCCTGACATCACTCTTCACTTTATCTCCCCTTTGGAAAATGGCTTTATATTTTGCCCGATGAAAGAGCATGTCTTTCTAACATGAAATGAGGTTGGGTTCTGCTAAACTAGAACCAGAGCTATTAAATCTGAACATCGTCTAGACATCAATTAATGACTTTGATCCCCCATTTACTGAAAGAGATGACAAACTCGTGAAGGGTTCGTTTTATTTTACTAATTAGCGAACTATCACCGTATATTATTTAAAATTGTTCGTCCAAACTATTACCAGTCAGTAACTTAAAACTGTTCAGTCTCGACAAAACTAATAATAACAATCTACCATGGGAAATGAATCTCTTGTGTAAAAGAATATGGATGTCTGGAACAATGACCCAGCAAAATGTCGATCTATAGAGGATAGTGTAACCATTTCATCACAACTTGAGTTTATCATTTGAATAAAAACAGTACTGGTCTGATGAATTCATTAGGAACTAAGTGTGGATGAACCGGTATTGAGAATTGTACAGCTTTGATATTTTTTGAGATACAACAAATATAATTGGTTCTAACAACAACGTTCTTTACTATCAAAAGTGAATGCCACATTTCCACTACTTTAAATTCAACAAAATCTAATCATTCATGAATATCACATTGTTCGGAAACCAAACTTAATCATTTTCAGTAACTAATATTGTACAAAATACCAAATACGTAGGAGGCAGCACCAGCTTAAGTACACTCTCACTGAACAGCAGTTACGGATTATTATTACGAGGTATTTTAAGACCTCAGTAAGGGATCTGTTAAAAACGACCAATTCAATGAGTCGTAGCATGTCCTTGTGAAAGCTAGACAGGGTAAGTAAACAGTTAAGCTCGCAGGATACAGCAATATTTTACCAACATACGACAGTAAATACTAGGAAGTATGTGCTTTACGCGCATTTATCAGTGGTCAAAATAGACTTAGTTGGTTAGGGGTCAAACGAAAAAGTCTGCAGAAGCAACTGGTTTTACTTGCCCCGTATAACCTTAACATGGACTGATATTGTTCGATATGCGGTAAGACTGTAAGTTTGTTATGCACCGACCATAAATCCATCACTGATCTAAAAACTACGTCAAAATACACCGAATTAGATGGGATTTGCATATCTGGCCAATAAGCACATTCGAAAATATTGAACTAGACAGTTGTTATAAGCTTTTCGACAACTAAATGCATGCATACAATTTGTGATGTGAACTACATTAGCCAAATTCATAATAAATTACTGAGTTGCATACTGTTACCCGACTCACAGTTATTTGTAACTGTAATCGACAACAACTAAAAAAGCCGGGTTACTATGAGTTTTATTCAACTTCGTGATACCTATCGGTTGATCCCAGTGAAAAACGAGGAAAACACCCATCATAAACAATTCCACAAGGCTTACATACAGATGCTTATAGACAACATTTACGACAACTGTAAGTTATCAAGCTCAAACTTCCTTTCATTCAAACTATGCAAAAAGCACGATGTCACTGAGACAGTTATATATTTATTTGAGCACATTTATATAAAAGGTCGCCAAATACATATGCGCCACTTGATTTGTGTGTGGGCTGTGATAATGCTCAGGTGCTCAGACCGTAGTAGGTGGTTTCCTTAGGGGGGCCACACCTAGAGCATTCGACCTAAAGGTTTGATCCACAAGGCAGTGGAGCATCGTAAGGAGATGCAGTCCCATGGAAGCCGGTGACCAACAATTGGTTCATACGCCATTTGTTCCCGCAGGATACTGGTATCCATGTGCACCATTGGTTTGGAATCCGGTTAAAGCGCCGGACATTCGCTTTTCGTCCTCATTTTCGTAAACAACACCACCGCCGCGAGAAAACAGTGAGTAGGACTTCCCTAGCAGTGGCTGTGTACGCGTGACCATGTGAGAGCACTTCGAGAGGGAGAGCTAACTCCCCTCAACCTCAACTGTACAAGTAAATTTGGGGGCCACTAAGGTAGTGTACCCGTTAATCGTCAGAAGCAAAAATTCCAAAGCCCACCTGACCCACAGCAACGAAAACTATGATAATAATTTCCCCTACTGTTTAGCCTGTTAATACCGACTTATTTGTTAATAACCTCAGTTTTTTTATTATGATACACAGTTTACATATTATTCGGGATCAGAATATATTGTAATATTTTTGTATTTCACCTGAGTATTTAAAGGACAAAGTGAACGATCCTCAAGTGGATCGTATGCGATTCGAACAACCTCGACTCGGAGAGGCCAGGTTTCACAAACATTGAGCAAAACTGCTCTCACCGACGCGTTGTAAATCCGACCTTTTACAGCTAGACTGACATCACGAAGCTGCCAAAGATGGCCCAGTTTGGCTTAAGCCGCTCTGGCTTTCACTATACGTCCATTGATCTCATCACTCACGCCACCACCAGCACTTATGCAGCTACCCAGATACACGAACTTCTCGACTACTTCTATCTGCTCACCATCCAGGGTGAGTACAGGATTAGAATCCTGCCAGTCTTGTAGAAGTACTTTGCACTTCGAAGGTGAAAAGCACATACCATACCTACGGACACTGATTTCCAACTGATTAAGTGCGGATTGCATGGCTTGAGCATTATCACACAGTAAGACAATATCATCCGCATACTCAAGGTCGAGAATTCTTTCTTCAGGCAATAGATCCACACCGCCATTACTTACATCCATCACAACTGTTTCCAGAATGTCATCGATGGCGAAGTTGAAGAGGAATGGTGAGATTGGGCAACCCTGCCTAACCTCACTACTCGAATGGAACAATGGAGAAAGGTGGTTGTATGCCCTCACTCTGCCTGAGGTGTTTGTATATAGGGCTTTTAGGATGTTAATAAACTTCTCAGGCACGCCCTTCTTCAATAGACAACCCCAGAGAACAGTTCTGTCCAACGAATCGAAGGCAGACGTGATGTCAAGAAATACTACGATTGTTGGCCTTTGATAAGTATGGCGGTGTTCTAACATTTGGCGGAGGGTGAAGATATGATCAATACATCCTCGACCAGAATGAAACCCAGCCTGCTCCTCGCGAGTCAATCTTTCTCGGGTTTTGAACAACCTACGAAGTATGACGGAAGCCAATTGCTTGGACGCAATCGGAAGTAGACTTATCGCCCGATAGTTGTTACAGAAACCACGTGAACCCAGTTTAAAGATAGGGACAACAATAGAGGGAGGGAGAGCCCACCCCACTCTCGGCCATACCAGGGCATTTGGGGGTCCTTGTATGGTGCATTCACTGTCGCCCCTGCTATGTCAAAGCTAATATTTTAATAAACTGTTGATACAAATCGCCTTAATGATATCGAACAACGAACACCTCACTAGGCATAACAAGTGGGCTGGAGTAACAACTAATCTCAGAAACCAAGCAAAATAATAAATACTAACTTAAGGAGTTGGAGACAGTGAGGGGGATTCCTCTAGGGAACACGCTTTCGTAAATAGAAATGGAAATAGGCTTTAATGGTTCAAACAGTAGTCACGTTCGTTTGAGGAAAAAAACATTCGGCACCCAAAAAATGACTATTAAAAAATATGAAACATTGCTGCAAACGACTGTAGTAATAAAAAGTCAGTCAATAAACACTTTTCCATGATGACAGAGAACGACACACACTTAACAATGAAATATTGACTAGTAATATGTACTGTAGCATATCCAATTTAATTTAATTTGGCTTTAAATACACAGGGAGGTATCTTAACCTCAGTGAAAGCGTAACAAATTGACATAATTTGCAACTACAGTTCACCAACAAAGTCAAGAAAATACTTTGCGTATTTTTTCATCATAAACAATATGTACAATGTATAAAAGAGCGGTTTAATCCTTCCGATCTCTTTTACGATGAGTAGTGTCACGATTACTGATATCTGTTCCTGAGGTACCTTCACCTGGGCGTTTTTCAGCCTTTTTGACTTTGGATAAGAATTTACTAAGATTGAAGGGATCTTCCTCGTCTCGCTCAAATTGAACTGGACCATCCAAACGACGTGAATGATCAGTTCCAGAAAATTCACGATCAGGAACAAAGCGTTTAGTCTTCTTAAGTGCATCAAGGTCTGTCCCATATGCATCAGTATCCTTTTGGCGCGGGCGGTATATATGAGTTACTAATTCAGAATCACCTCTCCATGGCTTATCATAAATGTTGTACAAATCATCCGCACCTAAAAAGAAGTAGACAGTTGATATGATTACTTACCTCCTTCAAAACCCGAGTCTAAACCTTTAGATTGATTGAAAAGTCTTTGATCGAATAAGCTCTCGCTTGTTGAGTTAAATCGCGGATTCGGAAGTCCAAGTGCAATTTGTTCGCTGATATCTCGCTCTTTGTCCTTTTCAATCTTAGCCTTGGCTTCATTGTTAGAACGAGCTAAATTTCTTTCTCTAGCACGGTCTCGTGCACGATCACGCCTTAATTCTTCTCGGTCAAGTAGTCCCGGATCATTGTCTCCACCTTCAATTGCGCCAGGACGACGAAGACCCGCTCGAGATTCGCGAGCCTGCTGAGCGATTCTTTGAAGTTGCTCCTCTTTTCGTTCCTTTTCTTTCTGAGCAACTTTTCTTTCAATTTGCGCTCTCATTTCTACAGCCTCACGAGCCTTTCTGTCGGCCGTATAAAGTGCTTCTGCTAGTTTTGCAAAGTTCTCATTAATATGAACAGTTTGAAGACCACGGCCATCTGCAGCAACCCGTTTGTCTAGGGGAATGGTATATCCCCTGGGATTCTTCCAATTTGAAATACACGGGGGGATTTTCCAGTCTTGTTGTTCCTTTACTGTAACTTTCCGTGCCGGAGAATGCATCAGAGGTGGTGGGGGAGAAGGGGGCCCGCGAGGGATCTTTTGGTTAATTCTGAAAAAACAAAACTTTGAATCAGCGGAACTTACTTAAACTTAGGAGGTTCCATGGGATCTTTCTGCATTTCCACCATTCTGACGAGGCGTTGTTTAGCTCCACTATTGAAGGCAGCACCTTGTTGTGATGGTGTATAACGTATATATTCAGCAGGATTTGTTTTTTCAGCTCGGCGTACAGGTGCCGCAGCAGCAACCTTCATTTCCACTAATGATTCTAGAGCTCTACGTGTTTTTTCCGTTGTCTAACAAAATCAACAAAAATAGAAAACCTACTTCTTCGATAGTCTCTTGACTTGGTTTGTCGAATTCTGGGTCGTCATCATCAATCGGTTTAGGTAGTAAGTCTGAAAACTTCGAATAGATTATCCTGTCTTTGCTGTGTCCTTGACGAACAAGTTCATCATATCTGATTCTTCCATCTTTATCAGTCTTGATAACCAAGGCATTCGATACATTTTTCTCCTGCCCCATCCCAAGAGGATATTGAGGGACATGTATTTCTGGGAACGCCCCTCCATCTAAAAAATCCTCCTGATTGCGTGGCACCCAGTTTTTTCGATGTCCGTACGGTGGGATGGTTGATTTTGCAACGAGGACTCTTGAACCCACGTTCAAGTTTAAAGCAGTTCCATAGTCATCTGAACCCTTTTGAATTGGAGCTGGGAGTTGTCTAAAAACACATTGAATGAAGTTCCGAAAACATGATTATCCTACGGTTAAGCTTTTCCAACCCCTTAGCAAACATATTAGTTTACGTGAACATTTTCTTGGAAGTATTCATGTACTTACAAACTACCTGGCATTAATGACTGAATCCGTAAGATTTATTAGCGAAACTTTTAAACATAACGGACACAATATGGTTGTAATGTGAGCACCATTGGGTAGTTATTTACTTGTTGGGGAGTGTAAAAGCACTGTGCAACTATTAATATCAAGCAATTCATACTTACAGATATAAAATCTCATTGTATACACTGAAATTACACAAAATTCCCGTTCTACATGGTTAGGGATATTCTTTGGGGAAACAATATATCTAACCCTGTAGGCTTAGCAGTCGAACAGCTCATCCGTGATATTTAAACTATAACAAGATAAAAATCCACAAAAAACATGTTATTGATGGCAACGTACACAAGTACTTGCTTTGTTAAAGTCGATTTTGGAACTGTCCGAAGAAATATTTCTGCAGCTGAAGTGGTTCAGTAAATGTTATTTATAAAGACATTTGAAATATTACGCCAATATAGGCCGTGACTGCAACGTCAAGAACGTTGATATTTTGACGGGCGAAAAAGCTGACCAATAGTTATCTACACTAACTGCAAACAACCAACTTCGTAATTTATGATGTAAATCACTGGAATTTAAGCCACCATAACTAGGATTCGAACGAAACAAAAATGCAACCACTACGAGTATATATTAGCGTTATTTTACTTCCAGAACTATAAAGATCTCGGCCTCTCACAGGCTTTTGACTTACTAATTAAACAACCCATTTTATGTATGCCTTTTTAGTTAGATAGATAGACCAAGACCTTCAATGACTTAAAACCTTCGACGTAACGAAGGTAGGCAGGCACCTGAGCAAACTTAGGTTATCAATATAAGACGGAATAATCGTGACTAAAGAAGAAATTCGAAACGACTGAAATTTTATGGCACTATACAACTACGTACTTGCATGATTTGAACTGCTTTTTGTGAATAAGATCAGAGAATGCGGTTCTAGGAGAAACTACAGCTCTGAACATCTCATGACATGAAACATATTAACGAAATAATCTGACAAGCAAATTTCTGGGATACTACTTATGTTGATGAACGTCGGGAAAACCCGAACCTCGTGAAATAAACACCTTATGCGTCAGTCTGGAGTAACAGTCAGGCACTAATACTTCCTCGAAGAGGTTTTAGTTGTGTGGAACGGTAATAATTTACCGAAATCTGGACCTACCCAAGCAACGACATTATAGTCAAACAAGGCGGTGACTGAGTGTCAACGAGACTTAACAAAAGATTTTTGATCCAATTTTCATAAGTAATGTAATAGACAATTTTGTTTGTTTTGGTTCCTGCAAATGACAGTACAAAATGGTATGACAGTTTCTGAGAACTGTAGGTTTATTTATCTCACTAGTGTGTATTTTTTAAATGCTCTCAAATGGTTCAAATTATCCAAATGGTTCTGGATGGAATTGAAGAAGCTTTCGCTTAACAGCCTTCCGTATCTAGTAGCAGTGGATCACCGATACTTCTATCCAGGAACCTAGGTATATTGCCGATAAAAGAGGAAAAAGAAAAAAGTTGGTAAGATACTATCTGTAGTCTTTAAGAATATGTCAAGTTTTCTCTTTATAAGACTCCTAAGAAGTCACTTGTACTTGCTCAGCCGGCAGCGAATTCCAGTATTTGACTAATCTTACGGAGTAAAAGTTGGGTTTACATTCCGTTCTGCCGAGTTGTGTCTCCAGTTTCTGGATTTTATCTCTAAGGTTTGTGTTCGAACTAAGCTTAAGTTGGTGTTTAGTGGAATGCCCAGATGTGTTAAGGATGCTGTAGTCAATTAGGTCAGCTGTAAGACACTTATACGCTGGTGAGTAAAGATTCAGTGATCGAAGTCACTTTTCGAAAGACTTGAATTTGAGTCCCGAAACTCATTTCGTGACTCACCGTTGGATATGCTCTTAAGTGCCATTATCCTTTTGGAGTGAGGGAGGAAATGCTATGTCTCCGTACTCTAAATGGGAAGGAATGAAACTGTTGGAGACTATGTGGAAAGTTCTTGTGTCGAACTGGTCGAAAATGCGCTTCAACGTTTCCAGTATAGAGTTTGCTCGAAAGGCATTTTCGTCGCAGTTAGCGTAAGACTTCACACAACAGAATTCCAACACTCCTAGATTTTTTTAACTTGGGCTACTTCTGGAGGGGAGTCGCACAAGTTGTAACTATGGTCTACATGTCTACATGTCTAAATGTCTACACTTTGAAGTGTTAACGACAAGCCCGTTATCATATTCCCAACCTTGAAATCCAGTTGGATCCTCCTGAAGTGTTAGTTTATCCTCTTGGTTGCATACTTTCCTCCAGAGTTTCATATCATTGGCGAAAAGCGGTAAATCTAACAATAACTGATGTGGAAGGTCGTTTGTATAAGTCAAGAAAAGAAGAGGATCTAGTACTGAACTCTGAGGGAACCCATCAGGACATTCCATAGCCTGAGAGAAATAGAAGTTAACCGTGACTTGAAAATCCCGATTTTTTAGATATGAAAACAATCGGTCGATGAAAAGTGGTTTGATACCTAATCATTTGAGCTTATTGATAAGACATACGTGGTATGTAAAGTTAACCTTACCCTTGAGTTCAAGGATGATTGTTCATATATCCACCTCAATCGGCAGGTTGGTTGTACAAGAGTGACGTTTACTGGAACCATGCTCCTGGGGTGAAAAGAAATTTACGAATAACAAATAGCCATACATGCTTTCGCATATCAGGGACTAGATAATTTTTGAAGGTATAGAGAGTAGTGGCACCGATCGGTAGCTTGAAGGTCCTTTGGGTCGACCTTTCTTTGAAAATTGGTGTGATATGAGCCAGCTTCCAAACCTCCGGTAATGTACTTCGGTTTAACGAGTGTGAGAACATTGCACTAAGCGGTGTTGACAGGATTGAGGCTGCTTCCCTCAGTATAGCAGAATGGACTATATTTGGTCCAAAATGTGTCTTTTTTAGGTGGTGCACTTTCCGGTACACCAAGCCAGAGCTCAGGCTCACTTGTGGGTGTCCTGTGAAGTTGCTGGTGAAGCTTTCATCAATATAGTTAGTGCGGGTCGGTTGAAATGTTAGAGGGCATTGTTCTGTCAGAAAGTCAGAGGCGTCACCGTCGTTGTTGGTCGGGCCATTAGAACCCGGCAATTGAGAAACTCAGGTTTTGACTTGTCGAAGAGAGGTTGAATGACGGAACAAGCTTTTCTGATTGGCGACAAATTTATGAACAAGCTTAATCTGGTACTGAAGTTTGTCTTCTCTTATTGCCTTTATGCAACTGATTCTTATTTGTTTGGATTGCCTATATGTACTGTTGTTACCAGTATGTCTGTATTCCGCCCAGCAGTACCTATCGCGGCTTAGAAAACGAAGAGTGTGATTCTTGATGATTGTAGGTTGCTTGTAGATTTCGGGGATCGTTTGCCGAACAGATTGCTTTGTAGCACATAAGATCGTGTGCAGTAAGAAATCCCAATGAACATCCATACCAAGTTGATGGTGAACTTCCTAGTCCACCTGCTGTAAATTGTCCTGTAAGGCTGACACATTCAACCGTTCGGAATTCCAATGCCTGTAGTGGTAGGATGTCTTGGCCCAGTTTTGTTGATAAAACTGAAGGCTGTGATGGCGTGATCGCTATTCCTCAGGGGAGCTGAGATTGAGAGGTTGTCAACTAGGAATTCTTCGTTTGTTAATACCAAGTTTAGGCGTGACAGTGTCTGACTGTTTCTCCAAAGAGTTGCTGACTTCACAGTTTCGAATAATTCCAGATCTTCAATGAGGTTGAAGAACCGAGCTTCAGTAGAGTTTTCACCTCTGATGTACGTATGTTCCACGAAATTGACTTAAGGAAAGTTAAATTCTCCTAGAATCAGGATATGAGTGAACCCGAAATGAGTAGAGTGGGATAATCCTTCCAATATACGATTGTCGTACTCGTCCCCTAGATGACACAGGTCCGTAAATTGAGAGGTTATCTATGTTTCACATATTCCTATCAGTAATGTGTTATTAGCACCACCGGATTCATACGGCTCATCCATTTTATTTGACAAACTCGCGACGTGCACCATAAAATGCCTGATTAAGCTCAGTTCCAACTCAAGTCTTAGGAGTAACAGAGAGAAAGTAGAGTCACGATATAACAAAATGGACTGTAGACATCCACTCTGATATGCAGGTACATCCAGCTGACGAGTTCGAAATGGGACGGAGAGCGCGTCCTGGATTCCACTGCTAACCAATATCCATCTTCGCTTATTAAGACCATTCTCTGGATCACCTTTATACATCTACGTTCACCAAATATTTGAAGGCAGTCTGAAACTCTGCAGGAGACGAGGAACCAGTCGTTTGCACATATGCTGCCGTCATGTCAAATTGGCCTCGTCTATTGAACGTTTCTAACACTTGTTGGACACCCACCAGTATTCGTGGGAATCCTGTACAAATTATTTTCAGACATAAAATTTATATCTAGGAGCTTGCTTTGAGAAAATACTCTTGGCTGCCCTTGAGACGACATTTTACCGCGGCACAGACGTCCACACACTTGAATTAATCCGTTCTTAGTCGCAGAACTTCAGTTTTTGTATTTGTCCTAAGACTTTCGAGCAGTGTTGACTAGTGATTGGGCTCACTTTCCTCGGAGCCTGCAATATGAAAAAGAGTTGGCAGAAAATATCCTTCTTTTACCGGCCCCGACTCCAACATGTTATATCTACGATCATCTTTCCGTAAATAGTTTGACATGCACCATAGCTGCCTAAAATCTTCTGAGCAAAGATTCTTGTAAAGGACATCGATGTAAAAACATTACTTGAGTGATTTGAAATTGACTTGTTTAATAATCAAAAATTGACAATAGCAGAATATTATTTCAGTGGGCGAAACTTCTGAAGCACCGCTACTCAACAATTAGAAGATTCATTTTTTGCATTGCCATAGACTTTATAAAATCATTGCCTGTAAGTGATAATGTTTACTCTTGTGTCCCTGAAAAACTAATTGTTCCGTTTTTCGTGTTGAACACTGAACTACTGTGTCTATTTTTATAGTTGATTATGCTCCAAATGCAGGTTGGGTGTTACTGAATATTTTAAAACCATGAAATCGTTCAAACTTGCCAATCGTTAGGAGAATCTTGGAAACTCCTCCCTGACAACTTGACCCATAAATCACTGATCCATCACTCACTCTTAGGCGGCGTAACGTTTTGGCCATACTAACGACAAACAAGGACAAACATGAATAATCACGTTTAATTGGCACTACCAGTGTTTTTATGATACTGTAGGCCAAAATACTTCTGTAGATGTATATTTATACACGCGCTTCATTCGAGACTCGGCCACTTTAATAGTTCAGATCATGGGAATTAACAAACTACGTTGATCGATCAGAATTAGGGTTTATGGATATTGTGGTAATTTTTAAACAGCTGAACTTGTGAGTCAACTGAAACTAGACCACTTTGGAAAATCCGTTCCGCCCCAGTATGGGACCCTTCAACGTTGCTCGCGAGACCGAAGGTCCTAGGTTCGAGTCCCGCGTACAACGTGTGTGCATACTGCTGAGGAGTTCCACTGTAGAACGAAGAGGCCGTCCATTGCTTCTAAGTTTTCGACGATGGTCTAGTTTTAATTGACTCTTGAATTCAACTAATAAGTTGACTGAAATGAGAAACATTAAAATCAATATCCACTGGCAAAATGAGACCCTTTGATGTGGATTCGTGTATAGACGTGTATGAGTATGTTTCGTATGACACCAATATTTTCCTCTCTTTGAATACAAAGTCACAAATGTCGGTGATTCATCTTCTTTAAACTGCGCTTAACTTTTCACTAGGGATAAGTTATTATTTATGATTATTTACTAATATATTTCTTCAGTTACCTTGCTTCTATCCCTGAGATTTTTCTGTCGATAGTAAATTTTTCCAATAGGTCTTGTTATTCAAATGATGGTCATATTTCTTCCCGGGTTTCCATTAAAAATTACAATTTAAGTTTTTCCATCTTTCTTTTATCTATAACTTTTGCATATGGTGTCTAGAGAGAGATATATTAAAAAGCCTCCAAGAATTCTTACTGAACAGACGTAATTGTTTGCGTTGTCAAGAGTTCTGAGTAATGTTTCCAGGACAAGAATTACTACATCTGCGGTTTTCAAAATTACGTTTCCTATAATGAACTAAGTTAAATTATTCAGATCATAATCTTATTCTAGTAGAGTTGATTGAGATTATAAACTTGGTTAGGTTACGTATTCACACATCGATCACACTAATTAATGTGATGCTCTGAATTGACTAAGCTTGTAATGGTGCTAATTCCTAACCACACGATATTTGAAGACGAGCATATGGTTACTGAGAATATTCACATCAAACACGTAACACTCGCAAAAGGCTAAAAATGGTGAACGCGGGGACAATTGTGAGGTATAGCATGTCTCAGCCGAGTAAAAATATGGTCAACTTTGTCACGTCAGTCAAATGTATCATAGGTTAAAATAGCGGTCATTTTGCATCCATGTGGTCAATGGATTTGTCATAATTGGATGTAATTTTTATTTAAAAACTAGATAATTCCGTGAATTTTGCTATGGCCAATTCTTACTCAACTGGTTGAAGAATACTGGTCGGCGGTCTATGCTCCATTGTGATTAACAGGCGTAAGTAAGTGAGTAAGTAAGTAAGTAAGTAAGTAAGTAAGTAAGTAAGTAAGTAAGTAATTCTTACTCACCATGTCGGACTACCTTACATCGAACACATGCACCACATGTCGGATCGGATTTCATATGGTATTGAAGTACAGCGTTAGCGAACAATCTAGAAAGGTTTGGGGTTAATTTCAGTTCTGGAGCCGTGACTGAAGTCTTCAGTACTGAGACAATATCACTTGTTTTCTGCTGGATACGTCCTATTGGCCCACAGTTTTGCTTTTGATTTTTTTAGACTCAGTTATCCATACTTAACTACGTTAACTCTGCCTATAGCTTTTTCAGAGCAACTACCGGTCCTAAAGCCAGACAAAAAAGGATGTTTGGTCATGGGGTCGACAACCCCATCCCGTAGGAAAAAAACATTGCTAAAAAACACCGACCAGAATAAGCAATATAAACGATTTAAACTCTGTTCTCCGAGTTGAGGGAAGAATTATGACGCCCCAGGTTAAAAGCCGAAATTCTTCTGAAGTCACAAGGCCGATTCCATTTCTACCAACCAGGGCGACCATTATTATAAGCACAGAGAATGTTCGGACAATGCGGGAGACCGAGAGGACCAGTCAAATATAAACGGAAATGAGGAGATACCACTTGGCAGTGCTTGGAGTCACTGAAACCCATTGGACTCAAGCTGAACAGAAAAAGCTAGATTTGGTAGAGTTACTGCTGTCCTCGAGTCACGAAAAGGAAAATGCTCCGCACAAGTATCGACTCGCTCTAGTGTTATCCAAAGAAGCACAAAATTCACTGATATGATGGGAATCTCATGGATCCACAATCATCGAAGTATCATTCAAAACGAAGAATGATGGGATCACAGTGAATGTTATCCAGTGTTATGCAGTCACCAGTGATAGTAACGACGACGATAAAAATCCGTTTTATGTGGTTACAATCATAGCAAAGTGCTCAGGAATGAAACTACATTTTGATGGGTTACCATAAACACAAATGTCGGAATGGACGACGTCGGGTATGCAGTTATCCTATCATGGGACGACGTGGACTGACTAGGAGAAAGAAATCAGAATGGTGACAGGTTTGCAAGTTTATGTACCATCAACTAAGTGGTTATTGTCGGTACAATATTCTCACACAAACGCATTCACAATGCTACATGGGTGAACCAAATCGGTCATATTCGCATAAAAAAAAATGACAAGGTCGATGGGAAACATCAGATCGCCACCTGGTAGATGCCAAGAAGAAACTACAGCTAAAGATGCATCGGACGACTGGAAAAGCAGTATTAAAAAGGTTAAATGCAGACTCCCTTCGAGATACCGATAAACTCTGAGGATTCGAGATAACTCCCAACGAAAGGTTTCAAACCCTACAGGAACTACTGAAAGAAGAAACTACTATGGATGACAACCGAATAGGCCAGCTCCGTTGAATCCATAGTATATCAAGGCAGCACCTACAGACCTTTCTATAGATGTCACCCCACCAACGATGGAATAAATCAAGATGGCCATGAGAAAAGTCAGTGGTGGGAGAGCAGGAGAACCAGACAACAACATACTAGCCAAAGCACTAAAGTCAAACTGAGAACATGCTTCACACTCCATTCAGGTTTATTTAGGAAGAAGCACAAGAATAACAAGGATATAAAGATTCGAAAGAAAGGAGATATGAGCAAATGTGAGAACTACGGAGGCATTGTAGTGGCATTGGACCATAACCGCACAATCCTCAAAGCTCAATACGAGATTACTCAGAAAATAGATATTCAATATTTAACGCGAAGAAATATCTAACGATGGAGAAGGCAGGAACAAGGAATTGAAGGAATTGGGGTTGATCGGATGTGGTGGCTCGGCCATGCTGAATATTACCTTATATCTTTTATTCACATTAAATATATTGTTTTTTCTCTAGCCTAAGCTTGTTTTTCATCATGTATTGGTAGTTGTTACGATACAGTGAGTTGGTGTAGACGATGATGTGACTTCCACGTAAGATCTTATAGACTGGCAGTTATATCATGACAAATATTCAATTTTAGGATTAGGTCTATTATTAGAGCAGTACTAATATCATAGTAGACCATAATTCTACATCATCACATTACCATCAGTAACAGAAAAGGTTTTCAACAGAGTGTTTCTGAACCGGATAAAGACTCAGTAGACGCCAAACTTCGAGATCAACTGTCTGGATTTTGCAAGGATTGGTTATGTATAGACTAAATCAGGACACTACGGATCAACGTTGAGCAATCAACTGAATGGAACTCCTCACTATACATTAACTCCTTCGATTATGAGAAAGCATTTTACAGTGTTGAAAGGAAAGTATTATGGAAATTTCTCCGACACTATGGATTTCCTGAGGAAATAGTCAACATCATATGGGACTGATGCGAAGAACTACACTGCAAAGCCTTGCTTTGAGGAAAACTGACAGACTCATTCCATATGTGAACCAGAGTCGAACAAGGCTGCCTACTCTCATCCTTTCTCTTCCAGCGGTAGACTGGATTATAAAGACCTTCACATCCAACGGGAAGCACAAAATAAAATGGACAGGTTGGACGTAACTAGTTGACTTGGATTTCGCAAATTACATAGCTCTTCTACCCCACGCACATGAGTATATGCAGGTGAAGACAAACAGTGTAGCAGCAGCTTCTGCATCAGTAGGCCTCAACATACACGAGAAAAAAGTAATATCATCAAATACAACACGAGGGACACCAAACCAATCACACTTGATGGAGAAACTCTGGAAGAGGTGGAAAGTTCCACGCATTTGAGTAGCATCATCGATGAACGTGGTGGATCTGATGCAGACGTAAAGACGAGTAGTAGCAAAGCAGGGACAGCTTTACTACAGTTGAAGAACATATGGAACTCAAAACAACTCTCAGCCAATATAAAAGTCGGATTCATCAATATGAACATCAAGACAGTTCTACTGTACGGAGCTGAAACTTGCAGAAACTACCACAACCATCATCAAAAAGGTGCAAGTATTTATAAATAGTTATCCGCACAAGATATTCAATATCCGTTGGCCGGATACCATCAGTAATGGCCTACTACGGGAGAGGACAAATCAGTTTCCATTTGAAGAGGAAGTTGAGTAAAGACGTTGGAAATAGATCTGACGTACATTGTGAAAATCACCAAACTGTGCTAACTTTGAATTCTGAAGGGAAACGGAAGGGAGGAGGTCCGAATAACACACTGCGCCGGTAATCAAAGGCAGGCATGAAAAGGATGAATAGCGACTGGGAGGGATTGTCCAGGACAAAGTTGAACGGAAAATGCTGGTGTGAGGCATATGCTCCCTTATGAGGGGCAACAGGCGTAAGTAATTAGGTGATCGTTTACCGTTACCAACAACTTAAGACAGCTACGCGATGTTATCCAATATTCATGTGTTGCAACTAATCTTTATGTGAGTACTGCTTCTTTTTTCGTTTTCTTCTTCTTCTACATTTTAATGGCTTTTCAGTTTTAATATTCTATTATATAATCTAAGTACGCTAAATTTACCTTATTTTAGAAAATGTATATTACCAATAAGATGGTTCCGATAAAACAAAGACATTCAGTTCCATCACTCTCATTAGTTTAGGATATACCAGTATGATTTCAAAGTCTACTGACATCAACCGTGATGAAGCGACCCGAAAACTCCATAGTTTTCCAACTATAGAAGCAAGAATACTTAACAAACGCCTGCCATGGAGACCAGCATTTAATGTTGTACAACAGTGATTTGTTTCAAGTTATTTACATTTGTACTTCATGAGAATGAACTCCTACATATCGTTAGATCTTCATTACTACTTACGGTGACAAAATTAAGATCAAACGATGAGTAAAGAAATATGTCCGTACATGTCCACGTCAGATTAATCTGAACTTTCTGTTGAATTTATCCAAATCACGATTAGTTGTTAACAAAAGTGGACAAGCATGTCTATATGCACGCTGAGTACGCAAATCTCAAAGGCCACAACACGAGTGATGTGTCGGTTCCATTGTTTCTGTCCAAAAATGGTCTATGGATGACGGTAATTATCTCAAAATTGATCGCGGCTCACTTCCATCAGTTTGTAGTCAAAGGGTTCATAGAACTGGATGGGCTTTAAGGTATTTGTTTTCCCAGTGAGATGTGAAAATTATCAAAATTTACAGCACTAGTGAGGTTTAAGTTGGAGAATTTCGCACAAGCTACAAAGACCTATTTAAAAAACTGATAGCGTCTCCCAGAATACGTCCACAGGATGGCTGCTTTCACTATTCCAGAGCAATGTAACATACATAGGATACTAAGAAGTGACGGTAAACACAGCACACCTTTTTACTTGAAACTAGGTCGTGAAGAACTAAAGGATACATTATTGAGTTCAAAAACCACGAACGAGCAAAATCCTCGTGAGAAATAGGTTTTCTAACCAAGTAACAAACTAGTGGAACATAGTACTAAACGTTGTGTTGCTATCTCAAATCATCTCATGCATAAATGTTAAATAGGCGTATGAGGTTGATAGAAAAGGACTAACGCATACTCTGGGCCTGTCAACCTCAATAATATGTTATAAAATCTTAAATAAGTTCTAAAATATTCAGGATCATAATGGAAGATTAGAATGACTAATAGCACCGATCTTTTCAAGATATAAAGTTTTTCTATAGCATCAAGATATAGGTTTAAATAAATAAGTAAACAAATAGCCAAAATAATAAATACAAGACTATTGTAAGTATATTGACAATTTAAGGTAGCGGTTTCCATAGCTTTCAGTAACGAGTGCATTTCTTGATTACTGTTAATGTTCCCTTTTACGAGTTATGGACTGTCGCATAGGCGGCATTCTTTTTTCATCAAACTTCGACTCGGGAAATCTAGCTCGTGTCGAGAAAGTCCTACGTGACCCAGATGAACCTCCATCATTATCACTTCAGTCTAATTCAAAACAACAACAGCAACTAGTTCAGAAAGCCACTAATAAAGTCAACAGTAATATTTTTGGAAATTTCGCAATAGCAGACGTTCGAGCTGATTACGAGTTCAGGATGTGGATTAAACCGGACTGCGCTGGCACTGCATATGCGAATGGGAATCGGACATGGTTTTATTTTTCTATGCGCGGGTACAGTCCTGGGAAGATTATGCGGGCTACTATAATGAATATGAATAAGCAATCGAAAATTTATAGTCAAGGCTTTTCCCCGATTTATCGCGTCTGCAGTCCATCAGTAGCTCAGTCTAGGTATGCATTTTAACCAAAGTATTCACCAATTGGTTATATACATATTTATGCATAATTAAATAGTTCATCGAACTCTTAGTATTTTAATTGCTTGTCATTGAGTGTTTCACACATCAGTCTTAGTGTGACTACAAATTGGGCATTTGTTTGCTTCATACCAGAAATTTCGTAGGGATCAAATAGTCATATTGTTCACTTATGCTGTTAATTTACAAACTGAGATGCTAATCACATTGGATGCTAGCAAAAGTCCCTTGGACTCATCGTATTTCACCAAAATGAGTGAGCTTTCCCAGTTGGTGTTTCCACATAGTATGTCTAGGGCAACAGAAGATTCATAGACCAACGATGAAAAATATTCACTCTAGTTAAACTTGATGATTGATGACAGACAGAAACATAGTTGAAGGCAACCGCAAAACGACTCTTTGACCAGCCCCTTTTATTTTATAATCCATTCATTCGGTTTTTTTATGGTTATAGAAAATATTTCGCCTGATATTTTTTGTTCGATTGTGCGCACGCACTGTGCTATGTTGGCTTACTACTCCATTCTTGAAAGCATATAAACCTTATTTAGGTGGACGTAATAAATTCTGTCCTTAACTAACCATTGTTTTAAAATGCTCAAGAAGTTCACAGTACATTACAAAATACAGCTAAAGATGTCAAGCTATTTTTTTTATCAAATAAAGTGCTTTCTCTATCGGCTGAACACTTTTAGTGGTACAAACACTCATTACCGCAACATTTTGATAACAGTTCAGATGGCTGCTTAGGTTATTTATTGGTGGAAATATATGCATATTTGAACTGCTCTTAAAATAACCCATTTTTTCATCAGATTTTTAATGGGTTATGGATTTTTTTTAACTCCTCCCAACATAGAGCGCTGAATTTTTTAATACTTTCAATTAATTGTTAGATACACAGTGAAGCAATACTTTGGATTTTGATATAAACTCAGGTGAAAAACCTGATTATCTAAGGGTTTCGGCGCAAATGCTTTTTATGTGGCTTCTTTACGCAGAGCGTTATTTTTCCTACTTGGTGACAATTTTAAATTATAAGAAGTGGTTTGTTTCTTAGCTTTTGTGTCGTGGTCATTGTTTTTAGAACACTAAAAATAAGTGGCACAGTTTTGACGGAGTTTGAAGAGCTATTGCTGGCAGAAAATACACCAACTTGGTCTAAATAAGGTTAGCAAAAAATTATGAAGAATAAATGGAAAGCAATCTTAAATATTACTCTCAATTGATAGGTAGGTGAAGTGAGGGATAATTTGTTTGTGGTGAAGTCAGAAATTTCCAGCAAGACAGTTAGTACTTAAATGAGACACGACCTTTGAAAATAAAAGATCCGGACACTCAAAAGCAGGGGAACCGTAAGTAACATCGATGCGACGTAAATAAAAGGGTAAGTGCAGTAGTTGAACTAATTAGTCATCATAGAGGTCAAAACGTCTATCTAATACAAGTAAGGTAACCAAAATAAGTCTATTTAATACCAGCGAAACAGTTAGGTTGAATGATTGTATCGTTATAGTTTCACTGGTATTTTGTTATTTTGTGTTTTCTAATAGTGTATTCACTTTTGTTATTTCTATTTAATTTGATTAACTATGTTAATTTCCTCTTTACATATTACTGAGAATTAAGAAAATTTAAGGATATTCAGTAGCGCACAAGTTTGGTTTTAATTACTTGATAATTAAGACTTTTTAGTCTTGGTACAGTATGAAATTAAAGATTCTAGTTGACGATGATAATAAGCAAATAACCTTACAGGTAATTCTAAGGAGACCAGTACGTTACCAAAAGATAGGTTAAAATAAGTTTAAATGTCACATTGTCTTAAGTGGCTTTTACTATCATCTTTAGAAACAATAGTTATCAAAGTGTTCTCTTGTGAATAGTATATTTGTTGAAAAATGTGTAGTATGATTTAATTCAGAATAAATTTTCTAAGAGAACACATGAGATTACAAACTGTTATTGGCTATGGATTTTGTTAACAATTGCTAGAAATTAGAAATGGGGTTAATTTGTCTATCATAGCAGTTCTTTTAACATAATAAGGTTAGATGTGGGTTATTCGTTGTATAACCACTAGAGTCGCACAACTTGAACAGCACCTTAGGTCAGTTTTGGTTTTCTTGCTGAAATGTGAGGAAAGCTCTTACTTAGGTCTATTTATGCATCGGTTTTTCCCGTTGACATTATTTGTATATTATATGATCAAGTTTGTTTTTTTTGACTAAAATATGTCTTTTGGTGCATCCATTGTAACGAGAATCTTTGAGCACAATATTCAACTATTTATTTAAAGGGCACTGGCCTATTAGCTTGTATAGTGCCGTATTATGATAAATAATATATGTGTATATCTATAAAGATCATTTCTTTTTCTCATTTCAAAGCAAACGTAAATTACCTGGGTTCGTTGGAATTGAAAATAAAATGTAAGTATTCATCAGGCTGAAAATCGACAAACAAAGCATATACTCTGGAGCGAATGTAATTTATTTCAAGTAGTAAGATGATTGAGCACTAAATAATCACCACAAGTAAAATCTTTCAGGAGTAGTATTTTAAAAATAAATATGACATCACATCGAATCCGTTTATTTTTAAGATTATAAGGCGAAATCGTTGAAATAGTCAAACCAAGGTACATCGTGAAACTTCGAATTGGTAGACCGTTACTTTAAGTTGTATGAAAAGCTATGGGCACTGTGTTCAGTGATGAATTAAATCCATGAGTTGGGTTCCGAGTTAGTTTATGTGATATGAAATGTGAACAACTCATAAAATGTTTATTTAATCTATTAGGCTTTCCCTCAATGGACATGTGAATATTTCTGGGGTATTGTAAACCTTGATAACTGAAATCAAATAATTTTCTTTAGAAAATGTGAATTTTTCCGCATCTAACTTCAGTTATTCACAAACTATAATTGTTACCACTCCTGAGTTTCAAAAGTCGACTTAAGAATGAATTACTCTAATCAAACCAGATATCAATTATCTAACTCAAAAGAAACTTATCTAAAATTAAGTAAATAACAACAGATGCATCTATTGCTCACCTAATATAGTTAGCAATTACTAAGTGTTATTGAGGAAAGTTGATAGTTCAGTGTTTTTAAAGAGAAATAACTTAAGCATTTGTTGCACGAGTTTAATCGCTATTCTTTTAAGAACCGTTCATCAGACCAGAAGTGATGTAAACAAGTTTTATAGTGGTGAGAACAAAATAAGACAAAAACTAATAGTTTATAGTAGAGAAAGAAACGCAAGCCACATTATACGAGATGAGTGCTATGAAACAGATTAGTGATTTGAAGAAGGTATTAAGAGGACATGACAAAACATATATTTCATTTTCCTTCGATAACAGTAAAAATTAATTTTATTATTCAATCCCTTTTCATTGCAGTTCATGTATAAAACTCATCACTATCTCTTAGTTGGTTTACTTTCATGATGTCAATAGTTAATGTGTTGTAATAAATGGGATGACGACTAAACATAGTTCTAGATTGTACAAGTAAATGTGTTCATATGAAGTTTTAATGTAGTTAACAAACCATTTGGTCTACTGACTGAACTAATAAACTGGTCTTATTATTTCGACAATATAAACATATAGTTATTATTTTTCGAGGTGGATTCGTGGAAAGCTCCATCAACTGAAGGATCAATGGGAATAGAGGAGTGGTGGGGATCTGTTTTATCGTTTATTGTAGCTCCTAAGAAGTGGGAAATAATGACTACATAAGGATTATAATCCAGAACATTTACTAGACCAAAATAATATTAGTTACTACTCAGCGATTAACCAATGTAGAACATAAAAAATGTATTTCATATAAGTGAATATTACTACCATGTATAAGTTTTTATGTCCATTAATAATCATATGTGCATTTCTTTTTCATGAATTATTTAGGTGGAAACGTATACGTGATAAGCCTTTTTGGGAACTAGTCAATGGACAATTTCTTTTAACATTTATACATCGATTCCAGGATCCACGTGGGAGTATTACGTATTTTGCATTTTGTTATCCATGGACATATAATGAAATGCAAACACAATTAAATAAATTAGATAGCATATTTCATTACAATAAAAATGAAAACGTTAATGTAAATAATAAAAGTTTATGCAGTAAATATAATACGATGAAGTTGAGTCAAATAAACAATAATGATAAATCTGAAGATACTTCCAAAAGTTCACCAGAATTATTGACATCACTGAATATGAATAAAACAAAAATGAATAATGTTACCGTTGATATTACTCTGACTTCATTTGCTCTATCTTCCTCCCTTTCCTCCTCCTCCTCCTCCTCATCATCATCATTATCATCATCACCTTCTTCCTCATCATATAATCCAAAATGTTTCCCAGAAAATGATTTATTTGATAAGATTTATTTTCATAGAGAATTACTTTGTTATAGTTTAGAAGGAAGAAGAATTGAATTATTGACAATCACTGATTGGTCCGGATGTACTTTTGTTGAAGAGGATCGCTTTGATCCATTATTATTTCCTGATTTAGATAAATCTAGACCATGGAAATTTACAAATAAAAAGGTTAGTTGATAAATGTTATCATACAATAAGATAAATATCAACATGTGAAATGGTTGTAGCAGTTGAACGTGTTTTTGATACCGCATTATTATAAACATAGTTCATGTTTAATATCGAAGAAAAGTGTAATTGAGAAATATATCACCATTCAAAGCCTGTGTTAAAAAACGCTCTATGCAGAGTGAGAACACGTAACCACCTCTCTCCATTGTTTTTTTGTTCAAGGAGGTTAGGCAAGGTTATATAATTAGCTCCTAACGGAGTATGCTTTATTGATGGTAATTTATTCCTTGAGAAAATTGTCGACCGAGAGTATGGAGATGATGTCTTTCTGTGTAGTGATAATCTTGGTGATGGAATCTCACTGAACCGGATTTATGTCTGTAAGTACTTAGCACTTACCTATTAGACTACTGAGTTAACATCCAGTGGTTAAGCACCGGCTGAGGACCTAAAGCTTATGGGTTAGGTTCTCAGTGAGGTTGTGAGTATTCAGTGACTAAGAGTCCTATACTGAAGTAAAGCATTTGTCTAGCGCCACTTGTCTTCTAGTGTTTCCCCTATAAAGATTAATCCATGGAAAAAGTACCTGCTGAAGATATAATACTAATAAGAACAACACATATAAGCGAACAATTGTTTTCAATTAGATCGTCATCAGGCTTTATTCTAATATACATGAATATTTATACGAAAATTTTAAACCAATCAAGGCAATATGGGTCAATAATCACTATGACATAGAATAAGTCACTACACATAATAGGTAAAAGTACAATTGATAGTAGTAGGAAGACAGGTGAACTGATAATAGTGAGAATAATAAAATACAATAACAAAACTCTTATCAATAGTTAATCGTTGGAAATAAAAGGTCAAATAAACATGGGTAAATAGACTAGGAACAGTAACCACAAAACATTAAAATCATTACGTAATAAGATGTGTGCAAATAATTAGATAGTGAAGAATACAAAGAGGCGGAATGGATGTGGAAATAAGGTTAACGATAACATAGATAGAATAAAATAAATAATGGTAATAATAAAATTTAAAATAAAAATAATAATAATGAAAATAACAAAAAAAATTGTTAGTTAAGTTATAACTGGCCACGGAAGGGATAGAGGAGTCACGTATTTCTTCTGTACACATAAATTGGGGTTATATGTACGAATTCCAATGGCTTCAGCTATATATAGGAGACGGGGACGGACTTCATCGGGAAATGATGGAGGTATACGATAGATAACTCGAAATGATTTCAATTTATCTACTGCATGACCGCTATCAATAAGATGTGCCAATATAGAACTGCGAATAGTTTTTCTCTGGCCCTTTATGTACCAAGTTGGTAGATGTTCACTCATTCGTTGGTTAAGTTGCCTGGTAGTACGCCCTATATAGCTATCTCCACAGGAGCAGCTGAATTTGTAAATGCACATGGAAGAGGCCAACTCAGGTAACTTATCCTTCGTTTGAGTAGACATCGCTAGTCAACAAGAGAAGGTCAACGCAAGATTGGCTGCGTAGAATGTCCTGGTGATTACTTTGGTTAACATATATTTCAGAGTGTCACTAGCCACATCCCCGTTGAATTGCACTTTCATGTATAAAGGTTTCTTGCGAATAGTCGAAATCTCCGACTTCTTTATTATATCCTGTATGTACTTCTTAATGAACGCGCTGGGGTAGCTGATCTCGGTCAGTGAGTTGTTGATAAATTCCAGCTCCTGACTTAGAGTGTCTACTGTACAGATCTTTTTTGCTCTGCTCGTGAGACATCTGACCAAATTTCTCTTGTAACGGATGGGTGTGAAACTGCAGAAGTGAGTATATTGGCATGAAGAGGGGTTTCTTCTATACACGCTTCTACTTAATGTGCCGTCACTTCGTCTGGTTAGTGTGACGTCAAGGAAGCTCAGCTTCTTATCATGCTCGCTAATAATCGAAAAGTCACTTAATATCATAGGTGTAGATATCTGAATAAACAAGGAAATGTTTTTATGTTGAGTTTTAGAGATTCAATAAACCTTCATTCGTAGAAGCTTTTGCGTTCTCATTTCGCATCGTAGGAACTACAGTGGTTCTCATTTCAAATTATAGGCCAAAGGGCCGCGGATACTACACTCTATGTACAAATGAGCTTCTACTCGATGGTTATACCTCAGTACTTTATAAAAATAATACGTAAAGCATTTTATTATTTAACAATTAAGTTGATTTTGTTAATCCTATTTATGATTTATAGTCATTTACATTTTGTTTATCTCACATTTTAGGTTGTTTTTGTTAGTGCTCGTGTACATCCCGGTGAAACACCATCAAGTCATGTATTTAATGGATTATTGGAATTTTTACTACGTATAAATGATCATCGTGCATGTGAATTACGTAAACATTATATATTTAAATTAATACCAATGTTAAATCCAGATGGTGTATTTCATGGTCACTATAGAACAGATACTCGTGGTGTCAATTTAAATCGAGTTTATTTAAAACCTGATTTTCTATACTATCCATCAATTTATGCAACTAAAGCTTTAATTATTTATTATCATACAAACTATGGAACATTAAAATCATATGCACCATTTTTAGATGATATTTTTAAGCAAAAATTATATACTACTACCAACTATTTTAAAACAAACTCTGAAAATATTACTATCAAAAATACAAATAATCAACCTCGTATTATTGATAAATTATCACCTAATCAAACAATTTTTCCATGTGAAGGTACAAAACAGACAAAAGAGAAAATATTATCTGATTGTGAAACAAAAGAAGTAAAGTCAATTGTATGTATATTATTGCACATTTATTGTTTTTGTTGAGTAATAGAGTGTTTGTAAATATTTCTCTGAGGTTGCATTATACATTGTCTAGATAATATGTTAAGATTGAAGGTAGTAGTTACTAGATAAGAGTTTCAGAATAAACTTCAGCAATGGAATCCAAGTACATCCAGTTTACGAGTTTTATACGAAACGAAGATCATGTGCTTCGTTCAAGTATTAGCCACTATTCAAAATATAAATAATGGTAGTTCCACTTACGGAAGATTATTAGCATGTAGTTAATTCCAAATACATTGTATGATATTCGTAATAAAGTAAGAGAAATTCTAGGAACATTTCTAAGTGACGATAAAAATGGAGTAATGCTCTTAGTTATGTTACCTCTTACTTCTTCCTAACAGTTTTAACGTTTCTTCATCTAGCCCAAAGTCGTACCATCACATCGGATATATTGTGTAATCAGAGAATCACCATTATTTCATAGTTAGGTCAAGGAATGGAGACAAAAACAACAAATAACTAGTTTTGATTGTGAGATTTTTCCTATGAACACAAAATTGGTATGCCTAAAGTGTGTTTGTTAATCTCTTGGAAAACGATAAGTCTTATAACAGAAGCTATGAAGAAATATTTCCTGATACGCATCAACTTTAACATCATTTACAATTGTAAAAGAACTGGACATGATTCTATTGTAATAATATGTATTTGTATGTACTCCTTGTCGATGTTTAGATAAATTCAGTTGATGAGTTTCAGAGTGAAACTTGTGTCGTAGATTCTACTTTTAGGTATAGTCTAAATTTAATAATGTTGATATTCTATAGTTGCTTAAACATTTTTATTGTATTTAATCAATGAAATACATTTCAGACTAATAATGTTCCTTGTATATATTTTATTTTTTCCGAAGAAGCAATTAACTTCAGAAAATTACTCGATAAAAGAATATTGTGCAACCATTAAACAAGATGAAGAAAAAGAAAAATCACATTTAAACTTTATAAACGATCATCTGTCAACCACGTTTGAGCAACAAACGGATAATCAAAATATCTTCTTGACAAAATTATTTGATACTGGATTATCATCATCAATAACATCAAACTCACCGTCGAAAACAGATAGTCTTGCAGAAAAAAATCTATCTTCTAAGTATTTGTCACCTATTGAACATATGTTTGCTAGTTCTGGTTCGACAAAAAATGATGAAGATACATCGACTGTTCATCGGGTCAACTTTCCTATTTCTGACACTGATAAGAATTCAGTCACTAATCAATACGATACAGATTTAAGAAGTACTTCAAATTATTTTCATACTATTACTGAAACGAATAATTCACCACAGAAAACATTATCACGATTAAACTATTCAACGTCAATTTCAACACCATCTCATAACACTGAATTAAATAAAAAAGTTTATAAAAATGTAAAACCTTCAAAACTAACTAGACTTCCAGTAACATGTAATACAGAATTTGATTCTCAAAAATCTCTTGAAGATTGTCATGCAGCATCCCGAACTCAAGATGCAATATCAAAAACAAGTAATTTAGTACCATTAGTTACAAAACTTACTACATCAACACTAAATTCCAATGTTGCAAAACATTCAAGTTCAGATGATGGAATATCTAAGAAATTTAGTAACCAATATAGACATAGAATAGCTGAACAAAAAACACTCAATCAGTCAAATTACATTTCATATTTTGATAAAAATAAACGTCGTTCAACACTAAAAGTTGATTATCTTCCTTATTTTTTAATGTGAGTTGATTTGTGTAGTTTTAGAAGCAAATGCTTTATGCATCTCTTTTATGCATCTTTTCTGTAACTGTAATAAGGCAGTCATTTATTTTTTCCGATAAGTGGGCTCTTTGCATAAATCTTACGATAATGCCATCGACTTTCTGAATGGTCCATTCCTGTAAAAATAGGGCAAATAAATTTATGTTTTTTAGTATAGGTATTTGTAGAAATTGTAGTATTTTCAGCTGAATTTACGAGTCAGTCTAAGCTAGACCATTATTGAAAACCTGAAAGCATTGGGCGGTCTTTTCATCCCAGTATGAGACTTCTCAACAATGCCCACCCACGATCCTACACGCGGAACTCGAGGCTAGGGTCTTTGGTCCTTATTATGTTGAATAAGCAGAAAAATATATTTTATAGTTTCAAATGTCTAAATATTTTTTTAAGATCCTCGGCTAAAAATGCAAGGTTCCTGTACAAGGTGTTAAGAGTGATTGAGAAAACAAGAACGACTGATCAATTGGTGAAATGTTTTTTATCTCGTTAAGTGTAAAATAAGTATATTGAGTAGTTTTAAAGTGAAGCTTTAATGGTCTATGCACAAATGATCACGAAAGAACTAAATCAATCCATTATTTACAAATATTTCTATTGACTGGTTACTTTTAACCAACATTTCTTTGATGTTTTTTCTATGTAATTATGCTTTTTTGGTAAATACTGCGGATTTGTGTTTTTAAGGATTGATGTTTGAGAATTCCAAAGGAACCTTATTAAATACATTTAGTTTGTGGTCATGGATTTGTAACAATAATACAGGATGCTTAATAAACAATAAATCAATGTCAGTCACACATATTCTGGTACCGTTTTAATTTAAGGAGTTCTTTGTGTCATTTAAACAATTAGTGTGTGAGTAAACTTTGATCTAAAATGACTTCAGTGTATTCAATAGGTTTAGAATAATGTTCTCGTTACATTTGAAATTTTCAACGTCTGTTAACAATTTAGCGATCTACTCGATTTTCTAACATATATGTACATATGATAATCAAATGGAACTTGAATATCTTATAGAGATAACTACCACGTATGTTTTCAGAAACAATATAGTATAATATAGTATCAATAAATACTTCATTTCGAATGAGTTTTCTAGAATATTAGCTTAAAAAAATAAGAAAAAGACATAAAAGAAAACTATGACATTCTTCATGAGTCTACCGTATACGAACTTGACTCGATTTAGTTAAATATATGTAAGTTAACTGGATTACGATTACCAATGTCCTCCATCAACGATTAAATATATGTTATTTATCCAGTGCGTTATAATAAACGTGAATACTAGCATAAGTGTTGAATGACTTAAGTTGCAACAAAGAAAATTAAAAAATGTACAGGTGATAAAAAAGGAGAATGAGAATAATTTGAAAATAAAGAATGAAATGAAGGAATTGCCATGAATAATTCTAATCTGCTATTCTAGATTTAAAGAGATATGATATACAAGAGGTGTCAGTTGAGTAATCCTTTTCGTTTTAACGAAACAAATTCTATTTTATATGCTATAACTTGTGCCCTGTGAGCCCTATTTCTTGTATAACGTAACAACACCGCCAATTAGAGAGCAGTGAATTATCGATCGGACCAATGACGAATAAAACCTGTACGAGCAGTCTAAAGTACTTATCGGTCCTGGTTCCTGTCTAGCCCAGCCAGTTAAATCCAGAACACTAATTTCAGCATCCGCAATATGAATCATTTATTTCAAACATACAGGGTTTATATACCAACTAGACAGATCACATCGTACCATAAAATATGAAACAACATTTGTACAAGATCTATTCAAAAGTGTCCGTGACTGTGGGAGGTAGTAATCGATATACAGAGTGTAACTCAAGAATGGCAAATTGTATAATAATAGTTCATAGGTCAAAATAAAGCTTATGGTAAGAGGAACATGAATACGTATAGTATTAGACCAGAAATAGATTCATTCAGTTGCCATTTATTATTCTCATCAGGATATAACATTATACTAAACTTAATTAATTTCAATGTTAACTTTAAACTTTCATGTTTAGTTTAATTATTATACTCATATTCTTTTTTTGTGTGTAGGAAATGGAATAGACCATATGAAAAAACCATAACAACCAAATATTTTTCAAAATTAACTTTAGAAAATTTGAACATTGTCAATACACAAATTAATTTAAATAATAAAAATGAAAGAAATGCTAAGCAACAACATTTGGAATCAATCAACACTATGTATTCATCTAATAAATTTAAATCTTATTTAAAATATGAAAAAATAAAAAAACGAAAAATTAATTTTATAAGTGAAAATAATTCAATATTAAATGCAAAACAGATTACTTATAATAATAATAATAATGATACAACGGCTACACTTATCCCATTAGAAGATACTATAGAATATGATTACAATTACAAGATTAATACAAATAAAATGATTGAAAAAGACAGCATGATAATAAAGTCAACAAATCATATAGTGAATAATAATAGTAATCAAATGGAGAATATTTCTAATGAAGAAGTTAAGCAATTAATAAATGAAGAATTTCACAGTTTCGATACATCTCATTCTGTTTTAGGCAATGAAGGATCAGATTTAGATGCAAATGATTACAGTAAATAGAAAACAAAACTTTTATTTATTTAGTTATTTATTTCTATTATATATTTTAAAGTGTGTTGTTATATTTTGTTATCGTGACATAACTCGTGTAAATTTCAATGTATAAGCATTGGAATATAACATTTATTTCTGTTTTTAATATATCACTACTTTCAATAATCATGTATATATATATATATATATATTATTTATTATTTATTATTTTAACACATAAATATTGGTACAAGAATGCACCAAATACATATGTGCAACACAAATCTCATTCGATATGTGTGAGGGCTGTGATACTGTCCGGGTGCCCAAACCGAAGCAGGTGGTTTTCTTGGGAGGCCACTCCCCGAGCCTTCGATTTGAAGGTCTGATCCACAATGCAGTGGAGCATCGTGAGGATATGCAGTTCCATGGTAGCCGGTGACCAACGATTGGTTCACACGCCATTTGTTCCCGCAGGATACTGGAGCCAGCCCATGTGCACCATTGGTTTGGGATCTGGTTAAAGCGCCGGACATTCGCTTTTCGTCCTCTCATTTTTGTAAACAACAACCCGGCCACAAGAAGGCAGTGAGTAGGAGTTTCCTGGCAGAAGCTGTATACGCGTGGCCATGTGAGAGCATTTGAAGAGGGAGAGCGGACTCTGCCCACTCTCGGCCATACCAGGGCATTTGGGGGCATATATATATATATATATATATATATAACAGTTGGAGATACTGAACTGTCAGAAAACATATTGTTGAACTGTTTTGTAGTGAAACTGTAGTGAACAAGAACACGAGTGGGGACAATCGAATGTAGTTGACGCGAAATTACGGAGTATCTCAATAAAATCAGAGAACTATATGGTGAATAGTTAATTTGCAAAATACCAATTCATCGTCTCGAATTTCACTGTTCCTTTTGCAAATATATGTCGATTGTCTCAGATTTCATTATTCATGCGTTTCCATACCAATTGTATTCTGTTTCCGTTCTTTCCTTATCGATCTTCTACTAAAATACATTCTATATCTGACCGGAGTTATATACTACTTATATGAATATAAGTAACCCAAACCACAAAACCAACAGTAAGTTAAGTAAATTTTCAAATAAGCTTTTAAATATCATTTTAATGGTGAAAACATTGGGACTCCCATGATTTCTACATCAACTGAACTAAACATATAAGAACTTTCGTCTAAATTTGACCAAATAGTTGCAAAGCATTTGGGTGCCGAGTTGATGTGAGACATTAGAGGAACAATATATTTGTAAAATTTTAGCGAATAGATTTTTGAAGTAAATCCAACGTTTCATATAACAATCTGATCCAAGCTTTTTAAAGAAAATATAGTCAAACATCAAAATTATGGAATATTTGATTATATTTTCTTGAAAAAGCTTGGATCAGATTGTTAGACGAAACGTTGGATTTACTTCAAAAATTCATTCGGTAAAATTTTACAAATATATTCTTTCTCTCGAAGTAAACATAATTTCATTTGATTTTATTCTAGTTTTCCTAACTATTTTCAGTCTTTAGCTTTTTATTCTATCAAGAATCATTTTATGATGTAGTTATCTCCGTCGAAGGACTATTCAGTTATGTGTAATTCAAAGTTCATCATTTACTAATTCTGTTAATATTTTATGTTTCTAATATTTATCAAGAAAAGAATTGTTACATAATACAGATTATTGATCATTATTAACATTATTATTATTGTTTTCTAATTAAACCCTTACTCAATAGATGATATCGAAAGAACCATTATCGATGAAGATTTATCAATCAATCCATATTATGTATCTATCTTAGAATCTATTGAAAAATTAGTTAGAAAAGAAAAGAATCAAACAATCGATTCAAGTGAAATTATTAATCCAATAAATATAATAAATGATCATTTAAATATAAATGAATTAAATAGAATTCAATTATTAAAAGAACAATTACAACAACTTAGAAAAGCTGATCATTTATCGGATATTGATTATTTACATATTAATCAAAATGATGATAGTTCTGTTGTATTTTATTTTGATTTACATGGACATTGTACAAAACGTGGTTGTTTTCTTTATGGAAATTGGTTAGAAAATGAAAATAAAATGGTAATCTAATAAACAATTTTGTGATTTTTTTAATTTTATTTATACATTTAGTTTTTATTTAGAAAAAATTAACTTTCTTAATATTTAACTGATTGAATATATTTTGGTTAACTAGAAATAACATGGAAATATTTAACTGTTTCAAAATTCAACTATTTTATGATCGCATATAAAATGATATCAGGAAAGTATCTTTGAAATTAGATTTAGTAGAACAGTACGCTCATCTATCTGACTCTTTCTCTCTTAATAGATGACGTTATTTTTAGAGTCCTACCTTTTGCATAGATTAATAAACTAAACTATTTTTATCTGACTATGTTATTGCACTGTATAACAACTTTAGTAGAGGTACTACTACATAAGGTTCTCTGTTATTTGAGTAATTAATTTGATAATCTGAATTGAGGATTCTGTCTTCTGTATTATTCAGATCCCATAATAAAAGCGGAAAATTCAATAAGTATATTATTCGTAAAAAGTTATATTGAATTTCAGAAAACTTTTTAAATAATAGCATATTATTATCGGTAGGGTATTTTTGTGGAGATTGAGTTGAGTTCATGAATCAATTAAAGCTAGACCACCATGGAAAACCTCGAAGCACTTGAAGGCCGCTTCGTCCTACTATGGGACTCCTTAGAAGTACGCACTCACGATCCTGCTCGCCGGATCCGAACCCATTACCTTCAGTCTCGAGCGCGAGCGCTTAACCCCTATACCACTGAGCCAGCATCAAACGATGTTATTGTTGAACTTCAACCAATTAATGAGATTGTACCACCACCCGCCATTGTCTTTAGTAAGTTACTATCTCACAACAGACTCGGTTGAACTCCATTGGTCCCATATTAGAACGAATTGGCTGTCCACTGCTTCCAGGTTTTCCATGGTGGTCTAGCTTTAATTGACTCATGAGCTCAACTATTAAATAGCATATTAGTCACTAGTACTCGATTTTTTATATGTGATTGATAAAAATACTTTGATATTTGACTAATACGACTTTGAACGTTTTGTCTACACACTCTCAAAGTTCAACTTTCATTAGTATTTGGTTTATAGTCAATTTTAGAACCTAGATTTCCAATAAATTATAAAATAATTTTAAATCAGACTAAATACTTCTATCTTGGCTTTAAAATTATATAGCAAAAGCAAACTTTAATGTGATTTATCTCGACAAATGTGTCACAATAAATTATTGATAAGCACAACTAACCATATTTGAAGATTCTATGCAAAGTCAGTACCTGGAAAATGAAGAAACGTACTCGAATATCAATGGATTTACTTCAAACTAATACGAGCTAATGTCTTACTTTAGTTTATTCTCTTAAATTATGATAGTACCCCACTTTAATAGTGTTTACTTACTTACTTACACCTGTTACTACCAATCGAGCATAGACCACCGACCAGTATTCTCCATCACACTCTGTTCTGGGCCTTCCTTTCTAGTTCGATCCAATTGTTGTTCATTCCTGCTTTAATAGTATTCAATTACAGTTGTCAATTCAATAACAATAATGGTAATTTTAAGAGTTATAAATCAATGACCAATTCAATAAGTTAACAATCATAAATAAAATTCTTTATAGACAATTAACACATAAAAGAATAATGATTATAACAGCTTTACATTAGTTTTTGAAAGGTAGATGCTGTATTCAATTAACTGAAGGGTCTTAAAAATATTGAAGTGACAAAAATAGAGTAAAATGAAGAAACAGCTTCACATTTCTTTTGTTACCTGATGTTTTAATCGCTGTAAAAATTAAAAGTACTTATTTTCATACGGAATTATATTGTTTTTTTTGTATATATTCCAAATGAGGATGAGATATTTGCCTGAAGCTCTGTAGTTTTTTAAAGATTTCCCCAACTAACATCAGACTATGATTATTATTATTTTGGATATGTTTTTAACAAACTGTAATGTAAGTAGTAATGTTTATAATTTCTTTTCTTTTATTTAAATAAATTTATATTTACTTAGGTAGATAATGTTTTATATGCTTTATTGGTTGGAGTGAATTCAATCTACTTTGATTTCGATTCATGTAACTTTAGTTTACGCAATATGTATCAAAAAGATCGTAAAGGAACTTCAACTAAAGAAGGTGCCGGTCGTGTTGCATTATGGAAACATTTAGGACTAACACATTGCTATACAGTTGAATGTAATTATAATTCAGGTATGTTTCATTGACTTACTAAAAAAATTTTTTTAAACAAAAATCACTTTACACCAGTACTGATGTCAGTTTGAGCAGCATCACCTAAACATAGTAAGCACAAAAACAGTCGATAACCAAATAAGTAAACAAAACTGTGTACAGACTAATGGGCTCTAAGTAGAAGGTGAATAGTCATAATTTGCCATACAATTCTTTGCTGTTACTTCTGAACGCTCGCTTCTTCCAACTTACGCACATTTAAAAACATTCTTCGAATCCAAAACTTTTTGTCATATTTAGTGAAAATTCCAATATATTTACAGAAGATATTTACTTGTACAATCTTATAGGCTTTTCAAACAATCTAACCATATTGATAAGCTATTAATACCACACTACCTCTTGTGATTGTGCAATAAGTGTGAAGCATACAAAGGATTCAAATGACAGGAAACACTTAACACTCTTATTTTAGCTACTCAAATTAACCAAAGCTTTACTAAAATATAAAAAAACCTGCTATAAATTTGAATGTATAACAAATCAAGTAGTGTATCATACAAATGATAATTGAAGCAATTTGGAGACTCTAAGATAACTTTTACATTAGTTTTGGAGTTCTAAACTTTATATAAATAATGAAGCATGAAATCAACAATCAAGTTCATAAAACTCTACACTTTAAAATACTCTATAAGCTAACTCAGGCTAACATTTCCTATTTCTTCAAGTGACCTAATCTACTCTTATGATATTAATAATAATTGAAAATCAGTGAATTGCTTTAAATGTATTTAGATTTTCTTACATTTGCACATCACATATCTTTTCTGACTTATCACAATGCTGATAGTTTGTATTGCAAGCAGTAAAATTATGCTTATAGAGTTTACAATGACTAATAATCTTAATCATTAACATAAACAACAGAGAAATACCAATTATTATAGTTATTATGTAAATAAACTGATGGATATGAATTCATCAGTTCAGTAAGCAAAACTTGGTAAATGAACATTTACACATTGGTTTCAAGCATTAATGAGAATGTAGACAATGATATTCAATGACATTTAGCTAATAGATCTCAAATAGGACGAAACACATCGCTTGTATTTTACTGGCAAAAGTATAATAAATTCTAAAACTGTTCTGGTTATCGTCGTTATTATAATATCAATTATGACTATTTAAATAGTATATGATTTAGCATGAAGTTAACGGAATATATCCATTGAGATATAAAATAACTTGAAGTGTGTATTAAAAATATTTTTTCCATAACCTGCGGAATTAATGTAGAGAATGAACATCGCGTACTGAACAGTTCTGAAACCGTTTGAAGTCCGATCATAATTAATAATAATAATAACTAATAACAAACGACAGAAATACTTAATGTCTGACCATATACATTAGAAAATTCAAAATTATCTTGAAATTGCTTCACTATTGTAGAGAATCTCAGAAATTGTAAAGTTCTTAAACTGTTTGTTTTTTTGATCAGATTTAGAATCGTCTGTATATCATCAAGAAAATAAATGATGATAGTTTTCAATAAACATGACCTTAATTTTGTTTACGAATACAAAGTTGATTTAACCAGTAAATTTATTTCACTAATTTTACGTGGTATAACTTCAACCGAAATGTTTTTGACTATATAGTAATGTGAATTGAGGATAATTATAACTAAAACGTTTTTCCAACTTAGTATAAGATTTTTAAAGATATAAACTGTAAAAATAAAAACAACTAAAAAATATTTAATTAATATTACATTTCATTTAGTGGTAGTGTTCAAAACCCATTAGGCATTAATCACTCTAATTTGGATTACGTTATGAATTCGTTTAGTTTAATATTATATTCACCTAAAAGTTACAAGCAAAGGATTATTTATTTATTTGAATACATAAATATTGCTACAAAAAGGCATCGAATACATTTGCGCCACATAAGTCACTTGATTTGTATGTGGGTTGTGATACTGTCCAGGTGCTCAGACCAAAACAGGTGGTTTTCTTAGGGAGCTACGCCTCGAGCCTTCGACGTAAAGGTCTGATCCACAAGGCAGTGGAGCAACGTCAGGAGATGCAGTTCTATGGTAGCCAGTGATCAATAACTGGTTCATACTCCATTTGTTTCCTTAGGATCCTGGAGCCCATGTATGCCATCGGTTTGGAATCACGGTTTTCCAACTCCGCTAGGTGGACTCTCCCTTTCCACCGACCCGGTTAAAGCACCAGACATTCGCTGATAGTTCTCTCAATTTTGCAAACAACACCCCCGCCACGAGAAGAAAGTGATTAGGACTTCATTGGCAGTGGCTGTATGCGCGTGGTCATGTGAGAGCATTTCGAGAGGAAGAGCTGACTCTCCTCACCCTCGGCCGTACCAGGGCATTTAGAAGCAATGTAATAACTACTGTTTTAACTTGCTATAAATTTTGCATTTATTTATTTGAAAATGAAATTATTTATTTACAAACTTAACAATTTATAAACTTTCAAGTTTACAAGTTATTACTATACAGTCCTAACCAAAAGTTTTGTTAGATCAACAGATAAAACAAAATTGTTTTACAATGACACTTGATGGGTTACTCAAGATGTGTTTTTTCTTTTCAAATAATCTACATCATTCTTCTAATTTATTTTAGTATGAAATGTACAGACATCTACAGCTAAAAATGTTTTCTTTATGATAAACTTAATTCATTCAATTGAATTATGATAAATGAATAGGAAAAGTTGTGAAAGTTTTTGTATATTCTTATATATCTCTAAGATGTACTATAATATCATATTAGTAATGACATTACAAGTAGATGTAATTTGAATAAATATCTTATTCATATTCAGAGTTGAGTTAAATAAAGGCTTTCAATATAATATCTAACAATCACTATAATTTATAAGGTAATGGTGTGAATATTTTACTTATTCTTTCTCTATTTCTTTTGTGTAAATAATAAATCATTTCGTTTTTACTAAACATTGAAGAATTAATTAATTAATTTTCCTTATAAGTTCATACATTGTGTCAAGTTGTTTAACTTACATCAAATATGATAATTAGTTACTTTCAATATGAATTAATGTAATAAGTATTAGTTGAAGAAAATGTCCTGAAAATAAATAATAATTAGTTATTCTTTTCATTTTATTATGTAAGTTACACTCGTTTCAGATTTATTAAGAGTAGATGTACTACTATAAATATGGGACAATTAGACATCTTTTCCATCTTAATATACTTTACATCAAAGGGAACATACAATCCTATCAAAGATCAAACCAAGATCCTGTTAATCATAATGTCTATTGTTTAAATTTTGATACCGTTTGAGATATTAATTAAGATCTCATTATATTTTAAAATAAATATATACTGTAACATATTCTAGTTATAGATTTTCTATGATATACAGAATATAAAAACATCCTCTTGCATACAGCTATCAAGATTTTGATTTTTATCTAATTTTTCAGTTTCTCTCAAGTTATTTTTTTTCTCAAATCGATATCCATCAAACAGTGACCAAAATTATTCAACATTGAACAGTTTGTCCATATTCTTTTAAGACTGTTAGGTAGTTTGTAACTACAACTTTACATGAATTGAAACATACAATATTTAGTTCTTGTGGCAAATACGATATTTGTTGATAACCGAGTTAAAAGTCATCATTCTACATTTTTGAATTAAATCACTTCATGATGTAGCGTGATTCTATCAGTGATACCTATTTTGTTTTCTTTATGGTCAACAGTAAACTAACATCCACCTAAGTAATCTTCATACATATTTATCTTTAAAAAGTTCTTTTAAAAACCCAAGTATACGGTACTCTAATTTTTTTTAAAAATTGATTAGGAAATTTATCATCAAAGTACGTTGTAGACTTACGGATGAAAGTGATACTAAAAATACTTTATTGTAAAGTAACTTTAACATACCATACTTGAGTTGTTCATTTGACTACTAAACTAAATGTTTTCATGACTCCATCAGTCAGTTGGTCAGTAACAACGTAGAACTTCGTACGTACGTACATCAGTTCGAGTTGCCATACCATATTAGCACAGAGATGCAGTTGTCGATTCAAATCCCGTAGTGGTAGAGGTAGTAAGAGTATAAGTAGTAATCGTAAAGATTAGGGTTTGAAGATGTTATTCAAGGAGCATAATTCAGTTAAATAAATTTAGAAAGCGGAAAAACGGGACATGAAGAATTCAGAAGATGAGAATTTGGGAGAACAAAAAGAGTAGATTCACCTGCACCATTTCAAACGATTTTGAGCCACATCATTCAGGGTCTCTAACTATCGGTTGGTATCGTCTCAAGGATTACAACCAGGTAGTCTACACCTACCATTCATTTTATTAATTGCTTAAAATTGTGAAGCTTTCAATGAGAATCATAGACCGAGATTTCATGATAATTTGTAATTACTATTAAAGCCGAATTAAGGTTTTAAAAAAGAACACATTTCTCTGTTGAAGTAAATCGTCGTTTAGTTCTTAATTGGTGATTCATACTACCACTAATTTACCTCTTTCAAGGCTTTGGTTACTCATGATTTATCTAAAGTCTGATCGATACTCACATTTTACGAACACTACAATATTGATGGAATATAAAATATATAATAAGAATCTCTAAACCAATTGTATCAAAGAAACCAAGAAATAATTTAAATAAGTATAAATCAAATAACAGGATAATTTCCACATTCATTGTAAGATTTAGTTTCTAATCAATGTACTAATTATCTGGTAATAAAAATAATAAACTAATTTAATATTATTACTTCTCTTCAGGTCCATTACCAGGTCGTCTTTCAAGATTTATTGCTTCAGCGCATCCTAATGACAGTAAATGTTTCACGCCAATAGGTGCATTTTACGGTCCTTATTGGTCTGATATGGTGAATACAGCTAGTAGCCAATCATTTAACTTTAGTTTTAATGCATCCTCAAGTACAAGTCATACTAGTCACAGTGGAAATCAAGCACTTAATGGTATACCACGTTATACTCCAGCTCATTATGAAGACGTTGGTCGAGCATTAATGATAACTATATTAGATTTTAATCAGATCAATCCATGGCCAAAAATTGCAAGTCTTGGTGGTTTAACAGCTGAGTCTAACGTTGGTATTCCTACTTTGTGGTCATCGCTACCAGAATTTCTAAATACTAATGTAATGCACTTTTTATTGTATATTTAAATAAACAAGGCTTTTTAAAGTTGTTTTATTTATTCACTTATATTGTAAGGTTATATTTAAGTAGAAAGTTTGAAATTTTTCGTGAGATGGAACTATGTATTTCAAACATACAAAAGTAATTTATCAGATAACTAATAAACGGTAGGCAATAATAAAAACATCACTGTTAGTGAGTTAATATATGTGTACCCAAGCTAAATACGAACTGACAGCATAAAACATACTCTTGTTAGCAAAACATTTTATTGATTGTAGATAATAAGTTTAACAACCCATTGATGTTGTTTCACGTAGCCTACATATGGTTTGCTCTATCTGAACCTATCATCTGAACTTATTATAGATATTTGAATTAATGGTTAGCATATCCAATCTTTTATTAGATTTGAGCTAATAAAGATTAAGGTATGAGTTACTTTTTATGTATCAGAAGTCAGTATATGAAAAGTAAACCTCAATGGAACATCGTTATAAAGTAGGACTAGCAAATAAGGTATCGACTAAAATGGAATAAACTGATTATTATCAGAATGGGATTTATGGATATTGTAGTAATTTTAATAGTTGAATTCATGAGTCGATTGATTATTGATAATTAAGTATCGTAGTTAAAATTCCAAACCATCAAATTTTCATTCTGCAAATGATTTGTATATCATTATTTGCTTTGAGAATACCTTTACATTCTGCACTTGACTTCTGAGTTTGAGTCTACTCAGGAGAATTAATTCACATGATTTAAGTATAATAGTGAGGAATATGCTTTTAAACAATAGGGTTACGATCGAATAGCTCATATTTTCAACTCCAAGTGCTGTGTTAAATTACCATCATCTAATGTCATTGGCAGCTAATGATTCTTACCAGAATTTCATCTGTTTAAATTCATCTGTGGTCTGGTGGAAGATATTTGAGTTAAACAAACAGTGTTATACCGACGAGCTTTTTAATTATATTTCCTTAAGATTTTGTAGAATTTAATTACACGTTTTAATAAATCAGATGACTGTAGGATATGAATGTACTTTAATTGATTAGTTTACGTGTAAACTAAATGAATACTAGCTTAGTTGAGTCTAACGTTGCACATATAGAAATAATCGTGATTATGCTATGTTATTGAAATTGATTAGTTCATAACATTTTTCTTGCTTAGTAAGATAAGGTAGAGAATCACTGAAAAATAGGGGTACAGTTACTGCTCAAGTCAGAAGTGAGCTCCTACCAAACAACATGAGATTGAAACCCGGAACCTTCTACTTTTGTAATAAACGACTTTATTTTCAAAAAAAGATTCTATTCATTTGAATATTTTTGGGGTTTGATGAAAGTTAAGGTTTGGTCCATAATCGTATTATCAAGATCGAACTCTGCTTTAGTTGATTTGTTTTTGTCACTCATCATAAGCCTTTATATTTAGAGAGTGGCTCACACCCACGTACCTAGTTAATGAATTGATTCAGAAAAATTATCGGGCATATTCCAAAGCTTCAATTAAGTATATAATAACTATGAATCTTAGAATTTTCAAAACTAGATTACTCAAAGGTATTCATCTGTAGAAATTTGAAGAGAACATTCTTTCTTAATTTAAAACTGAAATAATAGCATATGTAGACTGATTTGAAATAATCCCAAGTTGTTCATATGTTGTAAATATTACGTCAATTATTCTTAATAATTATATACACCTAAGTGTTAAATTTCAAGATTCCATAAGCTTGTTTATTTCCTTATTACCTAGACTTTGAGAGAATGGGTACGGAAGTATATACGAGGGATTGCACCGAACAACGTAATGAATAAACAACTGATAACCCGAAACACAGAATATCTTATATCAAAAGTTGATGATATAAGCGGATCACAAATGGTTCATAGATCATTAACGACTAACGGAAGTTCAAAAGAGGTATTAAATACTTCTTCTGTATGTTCTGAGTTTACTCAAACTTCACTTGATCAAAACGCAACGAACCTACTTACAGTACAATCAGATTATAAAAATCATTCACACCAACTAAATCTAATTACCCATAATTTTAAATGGAGTAAACATCAAAATGAGCAACCTCATTATGAATCAGTGGATTTATCTAGTTTGAATTCTGCCCCATATTCATGTATGTCATCAACATCAAACAGCAACAAAACGGTAATAGATGAAAGTCATCAAAAAAATCAGATCTCATCAAATTTGCATTATGATTATTTAGGGATGAATTGCGATACAACTAGTAAAACAATAGATCAAAACATTGAAAATGATAAAAATCTGTTAAAAGATAATACTAGTAATGATATAAATGATCAATTAACTTGTCATAAGATTGAAAATGATAAATTATTGAAAATGTAAGTTTATATTACTTATAGTATTACAATTATACAGATTTTGTTTTCATTCATTTGGTTAACATGTTTAACTTAACTATATATTATAATCTGACAATTGTAACAATAATCATTATTTTACTTAATAACCGACACAAAATGACTGTTAGTCATAGTAGTATGAAGCTAAGGTTGAGTATTTTCAATGAAAAGTCGAAATCTCTTTCAAACATATTTTAAATTTATATCAGTTAATTCCGAATTTGATCTATTATGTTCATATGGACTTATCAGATGGAATTAGAATCCATTTTTAAATGTTATTGAATTTATAATCTGTGTTAATTTCCAAATTTGTTTTATTAAAATGGGGGTTTGTGGGGTCTGTAGTAAGTTTATTAGTTGTATTCATGAGTCGATGTAAGCTAGAACATCAATGAAAACATGGAAGTACTGAACGGTCATTTTGTCCTAGTATAAGAGTCCTTAGTAGTACGCATCCATGATCCTGCATGTAGAACTCGAATCCAGGACCTGCAGTCTCGTGCGCGAACACTTAACATCTAGACCTTTGAGCTGGCATTCAGCGGTGTCAATGTCTAACTTCGATCGATTGATGCATGATCTTGTGCAACCATTCACCCATTGTCTAAGGTAGACACATGTCTCTAACCGACACGGATTGGACTCCACTGGTCATGACTTCTCATTAGAACTTGTGGCAAGCCCATTTGGCCACTGTATCATCTGTCTATTCATTGTAACTCAGACTCTTAATTCACTATGTTAATTTCGGTGTGTATGATCGAATGCATGTCTGCACATTAACTCTTAAGCTATCCTCCTATTGGTTTCAATGTGCAGATAATCGATAATTTATCCACACCCGATTAACTCTCAAAAATATATATGGGTTTTAAACACACACACTGACTCACTCACTCTGTTTCATCGTGTGCTTGCTCAACGTACGCTTGTGGAATTTTATTAATCATTAACAATAAATTATCTCTATAACTGGTGTTCAGGCTTCTCAATAATCTCGAGTAAAATCCGTAATTCTACTAGGAGATTAAGCCTACCTAAAATACTCAGTTAACGGGATATTATTTATTGGAGTCAGATACTGAGAACATTAGCCTCTACAAACTCCAGGATGTGCACCGCCGATGAGTCATATACTAGGACGAAACGACCGTTCAGTGCTTCCAGATTTTAATTGGTGGTCTAGCTTACATCGGCTCATGAATACAACTATTAAAATTTCGAAAGTGACTAAACGAACCATTAGACATATAAATCCTTATAGCAACAACATACAGCATGCAGACAAATAGAATGTGGTCAATTTCTGAATATATGATTGTTTTTTATTCATGCATCTTCTGTCTTAATTTGTATCAGCCCTTCTTCCTGCCTAGCCCTGCCTGTTGAATCCAGAACACAAATCTCAGCCTGCGCGATATGAATCGTTTATATCAAGCATACTGGGTTTATATACGAGCCAAACATATCACATCACACCATAAAATAGAAAATACCATTTGCACAAGATCTAGTCCAATGTGGCTGTGAATGTAAGAGACTGTAATTAATAAACTGAGCATAACTTAAGAATAGTAAATCATATAACAGTAATCTATAACTCAAAATAAAGCTTAAAAAAATCGGAACATGAATATGCATAGTTTAGATACTTACCAATTATACCATAAAAATATATGCATCGTATTGGTTCATAAATAGTTCTCAAAAGTTACCATTCATAATTCTTATCGGGATAAAACAGATGGTTGTGGTATTTCTCTGAGTTTCATCTCCATATAGTGGAACTGTCCTGACGTTCGTGTTGAAGATTCTGTGATATTGGTTGACAGTTGTTTAGAGTTGCATATGTTCTTCAATTGTAGAAATGCCGCTCTTGCTTTACCAATCTTCGAATTTACATTTGCATCAGATTGACCTCGTCCATCAATGATGCTGTTCATGTATAATAATTATAGTCTCTAGGTCGAAATAAAGCCCATAATAAGAGGAATATGAATATTCATAGTTTAGTTATTTAACAATTATACAATAGAAACATATGTATAATATTAGACCATAAATAGATCCCAGCCGTAACCATTCATTATTCTCAACGGAATATAGTATGCAAAACAAATCTATTTTGATTTTCTCACTTTATAAACAATAAACATATTTCATCAAAACAAAATATTTGTTATAAACTAAGATTATGGTGCCCAACAACTGATAATACGTGTTTGTAACTTAAGACAAAATCAATCCTATCCTCACAGAATTCACATATACCAATAAGAGATGGATCAATTATAGTCTTAAATATGTTGAGTCGGCTTTCGGAGAACTTCAACGGAGCCTCCAGAGGCCCAAAAGGAGTCGAAGAGTCCTAGCCAATCAGAGCATGATGGAGCATTCTAGAATTCCATCGTGGCGTGCTACTATTGGTCAGTAGCATTATATGTCGCTAACGGATTGGCCGAAATATGATGTTGATGTAACAAACGTTAAGATCTATAAATACCCGTGTTTTCTGTACAAAAACGAAACTTGGAGTAAATTGTCTCTCTCATACTTTGCGTCTTCTTTCTGGTGTTCAGGACTCTGTATAGTTCTAGCGTGCGGGTTATCAGAATAGCTTAGGAACGAATATAGCGTCCAGTCAGCAAGACTTAACAAAATATCAATAAGAAGATCTAAACGATCAATTTAAAAAAATCGATTAAATATTTATTACATTTTAAATCATTTATAATATCTTTTAAATATTGTTTCTTTTATTCTTTTATTTTCTATAGTATACCTGAAGATAATGAAATAATTAATAAAAATTGTATAACAAATAAAAATAAAATTCATTTCTCACTTAATGACAAACATTTATTAAATAAAAAATTAAATCAAGAATTAATTACAACAACAGAATATAATTCATTAAATAATTCATTATTATTACTAACAAAAAATAAAAAATCTTTATATAATATTAATAATAACATATCAATTATCAATAATAATAATAATCAATCATCATCTAATATGATCCTATTTTCATTGAATAGAATCAATAAATTTAATAATAACAAATATAAATTGATAGATAAGAATAATAAATCAATTCTAATAAAAAATAAATATTTTAAAAAGTATTCAAATGAAAAAGTAAGTTTATTTAAATAATTGGTGAAATTTAAATTTTTAATCATTTAAATGTGGTTAGTTATTCACCAATAAAAATACGACTTATTCGTTCTTATACTGTTCTTCACCAATGACATTCAACCGGTTTGATCAGTCTAGCGTTCTTATTGGTCCTTTGTATGCCTAGCCCGTCCAATTAAGTCCAAAACACCAATAACAACTTCCGCTATACGAATCATTTATTCCAGACATATTTGGTATATATACCAGCCAAACAGACCGCATTGCACCATAAAATAGGAAATAACATTTATACAAAATGAAGTTAAAAGTGGGTTTGAACGTGTGTGACGGTAATCAAATAACTGAGTATAGCTTAAGAACACTAGATCGTACAATAATAATCTATCAATCGAAATGTAGCTTATAATAAGAGTAATATGGATATACACAATCTAGTTACTGTTATTTATAAAATATTAGTCCATTAATAGTTTTCGGAAGTTACTCGTAATTTAATCTTAACTAGGATACAACAGTATCAGAAGGAGATTTTGTGGATATGACAGTAATTTTAGTAGGTGAGATTATGAGTCAATTAAAGTTAGACCAATATGGAAAACCTGGAAACATTGGACGACTGTTTCGTCCTATTGTGGGATTCCTTAGCAGTGCGTATCCACGATCCAACCTCGTGAGATTTGAACTCAGGACCTATCGATGTCGTGCATGAACGCTTAACCTCTAGACCACTGAGCTGGCCGGCATCCAATGGTGTTAATATCTAACTTCAACTAATCCATGAAATTGAGTGACATATCCACCGTTATTTTCAGTGAGTTACTATTTCACAATAGACCCGGTTGAACTCCACTAGTCAGTGCTTCTCACGAGAACAAATATGTTTATAAGACAAGTCCTAGAAATATTATTTTTAAAAAGTAACTTTGATAATTTAACTAAATGACCGATTGTATTCAACTCAATTAAATATTCAGAAAAAACACGTTTCATCAGATTGGATAAACACATTGACTATATGTGCTTGTGTAGTAGTAATTAACTGGTCTGAAACAACAACACAACAATCAGGACCGGTAAATGCCTCTGAAGTAAGAACGCGGCGTACTGGCACAACAGATATATTTTAAAATTGAAAGACGCAGTTCGAGTACAAAAAAGGAAACTTATTACAAAATAGTTTTATCGATTGTTCTGCAGGTTCGGCTTACGTAGGGCTTGTTCCTCTTCTTCCAGTACATTTACTCTTTGCTACCCTGCAATAAGAAAAACAAACGTTAGTAATGTCACATGTAATCATTGTTAACACTGTTACAGCCTGATCATTTGAATTTTTGACTGCATGCATCCACAATAACACACCAAAATTGTAAATCTTGAGTCATGGAGACTCCGGACATCTAACGCCTGTTTTATAAATTATGAAGTCCATAGTTTAACATCATTTAGTATACACGCTATACACATTTTAAAAAGTTTTGAACCAAGATAAAAATAGCTGATAAATTGCACTTTGGTTTCAGTATATATTGCGTTAATATCAACTTGAAAAGTAAACAGTCTTTAAACACTTAATTTATTATACATTATAAGGATCTTGTCTAAAGAATAATAATGGAGTCAGAATATTGTATACAAATATTAATTATATTCAATATTAGGTTTCCATTACATTTCCATAGTATCGTGAAAAGATTCTATTGACTATAAGGCATTGATTGACTGTTTGCACTACTTGTGTTTTGAATTTATCGAATCTTTATGATTTCTATAGATTATTCAATAGCTGTTAGACAACCATAGAAACTAGTTATCAATTTGACTGTACTCAAATTTATCTTAAATTGAACTTAAACCCATGATTACTTTTAGACTAAACACGTCAATTCGAAGAAATTTAGTCTAAATGAATCACGACAAGGATCTACAAAACATTCTAATCCTTCTTCAAATACGAATAGTTCGACTGTTATCAATGCCAAGAACAAACCATTTTCAGCAAAATGTCAACGACTGCAAAAGTCGAAAAATGATAAAGTATTCAGTGGGGTTATCAACAACACGGTATGTCATCAAAGATTGCGCTCATCTAGATTGAAATCAATAAAAACACCCCATTATGAAAATAAATTACTAACTAAAGATCATGCTTGGAAAAGACAGCAATCAAACATAACCTGCACAAATAATAGTAATAGTAATGAAGCATGCTGTCATGTTTTATTTGGTGATAGTGATTTAAATGCTACCACCGAGAATAAAGAAAATACTCTCATTCCATTGGTGAACCGATCAAATTCATGGACAGATTTAAGGATGACCTTAAAATCTGAAGATTGTATTAAAGAAATTAAAGAAATGTTTAAATCAGTAACATTGGACTGACAGTAAATATTTTGCTGTTGTTCTCCTTACCAGTTAGGAAATCCTTAATACACAAACTAATTTATGCTTTCGTTGTACGTTCCTTGTATCTTTAAAACATTCAAAAACAGATTTAGTTACCTTTCTACAATATAAAGAAATTAGTAGTCAAGACTAGACAGTTTTCGTGTCAACTTCTCACATGTATATAGTCTTCACAATGTATTTGACAGTAATCTCTTTTTTATTTTTATTTTTCCCACTTGCTTTTCCTCCTTTTCTTTTCATATTTCTATGCTACTATGGTCAACAACAAACAAAAATCAACCACATTTCATTACAGCTTTTATTGAATTGGTTTTGTTTTTCCAGTATGCTTATACGGTGTATGGATAAAAATGAATAATGTTCATAGTAAATTATGTTTTGCTTCTAATTAACATATCTTTTTATAAATAATTACAAAACTACCTTCTTTGACAACTTGCACTTGACGATGACATAATTTCTGCAGAATAACTTTAAAATAGTTTATTAAATATTGATAACCTTTTATTTTCTGTCATAATTGACCGAAGAAATTATAAAATAATAAATAATGGTTCATGGAATACGGTTACATCATAAATAGAAACATTGAAACGTTTATTTCTACATCCTTGATCTGTCTACCCAATAATATAAAAAGCAGAACTTGTCTCGATCTTGTTTAAAGCCAAGATACTATAGGCTATCTACTTCGACCTTGAGGCTAGTAATATGTGATTTTGATATGTAACTAAACGACCTTAGGGCAGAGCAAAGTAAACTATTCTACTACTTGACTGGTTGACAAGCGAGAAAGAGAAAAGATGAACCAACTGAAACACTACTCGATTTATTCATGATTGAGATTAACGCAAAAAGACATGAATAGATGAATGATTAACACGATCACGACCCACAAACAATTAGAAAAATTTCACTGTGTCCAGAGTAAAAAAGTAGATAGAAAAGATTACGTTTAAAATACAACAATTTTGGAACAGAAAAAGGTATACCAGTGAACCATGTATCTAACATCTTATAGAATAAACAATGGACAAAATTTAGTGATAATATTTTAGAAACTTCGGATTAAGTGAAATAATTTTCAAAAAAAACTCCCGTTGTTCGTTAATTTTCGATTTACATCACTTATGCTTTTATAAGCTTTAACTAATATTTTACATGAGAACCAGATTGACTGCTATTAATTGGTCAGTCATTATTGGCATATTTCTTATCCAATGATGAGTAAATCTTATCAATGAATTCACTAGTTGAAGTGACTATAAGTCTAGTCAGTTTCATTTCTACACCAGTCTATCAAGTACTCTGTTCTTGAAAAGCTTGATGGCAATAATGAGAAATTAGAATTTATACTGAGTTTAATTAAAAATCATTTTCAAGTTATTTGATTGCTTTTTCTAAAATAAACTATATATTCACTTGAACGATAAGTGTAATGTTATATAAATATATATTAAACGTAGTTTCCTTTAGCAATTACAATTTGTCCAATACGTTTAAATTATAGCATATTTCTCAAGCTTAATGCTTGACTTAAAGTTTAGAACATGATATTCCTGTTTCTCTGACATTTCAAAACTTCTGACATTAAAAAAAACGCTAGTCTGTTTCATGAGAGTAGATGATCGGAAACTTTCAGCCAGTCAGCTGATAGTATCAACCGACTAAATGTAAATACTTCTATGTAAATGTCATTGTAGTATTTGTGCGAATTAATCATTCCTTTGTACTTGGTTACTCGCCGATTACGAACTCCAAATACAATACGTTCATTTTTGCTCTCCTAGTTCCGTCTGCCTTAAATGGCACAACTTTGAGAATTCTTAGTTAACACATTAATTCGAATACTTCTAATCATCACATTGGCGTTTCGATGGAGCCTGTGACTGGACAGTTGGATTTACACTCAAATTTTAAAGCTTTCAAAGATAATATGGGAAGTTTTGAAATCTGGATTATGCTCAGGAAAGACGTTAAGGATGATAACGTCCTGGCTGCTTTCCTCATATTCATCGGATAGGATGCCTACAGCTTACCAAAAATTTTGATATTCCCAGATAAGCTTATTTTACTTCCATACTCAACTCTCAAAGAACTACTGTTAAATCATGTTAGGTTTATTAATTTCGAACGCCGTGGAAGAGCAAAATTTCATAAAATGATTCGTTAGGACAATCAAAAGGTTAGAGAATTTGTCCTCGAATTACAGAAACAGGCTGCCAAGTGTAGTTTCGATGATCAACTTCTTGTGCAGCTACATTATCGGTTGATTGATGGGATAAATATTCCGAATTTAGAGAACAAATTAATTTAGAGGCCCAAAAGTCCATCCCAAGAAATGAAAATAGCACGTATTAACTATGAGGCAGCAAACAAGCTTGATTAATAATCAGTGAAAACTTCTAATACTTTGCCTAGTCGTCGTGATGATCTGTGCTATCAGGGTCACTCAGACTCGCGTTTATGAAAAATGATTCAACAAAGAATTGCAAAGCAAACAACAAAAGCGAGAATAAGTTTGGTAAATGTTTATCCTGTGGCGGATTTCATTCTCGTAATTCGTGTGCATTTCGTAATGCTAAATGTTTTAAATGTGGTAGGATAGGACACATTCAGTCAGTATACAAAACTACTGTTTATTTTGCTTCAAGTGGTCCTAAATCTTGTAATTTGGATCCCAATTATTCGGATGTTCCTAATGATCATTTATCTCTATCCACGATTTCGGAAGGTAATGTCCATATTCAGGAACGATTATATACCACCCTTGGTTCGTTTCATGACTTTGTTGTGGACACAGGCAGTATAGAGTCCATTAGTTCATTCACGAACTTGAAATTTTGAGATTTTAACGTTGTGGTAAGACCCATTGAAGTTTCAATTTTCGGGAATACTGGATACCGACTGCCCATACGAGGATGTTATGAATTGCTAATAAGAGATGATAATTCTTCATGCATGATTTGTGAATTTTTAGTTAGTGAAACAGGACTATCAATACTGGGTTTAAGGAACTTGAAAAGGCTCAAAGTGGAGTTGTCTTTATTAGTTTCTAAAAATATTTTGAGGCTTTACTTGAAACTTTGATAGCTGCATATGCTAAGTGCAGTGGATGTATGAAAATTCGGCCTATAAAACTTGAAGTACAGGGTGATCCAATCTTTCTTAAAAGACTAATAATTCCCTATGTTCTACGAGAAGCAGTACATGAGATATTGAACGATTTGTGTGCGAAAGGTATAGTTGAACCGATTCAGTCTTCAGAAAAGGGTATTCCTATTGTTACGCCATGGAAGTCAGATGGCAAGACCCCAGAATATTTAGTGACTATAGATTAATACTGAACACCCGTTTGTTGAAGCAAACATGCACGACAGTGGAAGCTGAAAATATTCTAAATGGACTTCATAGTTCAAAGTGTTCTCGGAAGTTGACTAAAACGATGCTGATCTTCAAATCCCTTTAGATCAATCTTCACCTATCTTGAAAACCATTAACACTCCTTTTGGTCTGCACATATACAACCTGTTATGGGGTTTCCCTGAGTGGGTTCGAATCCCATCCCCGTCGCCAATTGTTATAGCCCAAAGCCGACAATCAGAAGCAGCGAATTACCGATCGGACCAAGGACGCGTAAAACACGTGCGAGCAGCCTAGAGTCCTGATTGGTCCTGCTTTCCGTCTAGCCCAGCCAGTTAAGTTCAGAAAATCAGTCTCAGACTCTGCAATATGAATCCTCATATTTCAAACATACTGAGTTTAGATACCAATCAAACAGACCACAACGTAGCATGAATAGAAAATAACATTTGTACAAATTTTGGCCAAATGTGGCTGCGAATGTGGGAGGTAGTAGACAGGGCATAATTCAAGAATGGTAAAACGTATAATAATGGTTCATAGGTCAAAATAAAGCTTATGATAAGAAGAATATGAATATGAATAGTTTAGTTATTTAACAATTATAGGATAAAAATATACGTTTAGTATTGGTCCATGAAAGGATTCCAAAGGTACCATTCATTATGTTTATCGGGACCTAACACAACTTCCTTCAATTTGGTCTAGGTTGTTCTCCAGCTATATTTCAGAGAGTAATGAACAAGGTAGCCAGTGATTTTTAAAGGTGTTGTAGTTTATCAAGATGATCTGATTGTTCATGGTACTGATAAGGTAGTTCATGACCAGAGACTTATTGCTTCATTGAGCCGTTTAATTGAGAAGGATATTACGCTGAGTCCAAATAAGTGTTCATTTTGTGTATCTAGTTACCATTGAGCGATCCGAGCCGTGTCTCTGAATGTGAAGCTGGGTGACGCGATATCGAATCCGCCAGGGAGCACCAGTTCCCTCAAGATTACAGGTACACCTTACTGACGAGTGCCAAGTAGCACGAAACCCGGGTCCAGGATTTCCTGTTGACTACCTCCAACCACCATCTATATGATTTCATTGTTAGGCAGCTAAACGCAACGTAGAACCTGGTACGTGTGTAAATAAGTTCAAGTCACAGTACCATCTTAGCACAGCGAGATGAAATATTTCAGTGCACATTTTTAGGGTAGTAGTGTTGGTAACAATAGGAGTGGTAATGGATGAGATTATGTATGGAAGATACAACTAAAGCAATCGATATGAATTAGTAAAATAATAAGATAATGGGTAATTTATTAACTTTGGATCCAAGAGAAAACAGAGAAATTATAGACTAGATATAGAAATATATATTGATGACAGAAGGCGGGAAAGTTTCGTTAGTACTTTTCTAGTAAGTGCTAATCATATCTTGACTGAATCAGTTTAAGGTGCTGAGACCACCTGTTCGATTGGCCAATACCATGAGTAGATTATTTGGTGTGAAAACCTGTATGCCGTGGGTGTTTTTTCCGTTTCTGGCTTTCGAACTCGCTTCTGATGTTCTCTGGGTTCTTCTGGTTTAATATAAGGCAAATATTAGAACAAATTAGCCTTAAAATCATTTCTAGGTATTCTGTAAAAGAAACCTAGATCACCTTTTATTCTATAGTAAGCCGTATTAAAGAAGTTTACCAAGTTTTATTCGAACTGTAGACGGTAAACCTCAAGATTTCAAAAAATAATGAGTAGCAACTCCATATACTTTTTCCAAGATATCTGAGTTACATTTTAAAGATAGGCTCGCGGTCTGGACGCATTTTCTAAGTTTGGGTTTCACGAACGTTTTACCTTAGGGTGAACGTTTGGTCTACACATCCACCCCTAGGTCTGAAACCATCCTGGCTTACTCAGGTTTGCTCTTTACGGGCTCTGATTGGACATCGAAGCATTATTGTAGCTAATGTTTTAGACACCCTATTATATTAAGTGATTCCTCTGTGATTGTCGCAAGTGAATTTTTTTCCTTCTTATATATAGGGTGATCAAAAATCTAAACAAGTCAGACTAGATTATGTCCACTGCCTAGATTTTAACAAAGATTTCAGTTAATCTATCTGCTAAAACTGGACCATTGTAAGATCCATTTTGAATGCTTTGTGTGTTTGTGAAAATCCCTCCATGTATATACTTGCACTTTGTTCCTATGGGTGATCTTATCCGCAACGCAACCATGTAAACTTAATGTATCGCACACTGTCGTTTGTGCGTTCAAGTAACCACAGATTTTGCCATTTCATAATGTATTTTTAATTAAGCAACTAGATTATGTAGTTAATTTTGATCTGTTTTTAATTTTTATTCGCCAAGTCCGACTGCGTTACACTGTATGTCCATCGCACGCTGGGATGATGCTGTTGCTGTCATACATTATAAGATAACGATAAGTATGTTTGGTGTTTATTTCTAAACTGTACACCGATCACTGACCATATTTCATGATCACTGTCATTAAACAATTTCCCCAGCAATAACATCGGTAGCAAGATAGCTAAGTGTCTGAGCTTTTAGTTGCCCGCAAAACAGCAGTATACAGTCTTAGAAGATGAGTGTTCTGTGTCTCAATTAAATGCAGCTGGCTGTGGACAAATCTTAAGAATCTTTTTGACAACTGGGACTTTTAGTTTATCAGACACTCTGCTTGTATGTTTTCCTGTTAAACTAGACGCAGATGCATGGGAATACTTAAATGGGAGCAAAATGATAACAGCATTGCAATACGGTACTAAGCCCATGATATGCTTTGCGCAAGTAATAGTAGCTGACCTTATCTAATATTCATGAACTCAAGGTAAATCACAACTGCATAAATTCTTTGCTAAAAAACATGTGATTTGGTTATTTATATATTCCACATTTCTGACTAAATTCATCAATATTTTTTCATTTAGAATGCAACAGTAGTGAGCCTTCACAGACATTAAAAACTGTTTCGCCCTTGGAACTATGGCCCTATGGAACTGTTTACGGGAGATCCAACGAACAGCAGATGATAAAAAGGATGCTGGACTTCCATTTTAGTCTCACAACCACTTCCGGTATTTTGTGACTTCTTTTACCCTTTCGTTTGGAAAAAAACAACAAAAACTGCAGCTTAACATTACCAATACAACTTTTAAACGGGAACTTGGTTTAAACCTTTGTTTGACATTCGATTCTTAATGAAAGTTCTTGAATAAATTTTTGAATCTAATGCTACCTTGTTTTATCTGCATAATCGTTGCAAGAAACTTGTGATAAGCGAGCCTCTCAGCACCTAGTTCATGTGTTCAAATGGTTGTGGACTGAATAGAAGCTTTCGTTTAACAGGCTTCCGTGCCTAGTAGCAGGGGATCACCAATACCTCAAGGCAGGAAACTAGGTATGTTAACAATAAAAGAGGAAAAAGAAATCGGTAAATCATAGTATGGTACTATACTTAGTCCTTAAGAATAAATCCAGTTGCCTCTTAAAGGACTCCTGGGAAGTCGCTTGGACTAGCTCGGCCGGCAGAAAATTCCAGCATTTGACTTCTCTTAAGGGATAAAAGTTGTGCCTACAGTCCATTCTGCTATGTTGTGTCTCTAGTTTCTGGGTGCTACCCCTTAGGTTAGTGTTGGAACTAAGCTTAATTTGGTGTTCTAGGGTATGTCCAGGAGTGTTAAGGTTATTGTAAGCCATTAGGTCACTTCAAAGACGTCTATAATGAGTGGAGGCGCTCTTCATAAGGTGATTTGGTGCATATCTTCGTCATTTCCTTGGGAGACCTATAGACTCGGGTCCTCTCATAGCTTATTCTTACCACCATGGGTTGTCACGCCAGCTGATGGATGGACACGCGTTACACATCCTAACCATACCTGCTTCTTATCTTATAGCTTATAATTCAAATGCCATATGACAAGCATGCAATGCCCCTACCCGCACTAATGGAACACTAGTAACTCAAATGCACCCCGTATGGTACCTTACACTGGTTTACGCACTCGCTTAGCTCTTTAGTGAAAATCCCATGAACCCCCCTACCTCCATCAAAACAAATAAGTCTGTACTTGCAGCATATAGCAATTTTATTATTCAAAAGTAAGATATAACAGTTAGAATTGGAGTGAAATGGCAGTATACAGCAGATGCACGTGGTACATGTCTTCATCGATCAACTGAAATAGAGAACACGGATATTAGCTTAACAGGCTTATTTAGAAAGACTAGTGTCTAATTTGAACTTACTGCGTGAGAAAGTTATACTGGAACTACGAATGTTGGAGAAATAGAGCTTCTCGGGGCGTACGAAGCACTCAGACTGTAGGACAGTTGTCCAAAAATAATTCGAATATGATGGTGAAAATTTGCAGGTACTTTTCATCGTAAGGGTGAACATATTGGGTACCAGTTGATATCATACCGTAAGAAAACACAAATTTGCGAGTGGTGAAATATGATCTATAAAAAGTGAGCTTAATAACAGTTAATTACCTTTTTACTCCCTGATCATGACCCTTCGGCTTCCTTTTATGGCCAAAACAGCAAACATACACAAGACACTGGTAGCAGATTTCCGGCTTTTCAATGTTAAGCTTGCTTTAACGCACTGAGTAATGAGTACAACCCCTCTATTACTGTTATATGGCATATTTTTCATAACAAACCCTCTGCAATAGATTGGTAGCATCTGTGACTTCATCTATAATTGTCGGAAGTCTGGGTCCTTTCGAAATCAGTACCGACATACCCTACTGCTGGGCACTCTGTATTAGTTTGACTCGTTGGTGGGATAGTGTTGTCCATAATAATGAAGAAAATTAAAAACCGCAGATTGTTTCCTTTCATTTTGCCGATAACATCCTAAAGGACAGTTAGGAACGAACATGCGAACAGTTAGAGTCACAGGCGGCAGCAACAATTATTTTAGCTAAATAAAAACGAACTTCGGCTTCGGATATCTAGAAAACAATGTAAAACATAACCGATTGTCGTTTGAAAACGTAAGGTCTTATGTTAGTACTAGCCAGCTTAGCTGAATAAATACAGTGACTTCATTAGCAGCAGGTAAAACCCAGAAAACAAAGCAAAATCAGGAAAAATTTTGCTCCAACGTTCAGAGTATTACACTAACTTCTGGGTTTTAGCACACTGAAACATCAAATTCTGTAGCTACACAAAAGAAATAGCGGAAAATAACAGAGAACGAAGAAAGCCGGCCGACATTTTATAACACAAGATTAGCCAGATTGCCCGAAGAAATACATTGACTTGAGTAGAAGCAGCAAAAACCCAGAAAACATCGCTGATTCGAAATAAACTTCACACCAACATATAGAACATTACACTAAATGCGGCATTTTAGCACACTGAGACATTAAATTACATAGCTACACAAAAAAATTAGCTGAAAGAAGCACAGAACGAAGAAAGCCGATCGCCATTGCTCACAAAGATGGCAGATGTAACAATTCCCGCCTCATCCTGATTGGTTGCTAAGCTGAAGGGCACATTTACGAAATTGAGTTGCGTTTAATTGCAGCCTGTTCCTATTGATCCTCTTAGTTGTACATTGTTAACTTTTTGGCTACATTTGAATTGTTAATATTTGTATTTTATTATAGTTTTCGTTTTTACTACACCTTCACTAATTCCCTATGTTTCTTCCCGAACTGCACTTATGTTGTTTTACTTTATACTAAGTCTGGGCGGCAGCGTTTTTGGTTTATCCCTGCTTTTGATTGCTTGACCTGTGTTGACTGGAATTGTGCATTTTGGTTGTGAATTGAAGCACTCTTCCAGAATTGAGAACACTCTGTGTTATAGAGCGACCAATTATTACCTTTTGAACGAGTCTGCACGTGATCTATCCAGACAGGATAGAATAACAGTTATTTGTGGTGATTGTTTAGATTTGATCAATTGAACGATTATTGGTTGGATAGCTGAGTGGTTATATTTGTTTAGGTAATAATGTACACTTAAATTTATGATAAATTATAGAACCGTCATCGTACCCAATTACATTGTTTTGGTTTCAATCGGGCGAGGGTGCGTATCCAACTCATCCAGACAGCTGTCCTTCACTCCAAACCGTAGTTTGGATCTTACAACCATCATTCTTAATACTCTCAGAGTTTAGTCCATCAGGTCCTGCTGCTCTTTCTTGCTTTAAATTACTCATAGCTTTTTCAACTTCATTATGAGCTGCAGGACTTACTTCAGGGATCTGCCCATCAGACTTACAACAGTTTGCCATTCAGGTTGCTTAGAGAAAGTGGTTAACTGAAGTATGAATGAAGACTAGTCGAACTGTTCCCGAAAGTGGTCTACCTATCGGTTCAATCCCCTGAATTGGGAGTGAATAATAGTTTTGCCTTTTTCCGATAGCCTAACTAACAGCCAGGTTTTTAATACCTATCTCCCCGTTAAATATGAATAGTCTGTAGTGACCTGCTTTTATCATGAGAACGCGATTGGTTTAATGGAAACAATTATTATCATAAATAATTGTACCAGTGATTGTTTCACTGTACTTCTTTGTTTAACTGTACTAAAGACATTCTTCCTGCCGTTGATTGTGACTTTGCACGCGCTTACGTTTGCTCAGTGATTCCGCTTGTACTTCTTTGCCACGAGATCGCCAACAAGTATACCTCGCTACAACCTCCAATCGCCTTCCGATATCTGGTACGCAACCTTCTTGTAGCGGTGATTATAGTCAACTGCGACTCAACGCCACGCTACAATTGGTGAACCCAAAAATACAAACACTTTTTAATCGAGGCCAAATCTTCCAAAGAAGCCAAATGTGGTGAGTCTATTACTTAAGTATCCAAGCCTGTTGCACATTTTGACATTGATATTTTTCAATATATAATATTCTGGCAACAACTTGAGATGACGGATAAAGATAAAAATAGTATTAATATAATAGATTCTGACGTACAGGTTAAACATTTTCGACATGTATCTTTGATCCCTCATGACCCGAAAGTTTGGCTCGCTGCATTGGAGTCTCGGGTCGAGAACCGTCGCATTACAGGCCAACGGCGAAAATACGCCTACGCTCCGAAATCTCTACCAGGGGATCACATAGTCGCTGTTCGTGAGGTCGTCTTTAGCCCAATGTGCCTAACGTTTATGATCGTCTCAAGGAGACAATCGTCCATCATTTCCTCCCATCGAGGGAGGAACGGTTGGGGAAATTATTAGCACATTGTTACGACCTTGATGTTTGGCTTTTCTATCACGCGACTTATCGACCAATCAGAATACGATTTATACAATCTTCGCACTAGGCCGAACCAATGACGTTCAACTGGTATGAGCAGTTTAGCGTCCTTATTGGTCTTATGTCCTCCTAGCCCTTCCACTTGAGTCCAGAACACATTACCAGCTTCTGTAATATGAATCGAATCGTTTATTTCAGACATACTCGGTTTATATATCAATCAGACAGACCACAACGTACCATGAAATAGAAAATAACATATGTACACAAATAAGCCAAAAAGTGGCTGTGAACGAGAGGGACAGCAATTAATAGACTGAGCACAACTTCAGAACCGTAAATCGTACAATAATAAATTATAGGTCGAAATAAAGCTCATAATAAGCGGAATATAAATATACATAATCTAATTGTTCAATAGTTTTACAGTAAGCATATTTATAGAATATTAGTCCCTTAATAGTCCTCGGAAGTTACCTGTAATTTAATCTTCACCGGGATATAACACACGTCACCCTCTGGGTGATGCTAAGCCGAGCCACCACCTCACACGCCTGCAATCCCTTGCAGGACCTACGGCAGCTGATTCCGAAATTGTTGAAGAATTGTGGCTCAAATCGTCACCAGCACACATCCAACCAACGATCAAGGCCCTGCTCGAGGACGCATCACTCATCCAGGTGGCCCTCATAGCAGACAAAATATTTGCAAAACTGGCAACCGGGACAAGTACATAGACGCCTCAACGTCATCTTCGAACGTGGATGTCGGCACTAGTCACTTCCCGGCTCAAGGTGATAGAGACGGTTGCATTCATACACGTCGTAACTTCCGAGACCGTTGAGAAATACTCAAGCCCTACGTCCCTCGAGTCAGATCACGCTCTCGGAAAGCCGCATACACTCGCCCAACGAGGGCATCTTCCAACACGGCTTCGTGTGACGATATATTCCACGCTTTATTCGAGGAATTCCCCAAATTAACTAAACCACTCAAATATATTCCATCGGTGACCAATCGTGTGGTACACCACATAGTCACCCGCGGAACCCCGGTCACGACAAGACCGTGCCGACTGGCATCGGACAAGCTAGCTTTCGCTAAACTTGAGTTTGACAATTTACTAGCTACTGGTATTAATCGTCCTTATCACAGCCCCTGGGCCTCACGCCTTCACATGGTGCGCAAAAAAGATGGGGTTCGTTGGAGACCGTGCAGCGACTACTGAGCATTAAACGTGGTTACATGCTTTGATAGCTATCCCATCCCCCACATACACGACATCGCGGCGTCTCTCAAGGGCACGACTATCTTTTCTAAGATCGATCTGGTACGAGCATATCATCAGATCCCAGTCGCTCTTGAAGATATCAAGAAAATCGCTATCACGACTCCTTTTGGTCTGTTTGAGTTCCTACGAATGCCATTCGAATTACGGAATGCTGCTTAAACTTTCCAAAGGTTTGTCGACAACATAGTACGAGACTTTGATTTTGTTCATGTCTATATTGATGATCAGCTAATCGCAACATCAAACGTAGATGAACATTATTAACACCTAATACTCCCATTCCAACGCCTTCCAGATAATGGAATAGTGGTCAACCCGGACAAGTGTGAACTGGGCAAATCAGAAATAATGTTCTTGGGTCACATCATTAAGCAAGAGCGTATTTTACCTTGTGAGGACAAAGCACGTGCAATAAGGGAGTACAACATGCCGTCCACACTCAAGAAACTGAATGCATTTCTCTGTTTGGTTAACTTCTATCGACGTTTCATCCCACACGCGTCAGAACGGTTACGACCATTAACCGATTTACTCCTCGATAATCCACGCAAATTAGAATTGAACGATGCCGCACGTAATGCATTTTCAGAGGTCAAAACGGTTCTGGCTCAAGTCACACTCCCCGCTCATCCTGACTAATCATCCACGCTTAGTTTAGCGGTTGATGCATCGGATTTCGCTATAGAAACTGTCATGCAACAAAACATCTCCAGTAGTTGACAACCTCTTGGCATTTTTTCACGACGCCTTACTCCCATGGAGACGAGATATAGCGCTTTTGGTCGAAAGCTGCTAGCAGCCTACTATGCAATAAAACATTTTCGGCACGTGGTAGAAGGTCGCAATTTCATCTTATTCACCGACCACGAGCCTTCAACGTATGCTCTGCATACCAAGTCTGACCGCTACTCACCACGACAGTGCAGATATTTGGACTATATCTCTCAGTTCACGACAGACCGTCACATTAAAGGCGGGTCGAACTATGTTGCTGATGCTCTGTCACGTATCCAAGTGAATGAAGTTACTTCACCGGTGCTCGATATTCCTGCTATGGCCACCGCTCAAACAAACGACCCTTTTTGTACAGAAGCACCACAATCCACATCCCTTCAGTGCTAGGAAGTACCCCTAGCTACTAGTTCAGATACCATCCTACGTGATACTTCTACTGGTCTTCCCTGACCCATCGTACCCTTTGTTTACTGTCGTCTCGTCTTCGATGCCCTGCATGGACTGTCTCATTCAGGTATCGCGGCTACGTTACGCCTCGTCGCTGCACGATACGTTTAGCCGTCCATGAATAAAGATGTCCGTGTGTGGGTAAAGCAATGCTTACAATGTCAACGATCAAAAGTGTACAGGTACGCAGTTGCCCCCATTACAACGTTCGCAACGCCTGATGCTCGCTTCGATCACGTTCATATAGACATTGTGGGACCATTGCCACGATCGCACGGGTATGATCACATAGTCACGTGCATCGATCGTTTTACAAGATGACCAATACTCGTCACGTCTATTAAGGCGGAGACAGTTGCTCACCGCCTTGTATAACGATGGATAGCACTGTACGGTTGTCCCTCGACTGTCACGACCGAACGAGGAAAACAATTCGAGTCCGCATTATTCTCTTCACGGACCCGGCTGCTTGGTACGGAACGCATACGCACTACCGCCTACGGCCCAGCATCAAATGATTTAGTTGACCCGTTTCATAACCATCTTTAAAGTGCTCTTCGAGCACACGAAAATAAAAATTGGTACGAAACCCTACCGATCGTCCTCTTTGGTATCAGAACGAGCTTAAAGGCAGATATTCAATGTTCCGCCGCGGAACGTGTATACGGCACGATATTGCTTCTGCCTGGGGAATTTTTCACACCACGGAGCGGCAACGATTTCGATGTATCGTACTTCGTCGATCAACTGTCTGAATTTATGCGAACACTGCCTCCAGCGTCAACTCCATTACAAGATTGACAGGTCGCTCTCCCTCGAGAGTTATCTACCTGTTCACATGTTTTCATACGAGCAGATTCGGTACGCAAACTTTTGCAACAGCCTTATGAAGGACCTCTTCACGTGATTTCTCGTAACGAAAATACCTTCAAGGTTGATCGACATGGCCGCGTCGAGATCGTCAACATTGATCGTCTCAAGCCAGCACACGTCGATGACAATGCCCTGAATGACAACTTAAGACCCAATGTTAGACCGATCAAACCTGCTAGCGTGATCCCTACATCTACTTCATATACCACGCTAGATACATCAGAGACCTCGTTCTCACGTCCTGGTCAACAGCACGTATCACCTGCACCATCTATGGACGAGACTTCCGTCTGACGTCCAGATCAGCAGACCACGCAGCCCTCGACGTCGGATGAAAGTGCAGGCTCACGAAGTACAAATGAGACCACCGTCTCACGTTCCGGTCGCCAAGTACGCCTACCCGTAAGCCTTCGCGACTAACCGCACAATCAACAACAGATACAATGCGGGACTATTCTTATACTACATTCATGATACACCTTTTTTTCTCTCTCATTTTGATTTTTTTTGTATCCTGAGCCCACACCTCCGACCATCACCCATTCAGTCAGCCTTGGCAAAAGCTGGCTTGATCACCCATGCTTTTGTCAACGCACTCAGTTGATGTTCTGGTTCCGAATATGTCTGGCATATGTTTGGTCCCGCAATTGGTTGTTATGGTCGCTTTTGGTTCCTTGGCTCAACGTGGTTTCGTCCTATGTCTGCAGCGTTTTCTGGTCTGCACCACTTTGAACGCAATCCCCAGATCCTGGATACGAATCAATCGGGTGTGGTATGCTAACTCGAGCAACAAATACAGAAAGGTTCTCCTGGTACCGTTCCACGTAAAAGACCTACGGTGGCAACTCGAGGATCAACGATCGCTTCCTGTTCCACCAACCCTTTCTTCCTAGAATTGCACGGTTGCTGATCAGTCTCACGAAAGAAACCGCCACGTATCGAAAGTGTAAATCTTTTCTAGCAGGTATCCTGCAGTGACCTATTTTTATCCTAATTCATGACTCACAACCTCGAAAATGGGAATCATTAGTTTGTAGATAAAGTGGTACTAAGGAATCACCTCATTACAGCCGAAAGCGGTTCGTGATGAGTTGCAAGCCAAACTCAACCGTAGCTCAACTCTTACCGTCTAGCCCTAACATCATACAGTATGGCTGATGCCAGTTGGTGATAAAAATCCCATGTGGTTATGACCACTTTTCTCTACTATAGGGATTAGTTCAACATATACGAGTTAATTGTCCATATCAAATCTATTAATCCATAATTCGTTATACTTATTATTAACAATTGACTTAGAACTAAGAAGCACTTTCTGAGTGGCTGACAAATTGCTTAGGATCGTCAGTGTGGCTTACTTTTTCCGCCTTTCCCACCTCTTTTGCATTATCTACTCGTTACTGCTCATGATCATTGAGTAGACCGTTCACCAGCTCTCATATTAGTTTCATTTACTCCTGGTCGTATTCTCAACCACGAGTCTTCGATCATCTATCGGTTCATCAGACACCGCCAGAATTCACCGGATTTCCCAACCGTTTAACATTAGTTGCTAGTAGATATTACTACTGTCTCTACAGCTGTATCTGTACCTATAATATCAAGCCACTTTGTGGTGGTTGTCATTTTTATGGCTAACTAACTCCTTCAGTGAGTCCTAAGGTTTTTACTAGCCATGACTTTTCTACATTCAGTGGAACGGAAAAATATGTGCTCGTAATGATGCAAAGTTACAGTCTAAGTACTTAATTCATAATAGGCGGTAGTCTCCTATGAAGCTTTTTCAACAATGACCTATTCCACCGTGGTCTACTTGCGTCACCGCGCGTCAGATGACGACTTTCCTTAGGCCTAACTTTGGTGCTTGCTATGAACAGATCATTGTCTAAACATAATTGGAGTGGAAAAACGTTTTTATATGTCCTCCGAGCCGTGGCGCCGTAAGATACAGTTTAGTGACTTTTTGTTTGGTTCAGCATACCCACTTGGAGACTGAAATCATCTACCACCGTTGATACATATGAGTGTTTGGCTTTTTGATGGTTCTTGGGTGGCTCTCGATGGAATTCCCTTTTGGCCTTATTTGAGCTGCACTCTATATGAGGATAAGCATGAAAGAAGAGTATGCAAAATCTTCGGTAAATTAGTTTTCTTGCTTAATTATAGATATTTAGTTTGGTAATAGAGCAGCAATCCATTCATGTAACAAGATATTTATAACTAATTCTAAGTAGTCAGTCTAAGTCGTACGAATTCGAATATTAACCATTATAAATAAATCCGAAAACGACTGAATTTGAATGTGGTTCCTTTTTATTCTGAATAATCATCTGTCTTCATCCCTTTAATTGTGCTAGTGGGTCCACGGTTCTCCTGTAAATGCTCCACGCTTCCCGTGGTAAAAGAAGACTACGTAGAGAACAGAAGTCGAATTTTCATACTAACTAGGAATAACCAAAAATGTTTATTTTAGGTCAGATGGATCTCTGTGAGCACAACTGCACGTTTTGCATTTGAAAGTTGAGGCGGAAGCCGAATATTGTACACAGGGTTTATCATTTGACAGAGACTCTGCAGTCTATTATTCCTCATATTGACCTTCAGTGAAATGTTTGATCATGCCAACGTCCATCACTATGTCCTACTTCCAAGTTAAGAAAACTTATGAGCATATGTTAACCGCATCACTTCATCTACCAAATTCTGACACTTTAAATATCTTATGTACACGCCGAATCAACCACATTCGTAGACAGAGTCCGCCTGTTCGAGCAGAAGAGTCTCTGCATTTGACTGCCTAATCGGGGTAACATGTAAGTAAGATTGGTAGTCCATAATAGAAAACCTCTGAAAAATCATCCTTTACACACCCTAAAAACTTGGAAAAAATCTTTATCTACTACCAGAAACCTGAAAGTGCTGAATTAACCGAAAATTTCCGGAGTCATATAACTCGGTTTCCCAAGTGCATCAGAAACTAGAGATAAGTAGATGGAACTGCTGTGATATCTGCGCTTGTTAGTCAGCCGGTGTTGTCGTTGATGAATCAGAGATTCTGATCATATAATAATGTTATGTATTTTCAGATAACCGTATGTTACATGGAGCATGCCAAATTACAGACAAGATCAAATTATTACAGATACTACATGCCTTACTTCATTAAGTTGCAAAGTAATGTTGATATGTTATGGGGTACACGAGTAATATAAACAGGGGATAAATTTTCATATTCAAATGGTTCAAATGGTTCAAATGGTTGTGGACGGAATAGAAGAAGCTTTCGCTTAACAGGCTTCCGTGTCTAGTAGCAGGGGATCACCAAATCCTCCAGGCAGGAACCTAGGTATGTTAACAATAAAAAAGGAAAAGAAATTGGTAAATCATAATGTGATGCTGTCCTTGGTCCTTAAGAATAGGTCAAGTTGCCTCTTGAAGGACTCCTGAGAAGTCGCTTGGACTAGCTCGGCCGGCAGCGAATTCCAGCTTTTGACAACTCTTAAGGAGTAGAAGTTGTGTCTACATTCCGTCTTGCTATGTTGTGTTTCCAGTTTCTGGGTGTTACCCCTTAGATTATTATTCGAACTAAGCTTAAGTAGGTGTTTAAGAGGATGTCCAGAAGTGTTAAGAATACTATAAGCCATTAGTAAATCACCTCTAAGACGCCTATATTCTAGTGGGTAAAGGTCTGGTGAACGGAGGCGTTCTTCGTAAGGCTTAGATTTGAGTCCTCGAACTGATTTCGTGGCTCGCCGTTGGATACGCTCCAAAGTGACCTTGTCCTTATGGAGTGAGGGGGGGAGTACTATGTTTCCGTACTCTAAATGGGGACGGATGAAACTATTGAAGATTGTATGGAAAGTTCGTCCGTCAAACTGTCCAAAAATGCGCTTCAACGTTACCAGTGCAAGGTTTGCTCGGAAGGCATTTTTGTCACAGTTAGCGTAAGACTTTAAGTCATGGGGCACCAGGACTCCTAAATCTTTTTCGACTTGGGATACTACTAGAGAGGAGTTTCCTAAGTTGTAACTGTAGTTTGCGACATGTCGCAGATGGACTACTTTACACTTTGAAGTGTTAAAGGTAAGTCCGTTATCGTCTGCCCAACTTTGAAGTCGCGTCAGATCCTCCTGAAGTGCCTGTGTATCGTCTTGGTTGCGTATCTCTCTCCAAAGTTTCACGTCGTCGGCAAAAAGTAGTAAGTCTGACGTTACCTGTTGAGGAAGATCATTTATGTAGATCAAGAAGAGAAGAGGCCCTAGTACTGAGCCCTGGGGGACCCCACTAGGATATTCCATAGCCTGAGATAAAGTGAAATTAACCCTAACCTTAAAGTGTCGATTTTTTAGGTATGAAGTAAGCCAATCGATTAGAGGTGGTTTGATACCTAGTCGTTTGAGCTTGTTGATAAGACACAAGTGGTTAACCTTATCAAAAGCTTTTGAGAAATCAAGGTAAATGACATCAACCTTTCCCTTGCAATCGAGGATGCTTGTCCAGCTGTCCACCGCAGTCAGCAGGTTGGTTATACAAGAGTAACCCTTCCTGAAACCATGCTGTTGGGGTGAGAAGAAATTTAAGGACAGTAGATAGTCATTTAAACCGTCGCATATCAGGGACTCCATGAGTTTTGAAGGTAATGACAGAAGAGCCACCGGCCGATAACTTGAAGGTTCATTACGTCGACCACCTTTGAAAATTGGTGTGATATGAGCCAACTTCCAGTTTTCCGGTAATTTGCCTCGGCTAAGCGAGTGTGAAAACATCACGCTAAGCGGCATTGCCAGGATTGAGGCTGCCTCCCTCAGTATGGCAGGATGAACCATATCCGGGCCAGAAGTGTCAAGTCTTAAGTGCTGCAATTTCCGGAACACCAAGTCAGCGCTTAGGTCCACTTCAGAAAGTCCTGTGGAGTTGGAGATGAGACTGTCGTCAATAAAGTTGATGTCAGCCGGTTGAAATGTTTGAGAGTAATGGGCCGCCAGAAGGTTAGCGGCGTCGCCATCGTTGTTGGTCGGGCCGTTAAGACCTAGCAGTTGAGAAACTCCTGTTTTGGCTTGACGAAGAGGCTGCATAACGGAATAGGCTTCTAGGGTTAGAGGCGAATTTGTCCATAAGCTTTGTTTGGTACTGAAGCCTGTCTTCTCTTATAGCCTTCGTGCATGTGTTCCTGATATGTTTGTATTGCCTATACGCTCCATCGTTATTAGTTCGTTTGTATTCCGCCCAACAGTGCCGTTTGCGGCTTAGGAGGCGAAGGGTACGGTTCTTGATTACTGTAGATGGCTTGAAGCTTTTGGGAACCGTTTGAGGAACTGAATGGTCTGTAGCACATAAGAGCGTGTGCAGTAAGAAGTCCCAATGACCATCCACATCGATTTGAGGGTGAACATCCCAAACCACCTGTTGTAGATAGTCATGTAGAGCTGGCACATTCAGCCGTTTAAAATTCCAACGCAAATTATTGTTGGGATACCTTAGCTTAGTTTTGATGACAAAACTGAAGGCTATGACGGCATGATCGCTTTTTCCCAGAGGAGCCAGGATTGAGAGGTTGTCGACTAGGAATTCTTCGTTAGTGAATACACAGTCTAAGCGCGATGGTGTCTGACTGTTTCTCCAACGAGTTGCCGACCTCACATTTTCATATAAGCCCAAGTCATCGATGAGGTTGAAGAACCGAGCTTCAATTGAGTTGTCGCCTCCAGTGTACGTGTGTTCCGCGAAGTTGACTCTAGGGAGATTAAAGTCCCCTAGAATCAGGATGTGTGTGAAACCGAGACGGATAGAGCGGGATAGTCCTTCCAGCATACGACTATCGTACTCGGTGTCGGCAGTTGGCTTCCTGTAAATGACTCCGACTAGACACCTGGAAGTACTAGACAATCTTACAGAGCACCATATGGATTCCTCAAGATTGTCAAACTCGAGGTTGTGAACCTGGTGCACCTCCAAGCAAGAGCTTATGTATATGGCTACTCCGCCCCCAATTCCTGTTTTTCTGTCGTTGCGGAACAAAGTCATCCCAGGCAATGCTAACTCTTGGTCCGAGAACTGAGAAGATATCCATGTTTCAGATATTCCTATCAGATGGGCCTTATTAGCGTTGCTTAGTTCACGTAGTTCATCCAGTTTGTTTGGTAGACTCGCGGCGTTCATATATAAGCAGTTTATGCTTTCAATTTGGAACGCGTGAGCTTCGTCCTGTTTTTCTGTATGAACCTTATGTGAATGGACAGGTAGCCCACCTATGTGAGGTTTGCCGAGGTGGTAGGCCCTGTCCTTTACACGTTTTTTTTATCGTTTAGACAGTCCACAAGTGGAATGGTCAGCTCCAACTTGTCTTTGTTCTTGGTCCTAACTTCGTATGGCCTATCCGGGTGCATGTGGATTCCAGGTGGCAATCGACGTCTATTAGCACGAAATGCTTCCAGAACTGCAGCCGCCATGTGGGAAGATGGGAAGGTTATCTTCATTAGACGGGGTCTAAGATCACCGTCCTTCTTGGCTAGTCTCGTCACATGCTGAGTCAGTATGTGTTTGAGCCTCAAGGACTGTTTGATGAATTTCCATTCCCTGATGTCAGAATTTGATTGAGTAGGGTCTGCATTTTCCGGTATACCTTGGACAATTATGTTTCTTCTGCGGAAAAACTTCTCACGAGATTCTTTAGGGACGTTTCGTATGATACTGCGCTCAGAGTACGGTATGTCGGGCAGTATTCTTACGTTACCATCTGATTTCAGCAAGTGGCTTGCTAGCAAGACGTCCTCTACGTCGGTAGCAGCCTTAAGTGTTACTCGGAGAAGCCTCGGGTGATTTAGATGCTTAGAATCCTTTCCTCGAGTGAGCCGGGTGACCGTCAAAGGCTCTATTCTAGGAAGTTCGAGCTTCTTGTTCAATTCACCCCAGAGCATCCTGTCGTTTTTGTCCTGCAGACTGAGAGGAAGATCAGGCTTGTCAACGAGGTTCATGATAATGAGAGAATCGTCACGAACTGTTGTTAATTTACCAGGTTTCACGATGGGTTCAGGTTTAGTAACTTGTTGTTTGGAGGTCAGTGTGCGTTTATGAATCATGGGCTCTTTATTGACCGGACGAACAGTCTTGGGGGTAGACTGTGCGACTAAATTACCAGTTATTTTCCGTGCAGCAACTCTTGGGTTGCTCGGCTTAGGCGGTGATGCCTGGTTCTTTTGGGCTCTCTTAACGTGGGTCGAATCACATGCAGGGTTTTTGGCAACCACTGTTGTGTTCGGGGACCCTGAGCTGGGAGACCCCAGTTTGCCTAGAGAGTTCAGTACCGTCGACGTAATGATGGTACTGAGCCTCGACACGTCGTCGTTAGTGTGGATGGATGCTCCATCGATGGAATACCTATCGATATCCCTGTTTTTTAGTCCGTTGCACTCTCTTGTTTGTATATCAGTTTTTTTACTATCGTATTCCAAGTTAACTGACAACTTGTTCCGAAGACTTGTCAGTAGGACAATGATGTTACTCAGCAAGACTACGGAGTCTGTGTTGCACGTGACACACACCCACTTTTGCTCTGACTTGCTGAGTCTGTTGTAAGCAGTTGCTGTCAGATCTGTGCATGCTTCGTGGAACCAACCTTTGCACTTGTCGCACTGCATGCCAGTTGTGACAGCAAAACGGCATCCCGGACGTTTGCATGAGTTTTTTATGACGGTGTTGAAGCAAATTATGTTATAGATGCTTGCAAGAGCCTAGGACCTTTTAAAAAAAAACACTAAAAAGCACACTGAAAACGGACAAAAATGGACAAAACGAGTGATATAAACTGAAACTAGTCTATACGTGAAAAACAAAAAAAAACCGAATAGTAAGCTGAGGCAAAACCACAGGTAACTATTAAATATAGTGAAACTCAAAAAAAAAGTAATCTACCGAACGTATAGCTCAGGATAGATTCTTTAGAACTGAAATGGTACTTTTGTTGCGTAAGAACACAGCAAAAGTTTGATAAATGCAAATCACGTTAGGACTAAACTTCCCGTTCGAAAATATGACGCGCTTTGTGGGGGTTGCTTTGTAACAAGCAATTAGTGGTCGAGAATGAATAAAATTAAAGTCCAGAGCAGTCAGTCGAAGACGTCAAGTTGAACGTATTAGTTTTTGCCTCTCGATAGTGTCATCGAAGTTATTATAACCGGATTTTATTTTTATAACTTTTATCGAGTCATATGTGAACCTCTATTTAGCGCAATCTTCTAGTTTTTCCAGTGGAAAAAAAGCCAATTCAAGGTCAGGGATATGAGTCGAAGAAGTATTTGGCATAAAAACTTTTCATCAATACCATTGATTCGTGACAACCCATTGAACCGTATGGAGCCGCAATTTAAAAAAATGTTTTGCCATACAAATATGAGTGAACTGAAGCTATCTTCCCACCATCTTATTTGCCTCCCAGTAACGTCACCCACCCTTTTTCCTGATGCTTGGCCCTCGTAAACGGGTGGAATACATAAATATTGTTTCAATTTAAGCTCTATGTCGTACACCTTGTTAGAATACACTGTCGCTACCAGCTCCATGTCGCAAGTAAAACGGACAGCTAAAATTTTTTATTCTGAGTTCAACGTCTATTTAGTATATCGCGCTGCCATTATGATAACTGATAGTGTAAGTTATAGGACAGAACAGTGTTGTACTTCATCAAATGCTTTAGTAAAGCTGAAGTAAAGAGAGACAACTAGCGTCCCCTCATCCCTATTATTTACGGTATAATCAACGTATTCTAGGTAACAGGTTATGCTTGACGTTTTCGAAATAAATTAATGTTGTGAAGACACAATCAATTGTCGTATATCTAGATGAGTGCTAGTTGCCTTCTTAGTTCTAGACAAGATAGAAGCGTTGTTAATCGGGTGCTTGTTGACTATATCCAGTCCGGGCTCCTTTCCGAAGTGTGAATAATGCAGTTAGTTCTCCATTACCACAGGAAAATGTTGTAGGGCCGGAGAAATTTCACTAGGCCCTAGCCAAACCATCCGGCAGTTCAATCACTGAGTACCTAACCGATCATCGATCCCTGTCAAGATCAAGGATGACCAACGCTCATCAATTAATCATACGCCCTGGACTGGCCCATGCGGTGATGGTCTTACTTTCGCTTGTATCTATAGTAATAATATGTTTCTGTAATAACGTTTTTTGTTTTGTACAGTCTTCAAAATACGTTGATAGGGCAATACACATAGGGTGCTGACCGCGAGATGTGACTCCGACGTTAGCTGGTTTGTCACAGCATTTCCGTCTAACTCTAATAAGCCCTCAATCATTCGATATAGATCATCTACATTGGTGATCTACAATGTATTAATCATGGGACAGATTAAATATTCCAGTTAGTAGGATATGGATTAGCACGTATTCCATAGTTGCCAAGCCTTTTTTACTTTCTCTGTCCTTATTGAGTTCCCTTTGACTCCTGTGTACTATTTTATACTGGTTATTAATATTCAGTAAACAGTTGTATTCCTGGAAATTTATACGCGTGTGTGGTAGTGCAGGTTTGTCGTGTAATATTCTAAAATACCTACATACACCTATAGAGTTTATGGTATTTATCATTATAATTACTTCCTTTTAATCTCGGTAGCAGTTATAATCAGTTGTTGAATCGTTCTTTAATCCTTGTTTAGACGCACTGGTCCTCATATTGTCTGCTCCTGGTTCTGCTTTTGCTTGTTGACAAATTGTTATCAAGATTAGACACTGCTATTTCCTGCCATTTGAACTATCATATGTTGTAATTATTCTTTATGTTACTATTACGGGGAGCCTTTTTTACTTCAGACTTACAGACATTCAGGGTTTCACAGATACCTCAAAAGTTGAAGCCTGTAGCTAATTTATGTATATTATTCAATAAAGAACTACTTTTAAGACGAATCGCTCTTTTTGTGAACTCCGACTTCGCGCATATCTCAATTGTGTGGTTTAAATGTTTCAATAGATTTTACAATAATGAGGTTTTTGATGACCTTGTTGCATCCATTACAACATTCAGTAACTTCCAGTTCTGTTCATGTATATACGCTGAAACTGCTGTCCATATGTTTGTCCTGAATTCATCTAAAGAATGTCTGTACATATTCTTATGAAATAACGTGTCGATTTTGTGGGATAAATTATAATACGTTTCACCTTTCCACCTACTTCGTGCTTAGAAATAGCTCCGATAGGAATCAGGTGACCGAGTAGGTAATAGAAACGGAGAGAGGATAACGCAGTAACTCACATACCTATTGTAATCCATGAAATCCGTGTCAAAATGGACAAAATTGGATGCGAATGGAGTTACAAATTCATTATTATCGATCATTTCATTTATTTGGTTGAATCAAAATGCGGTTGTACGGTAGAGTTAGCCGTGTCAGGGTCGTACAAAATTATATCTAGTGACAGTGGACTTTTAACATTTCATCATCTAGTCTCGCCATAATTGTTGATACCTACTTGCCGTAACAGGCTCATAATATTTTTGCATACATGATCAACAATATGCAGTCTGAGTTTGAAAGTGAGACACTATCAAACTGGGGTCATTCATTTAAAAAAATCAGTAAAATGATGTAATTTTTTACTAATTCAGATACACAGACTAGATAGCAAATGGGTTTGTGCGATAGAACTAGAGAATTACGGTCAAATTCAATACCAGTGCCATTGTATTAGTAGATCTGTAACAGCTTAGATTGGTTGGTTAATAGTTGACCTTAAACAACCAAGCATATGGCAAAACAATATAGTTCAAGTATTCATTCACTTCCTTACTTTGCACAGACATTATATTTCCTAATATCTTATATTGAATGTTGAGAGGCTTTGTTTGTCTGAACAAATAATCCCACGCCCCACTGCGACTGCGCGAAGATAAAAGAAAGACCTATTCACTACTTGTCTGGTTTCTTCTATCAATAGCACGAGGGTTACCTTAAGGCACGAAAGATCTGATCCAAAAACAGTGGATTTGTTACGATGTCATTACCTAATTTATAAGATCTTAAGTGGAAGTCACATCACTGCTAACACTGACTCGTCCTCTCATGAACTCAGCAATATGAAGTCTGGCACTTCTGAAGGACAGCGTTTGGGTTGAGGAGAAATTAGTATGTTTAATATAATAAGAAAGAGATTGTGTGACCACACCTGCACGACCGACCAATGCACTTCTATTCCATCCTCTAGTGTTCACCCTTTGACCCTACTTAAAACTGTTACCCCTCATATAGGAGCATAAGCCTCTCATCAGCATTCTCCATCTAACTCTGCCCTGAGAAATCCTTCACCGTTCTTTCCAGTTGCTCTTGATCCTTTTCATATCTGCTCTCAATTCTCGACACAGTAGGTTCTTTGGCCTTCCTCTTTTCCGTTTTACTCTCCAGGTTTCCAAGTAAGCACCTGCAGTTTAGTGAACTCATCGTGTGTCCTATCCTCTTCCAATATCTTTTCCTAATTTCCTCTTCAGATAGAAGTTAGTCTGTTCTCTTCCACAGTAGGTTGCTGTTGATGGTATCCAACTAACGAATGTTCAGTATCTTACGTGGGCAATTCCTTGCGCTTTTTTGGTGATGGTTGTGGTAGTTTTCCCAAGTTTCAGCTCCGTACAGTAGGATTGCTTCGACGTTGGTATTGAAGATTCTGTGATATCGGTTGATAGTTGTTTTGAGTTCCCTATGTTTTTCAACAGTAGAAATGCTATCGTTGCTTTGCTGATCCTCGCCTTTACATCTGCATCAGATCCTCCGGGTTCACCGATCATGTTACCCAGATTTGTGAAATGTTTCACCTCTTCCAGAGTTTCTCCACCAAGTGTGACTGGATTGGTGTTCTCTGTGTTTTATTTGAGGATCTTGCTTTTTCCCTTGTGTATGCTAAGGCCTACTGACAAAGATGCTACTGAAACACTGGCTTTTTTCATTTGTATTTGTTCGTGCGCATGGGACAGAAGAACCAGATCTGCGAAGTCCGGATCGCCTAGCAAAGTACAGGCCGCCCATTGTATCCCGTGCTCCCATCAGATGTGGAAGTCTCCACAATTCAGTCAACCACTAGAAGAAAAAGAAAGAATAAGCGGCCTTGTCCGACTCCCTTCTTTGGATGCGTCTTTCTGCTGGTGTCAATGCAGGATTTTACAGTGCAGTCTGTCGTATGAATTCCGGATGATATTGGCGAAGAAAGATCCATAACCATGTAAGTAGATGTATAATGGTGTATCCTATTCAACTGATTGCTCAATTATGATGCGTACTGTCGCGATTTGGTGTTTGCACGACCGATTCTTACGGAACCCAGCCTGCTAATCTAGAAGATGGGCGTCTACTGAATCTTTCAATAGTTTCAAAAACACTTGAAAACTTCTCCCTGACACCAAAAGCAGTGTTGTGTCTTTGTAGTTCTTACACGCGCTAAGATTTCCTTTTCTTGGTATCCTGACGAGGTGTTGTTCTTTTCAATCCGTCGGAATTTGTTTTTCCTCCAAAATCAACTTGAATAGAAACTGGAGCGTGTTTGCTGCTACTCCTGTCTTTGGCTTCAGTGGTTCAGCTAGCATGTTGTCAGGTCCAGCAGCTTTCCCATTATTGGTTCGCCTGCTGGTCATTCTGATTTCTTTGATCGTTGTCGGAGTGAGATCTATAGGAAGGCCAAGCATTTACATATGCTATGATACGGGCTGCCTAAAACTGATAATTTATTGTGAATAATGTACCTGGTTGAACTGCTATATAGTGAACCATCTCATCCTTATCTTAGTTTTAGGTCGGTTTGGAGGAAACTAAGCCAAAATACAAATTCATAGAGACTTACATCACTGGTACTTGATTGCTTTCTCAGCCATCATGGTCACATCTTCCGCTTACCGTATCAAGCTTTGAGGTATAATACAAGGCAGTAACTAGTCGCCCTTTACTATGGCTCATCATCTGTATCCATTCATAATGAAGTTTTCCGACAGGAAAGATCTTGTTCGAAGATGATAGTATCTGCTCCTTGTGAATCAGGAAACCCATAATTTTGAGTTTCAGTTTGTTACAAGATATTTATCTTTGCAAAAAACGTACATTTCAACATATCTTGTCCCCGAACCCACACACATTTGAGTTAAACTTTGTCGTTTCTCACTGGTTTTATCGTGATTTCGATCTGACTTACAGAATTCATGTTTTTAAATAAAGCGCTTCCTCGAATGTATCCAGTTAAGTTGGCAGCTCATAGTATAGCCTGATAACTGGTGTAACAGATTCTTCGTACAGAGGTGAGTAGTTTATTCCACTAGATTAAGGCTGGAATCATCAAGTTGGTCTGAAATACAGTTGGTTTACTGAAACTACGCAAATAGAATGTAGATGCTGGGGTATTTTGTTGATGGGACTAAATCATAAATTGGTACTCATGAAGGCGTTTGAACCTTTAGTGTTTAGAAGACGAAAATTTTCAAACGGACAGACAGTATCCAGGTGTATGCAACGTTCCGAGTTTACTGGTATGCTGATGAAAGTGAATTAAGTTTAGGGTGCTCTTAAGGAATGAATCTAGTGTCCGCGGAGTGTCACTAGTATCACTTGTGTCACCAGAACAATAGGTCTAATTCATTATTGTGAATTTGTCAAAATATGACTAACTAACCTATAAGGTCTTACATCGATGTCACATCATTGCCTTTACTGACTCGCCCTGTAGTGGCAGTCAGCAGTGTGACTTTTGAGCACTGCAACAGAATACTTTGAAGTTTACTATAGAATTATATGAAACATAGAGTGACCGAAACATGCTATCTGCATAAGGTGTTCCCGCTCTTACCTTTCTCAAACTTCTCCATAATGGATCATTCTGTTCGATAGATGTATTCTACAGAATCTGAACCTGGATAGAGTATTTTAGCAACGTTCTTTTCAATGAGGGGGGGGGGTTGTCAACCTCGCTAAACTTCTTTCTTTATCCATCCTTGAAATCAACAATAATTCTAGGAGTGCCTCAAGCAGAGTAATTGTTCGAATGATTTTTATTCATAGTCGGCTGGCCAAAATATTCCAAACATTTCTTCAAACCTGTGCTTAAATATAGGTCAGGTTGCGCGCCATCATTAGTTTCGTTACTTGGTCGGCTCGACCGTTTCATCGTGCGTCCTATCTTTTCTCTATGTTCTAGATTGTTCACTTTTAGTTGCAGTATCTCTTTCTTCACCGGCTCACTGAAAACAAAACGTGTATCATATAGGGCTTCTAGTGGATTATGTTTGGACCACACCCACCAAAATGTAAGTTTCGTATTTAAGTCAATCATATGTTTAGCTTTGGGTTACTGCATGAAACTTGCGCTACATGAGACCCTTCATAATATAAACCAAAACATATGTTTGACGACTAGGCTGTCAAGAACCAGTTATGAGGATTTGGTTGAAATGATTTCTCAGTTAAATCAACTGTAAAAATAGTATGTATTTTCTACTTACATTTAGGTGTATCACTACGTTTGAAGAACAGTGTTCTTTCGTAAAGTTCGCTTTGAAAAAACAACAGGAAAACCTTTTCTGGCGATTATCGGCTAAAGTCTTCTGTAGAATTGTAAGCTATTTGAATGAACTTCGAGAATACTAGTCAAAGAAAAACCGTTCAATATACAGAACTTTTGAGCTTATCGAATTTTTGCGGTTATATGATGAGATTATCCGCTTCAAGTCACTGATTGATTCTCAACCTGAGATGCCGTAGCTTGTTGTTTAATCAATATATCTAATATTCTTTAGGGATTTTGCTAAGGAAATTTCTAATGATCCTTGTTGTATCTGCTTGGATAGAGAGCCCGACACTGTTCTTGCTTGTATGCACTCATTCTGTCAACCATGCATTAACAAATGGTGAGTTAACTTTCTGATTCAGTTGCCGTTTTACTGCTTCTTTGCAGCTAAGCATAGTATAAATTCATTCGCTCAAACCCTAGATTCCACTCTTGGATCTTTGCATAGCGGAATTTCTGAATCCAGAGTCCTGTTGTTGAAGTTCCAAAAAATAATAAACATGGCTGTATTTAGGATATTCATGTAGCTCTTAAGAATATTGTTTCAGTATATTTGGATTCTAGATAGCAGGGAGTCCTAAATACACAATTGTTTTTTGGACTAGTCAGCTGTGTATACTTGCATCCCAGTGTTGATGTATTCATGGAATATCGAAGAGTCAACAACCAAAAATTACAAAGCGAGACTAAAGATTAGTTGATTTGATGCTCGTTAACTTGGACACATATATCCTTTAATGAAGCTGCCAAGTTATTAACTTTTTTTGTCGAAGTGTTTTCAACTCAAGAAACCTAGAATTCTTATGTGTAGAAATATGCTGTCGTACTTCGTGATTCGCTATTAAGTCCATGATCATGCAAGCATTCACCAGTAAGCTATGTCGACTGATTAAATTCAAAGTATTTGAAACGTAGCTTTTGTGTGGCGCATATATATTTGGCGCATTCTTGTGCCAATATTTGTGTTCAGATAAATAAATAAATTTTGTAGTGAAAGCCTGTTACTTTATCATAAGATGCTTCACATCAAGCGGTTTCGCCGTTTTATTACCGGTTGCCGACAGCTTATCTAAATGCCACTGTTTTTCGTTATACATTCCTGAAGCTGCGCAAATGTTCGACGTTTGGTTTACATTCTGAGTAAAATATACGAAGTTCATGATTTTTTGAAGTTTTTGTCATTTGTATTGTCTTTGGTTGGTGAGTTTCATAAATACGGACATAACGTTGTTCCATTCCTTACAACTCAGAGAATAGCAAAATACCTAATCAGTTTTAGAAGGGTTCCAAGTACGCGAATTTCACGGCGTTGTGAGACCCGTCATACTTAGTGTTCAAGATCATTTTATTTCTATGTTCACTTGTCAAGTAGACAAAAAACTTATCTGTCTTAGTTATCACACTTTACATGACTACATAGAGGAGTCACAAAGATGATAAACCAAGACTTAGAATCATAATAGTAAAAGTGAATTCAGGAAACAGTAAGGGTATGTAATTGCACGACATTTAATATACAATTGGAGATAATGTTTAAATAGACCTAGTCCTTGTTGGTCGTATATGCCACACATGTTTTAAGTGAGAAGTCTAAATATACCGTGATATTTGATATCTGCAGTTTTATGTACTGACATTATGTTAGACAAGCCATTCATCCATATATAAGAGTAAGATTTTATTGCTGTGGTAGAGTGTAATGGTCCGATGTATTGTTCATTTGATATTAAACGGCAGTATAGCATTCTTTGCTGGATGGTCTTTGAGGCACTTGAATACCAATAACGATCTAGGTATTCACACAACTTTATAACGGATTGTGGCTTCTGCTCAACTTGATAGCCAAGGGTGCTTGGCGTGATGATCCGATAGAGCTGTGTGAGGTAGAAGACGAAAAGCGGGAATTTTAAGGTCCAAGGGTAAAGCTGTACGATTTACTATGGCAGGATTTACTGACTTTGGTTTTTTAACAAAGAGCTAGCAGTTGTAGCGATGCTTCCCCATAATTAATGGAAGACATCTGAATACATTGACTTTATGTTAGGCTTTAGATGTCTGCAGTACTAATGCAACTATAATAACCAGTCACAAAATGGTATCGAGTAGCTGGAGTAAAAATAATAACACCAAATACATTAGAATATGTCTTGAAGAAACAAACTAGATAAGAACGGAAATTACGAAATGATGGCTAACATGTAGTTTAGTATGAAATAAAAAGTGCAGCTACGCCACTACTACTGTGACGGTTTGCTAGGCGTGTTATATAAGGTCAACGGTCACAACTCTCAGTTTTCGCCTGGGTCCCGATAGGTGGATTGCTTACACAGCCTAAACCCTCCGTAAACATTCTCACGGACTGATGCTTCGTTCGAGTCTTCAAGGTTTTTTTCAGTCTATTCTCATTCTACCCACTATGGCTCTTAATGGTAGGGCTTAACTGGGAATGTGACCTCTTTCTCAACTACTATTTGCATCAAAGCCAAGGCTTTTGTCAGTAGATCTCCCAACTTCGTTGCTGACGCTGCGTTTAAAATAAGTATCAGTAGTCCTACTATGTACGAGAAATGCTCTTAAGCTATCGGTGATCAAATGCTTTCATGCCTTCCACCTTCAACTATATTAAATAACCAAGCGCTGTATGTGATCAGTGACACGGATTCCCAAGTACCAGGTCAGTTTGTAACCGTGGTGAAATATCAACTGCCAACCAGCTCGGGTTTATGAGGCTCTCGTGAATCATTAAGTGGTTAACATGCTTGAGTAGTTCATTGTTTACCCTTAAGCTAGTAATCAGGACATCGCTTCAGAAGCTTCAGAATACATCTTAATCTCATACTTTCTTATATTGTTGCTCAGGCTGTTTAGATATCTCAGCATTTTATTACATGGTCTGTTTTCTGACTCACTAAGCATAATGGCACTTTTATACTAAGGATAGTGGATCCATTCTTCAGTTAATCCACTACTGCTCTAAAGTCTAGTAATTTTCTAAGTATTTTCATCTAGATTAAGTTTGTTGTCGAGAAATGAATTGCCTGTCTTATTATTATATTACTATTTGACAACATAGCAACGATAGATTTTAGATAACATTGTGATTCAAGTATTTTTTGATATAATAGAAGTATCCATTGTGGTTTTTTTTAACAATTTAGATTTGAAATTCTTTAAATATACTGAATTGTTCGATTCCACTGAAAATGAGATTCATTTACTTGATAAACTCTTTGAGACTGTTTTCTTTCATAAGTATTACTGCTGCTCTAGCTGTCGTCAATCAAGCTGAAGTACATGTGAAAAGATATTTTAGAGTGATCTGTTTTTTCTTTTAAACGGTGAGTAATGAATACGCACATGTCTTCGTTACATTCATTGTTTCATATGCATACTGAAATACAGAGTAGAATGCTGGTTAATATACTTGCTACTTGGTAAGCTAGTCGACATTTTGTTTTTACTGTCACAGTTGTAATAATGTAATGAGTTCATCTCATTTTATCCACTCTTTTATCCACTGAAGCCATTTTTGGTGCGTGCTGGAATGCATTCCCGAAATCCTCGGATTTCCAATTATGCATAGTTGCCTTCCATAGGTATTGGATAGTTATATACAATCTACTGGTTACAGAATGTTTTATATATTAAGATGTCAAAATACCTACATAGTGAAGGTCAATAAAACTATAGTTATCTTAAGTGTGCCTTATATTCGGCTTCAGTAAGTCTTATAAATAATTCATTCACTTATGTGTAATATCTAAATATATTTTTATGTTCAAGCTTATTTACCTGTACTTTAACATTACTTTTATTTAGGGCCGGAATTAGTTACCAGTTGCCGTCAGCAAGTTCAGAATCGTCTGTTTCTGGTCAAGGATCCAGCAGCTGCAGACCTTCAGATGTTAATCGCACGCAGTGCCCCATCTGTAGGTCTACGTACACAAATACCTCTACATCTTGGGAGTTGATTGGCATTCAGTCTCCAAAAAATCATAGATATCAAATCTCAGGTATTGTTTTTCGTTTAATCTCACGTACTGGTCGACCGTCAGATACATTTCCTGAAGTTGATGATAATGGTACTGATTCCAAAGAAGAAACATCTTTCACCGTTATTGGCCATAAACATAATCCAACAGAGAATGTTTAAATTGTCTATTAGTTTCATTGTAACACACTGTACAGTAACTTCAGATTACTACACACTTTACTCCTATCTTCAATAACACATTACATCTGATTTTTTATGAGCACAGGTGTTTGAAATACTTAATCAAAGTTTTCCACTGAACGAAGAAATGATATAGTAACCACCAACCTTTTACCAAAGCCTTGAGAAAAGTATAAAAGTTAATTAATACTTTTCATAATTTCCTGATCCTTATATTTATGACATTTGATATGTATGATTAAACTCTCTACTTATATTTGGATATATGTTTGTCCAATTTTGAATTCTAAGCAAGTAAAGTTGAGTCACTTATTTCCTCTGGTTAAATCTGAAAAATTCTTTTCCGTAAATTACCGACTCTAATATTAACCAAACGAAGTAAAAATTGACATCACGTGTTAGATTCATTATCAATAAATAAATGAAGTCATTCATTTAAATTAACATAAATACCAAACGGAATCATACTTTGATTTCTAATCATATAACACTATCGCCATTGTTAACTACCGTTTAAATATCCGGTTCTCGTATTAGGATTTCACCACTGTCAGTTTTTCAAATCTCACAATGTGCGTCGTAAATTTGACCAAATATTTGGGATTATTTTTCCAGTCACTGATTAAATGAGAGAGATCTTAAAACTAGAAATGAAGATTTATACTAATTTATGCAACATATTCATCTTATGATAGATGCTTAGATGACGTGATAATTTCCTAAGAAAAATCTGTCTGAAGAATCATCGGTGAAAGTTGCATTACGTATTACATAATACGTGTGGTTTAAATCAACTACGTAGAACGAAACGACTAACAAATATTTCTCTGTCTTCTGTCAATATAAATTAGTTTTGTGTTGGTTGACAAAAACTATCTTTGAAGACTGAGTTTAAGTCATAAGATTAATAGTCTGTAGTATAATGACATATATGAATTATTATAAGTTGCTTCTCACGGACATCATATGAATATATTAGTATTAGTCCCTTTTGATTGATGCTTAATACGTTCAGTTTGAATCTCTTGTTTACTCAGTGTTATTATTTAGTTTAGTGGTGGATTGTTCAGCTTAAAGATTAATTTTAATTATTTAAACGGGTGTAAAAAGTAAGAGTATAAAATGGTGTCTTCGTTTGGGACTTGAATCTGACTTAATTGTGATGAGATCTAAGTATCCTGAGCTCGACCTTATGTAAGAGTGACTGTAAGGGTTTTCTACTTTTGATATCAATCTGTGATAAAAACTGACTTTCTATTGGATCTTAGTCATTTGTTTCTATGTTTCTTTCTTGAGTCCAACTTTTATTGTGAAATTAGTTTCTTCAATTTCTCATATTATTATTTGTATTGACTATTTCGAAAATTCTATTTTCATTTCTTCAACACAATTGTACACACTTGATTGATTTATCAAAAACTTTCATCTAACCAATTTAATTTATTGAATCATATGTTAATGTATCCATTTTTCGCATGAATAGTAGAAAAGTAATACCATGTGGTATTAATGACCTTCAAATTACTTTGAAAAACAAACACATTTTATGTTAAACCTCAATTGTTTTCATTTTTAATTAAAATAAATCTGTTCAAAAGAATTCAATAAGTTAAAATTCACATATTTCGTGAAGCATGTAAGTTTAAAAACGGAAAAGGCTTCGAAAAATGACATTTAAACCTGTTTAACAATAGTAAATTTTAGGAACAGTTATTTAGATCACTTATTTGACACAGTTTGTCCCATCTATAAATTTGAATAAAGAAAGAACAGTGATCGTAGAAGAATGATGTGGATCCAATTATTTCATAGATTCTCTTCAGCTACATACCATCTAAAATAGTACTAATTATTATGTAATATTTAAAGTTACTATTCTTTGAACAATCAGTCGATTGATCATTTAGGCTAACCCACATGTTGAGTTCAAGGTTGGTCATCGAGTCTGTACAAGCTTAATAAGATTTCCTCGTCTTCAACTCTTTAAAAGATCAAAAGTTTCAGCTTTCCATGGAAAGAAGCTTGAATACTAGATACAAAATAAGTATGTTTTATGTCAATATTTATCGTGGTATTGAACTATTATCATTGTTTTATTTTCATTTCATATATTTCGTATTTGAAAATGTGGTCTTTCCATTATTTCGTTTTTTACATTCCCATAACTCAGTTGTTTTTGGTATCATTTAAATTTCCAAAATAAAATTACAAAAATGAGACGTTTACCAAGTGATTTGGTTATCTAGCATCCCCAACATCTAAGCCACCATTAAAAACAAGAAGCACTAGACATCTATTTCATCCTAGTATGAGACTACCTAATGCACATCCTCAACCCCTCTGCAAAGGATAAAACCCGGGATATTTGGTCTCGTATGCAAACGCTTAATCTCTTGACCACAGACAGAATGTAGTGCTGTACATGCCTAGCTTTCATCAATTCGCGATATTGTAAGACCACTTTCCATAGTCTGGGGTAGATAACCGTCTCACACGCAACTTGGCTGAAGTCTCCTAGTCACACCGTGCTACCAAAGATAATCTTGCAGTACTGCGAAGTGATTGAAGTTAGAAATGTTCACCATCAAATGCTACAGTTGTGGACTAAAAATTAGACTTTCGCACGCTAGACCACCTGGGTTCTAGGATGAAGGAATTGTCTTACGCTTCCTGGTTTTCAATGGTAGTCTAGCTAACATTGGTTGGTGATTTAAACTACAATATTAGATTGTTTTCATGACGTAATCATCTACATTAACTGGTTGTATCTCACGAAATTAAGTTAGAAAATTATATACATACATAATAGTAGATTCGTCGAAATGTGATACTTTTCTGAATATAGTGTCTTCACTTGTGTAATGGAAATTAGCTAGGTACTTGATTTATCATCAACAAACTATGGTTTAAGGAATGAACTAATTCTTATAGCAGACTATAACGTACATGTGTTGTTCAAATGGAAACGTAAGAGAATTTCAGATTTACATTACTCAGTTTTTAAAAATCATGTCCTAAATCTTAAAAATAAATAGCTGTTTATTTCTTTTTATTTTATTGAAAAAACCTTTCAAAACTATTCGAATTTTCACTAGAAAGCAACCCATGATTTTGCTATAACCATTTAGTTCACACTATCTTTTTAAAAACAAGGACTTTTATGTTGTGGATGGAATCTTGTCTTAAAGTTAATAATTTCCTGTCATTCAGACACCGTTTTATGCGGAACAAACAATTTAAAATGCCACCCGATTTATTAACTGAAATCGTAAAAAGAATCTCAATAGATTGTAAGAAAATAATAGATTATTTAGGTTTACATATAAAACAAGAAAACTGAAACTGAGTCTTCAGTACAGACGTCATCAAAGACTCACTGAGCTCGTGAATATTTATCAACGATACTTATTGTTCAAAGGTACATAAATGAAATCTTGATATGTTTATGGTAAAAACATTGTGTTTGAAAGTTTATTCAGTTAATCATTCCTACTATTTTATATCAAATACACAAATGAACATGATAGGATATTGACTCATTGGAATTGTTTTATTCAATTTTATTACTGACAGATATAACATATATTAAACCTCATAAAATCTCGTTTTAAAAACAATGGAAAATTTTTATTGTATAAGTAAAACTATGAAAAATGATAATAAAAGGGTATATACTTTTCTTTTTACAAATACAAAGATTTCTACATACAGAATTGAAATAAATTTAAGAGTATGTTTTTCACTATTGTGTAACATATCAGATGCCAAAATATGATTCTGTAAATTAGAATCTGAACATCGAAAGAAATTATAATATATAGGGAAATTGGCATAAAAATTTATAAACAAAGCCGACAAAAAATGGAATTGTTTATATCACATTTAATTAAATACATTGATAGATTGTAGATGTAAAGAAAAGAAATTTATGCAATAAAATTTTACAGAAAATTCTTTCAACCTGAAAATTTATAGTAAATACATTTTCCTTTTTCAATCAAATAATACAAATAATATCGAAATATAAGTTATAATTATTATGATTATTCAATGTACATACTGATTATATTTTCTTTTCGGATCTATGTATAATGAGTATTATTAAATTATATTTATTTGCTAAGCAAATGAATGTATAAAACGTTGACCATTTCTGCCTGTACGAAGAGCAAAGTATATTCCTGCGGCAAATATTATTATGATTAGGATTGTTCCAATAACAATTAGCGCTATTACAGTTGGACTTACTGAAAAGAAAAAAGAATTATTGAAATAACACAATGATGTTGAAACACATCTTGTTGAATAAATCAACTAGTAAATATGCCAACAATGTTTCTAGATTATTAGATTCCTTCTAAAAATAGGTTTATCAGGGATTTATTATTATTATTTTTGTTACAAATATTGCACAAAGGGATTTTTAAAGTTATGTTTTGTTCCTACTCAATGCAGTTCTAATGAGCTAATAAGTGTTAAGGTATTTGCTAACTATTATAAGTAGAGTTGAATGGTGGTTAGCAGTGGGAACCAGGATGCATTTCTCGTTATATTTGAGACTCAGCTGGATATACCTGCTGATCATTACAGTCCTAAACGTCATTGGAAAGATTCAAACAACCAATAAAAATGAATTATTTGGTAAATAATTCATAAATTATATTGAATTTAGTGTGAGACTTTACTGAGTAATTTTTTTTACGGGGATTATCAATATTATCGGTGATTATTATAAATTTAGGATACAATTAAACGAACATCTAGTACTTCATTAAATAGATGTTTGGGGTGAGTTGTAATTTAAATTCAGGTTTTGTATATAACGGTAATTTTGTTCACTACTTATAAATATACAGAAAAACATTCCTCTAGCCAACCATGGATTAGAAATATAGCTGTCTGAATTCAGTATATCAATGTTACCGAAAAATCCAGCTAGTAAGAAATGAAAAGTGAAGTGATACCCGAAACAAATGTACTTATATAACAGTTTTTCATGTTGGTAACTTCTTTATCAATTTAGAATACACATGATACCCAGCCAACAGAATTTCGAGAGGACATGTATATTTAGTGTGACATTAGTTAAAGAAAATACTGATTTTGAAATGAACTTCAACAAAAGTTGAGAAGGGTCTTTAGATTGTAGATGGTTAGTTTTATATATATATATATACTAACTTGCAAATATATCTTGGAACTTCTTCATTCCTGACTTCTGGTTCGACTGTGTTTGGGATTCTTGATGATAAGATCGTTGCAGATAGAAGCATTGACAAACCCTAAATGTCCGTGACACCTTTACACATATTACTCCAGTCACATACTTTAGAAAAAGCTATTCGTATCGTGATCGACCTTTTGCAAAGTCAGTATGTTTACATTGCTTGGTCATCGATTGTTTACTAATGTGTGGTTAATGAGTCATAATTGTCGGCCGGATTCGGATGGACAATTTACTATGTTGCTACAAGAATAAGCATTTCGACTTTTCGATTTACTGTATCTCATATTAGGTAATTAAAATCAAGTACAAGGGAACTTGATTGATGTGATTTTAATACTCAAGACTGAAACACGTACTGTCATTGACTACTTATAAATCATTTAGCGTAAGCAGTGTTATATTCAGATATTTTACTTCGCAGTTATGAATTTTAAGTGATGCTAATTGTCACCATAGTTTTTTTGGAGGAAGAGGGCAAGGTGAAAGGCTATGCATTACGTGACTAAACGTACTTATACACTGTTCTCCGGGCTGTTGCATGTTTAAATCTATCCACATTGGATTACATACACAAACGGCACCGTCAGACCTTTCGATGCATTGAGCATGTGGTGAACATTTTGATGCGATCCTACTACAAGTTTCTTTTTGCATAATTACTAAACAGATTAATGAAGAACAGTGGATTGATATTAGTTAATAAAGATGGTTAACAAGTTACACAATATATAAGAATTATATATTTCATGCACACGTATATTGTACAAACTTTGCAGGTAGCGTGTGTTATGTGAATTGGTATATTGATCAATCGTGCTGCTGTGTGTATTGACTTGAGTTGCCGACTCAGTTTTAATGATCATACATAGTACAACAAATAGGTAAGTACTCCAGACATATTACAAAAATATACATGAATAAATGTTAGTAATCAATTGGTGAGACTATAATTTATGAACGACCTTTGTGAGACACTAAAGTGACCTTCAGAATGTCCACCTACTAACTAGAACCAAATGATGGTTATAAACCAGTGTGAGGAATTAGAATTTTGATTTAAAGTTGATGGTTACGGTTAGAAATTATATTCAAGGTTTCCATCATGAACTGATGAGACACTATTTAGCTAAATGGATGAATAAATTTCTCACCAAAATCCAAAAAACTGATATCCTAATTCTGATTTGTTCATCCCAAAATTATAGTCGCGCCAATTAGTCATATCAAAATAATTAACGGGACTGAAAAAAACACTTAATTGGATTAGGAGTGAACATATCGTACGACTGAGAAATAACTAAGTATATTGAAGCACCACTGAAAATCTGGAAGCATTGAATGGCCACATCATCATAGTATGGGACTTCTTAGCAGTGCGCATCCACGACCCCGCACGCGGGATTAGAACGCAGGACTTTCGGTCTCGCGTATGAACGCTTAATCTCTATACCACCAAGCCATCATCCAACGGTGTTACCGTCTAGCTTCAACCAATCGAACCTCGCATGAGAGATCATGGATGAGCATTGCCTCGTAGTCCCATATTATATTACAATATTTAATGCCATGATAATTAGTGTTCATGAAAATGAACATAGGATGGAAATTGACGAATTTCCAATTTTCACGTATATGAATTCTCTAGTAGTTAATTATTAGCATTTCAATAGTCGTTTTATATGTATAGAAGAGAACAATAAACTACAAGGTTTATACCGAATAATCTATTTATATATCTAAGTTGAGTCTTCACACTTATTACTGAAGATGTTAGTTTTTTTTATAAAATAAGCAGACATTATTCTTCCCTAATTAGTTTCTGGTCCCCGAATGCCCTAGTACGGCCGACAGTGGGGATAGCTCTCCCTCTTGAAATGCTCTCAAGTTGCTACGTGCATACAACCGCTGCCAGGGGAGTCCTACTCACTGCCTTATCGTGGCGGAGACGAAAAGCGAATGTCCGGCGCTTTAACCGAGTTGGTGGATATGGAGGATCCACCTAGGGAGTTGGAAAACCTTGATTTCAAACCAATAGTGTACATGGGCTCCAGGATCCTAAGAAAAAAGGCGTATGGACCAGTTATTGGTCACCAGCTACCATGGGATTGCATCCCCTTACGGTGCTTCACTGCCTTGTGGATTAGACCTTCAGGTCGAAGGCTCGGGTTGTGGCCCCCAAGAAAACCACCTGCTTCTGTTTGGGCACCTGTGCAACAGTTTAGCCCTCACAAAAATCGAATGATTTATGTGGCGCATATGTGTTTGGTGTCTCCTAGTACCAATGTTTATGTGTTTTAATAAATAAATAAAATGTAGATACATTTGAAAGTTTTCTTATAAAATGTAATACTTTTAAACAATGTTCATAAGGATAAAAGTAATATTTCTTCAAGTCTTAGTAGTATTATTATTAGATCTATTCTTGATCACTTCGATGGATATAAAAGCAATTAAAATCACACAGCATTTGACAATTACTTCATCTTGCTACAAGACTTTTCAAAAATCTCCAACTATAACCCCTTACAGGAGTAAATTTAAATTCTTGGAGTTTGAAATAAACAGAATACTAATGAGTTGCTTAATTGATATTTAAGGGAAATGATGACTTTTCGTTCTATTTGCTTGAATACGTAAACTTTTAGGAGAAACGATAATAATCTTTTTACGTAAAACACTAATATCTGTATGTGCTTCAGAATTGCTACATTTCCAACTGGAAGTGATGAAGCACAAAACTAATACATATTATGCTACTTACATCAATTTCATCAAGGGAAGAAAAATAATGTTGAAAACAGATGGATCTCGTAGCGGGGGTGTTTAGAGGACAAAAAACGAATGTCCGGTGCTTTAACGGAGTTGGAGGATACGGTGGATATATATATATATATATATATATATATATATATATATATATATATATATTAGTATTTTCTATACATAATGAATTTTTAACGATATAAACATACACTTCAGTGATATTATACGATTGGAATCGATTGACTGATTTTTTAACAGATCTATTACATATAATTGCGAACCCAACTGAATTGCTTGCAGAATTTGTGTTTGAGTCACATTGAGGTCATTTATGTATTCTACAATTATCTGTACATCAGATTTCACAGAACCCGGATAAAAACGAAGAACAGTACAAGTACGTACGGTGTATTGTATTGATGTAATATATCGAGGGCTGGCTTTTATCTGCAAAGAAATATTAGATGAAAGCATAATAAATCAAATTTATGGAGATCCATGTGATATGTTGAGTTGAAATAAATTCTTTTATGAATGTACGTCAAAGACGAATTTACAAGTAGAAGCATACAGTAAATATATAATGTCTGTTGCTTAATATAATAATAATAGTAATAAAATCTATGTATCCTATTTTGCTTCATATACATTCTGTCGACAAATCATGTTAATAACAGATTACACATAAAAATTTGAATATAAAAGTATTTGAAGTATGTATGTTTTAGACAATCTGATATTGTATACCATTTTGGTAAGTCGAGAATTAAAAGTACGATCAAGATATTATGTGTCGATCACAATGTTTAATTGTAAAATCAATAGTTACTGAAATGATATTTGCCAAGTGAATCTGCTAGAGAGATTGTGGTCTCCAGATCCGTGTACTCGTGAGGTGAAGAAGAAAAAGAAGGAGAATGCTATTAAGATGAACCTGGTTCTTATTGAATTTGTCATCTATGGATTTTGCATAAATATATCCATCATTAATGCATGAAAATTATTACAAATAAAATACAATAAGTTAGTCACTGAAGAGAATTTATTGGTTATGTAGACATTTTCGGCTCGCTTAACATTATGTTGTTAATTTAGCTCCACTGTCATCGTTAGCAACTAAAATATATTCGTAACCGCTTACGTTATGTGAAACCCCTGTTATATATATATAATAGTAATTTTGGGCGTAAAGTAAACTGTTTATGTTCCTGAAATTTTCGAAATCAACATACAATTTGGTTGTTAGTGATAGTTTCATGTGTTTAGTGTAAAGTTACTTTGACCCTGTAATAAATTTATATTTTTATTTTATTTCTGTAACAAATTCAAATATATATCAGTAAAAAGACTGAATTCATTCGTTTCCAAAAGTCTTGTGAATATGAAAAGAAAAATAAATTGGTTATTGTACCAAAGAATATCATGATTCCTTGCTTTTGAAAATAACCATTCAACACTCATTTTTAGAGTCTCATATACATTGACCTTCATAGTGGAGGATTGTCAAGCAATATTGGAAACAAATTCAATAAAATTGTTGGATTTTAAACCAATTCAATAAGTAGGCTTATTACATTCTTTATAAACTATATTTATGTTTTCACTGTTTATATTGATTGTGAATTCGTATTGTAAACTACTTGGCTCTTAATAACAATGTTAACAGGTGAAACTGGATAAGGTATTAATTTTTCTTAAAATTCAACGAATACATTCCTAACTTTATTTAAACCAAAACAGGCCTTTTTTATAAATCATGAGAACAGCATATTTGCATCTTGAGTATAAGTATGTAATTTATTAGGATGTAAGAATGGTCTTTTGGCCTCACAAAAGACCAGTCAAACATTCAGTTCTAAAATAGACGAACATAAAATAAAATGACATGATTGCATACCGAAGCACAGGTGTTTTCAGCAGTACTGTTGTAAAGTTCAGAAAATTTGTTAGACAGTTCGGAATTCCAATTTGTTTGTTGATTTCCTATTAAAACCTCCACTGTCATTGATAGTTCTAGTATATCTAAAATGATATTGATCACACTTTAAGATGTATAATTAAATCTAATGCAGTAAAACTGAGGATGTATAATTTATTTTAAAATTTATCTTCAGGTTAATCGGTGTTTGCAGGCATTAAAACGAGTGTATTCTTAAGAAGCTTATTAAACATTCTTAACATTTTTAGAAAAAAAACTGGATGTTATATTTATAATTTAAGATCAGTTGTAGCAATTAAACAACTTAAATGTTTATATTATTACTGGTTTAAGTTGATAAGATTGCTTAATGTAAGTTAAAGCATAGATTGTAATAATTGTTTGTTTTAAAAAAGGTTAATATTATTTTCATAAATCACAGCTTAAACCTTTACGTTAGACAACAATATGAATGTTAAAATTATCTTAATCTCTTCTTACATAGATGATACATTTTGAAGAAACATTCATTGAAGATGTTGGTTCATGAAGTAGGTAATATATCAGTAAAATTCCTGGATAAAGTTTTAGATCTATCACCCGGTACTAAACACTGTGATCTATTTAGTATCCTGTAATACTAAATGAAGACCTTTAGTAAACCTATGGGGAAATGTTATTAACAAGAGTGAAATAGTCAGATAATAGAAGAAGCTTGATCTGCCATCGATTGAATAAGATAAGTCATCGATAAATTATAAAACACCACAAAAGTTTTGAATAATTTACAATTAGCTGGTCTCTTCGTAACACAATCTTAGTTTTGGACAGATATCCAATCTAAGCCTATTATTTTATAATTTATCAACTAAATAAACCACTTGAGATCATTCGACTCAACCATTCTTTTCATAAAACCTTTCTCATTCTCTTTTCAACTTCTTAAAGAGTGAGGAATCTTGGTAATAGACTCTCAGGGAATTCCCGTCACTTGGATGAAAAATGGCTGAGTAGAACTTATGACCACAATTGATACTAATGAAAATATCTGCTGACCAATTGTATGCAAATGGTTAAGAGTTGTGGGAAATAATCATAATATTATGAGGTGAATATGAAATCTGATTCTATTTGACTGATAGTGTTATAAAGTTTTTGCTTAGTTTAGTAATATAACTTGATTAAATGAATATTGTGAAATGATAAGGACGTAAATAAGAAATCATCATTTTAAATTTCGACATTAATCTGTCAGTACAAGACTAATTAAAAGTTTTGACATACACTTAATATTTAAAGTATAAACAAGGAAGAAAAAAACAGCAACTCACTTTTCGTACTGAAAGTCGTTTTGCTTAATTCAGTTGTCTCTGAAAAACAATATGAATACATATTTTACAGTAATAATAAATCATGATAATTTGAACATAGTCAATATAATTTTTGTAAAGGATTTTATTTAATGTACTGATATAGAAATTACTTAAATACTATTGTAGTAAGCCTAATCAACTACTTTATTATTTGTCGACTCGCTGTAATTTAGACATTTAATCCACTATATAAAATTTTGTGTAAGTCTGAATGAGAAAATGTCTGGTCGTCAATCTTGATCTATTCTCTCATTGGTTGTAAACGAAGACAATGAATAATTTATTCGCAATCGATTAACATTCAACAATAAATGTGGACTTTTACCACTTATTTGTTTCCCTGTGTACTTGCTTTCTGCACGCTTGCGGATTTTACTACACCTTAACAATAAACCAACTCTACAAATAGTGTTGAAGGACATCTCATCAAGATAACAAAGAAAGGCGGACACAGCAAATGTGAGAACTGAAGAAGCATCACTCTTCGCTCAAAACCAGGAAAAGTATACAACAGGGTATTCCTAAACAGAATGAAGGACTTCACAAACGTCAAATTATCTTTCGCACCAATCCACCACATGCTCACAGACCACACAACACTCACACAGTGTGTGAGGTGACTGACATGTCACAAGAAGATGCGACCACCAGCAACATTCATTCAGTCATCGTCTCAATCCAATCACTTCATCAAACAACATGCACACACCATCTAGTGCTCACATCCACTTCGCTCATCCAGTACACTCATTCAACTCACGCAAACACACACACACCAGTAGGGGTCTCAGCTACAATGGACGAAATCCAACACCAATAATTCAATATAGCTTGAAAATATCACATGCACTCACTTTCTACTGTCAAGCCACTTGATGTATCGAAGTACACTTGCTCCGACCCATTGGCAACCATTTCTGCTATGTATGCCACAACAGCATTTCGAACAGTGTCTTTTGTCACTTCAGTCGATGAGAAATTCCCACTTGTGCTACTATGGTCGATGACTAATACTGCATTTCCAACAACTGATCCACGCGAGAAGCCAACAACTGTGCAATTAACATTGATTATTCCCTCAATATAAGTTGAATATATGCTGTCCAAAAGCTTGAAGATTTTGTGAGAAGAAAATCGTGCGTGTTATAACGGGATGAATATTGTAAAAGTTGGAAATTTGGAAAATGGTTTTTGAATTGTTATCATGAATATTGTTATTGCTATCAACTATGTTTTTCTTATATAATTACTAAGCAACTGGATTACTGTGTCTATATAATACGTTAACCACAAGCTTTTGGTTAACCCGTTAACCACTGATAGACAACTCTCCACTCCCAGATTTTTGCCAGTCTACTATTTACGGCTTGCATTATTCACAAACACTTTCGGCTTGTCTATGTATGCTTGTGATTTTTCACTCAGTGGTGCGATGTGGTCCAGCACGACTGTATATGAGTCCACGTATGCCTGAAGTATAAGAATGATAGAGGCCGTCTGTTGACTTCTCTCTTTGACTCAAGTTTGAAGGCAAAGAAGGACTTACAGTAGCGGAAAAATAGGAGCTTGGCTTGCATCGCCACAAGGTGGACGGTGAGGGTCATGCCTGTGGTTGGTCATTGCTTGGACACTGGGTCATGGAGGAAATAGTAAACACGGAATGGAAAAGAAATTAGAGTTAGAATTCCGATTGGTAACCTTAGCACATGATATCAATCAGCATCTCAAGCCACAGAAATGTGAGCGGTGGCTTTTCAATGGAATAGTCAGTAATGAATGAATAAATGAGTTAGTCGCAGTTGATAGTTAATGCGACATCACAATGTATAACATCAGGCAGATGGTGCTATACTGCCACTTAGCTCAGTGAGGCTACCCCATGGTGCCATTCATGTTAGGTTAGATGAAATTAGCTCATCGGCATAAATCATTGTTGTATGAATGTCGAACAAGTAGTTTGGTGGAGTTTCATAGCACCGAAGTTTTACATTCACGTGGAAGGAGAACAAATTGGTTTTCCAAACTCGTGGATTAGCAAATATATTTATCGACTGGGTAACCTCAGTTGTCACTACTTACAATATCAAAACGACTGATCCATTACAGGATCGTGCCCGTGCATGTTGACCACTTCTGGTAATTATGCTATGCATAATCAAACGAAACAAACACATTCGCCTTTATTTGATTGCAACAATATAGTGATTGGAGACCATAGAGTGTTTTGAGACTGCATCAGTTTGTGTAGAGTAAAACGAGATATGATCTACATGGTAAATGGTGAAGAACGGACACCATTAACCACGACGAGTTAAATCCATAATTGCATAAAACAATGATCATGGAATCTACCCAAACAACATCTTGAATTTCTACAGGTACTATTCGTCACAGTTGGAGAAAACAGTTAAATAGTACTCTGTCTTCTATAAATAGCTATTAAATAGCTACATATATTTCAAAAACCGTCTTCAAATGTCAAACTTCAACCCTTTATCAAAAGACACAGGTTGTCTATACATTTAATCAGTTTTCCTCATTTTTATGTAAATTCAATTGAGAACTCGGTAACAAACTTACCAAATTACAAATTTCAGCTGAATAATTTCGATATAAATCGGAACTAGGATCCAATAAACTGTCATTCCACTCCAAAGACTTGTTCAATCTAGTCAGCATTGATGAGACTGCTACAAAAGAAATTAAATAGTTTCCAACAAGTCAAAGTTCGTTGATTTAAATCCGACTTCTCAGTGAAAGGAGGATATTGAGTTGACTTACTGTTGCACAACAAAACAAAACTGAACGACCTCTCTTCAACTCCACACCACAAATCCAAGTGTATTCGATTATGATCTATCAAAGTGATGGACACTATGAAGTAAATGGTTGTTTGATTTCCCACATCCATGCACACTGAATGCGATATGCTCTTGGTTTGTTATGAAAATAAAGAATTCTACACCAAGTAGTAATGTCTACCCACACACATTGGTTAATAAGTGTAACAATATTGTGAGTGAAGTGACGCTCAGCAAACAAATATAACGTGACTTCCACAGTTACAGTAAATTTCAGTACTTGTTAGCTTTTATACGAATACAATTAAATTGTTCCACTTGGAAAGATTATGAATCATTCCGGTTTAACATAGATAGTGGCCAACGCGACCAGACGACCCTGAGAAACTCAACAATAAATACTGATTGACAAATAATTTCAATATATGAGCGTACTATATGTGACATCTCTTCGCTACACTGAATTTCCAAGAGGAACAATTCACCCAACCGTTTATGTAATGCAATGTAACCACATATTGATGAATGAAATGGAAAGCAGAATCAAAACAATCAATCAGGAAAATAAATTGGTGTGACAAAACAAACTGCTATATCATATTTTGACTTACCGATTACTACTGTTTTCGTGAGGTTGCCTTCTATAAAACATTTAAGTAGATAACGAAGAAAATTTTCATTAAAAGAACACATGGAGTTTGGTTACATGCAATGCAGATAGACAAGCAGAAACACAAACACAAAACATTGGAGAAAGGAACTTGAATTTAGATAAGCACACAAATGATGAAAACGTGAATTCAGGAGTAAACAATTTGGAGTGAATAGAAGGTCAAATCACTGAATGCCTCAATCAGGTCACTTCACATAATCTACTGCTCACATCAGGTCTGTTTCTAATGATTTCCAATTTTCTAATCGCTTCTGTAGATTCGCCTTTGCATTCAACATATTTCTGTACACGACCTAAATTAAACATATTTCACCAGCCAGTTTGTCATCACATTAATGTGTCTCTTCATTATTATATGACGGTGTAATAAACTAGATTAGATCACCTTGTCAGTCAATCATCATCAACCAAAACCTTGCAGCAAATGTGTCGTGGCACAATTGGCGATATGATATTAGTACAATCTGATATATTGAAGAATTTGAATTCCAACATAAATAACAATCAAGCAATAATAGTGATGACGAGAACAACAGTAGCAAACTACATTAACGTTCCCGACTTAGACAACAATGTAGCTAAACTTGCAGCAAGAAAATCGTAAATATATAACACTGATGTCGAATTAATTTCAGACAGTTCAATAGACAACAGCAGTTCGAAAACTTAGATGAAGTATGCGTAAGACGTATTAATAGAAAAACAGAAAATAATATCATGAGAGTGTCGTCCTTGAAAAAATCAAAGAATGAGTGTAATAACAGGGCAAAAATGACGCGGAGAAAATGGAACAAACTCACATAAAGCAGCAAAATTTTACGTTATTGAAAAATCAAAGAATTATGCAACGAGTTTCGACTGTCATAACGTAAATGAAATGTTCATAAAATTACACTTTGATGGGGAGTGTGATATGATTGCTTAAATGTCATGATCTAATATCAGCACGAACAGCAATAATAATTCCACGTTAGGTGGTGGTGTGACATTAATGTGATAATGATAATATGATAATTATTATAATCATAATGGAACGATGCGCTAAACAGTTCAGTGAGCAGAGGTGACACGAGGACAAAGTGTCAATAAGGTCATACGACTTGATCATATCCATGTCCCCACCGTACCGGCTTCGCCGAATGTGTCGGATTAGAGATTGAGTAGTTTGAGTGTCTCTTAGACCAATTCAGTTACTTAGTTTGATTAACGGATGCGTAGAGTTCGAGACGATCATCGTCCGACTAGTTTGCCAGGTTGCGTTAGGTTCGAAGTCGGGCCTACCACTTTAGTGGTGCTGTGATCTCTCTCCGATTTGCTCGTATGGTCGAAAACTGTGTTGTTTATCGATTGAGCAAGCTACGTTGAGTTCGTGCATTGAAAGTATGGAGTGTAGAGGGTTCATCATCGACGTAGTTTGGCTGCGTTAGGTTCGTCGTCGTGCTGGTCACGTTGAGTGGCCCTTCATTTTGACGACAACTAGATCGGACGATGTTGTTATCGACGAGCTCACCACTTTTGGTGGCCTGATATCTGACTCAATTATATCGTGTGATGATTGTCATCGAAATATACATACCGCCAACCCTCGTATATTATCATCGAATTAACTCGCGTTAGTGAATAACCGAGTTTGATGAGTCAAATACGAGAACGAGTTTTAAGTATGTATGTTTCGTACAATCATTGATCCAGACAAATGATCAGAGAAACGAAGCGAAGAAAGTGAAGAGGAGAGAGCGAGACGAAACGAAATGATGCGCAGCGGACAAGGTGAATGAGACAACTCGCTTGAACCAAGCGTCAATCGATATTTGAAGTCCAACGAAAATAGAATACAGATCGATGAAGAATAGGATCAGCGAATAACAAACATAGTAACAAATAAAAACAATCAGGTTAATAGGCAAACAAGTGAACTGGACAAATGGGTTCGAAAAGAATAAACAAAATGATCTAAACTAAAGAGCGTAATGCATATCAGAAAACGAAAAACAAGCACGACAAAAAAAACACTGACAGAACGTAAGAAAACATACAAGCGAGGCAATGGAGGAACAGAACAGAACCATAAAAAAACCATCAAGAAATAATAAAATCGACGGTGGAAGTACAGAAAAATATTCAAAAAGAGAACGAGATATACTCGAGTAGACAACACGCAATTCACCAAATCACCAGTAGTATCAGTTCTGTGCACAACTAACTCAAACACATCTCACACAAACAACACTGCGTACATTGCATACACACAATCAACTAACACACTCACCTGTTGTACTCTCCGTCAACATAACCTCAGTTGCCGTAGTGTCGGTCTCTGTAATCTCGGTCTCCGTCGTCACTTCGTTCGTGCCAGTAGTGGTCTCAGCTACAATGGACGAAATCCAACACCAATAATTATTCAGTCAATCAATCAATCAATCAATCATCACATCAGTCCTTCAATCAATCAGTCGTTCATTCAAAAACTCAACAAATCAACAAATCAATCAATCCATCGATCAATCTGTCAAATAGATTAAACCTTCAACAATCCAAACATTCGTCCAACCACTCCTACAAACACTCGTACAAACACTCGCACAACCACTCATCAAAACATTCATCCAATCAGTCTCCCATGCATTCTCTCCATCAACAATTCAATCCACTTGTCCAACTACTAAGTCAACACAACACACATTATCATTCACAGACACACACAATGAAACAACATCTCGCCCTCTCCTTCCCAAACACACTCACTCACTCACTCACTCACTGAATCACGCACTCACTGACTCAATCAATCAACCAATCAATCAATCAGACATTCACACACAACTCAGTCACATACACACACACGAACACAAATTAGTTCACATCCATCCAATCGAGTGCACTGCATGCAATCCACCAAATCACCAGTAGTATCAGTCCTGTGCACATCTAACTCAAACACATCTCACACAAACAACACTGCGTACATTGCATACACACAATCAACTAACACACTCACCTGTTGTACTCTCCGTCAACATAACCTCAGTTCCCGTAGTGTCGGTCTCCGTCGTCACTTCGTTCGTGCCAGTAGTGGTCTCAGCTACAATGGACGAAATCCAACACCGATAATTATTCAATCAATCAATCAATCCATCATCGATCAATCAATCAATCAATCATCCATCAATCAATCATCATCAGTCCTTCAATCAATCAGTCGTTCATTCAAAAACCTCAACAAATCAACAAATCAATCAATCAATCCATCGATCAATCTGTCAAATAGATTAAACCTTCAACAATCCAAACATTCGTCCAACCACTCCTACAAACACTCGTACAAACACTCGCACAACCACTCATCAAAACATTCATCCAATCAGTCTCCCATGCATTCTCTCCATCAACAATTCAATCCACTTGTCCAACTACTAAGTCAACACAACACACATTATCATTCACACACACACACAATGAAACAACATCTCGCCCTCTCCTTCCCAAACACACTCACTCACTCACTCACTCACTGAATCACGCACTCACTGACTCAATCAGTCAATCAATCAACCAATCAATAAATCAGACAATCCCACAATAACTCACTCACACACACACACACACACGAACACAAATTAGTTCACATCCATCCAATCGAGTGCACTGCATGCAATCCACCAAATCACCAGTAGTATCAGTTCTGTGCACAACTAACTCAAACACATCTCACACAAACAACACTGCGTACATTGCATACACACAATCAACTAACACACTCACCTGTTGTACTCTCCGTCAACATAACCTCAGTTGCCGTAGTGTCGGTCTCCGTAATCTCGGTCTCCGTCGTCACTTCGTTCGTGCCAGTAGAGGTCTCAGCTACAATGGACGAAATCCAACACCAATAATTATTCAGTCAATCAATCAATCAACCAATCAATCAATCAATCAATTAATCCATCAATCAATCATCACATCAGTCCTTCAATCAATCAGTCGTTCATTCAAAAACTCAACAAATCAACAAATCAATCAATCCATCGATCAATCTGTCAAATAGATTAAACCTTCAACAATCCAAACATTCGTCCAACCACTCCTACAAACACTCGTACAAACACTCGCACAACCACTCATCAAAACATTCATCCAATCAGTCTCCCATGCATTCTCTCCATCAACAATTCAATCCACTTGTCCAACTACTAAGTCAACACAACACACATTATCATTCACACACACACACAATGAAACAACATCTCGCCCTCTCCTTCCCAAACACACTCACTCACTCACTCACTCAATCACGCACTCACTGACTCAATCAATCAACCAATCAATCAATCAGACATTCACACACAACTCAGTCACATACACACACACGAACACAAATTAGTTCACATCCATCCAATCGAGTGCACTGCATGCAATCCACCAAATCACCAGTAGTATCAGTTCTGTGCACAACTAACTCAAACACATCTCACACAAACAACACTGCGTACATTGCATACACACAATCAACTAACACACTCACCTGTTGTACTCTCCGTCAACATAACCTCAGTTCCGTAGTGTCGGTCTCCGTAATCTCGGTCTCCGTCGTCAGTTCGTTCGTGCCAGTAGTTGTTTCAGCTACAATGGACGAAATCCAACACCGATAATTATTCAGTCAATCAATCAATCAACCAATCAATCAATCAATCAATTAATCCATCAATCAATCATCACATCAGTCCTTCAATCAATCAGTCGATCATTCAAAAATTCAACAAATCAACAAATCAACAAATCAATCAATCAATCCATCGATCAATCTGTCAAATAGATTAAACCTTCAACAATCCAAACATTCGTCCAACCACTCCTACAAACACTCGTACAAACACTCGCACAACCACTCATCAAAACATTCATCCAATCAGTCTCCCATGCATTCTCTCCATCAACAATTCAATCCACTTGTCCAAATACTAAGTCAACACAACACACATTATCATTCACACACACACACAATGAAACAACATCTCGCCCTCTCCTTCCCAAACACACTCATTCACTCACTCACTCACTCACTCACTCAATCACGCACTCACTGACTCAATCAATCAACCAATCAATAAATCAGACAATCCCACACTAACTCACTCACACACACACACACGAACACAAATTAGTTCACATCCATCCAATCGAGTGCACTACATGCAATCCACCAAATCACCAGTAGTATCAGTTCTGTGCACAACTAACTCAAACACATCTCACACAAACAACACTGCGTACATTGCATACACACAATCAACTAACACACTCACCTGTTGTACTCTCCGTCAACATAACCTCAGTTCCCGTAGTGTCGGTCTCCGTAATCTCGGTCTCCGTCGTCACTTCGTTCGTGCCAGTAGTGGTCTCAGCTACAATGGACGAAATCCAACACCAATAATTAATCAATCAATCAATCAATTAATCCATCAATCAATCATCACATCAGTCCTTCAATCAATCAGTCGATCATTCAAAAAACAAATCAACAAATCAACAAATCAATCAATCAATCCATCGATCAATCTGTCAAATAGATTAAACCTTCAACAATCCAAACATTCGTTCAACCACTCCTACAAACACTCGTACAAACACTCGCACAACCACTCATCAAAACATTCATCCAATCAGTCTCCCATGCATTCTCTCCATCAACAATTCAATCCACTTGTCCAACTAATAAGTCAACACAACACACATTATCATTCACAGACACACACACACAAACACTCAAACACTATCTCACACTCTCCTTCCCAAACACACACTCACTCACACTCACTCACTCACTCACGCACTCACTGACTCAATCAGTCAATCAATCAACCAATCAATAAATCAGACAATCCCACAATAACTCACTCACACACACACACACACGAACACAAATTAGTTCACATCCATCCAATCAGTGCACTACATGCAATCCACCAAATCACCAGTAGTATCAGTTCTGTGCACACTAACTCAAACACATCTCACACAAACAACACTGCGTACATTGCATACACACAATCAACTAACACACTCACCTGTTGTACTCTCCGTCAACATAACCTCAGTTCCCGTAGTGTCGGTCTCCGTAATCTCGGTCTCCGTCGTCACTTCGTTCGTGCCAGTAGTGGTCTCAGCTACAATGGACGAAATCCAACACCAATAATTAATCAATCAATCAATCAATCAATCAATCAATCCATCAATCAATCATCACATCAGTCCTTCAGTCAATCAGTCGTTCATTCAAAACTCAACAAATCAACAAATCAATCAATCCATCGATCAATCTGTCAAATAGATTAAACCTTCAACAATCCAAACATTCGTCCAACCACTCCTACAAACACTCGTACAAACACTCGCACAACCACTCATCAAAACATTCATCCAATCAGTCTCCCATGCATTCTCTCCTGGCGGGAAGACGACATGGAAGACAGTCACGGAGCGGTTGGTGGCGGAGTTCGACGGCCCAGTGGACAGAGAGGACGCGCTGCAGAAGTTCCGGTTGGCGAGGTTGCCGGTCGATGGTGACCCACTGGTGCTGGCTGTGGAGCTTACCAGGTTGTTACGCCGTGCGCTGCCGAGTCTGGATGAGGAGTCGGAGGCACAGTTGTTAGCGTCACAGTTTATCGAGAGTGTGCCTGCCACCGTCTCCCAACAGCTAAAACTGGTGAACGCAGCGCAACCGATGGATATCAGTGAACTGGCGAAGGTGACTCGTCAGCTGATGACGCGAACAGTAGCCCCGGTCGGGTGCGAAAAAGCAGGAGATGAGTAATGTCGAGAAGAAGATTGAGGAGCTGGAGCGTGAGATTGCAGCAATACGAGTGAACAATAAAAGGAACGATAAATGTTACGCTTGTGGAGGGACAGGAAATTGGAAGATAAACTGTCCAACAAGACGAAGACGCAGATATGTTAGACGTTACAACGAGTGTTCTTTCTATCCCAGGAATCTGGTGATTGTTGCGTTAGTAGACAGAGGGGCAGTATATACGAGAGTGAACATAAATGAACGAGATTTAGTTTGTCTGATCGATACAGGTGCAGCAGTATCGTTAATAGGCAAAGAGCAATGTAAGAGAATCAAGCCGTGTACATTAGCTGTCCACACGATAGGAGGCCATATGTTAGAGGTGTTTGGCGTATCTAACAGTATCGTAAAAGTGGGGGATGCTGAGATAAATTTTCCGTTCGTGGTAACCACAAGCCTATCGAGACCGATATTAGGAGCAGATTTCCTAAGAGAAGTAAAAGCGATAGTTGACTTAAGAAGCGGTAAGATGGTCACGAAATATGGTTCATTGACGATACACGAAATTAGCGAAGTGGCTGAAATAAGAGTTGCAGCCGATGTCTCGTCAAAGAAACCAAACATTCACGAGTTATGCAAAAAGTATGCGAAACTATTCACTGGAGATGGGGAGCCGTATGGATTTTGTGACAGAGTAAAGCACGAAATACCGATAAAGAACAGTCGAGTAAATATATTTGCAACACGTCGTGTCCCGGTGCATTTAGAGGCCGAGGTAAATCGTCAGGTCCAGGAAATGTTGAAAGAAGGTATAATTGAGGAAGCGGACAGCCCATATAACTCGCCAGTACTCTTGGTGAAGAAACCAAATGGAAAGTATAGATTTTGTGTCGACTTCAGAGAATTGAATAATATAACAGACCTGAAGCCTTGTGCAATGCCAACAGTGGTGGAAACATTAGATCGGCTACAGAATGTCAAGGTGTTTACAGTGCTGGATTTACGGTCAGGTTATTGGCAACTGCCTATAAAACAGAGTGATCGAAGCAAGACAGCGTTTACTGTACGTGATAAACAGTATCAATTTAAACGAATGCCGTTCGGGTTGGCGGGTGCACCGTTCACGTTCCGAAGATTAATGACACTACTGCTCAAGAATCTAGATAATGTCGAGGTATATGGCGACGATGTAGTTGTGTACAGTCAAACAGAAACAGATCACATCAAGCATGTAGAAGCGGTCTTAAAGCGAATTGACGAATTTGGACTTCGGATTAATAAGGAAAAGTCGCAGATAGCGAGAAGTAGCGTCACATTGTTGGGACATAAAGTGGGAAATGGAGAAATAAAACCGTTGCCGGAGAAAATTCTTACCATAAAAAATATTGCAGTACCTAATTCGAAAAGGAAGTTGAGACAGTTCCTGGGAAGAGCGGCGTTCTACAGTCGATTTGTCAAGAATTTCAACGAAATAGCAGCACCCTTACATAAGTTATTGAGCAGCACCAAGTTTACGTGGACTGAGACTGCCGAACAAACGTTCAACCGAATCAAAAACATGCTAGACGATCGCCAGATGACGCTCAGACTGCCTGAACCGGGAAGACTGTTTACAGTGGCCACAGACGCGAGTGATCATGGTATAGGTGCTGTGTTGAGTCAGGCTGATAGAGTGGTGGAATACGCGAGTCGCGTCCTCACACCTGCTGAACAGAAGTATTCAACCATCGAAAAGGAGTGTTTAGCGATCGTGTGGGCAGTGGAAAAATGGGGACCGTACCTTTTAGGTAGACGATTTCACATTGAGACCGACCATAAACCCCTGCAGTGGTTGAAAACAGCAAGAGACCCCTGAGGGAAGTTGGGGCGATGGATGATACGCCTGCTAGAATACGACTTCAGTATCCATCATGTTCCAGGAAAAGAAAACGTAATGGCGGATTACTTGTCAAGACCAGACATGAAAGCCGACCTGCCATTAACAGCATACGCGGTGAATAGTTTAGAGGGAGACCCATTAGAACTCGTCCGGCAGCAGAAAGCTGACCCTAACCTTCGAGAGGTAATCCGAGTGATAAGAGAGGGAGCAGACGTAGACAAACGAACAATGGACAAGGAGGTAATAACGCTGCTTCGGCAAAAGGAACGACTGAGAGTGAACTCATATGGAGTGCTGACCTGGCAGGACGATGATGAGAATCGGGTGGCGGTGATCCCGAAAGACTGGTGGCGTAAAGTGATACACGAGTGTCACCAGGTAGCACATACAGGCATCGCAAGAACGACGGACCTACTACGACAAAGTGCATACTGGCCTAGCATGAGAGACGATGTGGCTGAATACGTGTTAACCTGCCAGCAGTGTCAGCTAATGAAAAGCGATCGATACAGACAACCGCCATTACAGTCCATCCCAGTAACCGCAGTCGGTGATCTATGGTCGGTGGATGTGATGGGACCGTTTCCACAGACGGTGAGCGGTAACCAGTACCTGTTAGTGATGACGGAACATGCTACACGTTGGGTAGATGCCGTACCCATTGCAGACCAGCGGGCAAAGACAGTGACCGAGGTGGTAATCCGGCATATTGTAGCGTGTCACGGAATACCGAAGATGATATTAACTGACCAGGGTCCCTGTTTTGAAAGTGACGAGTTTAAAGCCCGTTTAAAGCAGTTTGGCATCAAGAGAATACGAACTACACCGTATCATCCTCAGACAAACGGGCTTACAGAGAGAAACAATCGGACGTTAAAGGAATGGTTAGCATCAAAAGGGGGAAATTGGGAGAAAGAGCTACCATTGATTTTGCTGGCACATCGTTCCTCCACACAAGGAACAACCAAGAAGTCACCTTTCTTGCTCATGTATGGCAGACAACCACGACTTCCAATGCATAATAAGACCTGGCCACAACAACAGAAGTGGACGACAACAAGGTTAAGAAAAGAGAGGAGGGAGGCAATAAGGAACGTAGAGAAGAAACAAATATCAGACACAAAGAAGGCGGAACAACAGAGGAGAAAGTGGAAACCCTTTGCAGTGGGGGACCTAGTAAAGTGTAAAGAACGAAAAAGTAAGATAGCAGGGGGAGCAGGGTCGGGGAAGCTGGCCCCAAAGTGGGAAGGAACGTATGTTATCACGGGGAGACGCGGCTCGGTTTACACAGACCGGAGAGAAGACAAGCAGAAGCGCGTAAATGCTAGTCAGCTACAGAGATGGTTTCAAGATCATCATGGGTGTGAGTCACGAAAAGCACTAAAGAACACAGCGGTACGAAGATCAGAAAGACTTCGACGGCAACATGTTAAACAAGGGGAGGAGTGTGGTGCGTGCTACTTATATTGATATAAGTAGAATATAACGTGAGGTAAAAGAACGTAATGTCTGACAGCAGAAGATAAAGAAGATCAAGAAAGAAAGAACAAGAACACAATGGAATTTGTAAGATATCGCATGAAAAAGAAATGTGAGACAATGGATTGATGTTTGCAACAGCAACAGTCCGGTTTGATATGATAGAATGATATTTTGCAAATAAACGATTTAATAAATAACTCCAAGTATTTCTGTAATCTGTCCTGAATAAGACTGGCTGTGCTCACACAAGATCTCCTTCACTAGAGTATCAGCTCTGTGCACAACTAACTCAAACACATCTCACACAAACAACACTGCGTACATTGCATACACACAATCAACTAACACACTCACCTGTTGTACTCTCCGTCAACATAACCTCAGTTGCCGTAGTGTCGGTCTCCGTAATCTCGGTCTCCGTCGTCACTTCGTTCGTGCCAGTAGTGGTCTCAGCTACAATGGACGAAATCCAACACCAATAATTATTCAGAATCAATCAATCAATCAATCAATCAAATATCCATCAATCAATCATCACATCAGTCCTTCAATCAATCAGTCGATCATTCAAAAATCAACAAATCAACAAATCAATCAATCCATCGATCAATCTGTCAAATAGATTAAACCTTCAACAATCCAAACATTCGTCCAACCACTCCTACAAACACTCGTACAAACACTCGCACAACCACTCATCAAAACATTCATCCAATCAGTCTCCCATGCATTCTCTCCATCAACAATTCAATCCACTTGTCCAACTACTAAGTCAACACAACACACATTATCATTCACAGACACACACACACACACACACACACTCAAACACTATCTCACACTCTCCTTCCCAAACACACTCACTCACTCACTCACTCACTCACGCACTCACTGACTCAATCAGTCAATCAATCAACCAATCAATAAATCAGACAATCCACACAACTCACACACACACACACGAACACAAATTAGTTCACATCCATCCAATCGAGTGCACTACATGCAATCCACCAAATCACCAGTAGTATCAGTTCTGTGCACAACTAACTCAAACACATCTCACACAAACAACACTGCGTACATTGCATACACACAATCAACTAACACACTCACCTGTTGTACTCTCCGTCAACATAACCTCAGTTCCCGTAGTGTCGGTCTCCGTAATCTCGGTCTCCGTCGTCACTTCGTTCGTGCCAGTAGTGGTCTCAGCTACAATGGACGAAATCGAACACTTTTAATAAATTAATCAATCAATCATTACGTCAATCAATCCATGAATCACTCTATCTTTGAATCATTCCTCCCTACGTTCATACATTAATTCTTTGGGACCACATTTTCACGAATACTTACTTTCTTGTGTTTTGTGATTTGTTTATTTTTATCTTTTTTATTTTGCTCTACTTTCGCTCTTTTTCTTGTTTTAATTTTTCTCTGATTTGTCAGTTCGTTTCTTTATGTTTCTATTTTCTTCTTTCTATGTTTTCCCAAATTTTTGTGTCTTTGAATTCAGTACAATTTTATTCACCTTCAGAATTGTTAATGTTTTCAAAATAGTTCAGCGATTTATCGAACTTCATTTTCTCTCGATGTTTCTATCTACAGTTTCTTCCTTACATGTAAATCACACGGTCACATTTTCATTTTCAATTGATGTTTCGTCAATTCAGTGATTGTTCTACTATTTACCATTTGTTTTTATTCTTTGGTTGTTGATCCTCACTATTTCTGATTTTACATTTGAAGCAATCTCCTTGTACTTTCGACATAAAAGCAGATAATGAGGAACGCGAACTTGATTATGGATGAATTTCCATTACTGCCCGAAATGTCGTTTATCTACTTGTAGTAATTTAGCGTTTGTTAATTTCTTCCACGTGAAGCATAACTCGCTGCTTTCACTATGTGTTTTCATACATACACATCAACTTAATTCGTTCTTAATATAACTATTCGATTTATCAATCGTTCTTATCTACTTTTTAAATGTACTGCCTTACATTCCGACACCCTGATTACTCGTGACATCTTTAATTTTATGTCATATGGGGACCTTACACATACTTCAAACATCTCTGCGTTGTCGCGAATACTGATATATGATATTTTGGATTTTTCTAACTAATTTACTGTCACTCCATATTCTTTTATCTGAGAAAGATTATCTCAATAATACTTCAGTCAAAATTACTGGTCGAAGAATCAACTCACAAAAGTGAATATTCAGAGTATTTTACTCGTACAATTTGCAATCTTAAGACATAAGTTCTCGCGTATATTATCGACTCAGTGAAAAAATTGCAAACCACTTACTTACCCGTAGTCTTGTTATCTTCGGTATTCTGGATTCAGTGATCACCTCAGTGGTTGCCACATGGATTACAGCTGAAAATACAATGAGAAACGTGTATCTATTCACGTCACAAAAAGCTGAGTATACATGACAATTAATCCTGATTATGATTAGCTTCTAGCCATGGCAGGCGACTAGGTATTTGACAGTAAATGAAGTCGAGACACTTTCGCTGCAGATGGTTTGCAAGTGATGGAGTTGTTTTTCAAACTTGTGAACAATTCCATTTCCTCGTTGATCGAACACTGAACATTCCATTTCGTCGTGTGTTGTGATCTCACCAACTGTAAGACTCTTTAAAATGTAAACGGAATTCTATATCAAACAGCATATATGGAAAGGTCCTATACAAGTGACTGAGGATAAGACAGATTTCTATTGTCTCTCTAGAACAACAAATTTGAAATAGGACCAAACAGTTTCATGAACTAAAATTAAGAGCATCTAATAGATGATCACATCATACATGCATGCTAATTGTTATGCAGGTGATATTTAACGTGAGAAATAATCAGTTGAATCCTACAACGTTCGCTTCCGGTGTCGGATTCCCTATCATCAACTTCCAAGATGCATTGAGAACGTGGCGCTCAACTCGCAGGATAAACTGGTTTATTCAACCGACGTTAAACACAAAATTCAATTTCAATATAGCTCGAAAATATCACATGCACTCACTTTCTACTGTCAAGCCACTTGATGTATCGAAGTACACTTGCTCCGACCCATTGGCAACCATTTCTGCTATGTATGCCACAACAGCATTTTGAACAGTGTCTTTTGTCACTTCAGTCGATGAGAAATTCCCACTTGTGCTACTATGGTCGATGACTAATACTGCATTTCCAACAACTGATCCACGCGAGAAGCCAACAACTGTGCAATTAACATTGATTATTCCCTCAATATAAGTTGAATATATGCTGTCCAAAAGCTTGAAGATTTTGTGAGAAGAAAATCGTGCGTGTTATAACGGGATGAATATTGTAAAAGTTGGAAATTTGGAAAATGGTTTTTGAATTGTTATCATGAATATTGTTATTGCTATCAACTATGTTTTTCTTATATAATTACTAAGCAACTGGATTACTGTGTCTATATAATACGTTAACCACAAGCTTTTGGTTAACCCGTTAACCACTGATAGACAACTCTCCACTCCCAGATTTTTGCCAGTCTACTACTTACGGCTTGCATTATTCACAAACACTTTCGGCTTGTCTATGTATGCTTGTGATTTTTCACTCAGTGGTGCGATGTGGTCCAGCACGACTGTATATGATTCCACGTATGCCTGAAGTATAAGAATGATAGAGGCCGTCTGTTGACTTCTCTCTTTGACTCAAGTTTGAAGGCAAAGAAGGACTTACGAGTAGCGGAAAAATAGGAGCTTGGCTTGCATCGCCACAAGGTGGACGGTGAGGGTCATGCCTGTGGTTGGTCATTGCTTGGACACTGGGTCATGGAGGAAATAGTAAACACGGAATGGAAAAGAAATTAGAGTTAGAATTCCGATTGGTAACCTTAGCACATGATATCAATCAGCATCTCAAGCCACAGAAATGTGAGCGGTGGCTTTTCAATGGAATAGTCAGTAATGAATGAATAAATGAGTTAGTCGCAGTTGATAGTTAATGCGACATCACAATGTATAACATCAGGCAGATGGTGCTATACTGCCACTTAGCTCAGTGAGGCTACCCCATGGTGCCATTCATGTTAGGTTAGATGAAATTAGCTCATCGGCATAAATCATTGTTGTATGAATGTCGAACAAGTAGTTTGGTGGAGTTTCATAGCACCGAAGTTTTACATTCACGTGGAAGGAGAACAAATTGGTTTTCCAAACTCGTGGATTAGCAAATATATTTATCGACTGGGTAACCTCAGTTGTCACTACTTACAATATCAAAACGACTGATCCATTACAGGATCGTGCCCGTGCATGTTGACCACTTCTGGTAATTATGCTATGCATAATCAAACGAAACAAGCACATTCGCCTTTATTTGATTGCAACAACATAGTGATTGGAGACCATAGAGTGTTTTGAGACTGCATCAGTTTGTGTAGAGTAAAACGAGATATGATCTACATGGTAAATGGTGAAGAACGGACACCATTAACCACGACGAGTTAAATCCATAATTGCATAAAACAATGATCATGGAATCTACCCAAACAACATCTTGAATTTCTACAGGTACTATTCGTCACAGTTAGAGAAAACAGTTAAATAGTACTCTGTCTTCTATAAATAGCTATTAAATAGCTACATATATTTCAAAAACCGTCTTCAAATGTCAAACTTCAACCCTTTATCAAAAGACACAGGTTGTCTATACATTTAATCAGTTTTCCTCATTTTTATGTAAATTCAATTGAGAACTCGGTAACAAACTTACCAAATTACAAATTTCAGCTGAATAATTTCGATATAAATCGGAACTAGGATCCAATAAACTGTCATTCCACTCCAAAGACTTGTTCAATCTAGTCAGCATTGATGAGACTGCTACAAAAGAAATTAAATAGTTTCCAACAAGTCAAAGTTCGTTGATTTAAATCCGACTTCTCAGTGAAAGGAGAATATTGAGTTGACTTACTGTTGCACAACAAAACAAAACTGAACGACCTCTCTTCAACTCCACACCACAAATCCAAGTGTATTCGATTATGATCTATCAAAGTGATGGACACTATGAAGTAAATGGTTGTTTGATTTCCCACATCCATGCACACTGAATGCGATATGCTCTTGGTTTGTTATGAAAATAAAGAATTCTACACCAAGTAGTAATGTCTACCCACACACATTGGTTAATAAGTGTAACAATATTGTGAGTGAAGTGACGCTCAGCAAACAAATATAACGTGACTTCCACAGTTACAGTAAATTTCAGTACTTGTTAGCTTTTATACGAATACAATTAAATTGTTCCACTTGGAAAGATTATGAATCATTCCGGTTTAACATAGATAGTGGCCAACGCGACCAGACGACCCTGAGAAACTCAACAATAAATACTGATTGACAAATAATTTCAATATATGAGCGTACTATATGTGACATCTCTTCGCTACACTGAATTTCCAAGAGGAACAATTCACCCAACCGTTTATGTAATGCAATGTAACCACATATTGATGAATGAAATGGAAAGCAGAATCAAAACAATCAATCAGGAAAATAAATTGGTGTGACAAAACAAACTGCTATATCATATTTTGACTTACCGATTACTACTGTTTTCGTGAGGTTGCCTTCTATAAAACATTTAAGTAGATAACGAAGAAAATTTTCATTAAAAGAACACATGGAGTTTGGTTACATGCAATGCAGATAGACAAGCAGAAACACAAACACAAAACATTGGAGAAAGGAACTTGAATTTAGATAAGCACACAAATGATGAAAACGTGAATTCAGGAGTAAACAATTTGGAGTGAATAGAAGGTCAAATCGCTGAATGCCTCAATCAGGTCACTTCACATAATCTACTGCTCACATCAGGTCTGTTTCTAATGATTTCCAATTTTCTAATCGCTTCTGTAGATTCGCCTTTGCATTCAACATATTTCTGTATACGACCTAAATTAAACATATTTCACCAGCCAGTTTCTCATCACATTAATGTGTCTCTTCATTATTATATGACGGTGTAATAAACTAGATTAGATCACCTTGTCAGTCAATCATCATCAACCAAAACCTTGCAGCAAATGTGTCGTGGCACAATTGGCGATATGATATTGGTACAATCTGATATATTGAAGAATTTGAATTCCAACATAAATACCAATCAAGCAATAATAGTGATGACGAGAACAACAGTAGCAAACTACATTAACGTTCCCGACTTAGACAACAATGTAGCTAAACTTGCAGCAAGAAAATCGTAAATATATAACACTGATGTCGAATTAATTTCAGACAGTTCAATAGACAACAGCAGTTCGAAAACTTAGATGAAGTATGCGTAAGACGTATTAATAGAAAAACAGAAAATAATATCATGAGAGTGTCGTCCTTGAAAAAATCAAAGAATGAGTGTAATAACAGGGCAAAAATGACGCGGAGAAAATGGAACAAACTCACATAAAGCAGCAAAATTTTACGTTATTGAAAAATCAAAGAATTATGCAACGAGTTTCGACTGTCACAACGTAAATGAAATGTTCATAAAATTACACTTTGATGGGGAGTGTGATATGATTGCTTAAATGTCATGATCTAATATCAGCACGAACAGCAATAATAATTCCACGTTAGGTGGTGGTGTGACATTAATGTGATAATGATAATATGATAATTATTATAATCATAATGGAACGATGCGCTAAACAGTTCAGTGAGCAGAGGTGACACGAGGACAAAGTGTCAATAAGGTCATACGACTTGATCATATCCATGTCCCCACCGTACCGGCTTCGCCGAATGTGTCGGATTAGAGATTGAGTAGTTTGAGTGTCTCTTAGACCAATTCAGTTACTTAGTTTGATTAACGGATGCGTAGAGTTCGAGACGATCATCGTCCGACTAGTTTGCCAGGTTGCGTTAGGTTCGAAGTCGGGCCTACCACTTTAGTGGTGTTGTGATCTCTCTCCGATTTGCTCGTATGGTCGAAAACTGTGTTGTTTATCGATTGAGCAAGCTACGTTGAGTTCGTACATTGAAAGTATGGAGTGTAGAGGGTTCATCATCGACGTAGTTTGGCTGCGTTAGGTTCGTCGTCGTGCTGGTCACGTTGAGTGGCCCTTCATTTTGACGACAACTAGATCGGACGATGTTGTTATCGACGAGCTCACCACTTTTGGTGGCCTGATATCTGACTCCAATTATATCGTGTGATGATTGTCATCGAAATATACATACGGCCAGCCCTCGTATATTATCATCGAATTAACTCGCGTTAGTGAATAACCGAGTTTGATGAGTCAAATACGAGAACGAGTTTTAAGTATGCATGTTTCGTACAATCATTGATCCAGACAAATGATCAGAGAAACGAAGCGAAGAAAGTGAAGAGGAGAGAGCGAGACGAAACGAAATGATGCGCAGCGGACAAGGTGAATGAGACAACTCGCTTGAACCAAGCGTCAATCGATATTTAAAGTCCAACGAAAATAGAATACAGATCGATGAAGAATAGGATCAGCGAATAACAAACATAGTAACAAATAAAAACAATCAGGTTAATAGGCAAACAAGTGAACTGGACAAATGGGTTCGAAAAGAATAAACAGAATGATCTAAACTAAAGAGCGTAATGCATATCCGAAAACGAAAAACAAGCACGACAAAAAACACTGACAGAAATTAAGAAAACATACAAGCGAGGCAATGGAGGCACAGAACAGAACCATAAAAAACCATCAAGAAATAATCAAATAGCCGGCGGAAGTACAAAAGATTCAAAAAAGAACGAGATATACTCGAGTAGACAAAACTCAATTCACCAAATCACCAGTAGTATCAGTTCTGTGCACAACTAACTCAAACACATCTCACACAAACAACACTGCGTACATTGCATACACACAATCAACTAACACACTCACCTGTTGTACTCTCCGTCAACATAACCTCAGTTCCCGTAGTGTCGGTCTCCGTAATCTCGGTCTCCGTCGTCACTTCGTTCGTGCCAGTAGTGGTCTCAGCTACAATGGACGAAATCCAACACCAATAATTAATCAATCAATCAATCAATCAATCAATCAATCAATCATCAATCAATCATCACATCAGTCCTTCAATCAATCAGTCGATCATTCAAAAATCAACAAATCAACAAATCAATCAATCCATCGATCAATCTGTCAAATAGATTAAACCTTCAACAATCCAAACATTCGTCCAACCACTCCTACAAACACTCGTACAAACACTCGCACAACCACTCATCAAAACATTCATCCAATCAGTCTCCCATGCATTCTCTCCATCAACAATTCAATCCACTTGTCCAACTACTAAGTCAACACAACACACATTATCATTCACACACACACACACACACACTCAAACACTATCTCACACTCTCCTTCCCAAACACACACACTCACTCACTCACTCACTCACGCACTCACTGACTCAATCAGTCAATCAATCAACCAATCAATAAATCAGACAATCCCACACTAACTCACCCACACACACACACACACACGAACACAAATTAGTTCACATCCATCCAATCGAGTGCACTACATGCAATCCACCAAATCACCAGTAGTATCAGTTCTGTGCACAACTAACTCAAACACATCTCACACAAACAACACTGCGTACATTGCATACACACAATCAACTAACACACTCACCTGTTGTACTCTCCGTCAACATAACCTCAGTTCCCGTAGTGTCGGTCTCCGTAATCTCGGTCTCCGTCGTCACTTCGTTCGTGCCAGTAGTGGTCTCAGCTACAATGGACGAAATCCAACACACATAATTAATCAATCAATCAATCAATCATCAATCAATCAATCAATCAATCAATCATCATCAATCAATCATCACATCAGTCCTTCAATCAATCATTCATTCAAAATCAACAAATCAACAAATCAATCAATCCATCGATCAATCTGTCAAATAGATTAAACCTTCAACAATCCAAACATTCGTCCAACCACTCCTACAAACACTCGTACAAACACTCGCACAACCACTCATCAAAACATTCATCCAATCAGTCTCCCATGCATTCTCTCCATCAACAATTCAATCCACTTGTCCAAATACTAAGTCAACACAACACACATTATCATTCACAGACACACACACACACACTCAAACACTATCTCACACTCTCCTTCCCAAACACACACTCACTCACTCACTCACGCACTCACTCACGCACTCACTGACTCAATCAGTCAATCAATCAACCAATCAATAAATCAGACAATCCCACACTAACTCACACACACACACACACACACGAACACAAATTAGTTCACATCCATCCAATCGAGTGCACTACATGCAATCCACCAAATCACCAGTAGTATCAGTTCTGTGCACAACTAACTCAAACACATCTCACACAAACAACACTGCGTACATTGCATACACACAATCAACTAACACACTCACCTGTTGTACTCTCCGTCAACATAACCTCAGTTGCCGTAGTGTCGGTCTCCGTAATCTCGGTCTCCGTCGTCACTTCGTTCGTGCCAGTAGTGGTCTCAGCTACAATGGACGAAATCCAACACACATAATTAATCAATCAATCAATCAATCCATCAATCATCAATCAATCAATATCAATCAATCATCATCAGTCCTTCAATCAATCAGTCGATCATTCAAAAATCAACAAATCAACAAATCAATCAATCCATCGATCAATCTGTCAAATAGATTAAACCTTCAACAATCCAAACATTCGTCCAACCACTCCTACAAACACTCGTACAAACACTCGCACAACCACTCATCAAAACATTCATCCAATCAGTCTCCCATGCATTCTCTCCATCAACAATTCAATCCACTTGTCCAACTACTAAGTCAACACAACACACATTATCATTCACAGACACACACACACACAAACACTCAAACACTATCTCACACTCTCCTTCCCAAACACACTCACTCACTCACTCACTCACGCACTCACTGACTCAATCAGTCAATCAATCAACCAATCAATAAATCAGACAATCCCAACTAACTCACACACACACACACACACACGAACACAAATTAGTTCACATCCATCAATCGAGTGCACTACATGCAATCCACCAAATCACCAGTAGTATCAGTTCTGTGCACAACTAACTCAAACACATCTCACACAAACAACACTGCGTACATTGCATACACACAATCAACTAACACACTCACCTGTTGTACTCTCCGTCAACATAACCTCAGTTCCCGTAGTGTCGGTCTCCGTAATCTCGGTCTCCGTCGTCACTTCGTTCGTGCCAGTAGTGGTCTCAGCTACAATGGACGAAATCCAACACCAATAATTAATCAATCAATCAATCAATCAATCAATCAATCAATCAATCAATCCATCAATCAATCATCACATCAGTCCTTCAATCAATCAGTCGATCATTCAACAAATCAACAAATCAACAATCAATCAATCCATCGATCAATCTGTCAAATAGATTAAACCTTCAACAATCCAAACATTCGTCCAACCACTCCTACAAACACTCGTACAAACACTCGCACAACCACTCATCAAAACATTCATCCAATCAGTCTCCCATGCATTCTCTCCATCAACAATTCAATCCACTTGTCCAACTACTAAGTCAACACAACACACATTATCATTCACAGACACACACACACACACTCAAACACTATCTCACACTCTCCTTCCCAAACACACCCACTCACTCACTCACTCACTCACTCACGCACTCACTGACTCAATCAGTCAATCAATCAACCAATCAATAAATCAGACAATCCCACAATAACTCACTCACACACACACACAACACGAACACAAATTAGTTCACATCCATCCAATCGAGTGCACTACATGCAATCCACCAAATCACCAGTAGTATCAGTTCTGTGCACAACTAACTCAAACACATCTCACACAAACAACACTGCGTACATTGCATACACACAATCAACTAACACACTCACCTGTTGTACTCTCCGTCAACATAACCTCAGTTCCCGTAGTGTCGGTCTCCGTAATCTCGGTCTCCGTCGTCACTTCGTTCGTGCCAGTAGTGGTCTCAGCTACAATGGACGAAATCCAACACCAATAATTAATAATCAATCAATCAATCATCAATCAATCAATCAATCAATCAATCAATCAATCAATCAATCATCACATCAGTCCTTCAATCAATCAGTCGATCATTCAAAAATCAACAAATCAACAAATCAATCAATCCATCGATCAATCTGTCAAATAGATTAAACCTTCAACAATCCAAACATTCGTCCAACCACTCCTACAAACACTCGTACAAACACTCGCACAACCACTCATCAAAACATTCATCCAATCAGTCTCCCATGCATTCTCTCCATCAACAATTCAATCCACTTGTCCAACTACTAAGTCAACACAACACACATTATCATTCACACACACACACACACACTCAAACACTATCTCACACTCTCCTTCCCAAACACACTCACTCACTCACTCAATCACGCACTCACTGACTCAATCAGTCAATCAATCAACCAATCAATAAATCAGACAATCCCACACTAACTCACACACACACACACACACACGAACACAAATTAGTTCACATCCATCCAATCGAGTGCACTACATGCAATCCACCAAATCACCAGTAGTATCAGTTCTGTGCACAACTAACTCAAACACATCTCACACAAACAACACTGCGTACATTGCATACACACAATCAACTAACACACTCACCTGTTGTACTCTCCGTCAACATAACCTCAGTTGCCGTAGTGTCGGTCTCCGTAATCTCGGTCTCCGTCGTCACTTCGTTCGTGCCAGTAGTGGTCTCAGCTACAATGGACGAAATCCAACACCAATAATTAATCAATCAATCAATCAATCCATCAATCAATCAATCAATCAATCATCACATCAGTCCTTCAATCAATCAGTCGATCATTCAAAAAATCAACAAATCAACAAATCAATCAATCCATCGATCAATCTGTCAAATAGATTAAACCTTCAACAATCCAAACATTCGTCCAACCACTCCTACAAACACTCGTACAAACACTCGCACAACCACTCATCAAAACATTCATCCAATCAGTCTCCCATGCATTCTCTCCATCAACAATTCAATCCACTTGTCCAACTACTAAGTCAACACAACACACATTATCATTCACAGACACACACACACACACACACTCAAACACTATCTCACACTCTCCTTCCCAAACACACTCACTCACTCACTCACTCACGCACTCACTGACTCAATCAGTCAATCAATCAACCAATCAATAAATCAGACAATCCCACACTAACTCACACACACACACACACACACACGAACACAAATTAGTTCACATCCATCCAATCGAGTGCACTACATGCAATCCACCAAATCACCAGTAGTATCAGTTCTGTGCACAACTAACTCAAACACATCTCACACAAACAACACTGCCTACATTGCATACACACAATCAACTAACACACTCACCTGTTGTACTCTCCGTCAACATAACCTCAGTTGCCGTAGTGTCGGTCTCCGTAATCTCGGTCTCCGTCGTCACTTCGTTCGTGCCAGTAGTGGTCTCAGCTACAATGGACGAAATCCAACACAATAATTAATCAATCAATCAATCAATCAATCAATCATCAATCAATCAATCAATCAATCATCACATCAGTCCTTCAATCAATCAGTCGATCATTCAAAAATCAACAAATCAACAAATCAATCAATCCATCGATCAATCTGTCAAATAGATTAAACCTTCAACAATCCAAACATTCGTCCAACCACTCCTACAAACACTCGTACAAACACTCGCACAACCACTCATCAAAACATTCATCCAATCAGTCTCCCATGCATTCTCTCCATCAACAATTCAATCCACTTGTCCAACTACTAAGTCAACACAACACACATTATCATTCACACACACACACACACACTCAAACACTATCTCACACTCTCCTTCCCAAACACACTCACTCACTCACTCACTCACTCACGCACTCACTGACTCAATCAGTCAATCAATCAACCAATCAATAAATCAGACAATCCCACACTAACTCACCACACACACACACATACACACGAACACAAATTAGTTCACATCCATCCAATCGAGTGCACTACATGCAATCCACCAAATCACCAGTAGTATCAGTTCTGTGCACAACTAACTCAAACACATCTCACACAAACAACACTGCGTACATTGCATACACACAATCAACTAACACACTCACCTGTTGTACTCTCCGTCAACATAACCTCAGTTCCCGTAGTGTCGGTCTCCGTAATCTCGGTCTCCGTCGTCACTTCGTTCGTGCCAGTAGTGGTCTCAGCTACAATGGACGAAATCCAACACCAATAATTAATCAATCAATCAATCAATCATCAATCAATCAATCAATCAATCAATCAATCAATCATCAATCATCACATCCTTCAATCAATCAGTCGATCATTCAAAAATCAACAAATCAACAAATCAATCAATCCATCGATCAATCTGTCAAATAGATTAAACCTTCAACAATCCAAACATTCGTCCAACCACTCCTACAAACACTCGTACAAACACTCGCACAACCACTCATCAAAACATTCATCCAATCAGTCTCCCATGCATTCTCTCCATCAACAATTCAATCCACTTGTCCAACTACTAAGTCAACACAACACACATTATCATTCACACACACACACACACACTCAAACACTATCTCACACTCTCCTTCCCAAACACACTCACTCACTCACTCACTCACTCACGCACTCACTGACTCAATCAGTCAATCAATCAACCAATCAATAAATCAGACAATCCCACACTAACTCACACACACACACACACACGAACACAAATTAGTTCACATCCATCCAATCGAGTGCACTACATGCAATCCACCAAATCACCAGTAGTATCAGTTCTGTGCACAACTAACTCAAACACATCTCACACAAACAACACTGCGTACATTGCATACACACAATCAACTAACACACTCACCTGTTGTACTCTCCGTCAACATAACCTCAGTTGCCGTAGTGTCGGTCTCCGTAATCTCGGTCTCCGTCGTCACTTCGTTCGTGCCAGTAGTGGTCTCAGCTACAATGGACGAAATCCAACACCAATAATTAATCAATCAATCAATCAATCCATCAATCAATCAATCAATCCATCAATCAATCATCACATCAGTCCTTCAATCAATCAGTCGATCATTCAAAAATCAACAAATCAACAAATCAATCAATCCATCGATCAATCTGTCAAATAGATTAAACCTTCAACAATCCAAACATTCGTCCAACCACTCCTACAAACACTCGTACAAACACTCGCACAACCACTCATCAAAACATTCATCCAATCAGTCTCCCATGCATTCTCTCCATCAACAATTCAATCCACTTGTCCAACTACTAAGTCAACACAACACACATTATCATTCACACACACACACACACTCAAACACTATCTCACACTCTCCTTCCCAAACACACTCACTCACTCACTCACTCACGCACTCACTGACTCAATCAGTCAATCAATCAACCAATCAATAAATCAGACAATCCCACACTAACTCACCCACACACACACACACACACACGAACACAAATTAGTTCACATCCATCCAATCGAGTGCACTACATGCAATCCACCAAATCACCAGTAGTATCAGTTCTGTGCACAACTAACTCAAACACATCTCACACAAACAACACTGCGTACATTGCATACACACAATCAACTAACACACTCACCTGTTGTACTCTCCGTCAACATAACCTCAGTTGCCGTAGTGTCGGTCTCCGTAATCTCGGTCTCCGTCGTCACTTCGTTCGTGCCAGTAGTGGTCTCAGCTACAATGGACGAAATCCAACACCAATAATTAATCAATCAATCAATCAATCCAATCAATCAATCAATCAATCAATCAATCAATCAATCATCACATCAGTCCTTCAATCAATCAGTCGATCATTCAAAAATCAACAAATCAACAAATCAATCAATCCATCGATCAATCTGTCAAATAGATTAAACCTTCAACAATCCAAACATTCGTCCAACCACTCCTACAAACACTCGTACAAACACTCGCACAACCACTCATCAAAACATTCATCCAATCAGTCTCCCATGCATTCTCTCCATCAACAATTCAATCCACTTGTCCAACTACTAAGTCAACACAACACACATTATCATTCACACACACACACACACACTCAAACACTATCTCACACTCTCCTTCCCAAACAAACACACTCACTCACTCACTCACGCACTCACTGACTCAATCAGTCAATCAATCAACCAATCAATAAATCAGACAATCCCACACTAACTCACCCACACACACACACACACGAACACAAATTAGTTCACATCCATCCAATCGAGTGCACTACATGCAATCCACCAAATCACCAGTAGTATCAGTTCTGTGCACAACTAACTCAAACACATCTCACACAAACAACACTGCGTACATTGCATACACACAATCAACTAACACACTCACCTGTTGTACTCTCCGTCAACATAACCTCAGTTGCCGTAGTGTCGGTCTCCGTAATCTCGGTCTCCGTCGTCACTTCGTTCGTGCCAGTAGTGGTCTCAGCTACAATGGACGAAATCCAACACCAATAATTAATCAATCAATCAATCAATCAATCAATCAATCAATCAATCAATCAATCAATCAATCAATCATCAATCATCATCAGTCCTTCAATCAATCAGTCGATCATTCAAAAATCAACAAATCAACAAAAATCAATCAATCCATCGATCAATCTGTCAAATAGATTAAACCTTCAACAATCCAAACATTCGTCCAACCACTCCTACAAACACTCGTACAAACACTCGCACAACCACTCATCAAAACATTCATCCAATCAGTCTCCCATGCATTCTCTCCATCAACAATTCAATCCACTTGTCCAACTACTAAGTCAACACAACACACATTATCATTCACACACACACACACACCACACTCAAACACTATCTCACACTCTCCTTCCCAACACACACTCACTCACTCACTCACGCACTCACTGACTCAATCAGTCAATCAATCAACCAATCAATAAATCAGACAATCCCACTAACTCACCACACACACACACACACACACGAACACAAATTAGTTCACATCCATCCAATCGAGTGCACTACATGCAATCCACCAAATCACCAGTAGTATCAGTTCTGTGCACAACTAACTCAAACACATCTCACACAAACAACACTGCGTACATTGCATACACACAATCAACTAACACACTCACCTGTTGTACTCTCCGTCAACATAACCTCAGTTGCCGTAGTGTCGGTCTCCGTAATCTCGGTCTCCGTCGTCACTTCGTTCGTGCCAGTAGTGGTCTCAGCTACAATGGACGAAATCCAACACCAATAATTAATCAATAATCAATCAATCAATCAATCAATCAATCAATCAATCAATCATCAATCAATCATCACATCAGTCCTTCAATCAATCAGTCGATCATTCAAAAATCAACAAATCAACAAATCAATCAATCCATCGATCAATCTGTCAAATAGATTAAACCTTCAACAATCCAAACATTCGTCCAACCACTCCTACAAACACTCGTACAAACACTCGCACAACCACTCATCAAAACATTCATCCAATCAGTCTCCCATGCATTCTCTCCATCAACAATTCAATCCACTTGTCCAACTACTAAGTCAACACAACACACATTATCATTCACACACACACACACACACACACACTCAAACACTATCTCACACTCTCCTTCCCAAACACACTCACTCACTCACTCACTCACTCACGCACTCACTGACTCAATCAGTCAATCAATCAACCAATCAATAAATCAGACAATCCCACACTAACTCACCACACACACACACACACACACGAACACAAATTAGTTCACATCCATCCAATCGAGTGCACTACATGCAATCCACCAAATCACCAGTAGTATCAGTTCTGTGCACAACTAACTCAAACACATCTCACACAAACAACACTGCGTACATTGCATACACACAATCAACTAACACACTCACCTGTTGTACTCTCCGTCAACATAACCTCAGTTGCCGTAGTGTCGGTCTCCGTAATCTCGGTCTCCGTCGTCACTTCGTTCGTGCCAGTAGTGGTCTCAGCTACAATGGACGAAATCCAACACCATAATAATCAATCAATCAATCAATCAATCAATCAATCAATCATCCATCAATCAATCATCACATCAGTCCTTCAATCAATCAGTCGATCATTCAAAAATCAACAAATCAACAAATCAATCAATCAATCCATCGATCAATCTGTCAAATAGATTAAACCTTCAACAATCCAAACATTCGTCCAACCACTCCTACAAACACTCGTACAAACACTCGCACAACCACTCATCAAAACATTCATCCAATCAGTCTCCCATGCATTCTCTCCATCAACAATTCAATCCACTTGTCCAACTACTAAGTCAACACAACACACATTATCATTCACAGACACACACACACACACTCAAACACTATCTCACACTCTCCTTCCCAAACACACTCACTCACTCACTCACTCACGCACTCACTGACTCAATCAGTCAATCAATCAACCAATCAATAAATCAGACAATCCACACTAACTCACACACACACACACAACACACGAACACAAATTAGTTCACATCCATCCAATCGAGTGCACTACATGCAATCCACCAAATCACCAGTAGTATCAGTTCTGTGCACAACTAACTCAAACACATCTCACACAAACAACACTGCGTACATTGCATACACACAATCAACTAACACACTCACCTGTTGTACTCTCCGTCAACATAACCTCAGTTGCCGTAGTGTCGGTCTCCGTAATCTCGGTCTCCGTCGTCACTTCGTTCGTGCCAGTAGTGGTCTCAGCTACAATGGACGAAATCCAACACCAATAATTAATCAATCAATCAATCATCCATCAATCAATCAATCAATCAATTAATCAATCCATCAATCAATCATCACATCAGTCCTTCAATCAATCAGTCGATCATTCAACAAATCAACAAATCAACAAATCAATCAATCCATCGATCAATCTGTCAAATAGATTAAACCTTCAACAATCCAAACATTCGTCCAACCACTCCTACAAACACTCGTACAAACACTCGCACAACCACTCATCAAAACATTCATCCAATCAGTCTCCCATGCATTCTCTCCATCAACAATTCAATCCACTTGTCCAACTACTAAGTCAACACAACACACATTATCATTCACACACACACACAACACACACACTCAAACACTATCTCACACTCTCCTTCCCAAACACACTCACTCACTCACTCACTCACGCACTCACTGACTCAATCAGTCAATCAATCAACCAATCAATAAATCAGACAATCCCACACTAACTCACACACACACACACACACGAACACAAATTAGTTCACATCCATCCAATCGAGTGCACTACATGCAATCCACCAAATCACCAGTAGTATCAGTTCTGTGCACAACTAACTCAAACACATCTCACACAAACAACACTGCGTACATTGCATACACACAATCAACTAACACACTCACCTGTTGTACTCTCCGTCAACATAACCTCAGTTGCCGTAGTGTCGGTCTCCGTAATCTCGGTCTCCGTCGTCACTTCGTTCGTGCCAGTAGTGGTCTCAGCTACAATGGACGAAATCCAACACCTAAATAATATCAATCAATCATCAATCAATCAATCAATCCATCAATCAATCATCACATCAGTCCTTCAATCAATCAGTCGATCATTCAATCAATCAGTCGAAATCAACAAATCAACAAATCAATCAATCAATCCATCGATCAATCTGTCAAATAGATTAAACCTTCAACAATCCAAACATTCGTCCAACCACTCCTACAAACACTCGTACAAACACTCGCACAACCACTCATCAAAACATTCATCCAATCAGTCTCCCATGCATTCTCTCCATCAACAATTCAATCCACTTGTCCAACTACTAAGTCAACACAACACACATTATCATTCACACACACACACACACACACACTCAAACACTATCTCACACTCTCCTTCCCACACACACACTCACTCACTCACTCACTCACGCACTCACTGACTCAATCAGTCAATCAATCAACCAATCAATAAATCAGACAATCCCACACTAACTCACACACACACACACACACACGAACACAAATTAGTTCACATCCATCCAATCGAGTGCACTACATGCAATCCACCAAATCACCAGTAGTATCAGTTCTGTGCACAACTAACTCAAACACATCTCACACAAACAACACTGCGTACATTGCATACACACAATCAACTAACACACTCACCTGTTGTACTCTCCGTCAACATAACCTCAGTTGCCGTAGTGTCGGTCTCCGTAATCTCGGTCTCCGTCGTCACTTCGTTCGTGCCAGTAGTGGTCTCAGCTACAATGGACGAAATCCAACACCAATAATTAATCAATCAATCAATCAATCAATCAATCAATCAATCCATCAATCAATCATCACATCAGTCCTTCAATCAATCAGTCGATCATTCAAAAAATCAACAAATCAACAAATCAATCAATCCATCGATCAATCTGTCAAATAGATTAAACCTTCAACAATCCAAACATTCGTCCAACCACTCCTACAAACACTCGTACAAACACTCGCACAACCACTCATCAAAACATTCATCCAATCAGTCTCCCATGCATTCTCTCCATCAACAATTCAATCCACTTGTCCAACTACTAAGTCAACACAACACACATTATCATTCACACACACACACACACACTCAAACACTATCTCACACTCTCCTTCCCAAACACACACTCACTCACTCATCACTCACGCACTCACTGACTCAATCAGTCAATCAATCAACCAATCAATAAATCAGACAATCCCACACTAACTCACACACACACACACACACGAACACAAATTAGTTCACATCCATCCAATCGAGTGCACTACATGCAATCCACCAAATCACCAGTAGTATCAGTTCTGTGCACAACTAACTCAAACACATCTCACACAAACAACACTGCGTACATTGCATACACACAATCAACTAACACACTCACCTGTTGTACTCTCCGTCAACATAACCTCAGTTGCCGTAGTGTCGGTCTCCGTAATCTCGGTCTCCGTCGTCACTTCGTTCGTGCCAGTAGTGGTCTCAGCTACAATGGACGAAATCCAACACCAATAATTAATCAATCAATCAATCAATCCATCAATCAATCAATCAATCAATCAATCAATCCATCAATCAATCATCACATCAGTCCTTCAATCAATCAGTCGATCATTCAAAAATCAACAAATCAACAAATCAATCAATCCATCGATCAATCTGTCAAATAGATTAAACCTTCAACAATCCAAACATTCGTCCAACCACTCCTACAAACACTCGTACAAACACTCGCACAACCACTCATCAAAACATTCATCCAATCAGTCTCCCATGCATTCTCTCCATCAACAATTCAATCCACTTGTCCAACTACTAAGTCAACACAACACACATTATCATTCACAGACACACACACACACACTCAAACACTATCTCACACTCTCCTTCCCAAACACACTCACTCACTCACTCTCACTCACGCACTCACTGACTCAATCAGTCAATCAATCAACCAATCAATAAATCAGACAATCCACACTAACTCACACACACACACACACACGAACACAAATTAGTTCACATCCATCCAATCGAGTGCACTACATGCAATCCACCAAATCACCAGTAGTATCAGTTCTGTGCACAACTAACTCAAACACATCTCACACAAACAACACTGCGTACATTGCATACACACAATCAACTAACACACTCACCTGTTGTACTCTCCGTCAACATAACCTCAGTTGCCGTAGTGTCGGTCTCCGTAATCTCGGTCTCCGTCGTCACTTCGTTCGTGCCAGTAGTGGTCTCAGCTACAATGGACGAAATCCAACACCAATAATTAATCAATCAATCAATCAATCAATCAATCAATCAATCAATCAATCAATCATCACATCAGTCCTTCAATCAATCAGTCGATCATTCAAAAATCAACAAATCAACAATCAATCAATCAATCCATCGATCAATCTGTCAAATAGATTAAACCTTCAACAATCCAAACATTCGTCCAACCACTCCTACAAACACTCGTACAAACACTCGCACAACCACTCATCAAAACATTCATCCAATCAGTCTCCCATGCATTCTCTCCATCAACAATTCAATCCACTTGTCCAACTACTAAGTCAACACAACACACATTATCATTCACACACACACACACTCAAACACTATCTCACACTCTCCTTCCCAAACACACTCACTCACTCACTCACTCACTCACGCACTCACTGACTCAATCAGTCAATCAATCAACCAATCAATAAATCAGACAATCCCACACTAACTCACACACACACACACACACACGAACACAAATTAGTTCACATCCATCCAATCGAGTGCACTACATGCAATCCACCAAATCACCAGTAGTATCAGTTCTGTGCACAACTAACTCAAACACATCTCACACAAACAACACTGCGTACATTGCATACACACAATCAACTAACACACTCACCTGTTGTACTCTCCGTCAACATAACCTCAGTTCCGTAGTGTCGGTCTCCGTAATCTCGGTCTCCGTCGTCACTTCGTTCGTGCCAGTAGTGGTCTCAGCTACAATGGACGAAATCCAACACCAATAATTAATCAATCAATCAATCAATCCATCAATCAATCAATCAATCAATCATCAATCAATCATCACATCAGTCCTTCAATCAATCAGTCGATCATTCAAAAAAACAAATCAACAAATCAACAAATCAATCAATCCATCGATCAATCTGTCAAATAGATTAAACCTTCAACAATCCAAACATTCGTCCAACCACTCCTACAAACACTCGTACAAACACTCGCACAACCACTCATCAAAACATTCATCCAATCAGTCTCCCATGCATTCTCTCCATCAACAATTCAATCCACTTGTCCAACTACTAAGTCAACACAACACACATTATCATTCACACACACACACACACACTCAAACACTATCTCACACTCTCCTTCCCAAACACACTCACTCACTCACTCACTCACGCACTCACTGACTCAATCAGTCAATCAATCAACCAATCAATAAATCAGACAATCCCACACTAACTCACCACACACACACACACACACGAACACAAATTAGTTCACATCCATCCAATCGAGTGCACTACATGCAATCCACCAAATCACCAGTAGTATCAGTTCTGTGCACAACTAACTCAAACACATCTCACACAAACAACACTGCGTACATTGCATACACACAATCAACTAACACACTCACCTGTTGTACTCTCCGTCAACATAACCTCAGTTGCCGTAGTGTCGGTCTCCGTAATCTCGGTCTCCGTCGTCACTTCGTTCGTGCCAGTAGTGGTCTCAGCTACAATGGACGAAATCCAACACCAATAATTAATCAATAATTAATCAATCAATCAATCAATCCATCAATCAATCAATCAATCCATCAATCAATCATCACATCAGTCCTTCAATCAATCAGTCGATCATTCAAAAAATCAACAAATCAACAAATCAATCAATCCATCGATCAATCTGTCAAATAGATTAAACCTTCAACAATCCAAACATTCGTCCAACCACTCCTACAAACACTCGTACAAACACTCGCACAACCACTCATCAAAACATTCATCCAATCAGTCTCCCATGCATTCTCTCCATCAACAATTCAATCCACTTGTCCAACTACTAAGTCAACACAACACACATTATCATTCACACACACACACACACACACTCAAACACTATCTCACACTCTCCTTCCCAAACACACTCACTCACTCACTCACTCACGCACTCACTGACTCAATCAGTCAATCAATCAACCAATCAATAAATCAGACAATCCCACACTAACTCACACACACACACACACACGAACACAAATTAGTTCACATCCATCCAATCGAGTGCACTACATGCAATCCACCAAATCACCAGTAGTATCAGTTCTGTGCACAACTAACTCAAACACATCTCACACAAACAACACTGCGTACATTGCATACACACAATCAACTAACACACTCACCTGTTGTACTCTCCGTCAACATAACCTCAGTTGCCGTAGTGTCGGTCTCCGTAATCTCGGTCTCCGTCGTCACTTCGTTCGTGCCAGTAGTGGTCTCAGCTACAATGGACGAAATCCAACACCAATAATTCAATCAATCAATCAATCAATCAATCAATCAATCAATCAATCAATCAATCAATCACATCAGTCCTTCAATCAATCAGTCGATCATTCAAAAATCAACAAATCAACAATCAATCAATCAATCCATCGATCAATCTGTCAAATAGATTAAACCTTCAACAATCCAAACATTCGTCCAACCACTCCTACAAACACTCGTACAAACACTCGCACAACCACTCATCAAAACATTCATCCAATCAGTCTCCCATGCATTCTCTCCATCAACAATTCAATCCACTTGTCCAACTACTAAGTCAACACAACACACATTATCATTCACAGACACACACACACACACTCAAACACTATCTCACACTCTCCTTCCCAAACACACACTCACTCACTCACTCACTCACGCACTCACTGACTCAATCAGTCAATCAATCAACCAATCAATAAATCAGACAATCCCACACTAACTCACACACACACACACACACACGAACACAAATTAGTTCACATCCATCCAATCGAGTGCACTACATGCAATCCACCAAATCACCAGTAGTATCAGTTCTGTGCACAACTAACTCAAACACATCTCACACAAACAACACTGCGTACATTGCATACACACAATCAACTAACACACTCACCTGTTGTACTCTCCGTCAACATAACCTCAGTTGCCGTAGTGTCGGTCTCCGTAATCTCGGTCTCCGTCGTCACTTCGTTCGTGCCAGTAGTGGTCTCAGCTACAATGGACGAAATCCAACACCAATAATTAATCAATCAATCAATCAATCAATCAATCAATCAATCAATCAATATCCATCAATCAATCATCACATCAGTCCTTCAATCAATCAGTCGATCATTCAAAAATCAACAAATCAAAAAAATCAATCAATCCATCGATCAATCTGTCAAATAGATTAAACCTTCAACAATCCAAACATTCGTCCAACCACTCCTACAAACACTCGTACAAACACTCGCACAACCACTCATCAAAACATTCATCCAATCAGTCTCCCATGCATTCTCTCCATCAACAATTCAATCCACTTGTCCAACTACTAAGTCAACACAACACACATTATCATTCACACACACACACACACACACACTCAAACACTATCTCACACTCTCCTTCCCAAACACACACTCACTCACTCACTCACTCACGCACTCACTGACTCAATCAGTCAATCAATCAACCAATCAATAAATCAGACAATCCCACAATAACTCACTCACACACACACACACACGAACACAAATTTGTTCACATCCATCACATCGAGTGCACTACATGCAATCCACCAAATCACCAGTAGTATCAGTTCTGTGCACAACTAACTCAAACACATCTCACACAAACAACACTGCGTACATTGCATACACACAATCAACTAACACACTCACCTGTTGTACTCTCCGTCAACATAACCTCAGTTCCCGTAGTGTCGGTCTCCGTAATCTCGGTCTCCGTCGTCACTTCGTTCGTGCCAGTAGTGGTCTCAGCTACAATGGACGAAATCAACACCAATAATTAATCAATCAATCAATCCATCAATCAATCAATCAATCATCAATCAATCAATCAATCATCACATCAGTCCTTCAATCAATCAGTCGATCATTCAAAAATCAACAAATCAACAAATCAATCAATCAATCCATCGATCAATCTGTCAAATAGATTAAACCTTCAACAATCCAAACATTCGTCCAACCACTCCTACAAACACTCGTACAAACACTCGCACAACCACTCATCAAAACATTCATCCAATCAGTCTCCCATGCATTCTCTCCATCAACAATTCAATCCACTTGTCCAACTACTAAGTCAACACAACACACATTATCATTCACAGACACACACACACACACTCAAACACTATCTCACACTCTCCTTCCCAAACACACTCACTCACTCACTCACGCACTCACTGACTCAATCAGTCAATCAATCAACCAATCAATAAATCAGACAATCCCACACTAACTCACACACACACACACACACGAACACAAATTAGTTCACATCCATCCAATCGAGTGCACTACATGCAATCCACCAAATCACCAGTAGTATCAGTTCTGTGCACAACTAACTCAAACACATCTCACACAAACAACACTGCGTACATTGCATACACACAATCAACTAACACACTCACCTGTTGTACTCTCCGTCAACATAACCTCAGTTGCCGTAGTGTCGGTCTCCGTAATCTCGGTCTCCGTCGTCACTTCGTTCGTGCCAGTAGTGGTCTCAGCTACAATGGACGAAATCCAACACCAATAATTAATCAATCAATCAATCAATCCATCAATCAATCAATAATCCATCAATCAATCATCACATCAGTCCTTCAATCAATCAGTCGATCATTCAAAAATCAACAAATCAACAAATCAATCAATCCATCGATCAATCTGTCAAATAGATTAAACCTTCAACAATCCAAACATTCGTCCAACCACTCCTACAAACACTCGTACAAACACTCGCACAACCACTCATCAAAACATTCATCCAATCAGTCTCCCATGCATTCTCTCCATCAACAATTCAATCCACTTGTCCAAATACTAAGTCAACACAACACACATTATCATTCACAGACACACACACACATACTCAAACACTATCTCACACTCTCCTTCCCAAACACACTCACTCACTCACTCACTCACGCACTCACTGACTCAATCAGTCAATCAATCAACCAATCAATAAATCAGACAATCCCACACTAACTCACCACACACACACACACACACGAACACAAATTAGTTCACATCCATCCAATCGAGTGCACTACATGCAATCCACCAAATCACCAGTAGTATCAGTTCTGTGCACAACTAACTCAAACACATCTCACACAAACAACACTGCGTACATTGCATACACACAATCAACTAACACACTCACCTGTTGTACTCTCCGTCAACATAACCTCAGTTGCCGTAGTGTCGGTCTCCGTAATCTCGGTCTCCGTCGTCACTTCGTTCGTGCCAGTAGTGGTCTCAGCTACAATGGACGAAATCCAACACCAATAATTAATCAATCAATCAATCAATCAATCAATCAATCCATCAATCAATCATCACATCAGTCCTTCAATCAATCAGTCGATCATTCAAAAAATCAACAAATCAACAAATCAATCAATCCATCGATCAATCTGTCAAATAGATTAAACCTTCAACAATCCAAACATTCGTCCAACCACTCCTACAAACACTCGTACAAACACTCGCACAACCACTCATCAAAACATTCATCCAATCAGTCTCCCATGCATTCTCTCCATCAACAATTCAATCCACTTGTCCAAATACTAAGTCAACACAACACACATTATCATTCACAGACACACACACACACACACTCAAACACTATCTCACACTCTCCTTCCCAAACACACTCACTCACTCACTCACTCACGCACTCACTGACTCAATCAAACAATCTATCAACCAATCAATAAATCAGACAATACCACACTAACTCACACACACACACACACACATACACACGAACACAAATTAGTTCACATCCATCCAATCGAGTGCACTACATGCAATCCACCAAATCACCAGTAGTATCAGTTCTGTGCACAACTAACTCAAACACATCTCACACAAACAACACTGCGTACATTGCATACACACAATCAACTAACACACTCACCTGTTGTACTCTCCGTCAACATAACCTCAGTTGCCGTAGTGTCGGTCTCCGTAATCTCGGTCTCCGTCGTCACTTCGTTCGTGCCAGTAGTGGTCTCAGCTACAATGGACGAAATCCAACACCAATAATTAATCAATCAATCAATCAATCAATCAATCAATCAATCAATCAATCATCACATCAGTCCTTCAATCAATCAGTCGATCATTCAAAAAATCAACAAATCAACAAATCAATCAATCCATCGATCAATCTGTCAAATAGATTAAACCTTCAACAATCCAAACATTCGTCCAACCACTCCTACAAACACTCGTACAAACACTCGCACAACCACTCATCAAAACATTCATCCAATCAGTCTCCCATGCATTCTCTCCATCAACAATTCAATCCACTTGTCCAACTACTAAGTCAACACAACACACATTATCATTCACAGACACACACATTCAAACACTATCTCACACTCTCCTTCCCAAACACACTCACTCACGCACTCACTCACGCACTCACTGACTCAATCAAACAATCAATCAACCAATCAATAAATCAGACAATCCCACACTAACTCACCCACACACACACACATACACACGAACACAAATTAGTTCACATCCATCCAATCGAGTGCACTACATGCAATCCACCAAATCACCAGTAGTATCAGTTCTGTGCACAACTAACTCAAACACATCTCACACAAACAACACTGCGTACATTGCATACACACAATCAACTAACACACTCACCTGTTGTACTCTCCGTCAACATAACCTCAGTTGCCGTAGTGTCGGTCTCCGTAATCTCGGTCTCCGTCGTCACTTCGTTCGTGCCAGTAGTGGTCTCAGCTACAATGGACGAAATCCAACACCAATAATTAATCAATCAATCAATCAATCAATCAATCAATCAATCAATCCATCAATCATCACATCAGTCCTTCAATCAATCAGTCGATCATTCAAAAAATCAACAAATCAACAAATCAATCAATCCATCGATCAATCTGTCAAATAGATTAAACCTTCAACAATCCAAACATTCGTCCAACCACTCCTACAAACACTCGTACAAACACTCGCACAACCACTCATCAAAACATTCATCCAATCAGTCTCCCATGCATTCTCTCCATCAACAATTCAATCCACTTGTCCAACTACTAAGTCAACACAACACACATTATCATTCACACACACACACACACACACTCAAACACTATCTCACACTCTCCTTCCCAAACACACTCACTCACTCACTCACGCACTCAATCACGCACTCACTGACTCAATCAGTCAATCAATCAACCAATCAATAAATCAGACAATCCACACTAACTCACCCACACACACACACACATACACACGAACACAAATTAGTTCACATCCATCCAATCGAGTGCACTACATGCAATCCACCAAATCACCAGTAGTATCAGTTCTGTGCACAACTAACTCAAACACATCTCACACAAACAACACTGCGTACATTGCATACACACAATCAACTAACACACTCACCTGTTGTACTCTCCGTCAACATAACCTCAGTTCCCGTAGTGTCGGTCTCCGTAATCTCGGTCTCCGTCGTCACTTCGTTCGTGCCAGTAGTGGTCTCAGCTACAATGGACGAAATCCAACACCGATAATTAATCAATCAATCAATCAATTAATTAATCAATCCATCAATCAATCATCACATCAGTCCTTCAATCAATCAGTCGATCATTCAAAAATCAACAAATCAACAAATCAATCAATCCATCGATCAATCTGTCAAATAGATTAAACCTTCAACAATCCAAACATTCGTCCAACCACTCCTACAAACACTCGTACAAACACTCGCACAACCACTCATCAAAACATTCATCCAATCAGTCTCCCATGCATTCTCTCCATCAACAATTCAATCCACTTGTCCAAATACTAAGTCAACACAACACACATTATCATTCACAGACACACGCACACAAACAAACACTCAAACACTATCTCACACTCTCCTTCCCAAACACACACTCACTCACTCACTCACTCACTCACGCACTCACTGACTCAATCAGTCAATCAATCAACCAATCAATAAATCAGACAATCCCACACTAACTCACCCACACACACACACATACACACGAACACAAATTAGTTCACATCCATCCAATCGAGTGCACTACATGCAATCCACCAAATCACCAGTAGTATCAGTTCTGTGCACAACTAACTCAAACACATCTCACACAAACAACACTGCGTACATTGCATACACACAATCAACTAACACACTCACCTGTTGTACTCTCCGTCAACATAACCTCAGTTGCCGTAGTGTCGGTCTCCGTAATCTCGGTCTCCGTCGTCACTTCGTTCGTGCCAGTAGTGGTCTCAGCTACAATGGACGAAATCAACACCAATAATTAATCAATCAATCAATCATCCATCAATCAATCAATCAATCAATCAATCAATCAATCATCACATCAGTCCTTCAATCAATCAGTCGATCATTCAAAAATCAACAAATCAACAAATCAATCAATCCATCGATCAATCTGTCAAATAGATTAAACCTTCAACAATCCAAACATTCGTCCAACCACTCCTACAAACACTCGTACAAACACTCGCACAACCACTCATCAAAACATTCATCCAATCAGTCTCCCATGCATTCTCTCCATCAACAATTCAATCCACTTGTCCAACTACTAAGTCAACACAACACACATTATCATTCACACACACACACACTCAAACACTATCTCACACTCTCCTTCCCAAACACACTCACTCACTCACTCACTCACTTCACGCACTCACTGACTCAATCAGTCAATCAATCAACCAATCAATAAATCAGACAATCCCACACTAACTCACCCACACACACACACACATACACACGAACACAAATTAGTTCACATCCATCCAATCGAGTGCACTACATGCAATCCACCAAATCACCAGTAGTATCAGTTCTGTGCACAACTAACTCAAACACATCTCACACAAACAACACTGCGTACATTGCATACACACAATCAACTAACACACTCACCTGTTGTACTCTCCGTCAACATAACCTCAGTTGCCGTAGTGTCGGTCTCCGTAATCTCGGTCTCCGTCGTCACTTCGTTCGTGCCAGTAGTGGTCTCAGCTACAATGGACGAAATCCAACACCAATAATTAATCAATCAATCAATCATCCATCAATCAATCAATCAATCAATCAATCAATCATCAATCAATCATCACATCAGTCCTTCAATCAATCAGTCGATCATTCAAAAATCAACAAATCAACAAATCAATCAATCCATCGATCAATCTGTCAAATAGATTAAACCTTCAACAATCCAAACATTCGTCCAACCACTCCTACAAACACTCGTACAAACACTCGCACAACCACTCATCAAAACATTCATCCAATCAGTCTCCCATGCATTCTCTCCATCAACAATTCAATCCACTTGTCCAACTACTAAGTCAACACAACACACATTATCATTCACACACACACACACACAACACAAACACTATCTCACACTCTCCTTCCCAAAACACACTCACTCACTCACTCACTCACGCACTCACTGACTCAATCAGTCAATCAATCAACCAATCAATAAATCAGACAATCCCACACTAACTCACCCACACACACACACATACACGAACACAAATTAGTTCACATCCATCCAATCGAGTGCACTACATGCAATCCACCAAATCACCAGTAGTATCAGTTCTGTGCACAACTAACTCAAACACATCTCACACAAACAACACTGCGTACATTGCATACACACAATCAACTAACACACTCACCTGTTGTACTCTCCGTCAACATAACCTCAGTTGCCGTAGTGTCGGTCTCCGTAATCTCGGTCTCCGTCGTCACTTCGTTCGTGCCAGTAGTGGTCTCAGCTACAATGGACGAAATCCAACACCAATAATTAATACTCAATCAATCAATCAATCAATCAATCAATCAATCAATCAATCAATCAATCAATCATCAATCAAGTCACATCTTCAATCAATCAGTCGATCATTCAAAAAATCAACAAATCAACAAATCAATCAATCCATCGATCAATCTGTCAAATAGATTAAACCTTCAACAATCCAAACATTCGTCCAACCACTCCTACAAACACTCGTACAAACACTCGCACAACCACTCATCAAAACATTCATCCAATCAGTCTCCCATGCATTCTCTCCATCAACAATTCAATCCACTTGTCCAACTACTAAGTCAACACAACACACATTATCATTCACAGACACACACACACACACACACTCAAACACTATCTCACACTCTCCTTCCCAAACACACTCACTCACTCACTCACGCACTCACTGACTCAATCAGTCAATCAATCAACCAATCAATAAATCAGACAATCCCACACTAACTCACACACACACACACACGAACACAAATTAGTTCACATCCATCCAATCGAGTGCACTACATGCAATCCACCAAATCACCAGTAGTATCAGTTCTGTGCACAACTAACTCAAACACATCTCACACAAACAACACTGCGTACATTGCATACACACAATCAACTAACACACTCACCTGTTGTACTCTCCGTCAACATAACCTCAGTTGCCGTAGTGTCGGTCTCCGTAATCTCGGTCTCCGTCGTCACTTCGTTCGTGCCAGTAGTGGTCTCAGCTACAATGGACGAAATCCAACACCAATAATTAATCAATCAATCAATCAATCAATCAATCAATCAATCAAATCTATCAATCAATCATCACATCAGTCCTTCAATCAATCAGTCGATCATTCAAAAATCAACAAATCAACAAATCAATCAATCCATCGATCAATCTGTCAAATAGATTAAACCTTCAACAATCCAAACATTCGTCCAACCACTCCTACAAACACTCGTACAAACACTCGCACAACCACTCATCAAAACATTCATCCAATCAGTCTCCCATGCATTCTCTCCATCAACAATTCAATCCACTTGTCCAACTACTAAGTCAACACAACACACATTATCATTCACAGACACACACACACACACTCAAACACTATCTCACACTCTCCTTCCCAAACACACTCACTCACTCACTCACTCAATCACGCACTCACTGACTCAATCAGTCAATCAATCAACCAATCAATAAATCAGACAATCCACACTAACTCACCACACACACACACATACACACGAACACAAATTAGTTCACATCCATCCAATCGAGTGCACTACATGCAATCCACCAAATCACCAGTAGTATCAGTTCTGTGCACAACTAACTCAAACACATCTCACACAAACAACACTGCGTACATTGCATACACACAATCAACTAACACACTCACCTGTTGTACTCTCCGTCAACATAACCTCAGTTGCCGTAGTGTCGGTCTCCGTAATCTCGGTCTCCGTCGTCACTTCGTTCGTGCCAGTAGTGGTCTCAGCTACAATGGACGAAATCCAACACCAATAATTAATCAATCAATCAATCAATCAATCATCAATCAATCAATCATCAATCAATCATCACATCAGTCCTTCAATCAATCAGTCGATCATTCAAAAATCAACAAATCAACAAATCAATCAATCCATCGATCAATCTGTCAAATAGATTAAACCTTCAACAATCCAAACATTCGTCCAACCACTCCTACAAACACTCGTACAAACACTCGCACAACCACTCATCAAAACATTCATCCAATCAGTCTCCCATGCATTCTCTCCATCAACAATTCAATCCACTTGTCCAACTACTAAGTCAACACAACACACATTATCATTCACACACACACACACACACACTCAAACACTATCTCACACTCTCCTTCCCAAACACACTCACTCACTCACTCACTCACGCACTCACTGACTCAATCAGTCAATCAATCAACCAATCAATAAATCAGACAATCCACACTAACTCACCACACACACACACACACACGAACACAAATTAGTTCACATCCATCCAATCGAGTGCACTACATGCAATCCACCAAATCACCAGTAGTATCAGTTCTGTGCACAACTAACTCAAACACATCTCACACAAACAACACTGCGTACATTGCATACACACAATCAACTAACACACTCACCTGTTGTACTCTCCGTCAACATAACCTCAGTTGCCGTAGTGTCGGTCTCCGTAATCTCGGTCTCCGTCGTCACTTCGTTCGTGCCAGTAGTGGTCTCAGCTACAATGGACGAAATCCAACACCAATAATTAATCAATCAATCAATCAATCAATCAATCAATCAATCAATCAATCAATCAATCATCACATCAGTCCTTCAATCAATCAGTCGATCATTCAAAAAAATCAACAAATCAACAAATCAATCAATCCATCGATCAATCTGTCAAATAGATTAAACCTTCAACAATCCAAACATTCGTCCAACCACTCCTACAAACACTCGTACAAACACTCGCACAACCACTCATCAAAACATTCATCCAATCAGTCTCCCATGCATTCTCTCCATCAACAATTCAATCCACTTGTCCAACTACTAAGTCAACACAACACACATTATCATTCACAGACACACACACACACACACACTCAAACACTATCTCACACTCTCCTTCCCAAACACACTCACTCACTCACTCACTCACGCACTCACTGACTCAATCAGTCAATCAATCAACCAATCAATAAATCAGACAATCCACACTAACTCACACACACACACACACACACACGAACACAAATTAGTTCACATCCATCCAATCGAGTGCACTACATGCAATCCACCAAATCACCAGTAGTATCAGTTCTGTGCACAACTAACTCAAACACATCTCACACAAACAACACTGCGTACATTGCATACACACAATCAACTAACACACTCACCTGTTGTACTCTCCGTCAACATAACCTCAGTTGCCGTAGTGTCGGTCTCCGTAATCTCGGTCTCCGTCGTCACTTCGTTCGTGCCAGTAGTGGTCTCAGCTACAATGGACGAAATCCAACACCAATAATTAATCAATCAATCAATCAATCATCAATCAATCAATCAATCAATCATCAATCCATCAATCAATCATCATCAGTCCTTCAATCAATCAGTCGATCATTCAAAAATCAACAAATCAACAAATCAATCAATCCATCGATCAATCTGTCAAATAGATTAAACCTTCAACAATCCAAACATTCGTCCAACCACTCCTACAAACACTCGTACAAACACTCGCACAACCACTCATCAAAACATTCATCCAATCAGTCTCCCATGCATTCTCTCCATCAACAATTCAATCCACTTGTCCAACTACTAAGTCAACACAACACACATTATCATTCACACACACACACACACACACTCAAACACTATCTCACACTCTCCTTCCCAAACACACTCACTCACTCACTCACTCACGCACTCACTGACTCAATCAGTCAATCAATCAACCAATCAATAAATCAGACAATCCCACACTAACTCACCCACACACACACACACACACGAACACAAATTAGTTCACATCCATCCAATCGAGTGCACTACATGCAATCCACCAAATCACCAGTAGTATCAGTTCTGTGCACAACTAACTCAAACACATCTCACACAAACAACACTGCGTACATTGCATACACACAATCAACTAACACACTCACCTGTTGTACTCTCCGTCAACATAACCTCAGTTGCCGTAGTGTCGGTCTCCGTAATCTCGGTCTCCGTCGTCACTTCGTTCGTGCCAGTAGTGGTCTCAGCTACAATGGACGAAATCCAACACCAATAATTAAATCAATCAATCAATCAATCAATCAATCAATCAATCAATCAATCAATCATCACATCAGTCCTTCAATCAATCAGTCGATCATTCAAAAATCAACAAATCAACAAATCAATCAATCCATCGATCAATCTGTCAAATAGATTAAACCTTCAACAATCCAAACATTCGTCCAACCACTCCTACAAACACTCGTACAAACACTCGCACAACCACTCATCAAAACATTCATCCAATCAGTCTCCCATGCATTCTCTCCATCAACAATTCAATCCACTTGTCCAACTACTAAGTCAACACAACACACATTATCATTCACAGACACACACACACAACACTCAAACACTATCTCACACTCTCCTTCCCAAACACACTCACTCACTCACTCACTCAATCACGCACTCACTGACTCAATCAGTCAATCAATCAACCAATCAATAAATCAGACAATCCCACACTAACTCACCACACACACACACACACACGAACACAAATTAGTTCACATCCATCCAATCGAGTGCACTACATGCAATCCACCAAATCACCAGTAGTATCAGTTCTGTGCACAACTAACTCAAACACATCTCACACAAACAACACTGCGTACATTGCATACACACAATCAACTAACACACTCACCTGTTGTACTCTCCGTCAACATAACCTCAGTTGCCGTAGTGTCGGTCTCCGTAATCTCGGTCTCCGTCGTCACTTCGTTCGTGCCAGTAGTGGTCTCAGCTACAATGGACGAAATCCAACACCAATAATTAATCAATCAATCAATCAATCAATCAATCAATCATCAATCATCATCAATCAATCATCACATCAGTCCTTCAATCAATCAGTCGATCATTCAAAAATCAACAAATCAACAAATCAATCAATCCATCGATCAATCTGTCAAATAGATTAAACCTTCAACAATCCAAACATTCGTCCAACCACTCCTACAAACACTCGTACAAACACTCGCACAACCACTCATCAAAACATTCATCCAATCAGTCTCCCATGCATTCTCTCCATCAACAATTCAATCCACTTGTCCAACTACTAAGTCAACACAACACACATTATCATTCACAGACACACACACACACACACACTCAAACACTATCTCACACTCTCCTTCCCAAACACACCACTCACTCACTCACTCAATCACGCACTCACTGACTCAATCAGTCAATCAATCAACCAATCAATAAATCAGACAATCCCACACTAACTCACACACACACACACACACACGAACACAAATTAGTTCACATCCATCCAATCGAGTGCACTACATGCAATCCACCAAATCACCAGTAGTATCAGTTCTGTGCACAACTAACTCAAACACATCTCACACAAACAACACTGCGTACATTGCATACACACAATCAACTAACACACTCACCTGTTGTACTCTCCGTCAACATAACCTCAGTTGCCGTAGTGTCGGTCTCCGTAATCTCGGTCTCCGTCGTCACTTCGTTCGTGCCAGTAGTGGTCTCAGCTACAATGGACGAAATCCAACACCAATAATTAATCAATCAATCAATCAATCAATCAATCAATCAATCAATCAATCAATCAATCAATCACATCAGTCCTTCAATCAATCAGTCGATCATTCAAAAATCAACAAATCAACAAATCAATCAATCCATCGATCAATCTGTCAAATAGATTAAACCTTCAACAATCCAAACATTCGTCCAACCACTCCTACAAACACTCGTACAAACACTCGCACAACCACTCATCAAAACATTCATCCAATCAGTCTCCCATGCATTCTCTCCATCAACAATTCAATCCACTTGTCCAACTACTAAGTCAACACAACACACATTATCATTCACAGACACACACACACACACTCAAACACTATCTCACACTCTCCTTCCCAAACACACTCACTCACTCACTCATCACGCACTCACTGACTCAATCAGTCAATCAATCAACCAATCAATAAATCAGACAATCCACACTAACTCACCACACACACACACACACACGAACACAAATTAGTTCACATCCATCCAATCGAGTGCACTACATGCAATCCACCAAATCACCAGTAGTATCAGTTCTGTGCACAACTAACTCAAACACATCTCACACAAACAACACTGCGTACATTGCATACACACAATCAACTAACACACTCACCTGTTGTACTCTCCGTCAACATAACCTCAGTTGCCGTAGTGTCGGTCTCCGTAATCTCGGTCTCCGTCGTCACTTCGTTCGTGCCAGTAGTGGTCTCAGCTACAATGGACGAAATCCAACACCAATAATTAATCAAATCAATCAATCAATCAATCAATCAATCAATCAATCATCAATCAATCATCACATCAGTCCTTCAATCAATCAGTCGATCATTCAAAAAATCAACAAATCAACAAATCAATCAATCCATCGATCAATCTGTCAAATAGATTAAACCTTCAACAATCCAAACATTCGTCCAACCACTCCTACAAACACTCGTACAAACACTCGCACAACCACTCATCAAAACATTCATCCAATCAGTCTCCCATGCATTCTCTCCATCAACAATTCAATCCACTTGTCCAACTACTAAGTCAACACAACACACATTATCATTCACACACACACACACACACACACTCAAACACTATCTCACACTCTCCTTCCCAACACACACTCACTCACTCACTCACTCACGCACTCACTGACTCAATCAGTCAATCAATCAACCAATCAATAAATCAGACAATCCACACTAACTCACCCACACACACACATACACACGAACACAAATTAGTTCACATCCATCCAATCGAGTGCACTACATGCAATCCACCAAATCACCAGTAGTATCAGTTCTGTGCACAACTAACTCAAACACATCTCACACAAACAACACTGCGTACATTGCATACACACAATCAACTAACACACTCACCTGTTGTACTCTCCGTCAACATAACCTCAGTTGCCGTAGTGTCGGTCTCCGTAATCTCGGTCTCCGTCGTCACTTCGTTCGTGCCAGTAGTGGTCTCAGCTACAATGGACGAAATCCAACACCAATAATTAATCAATCAATCAATCAATCAATCAATCAATCAATCAATCATCACATCAGTCCTTCAATCAATCAGTCGATCATTCAAAAAATCAACAAATCAACAAATCAATCAATCCATCGATCAATCTGTCAAATAGATTAAACCTTCAACAATCCAAACATTCGTCCAACCACTCCTACAAACACTCGTACAAACACTCGCACAACCACTCATCAAAACATTCATCCAATCAGTCTCCCATGCATTCTCTCCATCAACAATTCAATCCACTTGTCCAACTACTAAGTCAACACAACACACATTATCATTCACACACACACACACACACACACTCAAACACTATCTCACACTCTCCTTCCCAAACACACTCACTCACTCACTCACCACTCAATCACGCACTCACTGACTCAATCAGTCAATCAATCAACCAATCAATAAATCAGACAATCCCACACTAACTCACCACACACACACACACACACGAACACAAATTAGTTCACATCCATCCAATCGAGTGCACTACATGCAATCCACCAAATCACCAGTAGTATCAGTTCTGTGCACAACTAACTCAAACACATCTCACACAAACAACACTGCGTACATTGCATACACACAATCAACTAACACACTCACCTGTTGTACTCTCCGTCAACATAACCTCAGTTGCCGTAGTGTCGGTCTCCGTAATCTCGGTCTCCGTCGTCACTTCGTTCGTGCCAGTAGTGGTCTCAGCTACAATGGACGAAATCCAACACCAATAATTAATCAATCAATCAATCAATCACATCATCAATCAATCCATCAATCATACATCAGTCCTTCAATCAATCAGTCGATCATTCAAAAAATCAACAAATCAACAAATCAATCAATCCATCGATCAATCTGTCAAATAGATTAAACCTTCAACAATCCAAACATTCGTCCAACCACTCCTACAAACACTCGTACAAACACTCGCACAACCACTCATCAAAACATTCATCCAATCAGTCTCCCATGCATTCTCTCCATCAACAATTCAATCCACTTGTCCAACTACTAAGTCAACACAACACACATTATCATTCACACACACACACACACACACTCAAACACTATCTCACACTCTCCTTCCCAAACACACTCACTCACTCACTCACTCACTCACGCACTCACTGACTCAATCAGTCAATCAATCAACCAATCAATAAATCAGACAATCCCACACTAACTCACCACACACACACACACACACGAACACAAATTAGTTCACATCCATCCAATCGAGTGCACTACATGCAATCCACCAAATCACCAGTAGTATCAGTTCTGTGCACAACTAACTCAAACACATCTCACACAAACAACACTGCGTACATTGCATACACACAATCAACTAACACACTCACCTGTTGTACTCTCCGTCAACATAACCTCAGTTGCCGTAGTGTCGGTCTCCGTAATCTCGGTCTCCGTCGTCACTTCGTTCGTGCCAGTAGTGGTCTCAGCTACAATGGACGAAATCCAACACCAATAATTAATCAATCAATCAATCAATCAATCAATCAATTAATCAATCAATCAATCAATCATCACATCAGTCCTTCAATCAATCAGTCGATCATTCAAACAAATCAACAAATCAACAAATCAATCAATCAATCCATCGATCAATCTGTCAAATAGATTAAACCTTCAACAATCCAAACATTCGTCCAACCACTCCTACAAACACTCGTACAAACACTCGCACAACCACTCATCAAAACATTCATCCAATCAGTCTCCCATGCATTCTCTCCATCAACAATTCAATCCACTTGTCCAACTACTAAGTCAACACAACACACATTATCATTCACAGACACACACACACTCAAACACTCAAACACTATCTCACACTCTCCTTCCCAAACACACTCACTCACCACTCACTCAATCACGCACTCACTGACTCAATCAGTCAATCAATCAACCAATCAATAAATAAGACAATCCGACATTAACTCACTCACACACACACACACGAACACAAATTAGTTCACATCCATCCAATCGAGTGCACTACATGCAATCCACCAAATCACCAGTAGTATCAGTTCTGTGCACAACTAACTCAAACACATCTCACACAAACAACACTGCGTACATTGCATACACACAATCAACTAACACACTCACCTGTTGTACTCTCCGTCAACATAACCTCAGTTGCCGTAGTGTCGGTCTCCGTAATCTCGGTCTCCGTCGTCACTTCGTTCGTGCCAGTAGTGGTCTCAGCTACAATGGACGAAATCCAACACCAATAATTAATCAATCAATCAATCAATCATCCATCAATCAATCAATCAATCATCACATCAGTCCTTCAATCAATCAGTCGATCATTCAAAAATCAACAAATCAACAAATCAATCAATCCATCGATCAATCTGTCAAATAGATTAAACCTTCAACAATCCAAACATTCGTCCAACCACTCCTACAAACACTCGTACAAACACTCGCACAACCACTCATCAAAACATTCATCCAATCAGTCTCCCATGCATTCTCTCCATCAACAATTCAATCCACTTGTCCAACTACTAAGTCAACACAACACACATTATCATTCACAGACACACACACACACACACTCAAACACTATCTCACACTCTCCTTCCCAAACACACTCACTCACTCACTCACTCACGCACTCACTGACTCAATCAGTCAATCAATCAACCAATCAATAAATCAGACAATCCCACACTAACTCACCACACACACACACACACACGAACACAAATTAGTTCACATCCATCCAATCGAGTGCACTACATGCAATCCACCAAATCACCAGTAGTATCAGTTCTGTGCACAACTAACTCAAACACATCTCACACAAACAACACTGCGTACATTGCATACACACAATCAACTAACACACTCACCTGTTGTACTCTCCGTCAACATAACCTCAGTTGCCGTAGTGTCGGTCTCCGTAATCTCGGTCTCCGTCGTCACTTCGTTCGTGCCAGTAGTGGTCTCAGCTACAATGGACGAAATCCAACACCAATAATTAATCAATCAATCAATCAATCAAATCAATCAATCAATCAATCCATCAATCAATCATCACATCAGTCCTTCAATCAATCAGTCGATCATTCAAAAATCAACAAATCAACAAATCAATCAATCCATCGATCAATCTGTCAAATAGATTAAACCTTCAACAATCCAAACATTCGTCCAACCACTCCTACAAACACTCGTACAAACACTCGCACAACCACTCATCAAAACATTCATCCAATCAGTCTCCCATGCATTCTCTCCATCAACAATTCAATCCACTTGTCCAACTACTAAGTCAACACAACACACATTATCATTCACAGACACACACACACACACTCAAACACTATCTCACACTCTCCTTCCCACACACACACTCACTCACTCACTCAATCACGCACTCACTGACTCAATCAGTCAATCAATCAACCAATCAATAAATCAGACAATCCCACACTAACTCACACACACACACACACACACGAACACAAATTAGTTCACATCCATCCAATCGAGTGCACTACATGCAATCCACCAAATCACCAGTAGTATCAGTTCTGTGCACAACTAACTCAAACACATCTCACACAAACAACACTGCGTACATTGCATACACACAATCAACTAACACACTCACCTGTTGTACTCTCCGTCAACATAACCTCAGTTGCCGTAGTGTCGGTCTCCGTAATCTCGGTCTCCGTCGTCACTTCGTTCGTGCCAGTAGTGGTCTCAGCTACAATGGACGAAATCCAACACCAATAATTAATCAATAATCAATCAATCATCAATCAATCAATCAATCAATCATCACATCAGTCCTTCAATCAATCAGTCGATCATTCAAAAATCAACAAATCAACAAATCAATCAATCCATCGATCAATCTGTCAAATAGATTAAACCTTCAACAATCCAAACATTCGTCCAACCACTCCTACAAACACTCGTACAAACACTCGCACAACCACTCATCAAAACATTCATCCAATCAGTCTCCCATGCATTCTCTCCATCAAACAATTCAATCCACTTGTCCAATTAGTTAATCAACACAACACATATTATCATTCACAGACACACACACACACACACTCAAACACTATCTCACACTCTCCTTCCCAAACACACTCACTCACTCACTCAATCACGCACTCACTGACTCAATCAGTCAATCAATCAACCAATCAATAAATCAGACAATCCCACACTAACTCACCACACACACACATACACACGAACACAAATTAGTTCACATCCATCCAATCGAGTGCACTACATGCAATCCACCAAATCACCAGTAGTATCAGTTCTGTGCACAACTAACTCAAACACATCTCACACAAACAACACTGCGTACATTGCATACACACAATCAACTAACACACTCACCTGTTGTACTCTCCGTCAACATAACCTCAGTTGCCGTAGTGTCGGTCTCTGTAATCTCGGTCTCCGTCGTCACTTCGTTCGTGCCAGTAGTGGTCTCAGCTACAATGGACGAAATCCAACACCAATAATTAATCAATCAATCAATCAATCAATCAATCAATCAATCAATCAATCAATCAATCAATCATCACATCAGTCCTTCAATCAATCAGTCGATCATTCAAAAATCAACAAATCAACAAATCAATCAATCCATCGATCAATCTGTCAAATAGATTAAACCTTCAACAATCCAAACATTCGTCCAACCACTCCTACAAACACTCGTACAAACACTCGCACAACCACTCATCAAAACATTCATCCAATCAGTCTCCCATGCATTCTCTCCATCAACAATTCAATCCACTTGTCCAATTACTTAATCAACACAACACACATTATCATTCACAGACACACACACACACACTCAAACACTATCTCACACTCTCCTAACCAAACACACTCACTCACTCACTCAATCACGCACTCACTGACTCAATCAGTCAATCAATCAACCAATCAATAAATCAGACAATCCCACACTAACTCACACACACACACATACACACGAACACAAATTAGTTCACATCCATCCAATCGAGTGCACTACATGCAATCCACCAAATCACCAGTAGTATCAGTTCTGTGCACAACTAACTCAAACACATCTCACACAAACAACACTGCGTACATTGCATACACACAATCAACTAACACACTCACCTGTTGTACTCTCCGTCAACATAACCTCAGTTGCCGTAGTGTCGGTCTCTGTAATCTCGGTCTCCGTCGTCACTTCGTTCGTGCCAGTAGTGGTCTCAGCTACAATGGACGAAATCCAACACCAATAATTAATCAATCAATCAATCAATCAAATATCCATCAATCAATCAATCAATCATCACATCAGTCCTTCAATCAATCAGTCGATCATTCAAAAATCAACAAATCAACAAATCAATCAATCCATCGATCAATCTGTCAAATAGATTAAACCTTCAACAATCCAAACATTCGTCCAACCACTCCTACAAACACTCGTACAAACACTCGCACAACCACTCATCAAAACATTCATCCAATCAGTCTCCCATGCATTCTCTCCATCAAAACAATTCAATCCACTTGTCCAATTACTTAATCAACACAACACACATTATCATTCACAGACACACACACACACACACTCAAACACTATCTCACACTCTCCTAACCAAACACACTCACTCACTCACTCACTCACGCACTCACTGACTCAATCAGTCAATCAATCAACCAATCAATAAATCAGACAATCCACACTAACTCACACACACACACACACACACGAACACAAATTAGTTCACATCCATCCAATCGAGTGCACTACATGCAATCCACCAAATCACCAGTAGTATCAGTTCTGTGCACAACTAACTCAAACACATCTCACACAAACAACACTGCGTACATTGCATACACACAATCAACTAACACACTCACCTGTTGTACTCTCCGTCAACATAACCTCAGTTGCCGTAGTGTCGGTCTCCGTAATCTCGGTCTCCGTCGTCACTTCGTTCGTGCCAGTAGTGGTCTCAGCTACAATGGACGAAATCCAACACCAATAATTAATCAATCAATCAATCAATCACAAATATCCATCAATCAATCAATCAATCATCACATCAGTCCTTCAATCAATCAGTCGATCATTCAAAAATCAACAAATCAACAAATCAATCAATCCATCGATCAATCTGTCAAATAGATTAAACCTTCAACAATCCAAACATTCGTCCAACCACTCCTACAAACACTCGTACAAACACTCGCACAACCACTCATCAAAACATTCATCCAATCAGTCTCCCATGCATTCTCTCCATCAACAATTCAATCCACTTGTCCAACTACTAAGTCAACACAACACACATTATCATTCACAGACACACACACACACACTCAAACACTATCTCACACTCTCCTTCCCAAACACACTCACTCACTCATCACTCAATCACGCACTCACTGACTCAATCAGTCAATCAATCAACCAATCAATAAATCAGACAATCCACACTAACTCCCACACACACACACACACACGAACACAAATTAGTTCACATCCATCCAATCGAGTGCACTACATGCAATCCACCAAATCACCAGTAGTATCAGTTCTGTGCACAACTAACTCAAACACATCTCACACAAACAACACTGCGTACATTGCATACACACAATCAACTAACACACTCACCTGTTGTACTCTCCGTCAACATAACCTCAGTTGCCGTAGTGTCGGTCTCCGTAATCTCGGTCTCCGTCGTCACTTCGTTCGTGCCAGTAGTGGTCTCAGCTACAATGGACGAAATCCAACACCAATAATTAATCAATCAATCAATCAATCAATCAATCAATCAATCAATCAATCAATCATCACATCAGTCCTTCAATCAATCAGTCGATCATTCAAAAATCAACAAATCAACAAATCAATCAATCCATCGATCAATCTGTCAAATAGATTAAACCTTCAACAATCCAAACATTCGTCCAACCACTCCTACAAACACTCGTACAAACACTCGCACAACCACTCATCAAAACATTCATCCAATCAGTCTCCCATGCATTCTCTCCATCAACAATTCAATCCACTTGTCCAACTACTAAGTCAACACAACACACATTATCATTCACAGACACACACACACACTCAAACACTATCTCACACTCTCCTTCCCAAACACACTCACTCACTCACTCAATCACGCACTCACTGACTCAATCAGTCAATCAATCAACCAATCAATAAATCAGACAATCCACACTAACTCACTCACACACACACACACACACGAACACAAATTAGTTCACATCCATCCAATCGAGTGCACTACATGCAATCCACCAAATCACCAGTAGTATCAGTTCTGTGCACAACTAACTCAAACACATCTCACACAAACAACACTGCGTACATTGCATACACACAATCAACTAACACACTCACCTGTTGTACTCTCCGTCAACATAACCTCAGTTGCCGTAGTGTCGGTCTCCGTAATCTCGGTCTCCGTCGTCACTTCGTTCGTGCCAGTAGTGGTCTCAGCTACAATGGACGAAATCCAACACCAATAATTAATCAATCAATCAATCAATCAATCAATCAATCAATCAATCAATCACATCAATCAATCAATCAATCATCACATCAGTCCTTCAATCAATCAGTCGATCATTCAAAAATCAACAAATCAACAAATCAATCAATCCATCGATCAATCTGTCAAATAGATTAAACCTTCAACAATCCAAACATTCGTCCAACCACTCCTACAAACACTCGTACAAACACTCGCACAACCACTCATCAAAACATTCATCCAATCAGTCTCCCATGCATTCTCTCCATCAACAATTCAATCCACTTGTCCAACTACTAAGTCAACACAACACACATTATCATTCACAGACACACACACACACACTCAAACACTATCTCACACTCTCCTAACCAAACACACTCACTCACTCACTCAATCACGCACTCACTGACTCAATCAGTCAATCAATCAACCAATCAATAAATCAGACAATCCCACACTAACTCACCACACACACACACACACACGAACACAAATTAGTTCACATCCATCCAATCGAGTGCACTACATGCAATCCACCAAATCACCAGTAGTATCAGTTCTGTGCACAACTAACTCAAACACATCTCACACAAACAACACTGCGTACATTGCATACACACAATCAACTAACACACTCACCTGTTGTACTCTCCGTCAACATAACCTCAGTTGCCGTAGTGTCGGTCTCCGTAATCTCGGTCTCCGTCGTCACTTCGTTCGTGCCAGTAGTGGTCTCACCTACAATGGACGAAATCCAACACCAATAATCAATTAATCAATCAATCAATCCATCCATCAATCAATCATTACGTCAATCAATCCATGAATTACTCGATCTTTTAATCAGTCCTCCCTACGTTCATACATTAATTCTTTGTGACCACATTTTCACGAATACTTACTTTGTTGTGTTTTGTGATTTGTTTATTTTTATCTTTTTTATTTTGCTCTAGTTTCGCTCTTTTTCTTGTTTTAATTTTTCTCTGATTTGTCAGTTCGTTTCTTTCATGTTTCTATTTTCTTCTTTCTATGTTTTCCCAAATTTTTGTGTCTTTGAATTCAGTACAATTTTATTCACCTTCAGAATTGTTAATGTTTTCAAAATAGTTCAGCGATTTATCGAACTTCATTTTCTCTCGATGTTTCTATCTACAGTTTCTTCCTTACATGTAAATCACACGGTCACATTTTCATTTTCAATTGATGTTTCGTCAATTCAGTGATTGTTCTACTATTTACCATTTGTTTTTATTCTTTGGTTGTTGATCCTCACTATTTCTGATTTTACATTTGAAGCAATCTCCTTGTACTTTCGACATAAAAGCAGATAATGAGGAACGCGAACTTGATTATGGATGAATTTCCATTACTGCCCGAAATGTCGTTTATCTACTTGAAGTAATTTAGCGTTTGTTAATTTCTTCCACGTGAAGCATAACTCGCTGCTTTCACTATGTGTTTTCATACATACACATCAACTTAATTCGTTCTTAATATAACTATTCGATTTATCAATCGTTCTTATCTACTTTTTAAATGTACTGCCTTACATTCCGACACCCTGATTACTCGTGACATCTTTAATTTTATGTCATATGGGGACCTTACACATACTTCAAACATTTTTGCGTTGTCGCGAATACTGATATATAATATTTTGGATTTTTCCAACTAATTTACTGTCACTCCATATTCTTTTATCTGAGGAAGATTATCTCAATAATACTTCAGTCAAAATTACTGGTCGAAGAATCAACTCACAAAAGTGAATATTCAGAGTATTTTACTCGTACAATTTGCAATCTTAAGACATAAGTTCTCGCGTATATTATCGACTCAGTGAAAAAATTGCAAACCACTTACTTACCCGTAGTCTTGTTATCTTCGGTATTCTGAGATTCAGTGATCACCTCAGTGGTTGCCACATGGATTACAGCTGAAAATACAATGAGAAACGTGTATCTATTCACGTCACAAAAAGCTGAGTATACATGACAATTAATCCTGATTATGATTAGCTGCTAGCCATAGCAGGCGACTAGGTATTTGACAGTAAATGAAGTCGAGACACTTTCGCTGCAGATGGTTTGCAAGTGATAGAGTTGTTTTTCAAACTTGTGAACAATTCCATTTCCTCGTTGATCGAACACTGAACATTCCATTTCGTCGTGTGTTGTGATCTCACCAACTGTAAGACTCTTTAAAATGTAAACGGAATTCTATATCAAACAGCATATATGGAAAGGTCCTATACAAGTGACTGAGGATAAGACAGATTTCTATTGTCTCTCTAGAACAACAAATTTGAAATAGGATCAAACAGTTTCATGAACTAAAATTAAGAGCATCTAATAGATGATCACATCATACATGCATGCTAATTGTTATGCAGGTGATATTTAACGTGAGAAATAATCAGTTGAATCCTACAACGTTCGCTTCCGGTGTCGGATTCCCTATCATCAACTTCCAAGATGCATTGAGAACGTGGCGCTCAACTCGCAGGATAAACTGGTTTATTCAACCGACGTTAAACACAAAATTCAATTTCAATATAGCTCGAAAATATCACATGCACTCACTTTCTACTGTCAAGCCACTTGATGTATCGAAGTACACTTGCTCCGACCCATTGGCAACCATTTCTGCTATGTATGCCACAACAGCATTTCGAACAGTGTCTTTTGTCACTTCAGTCGATGAGAAATTCCCACTTGTGTTACTATGGTCGATGACTAATACTGCATTTCCAACAACTGATCCACGCGAGAAGCCAACAACTGTGCAATTAACATTGATTATTCCCTCAATATTAGTTGAATATATGCTGTCCAAAAGCTTGAAGATTTTGTGAGAAGAAAATCGTGCGTGTTATAACGGGATGAATATTGTAAAAGTTGGAAATTTGGAAAATGGTTTTTGAATTGTTATCATGAATATTGTTATTGCTATCAACTATGTTTTTCTTATATAATTACTAAGCAACTGGATTACTGTGTCTATATAATACGTTAACCACAAGCTTTTGGTTAACCCGTTAACCACTGATAGACAACTCTCCACTCCCAGATTTTTGCCAGTCTACTATTTACGGCTTGCATTATTCACAAACACTTTCGGCTTGTCTATGTATGCTTGTGATTTTTCACTCAGTGGTGCGATGTGGTCCAGCACGACTGTATATGATTCCACGTATGCCTGAAGTATAAGAATGATAGAGGCCGTCTGTTGACTTCTCTCTTTGACTCAAGTTTGAAGGCAAAGAAGGACTTACGAGTAGCGGAAAAATAGGAGCTTGGCTTGCATCGCCACAAGGTGGACGGTGAGGGTCATGCCTGTGGTTGGTCATTGCTTGGACACTGGGTCATGGAGGAAATAGTAAACACGGAATGGAAAAGAAATTAGAGTTAGAATTCCGATTGGTAACCTTAGCACATGATATCAATCAGCATCTCAAGCCACAGAAATGTGAGCGGTGGCTTTTCAATGGAATAGTCAGTAATGAATGAATAAATGAGTTAGTCGCAGTTGATAGTTAATGCGACATCACAATGTATAACATCAGGCAGATGGTGCTATACTGCCACTTAGCTCAGTGAGGCTACCCCATGGTGCCATTCATGTTAGGTTAGATGAAATTAGCTCATCGGCATAAATCATTGTTGTATGAATGTCGAACAAGTAGTTTGGTGGAGTTTTATAGCACCGAAGTTTTACATTCACGTGGAAGGAGAACAAATTGGTTTTCCAAACTCGTGGATTAGCAAATATATTTATCGACTGGGTAACCTCAGTTGTCACTACTTACAATATCAAAACGACTGATCCATTACAGGATCGTGCCCGTGCATGTTGACCACTTCTGGTAATTATGCTATGCATAATCAAACGAAACAAACACATTCGCCTTTATTTGATTGCAACAACATAGTGATTGGAGACCATAGAGTGTTTTGAGACTGCATCAGTTTGTGTAGAGTAAAACGAGATATGATCTACATGGTAAATGGTGAAGAACGGACACCATTAACCACGACGAGTTAAATTCATAATTGCATAAAACAATGATCATGGAATCTACCCAAACAACATCTTGAATTTCTACAGGTACTATTCGTCACAGTTAGAGAAAACAGTTAAATAGTACTCTGTCTTCTATAAATAGCTATTAAATAGCTACATATATTTCCAAAAACCGTCTTCAAATGTCAAACTTCAACCCTTTATCAAAAGACACAGGTTGTCTATACATTTAATCAGTTCTCCTCATTTTTATGTAAATTCAATTGAGAACTCGGTAACAAACTTACCAAATTACAAATTTCAGCTGAATAATTTCGATATAAATCGGAACTAGGATCCAATAAACTGTCATTCCACTCCAAAGACTTGTTCGATCTAGTCAGCATTGATGAGACTGCTACAAAAGAAATTAAATAGTTTCCAACAAGTCAAAGTTCGTTGATTTAAATCCGACTTCTCAGTGAAAGGAGAATATTGAGTTGACTTACTGTTGCACAACAAAACAAAACTGAACGACCTCTCTTCAACTCCACACCACAAATCCAAGTGTATTCGATTATGATCTATCAAAGTGATGGACACTATGAAGTAAATGGTTGTTTGATTTCCCACATCCATGCACACTGAATGCGATATGCTCTTGGTTTGTTATGAAAATAAAGAATTCTACACCAAGTAGTAATGTCTACCCACACACATTGGTTAATAAGTGTAACAATATTGTGAGTGAAGTGACGCTCAGCAAACAAATGTAACGTGACTTCCACAGTTACAGTAAATTTCAGTACTTGTTAGCTTTTATACGAATACAATTAAATTGTTCCACTTGGAAAGATTATGAATCATTCCGGTTTAACATAGATAGTGGCCAACGCGACCAGACGACTCTGAGAAACTCAACAATAAATACTGATTGACAAATAATTTCAATATATGAGCGTACTATATGTGACATCTCTTCGCTACACTGAATTTCCAAGAGGAACAATTCACCCAACCGTTTATGTAATGCAATGTAACCACATATTGATGAATGAAATGGAAAGCAGAATCAAAACAATCAATCAGGAAAATAAATTGGTGTGACAAAACAAACTGCTATATCATATTTTGACTTACCGATTACTACTGTTTTCGTGAGGTTGCCTTCTATAAAACATTTAAGTAGATAACGAAGAAAATTTTCATTAAAAGAACACATGGAGTTTGGTTACATGCAATGCAGATAGACAAGCAGAAACACAAACACAAAACATTGGAGAGAGGAACTTGAATTTAGATAAGCACACAAATGATGAAAACGTGAATTCAGGAGTAAACAATTTGGAGTGAATAGAAGGTCAAATCACTGAATGCCTCAATCAGGTCACTTCACATAATCTACTGCTCACATCAGGTCTGTTTCTAATGATTTCCAATTTTCTAATCGCTTCTGTAGATTCGCCTTTGCATTCAACATATTTCTGTATACGACCTAAATTAAACATATTTCACCAGCCAGTTTGTCATCACATTAATGTGTCTCTTCATTATTAAATGATGGTGTAATAAACTAGATTAGATCACCTTGTCAGTCAATCATCATCAACCAAAACCTTGCAGCAAATGTGTCGTGGCACAATTTGCGATATGATATTGGTACAATCAGATATATTGAAAGAATTCGATTCCCGACATCAATAAAATTAAACAAATAATTATGTTAATGGTAACACCTGAAGCAAACCACATAAAATTTTCAAAACTATTGCGTAATGGAGAATCACTTGCTGGTAGACAAACCTAAATTTGTATTACCTGTTTTTGATTACTCTCAGTGAGTTCATCTGATGACTGAAACTCAATGAAACTTAGACTAAGAGTGTATTGAACTTAGGTATGAAATATATTATGCTACTCTATGACCTAATGTCCATTGAACAATTAATCGATTATAAGTTTTCATCCACCTTAATTTTAAAAGTATTTTATTGTTTTATGGTTTAACATTTTACCATACTCCTCTTTTAATAACGAAGTTTAAATTAGATGAATAAGTAGAAAGTATACACAATTTCTATAAAAGTACGTTAAAAGTATTATGAAAGCTACGAAGAGCGTCATTTATACTCCATATATATTTCTCCCTTCCACAGACCATATTTTAACATCTCATGATGTCTGACTGCCATTTCTTCATCATTAGTTTCTCAGTAAAACTTTTTTCTGGCCTGAATGAATAAATCTTCACTTATAGTAAACATATGGTGAATGTTTCACTTAATTTGATAGAGTAAAACGTGCGATCTCACGCGATAGAATTGAGGTTGGCTCCAACATTTGAGTAATTATTCTGAGGAACTTTTCCTTTAATTGCCTGATTATTACTAAAATATAATAACTAATCATTAATATAAATTTTCAGTTGCTGACTTCATACTGAATATGGAGGTTCTGAGGTATGAGGAGAAAAAGTGTTTCACAAAGTACTTGACGAACTGCAGACTTAATAACTCCAGAAAGTTTCTTGCGCGATAGAAGCTGCTTTTGGCATAAATTACTCCATTTATACATCAACAATAAGAAGTACTATAATCAAGCATCTTTTGCAAACTTGTCATTTGCCGTTAAGATGACAAAGAAACAACAACCAGGTCAACTTAACACATGAAAATAATACTGATTTGATATTCACAAGTGCTGGTTTTTCGCTAAAAGAATGTAGGTTACCTTAATAAAGCAAAATGATATATTAGTTGCAAAATTTAGGCGCTATATTCAGTATGAGATTAATTAGTAAACTCAAAAAAATTATCGAGAATAGTAGAAATGATCAAAGTGAAGTAAAAAGATATTCTGTGAAAATATAAAGGAGATTTAGACTAAGAACCAAACTAGCAAAAATATTAAACATACCTGAATCATATGGAGAAACATCGCCTGAAAAATAAACAAAATGAAATGATTAATAAAAGGTCTAGCAATGTTAATAGTAGGTATAAAAATTATACTAGAAACTCTCTAAGAATAAGATAGGAGAAGACAGAGCTCGAAAATGAGGAATCATCAACTGATGAGACATCAAAACAAAGCGGCGAGAAAATATCGGAGTCAGCAAATAAATACGTATGAGAAATCCCAAGAACGGAACTATGAACCACGTCAGTAGAATAAAAAATGTGCATTGTAGACGTGGACGTAAATACAAAAACAGATGGAATGACAAGTTACAGCATACTTGGAATATGTTGATCAGCGATGAAGATTATCTCCTTTGGTATTGTGGATCCAATGAACGGTGTAGTCAATGTGACTGCACTGGTAAAAGCAATGTTGGTCGTGCTGATATGTGTTGACATTGTGGGTGTAGATTTTCCAGTGCTGGTGGTAGCCACACTACTGGTTGTGTTGACGTCATTAACGATGATGCTGTTGGCCAGGTGACGAACTTAAGTGTGGAAATAGTGGATGTTGTGAAGATTGTTATCGTTGTGGTGGTATCAGTATCTATCTTGGTTTCGATAATCATTCTACTTGTTTTATTAAAGATTTTCGACTTTAAATTTCATCTCGCTTATTTCGTTTTTGCACTACTTCTTTCAGTGTTTTTCCTTCTCGATTGCTTCATCAATTCGTTTTTCACTGTTCCGTTTTGTTTTGTTTTCTTCCTTATTTTTCCGAACAGTTTTCTTATTCTCCCTCCGTTTTTGTTCTTCCTTTTTTTGAGGTTAAGGAACATTCTGTTAATGAGTTAATTTTAACGTTTTTGAATTTTGTAGATTTTTATTCTTTCATTTTTTTAAAATCGATATTTAATATGCTATTCATTGTGTCCAGTACTTCACTTTGAATGAATTTCATTACGTTTTAAAGTTTTTTTTGCTATTTCCCTCATTGTCTACATGTTTTTTGTTGTTATCTTCTTTATTTTAACTTCTCGCTTATTCTTTCTTTACTTTCTGATAAGTTTACGTCTGTGTTCTTAAGCGTATTTATTTTTTATTGTTATCATAGTTAATATTTTTAAATATATATTTGATGTTGGAATCATGAAACTGAAGCGGAAAATAGGAAGGCCAAATATCACATTACGTCGGGAAATAGAAACAGATATGAAAAGAATGAATAACAATTGAAAAGAGCTGGAAAGGATTGCATAGGACAAGTTTAGATAGGGAGTACTGATAGGCGGTCTATGCTCCTCTACGAGGGGTAACAGACGTGAGTAAGTAAGTAAGTTGTATTTGATGTTATTTCAGATCTGAATACGTTCAGACTAATTACTTTCTTTATGTTGTAATGATTTACTTCTCTATATAAATCTAGTCTTTTTCAACGAGTCATAGTTTAAACTTTGTTGGCACTTAGTTATCAATAATAACTCAATTAGTGCTATGATTTATGAAATTTTAGGGATTTGTTCTAATTATTTCATATGGTATTGTGCTTTAATTACATGAGTGTATTATTGCTCAGTCTATGTAAATTATTCTTTCATATTGGAAAGTTATTTTTGTTCTTAGATGAACTATGAATAAATATAATAACTATTTAGTACACCATCCAACAATATATATATATATATATATATATATATATATTTCAATAATGTAATTAGAGCACGAAGATTATCAGAACTATGTGATGTATTAGCGCAATACATTTCGAACAATCTGATCACACATATACTTGTTAAGAGCATTTATATATGAAAATAAAAGGTCAACTAGACTGGAAATGGGGTAAAAGGAGATAAGGATAATGATAAGAGTAATAATAATAATAATAATATGGACACAATTCGAAACCTTTCACACAGAACTTAGTTTTTCACCGGTTGAATGAGCCTTATAGTAACTTAGAATTTATTGATTTTCATGATAATAAGTGTTAGAAATAGTCATGAAATCACGAGAAACTCATGTTTGATAAGCTGATTATGCTTCATAGAAAGTTAATAATAGAACAAAAGTACAGGATATCTGTTTGATTTAGGTTTTCTTTTGGTAAAAATCGATTGTCTTTTAAAATATCCAGTTGCAGTGAAAAGTATTATTCAGAAGTATTATGTTTTATTTAAATTGTTATTGACAATAAACAAGAATAATAAGTTATCACAATTTATCCAAATGACATCGCAAAATTGAATTAAATGATTGACTATTGAATTCAGTAGTATAGAAGAAGTAATAGTAACATGTTGAAATTTATTGATTAGTTATTGTTGTGTAATTTAACGTATAAATTCTTTCATCATGCAATCTGCATTGCTTTTCTTCATCTAAGAGCCGAGTAATCTAGCCTTCAACAAAAAGGATTTGTATCCTAGAATTAGAATGACAACTTATTTGCATCCTTTGAGTTTGATATTTTTTATTTCAGAAGCCAGGTACTGATTTTTACTATGTAATGATCTCAATTTCATGAATCATCAAACCTTTAATCTGATAAACTGCTTACTATGAATAATTAATTTATTTTAAATGAACAATGACTAACCTGTACTTGTTGAATACACACTAACTGGGAAATCTGAAGACGAAGATGTTTCAGATGATATGACATCAGATATAACCTGATCGTCATACGGTATTGTTGATTCCATACTTATCGTTATCACTAAACAATGTAAACAATTACAGGACAATATAAGAAATAAATCAGATAAAGGTATACAAATGTTATATTTAACTGTTAGTTAATTTAAGACCACTGATTATGTACATATCCATATATCACTTACAAGAACACCCACATGAAAGCTATCATGATATCATGTCAAGTAGTAAGTAAATAAAAAACTTAAATAACATTCCTTAGTTGTTAAATTGAAGTATTCTTAACACCAAACGTTTATTTCACTTCTCTTTGACCGAACTCTGACTGAATGAGTTCGAACAGCCTAGTAGTTTAAATAACCATAATATGGTTATTCATTTGCTCTGAACAAGTGGCTTACATTAAGTCACGAAATGTAGGAATTACAACTTTTCTACTCATATGGATATAAAAAAAAATTTATTTATTATGTTTATTATTCCTGAGTTATGTTTTTCTCATTTGGAATTGTAAATTTTCAAAATACTTACTACAATTCCACGTGTCATTCACTCAGATGGATAAGCAGAGTTTGCGAAGTTTAAGTGATTATTATCTCAGTTGAAATAGTCTGGATGTACTCCTGACAGGTTATGCTCTAAGCGTGCTAAAATAACTCCCAGAGTCAACATTTTTTCGATTAATCCTTTGACTTATTTAGTTGGTATGGCTACTTAACGATTATTCATTCAACTTTGCAATATGTACTGTATCTAGATCAGTAGATTACAGGGAGGGTAACTGAGATAATGTCAATACAAACTCAATAGAGTAACCTATCACCACTTGGATTGATCGATCTGATCTAAACAGTTGCTTTGCACAAATTCTTTCAAATTAGCTTAATGACAGAAAATTCAGATATCTTGGTTTACCAGGGATGAAGACTAAATTTCAGTCAAGAATACGGTCTTATGCAATCTATTTAAATGGCTCATCTAAATGTTTGCTAACTGTCACCAGTAAATAGGAATTTCATTTGATTGAGGTGCTTTCTTAAAATTTACCAACAATTCATTTTGTTTGTGAAATGAAATGAATAAAGAAGTTTAACCATATTTCTCACATTTGTCTGTACAAAACTTTTCTTAGTTTCATTTGTATATTATCAATCCTTCATGAGATCGCTAAACCAGGGGAACATACTTATTGTTACAAAATAGCTCATATATAGCTTCAGAAATAATGTATCATAACACAATCTTATCGATTAAATAACTTCTTATTTTAAGTATCATTTGATTTGCATTCTAATGTTTCAGACAAAATCATACTCTCGTCTTTTGGAATAGCTCACATATTTTTATTCAGTAACTCCCATTTTTGCAGTAAATGAGAAAATATTTGCAATCCATTGTAGCATTCGCCATAGTGTACATGTGCGAATAATCACGGACCTTTATTTCAAATAATTTTAATCCATTTAGTCTATCAATAAGTAGATTTTATGAAGAGTAACCTAATTTAAACATAACTAGATGTCAAACAATGACCTCGACAAAAAATGTAGTGTAAGGAGAACAAATAATTATTATGCACAAATAATATTTTCTGGATGAATAAACGACTAAATTGATATCTAACAACTTCAGCTAATGTTTCCAGGATTTGTTAATCAGTTATCGCGAATTCAGAAATTATTTATAAAAAGCAAATATACCGTTAATTTTGTTAACAACAAGTGAGTTCATCCACCTATCAAAAATAATTTATTTATGCATTTAACACATTTGTGCTTCCGTTATCACTTCATGCTGAAATGATGTTCTGACAATAACTGTAGATAATACGACCAAATGACTAGACCTATATAGTGATCGTTCTTGAAGTATCTACTAGTATTTACAAAGACCTTGACATAAACTTAGGTAGAGATAAAATCCGCCTTCTTTCTAAAGTTTATATACTAAGAGCAAGCAACGTAAGATCTTGTTAATTTATTGATTGATGGGTTTTTTTTGCTGTAGTGTTAGAAATTTAGTTTACATTCTCGAAATATAAAAATATTAAATATTTTCTATTCCTTTTAGGACTAAACTAAGAAAAGTAAAGCGCAGTAAGACAGAACAATGTAAAAAGGATAATCAACTGTAAATCATTACTTTATTATACAGAATATTTACTTGACAGAAAAATTGGTAAGAAATTCAACATGTGGTCAGTGTAGCCTCATTATCAAAAATTCCCAAAATTTCAAGAAGTTGCTGATATATTCAACAAGCTAATTTCCCCTCGGATATTATTATTCTTTAATTATTTATAATGTATTCATTTTAACAGGTATCGCCTTTGTAGGGTTATATGATATTTTAAAATATCGTATATAATTTACCTCACAGTATAGATAAAATACAGTGTATTATTTCAAATTATGAGGATCTAAAATAGCAGATCTAGGTAAATGGGTGCAGCCAACTCGAATGCGATTGAAAAAATATAGACTTATATATATATATATTACCTTTTGGAAATTTTTCCAATGACTTACATGATAATGAGATACTTGAATTTGGATCAATGTAAATTCCAAATGTATTATTTTGATCCACAGTTGAAACATACTCATTTATTCCTTTGATTATATTAGTATCATTTAACACAGTTGATGTAGGTTCAAGTGTTGTAACAAATGATGATGAATTCGCTATTAAAATAAGCTCAGCATCAACGTCAATGGACCCTTTTCTGAATTTTATGGTACCACATTCAGCAATCCATAGAGATGATAAAATTGATCTCATAGCTGCTAAAAGCTGAAAGTTTTATTTAAAAATATTTATCGATATTAAATAAATGAATATACTTCTCAGTAGATATATCTGTGAAATAACAGTTTCTACATTCTTTTGAGTACTTTAATCTGCAGGATAGATATTTATTAAGAACTTTCTTTCACTTATGAAGACTTTACTCACACTTAATCGTTTTAAGTGGGATTTATTCTTTCTCTGAATTAGAACACGTAATTAACATGATGCAAATAAGTAGCATGTAGTTTGTTTACATTATTTCCAACAGTTTGACGTAACAATTTACATGAAAGCTTGTTCCATTTGTAAAATTTCCTTTTCCTTGTCTTTTTTATTTAAATCATTGAAGTTATATCTAGTGAATCTTCCTTTGTCATTTGCATGACAGCTGAAAATGTTGCTTTATAGAGACCGACAAAAATGGACAATGGGTTAAATCCATTTGATTGTCTATTAATAGGCAAAGAAAATGTAGACTTAAACATAGACTTAGTCTGGTTTCAATGTTTAGGATTTTAACGACAGCTTACTGGTGTACAAGGCAGATAATAATCATCAGTGATGATACTAAAGAATATCATTGGAATATCATACTCCTTTATGTCCTACTATAAACGTGGTTCAAACCTTACATATTTTGACGTTAATATCACATTTTTCGTTGTCAGTAGCTTGGGATAGAACAACTTTCGACAATCGACAGATTTTCCTAGTGTTTTCATATCAAAAACACATCCTATCATCGAACTTTACAGTTTTCCAGGAACCATTATAAGATTCTTAACATCTGTCGATAACACACTGTGTTTTACTACAGGTCTTCGTTCTGAAGCTGATAGACGTCAACTAGTAAAAGTAATCAATCAAAAACCGACTGCTTTTTTGGTTGGACGATTTTTGTAGTAATAAAAAAAACATAACTGCCATTAGTTAACACATAGTTTTACTTAAATTAATACTAATACTTAAATATATCACGTTTCAATGTTTGTCCCAATCCTAGATGTGCCTGATTCGTTTAATTCTTTCTGATAATATTAATTAGTTTCCAATACAAAACAAAAAACAAAAACAACTTATTTAGAATACAACAAATCAGTCGTATCTCATTGTAATCTCCATAACGACTCACAGGAAAAATTCGTTACATCACTCAAGTTTTTAAGTATTAGTATATGAAAACTAAGAAATGAATCTTTAATTAGAAAACAATAAATTGAAGAAGTTTGATGAAGCACTTTATAAGTTATTAGATAAATAACTCTTGAATTATATACACAATACATACTGCTTTCTAACAAAGTCGGATATTAGAAACTTAAGTGAAACCGTATGAATTGTATCTGTGGTGTGTGCTACTTATATTGACATAAGTAGTAGATGATATTAGTCGTGAACAGAAGGTCTGGCAGCAGAGAAACAAGAGGATCGAACAGTAAAGAATGGAAATAGAATGCAATTTGTATGAGAATGCAAGAACAATGAAGTCTGAGTCATTTCGAGACAATTGATGGACATTTTGCAAATTAAGCATTTACTTTATGATTGTTAGATTTTATTAACAAGTTCTGTAATTTTGTGTTAAACACATTCGATTGTCCCCACTGGTGATCTTGTTCACTAAATATCAACGGATAAATAGGAATCGGATTATTCAAATTACATCTTTCTATTTTCAAAACATTTTTAGGTGTAAATAACGCATTATAGTCACAGTGTTATTTTAAAATTTATGAATCTCCTTAGAAAATAATTATAGTTTGTTAATTATTTTAAATAATTTTAATATATCTACTAAATATTCCATATGTAACAGAAGAATCACAAATAAATGATTGATTTAGTTGAGGGTGATGTACTTGATCTATTTTTATTTGCTTTACTGAACATCATATTGTTTACAGTGAAACTAATTTCACTACTGGAAATTTCATTGTATCGCTTTCTGACTTATATATGAGTTATCAGTCGAAGTTATGTCTGGATCTTCTTGAGTTTATCCTGTTTAGTATTTGTCCAATATCTCATATAGTATTTCTTTATAATGTACTGGTGAAATTAGTTTTTCCAAGAGATTTGAACATAGTATCACACTTATGTTAGTCCGTAACTGTCATGTAGGCTCATGATAAGGTCAAATAAGAAACTATAACGTATCGCAGGTGTGTTAAATTATACTTCTTATATAGAATATCGTATCTAATTTGCAATTATGGACCGTTTATTGAAATATTTGTTAAGATTTGCATATATTTGGCGACGAATCTAACCCTACACTAATTGATGCATCACCTTGTTTAATTAGTACAGTCAAACGTATTTCTTGCAGGAGGAAGAGCTGATACAGTAAGCTAATCAGAGGTCGGCTCATGATTAATCAAAAAATATTTGGCATTTCTTAAGAATGGGAACCGAACAACACATTGGTAATAAACTATAATATTCAGTCTATTATCACTCATAAAATGTATATCTTAAGTTCAGAGATTCATTTAAAACATAAAAACGTATTCTGTCAACAGACAAAACTTTTGTAATCTGATATTTATTAAAACGTATGGATTAATTAATTCACTTGGCATTGTTTTACTTGAATCTTCCCATTGATTTTTAGGACTGAAATTGATCAGTCTCTTATTGGCATATGTGCATACTGTGCGTATTGCCTCGATATTGCCTTAATTTACAAGCATTATAAGCAAAGATGGATAGTGGCTCTCAATGGAATCCAGGACGCGCATTTATCCTATTTGGGACTCGTCAGCTGAATTTACTTGCATCTCAGAGTTGATGTTCACTCTGAGACTCGAACCCAGTACCGTTCGCTTAAAAAAAACGCGCGTTCTGGATTCCACTGCTAGCCACCATCCATCTTTGCTTATAACGCTTGTAAATTAAGGCAATACGCACAGTATGCACATATACCAGTAAGACACTGGTCAATTGCACCCTAAACATCAATGGGAAGATTCAAACAAACAATACCAAGTGAATTTAAACTTCACCCCGTTTCACAAGCAAGTGGCTATCAGGACTCAGTAGCTAAGTGGATAACGCGATGACGTTTGGAACGAACGGTACTGGGTTCGAGTATCAGAGTGATCATCAACTCAGATGCAGGTACATCCAGTTGACGAGTCCCATATAGGATGAAACGCGCGTACTGGATTCCGCTACTAGACACTACCCATCTTTGCATATGGATGAATTATTATCGATAATTATAGCTTATCGAATTATTTATATGAAATTAAGTGTTCTTAGATAATCTAAATGCGCCTGAAGTCAGAAACACTGTTCTAGTAATTGTCATATTACGTAAAGGTGAAGTAATGTCACTAATAATGGCTTAATATTAATTATTTTATCTACTTTCCATAGATTATATTCTTTTATTGCTACACTTTGTAACAATTTCACTTTTAGACTTTTTCAATTTAGAAACTATTCTGTCACCAATGAAATTCTGTTCAAGTTTGTAATCCGTTGGTAAACTTTCGAGGTTCAATAAAAAGACAATAACTGATGAATAGACTGTGATAGCAGTTTATCGCTTGGATTTGGGCTGATCTTTGTTAACTCTGATAGGTAAGTTGATTGTTATTTCATTTAGTTAAATGTGTAGCAAAGAATAATAACACTAATAGGGATAACATTATTTATATTACGAAATCTTAATATAAAACAAATAAGCAATAACAATATTGGATCAAATTGTTTAAGGTAAACAAATGGTCAACACTTACTCTCTATACACAGTTTAGAGTGGTTAGTCCATAATAACTGAATCACATGACGGTTCATGGCTGTGAAATAATCATTAGAGTTGAGCCAACGACTAGTCCTCAATAAAAATCAGTGGTCTCATCATATGATGATGAGATTGATTAACAATATTATAATATATTTTCCATCCCTATTTATCGTTTAAACGTAAATATACATTGCTACACCTAGAGTCTAAATCTCATAACTCAATTGAGTTTTAGTTTAAATAAAGACTTTAGATTTACCATGATCCACTTTTGCTATACACAACAAAATCGTTTGTGTAACTATTTAATTATAGTTCTAAAATAATGGTTAAAATTTCATTGTCTGATATTCTATTGGCGTTTACAAGGCTCTTGCAAATAGAAGTTTTATTAAAAATAACTTTGTATTAAACTCGAATAAAACCACTAAAATGAGAATATTTTACATTCTGTTTTAGCTAAGGATGAATTGCTCTATTATTTTACCCTTCAGTTATTCGTAAATCTGTAAAACTCACAAATAATCTTCATCACAACTTAATAATCTCCATAACTGAATAGTGAAAAATGAAACAATTTTTTTCACCCGATATTCTTCAAATCCATAGAAATTTTAATCTCTAAAGTGATGTAGCTTCGTTGAGATTCACTGTCATGAAAGGTAAATGTAACTGAGAAATGTTTTTCCGTTTCGTTTTACATGTATTAATTGTGTTAATTAAAGCCCTAAGATCTTCAAACCGTAGAGTTATGAACAGTAGTAAATCATGACATTACTATTTAGCAGAGAACACTAATTCCTTTAAACAAACTACTCAAATTAGACAGCCTCTCCACTAATTCTGTATCTCACAAATTAACATAAAAATCTATAGTTTTTATAGTGCGTCACTACTAAAAGGTTACTTCAAGTTTATTCATACTATTATGTCCTGTACAAAGGACCCGGATTCAGGATCTTTGGAATCACTCAAACGCTTAACATTTAGACCACTAGGCCGTCATCCGACGGCGTTAATGTCTAACTTCAACCAAACCAAGATATTGCACAGCGTCTTCTATTGTCCTCGGGGGATAACTGCTTCATACCCGACACGGATTGGACTTCAATGGTCATGGATTCCCACTAGAACTTCAAAAATTAGCTCTTGAAGTCAGTCACTAGTGAGCACATGATTGTGGACGCGAAATGCTCAGGAATCTCGCACTAGGACGAAACGGTCATCCAGTGTTCCCAGGTTTTGAGTGGTGGTCTAACATTGGTTGGTTTATGATCTGCATAAAAGCTAAAAGTTTTGCAATACTCCATAAAGATGAGTTGCGTAATTTATTTGACCTAGGCCAATTATTCGGGCGTTATTCTTCATAGATAATCATCAAATAAATACTCAACATGTACAAGAATCAAAGCTGATTTATTTAGTGTGCTGTCTTTCAGTAACTTTTGAAAATTGCTAAACATTTAACTAGTTTTACTTAAAATTCGAAAATTATTACAGAAGTACATCGACACTATTGATAAGCATTTTAGATATTTGGTAACCCTTTTATAGATCATAAATATATATAAATACTGTCTAGTTAAAACTCCGCCTGGAGTCCCTCTGGGGCTACTGCCGGTCCCAAGCCCGGATAAATGAGGAGGGTTGGGCATAGGGTTAGCGTCCCCATCCCGTAGAAAACTAACTCGCTAAAAAAACGCTAACCAGAAAAAATTATTCAAACCTTTTAAACTCTGCCCTGGGAGTCAGGTCTTCATTTAGAAGAGAAAGAAACGAAAACGGTGAGAGATTTGCAAACCTATGTGCCTTCAATAAGCTGGTCATAGGCGGCACCATATTCCCACATAAACACATACACAAAACCACATGGACTTCACCGGATCACTCTACACGAAACCAAATCGACCATATTTGCATCAACAAAACGTTCAGGAGGACTATAGAGGACGTGAGAACCAAGAGAGGAGCTGATATAGCATCAGATCATCACTTACTGGTCGCCAAGATGAAATTGAAACTCAAGAAGCACTGGACAACGGGGCAGACAGTATCACAAAAGTTCAATACGGCCTTTCTCCAGGATACTAACAAACTCAACAAATTCAAGATAGTCCTCAGCAACAAGTTCCAGGCCTTTCATGATCTACTCAATGGAGAAGGAACTACTGTGGAGAGCAACTGGAAGGGGATCAAAGAGGCAATCACTTCAACATGTCATGAGGTCCTGGGTCACAAGAAGCACCACCACAAGGAATGGATCACTGTTGATACGCTGGATAAGATTCAAGAAAGGAGGAACAAGAAAGCAGCGATCAATACCAGTCGAACAAGAGCAGAAAAAGCCAAGGCACAAGCTGAATACACAGAAGTAAACAAACAAGTGAAGAGGAGCATCAGAACCGACAAACGTAAATATGTGGAAGATTTAGCAACGACGGCGGAAAAGGCTGCAAGAGAAGGAAACATGAGACAATTGTATGACACGACAAAGAAACTCTCTGGAAATCGCCGCAAACCAGAACGACCAGTGAAAAGCAAGGAAGGCAAGGTAATCACCAACATTGAAGAGCAACAAAACAGGTGGGTAGAACACTTCAAAGAACTGTTGAATCGACCAGCTCCACTGAACCCACCCAACATCGAAGCAGCACCCACGGACCTCCCAATCAATGTTGGCCCACCAACAATTGAAGAAATCAGCATGGCCATCAGACAAATCAAGAGTGGCAAAGCAGCAGGACCGGACAACATCCCAGCAGAGGCACTAAAAGCAGACGTAGCGGCAACTGCACGGATACTCCACATTCTCTTCAATAAGATTTGGGATGAGGAACAAGTACCAACAGACTGGAAAGAAGGACTACTGATCAAAATACCGAAGAAAGGCGATCTCAGCAAGTGTGATAACTACAGGGGCATCACTCTTCTCTCAATACCGGGAAAAGTCTTCAACAGGGTATTGTTAAACAGGATGAAGGACTGCGTAGACGCCCAACTTCGTGACCAACAGGCAGGATTCCGTAAGGATAGATCGTGTACAGACCAAATCGCAACTCTACGGATAATTGTGGAACAATCAATTGAATGGAATTCACCACTCTACATCAACTTCATTGACTACGAAAAGGCATTTGATAGCGTGGACAGAACAACACTATGGAAACTTCTTCGACACTACGGCGTGCCTCAGAAGATAGTCAATATCATACAGAACTCATATGATGGATTACACTGCAAAATCGTGCATGGAGGACAGTTGACAAAGTCGTTCAAAGTGAAGACCGGTGTTAGGCAAGGTTGCTTACTCTCACCCTTTCTCTTTCTCCTGGTGATCGACTGGATCATGAAGACGTCAACGTCCGAAGGAAAGCGTGGGATACAATGGACATCTAAGATGCAGTTGGATGATCTAGACTTCGCAGACGATCTGGCCCTTCTATCCCAAACGCAACAACAGATGCAGGAGAAGACGAACAGTGTGACAGCAGCCTCAGCAGCAATAGGTCTCAATATACACACAGGGAAAAGCAGGATTCTCCGATACAACACAAAATGCACCAATCCAATCAAAATTGACGGAGAAGATTTGGAAGATGTAAAAACCTTTACGTATTTGGGCAGCATCATTGATGAACAGGGTGGATCTGATGCAGATGTGAAGGCGCGGATCGGCAAAGCAAGAGCAGCATATTTACAACTGAGGAACATCTGGAACTCAAAGCAACTGTCAACCAACACCAACGTCAGGATTTTCAATACAAATGTCAAGACAGTTCTACTGTATGGGGCAGAAACCTGGAGAACTACAAAAGCCATCATCCAGAAAATACAGGTGTTTATTAACAATTGTCTACGCAAAATACTTCAGATCCATTGGCCGGACACTATTAGCAACAACGTACTGTGGGAGAGAACAAACCAGATCCCAGTGGAGGAAGAAATCAAGAAGGAGCGCTGGAAGTGGATAGGATACACATTGAGGAAAGCACCCAACTGTGTCACAAGACAAGCCCTCACATGGAATCCTGAAGGTCAAAGGAAAAGAGGAAGACCAAAGAACACATCACGCCGAGAAATGGAGATAGACATGAGAAAAATGAACAAGAATTGGATGGAACTAGAAAAGAAGGCCCAGGACAGAGTGGGTTGGAGAATGCTGGTCGGCGGCCTATGCTCCATTATGAGTAACAGGCGTAAGTAAGTAAGTAGGTACTGTCTAGTTAAAGTCAGATGAGTGTTTTTTATAAAAATTGACTGGTGTGTCGGTAAAAAAACTGACAACGAAACACTACTTTCGTTTAAACGTGTCATCAGAACAAACCAAATGTTACTAATATTTCCAAGGATAAAATTTACTTACTAGTTCACAAACATTTCGAGATAGTTCTTGATAAGTGGTTGAAGTGGTGTTCAGTAGATCATCATCCCATGTTAGTGAACTATTAGTTCCTTGAATTGTAAAATTCAAAGCTTTAAAAAAGAAATGATTAAAAATAAATATGCACTGGATCGGGTCATTTATTGTTCATTCATCAACCATATTCATACGTGAGAGCAAATATGTAATTAATTTAATTGATAACGATTTGGATTATCACTTTGATGATATTTTGACTCAAATTTGGTCACTCTTGGTTTGCATCAATGTATAATCTGTGGATCGCCACAATATAGCCACTATGACACAAGGTTACATGGAACTGACGAATTTAGCTACCAGTGAAATCTAGGACACTGGTTTAGTCTTATACCTTTCTCACAGATGAGTGGTTATCTGAACGAGTTAGTGTTCGAAGTGAAAGGTACCAGACTCAAATTTCGGAGCGAATATCAACTGACGAGTCTCATATAGGACGAAACAAGCGTCTTAAGTTTCACTGCTAACAACATTCCATCGGTTCTGCATATGATTACATTGTTCTGAAGCCATAAGTGAATCGAATTATTTAATCATTGAAAAACTAATTTTCAGGGATGATGTTTAGTTCAACTGGATAAGTTAATTGACGATCTGCATTAAGTAGAGAACTATTGGTAAATGAGGAACAAAATGGAGTTTTGGTTTCCAGTTTACTTATTTTAAGGAGTGTCTATCAACACCCGTAGGCAGAATGAAAATTAGAACTTTCAGATATCCCGACTATTACTATTCATTTATACCATCGAGTCGAGATTTGACGATCCACATTCGTAGTGTGCAGTTTTATACATAGAACTACACAAACTATATATTCATCTGTGTTATCATATCCTCCTCGTTGATGAAAATGTATGGGGGTTTTAATATACTCATATGAAGAGCTTAAACTATAAATTGTTAAATGATGCTGATAATTAGTAGGGACTGTAGTTTCTCACGTTGATTAGTCAGAACTGAATTTTTAAAGCATATATTGAAATATGAGCTAAATTAATTAATAATAACCTGAATATGTGTTTGACTTTTATTTCTATATTATTAGGTTTTCCATGAAAAAACAACTATAAGATTTACCTTTTCCGTACAGCACTACCATTAATATTGTTAAGTAATGAGGTTTAATTACTGTGTGCTACTTATATTGATATAAGTAGTATGTGACGCGAGTTAAAGAACGTAATGTCTGGTAGCAGAAGATAGGGGAAGATCAAGAAAGGAAGAGCGGAAGCACAATGCAATTTGTAAGAAAACGCATGAACAATGAAACGTGAGACAATGGATTCATGATTGCAACAGCAACAGTCTGGTTTGATATGATGGAATAATATTTTGCAAATTAACGATTTACTATTTGGTTTTTCTATTTTACTGAGTAACTCTGTAATTGTCCCTACCTGTGTTCTGTTCACTACAGTGTGGCTTTTTAGTTCATGTTTTTAAGGTGTTGTGGGACATTCAATAAATATTTGGATTATGACTAACAGTTTCGCTTACAAAGAAATCGCAAGTCGTGTGAATATAGTTTAATTGTCCTGTTAACTAGTTATGAATATGGCCAAAACGTTTTAGCAATCAAACCATTTTGAGACGAAATATTTTTGCAAACAACAGAACTTGAATCTCAAGAAAAAAATGCGAAGTTCCTGATGAATCATTCTGATGGACGACAAAATGATCGAATCCCTTGCGCATTGTCTTATATCTAACACAATACCAATTTAACAGCTGATTCTAGCACCATGAAAGTTAATAATCTTACATTAATATTGACAATGTGTATTATCAAAGTAAACATAAATAACTTAAATAACCTTACCAGACCTCAATATAACACTCATAGGCACATATAAATAGTAATATTTTATGAACCTACCTACACTATATGTTGTTGTATCTATGGTTTCACCATAAGATAATGTTGATGCCAATGATTGTTCTGTATCCATAAAATCACTGCTAAAGTTCACTGAAATAAATTAAAACATAAATATTATTGTTTTCCTTTGAATAAAATTTCTCATTCAATTTATAGGTTTGATTTATCAAATATAAATCAAAATAAAATACAGATAACTTTTAATAAACAATGAATAAATAATTCCTATATCAACTTATTAGTAATTTGACTACTATGTATCCACATTGATCATCTGAATAAAAAGAATAATTAACTGGTCAGATAATAATAACGTTCATGTAACGAAACGATCTGTGAATGTATTCTAATAATTAATTTATCTTTCAATTTAAAATCATCAAACAGTTTTACCCAACGTACCGAATTTTTATGATCATTGAAGTATTCTTCATTTCATATATTTACAAATGATCTTAAGATGCAGGACAAACCATCCCTAACATGATTTCTAACTGGATAACAGAAACTGATGTAGTACTAATGAAAATTCATTTGATTGTAATCAGATTAGGGATCTGTGGAGATTAGTCATTATAATTGTTCAATTCATTTTTCGATCTAAGCTAGACCACCACTGAAAACCCAAGGGTACGGCCATTTCGTCCTAGTATGAGACTCTTTAGAAGTGTACACGACCCCGCACGCGGAATTTGAATCTGAGACCTCTGACCTTGCATGCAAACACTTAACATCTATACCATTGGACCGGTATCCAACGGTGTTAATGTCTAACCTCAGTCGACTCACCATCTTGCACAACTCTTCATCCATTGTCTTAGGTAGATGATAACTGTCCTCACCCAACATGGATAAGACTCCACTCCACAAATCCACATTCTGATAGTAATCATGTGCTTATTAGTGACTAGCTTCAATGTGAATTTCTCGGAGTTCTAGTGAGAAACCATGACCAGTGGAGTCCAATCCGTGTCGAGTGTGAGTCAGTTACCCACCGAAGACAATCGATTAAGGGTTGTGCAAGATCATGGATCGATTGTAGTTCGGCATTAACATCAGTTACCGACTCAGTAGCCTAAAGGCTAAAGTTTTGAGCGAGTTTGGTGTTCCCAAGTTATAATTCTGTGTGAGGGGTCGTGAACGTGGGCTGTTGGGGAGTCAAACACTGGGACAAGACAGCTGCCTAGTGTTTTCTGGTTCTCATTTGATTGTTTTGTAAATATATAAAATAAGTAAACTTTCTGGATAAACAATTTAATCTGATATACCAACAAAATTTCTCACTGAATGAAAATGCCTCAAAGTCGTGTAGTTTCCGTCGAACTCGTGTCTCACTATCAAGTTTTATCCTGATGCGAATATTTAGTTGGCTATGTTAATGATGAAAAAGTATTGAAGCAAGATTTTATAAGTGAAGCTATGTAAGATGAAGAAAATCGAAATGCCCTTTACATATTATCTTACATTGTACTTCTTCTTGCAATGACGGACAAACTAGAAAGTCGGGAACTAAAAGACATAACATACATAAACATAAAGAAATCACTCAGTAATTCGTATTCATTCAAAGACCGTTCTAAAAGGATCCCAAAATGTTCACTGATAAGTACTTGAAAAGTTAAGTTAGACATGCTTGTAAATAATAGGTTCATTTCATTAGTTCCCCACCATTCCCCAATGAACCACAAGTTTTTTACATAGATATTAATAAACCCTTCAATGTGGTAATTTTTCTTTAGCCTTGACGAGAATCAGAAATCACCCACTTGCCACAGTTAACAAGCATTAAAAATGGTAGCAATTACTCGAACTACTTACTATTTAAAAGTAGTATGGTTGAACGTAAAAAGATAAGCTGAATAGATATCAAACAAGTTTCATAAAGTTCCTCCATTCAAGTGATGTAGGTTAATTTCACAATATACCTAATCAAATTCCGAGAGATATGCCACTACTCATTGGCTTAGAATTTGTTACATATATACGGTTGTACAGCGTTGAGAAAGAACTCGTTATAAAGGATACCTTTGCTGAATAAATTCTTTTATGATTTAATGGGTATATTTTTTTTAATCAAATAGATGAAAGTTAATTCACATATATCTAATTACCAGTGATATTGTATTTAGATTATGTAAACATACCACTTGATCGAATTTCATCCATAGAACTCCTCATGTATGTGTACATTTCATTTGCGTCAGCCATCGTTATTGTTGTCGTCATCGTCGTGATCGAAAGTGGTAATGATGATGATGATGATAGCGGTTGTGATGTTGGAAGTAATACAGTACTTTCTTCTTTTATTTCAGTCACTAAATTTAATTAAACAATAAATTAAGTAAATATTAATGACTAATAATTATTTTTATATCCTTTTATATAGAGAACAAATGAAATAAAGAAATATTTCCCAGTTATTCAGTCGTACTAATTACAACATTGTTTACGGTTATACAAAGAAACTTTTGAATGTAATAAATCATCTTAGCCGTGCGCTGAATATTTTTTAAAACATTCGATTTCTTCTCACTGGTCATGGTTATATCCATTTAAGCTCATTTTCTTTCATAAACATTTTTATGCTTGACTGGTTAAATGATTCCTAGTATCCCAGTAAGACTTCATCCAGCATATCATTGACCAAATGCTCTCTTAATATATGAAGTGGATTATCTGGTATACATAACTTAATTATATTTGCTTGGTTATATATATGGATTCAATAAATATTCAAAGCTTAGTTGGACGAAATTTCTTTAGACAGATAACAGTGTCATTACCAGCGTTTTGCATTTCGTAATACTTACTATTCATTTGGATAAACAGAAAATCACCTTTGGTTACTAATTTTTAAGTCAACTATGAAATAAACCATCTTTGGTAATATCTCTTTTAGGTTCTGACATTATTAAGGCAAGGAGTACGTTATCTAGTATGAAATCTAGATCCATGTCTTCCTTATAGCAGTTGGAATTGCATCTATGTCCCAGTGATTTCTGTATTTTTTTTCCTAGGAAACGTTTTTCATCCCATTTTAAAAATATGTTCGTCTTCTCTTGTCTAATGAGGTTAATATTTTTAAAAAGGAAGTTATTACTTATTACTTTTGGACGAGTGATATTAAAGAGAATAATCCTTTCAATACCACAATCATTAATGGAATTTCCTAATCTACGACAACAATACATGAATCAGGATATTAACTGATGCGAAATTTGAAATTGTCCAACCTCTGTTTATTCCAAAGGTGGAAGCTTTTAAAGTTGTACATTTTGTATACCAGTCTTACTAAAACCGTAGTATGTCTTCAATATGTTCTCAAAGACTAATCTCCCAAGTTAGCAATATATACATTTATATTTATGAAATGTAGGGGATTACGGGGAACTGAAAGGATGAGTTTTGCGCGTATCAGATGACTGAAGATAATAATCTGAAGCAATTTTTCTTCATCACTACCGATCAAATTAATTTGACCACGTGTTTCCTGGATGTGGTTGGTTTTGATGGGACAAACAAAGTAATATGGAGAATTTATTTCATTATCAAATTTTGGCAATAGCTGTAAATTTAATGGTTATCACAAACCATATCGCAACTTCAACACTGCTTTCTAAATTTGTACCATTCTTCAGACTTTCAACTAACAGTCGAGGCCTGCTTGGGATTCTCACAGGAGATTCACTGACGATATCCAATTCAGTAACGCAAATGTATCCAAACTCGCATCACCTTTTATGTCAGGTACTTCTAATTAAAAATGTCATAAAGAGGGCATGTGATTAGTCTACTGATCTTTAACTGTAACTAAAATTGTAGAGGCTATGATTAGAAAATATTCATTTGTTCTTCCGTCAGATGTTAACGAAAACGTTGGCTGACAAATAAAAACGTTTGTACTTGACAAACGTGCTATCTTGTTTACAGAGTTATCCATCGAAGTTAGAAGAGTCAGACGCCAAGTTCCATCAACATTTACAAGATCATTTATTGTTTCCAACCAACTAAAATTAAACTAGTTTACGGTGGAGACTGCATCACTAACTTGATTAGTATCTTTCAGTAAGCCATGGTAATTAGACAACATTAGGTTTCTTACTATTTAACAACTGTATGATGCGAATTGCCTCAAAATACATTAAATAATATACATAATTGGAGTCAGTTTATTCTTAGAACAGATTTAAACTTAATACAGTAACAAAACTTTTATTTCAGTCAAGGAATAAGACATTAATACTTCAAAATCATTTGCCCTAAATCTACCAAAGTATCTGATGACATTTAATCAGCAATCTCCACAATAACTGTGTGGTATGATAATAATAAATTATTCTTGACTTCAGAAGAAAATGCTAAAGTTGATACCGTTTGATCATTCTTATATGTCATGTGATTAAAAAGAATCCGAAAAGAATATTGTATTCACTTCTAAAATATCAGCCAGTCTGTTTGTCTTCTGAACAATATTAACATAGGTTTCTTACAATATTATCATTGGGACTGAAATAACTGATTGTAGTATTAAATTTATATTGTTAGTGCTGAATAAGAAGAATAACTGTGATCCATGTATTAATAGAGTATAAATTCATTTGTATTACTATATTTTGTTTAATTTCTGTATCCCCTTACAACTAATCTTTTGCTATTACACTGCCTATTCAAATAAATTCAACAGAAAAACATTTTATCAAGTATATGGAATACAAGTAAATTATTAGTTAAGTAGTATTTTTTTATTCTATATGTCGATAGTAACAGTTTTTTCTATCCATTTAGTATTCACTTATATTAAATACAAAGAAAACTTACATCTGAGTGAAAAATCTCCATTAAAATTAAATCCTAGAGAAAAATTTTTATCATTAATTATGGAATTGATTAATTCTTCACTGCCTTTTATCAATAAATTTGATAGATCTTGTGAAGATAATAGTGAATAATTCGCTTCGTTAAATGTTAGTATTGCGTTGAGTATAATAGAACCTTTTGTGAATTCTATAAACGTACATTTTGGTTGTTTAAATTGACTTGTATTCGCATGCCGAAAACTTTGTAGTAACTATTTTTTTAAACAAAAAAATAATAATTGAAAATTGAATAAAACCATCGTAGAATAAACCTAAGTTAATAAAAATGATTGAATATTATAAAACAACTTTTGTGGAAAGAAATAAGTTACATAGTAAAACATAATTGAAATGACGAAATTTGTTTGTCGAATGTTTTTTATAAGACAATCTTAAAAAGTGAAGCCAGTAAATATTTCAGTCTCCATTAATACCTAACACTAATATCTGTGTTATACACAGTAATTAAGTGAATTTATTATAAAATACTTTAATTCAACATTAACTATCTTCTAAGTGAACTGTAGTACGGATACAGTTATACAGTTTGTGTTATATCCCGATAAGAATAATGAATGGTAATTTTTGGGATCCATTTATGGACCAATACTAAACGTATATTTTTATCATATAATTGTTATGCAACTAAACTGTTCATATTCATGTCGCTTTTATTATAAGCTTTAATTTGACCCATAGACTATTACTATACAATTTACCATTCTTGAGTTATGACCTGTCTATTAATTACTATCTCCCTCATTCACAGCCACTTTTGGCTAATTCCTGTACAAATGTTGTGTCATATTTTATGGTACGTTGTGGTCTGTCTGGTTGATATATAAACCGAGTATGTTTGAAATAAATGATTCATATTGCAGAGGTTGAGATTGGTGTTCTGGACTTAACTGGCTGGGCTAGACAGGAAGCGAGACTAATCCGGACTCTAGGTTGCTCGCACGTGTTTTATGCGTCACTGGTTCGGTCGATAATTCGCTGCTCTCTGATTGGCGGTATTGTTGTGTTATACAATAAACAGGGCACACAGGTTCACAAGTTATAACAGTTTGTTAATTAGAATTATTAACTTAAGACGTATGTGTGGAAGATATCGTCATATATTCGTAGCAATCACTCTTTCCCTAAAATCATAAGATTCAAATGAACTTAAGTCAGATACAGAAAACTATCGCAATTTGATAACATGATGTACTATTTTGATGTTTTTCATTTAATTTTCTCTAAACATTTCACAGCTTTTCTTACTAACAAAATGTGTACTTACTCTGTTCATTATGACTGCATAGAATATTCGTAATTCATAATTACTCTATAACTTTTATCAAAAGAAATAATCAAATTTCTTATCTAGTTATTAAGTAAACAAAATATTTTAAAACCATTTTTTTTATTCAGATATGATACATATTACTTACAAATTCACAATAACTAGTTGATAACAGTTTGTATATTTTAGATTGTGGATCAGTTAATTTATCATCCCAATTCTTCAATGGAGAATGAATTCTACTTTTAACCAAAACTGAATGTTTATCTAAAAAGACAAACCGAAATCATCAGAATGATGGTAATATTTCAGTTATATTGATCTAATATCAGTGATATATTAACTTGCCTATTGAATAGTTATAATATTTATCAAAAAGGACTATGAAAGTGAAGCTACATCAAAATAGTTTAAACTATTTTATAGACATGCATACAAAGAACATCTTGATCAGATATACATTCACGAAGATTTATTTATTCAGGTCCATGTTCCAAGTGTCTTATCTCAATCCATAATACTGTTAAATGTTTTTTCTATTTAATGGAAGAATTATTTATTACCCTTATCGCATACATAAAGATTAAATGACAAGTTAGTCAATCACTGTTATAGTTGGGATGTTTGCATAAATAATATTATATCAAGGGTACTGTTACAGTCAATGCGACCAATATCAGTCTTTTAAAGTATACATGGTACGATCAGCTATGATTAACAGTTTACTTGTTTAGAAGAACATTGGACTATCTTCCTATTCAAGCATATAGGTCGGTCGCTGAAGTCAGTACAACTTATATAGGTAAGCACCTGTAAAAATTCGAAATCATTTCTCACTAAAAGATTGAACACAATCGATCATGATTTCTAAGCTTAGAACTGTATTTGTATACGCCTATATTAATTAAATCAGTTTGAACTTCACTTAGTTAGACCAAATCAAATTGTAGATGAGTTACGGAAGATCACATAAAGGGTGTTTAGGCTAGATTATTTAGTATAGATATCACACAAGTCCTAAAACACAAAGTTATCTTTCCGAAAAAAATAATATGTCTTACCACTTAAAAAAGTTTCCTCTGAGTTTTGTAAGTCGCGCTTTTCTCGTAAATTTAGAAATCGTGACAGTTTTTGATATTTGGAAGTTATCTCATCTTCAAATAAATCAAAGTGCTTAATTGTTGGAAATTCTCCATAAACTTCAAAACTAATCTCTGGCACATGGATTGACTTTAGCAACTGCTTCTGTCGATGAGATACTCTTGGTTTGATTGGTATTTCATAATTGTAAATTGTTTTATCTGTTACTGTTTCATTTAATATACATCCACATAATAACCCAATATAGAATATAATCTTGGGGACACCAAATGTGAATAAATTCGTTCTTGTCATTTTATGCTATAGTCCAAAAAAATATGAATAAATTCCAGACTATTATGTACTCTTAGTATCCAGTTAAGAGTCAGTGAAAAAACTTCTATTCGAAAAAATCATCCGCCAAACTTTTTATTGCTGTTCAGTATTAAAATTTCCTGTTTTGACTACTCTAACTCAGTTATCTTTGATAATTGAAGGAACAAGCTGTGAATCTAGGTTTTAAATTCTCACTTCACAGTAGATAATTTAAATATAAATAAATGGCTTTTTGAAGTAACATGTCAATTAGGATATGAGCAAAAGGAATATGCTATTATCTACTCTAATAATCTCTAACAGTTATTAGTAACATACTTCAAAACTTAATTCATCAGTGATATTATACATTAGGAAAGTGAAATATAGTGGCTAGCAGTGGAATCCAGGACGTGCCGTCCCTCCTATTTGGGACTCGTCAGCTGGATGTACCTGCATCTCAGAGTTAGTGTTCACTCTGAGACTCGAACCCAACACCGTTCGCTTCAAACGCCATCGCGTTATCCACTTAGCTACCGAGTTCTAAAAGTAAAATATACAACCGTAAAAGCAAATCACCAATGAAAACGAAAATATTAATTCGCACAAAATATTTTAAGAAAAAAAATGCAGCCATTGAGAGTTCCTTCAATTACATCATTAGATGGTATATTCTAAGTATCTGAATCAGATGAAAACATTGCTTTAGCTTTTGGAATAAAGATTTTCAACAGTTGTTTAAAAGTATCAGTTATCAAATTCATTGTGCATTCTAACAAATTCACTGTATTAAATTATGAATTTATCATGATCTGTAGTTAATCCAACCAAATATGACTAACATAAACTTGAAATATACAAATAAAATTAATACTACTTAAGGTTATATACTTAGACCCATCTAAACCAATTATTCTATTTAATATACACTAAGGTAAATAACCATTTCATACAGCGAATCAGTGAAACCACAGCTAAACTATTTAAATAGAAATATATTTTGAATCTTTTAAAAGTCAGGAAATTTTACAATTACAGCTTCTATCTAAACATCATTTCTAAATTTAAACGCTTCTTTTTCTTAGATTAGATTCAATGGTGAAAATGTATCAGTTAATGGAGGCTTAAAGTTGTGTCATGATTTCACTTGACATTGTGATAATAGGAACAATAGAAATACATTCCATGAAACGTTTTACAATATACATTTCAATATAATATTTAACTAATGATTAACTACAGAAAAGTACCAGGTAATACTGCATGACCTTTTAATAAAACGGTATTTTGGACGTATTAGAACCTAAAATAATCAGAAATATTCCTTTTTCTGTTGTATTATTTTATAAAACGATGATTCTTTACTTATATAGGAAGAAAGTAACCGCTGAAATGATAACAGTAGCTAAAACTGATTAAAAATTGAATTATTCTAACCATTTATTTCACTATAGTTCGACAATATTAGACAGTGTACACCTATAACAATTTAGCTTTAATGAGAGCATGTTACTATAAACTAGTTAGGTTTCACCTTGATTATACTCAGAAAAATATAACTACACAAGTTGTAGTTATACATTTTGATAAATGTTATGTAGTAACCAATTCCTTAAAGCAAACGATCTCTAAGTACTAACCAAAACAGTTTAAACATTTTTAGAACTAAAAAATAATTGTACATCATGTGATAAGGTCATGATTATTTAAAATGACCTTTATAGCTACGAATCAACTTGTCTGAAGATAGAACTTTGATACTGACCACTATCTGGTAAATCATAGTATTCAAAACAACTTATGAATGTTACTTCAAAAAATATATATATTAACAGGTACGCGCACTGATCTGTTTGAAAATGACCTTTCCATCTTAGCTGAGCAAAGGAAAGGTAAAAATTATCACGTGGTGGAGACAGGACTTAAGTTTACCATAATAAAGCTTTTAAGGTTGTCCATCGTATTCCATCAAGTTTACCACATAGTCCACGTGGTCGTCTTTTGCGTACTGCATAAGCTGTTGAATTCTTTATCTACAAACCTAACCTTTGTACTCAAAAGAAGTTTTTACAATCTCTCTCCTTATCTTGCAAATCCATATAGAAGCGCATTTTAGCTAAACTTTGGTTAACATCTTTCCTTTTATATAAAAATTCTTCATTTCATTCACCATACATTATCGATCTATAGAAGAGTAATATTTCTCTCTGAAAAAACTAGACTTTGACAAGTCGCAAAGTTCTCAAAACAGTATTGTTCACAAAAAGACGAAGATACCGATGTTAATAAAAAAACAAAGACTTCTACCGGCATATGGTTGATATAACCAAGGTGACTGTACAAAAAACAGTTAGTCAAACATTAAAATGAAGTTCATTAAGAACCAATGTGGTGTTGTTCCTTATCATCACACTACTTGTAATCATACACTTTTATATCACTTGTTTTTAATTTGTCATGTTTACTTGAAAGTATTTTTTCTCCCATTATCTACTTGAAGCTAAACTGGCGAAAAGATCACCTAGTAAAATTGACATGTGTTTAATGTAGATGATGACTGATGTTAAAAAAACTTGTCTAACTTTTGGATCTAAAACAAGTTTATTCTTTAGTAATTTATCTGATTTTATTTAAAAATCAACAACAAATTGCGAAATACCACAATTGAACAATCAATCAGAATGACTTATTTATTTTTTATCAGAAGGGGTTTTTGGATAGTATGGTAATTTCAGTAATTGAGTCAATTGAAGCTAGACAACCATGGAAAACCTGGAAGCACTGGACGGCCGCTTCGTCCTATTGTGGGACTCCTCAGCAGTGCGCATTCACGACCCCACCTTGAGAGATTCGAGCCCAAGACCTATCACTCTCGCGTGCGAGCGCTTAACCTCCAGACCACTGACCCGACATCCTACTGTGTTAATGTCTAACATCGAACAATCCACGAAATTGAGCGACACATCCACAAAGTGATTGGTATCAAAAACTTCGCTGCAGTTACAACACAGTGATGTTAGCATACTTCTTTGAAAAAAGCATTCACATGATAATAAACTTTAATAGGCTAGCTACGACTTGGAAGGCTTAGAGTTAAAGGAGACATAACTCGTTGAGTTACATCATCCAGGTCATTAGAGTTATGTCCAGTGACTCATGATTAAGGTGAAAACTAAAGGCTTTACATTTGTTTTTCCCTAGGATTATGAATGTACACTTGTTAAGGGTCTCAAATTTTATTAATTTCTTCAAATTACTGAATATTATTCAGTTTGTACCAATCTGCATCAGAGGCTATCTCTTTACCAAATGATTTTATTATATCGTAATAAACTACAAAATTTAACTTTACTGATTAGCTCAATAAAAATTATGGTTGTAAGTAAATGCTAAATTGACCTGCTGTATAATGTACTTTTAATAATTAAAACTATCATTTTTGCACCTTTACTGAAATGCAGAACCAAAGAGCATTAAACGAAAGTTACTTAATAAACCTTCCCTTGTTGACAAATTTAAGCCTAACTATGTCTAAAATGTTTAGACTCAATATCATTCTACTCATGTCCTTGACAAACCAATAAGAGTACTAGTTCGAAATACATTCTAGCTATGGATAATAAGTAATAATAACGAATACAATTTTGGCAGTACTAGATATCAGTCACTAGTAGATAAATTGTGATAGCTCATTTCCGTTTAAACTTTCCTCTGATTATACTGATTGGAAAAACAATGTGAACTTTATGACTAAACAGTTTAGCCCAGAGAATATAAATTCATCGAAAAAAATAGTGTGTGGAGTGTTTGTTATAAATCATGTTAATTTATAATGCTAGTTTTTTAGTTGTATGAAAGACTGAATGACAAGGAGAAATTAGAATGGGGTTATTCACAAAAGCGAAGCTCACGCACATAATTATTGTCTTAGAAGTCTTATTAACATGCCAACGAATGTATGCAGTTGGGGCATTTATTTAACGAATAAAATTGTAACCCATAGAGTGTCGTTCTATCGTATTCTGCCAGAATAATCAGTGCTCTCATTGTCTTTTTCATCTTTAATGATAAGTGAATTAGAAGCTGTAGTATGACTAAAGCCGAATTCCGTTATGAATCACACCTGAAAGCCTTTGAACTAACGGATTTAAATATTGTCTGGTTTCAGATTTAAATAGACATGATGAACTAACAAAGGCTAGCTGAACTAAAATATAAGTTATCTCATAGTAGATAGTGACGAACTGATTACATACGTTCAACCTCCAGTTAATTCTAGCTAAAATAATCAAATACTTGTTTAACCTACCATAATATTTGAAGTACTTGATTATGAACTATAAGATGTCAATTTTCCTATGTGAGGATTACTGCGACAAAAAAAGTCGACATGTAAAATCTAGCCCAAGAAATCTACAACATAAAAAGCCAAGTTAAGCTAGATGCTAAATTATTAGTTATAACCCTTTACTTAAAATATACAACAGTTAATCGTCGTAAACATATTCGAATAGACTAGACAACCCACTTTTAAAACTTTCTTATAGAAAATATAATTTATAATATCATAATTCTCCTAATTCAGCTTTTCATATGCAAAATGATTATTGAAGGAATTTAGCCAATAGTGTTAGTTTTCTTTTCTATCCTGTTAGACATTAAACTTTCTTATCTTTAAAAATACATTCATCATATAAGTTTTAAATAAAATATCAAATTCTATATTGATCATTTATTTGTATAAGTCATGATATTATCTAATTATTCACTACTCAGATCAAGATTTATTCACAATAATGATAGTCAGTAATTTTTTCTCTATTTTCATCAGTTTACATAAGTACCACTCTAGTGAACAGAACACGGGTGGGGACAATTGAATGTATTTAACACAACATAACAGGACTTGTTAATAAAATATAACAATCATAAAGTAAATGCTTAATTTGCGAAATGTCCACCAATTGTCTCGAACTGACTCAGACTCCATTGTTCTTGCACTTTCATACAAATTGCATTCTATTTCCATTCTTTACTGTTCGATCCTCTTGTTTCTCTGCTGTCAGACCTTCTGTGCACGACTAACATCATCTACTACTTATGTCAATATAAGTAGCACACACCACACCACTTGTATTAAATGATAATAATGATAATGATGAATAATGATTATTTTGTTTAAATCAATCAAATTATTCAAATAGTACAGTAATTAGTTAAGTTGTTTTGAATAAAGTATTGAGTAACTTGAAAATATATTAGATGATATAATTTTCAAAATGAAAATGATCAATATATTACACAAAATCTTTACAAATTTAAAGGAATATATAACGATTATCTACCAAATTATTAATAACTTATAATTAGATCCTTCAAAGTTTTTATAGTAGAGTATCATCATTGAAGTTGAGTTCCTTAGACCATTAAATCAAGAGTTTATGTAATTTGATAAGATTAATTAATAAATTTTAGTTTTGATAGATGAATGATATCTTACTATCTGGATAGAATATATATGATTATGTTGATTTTATATTTACTTAAAAGTGATGAAAAGGAATACTTTGAAAAGTTTAAAACTAATATGAAATCAATATCATTTCTATCTGTTATCAACTAAGCAACAAAATTATATAAAAAATATATTTAACATTTTTATTTATCAGTTCATTTTATTTTAAAATTCTATTGACAATATAAGTACTATGAACTTGCAGAAAAATATAAAACAATATAGTTAAATAATATGATAAACAAATTACATTCTTAAATTAGCATTATTATATAACTTACTTAGAATACATTTGTTTCCAATCATGTAATGTATAAAATCCAATAAAATAATAATAATAATAGTAGCTATCAGATACTTTAGTGAATTGATCAAACTATTGATAAATTCTGATTATTCTAATTTAGTCCAAAATCTAAGTGAGAAATAAATTTTTTTTTTAAAGTAATTTTTTTTTTCTTGAAAATTATACCAACTAAATTAAACTCATAAAATAATAATTTTAATGAAAATTAGTAATAAAGAGAAATTATTTTTCATTACATAATAGTTGATTGGTTCATTTATAATAAATAATTATTCATTTATGTCTAGAAATTGTATAATCAAAAATGAAATTGATGTATTTCTGTGTAGATATGCTTATGAGTATTCATGTCAAATTTTAATTGTGTTTTTGTATATATGTGTGTGTGTTTGTACGAGAGAGAGAGAGACAGAGAGAGACAGAGACAGAAGGTTAGTGTGTTAAACAAAGTAAGATTGAGTCTATAAAGAAGTGATTTCAGACAAATATTGCACTTTCCATCTTAATGAATATAAATATATATAGTTATATAGGTTTTATTAAATTTTTTTTGATAAATTCAAATTCCAATCAAATCAAATCACAATTACAATGATAATAATAACAATGATAATATTTTTACAATCATTATAAAAATTTAGGACATTAAAATATACTTTTAACTATGAGTTAACCTATAAATTATTTCCATTGTTTATATCATTTTTATTACTAGTACAATTATCATAGATCATCTTCAATAAAATGATTCGATCACTTTTCATTGTCTATTAACCTTAAAAACTGATTGATTTGTTCTTTATGTTTGTTTATAGTTCATTCTTTGTTATGTTTTTTTTTGCAGTAAAAATGAAGTATTTATTGAATAAAATTTGTTGGTTATTTAATATGTACCAAACGTTTTTCGTCTAGGTAATGTTTGAAATCATCGAACGTCTTTTTCTTTTTAATTGGATTCCTCCAAGAAGCTAAATTCAACAGTTTACATATATATATATATATATATATATATATATATATATATATCAAAGAAATTATATCACCTGAAGAACTTAACTATATAATTATTGAAAACTAGGGATCACCAGTTAATAATATTTTTCTAATATGGCACTGTCTAAAAATCCCGATTTACTGCATAAATCCTTGACAGAGTTGCGGTTCTAATATTTATACTTTGTTTTCTACTTATTCAATGATATGATTTCATTTATATCTCTATAGGTAATACTATTTTCACTGAGGTTATACCTTCATATAGTTTGTTAACTGAATTATATTTCTCAAGTCTATTACAATATTTGAGACTGTTTAAGATGCCCTAAAAATGCATTTAATTCACTTTATAAATAGCACAAACGATTTTCAGGTTGAACGTAGGCTTTTTTTATTAAAGCCTGATACGTCAAAGAATTATGTAGGTAATACTTAAGGTGCATTTTAGTAAAATTTACTATTTTGTGACTACAGCAAACTTATGAAAAAGCAGAATAACACTGAAGATATTACACAGCAAATAGTATGAGTCAAATGTACAAACTGTGTAGAATATATTCCCTCAGTGACCAAAACTGTGTTAATTACTGTTTATGAATATTAATGTGATACTCAGAAACTATAACTCTCTCTTTTGAACAATAAAATTTTAAATGAACCAGAATGTGGTCAATATATAATCATATAACACCACAAAGTTTTTTTAAATTAAATTTCAATAAACTTGTTTTGAAATTTATGTACATATATCTCACAGAAGTATTTTACTTACATCAGACATATCATTTGTTTAAAAGTCTATTTCCTTCATTTTCTGTGATGTAACATCATTCAAAAAAGAACTGGAGGATTGATCCTCTTCATTCGTAAAAATTTGTGATAAAAATAGTTTGACTAGTTTGAAAAATATCACTATCATTATAGGACCAAATTATTTCATGATGTGGTCACAAAATGACTAAGATACTCGAAGTATCCAAGATGTTCAACAGTAGAATTAAATGGGGCTGTAATATTTAGAAATTTTGGGGAATTTTTTATCCGTTTTTGTCGATTGCTAAAAAATGTAGACGTGACTCAAAATAATCACTTTCTTATGTAACTGCTGGTAAAACATTTTTACGTGCGTACAGTATATATATATATATATAGTGGACAGACGAAAAATGAGACAAACTCAGGTCAAAACAAAACCAGGTCAAATAAAACATGTGGCTAAATTTAAAGTTACGTAATGACAGAAAATAGTGATAACAAATAAGCAGAAAGACGTGAAGGATTTCAATTCTAAACCCTTGGGATATCAATAAAATAATAAAAGTAGTAGAGAATAACGACTGTATAAATAGCCTGTTTTGACCGTAAAAGTAGAAATTATATTTGAATCATCTGGTTATATTTGAAGAAACCGGTCATACCTTCTTTCAATAATCAATTAATGTTAATTTCAGAGCTACAATTATTTAATTGATGATATATAATGTAATCAACTCTACAATAATTCGTATTACGTTCAGTAAAACCAATCTAATCATAAAATGATAAATAGGAAACATTTTTTTGCATGAAAATTCTATAGATTCAATATTATTACTTTTCAATAGTTTATTAATTAAAAAATATTTTTCAATGAATAGAATTTCTGAAGTCACATCTATCAAGTTACATAATATGTAGTATGCCTAATTAAAAACGTTCAATGGTTAATTTTCAAATAAGTTCCTATATAATCTCAATTTTTTCCAAGCAAAGATGGATAGAGGCTAGCAGTGGAATCCAGGACACGCGTTTCGTCCTATTCAGTACTCGTCAGCTGGATGTACCTGCATCCAAGAGTTGATGTCCACTCCGTGACTCGAGCCCAATATCGTTCGCTTCAAACGCCGTCGCCTTATCCACTTAGCTATTGAGTCCTGATAGCCATCTGCTTGTGCAATCGGAAGATACAAGTAAAACAAAACCAAAATGAATTTAATAATCTTAAATGTTTCCTTTTTAATCACCAACATATCTGTCCAATATTTAAATCGTTTTAATTTAATTGATAATATAAAGAAAAAAACCAATGAAAATTATTTAATTAATTAAAAAATTTAGATTAAGTTTTATTTCGCTTAGTTACTGATTCAAATAAATAAAACGAATCAATTGTTAGAAATTAAAGAGATCATCTATGAAATTTAACTATTTAAGGTTAAAAGTTCACTTTATAAATTATTATAAAAAAACTAAAACATTAATTTTCTAATAAAAAATTCATTTTATTTTTCTTTTAATTTTCTAAGAAAATAAAAAGATAATTATTAGTTGTTTTTTTTCTCTGTCTGAAAATTATTTTTATAGTGAATATAGCGACAATAATAACAAAATCCACAAGAACGACAACAAGAAGAAAAAAGATAAAAATAAGGTTAATTAAAATCCGTATTATATTCTAATTTAATTCTAATCGGAAATTCTTTTTATTTTTTTATTTTATTTTTTTTATTGTTTATATTTGAAATAAATATCAGAAGTGTCATATCCTAGTGAAGATTAAATAACAGGTAACTTCTGAGATCTAATAATGGACTAACATTATAAATATACTCCTATTGTATAATTGTTCAGTAACTAGATTATGTATATCTATATTCTTGTTATTATAAGCTTCCATTTGACGTATAAATTCTTATTATACAGTTTACTGTTCCTAAATTATGTTCAGTTTATTAATTACCGTCTTCCACGTTCACAGCCACTTTTTGGATTTATTTGTGTATGAATGTTATTTTCTATTTTATGGTGTGTTGCGGTCTGTTTGTTCGATATATAAACACAGTATGTTTGAAATATATGATTCGTATAGTGGAAGCTGGTAGTGATGTTTTGGACTCTAGTGGACGGGCTAGGAGAACATAGGACCAATAAGGACGCTAAGCTGCTCATACTGGTCGAACGTCAATGGTTTAGCACAGTGTGAAGATTATATAAGTCGTATTTCGATTGGTGGATAAATCATGTGACAACTAGCGGGTCATGAAGTCATAACAAATAGAAAAATTTACATGTTTTTTACTTACTTTTTTTAAGTTTCAATGTTGACTGAATATTTGTATGATAATAAAACCTATAATAAATGAAAACATTACTCTTTAACAATAAATAGAATTCTACTTAAGTTATAAATATGTATTCTATGGAATGATATTAATTAATAGTTATTGAAATATGAAATACGTTTTGTTTTTAATGATTATGCTTACACATATAGACAATTCATTTCAGTCATTTATTTTCACATCGTGAACTTTTCACATGATTCCCATGTAACTGATTCATGTTATCCTATTTACTAAAAATCAACATCCAAATATGATTAGATTACCACAGTATAGATTTAATTTGGTTTGATTGTTAAAACGTTATATATTTCTTTAACGATTTAGATTTTGGTTATTACCCTGAAGAAGTCCAGACAAGTTAGCTGGACGAAACATTGGAATTATTTTTATTTCAGCCGCTGAGATTATTTCAAATATAATTTTCATATAAAATATCTCCACTATACTCGGCCGTCAATTTTCGTGAAACTATTCGTTCTAATCTTGACGAATATTCGTATAGATTATGTTCTTAGCTTAACAATATGTATAAATTGAATATATATTATAAACTTCAAATTTATATTACATTAGTTTTCATTAAGTAATACATGGTCTTAAATTAAAGTGTATTGAAGTTTTTGATATTTTTACTACAATCGAAAAATCTCATATATAAAAAGGATGAATAACAACTGAAAAGATCTGGAAAGGATTGCCCAGGATGGAGAGTGCTGGTGGACGGCCTATGCTCCTTCACGAGGAGTAACACGCGTAAGTAAGTAAATAAGTAAGAATAGAAAAATCAATCTTAAATATTTTTCCTCGTATACTTTCATTGCTTACAGTTATTTATATTCATCATTTAATCTTTATACTTATGGAAGAATTGTTAATTCAATAGTCTTAAAGATGAGTATACAAATGAAATTGAAAATACTATTTTGATACTTAAATGTTTCCCAACTGATTTATGAAACATTAGATTTGAACCATAAATTCTATAACTGATTCATATACATCCATTATGGATGACTAGAAAGGAAACACAATATTTATGTTGTATTAATCTAACAGTTGTTATATTAAAATAATTGCTGGTATGTTAGTTAGATCTGAGTTATAACTACAGGCGGTTTTAGGTTTAACCTCTTATAAATCAATAGTCATTTTATATATTTTTAATTCAGTAAATAATGCATAAACGAGAGTCCTATGTTTACATAAAGCTAACTTTTCTCACAATTTTATTCTGATCAAACAGGTCAAAGAAGCAGTGAGGAAACGAATTTCTAACTTACGATAGGATTGTTCACAAAATCAGACCTGTAGTTCTTTTCAGGACTGAAGTATAGTTACAAATAATAAGACAGATGAAACAAATACATCTTGGTTTATACTTTATGTACTCTGAAATACATCCATCTGTATATTTTTCAAACATTTAGATGACCTCAAAATCTGAAGGTGTACTTGAAAATATATTGAAACAAATCTCCGACAAGCCTTTGTTTTCAAAAGCCATCCAAATAATGTTCGTCACATTTCGTTGAAGAATCGAAATAAATCATTAAAAAGCTGCATATTTTGTTTGCATAGTAGCTGAGACTCATATTTTTCTCTATGTCTCTAATCGGTGTTAAGTCAACCTGTAGGTGGCATTTTAATAACTACAAAAAATAACTGATTTAAAAATTTTGTAACATTTATTGCCCGAATAGGCTACAAAACAAAACATTAGCTGATTCACTTAGATGTTTGTTGGTCTGAAAATTGTTTTGACTTAAGAGTATTAGTTGACAAAAGTGGCTTACTTAATCGCTGGATTAAAAGCAAGAACATTGTAGATTATTTTAGAACATATACTTCTTTCGAATAATCGACTGTTCTCCATAAAGTGGTACCAATGAAAGAAATTTATCAAAACACATTTAAGTACAAGTTTTTCATAATGATAGTAAAGTAAAAAGAAGTCAAAACTTGGTTATTTATGGATTTTTATAGATCAGTAAATAATTTATCAAGCTAACCAACGAAAAACATCTCCCTCAAATACAATGACAATTAAGCATAACTACAGATTCACTCATCATTACCATAATATCTATTATTCATCAATATATTTTGAAACATAATAAAGTCAACTAATCAGTATGAAAATATAAAAATTTGCAATACAAAAATACTGGATCAATAATTTTATTTATACATTTAACTACTTGGTCAAAGTTTCCTCAACATGGATGAAAATACTCAGAATACTAATTAATTATAAGGACATAAGGTGAACTCTTCGGGTTGTCGCTGAATAGTTTAATTAATAATACAGTTTCACGTATTAAAATAAAATTAATTTATAGAGTTTAGTCAATAATGAATCATTCACCTTATAAGTAAAAATTACATGCGGGTTTCACATGGCACTTTCAATTCAAAATATACATTCATTGTAAGTATAAATGATGTATTTTAATTGACAACAAAATAATATAACTTAGTGAAAGAATAAATATCAGGCAAATTCAAATTTTAATTTAATCGGAACTTAAGGATATACAATAAATTAGTAGCAGTAGTAGTAACTGTAGTGTATGGAACAGAACACAAGTGGGGGACAATCGAATATATTTGACACAAAATTACAGGACTTGTTAATAAAATATAACAATCAAATAGTGAGTACGTAATTTGCAAAATGTACATCAATTGTCTCAGAATGACTCAGACTTCATTGTTTTTGCATTTTCATACAGATCGCATTCTGTTTCCATTCTTCACTGTTCGATCCTCTTGTCTCTCTGCTCCCAGAAATTCTTTTCACGAGTAATGTCATATACTACTTATGTCGATATAAGTAGTACATACTACAGTAGTAGTAGTAGTAGTAGTAGTAATTATTGTAACATTTACCAGACACACTATTCTTTATCATCGAAAGTGCTCAATAAATTAAGAAACAAACGAAAATGGTTTGTATATGGTAGTCTCATCTTTTTTTGTAATCAATCGACATTAGATAATCTAAGTATATTTATTCCTTCATTACGTAATTTTAAAAGCGAATAAATGAAGTGGTATTACAAACAATTTTTTTCAACTAACTTGATTCTAAGAATGAATGATATTTAATTATAAAAATAATTGAATAATAATAAACTATAATTGTAACGATTTCCTCTTTTTTTGATCGAGTTCATGTGGACATAAATGTTACCAACATTTTATGCTACCCATAAGTAAAAAATTACGTAATTTAGAAAAAAAGTTTCTTCATTAGGTTCTACATAAATAACACGTTTAAAATATATTCATTATTATATGCAAAAATGGATAGTGGCTAGCAGTGGGATCCAGGATGTGCGTTTCGCCCTATTTGGGACACGTCAGCTGGATATACCTGCACCTTAGAGTAATGCTTGTAAATTAAGGCAATATCGAGGCAGTACGCACACTATGCACATATGCCAATAAGAGACTGATCAATTGCAGTCTTCAACATCAATGGGAAGATTCAAACAAACAATACCAAATGAATTTATATCCATTATTGTTCTTTAACAAATTCATATACTGAATAAGTAAAAGTCTAGTGTTAATTTCATATGCATTTCATAAATTTTTTTCAAATGATCTGCTTAAATGGTTTTAAACTTCTATAACTCAAAGAAATTACACAACATTCCAGCTGTATAATTGGGTCTTTTAGGAGAAGTGTTACATCATTTCGTTTTGTAAATAAAATGTACCATATGTTTTCTACTTAATTATATGAAACCGAATAATTATATCAGTAAAACATATTTTCTTACTCCTAGAACTAAGTTATATCCGAGAAACAACACATTTTACGAACTTCTGTAGTGAGCGAGAACACCAGTGGGGAGAACCAGATGTAATTGAACACAAAAGTACAGAATCTTTTGGTAAAATCTGTGAACCATACAGTAAATAATTCATTTTCGAAATGTCAATCAACTGTTTCATACTTGATTGTTCCTTCGTTTCTACACCGATCATTCTCTGTTCTCGTTCTCTTCTCTTCGATGTTCTTAACATTTTTTCGCCAAGCATTTCACTTTCAATTGATCATACATACTACTTATATCTGTCAACATCAGTAGACCACGCTACATTTCATGTTTGCAGTTGGCTCTCTAGTATCGTCCAGTAAGTAATTCGTACTTCAGGATTGGCACGTCATTGAAATTATTGAATTACGCAAGGACTTTAATCGATATCTTTATTATTATAGTGGTGAATTTTTATCACCAATGTTTATTGCCAGATCGAATAACTCTTAAAAATTTTATTTACATAAATAACTGCATCTTACAGGAATACTGTTCTAGTGTGTATATGCCATTATTTGTATGCATGATTAATGGTAAAAAACTTGTTTATTTTCTTGATTAATGATAAAATATCACTTTACTTCTGAATACATACATCCTTGAAGTTAATAGGAAACAATGGTCAGATTAACAAGTTATGGTTAACTCAAACATCCTACATAAATTACGGTAAATTGAGTGTCTAACTTTATGAAGATTACTAATTGGATTACCCCAAAGAATACTCTAGATCGATTCACATTGACGAATCAAATAGAATCGAATGTTCAATGTCTATGTAGTATGGAAAAAATAACATAACCCGAAGTGTTATCTGGTTGATTAATGTAATAATTCCTAAGAAAAAGTGCTTTAAAAATATCAACATTTCTTCAATACATTTAACTTACTGAATCATTCACTTTACCATTTTAGAGTATTTTGATTTATTTTTCAGTTTTAAAAAATAATAGTTTTTAGTTGAAAAATAAGATTTTGAAATTGTCTAAAACATTGTTTTGCCAGAAACAGTACATTTAATTCACAAGTAATCATTTATCGAAGAATAACAAAAACATCAGTTCAAATTTACCCTTTATTGGAATACCTGTCAAGAAGTACCGTGTTAATTGAGTATATCTCTACTTATTTTTGTAGAGATTAGTTTTGTTTTTACATTGTGTTCATCATGGATTGAGACTAAATGGGGTATAAAGTAAAAAAGTATATGATTGGACTTCTTCGTGGTTCTTAGTCAGGATCTCTCCAAGGATCAAAACTAAAAACGATAGATCTCGTTGCTAACGTTTGACACCTAAACCGCTGATTTCAAATCCAATTATTTTAACTGTTGGATCGTAAATATACACAACTTTTTCGCAATGATAATCCATAATAATTTAGTAGCAGACTAGCAAAATGGTGGAAAACGTAGGCGTGTTATTCTAATCAGGAGTTTGGAAATAAAGTACTTAAGACGATGAATATAAACCAAAGTACTATTGGGGTTGGATAAAGTCTAACACTGGCTATGTGAAAGCATTTCGAGAGGAAGAGCGAACTCTTCTTATTCTTAGCCACACCACGGTATTCGGGTGCAGTTTTCCCATACCTAATTCGTCAGTTGGTCCATCTAGTTGATGTGCTTAAAGGACCACCTTCGCCATCCCGTCATTTTGTCGGACAATGAAGGAGGTTGCTTCGCAATGACTTTGTAACTGCATAGATTGTTGGACTTTTAGATCTATTTGATTCACGATTTACACCGAATTCTGAATTCTCCTCTTTCAAATTTTAGTTTCATTTATATTATCTATGTATAATGCTGGCTGGCACTATACAAACGTACACTGGTCACTATAAGTAACATATACATTATGAGCATAAACGGATGGTGGCAAGTAGTGGAGTCCAGGACGCGCGTCTCATCTTATTTGGGACTCGTCATCTGAATGTACCACATCCCAGAATTGATGTTCATTCGGGAACTCGAATTAAGTATCTTTCGGGTCCCAAATAGGACGATTCTACTGCTTGCTTCCACCTATCTCTGCTTATAATTTCAATTATTGTTACTTCTTAGTTTAACATTGACTATTTGTAGTCAAAAAACAATGCTTCCACCAATATTTATCTATTTATTAATCTAATCACATTAACAACGCTGAAATTTTATCAACTGGACGCAAATATAAAATATTTTAGTTATTATTACTACTACAATTAGTATTGGTATAAGTAGTATTAGTAGTAGTGTTGTGTATCCTACTTACGACAACAGACATAAGTAGCATGTAACACCAGTTGAAAGTGGAAAACCTGGCAGCAGTAGGCTAAGATCATGTTGAAGAGAATAGAAGGGAAAATAGGAAGAAATTGTGAACTTGAAAATCATACAGAATGTGAAGGACAAGCAACAGAAAGTTACAAATGAAGTTTCAAGTGTATGGTTTTCATATTTAACGAAGAGATTCTGTAGTGTTGGGTTTTGATACGTTGGTTGTCTTCACCTGTGTTCTCGTCCACAATATTATTAGTAAGAGTAGCAGCAGTAGTAACGTAGTGTGCTACTAATGTCGAAAGATATAAGTAGTATGTGTGATCAATCGAAAGTGAAATACCTGAAGGCAGAAGGTTAAGAAGATTAAAGAAAAGCGAACGAGAAAAGAGAATGATTGGTGTGGAAATGAAGGAACGTGAAGTCTGAGATGGTTGACTGACATTTGCAAAAGGAACAGTCAAATTTGAGACAATCGATTGACATTTTGCAAATTAATTATTTACTGTATGGTTCTCAGATTCTACTAAGATGTTCTTTAATTTCGTATTCAAATACATTAGACTGTCCGCACTGGTGTTCTCGTTCATTACAGCAATAGTAATAATAATAGTAGAATTAGTTCATGTGGTGTTGAAAATTGTCAGTAAGCAAAATATAAATTGTATGATTGATAAATAAAAGATTTTGGTGAGAAGACACATCAAGTTAAATAGCTAAATGTAATTCACATGATAGTTGATCTGATTAATACATTTAAAATAGTAGATTCGTTTTGCTTCTGTTGAAAATATTACTCTTGTAATTTTTTCATTCAGAAATAGTTCCGTTTCTCTTGAACATATAAATGCAGAGAAATCGACGTTGAAGATCAAGTTAAGTATTTCAGAGACATTAGTTAGGCTGATGAGAGATTTTTTGTGTGATATTTATTTATTTTGACTGTTTAATATTTCATGTCTGGAATGTAAAATATTTCATTACTGAATGATAAATTAAATCTGTAAATTATTACAGGTAAAATAATGTAACTTAAATGTTTTGTTCTGCTTTATAAATACAAGTGATATCTACTCCTAGATAGATGTTTATGTACTTTTATTGATTTTCTGATATGCTTCAATTATTTTAGTCCATAATGTCTATTCACTGAAAGTCAAGTGAAAATATAATCAGCCCTAAAGAAGGTTACTCAACAGAAATTTATGTAATAGACATTTGTAATGGAAAAATCCTTAAGAATTATCAAGAATTAAGTTGATTATAAACATTTAGATATTTAGTCGTATTACCTCATAAAAAGTTAAACAGATATCGCTTAGCTCTTCGTTAAATCTTGAAAAAATTCAGTGAAATACGATACTTCCCGATGCATAACACACAATATGACTATATGCAAGATACTTTCGTTTACATCTCATTAAAATTATGATAAACATTCAGACAACCCAGTATTCAATACAGATAGTCGATTATTTTAATCTCTATTCGCTGATGCTTCTCAGCCTACGTTTCGACCTCATATATAAGTCGTTATATTTGGTAGTTTATATGTGGCTTAAATTTTCGATATCATTCTAAAGTAATTTTACCTAAAATAAATTTATAACATTACTCGTGTCAATATTTTGCAGAAAAAAAACTTAATTTAGGCATGTGTATTATGTGCTATATTTGCCAATATTCACAAGTTGAAGGTAAATTTTTAGGAATAACTGTGGCATGATATTATCTATACTACTCCATAAATAATCAATAGTATAGGGACGAGAATCACTTTTAGGTTAAATGCAGAATGCTGTAGTATTATAAAAAAACATGTTAAAAATGTTCTAATATTTGGCGATTCAAACCACCACGAATGCTTATCTGGCTGATATTGAATGTCAATCTTCAATCCATAGGTCTAATTTTGTTATGGAAAACAAACTAATAAATAAGACCTTTTCTCATCTGATAGTTATCGATATTAAACGATAAATTGTTTAACATAAGTGTTTGAAGGAAATGTCAATAGTATTCAGCCAAAATATGCAAGCAAGTATTCATTCAGTATACCAAGTAGTATTTTCAGCTGAATAATGAACTAAATTGGATAGTATCATCTCAATATATCATTAGCTCACATTTTACTAGTTCGACCGAATGAACAGATGTATTTCTAAAATCCGACTGCTAGGAAAACGTACAAAAACTTTCAGTGTAAAGCTTTTATCACCTAAGATGTCTTCCAACTGATCGCCTATACATTTCTAGGTTGGTATCTTAGTTACTTCAAGAACTGTTGACGACATAATAAAGGGTCAAATATCCAAGATTGTGGATGAGTTTATTTCAAGCAGACATCAGTAACAGACCAATCTCAGGAAATGCGCGAAGATGCGATTGCTAGAAGAAATGTGGGAAATTCTCATTCAATCCTGATCCATACAAAGACAGGAAATGTGCAATTGTTAAGAATCTAAAGATGTCTAGAGGTGTACAGAGCGAAGCTACTACATGTTTACTACCGGTCACCTCATCAAAGGTATGTAAAATATACAAGTACGATTGAATAATTGTCATCTAAAGTCGGCTGATACCAATACTTATGAAGATAAATACAAACCAGGAACTAACATTTGGTGATTATAATAAGTGCAACAAATAACATGAATTACCGATTAATAGCTAAGCGGAGATTTATCAGTCAACCAGTTCATAAAAACAAATGCAAATATCTGAGTTTTTGTTACGTATCTTATGCAAAATGTGAACACGTGCAAGTTCCGGGACCCTTGTGTTATCAAACAACTGATTTTTACAAATGTGCGACGAGATTACCTTACAAAAACGTAAATGTCTGTTCTTCAGACGTACTAATTTACTGTAGAAACTGTACTGACAGAAAAAGCAACGTTGACAAGAATGAACTATATTTTTACAAATTTATGACGGGAAATCCTTTTATTTCGTTTTAACTTCATTTGGGTGATGCTACTATCGTTGAAGTTTCGTTTGCGTAAAATTTTGTCGACTTCATCTGATGTCAAAGGAAGATCATCTGCAATTTGTGAAACGAGTTCTTTCGGTAATCTTTTAAGTGATTTTTGAGACTTTTTAGGTTGACTAACGATTGGCACACCATCTTCTGTGTTTTTTAGTTTCTTAATAAGTGTATGAGATCTTCGGTGAACAGCTTTAGGAAGACTCGATAATTTTTCACTTATTGTAGTTAAAGGTGCTTCTGTTTCATCGTAGTACAAAGGAATGGAGATACCTGAGCTTTGAATGTAAATAGAACGGATATTTGCCATACCACCACCTGGCCATTCTGAACAGATTTTTTCACACTAAAAAGATAAAGAGGAAATTTAAAAGACTGATGTTTTAAATTAGTGATTGCATGGAAACAATAAAAATGCTAGTTTTCATAATAGTCACACTGATTATAGAACTATTGGGAACTTAGATAGTGATTCATTGAGTAGTTCATAAACGCAGTATTTCATGATCCCACAAAAGTCCTTTTAGCCAGTGATACGTAGAGTCGGAATCAATTATTAAATCCTCTATAATTTGTCAGCTTAAAACATTTCGTCATTGTGGGCTGAAATCAGATAAGGAACTGTTAAAAATCAGGAACCGGCCCTGGCACAACCAAGGGTGGGAAGAGTACTCTCCCTCTAAATGCTCTCACATGGACACGCGTATACAACCACTGCCAGAGAAGTCATACTAACTGCCTTTTCGTGACAGAGATTCTGTTTACGAAATTGAGAGGACGAGAAGCGAATGTCCAGCGCTTTAACCGGGTTGGTGGATATGGAGGATCCATTTAGGGAAGTTGGAAAACCCTGATTTCAAATCAATGGTGTACATGGGCTCCAGGATCCTAAGGGCATAAAAGACGTATGAACCTATTATTGGTCACTGGGTACCATGAAATTGCATTTCCTGACGTTGTGGATTAGACCTTTAGGTCAAAGGATTTGAATGTGGTCTCCTAAGTAAACCACCTGTTTCGGTTTGGGCACCCGGGCAGTATTCCAGCCCTCATACAAACCAAATGATTATTACTACCGGAAAAATTATTCTTGCTTCAACTCGCATTCCGATAAACTCCACTCACAATCATTCGATAATATTCGTTCTTATCGCTTTTATACTACGTCACTTATGTATTCCCCTTTATTCTCATTTTGCACATTTTCTTTTCCAACTTACACAGTGGCTCGCCTATGGTGGATACCCTGTCCTATCTAAACGATCCCAAGTCAATGACTGGTCGAAAAATGAATGCTACTACCGACTACGAATACTGAAAGTCTTTCTCAGACCACGTGCACCATTCGAACTGGCTGCCTTCAACGTCCGCACATTAATGCAGATCGAACAACAGATGAGTTGGTTATGTCTTTAAGAAGTCTTAATATCGATGTCTGTTGTCTATCCGAGACTCGTATTCAAGACTCTAGCGAAGTACTACAAATTCGCTCTCCATTTGTCGCTTCGAAAAGCTTACTTCACGTTCGTTGCGCTAGAGTTGAGGCAGCACTGACCAATTGAATTCCCAGTTGGTTATACACTGATAGACTAGAAAGCTTCACCAAAGTGAGTCGGTGTACGAAACGATTTTTTTGAACATCTACGCCTACGCCCCGACAGACTGAAGCTCGGATCCTATCAAGGATGAGTTCTACTACTAATTATGTGTTCCTCTACGAAAAGTGTTCGACATATATTGTTGTATTGACCGAAGACTTGAATGGAAAGTTCGGGCATCTAGACACAGAAGTCGTTTGGATGGCTGATTGGGACTTGTTGGTCGCAGGTTAGATAACGGTGACCATCTACTGAAACCGTGAGCAAACTACAACCTGTTTCTGGCTAGCACTAAATAGCGGCACAGACATCGCTGATGTGCTACCTGGCATCCCTTCCTCTGCATCTTAAGCCTGGGCTCAGACTGATCATATCGCAATCACCTATCGCTGGCGTGGTTGTGTACAAGCCTGCCGCTCCTTTTGAAGTAATTATCTGGACCCTAATCATGCAATGAAATTGGAAAAAACTTGCGTAAGGACCGAGAAGCCTGGTTGTCAGAGCGTGCTAAAGAGCTGGAAGCAGCAGCTGCATCTGGTAACTGCCGGGAACTTTCAACTCATCCGAGCCACTGGCAGCAAGAAGTTTGGTGTGAGTGAGACAATCTGTGAGGATGACGGGATGCCAATCACTAACATCCATCGACGTCTTGGACGATGGGCAGAATTCTTCGAACGGCAGTTCAATTGGCCTGCTGCTCCAGCAACATCGATCAGATTGTCCTACCATCCATGGCCTGTGACGACTGACCCGCTTAACAAGACGGGAGTCCACAAGGAACTGCAACTCTTGGAGCGCCACAAATCACCAAGCCCAGATGACTTACCTCTTGCCTTTTACAAAGATCGTAGTGACTTTCTGATCAAGGAACTGAGTGAGTTGTTTACAAAGGTCTGACAATTAGAGAGTGTTTCCGCATCATGGAATAAGTCAGTAGCTGTTCCTATCTTTAAAAAGGGTTTACATCGTTCCTGCAACAACTATCGGAGTCCAAACTATTGACTTCCATCGTACTTCGTAGATTGTTCAGAACCCGAGAAAGATTGACTCCCGAGGAGCAAGTTTGTTTCCGTTCTGGTCGAGCATGTGTTGATCATATCTTCACCCTCCGCCAAATCTTAGAACACCGTCATACTTATCAAAAGCCAACAATTGTAGTTTCTTGATATTAGGGCTGCCTTTTATTCGTTGGACAGGACTGTTGAAGATTGGTGTCTCTGAGAAGTTTATTAACATCATAAAATCCCTATATACAAACACCTCAAGCAGAGTGAGGGCATACAACCACCTCTCTCCATTGTTCCATTCAAGCAGTGGGGTTAGACAGGGTTGTCTAATCTCACCATTCCTCTACAACTTTGCTACCGATGACGTTCTGAGAACGGCTTTGGTGGATGTAGGTAGTGTTGGTGTGGATTTGTTGCCTGGAGAAACCTCTCAACCTTGAGTATGCAGATGATATCGTCTTACTGTGCGATCATACCCAAGCCACGCCATCCGCACTCAATCAGTTGGCATATTAATGTCCGTAGGTATGGTATGTGCTTTGTACCTTTTAAGTGCAAAGTACTTTATCAAGACTGGCAGGACCCTGAACCTACACTCACCCTGGGTAGTGAGCACAGAGAAGTAGTCGAGAAGTTCATGAAGCTCGTAGTTGCATAAGTGCTGGTGGTGGTGCGAGTGATGAGATCAATTCGTGTATGGTGAAAGCCAGAGCGGCTTATGCCAATCTGGACCATCTTTGGCGCCTTCGTGATGCCAGTCTAGCTGTAAAATGTCAGGTCTACAACGCGTCGGTGAGAGCAGTTTTGCTCTGTTTGTGAAACATGGATTTTCTGAGTTGAGGATGTTGGACGACTATCTGTGTTTGATCACCGTTGTCTCCGAAGGATTGCTGGCATCCAGTGGCAACACCATTTTAGTAATGCAGAGGTTCGATATTGTGTGTTCAGGCACAGCGACGATAATTCAATTAGTCATTATCCTGAGACATTGACTTTGGTGCCTTAAATATGTCCCACGAATGTTGTCTCAGAGAACTTCATGTCGTGCATTATTTGCCGACACTGGAACTGGTTGAAAAAAGTGGGGAGGCGGTCAGTGTATGACATGATGTCACGGTACGAAAAAAAGCTGCATAGGACTGGCTTCTATTGGACCTTTACGACTCCGTGATTGGGTTTCTAGAGATGGTGCAACACAGTAGCTAGAGACGTTATTAGATATGGCTCAGAATAAAAGCCAGTGTCGATGCTGCCGTAACTTTCTTTTACTTTAATAAAAATGAACGTAACTTTTTTGATTGAAAGAATACTTTCTGGTTATACTTTTGTTAACTGAACTGCTTCTCCCATTAGTATTATTATTATTAATTCACTCTAATACACTAATTTCTGTTTGTTGTTGTTCTTTTTTATTATACGCACTTTATCTATTCACAAACTCATCGTTATTGTGTGGGGCATATGTATTTGGTGCCCCCTTGTACTAATGTTTGTGTTCAAATAAATAAATAAATGATTGATAAAATGTAAGACTACTGAGTTGTACTACGGCGTAAAAAAAGCCATTATAATTTGTGGACAAAATCAACTAATATGATTTTGACCCCAGCCCATAAGGCATCTTATTTAACGCTAAATATACGTTGAGTCGTTCTAACCGGTACTGGTAACCTGAAATTTTGTTCACCGCAAAAGCTTTTGTAACGTCTGATTACTTTAGTTGTCTTGGTTGGGGTGACCGAATGACTGAGTTGCACCGAATTAAAGACCCCATAAACAGCGAGTTGTTCCAGTTCACATATGGAACTTTATGAAGGAAATTATTTCGACCCCCCTCCTCATTATGTAGGTTCGTTTACTGTTTTTTGGTATGCAACATCTTCGTTAAGACGAACAAATAAATACCAGTTATTCAGTGATCTTTAAGTAACAATACGTTGGTCACTTAAAAAAGGAATACAGAAAGTAACGTGTAAAATAGTAAGGCTTTCGTGAGTACCTACATATCTGGAAACAAACAGGATTATTATTTGTTATTACTACTTCAAAAATCTAGTCATATCAAGCAGTATACAGATACGACAAGCAAGCAACAAGACGTGTCATTATATTCACTTCAAACATTTAGGACTTGAAATATAGAACAGAAATCTAAAAATTACTTACAACTGATATTACATTCTCCTTTAGCTCGAATGAAGAGAAAAGATCATCCCCAATTATGAGACTATCGGTTGTCCCATTGCCTCGAATTACGAACAAAGATGTATGTAGTTGCCGTCGGACAGTATCTACAAGATTATTGTTCGAAAATGACGTTGGGATAGGAAATTTCCCTGAAACCTCCTGGTAGAACGCTCTACCCAGTTTATTTTGTAAACGATGAACAATTCGTTTGTCGGCAAGAAATATGTCAAAAGTGGCAGCCAGTCGACGTTTGGCAGCAAAAGTTTGGTAAGCTACTTTTAGTTCCCGCAGAGGTAAAAATGTCGCTTCAGGTGCGTCTAAGTGAGAAAGTTCGGACTTTTTCAAATCCATGTTCCAACGCCGTTTCCAAGATTCTGTAGTGCGTTCATAATCATCTTTGCGAAAATCTTTAACTATCAAACAGATAGATAGATTTTGTGAACGATGTGGTAAGTTTACACGAATAATTTTTGGGATGGATAATTTGCTTATTACTACAAGATGTACACTGTTAGGAATTAAGTTTAGAGTTTTGAGTTTCCCTTCAGGTTTCTTGAAACTAATATCTGTGATGTTATTTAAATTTTCTTTGATAATATCCATCTAAAAAGGATAAAACTGGGTGATTAATCACTGTATATCAGAACCCAAGGAGAAATAACTACTATTATAGCTAGAAACGAAAACCGGCCGTCCAAATTTGTTACGGTTACAATTGACAAAAAGCTGAGTGGAAAGACAATTCCACCAAGCTGGTCACGATCACAGATAGTTTAGATTAAAGAGGCTGTTCTATCGTCATAACAGTAAAAGAATTGGAGCAACCAATTTCAAACCAAGAATATTGACTTCAGTAGTTGCATAATCCTTGACGAAGTCCCGAGAACCTAATAAGAGAAAACCAGACTGTTTCTAGACCTGAACTTAAATTCATTGATCAAGTATGCTTACTGACAATTAATTTAGGTTGTATTCCAAGATCTAATGCCTGCGTGTGACCATGTTATTCAACCACTTTTATGACTATCTGGAAGGTGTGCAAAGAAGTACGTTGACCATCAAAAAGCTCTACTCTTACATTTTCAAATGGAAACATGGAACTTTTTTGAACTCTTTGTATTGAAAACGACTATTAGAAATGGCTGTTAGCCTGGATAAAATGCTTTGAACTATTACTACTCGAAATGTACTTCAATACATAAAATACAATAACCTGCCATGCGCCCAGGGTAGTAAAGGGAATGGTAAAAATTAGTACTCTACTCAGTAAAATATGGTGTCCTAAACAAATAAGGTGAAAAAAACCACACGCAAAACATGGGACCGACTGTATTAAAAATGGGGTTCTTCGCAAAATTCGGCCCCATGTGCCTCGTTTCAATCCGTTTCTATTCCTGGGTTCAAATATACTGATGGATATCACTGATCAATATATTGCAAGTTCGCACATTTCTATGAGCAGCTTGGTTTTTGAGTGACGTTTTAAATACTGCGACTAATGCAGATATTTTGGTATTGGCGGAGTGAGTCGCCGCGACCACCACTTACTGTAACCAGCTATACGAAAAATGCGCAGTGAAGCAAGCCTTCAATCCAATATCTTATATCTTTTTCATGAGCTCGTATAACCAACTGATCTGTTTGCGCTCATTTCTTACTGTTTCAGTAAGACTCCAGGCATTTGGCAACGTCCACTGAGGTTATTCTAACCACTCGACTGCACTAATTCTAGTCAGTGTGGTAGTCATTTGTGAATTGATATATCTTGTAATTTGAGTGAGTGCATTCACCTCAGGGAAGTAAGGTTTATGGGTTCCATCTTCTATCTCACTGATAGGCAAAAGATTTGGTCAGTTACAGTTTTAAAATAATAAAGTGGTAATTCCAGTGCTAAGAGAAGACCCTTGTCTCACGAACAAATACATAAGTTAATTAATTAATGATACAGACATCGTGAGAAGACTGAATCATAAGAATAAAAGTTGAAATGGAGATGACAATAAGCGAGCTGGTAAGCGGTTCCTGACGTACGGTAATGATAAATATGGTTAATTATGAGATACGCATCAGACACAGCTAGTCCAAGAGGGATATGTTAATCCATGGGTGAGTATATGTTTGTCAATTCGGGAGGGAAAGCATTCCAAATGAGTGATACTCTTAATAAGAAAAAGTAGGAGCTCCTCGATGTGCAATCCTTTTAACGTTTAGTGTTGATGTTTCGCCAGTATGTTCGTTTTGGGGTGGTTTGTCATACTCAATATGTTGTATGTCATCATAAGATCACCTCTTATTCTCCTAAGGCTCAGCGAGAATAATCCCCAGTGTTAGAGTCTACCCTCGTACGATTTGTATCATAGCCCTATCCCCCAGTCGGTTGCTTGTCCCAGCACATGATCTGAAGAATTATGTCTCTTTTGAAGAGAGGAGGTGCATCGACATTCTGGACGTTAAGATAAGTCTGTGCATGTGTTTTGAACAGTGTGAGGAATGACTCTAGGGTGACTGCACCACGTTGTCCACGGTCAAAGTGGAAGGATGAACCGGCCTCGACTGGATCACCTATGTTGTTCAAGCTGGTGTTTAAGCTCTTCCTAATCGCAAGCTGAAGATCACACTCTAAGGGGACAATCGGAAGAGAATTTCGATTGGATGTGTAGATGCTTCATCTCAAATGAGACAGAACTGTGATAACCCATTGTTAACTGTCCACTCCTCGATTATCGTAAGGTCCTTTTGAGGTTTAAGTGAATCCTTTCGTATTTTACAGACCTGATTTTCGCGTCGTTTGCATAGAATAGTGCCGTTGAGTTAATTTCATCTAACAGGTCATCATTAAAGATCAAGAGCGGGAGTGGACCTAACATTTTGAGACTCACTAATGTGCTCGCATTCAATTTACTTTGGTACGGAGCATTCTTTTCTCTAGGTAATTTCGATGTCAGGATAAGATTGGGTCAGTAAAGCCAATCTCTGCAATTTTTGGTAAGAGAAGTATATGAGGTGCTGTGCCAAAGACTTCCCTGAACTTAAGAGATATTATGTGAACTGGTATCTTTTGGTCCTAGGAGGTTGTCCAACTGTCCCATGATATGAGAAGACTGTGTAGGGCCACTAACCGAACAAACACGCAGCATTCACCGTTTATCATCTTTTAGAGACTTCATCGTGCCACCTTTTGCTGTCGATTTGTAGCCTTCAACCCTTACTGACTGTAACAGCAGTCATCGACTTTTCAAACTGTGACTACAAGTTGGTCAATAGCTTCGCACAACGAAATCACGACCACTCTTCACTGTTATACTTCTGTACTTACGGTTAGTCTGTTAGATATAGATATAACTAGAATTTGAGACTAATTAATAGCTGTCAACGACACTGTCCGACTTACAACTTTAAACTAATGACAGTACAAATATGGATATCGATTGATAATACACTTATCCTACTATCGCTATAGCATCATTACTTTTGCGGCAGACTTAACGTTTGTCATCGGAGGAACTGAATTACTTTTCAAGGCTATATATTTCAGCGCGACTTGATAGAACAATAAAACGTTTTGTTCTTTTCATTATTTCTATGGTTGATCAATTTACGTTTAAGCAACGTCCTACTAACATATTATGACTCGCTGTTTCCCGACCAGTTCCTGCCTCCTCCTTTCCATTTGTTTTACAGATAAGCAATACCTGGAGGATTTATAATATTCGTTTGGCACTCTGGCGCGCGACTGCTCCCAACATGTTTGGTACAGATTCAAACGGCCGTTGAATCTGGTGGGGGAGTATTGTAGGGCCAGTGAAATGTCACTGAGCCCTAGCCAAATCATCCGGCAGTTGGATCACTGAATGTCGAACAGATCATCGCTCCCTGCCAAGGTCATGTACAAGCAACGCGCATTAGTTAATCATACGCCATGGACTGGCCCATGCGGCAGTGGTCTTACTTTCGCTTGTATCTACTTTAACTAATATATTTCTGTAATAACGTCCTTTGTGTTGTACAGTCTTCAAAGCATCTATAGTACCTTGTTACGTCAATGGGGGTAGTCCACGTAAGGTGCTGACCACGAGGTGTGACTTCGACGTTAGTTGGTTCGTCACACTATTCACGTCTAACTCGAGTAGGCCTCCAATCATTTCGACATAGATCATCTACGTTGGTGATTTACAACTGAATTGACATTACCTACCGTTACTAAACTTGTGTTTAGGTTCCTGGAGAACGTTGCTTTCACTCATAGACACCTCATTTGTTCATTTTTCAGTACGATAATCCACCACATTCTTTGCGAATCGACAGCTTCCTCGCGAACCAAATGTGGCTACTGTACAGGAGGAAATAAATGGGATCAAATGTCCGAGATTTCCCATACTGTCAGTAGGGTATGAAACCTGACAGAAGTTACACCTGTTAGATATGACCTAGGTTAGTACTGGTGCACTTATCTATGCTACTAAGGCAATAAACCTTATTCAATAACGTGGAGTTGCCATGACAAAACTAAAAGGTTACAAGGCACCTTATCTTAGATTGTCGTTCATCTGAAGCATATTGCAAAAATGTGGTTCATTTTTTAGGATTCTGCTGGGAAAGACTTGTGTAAATTCTAGCAAAAGGGAATCAACCAGCCGTAACATTACCAATCATCCAATGCTGAACACGTAAGCTGTCAATCAAATTTCCCTCCACAAATCAACAAATAAATTCGAAAGCTGCTATAGTTTAAAAAACATGCTTAGAACTTGTGCTTAACAGCGATTCGTGAATTATTTCAATTGGAATACTGAAAAATCGGGAATATATACGTAGAAAAGCAGTAGCTAGATTCCGCACTGTTTACGAAAGACATTCGGTATACGATTACTGTACATGATCAAAATGGTAGTTTTAACAAGAAAGCGTAGTAGTTGAGTTACCCATTACTGTTGCGCGGGTATCCTGATAAACTGCTCGTGATCACACTGCTAAGATACCAGCCAAAGGAGCAGTGCTTGCGACTAAGGAAGCTGTTCTTTAATAACTTATTCACCTTGAACTTGTTAGGTCACAGGGCACTGGTGGGTTATATGAACGACTGCTGTGATTTCGTCTGGACATTATTTCACAATCACTTACAGTTCTGCGCAACATGTCGCTTTCTCAAACTCAACTCCCTGGGAATCGGAATAGAGCTATCATAAGTCCTTTGTTTGTGTATAGAAAATGACACATCATGTCTGACTACCGACCCTTCAGTCTAACTAATATAGTAGTTGTGGTATTTATGAAAACAAATCCGGATATGTTACCTAATCATACGGAACCATACAATCTGTCAACCTCTTGAGCAATACGGGTTTGGGAATAAAAATTCACACTACATTACTTAGTGACTGCGAGAGAGTACCGGACATTAGACCAAGATATTGCCTCGTCTGTTGTTGTGAAATTCATAGGTTTCAGCAAAAAATATGATATGCTATCTCAGTAAGGATCTGTGCAGAATCTCTCAGGCTTTGGAACAACAGTTACGAAACAAGAGTAGATGAGAAACTTACAGTGGCCGGAGATGATGAGAGAAAGTGAGACAGAACCTGAATGGAAACGGATTACAATTGGTATACACCAAAGCACCATCTTAGGTTTGCTCATCCACGTTAGTGAACCGCAAAGGCTGGTCAGGTCGTTGACACAGTTGGTCGCAAACAATGTCAAATCTGGAGTGAGCAAAGTAGTGGGGGTGGTCAACTGGACATCGCGGATCATACGTTCATTGGAGGCAGAAACCCTACTGATGCTCGATTCTTCAATCTCATTGAAAATCTGGGATTATTTGAAAATGTGAAGTCGGCAACTCGTCGGAGAAGCAGTCAGACACCGTCACGCTTAAACTGGGTATTTACAGACGAAGAATTCTTAATTGACAACCTCTCAATCCTGGCTGTTCTGGGGAAAAGCGATCATGCCATCATAGCCTTCAGTTTTATCAGCAAAACTGAGCTAAGAGAACTTGAACGCTGACTTGGTGTGGCGGAAAGTGCAGCACCTAAAATAGACACTTCTCCTAGTCCAGATATAGTCCATTCTGCTATACTAAGAGAAGCACCTTCAGTCTCATATTCGCTAAACCGAGTCACATTATCAGAACAGTGGAGGCTGGCTCATATCGCACCAATTTTCAAAGGAGGTCGACGCAGCGAACCTTCAAGCTAACGACCGCTGGCACTACTCTCTATACCCTCAAAAATTATGCAGTCCCTGATATGCGATGGTATACATGACTACTTACTATCCATGAACTTCCTTCCGTCCTAACGGCGTGGTTTCAGAAAAGGTAACTCTTGTTTAGTCAACCTGCCGACTGCGGTGGACAGATGGACAACCATCTTTGATCGCAAGGAGAAGGTTGACGTCATTTACATTGACTTATCGAAAGCTTTTGATAGGGTCGGCGACAAATGTCTTATCAATAGGCTCAACCACTTAAGTATCAAATCATCTTTAACAGATCGGCTCACTTCATATCTAAAGAATCGACATTTTAAGGTCAGGGTTAACTTCAATTTCTCTCAGGCTATGGAATGTCCTGGTGGGGTCCTCAGGGTTCAGTGATAGGCCCTCTTCTTTTCTTGACTTATACAAGCGATCTTCCACAGCAGGTATTGTCAGATTTACCACTTTTCGCTAATTATGTGAAACTCTGGAGGAAAGTATGCAACGAAGAGGATAAACCGGAACTTCAGAAGGATCTGACTGGACTTCGGGGTTGGCATATGATAACGGACTTATCGTTAACACTTCAAAGTGTAAAGTAGTCCACCTGAGACATATTGCAGACTAAAGCCACAACTTAGGCGGCTGCCCTCTAAAGGTATCCCAAGTTGGAAAAGATTTAGGAGTACTGGTACCCTACCATTTGAAGTCTTACGCTACCTGTGACAAAAATACCTTTCGAGTAAACCTTGCGCTGGTAACGTTTAAGTGCATTTTCGGCCAGCTCGACGAAAGAACTTTCCACATAGTCTTCAACAGTTTCATTCGTTCCCGTTTAGAATACTGAGATATAGTATTTCCTCGGTGAGGCTATAACTTATGGACGACTTTTGAGCGACCCTAGACTGACCTTGAGAGTACCCACCTAATAACCAGGACCAAATGTGGGTTATAAACCTGTGTGAGGAATCATAATTTACAGTTAGCGATTAAGGTCAGGAATTAGATTTAGGGTTTTCATCAACTGACGTCAGCTACAATGCCAAAACTCCTGAATATGCCACAGGTATTTGGAGTTTTACGACGCTTTAACCGGTAACACCTAATATTTTGGGGACTTATTTACCGCAACACTCTATTAATCCAGATGGATTACTGAATTTTGTGCCAAAATCTGGGGCCTGTCATCTTATACATGATTGGTTCGTCCATAAATTATAGTCTCGCCATTTCCTCCCTCACTTCAAAAGGATAAGGACATTCTGGAACTCATCCAACGGTCAGCCACAAAATCAGTTTGAGGACTCAAATTCAAGCCTTATGAAGAGCGCCACAGGTCACTGAACCTTTACTCACTAGCGTATAGACGTCTTATAGGCTACCTTTTGATGACTCTCAGCATCCTTAGCACTTCTGAGCAACCCCTTTAACACCTACCTATGCTTAGTCTGAACACAAACATCCAGAAACTGGGAACAAAACTTAGCAGAACGGAATGTAGACACGCCTTCTACTCCTTAAGAGTAGTTAAATGCTGGAATTCACTGCAGGCTGAGCTAATTCAAGCGACTTCTCAGTGGTCCTTTAAGAGAAAACTTGATATATTCTTAAAAACTAAGGACAGTATCTCACTATGATTTATTAACATTTTTCCTTTTCCACCTAAGTTCCTACCTGCAGGCATCGGTGATCCACTGCTACTAGATACGGAAGGCCGTTAAGCGAAAGATTCTATTCCATCCATAATCATTTGAGCTATTTGAATATATCTTGTCCTTGTAGTTTGGCGGTATTTGAGAATGTCGCGCCTGTTTTTCTATAATCAGATCAAAGAAGTGATTAGCCGTTTGCCTCCTCATTATAAGAAAAGGTATTTACAGAATCAGCATGAGTTGGCCAATGAAAGAGTGTGCAATTCATCACTACGTAAACACGAAACAGGAATTGCGTATGTTGACTTATTTCTTTGTGCTTACCGTTTTATCTAGGCTTCCTAGTTCGTATTTTGATACTCCTATGAAAATTGTCTATCCTCCTGAGTCTCAAAAATGCCTATGGGGTGGTGAGGGTATTATTCAGGGCTACTGGGAGAAAAAAACACCGAGGCCGAGGTTTGCCAAAATTAGGCCTAATTTTTGAAAGATTTCCCAAGACATGGAGTCCTGTTCTCATGGAAAACGTATTTCATAGTGAGATTCTAGACCGTTGGATGATTATAATAGCAACAGATAGCGCCCTAAGACAAATCGAAAAGGCTAGTGGATTTGATTTCTATATACTCTCGGTTTGTCCATGTATATAAATTATATTATTTTCTTAGACTCCAGAATCAAAACTTAAAAGTAGGCTTGGAATGCATTTAAAAAGAGATATGTTGGTAACGCTCGCAAAGGCGAAGATGAATGGTAAGATGAAAAAAAGCTGGGAAAAGTATTCTAAATTTATTATACCTGTGAGTCATACTTCACATATTATATATATTTATTTTTACTATGACCATTCGTCAGACGACTTTTATTTACTTATTTTATTTAAACACATAAAGACTTGGTACAAGGGGACACCAGATACATGCGCCACACAATAATAATGGGAATGGGAAGAGATAAAGAATGTATAAGTTGAAAAAAAAGGATGGATGAAGTGAGAATAGAGGCAGATAAGTGACAGTATATTAAGAAAATAATAACAGTAATAATAGTAAAAATGAGTGTTATCAAGTGAGTGTAAAATGTCCGAATTATAATTGGAGCAAACATAGTATTTCGTAAAATAATTGTTATCTATTCAGATTTGTGTGACGGCTGTGATACTGCCCGGGCGCCTGAATCGAAGCAGGTGGTTTCCTTAGGGGGCCACAGCCTAAGCCTTCAACCTAAAGGTCTGGCCCACAATTTAGTGGAACATCGTAAGGAGATGCAGTCCCATGGTAGCCGGTGACCAATAATTTGTTCATACGCCATTTGTTTCCTTAGTATCCTGGAGCTCATGTACACCACTGGTTTGAAATCAGGGTTTTCCAACTCCCCTAGGCGGATTTTCCATATCGACCAACCCGGTTAAACCGCCGGAGTTTCGCTTTTCGTCCTCAATTTCGTAAACAACACCCCCGCCACGAGCAGGCAGTGAGTAGGTCTTCCCTGGCAGAGGCTATGTACGCGTGGTCATTTGAGAGCATTTCGAGAGGGATAGTTGACTCCTCACTCTCTGTCATGCCAGGGCGTCTGGGGGCCCTGAGGTGACTTATGAGTCGTTAACCTTTATAGTGCCATCAAAGTCAATGGGCACCTTTTGTACACTACAATGCCGTTTCACTAGATGGCTCATTATTTTCAGTATCACCCTAGTCCAAATTCTCAAAAACGTCCAGGCTTTGTCTCTCATTTTGTGTGAGAACAGGTTGTATAATCATCGGTCATTTCAAAGTCCGTCACTGTCCGTAGGTTTACTTTAACGGGTACTCACAACAGAACTGAAAATTACATTACAAATAAAGGGTGTTATGTATCGAGTCTCATTGTTAAGCGCTTATATTATCACTACTAAGTTTGTAGTATATACTTTATCCAAGCTAGTGAGTACTAAACAGTTATCATTTCATATGTAGGAACGGTGAGACGCCATTCGAAAGCACCACTTGAGTCGACTGTTTTCGAACAGTATAGCATTGTTTCCTAATTTTTAATGAAAAAGTGGGTTTCCTGACGGTAAGAGGTGTGAATCGTCAGGAAGTGCCTCTAAGCAAAAAATCACAACCTAGAACTATTTTTGGAGTAGGTATCAGAAATTTGTAATAGCGAACGCATCCTTTTATATTAAGCGAATTGTTACTCTATTTGGCCGGGCTGTGTAATACCACTAATCACACTGTTAGTATTCATTTCAATATTTTCCGTCAAATATCTTCAGATAGTCATTTTTGTCTTAAATGTTGTGTATGTTTGCTTTGTTGTCCAGTTTTTGAGTTAAGTTTTAGTCATTATTGATCTCATCAATACATGGATAGTCATTTTGGTTAAGTATTTTTCTGCCTTGTCCAAGTCCAACAGCTAGTCATCTTATGCGTTGGTCTGTTAAGGGGCTATATTTACTTATAAGTAAATAGTTAATTAATGTAATTTCATCTACCAATTATAAAGAACGTTTTAATTATATATATATATATATATATATATATATATATATATATATATATATATATATATATATATATATATATATATATATATATTACTTACTTACTTACGCCTGTTGCTCCCAATGGAGCATAGGCCGCTGACCAGCATTCTCCAACCCACTCTGTCCTGGGCCTTCTTTTCTAGTTCCATCCAATTCTTGTTCATTTTTCTCATGTCTATCTCCATTTCCCGGCGTAATGTGTTCTTTGGTCTTCCTCTTTTCCTTTGACCTTCAGGATTCCATGTGAGGGCTTGTCTTGTGACACAGTTGGGTGCTTTCCTCAATGTGTGTCCTATCCACTTCCAGCGCTTCTTCCTGATTTCTTCCTCCACTGGGATCTGGTTTGTTCTCTCCCACAGTACGTTGTTGCTAATAGTGTCCGGCCAATGGATCTGAAGTATTTTGCGTAGACAATTGTTAATAAACACCTGTATTTTCTGGATGATGGCTTTTGTAGTTCTCCAGGTTTCTGCCCCATACAGTAGAACTGTCTTGACATTTGTATTGAAAATCCTGACGTTGGTGTTGGTTGACAGTTGCTTTGAGTTCCAGATGTTCCTCAGTTGTAAATATGCTGCTCTTGCTTTGCCGATCCGCGCCTTCACATCTGCATCAGATCCACCCTGTTCATCAATGATGCTGCCCAAATACGTAAAGGTTTTTACATCTTCCAAATCTTCTCCGTCAATTTTGATTGGATTGGTGCATTTTGTGTTGTATCGGAGAATCCTGCTTTTCCCTGTGTGTATATTGAGACCTATTGCTGCTGAGGCTGCTGCCACACTGTTCGTCTTCTCCTGCATCTGTTGTTGCGTTTGGGATAGAAGGGCCAGATCGTCTGCGAAGTCTAGATCATCCAACTGCATCTTAGATGTCCATTGTATCCCGCGCTTTCCTTCGGACGTTGACGTCTTCATGATCCAGTCGATCACCAGGAGAAAGAGAAAGGGTGAGAGTAAGCAACCTTGCCTAACACCGGTCTTCACTTTGAACGACTTTGTCAACTGTCCTCCATGCACGATTTTGCAGTGTAATCCATCATATGAGTTCTGTATGATATTGACTATCTTCTGAGGCACGCCGTAGTGTCGAAGAAGTTTCCATAGTGTTGTTCTGTCCACGCTATCAAATGCCTTTTCGTAGTCAATGAAGTTGATGTAGAGTGATGAATTCCATTCAATTGATTGTTCCACAATTATCCGTAGAGTTGCGATTTGGTCTGTACACGATCTATCCTTACGGAATCCTGCCTGTTGGTCACGAAGTTGGGCGTCTACGCAGTCCTTCATCCTGTTTAACAATACCCTGTTGAAGACTTTTCCCGGTATTGAGAGAAGAGTGATGCCCCTGTAGTTATCACACTTGCTGAGATCGCCTTTCTTCGGTATTTTGATCAGTAGTCCTTCTTTCCAGTCTGTTGGTACTTGTTCCTCATCCCAAATCTTATTGAAGAGAATGTGGAGTATCCGTGCAGTTGCCGCTACGTCTGCTTTTAGTGCCTCTGCTGGGATGTTGTCCGGTCCTGCTGCTTTGCCACTCTTGATTTGTCTGATGGCCATGCTGATTTCTTCAATTGTTGGTGGGCCAACATTGATTGGGAGGTCCGTGGGTGCTGCTTCGATGTTGGGTGGGTTCAGTGGAGCTGGTCGATTCAACAGTTCTTTGAAGTGTTCTACCCACCTGTTTTGTTGCTCTTCAATGTTGGTGATTACCTTGCCTTCCTTGCTTTTCACTGGTCGTTCTGGTTTGTGGCGATTTCCAGAGAGTTTCTTTGTCGTGTCATACAATTGTCTCATGTTTCCTTCTCTTGCAGCCTTTTCCGCCGTCGTTGCTAAATCTTCCACATATTTACGTTTGTCGGTTCTGATGCTCCTCTTCACTTGTTTGTTTATTTCCGTGTATTCAGCTTGTGCCTTGGCTTTTTCTGCTCTTGTTCGACTGGTATTGATCGCTGCTTTCTTGTTCCTCCTTTCTAGAATCTTATCCAGTGTACCAACAGTGATCCATTCCTTGTGATGGTGCTTCTTGTGACCCAGGACCTCATGACATGTTGAAGTGATTGCCTCTTTGATCCCCTTCCAGTTGCTCTCCACAGTAGTTCCTTCTCCATTGAGTAGATCATGAAAGGCCTGGAACTTGTTGCTGAGGACTATCTTGAATTTGTTGAGTTTGTTAGTATCCTGGAGAAAGGCCGTATTGAACTTTTGTGATACTGTCTGCCCCGTTGTCCAGTGCTTCTTGAGTTTCAATTTCATCTTGGCGACCAGTAAGTGATGATCTGATGCTATATCAGCTCCTCTCTTGGTTCTCACGTCCTCTATAGTCCTCCTGAACGTTTTGTTGATGCAAATATGGTCGATTTGGTTTCGTGTAGAGTGATCCGGTGAAGTCCATGTGGTTTTGTGTATGCGTTTATATGGGAATATGGTGCCGCCTATGACCAGCTTATTGAAGGCACATAGGTTTGCAAATCTCTCACCATTTTCGTTTCTTTCTCCCAGTCCGTGTCGTCCCATGATGTCTTCATATCCAGTGTTGTCCGTTCCAACCTTGGCGTTGAAATCTCCCATCAGAATGGTCAGGTCCTTTGTTGGGCACTTCTCGACTATTGACTGCAGCCTATTGTAGAATTGATCTTTAGCGTCTTCATTGTAGTCGTTGGTAGGCGCATAGCATTGGATGATGTTCATTGAAATACCCTGTTTCTTTGTTTTGAACGAGGCTTTGATGATCCTTGGTCCATGAGATTCCCATCCTATAAGTGCATTTTGCGCTTGTTTGGACAGCATCAATGCAACTCCTTGTGTATGTGGTGCATCTTCTTCTTCATGGCCGGAGTATAACAGGAGCTCTCCTGTAGTTAGTCGTTGTTGTCCAACTTGTGTCCAATGTGTTTCACTGATCCCAAGTACCTCTAGGTTGTATCTTCTCATTTCTGCAGCAATCTGGAAGGCTCTTTCGGTGTCCCACATTGTACGAACATTCCATGTACCTAAATAAATGGTCGCTCTGGTTGTCAGAAGGGGCATCGGCCTCGTAACTTCCGAAGGGATTCGGCTTTCATCATGAGGCTTCATAATTCTTCTAAATGAAGATCTTCTGACTCCCAGGGCAGAGTTTAAAAGTTTTGAATAATTTTTTCTGGTTAGCGTTTTTTTAGCGAGTTAGTTTTCTACGGGATGGGGACGCTAACCCCATGCCCAACCCTCCTCCTTTATCCGGGCTTGGGACCGGCAGTAGCCCCCGGAGGGACTACAGGCGGAGTTATATATATATATATATAACCGGTGTATCTTTATACCGATTAACTTTAAAGAGAAATATGAAAAGCAATATTTGTCAAAAATAGGTGTCATTAGATGGACGAAACATTGGGCCAATCTAAAAAACGAAATTCTAGTACATTATACTTCACATCAATGCATTGGCCATATTCAGTAAGTCCTTATTCCTGGGCTGCTTCTCAATTTTCATATGAATATTTTCACCAAAACTGAACCACGTTTATCTGCCAATACATTGAGCTACAATGCCAGGATGTTTAGGATATGTTTTTCCCTCTCTAAATGCAAATTTTTGCTTCAGGACCGGCCTTCGTCAACACGTGAACCAAAGATGGGGAGTGAAGTAGTCGAACGCGTCGAAAACTTCACTTATCTTGGAAGTCTGATCGGCCCTAATTGGTTGATGTCTGACAAAATCTCTGCACGGGTTCAAAAAAACCGTTTGACTTTTGCCAACTTACGTTACCCATGGCAAAGGCGAAATATCCGTCTATCAATTACGTCTGCGAAACGTAGCTATTAAGAGTAGAAGATACTCGTAAGCTACTATTTTTGATGACACATGTCTTAGAAATATTGCTTGCATCTTCTGGGACCACCAGGTAAGTAATAGTGAGGTTAGACCCAGGGTATTAGGGAATGATGGTAAATCAGTTGATGAGGTTGTGAATCTTCACCGACTGAGATGGTAGGGTTACGTGTTTCTTATGCCTGAACACTGATTACCGCGGCGCACAATGCTGACTAGTGTTGGGGATGTCTGGGAGAAAGTTAGGGGTAGCCAAAACAAAACGCGGCAGCAGTCTTTGAAGTCACTAACTTCTAGTCTTAGCCATGTTGGTAGATGCAGACTACTTGATTGGGGTCCGCGTGATTATCGTAACCAATGGTTGGAGACTGTGGGTGACATGACTCAGAACCGATCATAATGGCGTAGGTGTATACACTATGTCTTTTAAACCGTAAGATTAAAATTGCTTTGTATCTTTCTTTCTACGAATTAACTATTTCTCCCTGTCTCACGTTATATATGCGATCTTTTATGCATTACTACCATTGAAGTAACCGCCTTTATGAATTTTGTGTTGATCGTGGTGTGCTAATGAGGTGTGGCAACTTGAACCGATGTATATATGTGTCCTACGTTGTAGCTGACTGACTGACATAGATTAATAACACAGTTATCATTTTTAGCATATCATCTTGGAATTGACGCTGATGAGCGTGCTACCTTATTGACTACTTAGTCCAGAGTATAGTTTATGATAGTCTCACTGGTAGTGCTTTATCCATTCTCGATTTTCGTGAAAAGAGTAAAAATTTTGATTGTTAAACACCGCTCCTATATTTCGCTTTCTTGTGTTTTTTTGTGATTGTACTGTGAAAGGGTTACACCCGAAATTGATGAAATCTACCATCAGACTATAATATTTTGTATCTTAAAATGTATAAAATCCCTAATATTTGTGGATAGTACCAACATGGTTAGTCCTAATTATATAAAAGAATAAGATTTATCATTATTTATTCTTTCAATATTCGATTTTATGGTAGGTTGTTCATCTGTCTAACAAAAATTACATTCGTTGTTCAGTTAAAGTTGCTTTCCACACCAGACTTGAATTAGAGGAACTATTTAAATTCGGCGTGGACGTAGCCCACCCCATAGAATCAAACTTAAAACTTCCAGAACTGGAATTTAAAATGTTATCCTTACATCGCTTATCGAAGACCCAGTGATCCATGCTTACAAATTCAGCCAATTTGTAGTAAAGCATGATCACTGTTTACTACATATTACTTTATGTGTCTATCTCAATCAAATTTTACTATTGTATACATATTTCAACTTGTTTCTATGGTCACTCTAACCTTAATACTTTTATGTAGTTGGAAGAAGCTGAGTGGATTGGTTTAACACTCGAAGAAGCTGTTAAAAAACAAATGAAAATGGAACATGAAATATCCAGAAGTCAGCTAAAGCCACTAAAATTCAGTCTAGCAGAAAAATTGATTGATAGTTTAAGAAACCCTGTCAAAGATGAGAAAGGTTAGAGATAATTATGTCACCAAGCGTTATATACTATGCAACATTTTGTTTTTCATAAATTAAGATTTCCTTGATCTTTATGTAGTTTTATTATTTGGAAAATGCAATTTAAACAACAAGTTAAAATGTCCCAGGCATTTATCATCGTGAACTAACGCAAGTTATAGAACCTTCAAAAATGAAGTAACATTGGACATCTTATTTATTTATTTTAACACATAGATATTGGTACAAGGAGGCACCAAATACATATGCGCCACACAAATCTCATTCGATATGTGTGAAGGCTGTGATACTGCCCGGGTGCCCAAACCGAAGCAGGTGGTTTTCTTAGGGGGCCACTCCCCGAGCCTTCGACCTGAAGGTCTGATCCACAAGGCAGTGGAACATCGTAAGGAGATGCAGTCCCATGGAAGCCGGTGACCAATAATTGGTTCATACGCCATTTGTTCCCGCAGGATACTGGAGCCCATGTACACCACTGGTTTGGAATCCAGTTAAAGCGCCAGACATTCGCTTTTCGCCCTCAATTTCGTAAACAAACCCCCGCCACGAGAAGGCAGTGAGTAGGACTTCCCTGGCAGAGGCTATAATCGCGTGGCCATGTGAGAGCATTTCGAGAGGGAGAGCGGACTCTCCCCACTCTCGGCCGTACCAGGGCATTTGGGGCTACTAGACATCTGCTTTACCTCGATTTGAGACTCTTCAACAATTGTAGCAGTAATGCTAATGATAGTAACCAAAACTTATGCAGTTGTTTATCGTCACTATAGTTTGTTAGAAAGAATAATGCACGAATATTATTATATTTTCGTGTATTTAAAGGTGAAGAGGATACATTAGATAGTTCAGCTTTTTACTTGCTTATGATACTGGCGGCTTTCAATACAAGTCTTTAATGGTCATTGTAGAAATCAGACCTTATTTATGTGGTTTATCCTCGATTACTTTCTACCATTCATCGTCTAACCATGTGTTACAATGTTGAATTGCTTTGGTCAGTGGAATGAATTGTATATTCTAGTCCGCAGTTTTAATGTAGTCTTGATGAATAAAGTATCGAAAATGTCAGTAGCAAATAGCCTGTTTCTACAGATCTTACATTTTTTAAATATAAATACGTTTACTTATTCTTAAAATATTTGATTAATCAACATTTCTCTCAACTATTTATACTTAGATAAGGATGAAGAATATCCGTCCAGCTACTCGTCTCGGATTTTCAGTTGATAAACCTTTGACAATGAACAAATATGATATGTCTCTTTTCTCAGAGAAGTTCAGATAACAAGGAGTTCCTTATCATCTTGTGTCTACTTTGTATGTATAGTCGCTAAAATGATTTTTGAAAAATCTACTGTTTGCAACTGTTGTTTGGAACTTGAATTGTTTAGTAAATAAATATTTTATTATAAGGTTAGGTAATATTGCTAATGTTGTTGTGCGACCGAAATACTTTTTTTTTAAAAAGTGTATGTAACCAATGTCTGCTCTACTTTACCTTGTACGGTCTGATCAACATACGGAATTTATGTAACTCATCGTCTACAAATAATTGAAAGAGGAATTTAATAAACAATTAGTCAACAAACTTCAAACCCACTAGAATGAATGTTTTAACTACATACATCAAGACAAATATTCCGTCCTTGTCTCAATTGCATAATATTTAAAGTGTATTTTGGATTACGTCTTCTGTCCAACAAAACTGTGAGTAAAATTCTATTGATAATTATTCTTTGTTTGGACATCTTTCATTACACAAACGTTTTATTAGAATATGTTAAGAATGGAGTTTAAAACCCTAGATGGGAGCACATTTAATTTTTCTTTAAACTACATTACTAATAATAGATGCTTAGGCCCTGATAAGTTGTAGTGTATAAAATGTTATTGGTTATTAAGTGTGGACAAATAGGCATTCTATTTACTGACTATAGAATATGTGATTTCCTTTCCTCCAATAATTGATTTCGACTCCGGACTCAATGAAAGTGACTATTTGTGATTATGTAGAATAAAGCATTTCTAGCGTTACTCTGCTTTTCCCTTTTTGATCCTGAATCAGGTATCTGATATAATTTTATATAGTCGTATAGTGTATCGCTCGAGTATCCAATCTAGCAGTATTGTAAACCCGGTCCAGCCTTATTACCATATTATCGTAGTACACTACTGAGCGAAAAATATTTACATTCAATCTGTTAAATCAGGGCCATATGAAATAGTTAAGTAGTCACGCAGATTTCATTGTTTTCTTATTGGTGTTGATAGCCAGCGAGTTGAGCTTATTCTTTTCGGTTAATATTAAAACTGTAAAAATCAGTAATAAGACTTTCTGAAAACTATGCTATGGTTCTGTGATTGAAGCGACTTCTCGTGCAATTTTGACAAATTCACGAGACACGTTCTCTTAGACCAACAGTTCGTGCTCACTTTCTGTTGCGCACATGGCAATATCTCATTCAAACATAGTGCATCCAATGTCTGGTCATTCAAACTTATAGTCACACGACAACTTGATTGATAAAATTGATTAGGACTAAGAACTGAGCCAATATGATATTGTTTAAGATTTCAATTCACCAATACAATTTTAATCAGCATTCTCATTAAAGATGAAATTAGAATATAATCTGTTCAGGGTTGTATTGATCTTCAAATTCTTGGGAGTGATTGTACATCAGACTACAAATTCAAATCAACTAAGCTCGAAATTGTTCCTTTATTTAAGCAATGACAAGCTAAATTTTATTTTCCTATTACTGAGAGAATTGTCCTTCATACCCAGTAATGGATCGAAATCCGTAATTCAATCAAAAATGCAAAATTTTTCATCCCATGTTCACTTTATCAGTAAATTTCCGAGAATCTGTAAAATTTGTCACAATCTGTGCGCAAGACTAATTCACTACCATTGCATGTACTATGTATATCGAAAATTTCCTCTCTTCTGCCATTGTCGTGGAGATGCTTACACCAATGTTTATTATCGTAGTTTACTTGGGAGATTATAATAGCACTAAATGTCCAAGCACTCTAATAAATGAACCTACTCAAAAATGGCCTTTTTTTAAGTCTTTTTTTCCTTACAAGCATATGTGACAAATCGTTCATATTATACCCTATTGACTACAAACATTAATTATACTGTTTGCTACATTATTGTAAGAATGTATACAGAATAGCAGTTTAGTTTAGAAAATCTTCACTAAGAAACGATTGATAAAATAGATGTAAAAGGTAGTTTATTACTGTGACTTTTTCTCTTCTTACTCTTTGTTTTCATTTTCTTCAGTTTTGGATGCTACCACGAACTTTGTGACTTGACTGAAGCCATCTAACATTACAATACGTACTTTCTTGACCTTCACAAAGATGGCATCAGGTAATAATGAACACGGAATTGTCGTAAAACACCAAGTTATATTCTATTAAATAAACTATTTAGTGTAACTTCCATAACAAAAGTATGGCATCTATCGTTCTGAAACGCAGTACACTGTATTTGTGCTACTTCTCTACACAGGTTTTTCATACACTATTTATTAAGAATAACTCCACGGTTAAAATATTTATAGTTATTACGTCATGTATTCCGAAAATAATGTTGTACTTTAACATGATGTCACTTCTGACCAAAGATGTTTCTCATGATAACAAAGGAGGTCCAAGTGGAATTCCCATTTATATATCAGCTGATAGTTTACTAAATAAACTAATTTTAAAAGATTACTGGAAAAAAATAAACTGGAGATAACATTTACAAGTTCATTTTATAAATCAGAAAAAGCCATGCGAAAACAAAAATCATCAAGGATGAATAGTTAACTAAAAAAAGTAACTGACGGTTAAACGCAACACCTAATCATTCTACATTTTAAAATTAACTTATTAAGCAACCTACATATCTTAAAGATATCCATATCCTATGAAGTTGGTTGTACGGTGGCAGCAGTACGATGAGAGTTCAAAATTAGTTGTGTTGTTACAAGCAATACTGGAAATCATAATAATCGAGGTAGAGAATGCATGTTGAGTCACGTAAATTATTAAAATTTCACCACTGCTAAATAAATAGACATCACATTGTAATTCAGTTTGCAGTGGTTTGAATTATTCCATTGTTGATGTTCCTAACTGAAATTTTGGTCAGTATCAGTTAGTCTGTGCACATTCTATAACGAGTCAGAAATTGGACGAAATGCGCGTCTTACATTCAATTCCTAGTTATATTCCATCTCTTATAGAATGCATTACACTGATTACTGCTAAGTGATCAATCAGTAAAGAAAACAGGGGTTCTTATTAAATCAACCAATAAGATATCTTTCATAAAAGTACGATATTTTCAGGGGCTTGGAGTGGATAAATTTTACTTAGTAAGTGGAATTTCACTTTTGTGTATCCATAAGAAACAATTAATAATCACGATTTCCTCCCGCAACGATAACGCACCAATCACGTTCGAATACTTTCTCTCATTAATCTATTGTGGTAGTGGATGCTTTCACACGAATATAGGCTATTTGAACACAGTGACGAATTACAATTTTAGGAATTCAATAAGACAGGTTATTTATTAAATCAACGTATAAGGTTTACAAGAAAAAACAGTAGTTTATACCAACAAATTAAAATATTAAGAAAAATATATGTAAAAATATATAGGAGGAAATGATTGAATTTGAAGTCATTGAGTGATGTGTATCAAAGAAATTGTGACAATATCAGATTGAATTCTTAGAGTTTGTTTTCGATCTCCATATTTACAATTCGCCTGCTATAACTAAATTTACATATCTCGCGGCTAATGGTGGGTCCCATTCAACACTCTACAATGTATGGAACAATAAGAAAATTACCAGAACACCAAAACAATTTCATTAAATTGCAACATAAAAAGTGTTATATCACTGTTTAAACTTAATAAACGAATGGTAACTTGTTTATTTTCACATAGAAGTCTTAAGTCCCATGCTTGGAGCCTGGACGATAGCCTCAAGCTGAAGACTTTTGAGATGGTGGAGATTTGTAGCTCAGGCGGATGATTTTGATGGAGTTTTGTTCTCTGAGCTGGAAGTTCTCTAAAATCGGTTGCAGGTTCTCACAATCTCTGTTTTCCATTGAGTTTTAGTTTTAGCATCGTCTTTAACTCTTTATTTCTCAATCTCATTTGTTTCTTTAAAACTATATTTCTTGTGCTGAGATTTTTATTGCATTTTGTGTTATTTTCCTTCCTATTCTATTCATCTTGTTAACCTCTGGTCATCTTGCCGTGGCAACGTGTACTGATACAAATCCATCCTCACTTGTGTATTGACTGTAACTGGCTTACTTATTCTGATGTGAGACTAGTCAGAGTACGCCATGCAATTATTTTTTCCATTATGGTTTCAGATTAATTGAAATGTGCATAAAGTTTTATATTTTTTTGAATGATCAGTTTTTACGATCAAAGTTCAAATAATCATTTTTTATAATCTCTCAACTTGGTGATATAAGGTAATTGGAGGCAGCAATCGGTACTTGTTAAATGTTCTTTTACTATCATTCAATTCATTCATCATCGTATCATTCTACTTGGTGATACCAATTCATTAATTTGTTGCTATTTTTCCTTGTATTTAGTCTGTAGCATCTTTCTAACCATTAACATATTTACTATCAGAATTCCATGAATCGAAGTAGTATATTGTCATAAATATTGCCGTCACATTATTCTAATATTGCAAACACCCATCACCAAAATCTTTCGAATAAATATTTTAGAAAACCAAACAATCTGATTAGATATCTGAAACTTGGTTGGTTGTAATATACTTTCGAGTTTGATAATAAGAACTAGGGACGTCGTTGGAACGAAGGAATATCTTTATACTATTTTTTAATGTCCTAAATGAACACTTTAAATATCTTTTTTGATGAAAAGCACTTAGGAGACGTTAGGAAATCAAATGAAACAAAATGCAATGAATTTATTTTATTCTTTAAAACGTTTAACTATTGGCCTATTGGTGAAGAAGAACTGAAGTTATAACAATAGCTTGATAACACAATCACAGTTAAATAAGCGAATCAACTGTATGAATGTAAAACAATCGATGAGATAAATATACAAACCTTAGAGAATAGCTGATCAGCTAATAGTTCATCTTTTTGTACACCTTTACCACTTTTTAAGCATAATGCATAAAGAAAACATGCCATTGACATAGCTCGATATTGAAATGTTTGTATACATTCTGATGTTGTCACAAAATTGTCACAAGTTACCATTCTGTACAAAGACATTTACAAAATAATCAAATACTAAGTTTGTAAAGATAATGTATGTTTATGAATTACTTGGAATTGGTAAAATATTCAAATGAGTTAAAAGATAATTTTCGTGTATTTCCATCGTAGCAATTCTTATGATATTAAAGTTACTCAAATAATTTTTTTCAGTTCGTGGTAAAGAACAGTGAATAAAGGCATTTGTGTTAGGTAAATAATTGTTCTTTGCGTTTTGACGAAACTCTTGTGAAACAGCAACGTGAAATTATATTCGGGTAAATAACAACTGAGTCGGATTATTGGATCACAAATAACATTCAGTTCTCGAATACGAAGTCATCCTTCAGTGTGTTTATTTGTCTACTAATATAACCTATCTTACTTAAAATAGTTTTCATATTATAATCAAGTATGGTATTTGTTGATGATAATCGATTCAAAAGCAATAAATTCTATATTTGATAGTCGTTATATTTCTCTCTTACAGTTATAACTCAGCTATTCCTATTGCTTAGTATTCTTGGACACCAAATCACTCGACAAGTCCCCAAATCAGAACACGGTTGAACAGGAAAGGGATTATATTCCAAATAACAAGGTTAGATGGAAGTAAGAAGCAAGTAAGTAGTGCAATAGGGAAAACGCTAGTGTATTTATAGTTTTTCACATGAGATTTCTAGTGTTCACTAAGTATTGACTAACGCTGATTGGATAAGAATTAGCCAATCAGCGCGCACCAAATCAATCGTGCATTGAGCATGCTTTAATCCAGTTCATGTCCCGCTAACAATAGTAATAGTAAGAAATTATCCAGAACTTTTCTCCGTCATCAACGAAAATTATTTTTCTGCTAAATATTAGAATGATTTTCATCAAGATTTCATAATGATCATATAAACACAACCAGAAATTACTTAATTGTATTTCTAGTTTGATTGTGTTGATTCTAAGTAGTCTTCATTCATGAAAATCTTCACATTAAAACTAGAAACGTGAGATAGTCTTACACGCGATACCGATGTTCAGCCTGCAGATAAGTATAGCGAATTCGAGTTAGAACTTATTACTTTTGTATCATATCAGTTTTTATAATAAATTAATAAAAGTCAAGAAACAGTCGTAATTCATATTATGTCATCAATCGATTGAGATAGTGAATTTCAACTAATCCAATTCAGAAGACTTGATGGACATGTGTTATATCTTAACAAGTGCTTTAGATATTTACTGCTAGATGTGCAGATAATGCATTTAATGAATATGTGTTCTATGGTATAGTATAGTATATTAAATTGGTTTCCCACACTTGAATTCTCGTTCATTACGATTACAGTTCCATTGAATAGTTTCAGTTAATTTAAACAACAAACGAGTACAAGGAAGAAAATCCTTTGTAAATATGTCGTTATAGCCGAATATATGCGTTTACTAAGGAAGAGAATGCTGAAATGGAATACAATACTATGAATTAATAAAATAAGCATTTAATGTACTGAAACACCATTCGTTAGTGAAAGTCCGATGATAAAAGCTGCACATTTTAAAAGTATTAATATGTTCCATTGTTGTTAAAAACGAAAGTAATCGTATTGATATTTAGAATATAGATTGGTTTAGATAAAAGTAGAAAGTATCAGTCGAAAACGAAATATTCATCTGTTGTTTGTTGTTTTGCTTCTTTGTTAGCTTCATGTTAGTCTCGTCTCCGATAGACAAAGAATATCCGTCTATATGTAATTAAGAAAGACTAGTATCATTACAGACTTCTTATTACCAAATCAGAACACTCGGTTAGTTATAGACTCATAACACAAACCTATCCAAACAAAATACACAATTAAATTAAAGATTGTTCTTTTAGATTAGATGATACGGGTAATATATTTTGACAATTAAAATTATATATATTACCTGCTAGCCAAGTAACATACATTCGTAAACATTTTCCGTCGATAGTAAAAGTAAATCAAATTTGCTTTAGCATATAAACTGCCTCTGGCTGAAGCTTCAGATAAACAGAATAAAGCATTATCACAATTTTCTTTCACACCTATTCCATATAAATACATTACACCTAATACGGCTAAATAACAAAGGTAAATAAAAAAAATAAGAGCAGGATAATACATAGTAGATGCTACCTTAAGACATTTTAATTTTGTTGTGACAAAGTAAAAAAAGAAATGAAAATACTTCAAACAAATTATTTAATAAACTTACTCGTATTTGAAACTTATAATTGGGCGGAACATGTGAGAATGTATATACTACATTTCATCACTGAACAAAGTAGTAATCTTGACCTTAAAAAGAGGTTGTGAAATCCGATGTACACAACTCCATGAATACTTGAAGCATTTTTGAGCTGCTTGCCTACTCAGTCGCAATCGTAAGCAAGCACGGTATAATGATTTTCCAACTAACTAACGTGGATTTACGTATGAAAGTAGCGTGTTTAGGAAACCATTTTTCAGGAACGATGAGAAGTCTTATGCAGATATGCAAATATTTGAATGACTCAAAGTTCTAGATTAAGTTTGACTAATAATTTCAGAGCAAGACTAATGGTTCGTACCGATTTTGTGGAGAATTCTGTCAGTTCGTTAAAACAATTAGCTCATACGTATACATCATAGAGAAAGATTCTGAATACTTTTGTTATTTACATAAATTGAACATTGACAAACCATTGTTCAGAGTTCTACTCATTGCGATGCCAATAATATATTTATTATTAACTTTCAACTTATTTAAAATTATCAATTTCAACCTTGGCATCAATACCCAAAGAGTAATGATCGGTTCAGATTCTAGAGTGGTGCTAAGAACAGCAGGTTTTGCAACACTACATCCAAAGAGAAACCAATGGGGGCTCGTACCAACTGAATCGAACTTCCGTCGGTATTATACGCGATTTACAGTCAGCGTTAGAGTGATTATGCACGTCACCATGTTTAAATGGAGTATATTTCTATATCAATTATTCAGAAAAAACTTGTTTTACCCGCAATTAGTTTATTAATCAGTTAAAAATCTAAGACGTACGTTATCAACACAGTGTATGGATCATTTTCTATTCATAAGCTAACATATCACTTTACAGGTAGTCGAACTTCAATCAAAGAGACTAAATGACAAAAAGCTTTCTGCAAGGCTTGAATTTCTAGATTCAATCAACCATGAGATTGATAATATACAATGCTGATATCTTTAAATAAGATGAGCTATTCTGCTAAGTACGAGGTTTTAGTTGTTTTCCAATTGGTTCCAACTTGCGATTTAAGAAAGTTTGTCTAAAGACTTCCGTATCGTGTGTGAGGCAGTTATCCAACGAAGACAGTAGAAAATGGTCGCGCAAAATCGTAGAACAGTTAAAGTTAGATACTAACATTTTTGGATGTCAGCTCAGAGGTCTATAGGTTAAGCGTTTGTGCGTGAGACCGAAGGTCCTGAGTTCCGCGTGCGGGATTGTGAATACTGACTGCTGCGGAGTTACATACTACGACAGAACGGCCATTCAGTGGTTGCAAGTTTTCAATGGTGGTCTAGCATTGATCGATTCATGATCTCAATTAAAACTTTGTAAGTAATTTAATACCAGTAAAATATTTTCATGAAATTTATTGAAAGTTGTTCCTTTACAAGTATTTCAATAAAGTTTCTTTGGCAAACTACCAGCGCCCTTTTCATATAATCGCAATAAATATTTCATGTTTTCAGTGTACTTTAATTTCTAATTAAAATTATTTAAAATCAAGCTATGGATTAGTACTTTATTTCCTATACTATATATGTTAAGGTATATTATCCAACAAATAAACGTTGCTAATTGATATATTTTAGTTTGAAAAGATATCCGGTAAGCGTAAGTAATAATCCTATTAGATAAATGAATATACAATGGATTAAAACTATATTATTATTATTATTATTATTATTATTATTATTATTATTAATGGCTTTATTCAATATTATATTTCGGTACACTATAGAATTCTTAGCATAAGGTATTTCAACAAGTTCCTTTTACGAAAAACAAAAAAAGACTGAGAGAAATATGAAAAACTGTACAACTTTCCAAATTAGAGACATGTTAAGAATGCAGGTTATTGACTAGGTTAACTCTAACAACCTGTTCGTCACGGACTATATTTGCTAGGTAAGGTATTATAGAACTTTTATACTTTTGCTTGCGTGCATGGATTTTAATTTAATTAAGTCTCGTTCTGCCAGAAGATATACAAGGAGAAAGATAAGAGTGAAGGGGATGGCTAGTATCTGATAAAATGACACCTGCCAGGAGTTTGCATGATTTTAAATGTCTATCCACAACCATATTAATTATGACGTCGAAAGATTCACCAAAAATCTTGCTAACTGCTTTCAGCACTCTGCGCAATACAGCAAAGTCTTTCCTCAAAAGCCCGGGAAAAAATAATGGAGAACAGTAAAGAATAATAGGTAATATGCAAGAATTGACAAATTGTAATAGTAAATGACGAGTAATCCCAAGAACATACAGTCTTTTTATGTAGTAGGTCAGACGGAAAACTTTCTTTGGTAACAATAAAACTTGGGAAGACCAAGACAGATCAGAGGAAAAGGTGACACCAAGATAATTGACCTTCGACACTGTGTATATCAGTCTCCGATGGTACAAGCATTATGGGATCTCAAAATGGTGTTTAGATTCCGTTCATGTCTCATGCTAAAGTTAACAGCTTGACATTTGGACGGATTTAGAATAAGACCATTACCAACAGACCAACAATCAATACGAGACAAAAACTCATTCATTTCTATGGGATGTAAGAGGTAGAGATAGAAATACATACAGTGAGATCATCCACATATTTCACAAAAGTGTTTACTGTGGAAGATGGCAGATCATTCAGAAAAGAAGAGGTGAAAGAACGGCTTTTTGTGGTACACCTTCATGAGACAGTAGATACTCTGAACACTTTCCTCCAAAAGCCTCTTCATTCATATTAAGTCAAAGAGGAAAGAGTAAAGTCTTGTAAGGACTGATAAAGTTAGATGTAAAACCTGTGATAATGGAAAGATTGAACTATCGCAGTACACCAGAACACATCTAGATATCCAAACAAATATTCACTCATGGGACTTATAGTGAACGATCCTTTGTGATTAACATATGATGCGGTCAATCAACCATGGTTTTAACCATTCAAAGATAACGTAATTTACGTGATCTACGATATTCCAGTTATTTTCTTGGTAAAGTGGCAATACATGAACAAATTACTAACCAGAACTTCGGTCACACCTCCATATATTATAAGAAACTCTCAATTTAAATATGCATTAAACTATGGCTTTTTCACAAATGTCATTCAATGAACGGATTCCAAAACTAAAGAGTATAGGTAAATTTATTATATAGCAGGTAATCTAGTTCTAAGCCAATAAAGAAAGTTGTCATACGTTTGTCATTCTAAAGGATAGATGGTAAGGAAATTATAACTATCGAGTAGTTGCAGAATGTTCTACTGAAATAATCGTTTACAACTGTTGGATATGGATCAGTTTTACTACCTAACACTTGAGCATGGAATTTAGTCTAATCCTACTTAATAGTACCACTCGATAATCCTGTTTTAACTCATGAAGTTGGTATTTTAAGTTTTAACTTTAAACAACTTGTCAAGAAGAGCACAGATGTATAATTCAATAATTAAGTCAGACGTCTCAGTTAAATCAATTAATTGACTGATGTTGTAAATGACATATATACTTTAGAGTATTAATCAATTAATATCAACTACTGTAGTGGTGAATGCTACTGATGTCAACAGATATAAGTACTATGTAATACCAATCGGAAGTGGAATACCTGGCAGCAGAAGACTGAATTGAAGAGAACAGAAATGCAAACAGAGATTAATTGTAATAACAGAATTGGAGGAATCATGAAGCATCTAAAGGACAACTGATGGAAGATGTGCAAATAATGTATTTGGCGACACTATAATTTATGGACGAACCAATCAGATATAAGATAGCGAGTCTTGGATTTTGGCACGAAGTTCATCCATACATTTGGCATTATATATGATGTTAGTATGTGATGAAAACCTTAAGTCTGATTCCTCACCCTAATCATCAACTGTAAATCATAATTTTAATACCTCACACTGGTTTATAACCCTCATTTAGTTGTAGTTAGTAGGTGAACATTCTCAAGGTCACTTTAGCATAGCTCAAAAGTCGTCTATAAATTATGGTCTCGCCATGTATTTAATGTATGCTTTTCGAATTTACAAAGCACTGTGTAATTTTACATTCAACAATAAATTGATTTGCCTCTCTAAGTCATCATTTACTTTACTGTCAGTTAGATGTGCTTGAATTTGATTTATTGACTAAATAACCGAAAGACTTTTACGATGCAGTATTGGTCACTTCGAGATTTGTTGTTAGTAAATAAAAAATTCTTCATCTCCAATTTTCTGTTCCTTGGGTCGAGTAAATCAGTCTTTGTTTCGTTATACAGTAAGTATTAATTAACAGTTATATCCACGGTCACAACAAGCAGCAGTATAGGTAATTTTTTAGGTCGTTGCACAACTACTTTAAGACAATTTACTGATAATTACTAAAAGCTAACTGATCTTACATTCTGAATGTTATTTTTTGTACACCTAGTACTATAATAATTTTAACATTTATTTTACGCGACTTATGTCATATGAAAAGTATGACAGTTATGAAGTTCATAACATCATCATTTAGTTTAACTCAATACAAAACTATATAACAATTTTAGTTAGGTGTTAATGTTGTATTCGAAGATTAGATTATAGGTAACTTCCAGGAACTATTTACTTCAACGTGTCAGGAGGTGATGAGCAGCAAGAAGCATAATCATGAGGAATGTATCTTTATCGAAACCATGGACAAGATTCAAGAGAAGAACAGAAATTAACAACAGCCGAACAAGAACAGAGAAAGTCAATGCATAAGCTAAATACACAGAATCAAACAAGTAAGTGAAGAAGGGCATTAGAGCCGACAAGCAGAAATAAGTGGAAGACTTAGTAGAGACACTGGAAAATGCTGCAAGACAAGGAAATATGAAACAACTATATGACACGATGAAGAAACTGACTGGGAAATACGGTAAACTAGAGGAACGGGTCAAGGACAAAGAAGAATACCAACCACTGAAATTCAAGATCAGCGTAATAGATAGGTGGAACACTTCGAGAAACTTCTGTAAAGACCAGCTCCATTCAACAAACCGGATATGCAAACAGCGCCTACAGAACCTCCTTCATAGTCACTCTACAAACGATAGAAGAAATCAGTATGACCATCAGATAAATTAACGGTGGGAATGCAACAGGACCTGAAAATATACCAGCTGAAGCACTAAAGTCAGACATAGAAGTAACTGCAAACATGCTTCACACTCTATTCAGGAAGATTTAGGAGGAAAAACAAGTACCGATAGACTGGAAAGAAGCATGTCAAGGATATGATGATACGAAATAAAGGAGATCTGAGTAGATGTAAGAACTACAGAGACATCACATCACTGTCAGTACATGGAAAGGTTTTGAAAAAAGTGTTTCTCAACCGGATGAAAGACTCAGTACACGCCCAACTTTGAGATCAACAGGCTGGATTCCGTAAGGATCGGTCGTGCACAGACCGAATCGCGACACTACGGATCATCGTTGAACAATCAATTGAACAGAATTCGCCATTATACATCAACTTCATTGATTATGAGAAATCATTTGACAGTGTGGATAGGAGGGATTTATGGGAACTTCCTCGACATTATAGGGTATCTGAGAAAATTGTCAACATTGTGCAAAACTCATACAACGAACTACACTGCAAAGCCTTGTATAGAGGACAGCTGACAGACGCATTCCAAGTGAGGACCGGAGTCAGACGAGGCTCCCTACTCTCCTCCTTTCTCTTTGTTCAGGCTGTTGACTGGAATGTCAGAACTAGAACAGCATTCCTACAGTTGAAGAACGTATGGAACTCAAAACAACTGTCAACCAATATCAAGTCAGAATCCTCAATACGAACGTCGAAACAGTCCTGCTGTACGGAGCTGAAACGTGAAGAAACTACCACAACCATCATCAAAAAGGTGCAAGTATTTATAAACAATTGTTTATGTAAGATACTGAATGTCCATTGTCCATATACCATCAGCAACAGCCTTCTGTGAGAGAGAACAAGACCAACTTCCATCTGAAGAGGAAATTAGGAAAAGACATTGGAGGAGGATAGGACACACATTGGGGAATTAATCAAACTGCATCACGAGGCAAGCGTTAACTTGGTAACGTGAAGGAGAACGGAAAAAAGGAAGGCCAGAGGACCTGTTGTGTCGAAGGTCGGCAGCAGATATGAAAAGGATCGATAGCAGCTGGAAAGGATTTATCAGGACAGAGTTGGATGTAAAATGCTGGTGAGCGGCCTATGCTCCTATATGAGGGGTAACAGACGTAGGTAATTCCGGGAACTATTTACACACTGTTATTATATATTTATTCTTATTGTATAAATGATAAGTAACTATATTATATATATTTATATTCCATTTGTCATAAGCTTTCAATGTACCTATTGTTCATTATTATACGACTTACTATTCTTAAGTTATTCCCAATTTATTAGTTACCGTCTCTCACGCTCACAGCCATTTTTGGTTTGATCTTGTATGATTGTTATTTTTTATTTTATGGTAATGATGAGGTCTGGTTTGCTTGTATATAATCTACGTATGTCTGAAATATACGATTTATTGTGTGGAGTCTGAGATTGAGTTTTGGACTCAACGGGCAGGGCTTTGTGAGAAGAACCAATAAGAATTCAGAGTTGACTCAAGGCTGCTAGTGCTGGTTGACATATCATTAGTTTAGCACAGGAACAAGGTCATGCAAATCGGTGTGTGATAATTGACGGGCAAAAGTCAACTGTTAGACAGAATTAATGATTGAATTAATACACTCGTTGCTACGCTTTACATTAACCTAATGTAAGATAAACAACAAATCAATGTAAATGACATCAATAATAGTGAGAAATTAAATAAAACGTCTAAGAAAAAACAAGTGAAGTAAAAAGATACGAAAGATGGAGGAAATTGTAATAATAAATTTTTGAGAGAACATTAATACGTTTTAATCAACGTGAATTGGGCATATTGCCTACTACACTGAACATCAACTTCAGTTACTTCTAGTTCTAAACTAACGTATGAACACAGTAATCACATCTCAGATAAACTTCATCTAGTTTTATATATCGAGCGATAATCACCAAAAATTTAGTTTTACCTTCATAACAAATAACACCATGCAATTAAGTTATGAATTTATGGAGAAGATTCATTATACTGAATGATAACACTTCATGAACAGAGTAAACCTAGTAGCTAAGTTTGCTATCCCATTAGTTAAAGTAGGAAATGAGGCCTGATAATCGGTTAAAAATCTACTTTATTATGTAAGGGTTGTACTTGACTATGGTTCTTTTTTCCAATAGGACCTATCTCAAAAGAAATCCCGTTACAGTTCAAATTAATTGAAGGCGATGTCATTTTTGTCAAACCCACGGAATAATAAAGTTCGAGAATGTCGGTTTCAGCAGATCCGCTTAAATTGATTATTTAGCATCAGCAAAAAGAATTTCAAGCATCACAATTGCATAAAAGTTCTTAATTCAAGAAAATTCAGTACAGGTGTCCGAATTTAGGGGCTCAAATACTGAATATCTGATTGATTTAGTCAGCGAGAATTTACTCAGGCCAATCTCCTAGTAGTATTATGAATATACTCGAGATAATTCAAAAAACAGAACACCAGTCTTAGGGATAGTGTAACTGGTAAAATCCGCAAGCAACGCAGAAAACCAAGGACACAAGAAAGTGAGAGAGCGTGTAGTGTGCAGAGCGGAACAAACCAGAGAAGGCATGTTAGCCAACTCCATTCAATTAATCGTTATTCAATATTTATAGTCAGAACAAAAATAAGCTACAGACATGTAGTAAGTAGGATGAGGAATGCACTCACATACACACATAAAAAAGTCAAGGTTAACAAGCGAATAATTAGCAAGGTCAAAATGTCACTCAAGAAGAGTGAATAAATTGGCCTATCTGAAAGCTAGAATGAGCTATGTGGGTTTGGCATAGTACCCAATACTACAGTATCACTTTGATCTTGATGCAGGTTCAACATATGAATCATGGTTCGAGCGATCTGAAGACATTGTTCAAGTTGCTTTTCCTTATCATAATGATTCTTCAAAGATGAGAATTCTAATTCGGAAACTTATGTCAGCTGAACATAAAAAGTGTTCAAATCTTTTATTGCCAAAAAACCCGAAGATTTTTCCTTTAATAGTACGTTACAAGAATTAAGAGAAATTTTCGCTACTCAGACTCCTTTATTTAGCTTGAGATAAAATTGTCTTAAAATTGTTAAGAGACCAGAAGATGTTTCCGATACTGCATATTTATCAAAAAACAACACATGAATTTTAATTTGCGTTCAATTTCAGATGAAGAATTTAAATATCATTGTATGCAGATTGCAATCATCGTCAGACTCAGATATTCACACTAAAATTTTAAGAAGAATAGAGTCAGATCCCAACCTTAAGCTGAAAGATATTACAAATGAATGTCGTATTATTAATCTTAAAAATGTTAGTAAATGATCGAATGTCCAAATCCCATTCATACATCTGGCGTTAATCCTAATTCATTTGATTTGATGAAAATTTCTCATTTAGAGTGTATAGTGACTCACGTGCAATCGAGTTTAGTTCAATCAAGGTCTTTTGTTGACCTATTTAATGGACAAAGTCATCCATGATGTAACAACTTGTTGTACTATCTTTATTATTATGCTTGTATGAAATACATATGCTTGAACATTGTTTAGCGCCTACGCATGTATTCATTCTGCTAGCTTCATTATTAACTGCTTAATCTATTCGCTGACTCATCCATTTTCCTATACGTATATATATGTGTACATTTGCACCCATTCACTACTACTACTACTACAACTACTTGCTACTGCTACAATCGTAGTTCGCTTGCTCATTCATTTTGCCTCTCTGCTGTCTGGTCCGAATTATCTACTAAATAAACTGTAGTAGCTGCTTCTTTTTGCCTTCTGATTTCAAACATCGTTGAAGATTATACGATAACGGTTCGAGGGTGATTAATTATCGAAGCACAGCCACTACAAGTGCATTATTAATGTCACAAAGTACGACTCGCGAAAATTTCCTCACCCAAACTGAATTTCCAGAACTCTAATCCACGTCGCTTTCTAAGGCCTCCCAATAGTTTCTGGAACTGTGGGGCATGACATTTCTCCCATTTCTGTCCATCTAATTACCACAAACGCTAAAAATGCGGAGTAACTGGCCATATGAGGAGATTTTGCAAATGCAGCAAACCTCCATCTCATTATCAAATGTCGAGGATAATCACTTGTGCGTATCTTTTTCCAAAATCTAACCTTAAACGCTTACGCAATTACATATCCATTTATGTTAATGATCGTATTATCACTCTACAGTTGAACACTGCATCCAATGTTACCTTGATTTCTCACAAAACTAGGCACAAGCGTGGTCGGCCAAGCATTCTTCCTACTACTGATTGCATAAAGAATGTGTGGGGCATCATAATTAAAATTCCTGGAATTATCAAATATATTGTCAAATTTAATGATCAAATCCAAATTTTATGCCACTGATGAATCCTTCAATCTATTGGGTCTTGACTGCACCACAGAAATAAAAATGTTGGATTACCCATTTAATCTTATTTGCAATCCAGATTTAGAAATGTTCAACCAATCACCTAATCTTATTTTTAACAAAGTATCTTCTTATTCTCATTTGATGCACAAATGGAAGCAGAGGTTTTCGAGTAATTTTCAAAGTGATCATAAGGGGAGGCCACAACAGAGAAAATCACCCCGAATCCAGCCTCACCTAACAGTGTCTCCTCTGCCGAGTCAATGTTCGGAGGGGAGATTCAGAGTTCATTTGATAGCATGTATCCAAAAATAAGAAAACGAGATTACAAACTCAAGACGAGGAGAGTGAAACGTCAGTTTCTTAATAGGTTACTTGTGTATATAAGAAACTTCCAACAATGTGGGCCTGAGTGGGTAGTGGGTGTTATCGTAAGAAGGGTCGGTGACGTGATGTACAAAACTGATGTTCGAAGTAAATGCCTGATGTGGCATACAAACCGAATCTGCGACAGACTACTGAATTCGGATAAAGAACCTCTTAGCTGGAACTTGTCACGAGGTTACTTAGTTGATACAGTCAGTCTGAAGCGACAAGATCAGTGCAGAAGAAGTGATGACCAGACTCCAAGAAGACAACTTTTCCCTCAATGCCTTCAGTTAGAGCCAAGGAGCAAGACTTATTTTTGGGAGTGAAAGGTGATATGGTAATCCAGTGAGAAGGCGATGTGTGGACAAGGACGTCAATGATTGGTATTTTGTTTAGTCAGACGTGTAGATAGTCTGACAAGCGTTAGATGAGTTATATATTCTCCTATCCTTATTATTATTATTGATTGTGATTAGATTGTGTCGTCTTGTTGTCGGTATTATGGTGTGCAAATATATTCACGTCCTAGTCAGGCTAATCGCATATTCTTAATCTGAGTTGTGTTGAAACCCTGTGGAATAGATACAAGAAGGGAATCCAGTGTATATATTCATCTAAGGCAAATTAACGTCCCATCCGTGTAGACGAAGAATATAATATATATATATATATATATATATATATATATATATATATATATATATATGCCCGTTACAACAACTAGCATTCAATTTGAATAAAAACTTATTTTGAGTAATATTAGTCCATTTGAAAAAAATAAATGATCTGCCAAAAATCATACTATTTCACATAAAAAATATCTAATGATATGGGTTATTTTCCACTGAAATTATATATTTCTTATATTATCTATCTAAAACAATTTCATAAGCTTAATTATTACATTAGCATGTAGTAATAAACAATAATGTCACTACTCCAAACCTAACATAATCACTTTCAGTATTCGACGAACTTACAATACCTAACGTAAGTGAAACCTAGAAGTTATGGTAAGTAAATATTTGAATTATAAAGGAACAAATCTTAGGGAAAATGTTGCTTACTAATTTGGGTTTGCTTAAAATTTATGGACCAAACTATAAAATACCTTGTTTTAACTACTTATCTTCTTTACATTATGCAAACAATGATATATCTAGAACAGATTTCTGTATAAAATAATTCAAATATTGTACATACATGGTTCACAAGTTTTATATTTAATATAGTCCATTCACATTTCTCATAGTCATCCTCAGTTTCCACAGAGTGGTTCGTATACAGTTAAAGAATAAATAGGAAATAACAGGGATTACTACTTCACTATGAATTAAATGGTTACTAAAAATTATTTAACATGATTGCTGTTTGTCCTCTATTAATTTAATTTGTTATGAGAGTGTAGTGAGTATCTTTTCTGTTTTCAAAAGCGATTTCACAGTTTCCGAGACCAAGTTAATCAAACTTAATGAAAACATAACACTTTTCAAACTAATTCGATGTTTATTAATAAAACCTATAACTAATAACTAGTAAATACGGCACTGACCTTGAGATTCAACACTACCATTTCCACAAGCATCAGAATGCCATTGAAACGCTTTTTGTAAATCACGAATTTCTGGTCCTGAGTATAAATAGCCAAGTGCCGTTTGAGCTGAAATGCAAGCTTTAGAATCACCATTGTTCGCAGCAAATAAAAAGCACCTAAATTCATTTGGGAATAAAGTTTTTGAGACCATTTAGCCAATGTGTTCGCAATACTGGTAAGGAATATTAGTCTACAAATAGGGGTACTATCTTTTACGTAATAGAAAAAATTTTAATAAATCAAAAGTTCAAGAACTGATAAGACGTTTGGTAAAAATGAAAAATCGAGAAGTATGAACACTTGCAAGAGAACGTGTTGGAAACAGATATTCGGTAACCTAGTAACAGATAACTGAACCCACACCAATAAACAAATGTTTATTGAAATACCAGGTTTTATTAATCTGTATGATCAAACGAAATGTACACCGACGAGAAAACCTAGTACTTGGTCACTAGTTACTTCTAATTATTTCTTGTATCTAGTAAAACTAGGTAGTGAATCCCATCAAAAATCTAAGATTTCAAAGAAAATAAATACCTGTTTAATTATTTTCAAATTTGTGTAGACTGATAAGGCTCAAATAAATAACGTGGATATTATACATTCATTTAATTTCCTCTCATCGTGCTAGTATGGTATGTCAACTTGGGACAATTAGGATCTGCCTAGGGTTGTACGCAAAGTGACTATACACTCGATTTTTAATGACTGAAACGTTATTTATAACCTTTAGATGTATCTAAGTAAAATCGATAACTTACTATTTTATAAATCAACTATAACAAGATTTTAATGGTTAGATTTACCATTGATTAAATTCTATCCACTGTTTGAACGATTTTTGCATTAAGTTAAAACAGTGATTTAGAATTTGTTATTTATCTGAATATCGTAGTTGAAGCTCCAATGTAAACCATAAGCCAACATATTAATATTAATTTTTATTATCAGTAACAACTATTAAGTTGATAGATGTACAAACTTTTCTAAATATAAGTACATTCTTTACAGTAGTATTTGTACTAATCTAAAAATTCACAAACTAAAAGTCCAACGGAAATCTGATATTCGATCTATCGGATACTAAAATTAACCTTTTCTTCCAAACCAAACGATTATTGTACATCCATTTAACTTGAGATTGCCTAGTATTTTATTCCAAAAAAAATTAGGAAGATGCCTATGACTGAAAAAAAACAACTTTGCTCAATAACGAGTTGATTTTGAGCAGAAATCGACAAATCAATAGTCAAATTACAAAACTTTTAGGTTAGCATGTCACTTCATTATTGGCCTTTTCTGGTTGCTGAATAAGTTATTCATAAAAAGATAGAGTTGCTTCATTTTTGATCAAATCATGAGCAAACAATATGATTTATCGTTTATTTGTCTTCAAAAATTTGTAACCGTTGAGTGTTTAATTTAAATAATAATTATCTAAAAATAAAAGTTTTATTTGAAAAATCCCTTTCTGAGTTATTGGTTTTAGTCAACTGGCTATTTTGATTTCTTTGCAATATGAACTGATACCAGTTGACGATATTAAAAACGGTATGTTGTTTTATTTTGGGAAAGGTTAATTACAAAATATTATCACTAAAAACTAGTAACAGAAGCCATATGCATTGCACAACATTGATGAACCTACTGTTAAAATTCTTATCCGATCTAGGATTTTCTTCCAACAGTAAAAATATCTGATTTGATTAAAAGTTTATCATGTGAGTGGTAAGTAGAAACGTTTTTTGTGTAGACAGTGGAAAACCATATGGTATTGAGTGGAAAAATTGTTGTCAGAAAAAGAGGACTTAGGTTCATGTTAATTTTAATTGCTGTGCCGTAAATATTTCTCATGGAGAGCTCAAAGGTAATAAATACTGACCACTTTAATGCCAGTTAAAGCGTTAAAGTTAAAATCCGAATTACCATAAATGATAACTTAAAAAGGAATGAATTCATAGTCTATGGTATTATATCATTTACTTAATTTAAATAAAAATAGTGTAGCATGCCAGATTCATACATTTTTAACAAACAGTAAGATTTTTTAAGAACAAAACTAAATGTTCAACGACTTAATTTTCTGATGCTTTTTATGATCACCCTCGTTTCATGATTTTCACTGTTAAATTTTTCAGCACGATTATCTTTCATTTTCTTGTAGCATAGGTTCAAGGTACCAAGATATAAATGACGGCGATCAAAAGTGTTTATCACAACAAGTTTATTGAGTATGTTCCTTGAAGAAATAAATATCATGGGTGAGAAAGAGTGCTTTCAGGAATGATACATACCAATTTATCATTTATTCACAAACAAAGTAGTATAAAACACCAATCTATATCACTCCCAGCTAACTTAATAAAAATCGTTATGGGAAAAAAGTTGAACACAAAATTTTACAAGGTTCGGGATATAAAATAATGGTAAAATCTTTATATATCAGAATTACTTCGAAAAAAATAATAAAATCAATTGTAGAGAAGTATAAATCAATAATATTATACGAGAATTGGAGATTGGTAAGGAATTGATTCACTTATACCATAGAAACCATTGTCGAACCATGTCATCCAAAGTCTCCAAGTCTGGTTTACTTCTTTTTAAACTTTTCCTAACAAGCAGGGTTGCACACCCCAGCATGGCTCAATTTAACCACTGATAACTTCATAAACTTTGGTGGTTGGTACATCTGTTACACATTTCTAACCACCGACTACCTCGACGTGCGACATGCAATAGTGTTGGAGTGGGCCATAAGAAATCTAAGGACGGTCAAGTCAAAACATGAAGTCAGTTCATAAAATCATTAACTGATATTCGGAGCCGTTTTGTTAGGTACTTACTAGGAGAAGAGGAAAACACTACTAAGAGAGACTGGAAAAGAACTAGGGGAGCAATAACTTTAACATGTCAGGTGATCCTGGACTCCAAGAACCATCAGAATAGAAAATGGATCTCTTTAGACAGCCTGAAAAAAATTCAATGAAGAAATAATTAGTGGGTAACAATCATCATCAGCAGTCCAACAAAAGCATAGAAACTCAAGGCACATATTAAGTATACAGAAACAAACAAATGGGCAAAGAAAGGAGCTGGAGATTATAAACAAAAACATGTAGAAGACCTGGAAAAAAGTAGAACAAAATCCAAGAGAAGAAAATGTAAGAGCTATACGAAACATCCAAGAAGCTTGTAAGAAAATATAATAAACCAGACAGACCGATCAGGAGAAATGAGGGAAATCCCATCACCGAGTTTCACGAGCAGCAGAATAGGTGGATAGAACACTACGGAGAACCCTTGAGTAGACCAATCTCACTGAATCCACCGGACGTCAAAGCAGCACATACTGACCTCCGCGGAGGTGATACCCCACTAACAAAAGAAAAATTAATAAGGGATCAGATAAGTCAAGAGTATCAAAGGTGCTGGACGAGGAGGTGAACCAGCCAAGGCACTGAAGTCAAACCTAGGGGTGACTCCACAAATATTCAATGTTCGCTTCAGAAAGATTTAATAAGAATAAGTTCTGACAGATTGAAAATAGGAACACCTTACCAAGATACCGAAAAAAGATCTTAGTAAGCATGAGAATTACAGAGGCATCACATATTTGTCAATACTAGGCAAAGTTTTCAGTAGATTGTTGGTCAACGGAATGAAAGATTCAGTACACACTCAAATTTCAGATCAACAACCTGGCTTTTGTAAGAATCTACCAGGTACAGACCAAATCACAACTCTGCCAATCATTGTTGAACAGTCAACCGAATGACACTCATCACTACATATCGACCTCGTTGGTTATCAGGAAGCATTTGACAGCGTGCACGGTAAAATCTTGTAATGTCTTTTCGAATACTGTAGAGTATCCGAGAAGTTGGTCACAATCATACGAAACTCTATCAAGGGGCTGAATCCATGCTCAGAGGGGACCTCATAGACGCATTCCGAGTGAGGACTGGTACCGGACGAGACTACCTACTCTCTCACTTCCTCCTTGTTCTGACAACTGACTAGATAATGTAGATCTCCACGTTACAGGCGAACCACAGAATACAGTGAATATCATGGACACAGATGAACGATTTGAAATTTGCAGATAACAGCCTTGCTATCCCATCCACAACAGCAAACATAGAGGAAAAAAGCCAGTCTAGAAGCAGTTTCTACGGCAATAGGCATCAACATTCACGAGATAAAAAGCTATATTTTGAAATACAATACACTGAACACCATCTAGATTACACCTGATGGTGAAGCTCCAGAAGAGTTGTGAGTCTTTATACACTACAACAGCACCGCTGAAAAAAAAAATCTGATGTAGGTGTGAAAGTACTAAATGGCAATGCAAGAACAACATTCCTACAGTTAAAACGTTTATAGAATTTGAGAGGACTTTCACTGAACGCCAAAGTCAAAATTTTCAACACTAACTTTAAAAACATCCTACTGTAAGAAAATGGAATGTAGAGAACTTCCATCACCACCAAAAATGTACAGGTATTTTTCAAAAACTGTCTACGTAATAGACACAGAATTCAGTACTCACGTATTATGACGAATAATCTATTTTAGCACGAAACGAATCAGCCGTCAAGTGAGGAAAAAATTAGGAAAGTATTCTGAATGTGGATTGGACATACTACAGAAACCATCCAACTGAACCACAATACGAGCTCTAACTTGGAGTACTCAAGGGAAAAGACAAAGAAACAGACAAAAAAACATGGTTCTTGGAATCGAAAACATACATCAAGTTCGGGAGAAAAATCAACTCTAGAAGCAGCGTGTTAATACGCGATGGACCTAGAAACGGTCACCGGTAATCTGTCAACGGTAAATCTCCAACACGTGTTTAGGAACGAAATGACTTGGAAGAGATGGTAAGCGATTACTCGAAAGTAACTGCCCATTGCAATCCATCGTCTGATAGTCAATGCATTCATTGCGCCAGATACAAATAAAGAATATATATATAGAAATCATTTTTTCACTTAGATCTACATCCCTTTGATAACACCCATTAGACACACCTCAAAGCATCTTCCGTAGATGGACATACTCCGTAGCCTTGATAATATGCTCTTCCAAGATTAAAAGCTGCACTAAAAACCAAGTTTCTTTGGTCGACGGGTAAAGCTAATTGGACGTTCAAGGTCATAATCTCCTTAAAAAATTCACAAGCTTTAGCCTGATGGAGTAACTATGAACATGAAAACTACTTGTGGGTTTGAAACTTTTGTCACGTCTTTACTGACTAGATTGTCATATAACATAATACCGAGTTGGAACTTCGATTTATGATCATTAAACTTTTCATAACCCATTCGGAAATAAGTCCACGCTTCGTTATATTTCTCCTGATTCTTCAGTTAAATTTTGTCTACCGTGGTTACCTTCTCAAAGTAAATCTGACCGAGATAAAATGCACATTGCTCATCACCTTCATCTAACCATTTTTTCAGTAATGTTTCCAAATTTTCACTAACTAAGTGACGATTGAAAATTCTTTCGGACTCAAGCGTGCCATTTGGAATCGCATTTTCTACTGTTTTAGAAGACAAAAATTTTATATCTTCATGCCGAATACTTTTAGGAAGTCCATTTAGTAACTCCATCAATTAAAATATTGGGTGATTGTAATAGAAACAGAAGCTGAAAATTGATGCATTAAAAGCAATTAGCGGTCAGTTGTAAGCATAAGGGGTTGGTTGGCCTGTGGTAATGATGTATTTGTACGAACCGATGATTATTTTGTACATGATTCAGAGATTGAATTAATTTCCTGATTCAACACTCTGTTTTGCTCACTGGGTTCTCATGAAATCGATACTGGTTTAAACTGTACTTGTAACTGTCATGAGTTCCATTATTTTTGTCGATCATGCAAGCATTCAGGTAGGGCCTGTTATTAAATAGCTTTTGGCAGTAAATAAATCCCAAAAAAATGTTCTACATGTCTTCGACACTTATGCTGGCCTCATTGGTTTTACTGGTCACATTCAAGCTGGGGGCGCTCAGTCACGCATCCACACCCGTTCTAGAGTGGGTACATTGTGAGACATACACCTTACATCTGTTAGCCAGCTTAGAAAAAACGCTTCTCAACACATCGGTAGCTTTCCAAATATATCTTCAAACCCCTACATTTCTGATAGTTTATTTTACTGGGTTTGGATACTTCGATTTTAACGGTGTTATGAGTAGAAGCGTTATGAAACTCCGAATATTTGTGACATCTTTAGCGCAATTGCATGAATATCGTACCAAAATTTTCACTGTCCTCTCCCATTTATTAACCTTACTTCGGTAATATCTTGTCTGCATATATATGTTTCAAATTGATCATGATTGTAAAAATGGCATAACCTGATTTGTATTATTATTCATATAGTTATTCATTTTATGCGTGCAAATTCACCTTCTTTTCTGTTCTATTACGTACCAACCTAAATGAGGAACTTATTACAGTAAGTCATATAACAATTAAAAGCTGTCAAGGCATTTTTAACATACAGTTATATGGAAAGAAATTACCGTTTGTATCAGGATCCACAACGTGAATCAGAACAAACTTTTCTGATGTTCAGAATTACATTTAATCGACAATCCCACAGAGTAAGTTTAAATCATTGGTATTTAGAGCTGGAACCATAGATTTTCCAACCTTCCTCACCGAAATTTTCGTGTCTAAACGAAAGTCTTCCCATGATAATTTATAACTCCCATGAACTCTAAACTTTTCATGCTCGAACTCACAGTCTAACCCCCCTAACAATTCTGGTGAAGCATCTTTTGTTGCCGAATGTTTGGCACTTTTATACTGCAGCAGAAATGTGTCAACTTCCTTCCTCAGCTCATCGAATGTTGCAGAAGCAGTCAAATCATTAGTGGTTTGTAACGTCCTGAAGATATTTTGTATCTGACAATTAGAACAAGCGTGTTTGGGGGCAGTAAAAAATTATTTGGACTCTATGCTATTCAATCAGGCAGTAACTGCACCTGAGATAAAATAATAGCCATCATCAGTCACTGTTACCATGTGAATCCCTTTGAGAATGCACACCTTTCTCAGTGCTTATATAGTGACGATAGAGTTCGACGAAGTTGTGAAAAACCTTCAGGTTACTTGAATATGAATCACTGACGATACGTTCATAGTTTGTCCTGTGAAATGAATCAAAGTAGCTGTATGGATTCACCCTCAGATCTAAAATGATACTGAGCATGATGTTCCCTTTGAAGAAGGATATTTCGGCTTGCGAAATACTTATTCGTTGTCTGCCACGTGGCACACATCTGCATTTATTTACGATTTTCGTTTTTCAACTCTCAACTGTTCATTGTGCAAATCCACAAAAGGGATTTACGTATTGAAGAGAGGATAACAGCATGATAGTTCAAACACAAAATATTATCAAGAGAAGTCGACAATCCAATTGGCTTCGCGAAAGCGACAGAAAATGTTCGAGTCAAATTATCCTTCCAACCTTTTTGTATAGGAACAAGTACACATCCGAAATAATGACGCGGTTCTCTAATGAGATCTCTATAGCTCCCTTATAAAGGTTGCATTAATAAACATTCCGTATTATCAGCATGTTCATTTTTCGTAACGTACGAGACACGTCATTTACACGCTGAGTTTGTCTAATGCTTCTGTGCTGAATAGTAGCGCTCAAAGTAATACCATTTAGTTGAACCGTAGCAACAGAAAAAAATGTTAGTGTTCTTTCAGGATAATTAATGAACTTTTTGGTTTTGTGATCTGTACCAATATCGCATTCCTTTCCAAATAAATATCAATGAAGTTGGGCTGAAGCCGTCACCATCAATTAACCATCCAAGACATTTGAAACTAGATACAAACAACAAACAGTTATTTTAATTTACGGGGATATTTTTTGTCAAGCAGATTACAAATTAAGTCTCTGATGGCGAATTAATTTTTCAGGACCATCAATACAATTGCCATGTCGATAAACTTCAATCTCTGAATAAATTACTCATCACTTATTGGAATATGGCTGCCTAACAGGTAGTTGCATTTAAATAAACCGAAAAAAGTGTTAAGCGTTGTCAAAATGGACGAGAATAGAGCAAAGGGGATTTAAAGATAAATGCAATACATATAGAAAAGAAAAACGAGTGAAGCACAGTGTTAGGACTGCGACGTGTAAAATTTGAAGTGACAGAGTTTATTAAGTGGCAAATATCAGTGTTTTGTGACGTGGGCACTATGTGTCAGTCGGCTATTTATTCACAGGATTTGGTGTCAGATGGCCTATCGTCAAGTAGGGCTCGGTTAAAATGCGTCACATTGGGAATGCAGAAAACTCCAAATTGGTCCATGAAGCAGCTTACGATAGATATAAATTGGGTAAGCATTTGATTAGACCGCATGTTTGTTGATGACCCATTTCAAAGGCCCGAGTAGCTAGTGTCAAGTAAATGTGACTTAAATTTGCTCAGTGTTCTCGATATCTCCAGCACAAAATCTTAATTCTGAGGGTTAGAATGATTGTTTTTGCAAATTTCGAGATATCACAGTTTACTGTATTACCATTTTAGAATTATAGTCTACTATGATATTAGAACTGCTCTAATAATAGACCTAATTCTAAAACTGTAGATTTGTCATGATATAACTGCTTAATCTATAAGATCTTACCTGGAAGTCACATCATCGTCTACACGAACTCACTGTATCGTAACAATTACCAATACATGATGGAGAACAAGCTTAGGCTAGAGAAAGAACAATATATTGAATATGAAAAAAGGCATAAGGTAACATTCCACAGGGACCACGCCTGCATGGACAAGCCATGCCATCCGATCAACTCCAATTACTTCAATTCCTTGTTCCCGCCTTCCCCATCGTTGAGTATTTCTCTACGTTAAATATTGGATATCTATTTTCCGATTAGTCTCGTGTTCAGCTTTGAAGATTGTGTGGTTATGGTTCAGTGCCACTACACCATTATACAGAATTTCAAAAAGTAAGGTAAGCTTAAGTGTAATTCGTCTACACTATGGTGGATCCAGTTGCCGCGCTTCACTTTTACCTTTATGAGATAGGTCTGGCGAGAGAAGTCTTGTAAAATAGCTCTATATTTTCCCAATTTTCTGATGGACTGGTAAACACATGCAACTGAATACGATTGAGCAGTATTCTAGTAAGAGCCGAACACATACCTTATAGAGGTTTATTTCGAATTGTTTTGAATGGAATTTACATTCGATAGGCCCAACGTGTCTACAAGCTTTAAAAATTAGGAATGTAACTTTTTCGCTAAAAGAGACTTTTGGAATATTTCACTACAGAATCGAAAATGCTACCTAGTTGTTTAAATCCCAACTTGTTCAGCTACAAATTCATCTGCGTGTTCGACGTGTTCAAGTACATATACCTAGACTTTTCGGTATTAAGAGAGCGAAACTATAGTGTTAATACTTCACAACCGTTTTCGTTATGAAAAAGACATAATAGGTCCAGATGAAATGCTACTATAATTGTGTCGTTACCGCGAAAGCCATATTAGATTCAACTTCTTTTTGGTATTCCCTGGTTCTAATTATCACTGTTACATATTTATAAATGTTACTAGACCAACTACAGTAACCTCTTTTTTGAGGTCCATATTATACCCACCATGTTCCTAACTGTAGGTTCACAGGTCGTCTCAACATTTAAATTATTTCTCGAACAAGCTTCACAGTCCTTATTGCTATAAGCACACGGGTTTATGAATTGTACTACCATATTAAGTGCCTAAAAAGACGTTTAACGTAGTTCAGATAATAAATTTACCTCGTTACGATATCGTACTGCATTGGTATAATAACTTAACTGTCAGGTAATTGCTAGTCAAACAAGCATTTGAAATTAAAACTCTGCAGTTTACTACCAAAGTTAACGCTGAGTGAACAAATATTTCTAGACCAAAACTTGTAATACGATCAGGCGGCTTGGATCGGTATGTACTACGAACTTCCGATATTTCCGAATCACACAAAAATACAATACTCATTTATCACTAGCTAGTCCTCAATCAACATTTTAACTGGTCGTTAATAATGGTTTTTGAATATCGTCCTAAAGCACTGTTGTGACTTGAAAACTACGTAATATCATTGGTAAAATGCATTAAACCATTGACAAACTGACCTATAATTATCATTAAATAATTTTTCTTCCCAGTGGTTATGTTTATTTATTTTAAGCTGTACATAAAATAACTCAGAAAATTCACACTCAACATTTAACACGGAGAGAAATTCGAAGATGTTGAACGCGGGAACTATTAATTGAAATGGTATGACTCGGTCACGCAGATGCAGACAATGTAACATGTGTTCTTAATAAATGTTAGACACATTTCTGATCGTCGTGAAAGGACGAGTCAGCATAGACAATAATGTGATTTCCAAGTAAAATCTTAGAAATTAGGTAATCAAATCATGAAAAATCTACAATTTTGGGATTGGATCTGTTATTAGGGTAATCTTAATACGGCATTAGACCATAATTCTACAAAACCATGCAACGCGATTGTTTTGGAACCCATCTAGATGTTACTGTATCGTATAACCGATATTTAAAATGGGACTTGTGTGGAATGCATACAACGATTTACGGTCATCAGGAAATAAGAATGCTTTTCCAAGTGTGTAGCATTTGCATATGTCGTTAACATACACGGCGAAAAACAGGGGTCCAATGACTGAAAACATGAGGAGAAGCGTTGCCCTGTTTTCACTACTTGGGTTCGACCATTTAAGAAGGATGAAGCCCAATTATACAAAGTTATCATTAGTTCAATAAAACACCACATCCGCCACAGCTTAAATTGGGGTCTAGGTGTCTGTAATCAGTTGTACGTCTTCTATTCAAGTTCATCCTATGTCTGTCGGACAGTGTATTGGATGAGGAATCTGTATTATCTAGAATGTGTGCATTAGCATTAGAATAAACAACTGAAATCGGAATAGACTCACCTGCTTCCTAGGATTGTGTAATCAGCATGTTGGTTGTGCACTGAAACCGCCGCTACCTAGAATTTGAAACGTAGACTTTTAGACTATCCTCCCCCACGCAATAATGTTGGAACTTTATTGTAGAGCATGGGATCGTTGGAAAAATCAGCATTCATCAAAACTACATCAGGTTTTTGATCATAATTATGCTCACTCAACATATTTTCTTCACATTTGTAAGAAATTTCATCAGAAATATGTGAATCATTAGGAGAAACCACATTTGGTACAATAACATGAGAAATCTGACAAATTGATTGATTACAAACTGTTGTCTCGCATGGATTCTGAGTTTTATTTAACTCTGATCTGCTAAGAGGCTCTACACTGTCTTTTGAAGTCGTTGATAAAGATGAATGATCATTACAAGTACTCAACTTAATAGAATCAGAATTACAAGACTTAATATTAGTTGCAGCAAGATGTACAGTAGTATTACAAACTGATTGAATATGTCCAATATCACCACATTTAAAGCACTTAGAATTACGAAATTTACATGAATTAAGAGAGTGGAACTTGCCACAGAATAAACACTGACCAAACTTCTGCCCATTTTCGTGAACTGCATCCAAACTCAATGAACTACCTGCATAACCTTCAGAATGCACTGGATTGGGATGACGTAGTAATGTAGTGGTATTTTATATCCTCATGAATCATTCTACGAAATCTTGCACCTTTACGACATTCGAAATTTGTATATTTAACATAGCCTAGCAGTAGATCCTTGAGAATTATATAAGAAAGCGAAATGGGCTTTTTCGGTAAAGCCAGAGTTTTTAATAAACTATATGCTTCTTTTCCGATGAATTTGAGGAAATGTGCGACAACATTAACTTCCTCATAATATTCCTTGGTCAAAGCCCAGACTTCGAACGTTACAAAGCAATCCTTAAAAGCATCAGAATCTGAATGTATGTCCAACCGTTCCATCATAGGCTCCATCGTGACGCTAATGTGATAATAACGAGTATTTGAATTATAGTATGAACTAAGAATCCCAGAAATAACGCAACTGAATCAAGAAGTACTAGATGAGCACAAACTAATGTATTGTATTTAGAATTCGAAATCGAGCATTCAATAAGTACGAAAGAATCACTAGTTCGTTCAAACGCCATAGTAATCCAAATATTTAAATATACACTCACAATCACTTATATTCTAGTTCTTGTTCATTTCATTTGTCTTCGGTCATCGAGTATGAAGATAACGAAATTAACAGTTGTTTGTTCTAATCTTTGGACAGACAAATAGAAGCAATTTCTCACGTCAATATCTTTCTGGAGCAAACAATGTAGTTGAAGACGCCTTATCTCGCATAATTTCCTTGAACAGTTTCTAAGGAATTGATCTTCTTAAACTCGCCCAGCTGCAAAAAGAAGACTCTGATCTTCAGCATGAGTTATCGTCTGCAACACTCAAGCTTTGCATCAAACAGATGGAAACAGGTAAGGAAACCTTACTTTGTGACACATCTACAGGTAGGGGTCGCCCAATCGTGCCGAAACATTATCGACGCGACGTCTTCAATACGTTGCACAAACTTTTTCATCCAGGTGTTCGTGCAACCATCAAGCTTATAGCAGAACGGTTTGCCGACCTAGCATGAATAAAGAAGTGAGGGAGTGGGCACGCTCCTGTGTGAGCTGCCAAAAATCTAAGGTTATCAGACACAATAGATGTCCCTTAGGCTCATTCAAACATCCCGATGCTCGTTTCGACCATGTTCATTTGGATTTGGTGGGACCTTTACAAGATTCAAATGGATACTCTTATCTCTTAACCTGCGTAGACCGTTTCACTCGATGGCCAGAAGCAGTACCTATCAAGGACACCACTGCTGAAACAGTGGCTCGCACCTTCGTCAAACGATGGGCAGCAAAATTCGGCTACCCTTCAACCATCACTACAGATCGTGGATGTCAATTAGAATCTGAACTTTTCGATTGTCTACCACACTTTTAGGAATCACTCGCTTCCGAACGACCGCCTACCACCCACGAGCAAACGAGTTGGTAGAACGCTTTCACCGACAACTAAAAGCTTCACTATCAGCTGCAAACCTTTCACAGTGGACTGACGCTCTTCCACTCGTCTTACTAGGTGTTCGCAATGCAGTGAGTGCTGACATTGGATGCACTGCGGCTCAACTCGTTTATGGAACGACACTTCGACTCCTAGGAGAATTCGTGGATCCTTCATCCTCTTCAATGAACATGGATCTAACATCCTACGCGAACAAGCTTACAAACGCAACGCGTTCAGTTAAACCTGCTTCCACTCGGCCTCAATCAACTGATGTTTTCGTTCAACCCGACTTATGATATAGTACACACGTCTTTGTACGTCGAGACTCGCATCGACGACCATTCGAATCAGCATACGAAGGACCTTTCAAAGCTGTTCAACGCGAACCTTAGTACTATATAATCGATAAAAACGGAACCAACGATAGCATCAGCATCGATCGCCTCAATGCGGAGTATTTAGTAGGAAATACTATCTACGTCGATTTTCCTTCGGTACAATCGAACGACACGACTCCGAGTCTTATAGTACTTCATCCGACAACCAACACGCTCGATAATACTTCGACAGTATTTGAAAATGAAATTAAAACAACGCGTTCTGGAAGAAGAGTAAGATTTCCAGAAGATTTAAACGACTATTGCACGTAAGACACTAGTTAACATTTTGTTTCATCTCGATTTCCCATGGTATAATGTAATATTTTAAAAAATCAATTTTTACATGCTTATATTTATATGTTGTTATTCAGCTAATATGTATATTATAAAAACAATTTTTTTTAAAAAATTTCGTAAAAATCGCTTTTACTTTATTTATACTTTTTCGCCCATTTTGTGTCTTAAAGCGCGTACGAGTTTATTTCGACATGCACTTACACATTCTTTTTTTCTTTTCCAGGACGGCTGGAAAAGACGATAAAAAGAACGATGAGGTTTACGAGGAACCAAAATTTTGATTGTACATTATTTTCTTACTATATTGTATTTCATGGTCCCTTATAGTGAGGAAAGACGACCAGGCGCTATCAGAAGAGCGTTTAACAAAGACAAACCCATTGGGTTTAAACTTCTGACTGGCTACGTCTTAGAGTCATCACTACCCCACTAAGGGGGAGTGATCTGTAGCAGTAAATAAATCCCCAAAATAAATAGCTCTGTAAGTTTTCGACATTGGATGCTGGCCACATTAGTCTTAGTGGGGTCACCTAGCTGAAAGCACTCGGTCGTGCATCCGCACCAGATCACGAGTGAGAACGCCGTGCTCAACATCCCCTGCAATCGCTAGCCAGACTAGGTCAGACAATTCCGATATATTGACAATCGTCAAATACCACTTCAGATTTTGAAAGTAGAAAAAAAGTCATGTTAAACAAGTAATATTTTTCTCAACTTCCTCAGCTTAGAATTTGGTAGGAACGTCTGGGTTTTTGGCAAGAATTGAAGCGATTAAGTCCCGACAAGCCTTGAGATAGAAATAAGAAAAGTCTCGTGTAGTGTTTACTTCACTAGACAACAAAACGTTGTATTAATTAAAACTACATGGTAGAATTTCACAGCATGACAACTTGTTGCTCACAAAGTTTCCGAGAGAATCTACAGGAACGTTTTTTCCGATAGAAGTACAGGAGCTTATTTGCGCAATATTGTATACGAGCAACAACTTTGTGATCACTTCTTGAAAACTGAAGACCAATATATTCAGTATGTGTTGAGGCATTATGCATAGAAATAAAGTCCAAAAAGCTAGTTTTTCTAGTGGACGTACTGACTGTATCAACTGTTCGTTTCTAGTACTTCAATACATTTTAGAGAACATAGACTTCATCTAATAAACAGTTAGATAGACACATGATGGGCCTGCATTGAAGACGTAAAATGAATGACAGAAATCTGGATTTCCACTTACGATGTAGGGTCGTGGTATCTGCATAAATTGGTGTTTTCCGTGCATGTGATTACGCTGCTGACTTAACCTCCAAACACGATACTTTAAGTGATGCTAACCTTAATTTGCCTATTCTCAATTCTCATGTAATCAGTTCTCTATTTTTTCTGATTATCACAATTAGTTCTGGCAGTTTGTGGTAAGGTGAAGATCGAATCTCACACTTTGATGCACAAGAGACACTGTTTATCCTGGATTAGAACTGAAAAGATGCACAGGTTCATATTCGTCCATCAAAAGCAGACAAGCACAAGCCTGTGCGAGTCATTTTTTAGTAAGATAAGTGGGCACCAGTTCTCTTCTTGAATGAGTCAGTAAAAGGTATGAACTTCACATTTTGGTAGTCGAATCCAAGAGTTGACTGTCCGGTGGGCTAATCAGTATAAAGTAATACTCTGTGAATTCTTGGACATGACCTTTGGGCCGTCCTGACCTTATGAAAATATAGCATGTCTCAAGTTGGAAACTCAAGTCAAAACTATAAACGTCAAAATTAGGTTATCTCTCAATTCTCAGTCAGATATTGTAAAGTGTTCAATCTTCTTAAGCTGAATCGTGTATGGTTAGGTTCAGACTTCGAGAACTTGAAAGATAACCCAGTATTGTTTTCAAGAAATCCAAGCCACTTAAACAGTGGTCTGAAGCATAGGCTCAGTCTTCAATTTTGGATCTCCTTAAGGGTGTGTGCACTCGTGTGCATAAATTTAAATTCAGCGAGGCAAATGTCCACCTATTACGTTTCAGCGGTATGGCTGTGAACCAATATCGTAAAGTTTTAACTCACTATTACTCGTAAAACATTACAAAACTGGATAAAGGGCACAGAAGCCTTCTCGATGCTCTCTGCATATTTTTGTGTGTCCAAGGTGCTTGTATTTATACTCGACCGCTATGTTACGCACAGAACACGATGTAAGCCGTTGAACCAGAAGTACTGAGTCAGGCTGAACTGCACGTGTATTTGTATCGTCCTTTAGACTTCGCTAGATTTTGACTTCACCAGCCTAAATTACCACTGAAGACCTAACGATACGCAGGATTTCATTCACATGAAGTACAAAAATTGTTGAACCTAGAAGGAACCTTTGTAGTACTTTGCTAACTATTAGTTCTGAGGATGAGTATTTGTGATTAATTTAAGCGTTTTAGAAAATCTTTTCTCCAAATTCGTAAAGACTCTTCAAATTGTAGATATTCATTTTCAATATAAGTTCACAAAGCTACATATAATCAAGTGTTTCGTCGAAGTCGTCATCGCCAACATTTCCGGTTTCCACTATTAAGAACCATGACCATTTTTCTCCTGCTAGCGAGAGGCTATTCGCGCAACAAATTCCTTTCCTGAAGTCTTGTTGCTCAACTTTCATGATGGTTATAACATTTCGTTAGATGATTATTTGAAATATGCTATCTAAGACCTTGGTTGGACTAACGGGTCTATAGTCCGATGGAAGTTTTTCCGATCCTGTCAAAATCTTTCATGACGTTACTTCTGAGCTAATTCGTTTGTCAAGAAGGTACTCATAAATGAAGACCTTTCCAAAGTAACCAGTTGAGATCCACTCCTTTCGAAACTCAAAGTAGGAACTTTGGGATGAGTTCCATCACTGCTTTATGCAAACAGTCTCTTCCATTTCGTAGTTGTGCTTTATTCAAATTGGTTTCCACACTTTCTCTTAGCTCCACAAGTTGTGTTTATACACGTATTCTAGGTCTGCTTGTAAAGTACTAATGCACTGGATGTAGCAAGACTTATGGTGACATTTCGGCGTTTTTCCCTTGTAACTGTTGAGATTTTTGGCCCTTCTAGAAGCAGTATTGTTTTTTATTATTTGAATTTGCTCATGTTATAAACGGATAAGTACCTTGATTGTGCAACTGCCGAAAAAGGCTTGAAGTGTCTAGTACCATATCCGGCCCACACAGGGTTGTTCTATCTTCTGAACAGACCGATTTATTGGTCAATTCTGAGATATATCTTGACCTTGTAAATAATCTGCTAACAAACCTTGTTCGTTTCTATGCATGTTTGTGTGCAGCACTTACATTATTCATCACATTGTTTTTGGTTTATTATTGTCTGCATGCAAATATTACCACAAATATTGCATCACGTTTCATCAAGTGGAGTTGTCATGTTTGACCTTTACGGCCTGCTTTCTCATTCTTGATGTAAATCTTAATAAGCAAGTGTCTCCAATAAACTCATCAAAAAAACTCGTACTTGGCTTATTACAACTGTTGCACAAATTGGGTCAGCCTATGCGTAATATACCAAGTTAAAATGTGAGATTTGTACTTACGACATGTTCATTTCGTTCTTTCAGCTAGGAGGTAGATCGGTGGGCCACAAAAGACTCTATGTCATATTCACTTAGGTATCATGGTCTTCTGGTGAGTCCCCAGAGTTAACTCTATGCTACCAACATCAACAATAAATGAATGGAAATTGCTTCAGATAAAAATTAACATCCGCATTGAATTTGGGGTCACTTTGGAGACTGTAGAAATGAAAGTGAACTCCCTTCTGAGTATGCAACGAAGAAAAACACCAGAGTGCAATTGTGGGGGGAAAAAGTAAATCATTTCCAAAAATAATGAAGAAGTCATTACAAAAAGTGTTAATGTCTTCATATACCAAATAACCTCGCCTGTAGCTTGTCTAAGGCTACTGCCGGCCCCAGGACCTGGTAAAAGGGGGGGTCGTGTATGGGGTCGGCAACCTCGTCCTGTAGAAAACAACGATGCCAAAAAACCACTAACCAGAATGAATAATTTAGACTCTGCCCTAGGAGTTGAAGGACGACTTATGACTCCTCATGGTTAAACCTGAGATTTCTTTGGAAATCACGGGACCAGCACTCCTTCAAACAACTAATGCAACAATTTCTATAGGTGCATAGATTGTCCGGGCAATGCGTGAGACCGGGAGGACCAGTCAAACAGTTACGGGAATGAGGAGATACAAGTTGGCAGTACTCGGAATCAACGAAATTCACTGAATCCAGGTTGGACAGCAAATACTAGATACGGAAGAAGTGCTACTGTACTCCAGTTGCGAAGAAGAAAATGCATCACACATTCAAGGAGTTGCTTTGATGCTGTCCAAAGAAGAATCTGACGTACTTATAGGGTGGTGATCTCCCGGATCCACGATCACCAAAGCATCCTTAAAAAAGGGAATCACGTTGAATGCTATCCAATGTTATGCACACACCAATAATAGAAACGACGGCAATAAAGATCAGTTTTATGATAAGCTGAAATCAATCATGGTGAAGTACTCAGGAAAAAAACCTGACCATCCGGAATGGACAACACCGAGCATGAAGATATCATGGGACGACATGGACTGACTGGGAGAAAGGAACGAGAATGGTGGCATATGAAAACATGTGGATTCAACAAAATGGTTATTGACGGTAAAATAAGCCTTCACAAACGCATACCAAAAGCTACAGGGGTCTGACCAGATCAAACTACACAGAACCAGATGGATCATATTTGCAACAATAAAAAATTCATAAGGTCGACGTAAGACGTGGGAATGAGGAGGAAAGCTGACGTAGTTTTAAATCACCACCAAGTGGTTCCCAAAATGATATTGAAACCAAAGAAGCACTAGACAAGTGGACAAATAGCAGTACAAGGGTTCAATAGAGTCCTCCTTCGACATACTGAGAAACTCAACGAATAGGTCACAATAACAGGTTCCAAGCACTACAAGGTCTACTCCACCAACGATCGAAGAAATCAGCATGACCATCAGATAAATTAACGGTGGGAATGCAACAGGACCTGAAAATATACCAGCTGAAGCACTAAAGTCAGACATAGAAGTAACTGCAAACATGCTTCACACTCTATTCAGGAAGATTTAGGAGGAAAAACAAGTACCGATAGACTGGAAAGAAGCATGTCAAGGATATGATGATACGAAATAAAGGAGATCTGAGTAGATGTAAGAACTACAGAGACATCACATCACTGTCAGTACATGGAAAGGTTTTGAAAAAAGTGTTTCTCAACCGGATGAAAGACTCAGTACACGCCCAACTTTGAGATCAACAGGCTGGATTCCGTAAGGATCGGTCGTGCACAGACCGAATCGCGACACTACGGATCATCGTTGAACAATCAATTGAACAGAATTCGCCATTATACATCAACTTCATTGATTATGAGAAATCATTTGACAGTGTGGATAGGAAGGATTTATGGAAACTTCCTCGACATTATAGGGTATCTGAGAAAATCGTCAACATTGTGCAAAACTCATACAACGAACTACACTGCAAAGCCTTGTATAGAGGACAGCTGACAGACGCATTCCAAGTGAGGACCGGAGTCAGACGAGGCTCCCTACTCTCCTCCTTTCTCTTTGTTCAGGCTGTTGACTGGAATGTCAGAACTAGAACAGCATTCCTACAGTTGAAGAACGTATGGAACTCAAAACAACTGTCAACCAATATCAAGTCAGAATCCTCAATACGAACGTCGAAACAGTCCTGCTGTACGGAGCTGAAACGTGAAGAAAATACCACAACCATCATCAAAAAGGTGCAAGTATTTATAAACAATTGTTTATGTAAGATACTGAATGTCCATTGTCCATATACCATCAGCAACAGCCTTCTGTGAGAGAGAACAAGACCAACTTCCATCTGAAGAGGAAATTAGGGAAAGATGTTAGAGGAGGATAGGACACACATTGGGAATGAAATGACTCGATAACTGAAAGAGGAGGGTGAGGTATTATGAGCACATCTCGGTGAATACAAACAAACAGAAATTGTATAATCGTTATGCTATTAGAGATAAGTTCCGTAATATGAAACCGTGCTACTAAAATCTGAATACTTAAGTAAACGTTGTAGTTTAGTACACACTGTGTTTTTCATACTGACACGGCGATATGACTTGTTTATTAGCCTCGTTTTCACTCAGCAAGCAGTACCATCATTGGAGGGCCATTTGATAATGTCATCTGCTCGTCGGATTTGTGAGAAACCCAGACGTAGTGAGAGTCATGATTCTCAAAATTCTAGTAAGTTACGTAGTATATTCTACCACTGCGCAGACCCTTAGAATAGTGACATGTCTTCTCCATGTATGGTATAGCATGTTTGAGCCATACAGTTTTCTAATCCCAAGTAATCAATAAAGGCGAACAGAAAAGAAAATACGCGCCTTAATTTTTTCTATTTCGTCTGTCAGGAGGAAATAATGCGGATTTTCCCCTTTGTATCGCTCTGTGTATTAAATGTCGCTGAGTTATCTACTTTTCGCCTAAATATTCAGCCAGTAAAAGTCGAGATTTCATCGACATCGGTCTTGTAAGACTACCAGAAAGTCTGTTGACCAGCATTTAGTTCCCTTAAACTCTTGAAAACTTTAAAAATCTGGGTATACTGTAGTGACATGTTATATACGATCTTATCGAAAATTATTAAGATCATAAACATTAGTACGTTACTAACAGTGAAAGCTATGTTTTGGCCGGTTAATAATTATTTTTCGCAAGGATTCAGTTAGATTTAACGTTGATCCTTAGAATGTCTCGTCAGTACCAGCGATCCACATCTTTCAGTTGCTGCAAGGACCTTCACAATAAGGCTAAGTCAGTTGTCTAGTGTTTTGCAATTTTAGAACGCCACTTCCGTTTGGCTTGCAAGTTATTGACTAACAAGTTGTTATACAGACAGATTCCATTTCAAAAGTAAAATGTTATAGAATCACCTGGCACTCGACCTTGGACAAAAGTGATCGTTTGTAGGTTTAGGAACGCTTAGTTTGTTGCTTGACTCACAACTTTAGTGGGTAATTGTTTTGCAACGGTTATATGCGTGAAAAATTCCATTAGTCATTAGTTGGTGGTAATCAACTTTCATCCTGGCTCAATTTTACATTAGCCCTAATTACATTACCACGACAGCACTATGAGTGAAAATAACAAAATAGCTTGAACTTGAAAAATGCAGTAGCAGTAAGGATAAAAACGACTGTATTTGGTTCAAAAAGGCAATATTTGTGTATGAGAAAATACCAGAATTCAAGATCTAGAGTAAAATAATGATTGAATGCATCTGCGCTATTATGACTAAATTTGAACCGTCTTAAGTCATTGAGTGCGATAACTGCACAGGCACCAATCAGGTGGTTTGCACTTTCCATATGTCAGGGACTTCACGGACTGATTTCATGCCTTGATTTGCCCGCCTCTAGCTTTTTTCCAACTTACTCCTACTCCAAAAAATGTCACCCGTCGCAGTAAGCATACCTAACACATCTTGGGCCACTTCAGTCGTTGAAGATTCACAGCGAAATCCCTAGTTTTCTGTGGTAAACATATGCCTAATCTCTATATTCCTCGCTTATTTATTTATCTATTTATTTGAGCACATAAATATTGGTATAGAGGGCCCTAAATACATATGTGCCACACAATTCACTTGGTTTATGTGAGGGATGTGATACTACACGGGTACCCAGAGCGAAGTAAGTGGTTTCCTTAGGGGGCCACACCCGGGGCCTTAGACCTAAAGGTCTGATCCACAAGGCAGTGGAGCAACGCCAGAAGATGCAGTCCCATGTTGGCCGGTGTCCAATAATTGGTTCATACACCATTTGTTCCCTCAGGATCCTGGATCCCATGTACACCATTGGTTCGGAATCAGGGTTCTCCAAATCCCCTAGGTGGACCTTCCATATCGACCAACCCGGTTAAAGAGCTGGAGTTTCGCTTTTCGTCTCCTCAATTTCGTGAACAACACCCCCGCCATGAGGTAGTGAGTAGGACTTCCCTGGAAGAGGCTATATACGCGTGGCCATGTGAGAGCATTTCGAGAGGGAGAGCGGCCTTTCCGCACTCTCGGCCGTACCAGGGTGCTTGAGGGCAATGATCCTTCAGCACTTAGTCTTTCTCTGATACCCGAACAATGTTTCAGATTCACTTATGATAAAAATTCTGCAGCCTACGCATGTCTTATACTTCTCTGTAGTATGTTTTACAACTATAGAGTAATACAAAGCAAACTTCATAGCAGCATGCTCACCCCTTGTTAGCGGATATACGTGTTGACTAAGGCTAAAAGAGCTTTCTGAATCCTTACTAATATTTCATTAGAATAAACTTACCAGGGCTAATGATGCTGAAATAAGTTAAGTGCTCGTCGCACTCCCCGTGATCAGTTTAACCGATGGTACAGACCAGTCCTAAAGCTACATCTTACGTCTGAGAAAAAAACAATTCAGACATGTATTGTAATTCACAGTGATCAGCAGACTGCACTGTCTGTGTTTTCATTCAATGGTAGCTTGCTGTCTGCGTATTCTAAGCTGTTAACGTAACTTCCTGGTAGGGGATTAATCTCTGAAACGTCAGATAGTGTTTTCCACAATATTGTTCATGATTTTGTGTGACAAAATCAAATAAAAAAGAGGGATTAGTGGGCAACCAGAATCCATCTAGAAATCGCAGCACTTTCTGTAAAATTGGTTAGTGGGAAGAATATTAAAATCAGCTGCGTTCGTAACTGCGAATTTTCTTTTTCCATTATTTCACTACTTTCTATACATGCAAATTACTGTAGCAGAATATAAAATTACCCGAGGTGAGACATCACTTCACATGACCACATCAATGCCTGCAGTAACGTTCAGAATTCCATGTGTCATGTAATATTATCCGTACATTACATTTTCATATTAACATGTTGATAAAATAACAATTTAAAGTATAATTGTGTGGGCAAATTTATTTGTTCGATTGAAATAGGCTATGGTAAATATATGTCTAGGGTTATACACCGATTTGTGTCATATCAGATGTTTTAGGAATACGAGCTCAATCCAACAATTTTAAGGTTCTTACACCTTTACCACCCATCTATGTACACCTAATTTTCTGGAAATTTTCAGGTTCTAAAACCAGCTATTGTAACATTTTATTACAAACTTTTTAATGCACCTTTGATTTAGATTTTATTGTTTCGATGAAAATGATTTTTCAATTTCAAGGTGTGTGTTTTTGTGGAGTGCTTATCGAACTACGTGGGTTTTTCGCAAAACTGTTTCGCTTTATGTACTATTTTGTCATCAGTCATTTACTTATGTAATATTTACGTTAGTGTAGCAAAGTGGGTGGTGTATTCTCATTACTCTTAATCCTTACTTCTTATCCAAAGTATAGGCTAAATGTCGATTGTATCCAGTTAAACTTGTTTGATACTTCAAATGTTTATAGTTTTCACTATTGATGCAATGTAGCACGCAAAATTATATATTCTCTAGTATAGTATCTTAATTTAGCATCACTGCTCTATTACGGACTGACCTTGTTTTAAGATCTTTTACCTGGAAATAATTGTTAGGTGTTTTGTAACTGGCTAAAATAGTAACAAATTAGTGCTTGTCACAGTAAATTAATGTTTATATTTATTGGATCCTGTCCTAATGCTTCAGTTTAGCCATAATACAACTCAACCAACCAACAGAACACGTTTCAGTTATCGTGTTTTAGAAACATACCGTTGTATCAACTCTTTATGGACTTCTTTCGCTATCATTTGCGTAAGGTAATTTCCCTCTACCGAGTAATAAACATTTTTGGAAGGTAACCCTAATTTCTTAATACGTATGACACAGTAGCTGAAGTAAATTATTTATTTCATGTGACTACTTGTAAACTGATAGGAGAAGTAGTATGCATGACTACTGTGGTGAGAGATCCTGTTTTACTTCTCTGATTTGCCCTCTCAATTCATTTTCTTGTCGTACTAATTGTGTCATGAAGCGCTGTTAACTCTTGGTTTGTTTCTGCGAGTGGTAGGTGGCTAGTTTTGAATTGATATCAAGGCAGGGTTTGTACTTTAAACCATATTAGATATAAGTAATACGATAAGAGCTTTAAATGATGTTTATGCATCCAACTATTACTTTACTGAGTAATCTACACTATCTGTTTGCATGTATTATAAACTGAAATCTGTACTGTAGTTACTCAATCAACGTTTTGCTTTCTATTTCTTGGCCTTAGATAATTTTCAGCGGGTAAATGTTCACATTATAATGTTCAATCGCATGTTGATTGGAATCATTTATTTCTGTTCTGATTTCGTTGTGCTCTGTATACAGTTTGATGTTGTTTTGCCAGTGTTACATATCTTTACATTCTATGTTTTAGGTCCATCTGTTTTTAAAGTGGCGCATACCTAGCTTTTTTGTTGCATTTTACTAGTGTTTGTCGGCTTTTTGTAGACTTTTTCGCCTGAATTTTATGTGCAACACGTATGCCTTATCGATCCAATGAAAAACATCTTGTTGCGGACATAACACACATATTTAAATTAAACGTGTAGGGATATTTGTTTTGTATTTAGATTTGTTTTCATAATGGTAATTACGTATACAGAACGGTAGAAAAGAGGTTCAGCTTTGAGGATACATAATAACATAGGACTAATGAAACATTGTGTAGACGAAAGTAGGGATTGATACTACTTCTCAAGGTCTTTGGTTTACTGGATTCTTGACTATTAGTAAAGGGAAGTTTGTTCTTTATTTCTATTTTTAATTGCGTCAATTTGTTAGGGTGAACGATCTAAATATTTACTTCCACCTACCTACTGAAAATGTATAATCTCGTTGTCAAAGTAAAACCTGCTATCTACCGCTCAGTATGTGTATATGCATGATATCTTGGTAATTATTTACACTTGTCTAACATTACAAGTGATGGTGTGTTATTTTATTCAAATAATATCCTTGTGCACTTTCTTGTTTGCACTATAAACTTGCCTTCTTATTAGCTGTTCAGGTTAATTTAATGTTTTATCAGTGTCCATTTTGTTTTCGTCTAACTGCTTACAAAAATAGTTTGCGGTCTTTTTTCCCATCAAGATCCTTTATTTTTTGATCGGTACTCTATAGTTACATACACTTCGAAGTACTTTTTGTTGAGTGAAACTTGATTTTAACATATTATGTACCCATGTTATTAATTTCTCTCCCTCATCATACCATACATTTAATATACTCATTAATTTTTCCATAATAATATATGAGTCAAGTCTTGTCTCTTAGATGTAGAAAAAGTATGGTTGTACATGTTTGTTTAGAATTCCTGTTGGCGTTTACATTAAGCTTTAGTTTCTCTCAGACGTCTAGGTAAATAGCAGAACAAATGGTGAAGTGTTCGACTTTGTCTCACTTTTCACTGTAAGTTTTATAACTGCCGTAGCATGAAAAAAATGTAAAATCCTTCGGTGATTTCGTATCTGTAGGTTTTTGTGTATTTGATACTATAGTTCTTTATTTAATTCGTTAAATGTTATTTCACTTCTCAAAAGTTGTTTCGTAGTTTTCAACTTAGTATCCTTCAAAAGTATGTAACTCGAAGCGTGGACACTGATTGAGATGCTTCCTGAACGTGGATTTAGTGACATACTGTCCATCTTTCCATACCTATAGATAAAGTAGGTAATTTACTTGGAATTCTGTCAGTTTTTCATGAGAACTCATGTTTTAAGGTAATCAACTCTGGAATTGAAACGTCTGGTTGTAAGACTTTTTATTTCATCAAGAGTTTGGATTAATTTATCATATATTCTGGAACTTGAGTTTTATGAAATATCATTCACAGATAAGTGACCCGGATCTTTTTGATTCCATCATAATTGAAATTAACGTAAAATCAAGTCATTCATTTGTCTTAGGGCGTTCTTTGCTTTTATTGTCGTGATTTTTGAAAAAAGTGTTAAGAATAAGACAAGCTAAGAACGTTATATATGAACTTGTCATTATTGTTAACTCATTTGCCAGGTACTGATTCGTGTACTTTACTTTGAGTTACATTCTGTGTATGGAGGTTAGTGATACTCCCTTGGTACCAAACCAAAGTAGGTAGTATAGTTGAAACTTGAGACTCATTGACTAAAAGTTGAACACTCTAACCATTTGATTAATTTCAAGAAATTAGCTAATTTATCAATAAACATTTTAAAAATGGTAAGACTGTGATCCAGTTAAGACGCTGTAATGAAGGATTTGACTAAAGTAATAGTTTTTACTCGTCAATTACAATACTTATTTAACCCAACAGGGTAAAAATAGTTTTTACTGGTAGGAAGAATTGTATCTGGTCGTATTCCTGATCTAACAGTTCCCAAAGAGTTTTGGAAACGTCCTAATAACTAGTGTAATAAAAATCATTTGTTATTCTTTGATTCGTATGTATTACTATTGATCGGACTGCCAATGTTTTAAAGTGAACTTTTACTTCATCGACTTAGTACTGGTTATAGAAAATTTGGGATGTAAAGCATCGTATTTGATTTTTCCAAGTTCAATTCGTCCTGATTTCCTGATGATCCCACTCATATACCTCATAATGTGTATTAAGGGATCTCAAAATAATTATCACATATATGAACTCATCAATGAAATTGGGATCCGAATAAAACTTTGTAGTGTCAATTAAATTGCATGTTGTACCAGAACAACAGTAAAATCTGAATTATCCATGTTGTAACTGAACGTGAGAAAACTTTTCTATTCACAGTATCCATTTTTTGGTAGGTGGATGATTTGCCAAAATTTAGTGGTTATTAAGTTTTATTTTCATTCCTGTTATGCTTTTGTGCAAATAATATATAGTTTTGGTCCAACCCCGAGTATACAGCTTTCATAATTTTGATTTAACATTAGTCGCTTCCAAAAGCAAGAATAATAGTCAGAACTACGCAACTCTTAAATTTACAGTATATAGTTTTGTAAACCACGTTGTTATTGTTGTAGAATATTTTTGAAAATGTAAAGTCGAGAATGTATTGGGTTCATAAATTACAGTATCGTAAAATCAGCAAATTATAATTTCTCAAAACAATCAAAATTAAACGTAGTTGTTCGCTCTTCGGGTTTCTGGATTAATCGTCGAACTGTGAAATCCTCCTTAAGCTTGAATTTTTTTTAATTCTGTCAATTAGTTTAAGGTCCTATTTAAATTTAAGCATATTCCATCACGTAACTCAATTGGATGATTTATCAACGTAATCAGTTCAGCCGTATTTTTATTCAAACATAACCGAAACGCCTAAAATCTACATCAAAATTTCACCAGTTTTCTCAACCTGGTAAGAGCGAATGTATAATGATAACCAAAGTATTTACTACGAACCTATTTTTCGCTTCAAGAAACAAGTACTTAATTTCCGAATACGTTTTTCTTTTTCAGATAAATATTCTACACCAAGTTCGCAGGTACGTACAGTCGCGTAGTCTTTTTATCCTTTCTTGTTCAAATCTTATTCCTAGCTATTACATACAACCTATTATTGCAGTACTTACAATTTTTTTTGTTAAGTTTTAACTTTCTAAGTATAGTATCTTCACAGTTACCAGATTGAGGTTACTTAGTTTAGGTGGTGTTTATTTTTTGGTAGTTTGCGCGTAATAATGTCAAATTCAGACTTGAAAAAATGTACTCTTATTGTTGCGTATATTCAGTAAAGAACCCTGCTATTGTTGAGTTCATTAGGTTGTTTAATTTATCATCAGTTTCTTTTAGGATGTTACCAAGTATCACTAATATTCCTAGTTCATAAATCATATATACTTCCGGACAGTTATTCTCACTATATTTGGAATTACATTTCCGCGTTCATTCTGTGTACTAAATAAAATATATTTCCTAAATAACTAAGCACATTCTGGACATTAAAATTTATTAACGAGACCATTACGTTATGCGAGAGATTATCATATGTCTCATAGTGACTACTCTAGCAAAAATTATAGTTATTCATTCTATATATTCTCATTAGTGAAAGCTTGTGAAACAAATATCTATAATTGTGCTAAAAGCGGATATTGATTTCCGCGAATAGCTCTAGTGTGGATGGATTTGGATTAACTCATGAATGTACTTTGTCTCACTACCTTACCTTAAGAGAAGCAGATTAATAAAGATGCACTTTTGTAAGAGGGTGTGTTTGTATTTTTACACTTTAATTAAATTTTAGCCGTTCGACATTTAATTCATAAAGTTCATCAAGTTTTGTGAATTAGGTGTTGGTGGGTAATAATAGCCTTCGTAATTAGTGTGTTCTCTTACTAACCTGACTACATAACATCGTATAAAAGCTCTTCAATTTAGGTTCAATTGGGTTGCAGACTTGAGGTATCATATGTGAAACGGTATCTAACATTGTTATTCCTCTAAAACTACTTTATTGCACATAATCTCCACATTCTATTTAGTATTGTAGTTAATATTCATTTGTCCATATTAAAATGATCATTTCCTTATTGTGTATCGTCGAAATTGTATATATGTGACCCTTTTTTATCCCAGCGTTTGCTACAGTAAACCACCAGCACCTGAATGTTTGATTGGTATGTCGTTACGATGTTACATTTTTTGTCTAGATACTGATATCTTTTCAATAATTTACTCCAGCGTAATTCTCTATTTTTTATTATCGACAGTCAGAAGTAACGAGATGTAAAAAGGAGAATACACATTGCCGAGTAAGATTAATCGTTCTAATCATTCATTAATAAATAAAAAGGAATAACTTAGCGTCAATGATATTTCAATCTTTAAATGTAGAATTGTTTAATACAATATGTAATAGCGAGTAAATATTTATTTTGCCACTATTCTGATACATCCTTCAAGTACCTGAGATAATAACACTAAACAGTGAACGATACCTCGTTCATTATGAACAGTTTTATCTACTTATGTTTAGTTGAAGTAAAATATATGACAATTAGAGGAAACATCAATGATTTGTGTATTCCGATTTAACGATGAAACTATTGGTATATTAAAGAAATCTAAATTTAGAGTGGATTTTTTCAAGACAATACTTATTCACTAGATTATAGGTGTATGCACATAGAGTTGCGAATTTACTTCTATTAGCCTTCTGTGTAACGTAATTCACTGACACTAACATTTGCTCGAATGTAATGCAATTGTACTCGGTCAGTGAAACAACTTTAAAAAATTCATCTGTGTTTAAAGGCCACTACAATAATAATACCTTTGGTCATACGTATCCCATAAGTTGTCTAGTTTCAACCCAGTAAAATTTACTGACACTGAAGCCCAGAAGTTTTGCTTGAAATGGACTCCTTTAACAACTAAAACTCAGAGCTCAAAATGGGATCTTGTTTTACATAACTTAAGGGCATATTTTGTGCTTACTAATCGATCTACAATCTCATGAATGGTTTTTGTCATATGAATCTCTTCTTTGAGATTGCTTTAAGAATAAGTCTTTACATCAGCTTGGTCATTATCTTAAGGGTGATGATTGACTTCGCTTGAATGCTAAACAGTATATTCGGTTGGGTAAATATAAATGAGTAATTTTAAATGTCTGAGTTCATTCCCCTAGCACAACTTACGGTCATATTGGATAGGCTTCAGGGGTGAAAAATAGCGATGGTTATAGTTGTCAAGTTATCAAAAGGTTTATAGTCATCTATTTACTATTTGTGTTTTAGTCTTCTTGTCTTTCAAAATTTTTCATAAATTCGATTATGTGACAAGTTATTGATTCATTGATTAACGTTAAATTAATTTGCATCTTTCCTTTTCCCCTCTTTCTGTGTTTATGATATATTTTGGCTACACACTTTTTGCTCCATCTGCTACTTCCCATCCTCCTGTAACCCTTTTCCTGTATTCTGTGTGTTTTTTTCTTTTTTTCTGTTTATTTTCGTGAAATCGTGTTTGCGTGCTTATTTGTGTATTCATCATTCTTGTTCCTGATTGTGTACTTTACTATAAAACACACGCTCTCTGTATGTATTGTCTGTCTAAAAGTTTATATCTACACACATTTATATACAAATGGGTATAGGAAATATAAATTAGGTATGTTGTATAATCAGTCTTACCGTTATTTTAACTATTATTATATTGACGTTTTGCATATTGTATTCTGGTTCGTTTCTATTTTGTTCCACTTCTCGTTAGGAGCAATCACTACATTTACTATTACTACTCTGCTAGTTTGATGCTCTTTTCATTTCGTTCTCATGCATTTGGATGCACTTCTTTTCATAATGAATACAGTCTATTTAACAAAATAAGAAACTCATTTGTGCGTTGCTATAGGAAAAATATATTTTATTGCTTAGTTCTCTCAATTATAGTATTGAATATTGGAGCTATCTGTGTAAACCACTTTCCTACTCTATGTTTCCTTTATATATTTCAAAGATTTACTGTATTAACAACATTCACTCAATATTTACTTTAGCATAATCTCATGGTTGATTCACACATAAATATGTTAATTTCTTTTGATTGCATGATATTTTTATCTTTATTATCATTGCAATCCTTCGTTAAATCATGATATATGTAGCAATAATTAAAAATGATTTCGTTCGGAATGCACTTATATCTGTTGTCTGCGTGTGTATGTTCGAGTGTTTGTGTGTTTAGTTTAGTTTTTAGTTTTCCTTTTCGTAAATGTTCTTCTTCTTGTTTAATTTGGTACCATAATTGTTTGCGGTTGTTCAAAATCTAATTGTTTCAGCGTAGTTATAATGTTTGTTTTTTTGTGTAGTTATTTATTCTCATGTTCTTTAGTTTGTTTCAATGTTATCGACTGGGAAATGCTGTTTTAAATATTTGTTCAGATTAACCTAATTGTATTGCCATCAAATACCAGTTGGTAATCTTAACTAGAGTCTTTTCATCATATTATCTGGTGTTGCATATCTAATAATAATGAAAATAGTTGATTAACTAACTGCTACCTTTTAATGAAACACCTTTTACAAGGCCGTTATTTCGTCACAAGTTTTTTCTAGTGAGTACTGGTTGTCTATTCAAATAAATGTTCGGCTGACTATTCCTATTGTTCTGCAGTTTTTCTTTTTCTTTTTCTCGCTAAAAACAGACTCCTGAAGGTGAGAATAATGGAAAACATACAGAGTCCAGTAGTAGGTATGTGATTGTTACTTATTTATTGCTATTTTGCTTATCTGTTAGCACTGCCAAAAATCGGTCTTTCTTTGAACAACTTCCAAAATTATCTTTTATTTTTTACCACATGGAATTATTCTTGTTAAATTAAATTTTATGTCACTAATGTTTTCTACTGCCACTGATACTACTAATACCATTCTGAGATTCGTCTTGATAATTCAACTCATTATACTAACATGTGGCAACCTGGGAGGATGTGCAAATGACAATGCATCACCAGTCAATCATAAACAACGTAGAACCTAGTATATATGTGTATGTTCAAAGTTACCACATCACATCAACACTGGAATCATTAGGATGACTATCAAAGTGTTAGCATACCTCAAACTCTCTGGGAGAGCGTCAGAAATGAAATAAAACGGCAGTATAATCACAGAGCAATGATGAGGTACTACAGAAATGTTAAGTAATTAATTTTAAACTAGTGGTATCTCTTTCCCGCCTTTTCAGTACTCAAGGAAACGAAGGCTTGAAAAAACGGATATTGGGATTTTCTAAATACATTTCTACTATCTACCCATTCATTCAGTTAATTAGCGCACAAAATACTGATTTAGGTTTCTTCCAAAATTATCCCTTTTCTTTCTAACTCTTCTTGATCGTACGGTTAGTTTATAAACTACCCATGTTATTGTTAGTTCCATTTCAAATTGTTATAACTGTTATTCATATACTCCTTCCAAAATATCTGTACTGAGTTAATATCTCAATCGTAATTCCAAAAATTTACAGGGAAAGTGACTACGGTTCACAGTCAACACGTAGTTCTTTATCGTTCGCTGTTAAACGTTCTGGTTTGTCAAATAAACTCTCCCATACTGCGCACTTTGAACGCAACAATTCAAACGATCAAAGTGAGATCGAGTCTTACCCATGTGATAGTAAATCTGAATCATCACATACAGGTGAGCAAAATTAATTGATAACTATGCTTCTTTCAGGTATTGATTTCCCATGATTCTCAACTTTCGATTGCCGGATTTTCGTTTTTTACAGATTGTAAATCTAACCAGAGGGAGTGCCGTACCAAAAACAATGCAATTGCTAAATCTTCGTTGAGTACGAGACGCACTCTTTCAGCTCGTATTCCTGATGATGATTGTTGCGATCAAAAAAGTGCTAGGTCACCGTACAAAAAATGTAAGAAAAGTGATACTAGTACTTACCATACTCCTACTAATTCTCGTGAGCGTGAAAAGTCAAAAAGCAGTTTTGATGCTGCAGATCATATTTCAAGTAATGCAGGCGATAGAAGTCCTTCCAGTAGATACTCTATGTCGGTTAAACAGAGCTCAGATGTCTGTATATCTTATTCCGAAAAACATGCATCATACTCTGATCAAAAACGAAATCAAGTTGGTTCAAATACACTTGTCGCTTATAATAGTACTGATGACGAATTGCCTCATGGTAATAAAGAACATTCACATGTGAAACGTAAAATAAGGCGGAAGGTTGATGATCAGTCACAGCGTAAAGATCATAGTTTGTCGGAAACTCGTCCTAGCAATCTTAGTTCGTCGTCAAATCAACTAACTCCTGGGAAGACAAATAGCGTCAGGGTTATCAAAGGTACTGCCAGATCTACGTGGGATTCAAGTGATAGTGATTTTGACTCTTCAGTTGTACGTACTGAAAAATTTAGTGAAAATGAGCAAACCACCTCTCCAGATAACCACCAGAAATCAAATTCCTTAGAATCCTCACATAAAGCGTCTCGTCGTAAGTATCATTTGTTTATCTTCTATTTATTCCTTTGTAATTTATCTGGAGGCATTGGCTATTTATTGAACGTTTTCTCTATCAATCATTCATAGATACCTATAGGGAAAGAAATACATTGTAAACATTCTTACATTGTCACTCACAGTTAAAAAATAATAAGCTAAACGATGAAACATAAACTAAGATGCATCAAATGGAATTTAGTTAATAAACCTTTGCATCTAAAGCAGTATTAAACATGGTTGAAAAACTCGAATTTGAACATAGCTTTTCTTAAATCATGGTCACTAATCAACTGCTTTAGTGGAAATATGTTAGTAACTATCATCATCGCATTTATATACTGTAATAATTATAGCTCAAAAACAGATTTCATGTTTACAAAACAGTTGTCTACAGCGATGATACGTTTTTGCCCTGTCTTAATCATTTTACTACTCCAATCAGTCGGTCAGCTACAACGTAGAACCATACACATATATGCATCAGTTCAGGTTGCCATACCTCATTAGCACAGCAAGATAAACACCGGACTCATAAAGTAGTTAATTCAATGGTGATAACATATAAAGGGAGGATTATATATGAGGATATAGTACAGCAAGAAAGAATGAGTTGGTAGAAAGAAAGATATGAAGCGATTTTAATCTCATAGTTTAAGGGAAGACAGAGTGTATACGCCTACACCATTGTGATCGATTCTGAGCCATGTCACCCACAGTCTACAACCATTGGTTACGATAATCACGCGGACCCCAATCAAGTAGTCTGCATCTACCAACATGGCTAAGACTAGAAGTTAGTGACTTCAAAGACTGCTGCCGCGTTTTGTTTTGGCTACCCCTAACTTTCTCCCAGACATCCCCAACACTAGTCAGCATTGTGCGCCGCGGTAATCAGTGTTCAGGCATAAGAAACACGTAACCCTACCATCTCAGTCGGTGAAGATTCACAACCTCATCAACTGATTTACCATCATTCCCTAATACCCTGGGTCTAACCTCACTATTACTTACCTGGTGGTCCCAGAAGATGCAAGCAATATTTCTAAGACATGTGTCATCAAAAATAGTAGCTTACGAGTATCTTCTACTCTTAATAGCCACGTTTTGCAGCCGTAAAGTAGAACAGAACGAACTGCCGCACAGTATACTCGTCCCTTAATTTATAGACATATTTCGCCATCGTCATAGGTGACGTAAGTTGGCAAAAGCCAAACGAGCCTTTCGAATCCGTGCAGAGATTTCTTCAGACATCAACTCATTAGGGTTGATCAAACTTGCAAGATAAGCGAAGTTGTCGATGCGTTTGACTTTTTCACTCCCTATCTTTGGTTCAGGTGTTGACGAAGGCCGGTCCTGAAGCAACAGTTTGCATTTAGAGAGGGAGAAACGCATTCCAATCATTCTCGTATTGTTACTCAGTGCTACCAAAACACTGCATTTTATCAGCGTTTTCACCAAACAGGACTATGTCATCTGCGTATTCTAAGTCAATAGGTGGACCTCTTGAAAAGAGATCAATTCCTGAAAATCCAGACGACGACAAAGTTATTTCCAGCAGTAGGTCTATGATGAATTTGAACGAAAATGGAGAAAGTGGACAGCCTTGACGGACGCCACTTGAGGTTGCAAATTTAGATCACAGTTTGTCATAAACTCTCACTCGACTAGTAGTGTTCGAGTAAAGAGCATTCACGAGGTCTGTGTACTTCGGAGGTACGCCTTTCAATGACAGATACTGCCATAAAACCTCTCGGTCTACAGGGTCAAATTCTGCTTTTAAGTCAAGAAGGATCACCATTGTCGGACGACGATAAGCATGCCTGTGTTCTAAGATCTGACGAGTGGTGAATATGTGGTCGACGAAGCCACGACCAGGTCTAAAACCAGCCTGATTTTCTTGTGTTTGTAGTTCACGAGTCTTAGTTAGGCGTCCGATTTCAATATTCTGAATGAAACCACTGTTCTCTTCTTTTTTCTTCCCCACTTACTAAAGTAAAAGCACAAGTTCTGCATGTGAACCTTTTTGATATTCACTCAATGTAATTTAAGATTGCATATCCCCAATATGCTACTATGTATTGTTTTGATGGTGTGTTGAGATTACGAGTCATTAATCTCAGAATGAGGATATTTAGTATATGTCAAAAGTCAAGAGATTGTCTGTTTGTGATCATCCATAGTCTTCCAAGGTTTATTGACTTAAAATGTTATGTTGACCAATTTTCACATTCATATTTGTTTGCGTTTTAATGAATGATATTAAAGTGGTTCATATGCATTTTATGTTTCTGTTCATATTGTTCAGCCTTAAACAAGTCCACTCTGTCAAAAGAAGCAAAAAGTGATTTAACTACGAAAAAAAAGGATTGTAGGCACCAATATGGTTCTAGCAAATGTGATCCAGTCAATTCGAATGAATCGCGTCCGAAATTATCTGGTAGAGATTCACATCACAGATGTAGAAAGAATTCAGATCGTCACCACTCCACAAGTTGTCGAAGGAAGTCTGTTTCATCAGGAGGTTCTGATGGCTCTCGATGTTGCAACAATCGAGGAACCTCTCGCACAAAGAGCACTATTGAAGGTGTAACACAGAAAAATCGCAAACGTTCACGCTCTCGTAGATCATCCTCTTATCATTCTTCTGCCAGTAGGTCGCGTTATTCCTCTCGTTCAGAATCTTCTCATAAATACGATCGACACAAACGTAGTTATAATGAGTCAAAGTCCTACAGTTCTAGGTCGTCTGCTCGTACTTCTCGTTCATTTCGCTCAAGTTACAGTTCAAGATCAAGCTCTGTAAGAACTCGACGCCATAGACATGTTAGATCTTTTTATCGGAGAAGGCATAGGCGTAGAAGCTACTCTCTTCGTTCACGATCTCGCTCAAGGAGTTGGCATTCAACAGATTCCAGTTTTTCTTCACAGTCTTCTCCCTCGTCACGTTCTCGTTATTTTTCACGTCGAAATACCTCTAAAAATCGTTCTCTTTCTCGTCGTTCTCGTACTCCTTTATACCGACCCACTTCATCTATTACAAAAGTTTCAGAAGATAATTTACGAACTCCACCAGAACATCGTCTCGCTCGTCTTGGCGTTGGACCAGTGAGTAAAGATAATATATCAGATAGTAGGATGAATAGTCCTTATACTGACCCGAAGTCCATTTCCTACATACCAAGCGTCGATGAGACAGTTTCGGCAGCTGTCAATAGAGTTGTGGGCGGAGAGAAATCCAGTAAGTACTAATGTGGATTTTTTTTAATCTAATTTTTTTCAAATTATGATATTTATTATTATTACTATTGTAAATGGTTTTATTCAATATAATATGTTTAGTACAATGTGCAATTATCAGTATATAATATTTCTCTTACTCAGTGCATTAAATGACTAATTTACTAAGAGTTTGTCTTATAAAGTAGTATTGGTTAACTAAATTTCATTTGTAATTTTACTTCATTTTAGAGTATCGAAAGTCATCACATGAATCTACTACAACAAATAATAACAATGACAGTAACAATTTAAAACCTATCCACAATTCTAAATCATCTGTTGAACGTAATAGTGATTCACATTCACAACCACCGTCTTCATCTGGTGTAGTACAGTCAAGTAATAAAACGTCCAGTCCTTCGGTACTCGTTGATATACCACTACCTCAAGATGCACACCATCAAACCATTGATAATTCAGACAGCAGAAGTCATACGAACAAATCTGTCCCTTATATTGGACCACAGGTAGGTTTGTGTTTGCTTTTATTCCACGTACTTAAACAAAGATAGATTTTTAAGAAAAAGAAAAATACTTTTTTATTAGTGCTAAAAAATTTTTAGTTCTCATTTAAGTGTTATTAACAGATTTTGCCACTACATAATATCACAGTGTGTTATTGTTCCATGAACCTCCGTAGTTCATACTCTTAACTTACCTGAGGAAAAGCCATTTATTCATATTCAGCAGAATCCTTAATAGTTTTCATAACGATCCTAAATTTTTGTAGTAATCACTTTAATAATATGGCAAAAAAATTCAAACTTTACTACCCTAAGATGACCTTATCTGATATATCATTGAGTTTTGTCCGATCTATTTCCAGACCTCATTGCAAATTAGTTCATCAAATGTAGTGAATGCTCAAATATAAATGGTCTTTGGAAACAATGTTTATAGTTGTTGAGTGTGAGTCACTTTAAAACAAGCAAATTATAAGTCTCATAGCCTTCTTTCAACTACTATTGTCCTACAAATTTTGAACCCTTATGCCGTATACTCCATTACTACAAACTGCTAAACTTTTGGGTCATTTTTCGTAATTTAGTGTACAAATCAAGCAAAATAAACCTAATAATTGATAAATTCAATACTCACACTTTAAGCCCTTGATTTCGTTTTTAATTGCTACGATCGCATCCACCAATTATTGTAGCTACCATGCAAATAATACAGTTTACAGCTTGTGTGTCGAGTTACATGAACTATGTTTGCTCAAAGCTACGTTCTGTCCTTGATCATTGTTTTTGGTGAAAAAAATCATTCCATCGAGGCAGGTAATAAATTTTACTGTTCACCAAACTTTTGAGAAAATTGAATCACTTCTTTATCAGTATTCTGCCAATTATGATGAACTCCTTTACAAATTATGCAAAAGTAGTGAGAAAATAGGTTAGTTTGAAAATTGTTCACCATATCTTTGGTCACATTAAAAAACAATTGTTTTCTATTTCAATTAAACTTATTTACGTTTTCATTTACATCTTCCTTCTCTAAGAAACGAATTACAATCTTTAAAGGTAATTTATAAGATGTGGGAATGTAAAAAGGTCCTATTTTATACTTATAAATACTTTTTGATTGATTATTCTTCCATTACCCTTCAGAATGTATTGTCTGTATTTTGTTTCAGAGTTTTCATCCATCATGTTTATCACATACTACACCAGTGTTTGTTACACAACTACTTATATTTTTAACTATTTTTTGTTTTGTCTTTTTTCAAATTTTTTCTTACGGATTTACAAACATCTACTGTTTACGTTTTAATCATGCACATAGATAAATAAAATAAATAAATCAACGTTTTACTGGTTATTAGTTTAGAAGAACAAGTATATTTTCTACTTTTTGAAGTATTTATTTTGTTATATTCATTTACCTAACCTACTCTTCTGTTTATGCATGCTTGCTCCTTAATAATTTCTCTTGCTTATAAATGAAAGTTTATTACTATTACTATTATGTTTATGCTTGTACATTTGTTTGCCTTTTCTCTAAAACGTCTTTTGGCAAACTATATATATATATATATATATATATATATATTCAAACAAGCCACTGATTTTCTAGTTCATATAAATTAATTCTCACACAAGCATAAATAGGTGCATGTTTCACTTTTTTTTTGACATTGCTATTGATTTTTCAAATATTTAATTGGCAGATTTTTTTTCTCATACTCTTACACAACTTTTAACATGTATCTTTTTTTAACACATACCAATATATTAATAACTTCAGTGTATAAAGAAGATTTCTCCACTCTTTACTTCTATATACTTAACTTGAATTTATTTTTAATTTCACTTATTTAAGTTTAATCCTATTCCTTCTAGTTAGTTGTATGAAAATGTACTGTTTGTAAAATTATACCTGAAATAACTGAGAATCTAAACGTTCATTTGTGTAAAATAATTCCAACGATATTGATATTAGTCGTATGTATTGATTACTGATCAAAGTGCATTGAATATTGATTATCTTATTAGTTCGTAAGTGTGTATGTTGATGATGTTTCCCAAGCAATATTTTCCGCTGATCATTATCAATAGTATTTATTTTGCTTTTGTTTGTAGACAAATATTCTGTATTGTAAACTCAACAATGTCATTCATTTGCTAGACAACATTAAAGTTGGATTGTAGATGTTTATCTTCATATTTTTGATAAGCATGAATTCAACATATTCTCATTTTTGATTATATTTACTAATTATCCTTAGCCAAGTAATTGGTATGGATAATTTACCAAAATAATACTCTATCATAAGGTAGTTCTCCGAACTTTAGTGAATTGGTGTTTAAGTGATAAAAGCATTCCATTTTAAGTCGTAGTTTTGAACGTCACTTCATCTACTTCGGTTTGTATAATCGATTGGTATCACCGACCCTCACATAAAGTGAGACTCATAGGAAAGCTTATAAATCTGTACTTGGTAAATAAGTAGCATTTTTTGAATTATACCTAGGTAACTATAGAACGATTTATGATCATTTAGATGACAGACCTAGGACTTGAAATTAGGTAGACAATTTAAACAGTTTGTTAAGTTCACACTTTTTTTACCTCAACCAATTTCTTTTGAGTTTTGGTATTTAAAACTTCTTTTATGTATGATGCTAACATGCTTACAATACAAATAAGTGTACTCCAAGAATCTAATTTGTAACATCCATTGAACTCTCTTCTAAAAGAGTGATATGCATCTTATATACTTTTATCTTCACTTCTTTTCATCATACACCCACTTATTATCTGTATTTGCAAAGTACACTCAATTTCTTTTGCAGCTTAAAAACAATATTCCTTAAGGAACCTATCAGGTGTCTTTTCAATCTAAATATATAAGCAGCAAATATATCCTTTCTGTGAATTTTCTAATATGGTTTATTGGACGTTTCTCACAAGGATGTTTGTAATTAGTGTTTAGCAGGACGCGGTGTCGAAGTCGCAACAATTGTCGGACAGAGTGAAAAGCTTCAGTGCATTGAATGAACGGTGTTTGGAGAACACTGTAAGACGAATCGAAAAGAGATTTCAGATTGCAGAATACACCGGAAGGTGCAAATGTACAATTGAAAGCTATATATATGTATTATGTAAATACTTTGTAATTTCTCGCAATAAATATACATTCCTCCTACCTGTTGTCGTGTTTTACAATGGGTTTATTATTCTCAGTCTTACTATAGTGCTACTAAGAAACAAAAGAAGCAGTCAGTTTTATAGGTGAAAGTAGTAAATTGGCTAAAAGTATTTCTAATTACTAGATAAACATACTTAGCACTCTCAAATACAACGTCGATTCATCATTAAATAACATAGATTTCATATATTATCATTAAACCATTTTTCAGACTGCTTCGTTTTGATCATTTATTGATACATACTCATCTACCAATTTGGTTATATAGCCCCGTTTTTTTTATTAACTACCGAAAAGGCAATAATTGTATTATTCTGAGACAAGTTGTTTGGTTTTTTCATTCTTCTTGCGCATGATTCATCTTTTACTTTTGTTACAATTTACAGCTTATCGTAATCTCACTGATTGTAGTTATCGCAATATACACTGACAGGTTTTCTAGACACTATTCTGTTTTATGTTTTCACTTCACCTATCCAAGTGCTTCATAAAAATATCCTTTTTTATTCGTATTTTCTATGTATAAGGTTCCTCCAGAACTAGCCAAACGCTTCGGCTTATCAGTTAGTGACACTACAACAAAGCTGGAGGTCCGTGATCCTCTAACCTCAGTTTCAAGTGGTAACTATGTGGAGATTAGTTCGAATTCTATCCAATTACAAAATACTCCTAATTCATCTTCTGTTACCGTTTTGGTCACGTCATCTGCTAAAAGTAGTAATGCTCCGGAGGTAGCCAATTTCAACCCTCCAGAATTTACAATTCCACCTGAACAAGTTGAATTATATAGACGTATGTAGAGATTCTATTTACAATAGTTCAAGTCACTCATAAAATTTCTTAATGTTGACTTTATACCATTTTTCGAATATTCCTTTGGTAAGCCAAACTACAATGAGCTTCTGATATATGAAATCAGTTTGTGAGTATTCTATTGGTTGACCGCCAAAAATCAACGTAGAGATATTACAGTTGTTCTTATAGATACTGTCATTCCCTTACTTTTGCAACTTATTCTAAAATTGCGGAGCTACATCCCCTCACCCTCGTATGTTTTGATCTCAGCAAGTGAATGTATAAATCCTCACATTGATGACGAAATTCAAATTATAGTTACAGGTTAGTTGATGGCTCATCACCTGGCTTACATTAATCAGACTCAAGTTCGAAACCAAGTGTTGTTAAAAGAAATGAAAAGCAACACCACTAAAAAGTTCGGGATTATTTAAAATTTGGTATATATATCTTCCTATACTTATAGTCCCAAGTAACGTTTGAAATGGATATTGTGCTGGTTTGTAACCTTTTTTCCAGATGAACATTACATATTAAACAAAATAGCAACTTAATATAAACCATGCGATCGTTTGACGCTGATCAGTTTATAACAACAATAATGGTAATAATAGTAATGCTAATAATTACTACTCTGACTTAATAGAAGCTGCTAACTCGACTGTTATAATTTCTCTTATTACGACACAGCTATTTCTGTTGCTTAGTCGTCTTGGACACCGATTCACTCGAAAAGTCCCCAGATCAAAACACTGTTGGACAGGAACGAAATTATTAATAACAAGGGTAGATGTAAGAAGCACAATAAAAAACGTTAGTATGTTTATTGTTTTTATACAAAAGGATTCTAGTCTCCATGTATCCACTAGCACTGATTGGATAAGAAATAGCCAATCAGCGCTCACCAACACAATCGTTCACGAAACGTCCCGCTAATAGCGACCGTTAACAATAGCCACCTGTTCTCTCATTCCAAACACTTGACATTTTTTGTTGCCAATCTTGAAGAGGTTATTGAAGCACTTATAACTTTTATGAGTAAATCTTTCAATATGTGTTATCTAGGCTTTTGAATTATTTTATTAATTGCTCATGGATAATTACATTTTAGCCATGAATTCGATCTAAAGTTAAGACATTAATACTTATCAGATTATTATCCGACAAAAAGTTTCGTACATAGTGGTCAGTACTTCTATAATTTATCTACAGCTTCACGTTTTCCGGAATAATGTAATTCATCATATCGGGCAATTTGATTTCCTGGTGCTTGCTTAGTGTCCATTGCAGCGCATGATGGGGATTTGTGATCACTTAGAGAAAAGGTAAATCTGATGATGGTCCATTCCGAAAGCAAATACGAATTTCGGTCAATGTGTCCGTTTTTGTCTACATAACTTTATGAGTATCTTCACGTGCATCAGCCGATTAGGAGTCACTCTTAATCAACGTAAAACCTAGCTGAAGTTGCCAAACAATGTTAGTACAGCATAATAAAAATATCATGACAAACACTAGAGTAATAGAAATAATAACATTATCAACCAGAGACTAATAAAAAATCACTATAAAATTCAATGACGAGCTCTCTGTTGTAACTTTATTGAGAATTTTGTCACTTTTTACCATTTTAGCGTTACAAGAGCAAGCTAAAGAACATGCTTTACGTCGGAGTGGGATTCTGATGCCTGATGAGTCAAGATTAAATCAAATTCCCTGTGAATATAGTTTTCTACAACAGCAACAAGTACAGCGACAGTTAGCGCTTCTTCAACAACAACAGCAACAAAGTCAAGCCTCCATTGTATTTACTCCTGCTAATGTTATTTATTCATCTCCTTCGTTACTACCCTTATATGCTGCTGCTAATACTCCATTAATCTCAACCATACCAAGTGGTAGCATAACAACTCCTGGTAATATTAATGTCACTGAAACCGCAGTTCCACAACAATTATCAGCTGAAGCAATACTTTTAAAGCAACAACAGTTGCAACAACAACAACAGTTATCTGCTCTGTGTGGAGCTACTTATCAACATCAGGTGCGTTTATTGTGTATTTGCATAGACTTTTCACACTATTTCTTATTTACATGATAAGACTTTGGTTCTCACTTGATTATTTTAATAAGTTAGTCTCTAAACGTTCCTTTAGTTGTGTAAACATGGTGATTGTTGTGTGATACAATCGAACAAAATAAAACCATATTGAAAAACTATAGTAAAAGTTCATTTGTTTTTCAGTAATGAATTAATTTTTGATCCATGCAAAGGTTTACTTAGTATTCACTTATAATATTTGATACTGTTTGGGTTTGATGGATTCAATCCTTTTGTTAATGTTTCTCTTTTAGGTCAGATAATTTGAACTTCAGTGATTATGTTAATTTGTGAGAAATATTATTTTTAAAAAAACTTTTGAAACCTTATTGATATTTGTAAAATGTATTGTTACATAAAGGTCAGTTGCAATGAGGTGCTGAGATTCATGCTACCGTTTTTTTGAATCTTCAGTATAGTAATATTTTGTACTTCACGATTTCATTCGTTCCTTGTGAAATATATGTATACCCACTATTTGATTTACTACTCCTATTAGTATTTATTATATTGAATCCTTCAATTCCCGTCTTTAATTTTTTGTGGCTGTTCTGATATGATTTATCACAACTTGAACGGATGCATGTTTATTCGGATCCCTAAGTTATTGCTGAAACACTAATGACCATTCATGTGGATTTCGATTTTTATAAATTATATTTCAGCATAACTGTACAAATCATTATTCATCTAGTGTGTTATTTAATGCTTTCTCAATTCATACTCATGGGAAATAAAAGAAAATTCTTCCAGATTTATTGTATTATACATCCACCCAAGTCGTAATTCTCAAAATTCTTGCTCAATATTATGAATTTCAATCCTTTTTTTACTACTATTCCCGTTTTCCAACTTCTGGTAATTTTTGATATTTCTCATGTAATGTTTTTCTAACTTTGTAATAAGGCTAATGGAAATGAAGCTTCACAAATATATCTCGGATCTGTCAATAATCCACATATTACATCCAGTCTAACAATAGAGCAGCCTAATACATCCACATCATTCTCTGGTAACGTTAAACTGGAAGTCAATCAGTTATCTGCATCCATTCAGCAAGCACAATTACAACAACTAATTGCGGCAGCCGCATTACAATCAGCTGTTCAAGCTAATAACAATAATAATATTCATTCCTCAGCAAATACAATTCAGTCAGTCAATCAACAACAGTTACTGAACCAATTGATTGCTCAACAATCTCAGGTAAGTTTAAATATGCTTGGTAGTTCATAAAAGCTGTATTTTTGAAACCGTAGTCTTAGCTTTACCTAGTTCGACACTAATAGGCAGTGAATTCTAATCACATTATACTAAGTGGTTTTCCCGCTCGACTTTTTTCATCAATCACTTATACCTCAATCGATTTTCTGGACATAATCATTTGCAATATAGTATACATTATTATAGTGATATTGAGGAAAAAATCTTGGCTTGATATGAATATGATATTTCTACATATTTATCATTCAGTGAGTATAATCTGTCTTTCCTGACCCTATTTTCGTATTCCTCTGCTGTATAAACGATAATTAGTATACATTGTTTGTATCTGGGTTTTATTATTTTATTTTTAATGATTAAATTACATTTTAGCTATCTGGATTCAATATTGCTCCAAATCTAGTAACAGCTTCTCTGTTAGCTGCACAACACCAACAAAAGCAGTTAATAGCTCAATGGCAGAAACGTGCTCTTGCTTTGGCAACAGCAAGTCCTGCTGGTGATCAGTTAAAGAGCGCTCAAGAAAGACGACTTCCTGTCATCACTCCATCCGCTGCTACTCCTGCTAATTTGACTGTCGCTACTCCTACTAGTTTAGCTTCTATCATTAACGCTGCCAATTCATTACCAGCTGCATTACAGTTAGGCCTCTTAAGATCTGGTCTCAATACTTCTATTCTTTCCAGTGGTGCAGTAAATCCATCGACCCAAAATCAAATAGCTTCTATGGCTGCAATAATTGCTGCAGCACAACAGCACCAGCAGCAACAACAGTGTCAACAAGCTACAGCTCTTTCAAATTCTCACCAAACTCTTGGTGCGAGTTCAACACAATTTCCTGTCTCTTCTTCAAATTCAGAGGTACTTTTGTTGTGTTGTATTTTAAATTTTCCAAAGGGCGTATGATCAAAAAAATGTAATTTTATTCTATTTTTATGTTTGCTTCCTGATATTAAATTACTACAGTACTAATTTATACATCCCGAATCTCGTCAAGATTTAAATTCATTAATTAGTGTAGGTATGCTTTTTGGATCACATCAACATTCAGACTCTTGATAATTGCTGCAGTATAATTTTATATGGGAATACAAATATTTGAGTTCCTGAAATTGCAAACAACGTATCCAGTAATGATTCTCTTCAATTATTCTAAACATACTCGCCTAAACAAGTGAAGTATTCAGCACAGGTTTTATAACTAGTCAGAAATGTATGATCAATTTTGCTGTAATCATATACCTTGTAAACATGAAAATTAGTCAGCTTGCTCAAAATAAATTTAATTGAAAAAATATACTAATGATCCTAAACCACCATGTATTCCAATCTCTAATACAATAAATATAGTTTTTTTATATCCCGATGGGTAGAAAAATCATATTTTTGACGTTTCGTGACTTAATGTAAACCACTATAAAGTCTAACCTTGGCGTTAATACCCATAAATCCATAATCTGTTAAGAGTAGGGGTCACGTAGACAATAAGTCAGTAGAACATTTAGCACCATTCACTCCATCGGGGCGTTATTCTTTTGATGCATTGTTGAATACGATAGTTAACAGTTTCGGTACACAGACTCGATAATTTGAGGATGGTTGTTGTGTATTTTGATCATTAACTTCCACATAGACCTTTAACTGTTTAGTTATCACGTCGCTTTAGGTTCACCAAATTTAGTATCTTGATGAGGCATCTATTATTATTCAAATTATTGTATGCCCTTAGTTCTTCAACTCAACATAAAACTTAGTACTCCACGATTGTGATACACTAGGTACTTAATTTTAGAATTTCATTACTTATATTCAAATTATATCTTTTTTCATTAAGTTTAGGGGTTATTATGAATTTTCGTTATTTGAATATGTTTGTGCATTTCTTCTATGCTGTACATTTCTGTGTATTCATTTTGTTTATTTTACATACCAATCACCCATTTTTGTTGCATGACTTCGAACAGATGGTTAGTTTTTTTAAATTGCCTTTATGACCTAACTAAGCTATTACAATCGGTTTATAATTCTAACTTAGAAAGTCAAAAAGTAATCGCACTTTGCAATAGAACAACTCGCTTATTCCAACAGAATTAATTATCAATCTGATATTTTTAACAACATTAATCCATGTAAAATTAGCTTCTGTTGTAAACTGATTGAAGCAACAAGCAAAAAACAATTATCGAGTACTGATGACTAACTTCTAACGATTATTCTAGAAAGTAGTTCATGTTTATTATTCCTATAACTTTTCTTCTTGATAATTTATTATTTTATAGTTTTCCGGTACTTCTGTACAGTCAAATTTATTACCGCAGCAATTGCAACAGCGTTTATTATCGTTGCAAGCGTCAATTTTACATCAGAGACAACAACAACAATTAGCTTCAATGAATAATGCAGCACTATTACAAGCTGTGATTGCCTCATCCCAACAACAACAACAACAACAACAGCAAATTGTTCAAAGTCAATTTCAGCAACAACAACAACAAGCAGCTCTTGCTGCTATTTTAGCTGCACAAAGAAAACAACAACAAGCAACTCAAGATCGTTTAAATAAACAAATGTGATGAATTACGAATATAATCTTTGATTTATTGACTTGTAAAGATAATGAAAATTGTATATACTAATCAATTAGTCAGTATATAACAATGTGTTGGTTTTTTTCTTTCTGTATGATATTTTATATATAGTTTTAATTTGTATGATTACAGTTTGATATTAATTACTTTCTGCCCCGTAGTTTTGGTACATTTCTAAAGTACTTGACTACAAGAAGTTTCTTATCTATATTTTATAAATTAGGGATATCTTATACTAAAACGGGTGGAATTAATGTCATATAACACGGTTAGCCTAACTACTTTGGTTTGTTATCTTACATGTCCACAGGAAATCTCATTTTAGACTAGTGTTCGGAGTTGAGAGCTAAAGAGTAGAATTCCCATTCATTAACAAACTTCGGTACTTTTAAAAGGTTAACAATATAACTGTGGCTGGAAATGTCACATTCTGTTAGGCTCGTCGATCAAGATCCAAAGGTCTTGACAGTCAAGAGATTTTCTCTAACAAATAGAGCGGTGTTGCAGAAATAGGAAGCTGAATATTGAAAAAGATCCATCTTTACCGTTAAGTGACATTCCATTTTCTATTATGTGGGAATAACGAGCGGCTGTAACCGAAAAAAAATGCAACATTGAGTACTACTTTACTATCGTCAAGAGAACGATCTAATAAATAAACTGATCAAAGGTTGGTATAACATTTACCTTTGATACAGTATGGTGATTTTCTTGTTTATAATAATAAACGTTGAGAATAGGTATAATATTAACAATTAAACAATTAGAAGAGTCCACTTTAGTCATGTTAGGAGGACAACTGATTTCTAACGAAACGCATCACATGGTCCCTTTAGGGGTCTTAGCACTCGATGATCAGACAGGTGAACTGTGGATCAATCGATGCAACAAGACTGTTCAGTTAGCGATTGCTACAGAAAAGACTACCTGGAGCATGCGGAATTTACGTTTGTATGAATAATTGGGTGGTTTAAAAATGATTACGGTCAGCGAACCTGGTGGACGTTCCGGGGGAGGGGGTAGTGTTCGCCCTGATCCATAAAAATCATCCGCACAATGACAATTTTATTAAACGCCTAGGACATTCGATTCTTTTTTGAAACCAATCATGAAATTGTACTTTTTGACAAACACAATCAGCTGTCGAAGTGATTCGTCTCTATCTTGTTACTACTGCGGTTCTTTCTGTATATGCTTGCTGTTCCATTTCCCAAGTGATTATTGTTTAATGTTTAATACTATTAGTATTAGTCTTTTGTAAACAGTTTACAGGCTATATATATATATTGGCTATATCAATTCGTTGTATTACGAATGACCACTACTAACTTGTTGAGATGTACTTGTCACTTTGATCAGTCTTCATGAGGAAGTTTGTATGAAGCGTTAGATAATTGATTTATTTTCTTATCTAGATAAAATGGACAAATAACTTTGGAATATTTTGAAGTTGTTGTCAGCAAATATACGTGAAATAACAGCACATTCTTTGGCAGATTTTCCTTTTTGGTTATCCTTTAGACAAACGGTAGATAATCACGTTGGGAATAATGCACACAGTGTATCATGAATGGGAAGAAGTAGCAACTGAATAAGTAGTAAACATTAGGGTTTGAGGATAAATACTCAGGCAACCATCTTGTGGAGAGAAGCACTTTCCTACCTGTAAAATTCGTATCCACATAACTTGTTTTGCCCCAGAATATCGTTCGCCTTTTCCCAAATATAGTGTCAGATCCAGTCTATCGAGAAATATGTGTAATAAAAGACAATTGTATGAACGAACAATGTTCTCAATAATTTCTCATCAGATTCTACAATTATAAATCCAGATTAATAATCCATGAAATTGACCAGATTTAACGGAAAATACATCATTCGGAAATTGTAATATGTGAATCAGGAATTGTTTTTTATAAATAAATTAATTAAAAACTTCGCCAATAAAAGACAGCGTAGAGAATGCCCAACGGTAAATAAAAAGCCTCTATATATACGCTTACAATTCAGAGGCGACGTGCCGAGTGAAATGTTAAGACTTAAGTTAAGTAGATCAATTCAAAGGACTTTTAACGCAGCTAAACTACAACTAGTATTCTCCACACGACCAATAATCACTCCGAGGTTGAAAGATAAATTACCTAGTCTAGCCACCTCCTTCTGTACCTATCAATTCAACTACTCCTGTGGATCAAGTTATGTTGGCAGATGTTGTAGGAACTTGAACATTCGGGCTCGTGAGCACCTACCCGTGTGATTAAGCAAAGGTGTTGTCTAAACTGTTAACAGCTCCATCTTAGACCATTTAATTCAAACAGGACATACAGCCAACATGGAGCAATGTTTTGCAATAGTCTATCGTGTCAACAGCAGTCTACCTAATTCCGTCAGACTGCGAATCCTACAGACGGCTGAAGCAATTGCTATTCGGATCAAAAAGCCAGAGCTTTGTATCCAAAAGAAGTATGTTCAGCCACTACTTTTACCCTGGCCAACTAGCTTATAATCAATCTTATAATGTGGTGACGTAATCTGACTAATGTTCATTTTATGTCCCAAACTTATTATTATTATTATTATTACTACTCCTATTATTACTATTATTGTCTTTACACTTGATAACCTTTTTTGAGGAATTTATTCAATATCCACCCCTAAATCTACTACATTTGACCCAATTATTTTACATATTACGTAATTTCCGATTTGTAATCACAATATTCTCTCTCTCTTACCCCATGTTGATCATATTTATTCTGATAATTTATCTCACAATTTCATTTCACTTATAAACTGATTCAAGTTAACACTTCATATTAGTCATCCCAACATTAACGATTTTATTTTATATAACAAACAATTCCTGATTTACATATTACAATTTCCAAATGATGATGTATTTTGCCTTAAATCTGGCCAATTTTATGGATTATTATTCTGGATTTATAATTGTAGAACCTGATGAGAAATTATTAAAAAGAATATTCTTCGTTCATACAATTGTGTTTTAAATATGTGTATATTTCTGGAAAAATTCGCATTTCCATTATCTGATAAAGAAAATTTGCTGCCATGCTGTCACCACTAGAAAGCTAAACTGGTGAAATTTATGTATAGGAAAACACCAGTTCAGTAGAAGCACACTTTCAAGGTCGTACCGTCTTAGTAAATTAAAAATCTTGGTTATCGAATGCTTGTTTACTTTGAGAACGATGTATTAATAACGGATTTACGTGATAAATGGGTTGCTGCGTAGATTTGCTTTTTGCCAATAAACTCAGTAAACATATTGAAGGATTGTAATGATATGATAAGAACTGATTTGTTTTATATTCGTTCAAATTTGAATGAGATAAATGCGCTACTGACGAAAGTGATGATAAAGCATTGGAGTGGCTTTAGTACAGCATGTGTGACAAATAAGTTTTTATCCATTAGTTTTAGAGTAATAGTTGTTTTAACAGATGTTCGTCATTCAGTGGAGGGTTAGCGATGGCAATCTTTTCCCCTTATACATGTTCATAAGGTAAACTACTACAAAGTTGAATGAATAAGTTTCTTAACTGCATCTACTTCAATTTCTAGACAAAAAAAAACTAAATGAACTTTGATAAGTTTATGAATCATGTAGAAAATGGATATGTATATGAGTTTCACTTGTAATCTGTTAATATTCCGTCAAAAACTATTCATTTTTATCATCTGCTTGGTTAAAAAGACTAGATTTTAGTAGTTATTAGTCCATGTACGTTAGTTTTATCATAAAATTTATACCATTCAAGAAGTGGATTATTATTCATTGAACTCAATCTATGTGGCAGTGATTTTACAAGAAAGTCTCAATATCAATTAGATGCCGAGGTTAAGTGTTACGTAAATCAGATAAGTAGTTATGTTCTTTTATGTAATGATTACCTGGCAAATTCCTGATTGCAGGACAATTGCTTAGTCAACTATTCTATTAGTTGGTTGAAATTACAGTCGACCATGCACAAAAGAATCCGAAACAGAAATTGGATATTGGTTTGTTTCTATGAGAGAAATTTATTTAACAATTAATCAGTCAGGAACAAAAGAATATAGTGGACAATCAGTGAGTTTGAACAATAACTGTCAATGGATAATCAAACTCATTAGAGAAATAGAACGGCTGACGGTAGAGCTATTCGACTGATCATATGATAGTAAAATATGGCATTTAAAGATACTTAATACGGAATATCTACCTGTAAATCAAGTTGCTCGTCATTTTATTTACACAAATATCTCCAAATGTGATCAGCATGGAACTCGAGATCACTTTGAAATTTATTAGTTTATTATTTGTGTACAAATCACATGAAGAAAAACAATTTGTATATTTATTGATTATTATAATCACTATTTTTCGAAATTGCTAATTAAAGTTTAATGTAAAACGAACGAGATATATGAATATTCAAGTAAATCTTACGATTTATTTATTTTATCTGGTAACTTAATATTTAGTATTTTATACATGAATCTATATTATCAACTTTTTCGTAATCTTGAATCCCACTAATCTTTTATATATATTCTTCAACTACGATATTGATTCCTAGTAGATTATACTCGACCTAATCAAGTATTATTCATCATAAAATTTATTTTAAAGAGGGAAGAAGAACAGGTTCATAACTGATTCTGAAGATTTAATATAAGATTGATTGTTAATTAAGCAAAGCATTTATGGATATCAATTACTTATCAACTGAAGCTTCTGCTTTGATATGGTGGCTGGATTTATCAATCATGAATTAATAAAACATTCGTTCTTTTAAATTGTATCATACCAAGGAAGTCAGTTTAATAGAGATGGGAGTAAAATCATCAAAACTCAAGGTTTGGATGCGGAATCATTCTTTACGAACAGGATTGTTACAACTACTTCAGTTTCTTTTTCAGGTCCCTCGAGAAGTTTTCTTATCATGATGTAGACAAGTAGGACATGTCTACTACCCACAAAACCCTGACAGTATTCGGGTTTATCTTATCCACAACAAAACTTTCATTCTTCATAATATTTAAACTATCCCGATTATCAAGCCTTATTCGATTATTCAACTTCGTTTCATATGCAATCTGCGTTAAATTTCCGACCAAGTTAAAAGAAAACTAAGAACGCCCAAGATATGATACTGGTCCATGAAGTTATTGACCGTTGATCTGAGCCATACTAGTACGTCCTGGTTACCTGGTTAGAGTCCCACGATGATCATTAGCACATGTTGGAGCCTTTGGGTGACAACTGTCAGAACTGGTCACAACAGTTCAAATTCATTCACTTATTTTACTCTAGATCCCATTTCCCAATATCCCTTCATACATAACTTGTCATTGTCTTTTTGAACTATTTTAAATGTCTAGTCTTTCCCATTATCCTTTATACTTAGTTGATTCGATCCCTCGGAATACAGTGGACAGCTCAGAATCAGTTAGATGATTTGGACTTCGCAGATGACCTAGCCCTCCTATCGCATACACATGAACAAATGCAGATAAAGACAGCCAGTGTAGCAGCAGTCCCTACATCAGTAGGCCTCAACATACACATACACAAGGAGAAAACCAAGGTCCTCAAATTCAACACGGAGAACAACAATCCAATCACTCTTGATGGCAAAACTCTGGAAGATGTAGAACCCTTCACATACCTGGGAAGCATCATCGATGAACAAGGAGGTTCAGATGCAGACGTAAAGGCAAGGATTGGCACAGAAAAGGCCACATTCCTACAATTGAAGAACATATAGAACTCAAAACAACTTTCAACCAATATCAAAGTCAGAATCATCAATACAAACGTCAAGGCAGTCAGTTCTACTGTACGGAGCTGAAACTTGGAGAACTACAACAACCATCATCAAGAAGATACAAGTATTTATAAATAGCTGTCTACGCAGGATACTCAACATCAGCAACAGCCTTCTCTGGGAGAGAACAAACCAGCTTCCAGATGATGAAGAAATTAGGAAAAGACGATGGAAATGGATAGGACATACACTACGCAAATCGTCAAACTGCATCACGAGGCAAGCCCTAACTTGGAATCCTGGAGGGAAGCGGAAAAGAGGAAGACCAAGAACACATTACGTCGGGAAATAGAAGCAGATGTGAAAAAGATGAATAACAACTGGAAGGAGCTGGTAAGGATTGCCCAGGACGGGGTTGGATGGCAAATGCTGGTGAGCGGCTTATGTTCCTTCACGAGGAGTAACAGGCGTAAGTAAGTAAGTAAGTAAGATTCGATCCCTGCAGTATTATTCTTGCTACTTCATCTCTTTGTGTTTTGATATTGCAGCTTATGCCAACCAGTAGTGTGCAAGGCTCTACATTGATTATAACTGACTGACCCTGAAATCTAGTCCCAATAAAGTATATTGCACTTTCGGAATCAACATACATAATTCTAGCATGTTCATTTACCCAAACTTATCTACATAGTTTGGAGGACAAGGGTGCTCCACTTTTCATGATTCTGGAAACCTATGGCACAAATATGATATCAGTTTGTTAATCGTGCGGCAAATATACGGCACAGAAATCTATTCTGTACTAATCTGATTAGAAAAATGGCACATTGGGATTAAAGGACATTCATAAGCCACTGGTATTCGAAATTAAATTTCACTGTTCGTATATGGTGCACCAACCGAGTATAGTTAGGCGTAAGGTACTGGATTAAAAGGTCCAGCCAATCAGTGGAGTTTTGTACTTTCGAATGAGTTGGTTAGAACGTGCTTCACGCATGTCTAGCCACTGCCTTTGCTGATTTGAAATGCTAGTTATTGGATTAAAATAAAGAGACGGTAGATCAAAACATGACGAAAAACTTATGAACTCATCGACCGTCAGTCTAGAACCCCCTTAATAGTCGTACAGTATGGTTATTAGTGTTTGGTGACAACTCGGTCACAGTTGCTTTTATTCCATATTCTTTAACATTTTATTCCTCGATTTTATTTATTTATTCTAAACTGGTTGATGACGTTCTCTCGAAATAATCAAACAATAATTTAAAGGGGTTTTGTCACTATGCTAGTTATGTGGAGTAATTATTGAAAAACTAGTCTTCTGTGTAAGTTATGCTATGCTTGGTGATAAACCCTGCAGTCGGAAATAAAAGGACATTAACTTCGTGCCAGCTACATAGTTTTTAAGTTTATTTTCACGCATTCTCTGCGAAGTTTACTTGTTGAAGTGATGAAATGTTACGTTTTAAATTTTCTCTTCATTCCTCCTTATCACTAAAATAAAATGTCAAAAAAAAGCTTTTTTTTAATATCGTATAATTTCAACAGCATGAAGGGAGTTCAAGAAATAAATATTCTAAATGATCATTCCTCTATGTACGATTGCACCTAGCATGCCGATTGGAAATTTTTACTATCTGTCGGCGCTTTAATTGGGTTGGTTGATTCAGAGAGTTCATCTGCTAGGGTTGGGAAATCCTGATTCAAAACTACCGGTGCACATGGGCTCCAGAGGGAGCGAACGATTTATGAGTCTGTTTTTGGTTATTGGTTACCATGGCATAGTATCTCTTAACTTTAATCTAATACCCTGTTTATCAGGCCTCTAGGTCAAAGCGTCGAAGAGAAACCTCCTAAGAAAACTATTTGCCTAAGTTTTTACACCCGAAGAGTGTCCCTGACTTTTCTCAAATATGGTAACCAAAATTATGAAGAAATTAATATTCTTGCTCCTCTTCCTCTATCACTGAAAGTATAATTAATATTCAAATAATCCAACTGTTTCGTTCTACTTTGTTTCATTCCGTTTTCTTCCCACTGTTTTATTTTATTTTCAACTCTTTCATTAGCACCTCCACTTCGAAATGGCTTTCCCATCTAAGTGATCTCAAGTCGATGACTGGCTGAAGTTTCAAATGTTTCCATCAGATATGAAATCTGAACCAGCTTTCCTAAAATCACACGGTGCATTTTCAGTGGCCGTCATCAACGTTTATGCAGTGACCCAGAACTTTCAACAGATAGGTTTAGCTACGTTCGTGGAAAGTAATGACATTGACGTTAGCTATATATACGAGACCCTTACTTAAAACTTTAATGAAGTACCACAAATTTGTTCGTTATCTTTCGATTTGAAAACTTGTTTCATGTCCATTCATCCGGTGAATATGTGGCATCTTCACCCAATTCGGCTGGCATATGTGGCATCAATCTATAGGACTCTCATTAACAGTCATTTATTCGCCATCAGATTAGGAAGTCCCATTAATGTGAGAAATTGGATTGGGGAACGATGTCTTTTCAAAACCCTCCCATATGCCCTGAAAGATTATAGTCTGAGTGGAATCGAGGATGAGTTCTACTAACAACCAAATTATCTTGTTAAGAAATCTCATTCAACAAACCTTGTAGTGTTGGCCGAATGTGTGGTTTTGTGTACAGAGTTGTTGGGGTGGCCAATTGGGATTAGTCGGTCAAACGTCCGATAGCGGTGACCGTCTTGTGGAAGCATGTGCATATCACAACTTGTTCCTGTTTAGCACCAAATTCCTGCAGTTTTCACAAATATGCTACCTAGCGCCTTCTCTCTGCAACTGAACCTACACCAAGACTGGTCTCTTTGAAACCAGATACCCCTGGACTAGTTGTGTACAAAAATAATGCTTCTTTTAGGGCAACTATCTAGACCTTGATCATCTTAGGTTTTAGTGTCTATAAATTCGTCTTAAACAGGTAGGTATAAATCCCCTGAAACTTTCGTCACAACCAAATACCACATTGAGTTAGGTTCAAGGATAACTATCAACCCACCGAAAAGTTTAGATGAATACTAGCTGCATTTGTATAACGTCGTGGAAATGTTGAGTAACATCGCTTACAAGCGCTGAGTTTCTACAAGATGTTTTCAACTCCATGAGGTACGTCGGTCTATTCCATCCAACTTTGAGCTTGATGACAAATGCAGATTCTTACTTAAGGGAATCGTGCTAAGTTCGCATAGTGACGTAGAAGTCTGGTGGTTGGAGCGTTCTGACGAATTCAAAGTTGCTTCCTTTAACTGATGTAAGCTGTTTCAACTCATCTGTGTCATTGGTAGCAAGAAGATTAGCGATTGAAACAATCTACGGAGCTGATGAGACGCCATTAGATAACATCAAACTATCTCCTGGAAGGTGAATAGAGTTCTCCGAAGGTATTTCAGTTGAGTGACGACCCATTCAACGAGGCGGAGGTACACGGGGAATGTTAACGCTAGGAGCCCAAGTCACTAGGATCAGAGGACATACTACCGGACTGTTCAGGAATGGTGGCGAACTTCTGGTAAGGGAGCTGAATGGGTTGTTTAGACAGTTTTGAGTAGTGTTTCATCACTGTTAAACGAAGCGACTATGATACCTACATTTGAAAAGAACCTATATCATCTATTCGACAACTATGGATGGAAAAGTCCACTCCTGGGTGAATATAAACTATAGGGTCCCGTCATAACTCGCGAGGAACAGGATGGTTTTCGTTCAGGTTGTGAATGCGTTGATCATATTCCCACCTTTTACTGAATGTTAGAGGACCACCGTACCTATTGCAAGCCAACAGTATTCATAATTCTTGACCTCAGGGCCCCTTTCGATTAGTTGGATAGGACTGTTCTCGTCTAGTGAAGTGTCCTAGAAGTTCGTTAACACCTTGAAGGCTCTGCATCTAAGTACCTAAAGAAGAATGGAGGTACACAACCACCTCTTCCCATCGTCCCACTTGAGCAATAAGGATAGGCAGAACTGATCACTTTCACCATTCCTCTTCAACTCTGCCATGACATTCTGGAAAAAGCTCTGGTAGTATGTAGTGGTGGTGTGGGCCCGTTACCTATACGAAGACACTGATCTTGAGCATGGGGATGATAATGTCTCGCTATGCAATGATATTGAAGTTATCCAAATCGTACTTAAGTATTTGGCAATCAGTTTCCATAGGTATGACATGTACTTTGGAACTTCTAGATAAAAAGCACTTCAACAAGGCTGGTAGGAGCGTGTGTACACTGACTCTTGATGGTGAGCAGTTAGAAGTCGAAAACTATTGTATTTGGGTAGTTTTGTGTGCTGATGGTAGCGTAACTGATTAAGTTAATTTGCGTATAGTAAAAGTTAGAGTGGCCTATGCCATTTCGGAGTCATTATGATGTTAGTCCGGCTGTAAAAGACCAGGTCTACGACGCGTTTGTGAGAGCAGTTTTGGTTCAAGCTCTTAAAACCCGGCCTCCCCAAGTTGATTGTTTGGTAACTTTCTGTTTGATGACTGTTGTCTCCAAAGGAGTGCAGATAACTAGTGAGAATACCACTGGTAATCTTGGAGTCCAATCGTTTGTATTAGGGCTAAGTGGCAATAATTCAGTTGGTCCCCACCATGAAATACCGGCCTCGCTGGCTTTGGCACGTGCTAAGAATTTTTTCACAGCGAGATCTACATTTTGGTTTCTTTGCCGACTCTGAACCTACACAGAAATAGATAAGTGTTGAATATATGACATGGAGGAGCGGTATGAAAGAAGCCAACTGCTGGTTTATCACGATTCCTATGTTCGGATCTTAGAGGTAGTATAGCCATTGACTTAAAAAGTTATCAGGCATGGCTCACAACAAAAGTCAATGACGGGCGTTCTGTAGTTTCATTTTAAATTCCTGGTAAAAGCCAAAGGAACTTCCTTAACTGAAAAAAGTGCTTTTTATTTGTATTTTTCGAACTGACTAGTCTCCCCTATTATAATTTGTTTTTTTCATTTATTTATTCGACAATGCTTCCTCGCCTCTCCCCATCTCCCAAAAACTCATTTTCTTATTTGTGTGGAGCATATTTATTTTGTTACCTACTTGTATCAGTAGTTAAGTCAATATAAAAACAGAGTTATCGTGTATCAACGTAATTTCCAACATGGTTGTAAGTTAATAATAATACAGTTAAAGTCGATAAGAACTTTATGACCGCCGTTCAAATTAGGTTCTATATATGAATTCTTCACCGTCGAAATTTATCATCGTAGTGTATTGTAAGAGAATACATTTTCTACCTGGAATTCAAATTTACACATTATTAAGGCACGCCGTTTGTAAAATAATTTTATGTTATGTAAGCTATATAACTTTGTCAGAGAGAAATCATTGTCGCGCTTATATAACTACTCTTCCACGATGAGCCTTAGAATTATTTCAGAGATACTACTAGACATCTATTTTACCAATTTTCAGGCCTTTTCTCTTATTTCTTTATTAAGGTTTGCTGAAAATGATTTTCGGAAATATTTCAAGTCATTGAATTAATTACAACTTTGTGAATCTGATGATATTTCTGAAACTTATTTAAAAGAATTCCTAGGTTATCACACCTACATTGTCAAGGCAAACAACCAAAATAATATATATTTTCAGAAATTAATTATGCAGTTACTAAAGGACACTGGGTGAGAACAAAGATGGGAAACCTGATATTCAAGTAAATAAGGAAAAAATAAACGGTCTAAACACGTCTGAAGAAAAAAAACAAAATAAATAACATATGTCCTGATAGAAAGTAATTACACTTATACAGTTTTAACAGAAAATATTCTACTCGGTAACGCGCGAGCTGAAAAACTCTTGAAGTATTCTGAAGCGTATTTCACTACCTCATCTGGTTTATGAAGTAATAATGATTTAATAAAGTCAGAAATCATATCATGTATCTCTGGGTGATCGCGCAGATATAAAAGATATTGAGCTTTGATTTCATCCTAAAAAACGAAAAAAACGAATCTACATCAATGATGACGGAAGGAAAAAGCAATTTGTGGACTTTTTGCATTAATATGTAATGAAATTTAGAGAACAGATGTAAATGATGGAAATTTAGATTTCTCAGTTCTGACTTCATACTATTCGGTCATAAGCAATATCACTTATAATGATACTGAACCAGAAATCCTTATGTCGTGCTCAATTAACTCGAATGTCGTTATCTTTATAATATATGAGAGACTTATTTACCCGCAAAACACTACTAAACGTTATTGTCCTTTCGTTTTAGAATTAATCAAAAACTATATTTCATGCATTTAGAAATTTGTTTCCCAACAACTGGATATTGATTTCAAGCTGACTCCACTTACTTTAGTCTTGACAAAAACTTATTGAATCTTATTTCCTCTCGATTAGCTGGGTTTGCCAATTTTCAAACTTTTCGCTGTAAATTTGATTTCATTTAATTCGAATGTGCATCTTTGGAGCATACTTACAATGAGAAAGTACTTCTAACTACAAACTTAACAAAGGTTTACGAAATTCAAAGTTAATGTTAGCAATAAATTTTACCTTTCGGTCTAAAAAACGCGAATAAAGTTCCAGATCATCTTCCCAATTTAAGGAAACCTTTGTGACGACTGGTTTAGGCAAATACATTTCTAAATTAAAGGACATTTAAAGGAAATAACTGGAAAACAAACCTTTTTTGAACAATTCAGGTATGGCGTTCGCCTTTATGGTGATCGGAGAGCCAACTTGTATTCTTAGTATCATATGGCTGAAACAATTTTTTAGAAAACTTTTCACTACTTCTACTTTAAAAATGACAAGATTATAGGGAGATCGCTATTTTAATTGACTTAAATTTCAAAGAATATGTAAAGACGATTGATTAGATATGATTCCAATCACTAAACGGATGTATGGCTACGTATTGAGTACAGTAAATGTATATAAGCATACACATGAAACCTCATTTTCTTAGACTAGCGCTACTAATGTAGGTAGTGATTTTTCAAAGTAGTCTAATCGTGACGAAAACCTAACTAGCCAATAGATTCCACTTACCTATTCAAAATATAGTAGTTTATATTGATATCACTAATCTTTTCTGAACTAATGAGGCTTAGACATAAAGTATTTGAGTATTCCGTATTTTACCTGACCATCTACTAATGGGTTTGATTTCAAAATGTGTACGAAGTAGCTGAAACATACAGTTAACATTACAATACGCACACTATGATTACATCTAATCATAAACTATTACGCATAAATATACAAAAGCACATATCACCTACCAGTTAAATACTAAACGCTGAACTAACTGATAGACAGTACTTGATTGACTGGGTGCACTATAAATTAGTGACAATTATTTAACTTAGCATGGTGATTTATGAAGGGTCACTAAACATATTTATGATTACACTCACTGTAATGTACACGGTTACAATTTATTTATTTGAACACATACATGTTGGTACAAGGGGGCATCAAAAATATATGCGCCACACAAAACAATGAAAATGGGGACAGAAAAAGAAGTTAAGGTGTGTTTATGAGAAAAAATGCTCTCACACGGCCACGCGTATACAGCCTCTGCCAGGGAAGTCCTACTCACTGCCTTCTCGTGGCGGTGTTGTTAACGAAATTGAGAGGACGAAAAGCGAATGTCCGACGCCTTAACCATGCCGATGAACACGGTGAGTCCACCTACGGGGGGATGGAAAACCCTGATTCCAAACCAATGGCGCACATGGGCTCCAGTATCCTGCGGGGACAAATGGCGTATGAACCAATCGTTGGTCACCGGTTACCATGAGATCGCATCTCCTCATGATGCTCCACTGCCTTGTGGGTCAGACCTTTAGTTCAAAGGCTCGGGGTGTGGCCCCTTTAGAAAACCACCTGCTCCTGTTTGCGTACCCGGTCAGTATCACAGCCCACACACAAATAAAATTAAATAACTATATTCACTGAAAATACCATTCACCCTTCGGTCACAAATAAATTGGGCGTTTAATAAATATACGTGAATATAGTCACATATGGATGTGGTGTGTCTTTTGTAACCTTTACCTGTGTCTTTAAAGCAATGTTGCGTCTCCTACAAACTATTAAAATCTATAATACACCAGTTTAGTGTAGTAGCTCACACTTTTTATATGTTTTAATGCAAATATAAGAACGTAGGTCGTTTAATTGCGTGACTTGCCAGCTTATCAAGGAAAGACACTTGAAAACAACAAAGTAAAAAGCTTTAAAATAAGGTTAAAATACTCTTACCCGTCCTGCATAAAGTAAGTTTGCCAGGATGACGGAAGGGCTTTTTGAGAATGCACAGTCCTCTGGATTCCTCTCAATGATATTTCACTATTTCCGATGGATACGTTTCTTTCTCCAAGATCAATCTGTTTATTGTTGGAAAATGTTTTTGAAAAAAACCCACATAGGACACCGTGGCTAGATTATAATCTGTATCTAAACCAATAACCTCGAAAGGAACAGAAAAAGCAGATTTAACCAAAATTCGCTGAAAAATCAAATCCGAACCCTCGGCAATTAACCCTAATACATTAGATTGGGCTAAGTTTTTCTTTGTTGAAAACTTAATTTCTCCATTCACTGATTCAGTACAACCGATTTCATACACATTCTCAACAAGTTCGATGGTAGACTTTCTTTCCACAACACTTCCGTTCATCTAGAACATATCTTTGGAAAAAATTTTCAACATACCACAATGGTTTCTAATTTTGTTTGGGAAATTGTCTCAAGAGAGGAAGTTATATTTGCTTCAAGTGTCGTAGTGCTATGTATTTCCCCTAGCATGGTTCTAATTGACGTTTTCACAAGGAGCCCTTTCATATCTAGATCCTTATTCGTAACTCGACACTAACGTTGAAACTGGAGTTGGTGGATATTTATTACCTCATATGACCCTACAACTTTGTTATTATTTGAATAACATATGAGAACGTCATCAAACACAACAGTTTCCAACTTTTCGGCCTCTTTCGAAGTAGAATAATTGGTAATCTAATAGCTACCCAAATTATGTAGAAACTGCTGGGCTGTAACATTCATGCAAGCACCACACTCCATTCTTCTTTATATAACTTCAAATAAGCCAAATAAACATTGACGACCAGATCCATCGAATTAATGTGAACAAACAAATACTAGACACATACTACTGTTTCGTTCCTATCTGAATAAGAAGTAGAAAATTTTCTATCAACACTTCAAACCATCGCTTGTAGAATATTCAAAGCACGTTTTGCGTCGGAGCTTTTAATACTATCTGGCCTTAACGGAAAACCGAAAAATAAAGATAATAATTTATGGGACGGCCAAACCGTCAAGCCAGAGGTTTTCGTGCACATCTTACATATTGTCGCGGATAAAAATCACCTAGTGAATAAGCCTTGATTACTATCATCTTGGAATGCACTTCGTGGGAATAAGTTCTGAGTCAATTCATTCCGCGTTCCTTCTCAGTAACTCAGTATTTTTCATACGTTTCCTTTGTGACAATTTATATCAAATATACCGACAATGCATCTCAGCATGCCTAAGAACCATCTCTTGAAATTCAAAGAGAGAAATAATAAAATAATCCATTCTTTGTTAATGTCTGAAAAATTTGGACGCAAAATAATAAGCTGTCAGCGTAATATTATTAGACAGATAGATTAAATATCTATTTTCATAAACCTAAAAATGTTTGGGATCATAGGTCACTAAGGGTCACTGAGCGCAAGTTAGAAATAATAAGGTTAGATAAAGTTTTAAATATCCACTAAACTAATTATTTTTCAAGATTTTTCAAGCCACAGAGCACTACTTTCTAGTACATCATCGTGGTAGTTGAATGTTAACAGATAAAAACATTTGACCTTATGAGCTCATCCCCGAGACTTTTTCCTGATTTCTTAGACAGTTAAGTGTCTTATTGTTCCTCGTCATGTAAGAAGATTTCTCCCGGAAAATTATTTTTTGAAGTGAATCAGACATGATATGGTTAGCAGAAAATGGCATAAAAATTTATTTAACAAGTTTAACCGGATGACACTAGTATGTCAAGTGATTATTATGTATTAGTGGATCATATCTGGCATATATGCACACGTGATGTGCAGTGAGACTTCTAATCTGACTAGTTTGCTCACTAGAAGCGTTCCGCGGAAGGTTGAAATGTGATTTGATGGGCAGGTTTAACTGAGATAGTCAGCGTCAATGTCATATTCTTATAAAAATGTCTATTTCGCGGAATTGAAGAACACTTCACTTACGTCTTTCTAGTTACTGAGAAATATAAGTGAGTGAGTGTGAACATTTAGAAAGGACTAATCAGGATTTTAAGTCGCTAAAATTGCCACAAATTTCTATAGACGCTTCAAGATGATGAGATTATAAAGTTGTAATAAATATATTGCTAATAATCATAAATTATCTCCGATAACAATAGGTCGTATGAACTTAACGTTTAAAGTATTAATAAGCGTATGAAAATGTAATAATATTATTAATGCATTTCTGATATGCTTCCACCAAAATATCGCATGTTTTCGGTTTCTTAAAAGATTTACTTCACAATAATATCCAAGTTAAACAACTTTCAGAGTGTATTATTTGAGGTCTATAACAATTACCTGATACATAAAAATGGGATGGACGTCTGGAAAGGGTCAATACAAGAATTACAGTATCATAAGTTTCGATATAAGACCTGACAACATCATTGACTATTTACATATTTGGTTCGAAATAAGGTGACATGACATTATTGTAGTAATTATATATAATAAGTTATTATTTATTAGCATTCAGAATGTGCTGTCTATTGAATGGTAGTTCGACCGTAACTCTGCCTGCTTTCTTTAGCCACGAATAGTAGACAAAAGACTGATACTAATCGTTTTTACGCTTTGCGAAAGCCTTATTAAATACCCTACATCGGTTCTAATATAAAACCCATGCCAATTAGCCTAAAGGATCAAAGTTGAAATGTAACATTCGATGCCTATTAAAACAATACGGTAATGTTACATTAGGCAAACCATACAGTCTGCTAAGTAAAAAATAATGTAAATACTAGTGTTGTTTCAGTGATATGACAACCGTAGTTTTAAAACGTAATATGTATTTTTTTTTAGAGAGCATCGAAAGTGTGTACAATAAAACAAACCGTGGATGTAGTGTTATTTGATTTGTAACAAAGTCTTAGTAGAGACTACTTCATTATTTAAGACAACATACCAACACAAACATTTCGTGCAATAAAACAGTTCAGGTTTCATCACACAATTGTTTCAACAATGTTCATAATATTTTCACTGACTCCATAAAGTGTCGGATATTGATTTCTCGTCAAAAATTATGCGCCGATGTTTTCGTAAATATGAACTAGAATAAGAATAAACAGTTATATATGTTTTGCAAACAGAATCCAAAATAAATCATGGTTGTAGCCTACACAAACAGTTATAAAAGTGAATATATGAAAGAAGGAATTTGCAGTTGATAGAAACTTAGACGTAAGTGAAGCATATTTTGAGTAAGAGAGCATATGTAAACAATTGTGTAGGTGGTACCAAGTTAGTAGCCGATCATCATCTTCAGATGAACCCAGTATGACATTTTGATAAAACAATGAATCTAAGTATTCGGATGAAAATATATGTATTTATGTAGTAAGATAAAAAACAGTTGGTAATGGAATATGCATTAGATCAGAAACATCTAAGAGTAGTGTGATAATATATTTGTAACCAATCATTTACATGGCATTCTTACCGGTATGGTCAGAAGTATGCAACAACGGTTTACATCTGATTTGCAAGACCACTGATTTGTCAAGAAATATTTATAACAGAAACTGCATAAGAATTTACTAACTTTGTATTTGTATGATATATCCGTCTATTAACTTTGTAGATGTTGTAAAGTGACAATTGAAATCCGCTTAGTATAATCTCCGACCCTGAACTTCGCATACGTTACGTCTGTATTTAAGATATGTAAGACGATCCATGACTGTACACTGCAAACGTGCTGCTAGAAGAAAGAGAAAGAACTGTGAGTTGTTTGATATAAAAACCGAACAGTTTCTTATCGTTTTCAGTTGGACTGACAAAACATGACAAATGACAAGACAAAACGTGTACCACATGTTGTCAAAGGAATCTGTTGTAGTTAAAATGTCTTCAAGCAAAAGTGCTGCAGTAAATATATAACAAAATGGGATGCGTTTGAATAATGGCTTCCAATTCGATGTAGGAGGCGAGGATGCTTGTTGGGTTCCAAAACGTAATAAAAGAACGTTGTGTTTAAAAACGCTAATAAATTTAAAATTCATCACTAATTATTTTCTACCATTTTTTAATCAAATGCCAGCTGCTTAACCATAGTACAAGAGTATGAGTCAGCAATATAATGGGTTATTTTAACGGAATAGAGAAGCAAGAATAAGATTGGAAGCGTCAGCCTAAATAGTAGCTAGCATAGGAGAAGAACCTTGTAGCGGTAAATGAATCCCCAAAATAAATAGCTCTTTGGGTTTTCGACATTGGATGCTGACCACATGTTTTAATGGACTCACCTAGCTGAAGGCGCTCGGTCATGCATCCGCGCCAGATCACGAGTGGGAACGCCGTGCTCAACATCTACTGCAGTGGCTAGCCAGATTAGATCAGACGATTCTCGAAATATTGATATCACATCAAATATATTTTCCGATCTCCTCGGTTCTGTCTTTTGATTTCTCCTGGTGGGTACGCTTCATATTAGGTGTTACTGGTTAAAGCGTTGTCAAACACTGAGTACCTGTGCCATCTTCATTGATGATCTGGTACACCAAATCGTAAATTGTATCTTCCTTTTTGGGATTCTGTATATCATCGCCTTATCTTAATTCTTTATACATTGTGTACGATCCGTTTCGAATGTTTTGTGTGTGTGTAAAAATCCCTCCATGTATATTCTTGCACTTCGTTCCTATTGATCTTCTTAGTTGTATGCTATTAGTTTTTTTATTACATTTGAATTGTTAATATTTGTATTTTATTATAGTTTTTATCTTCTTTACGTCTTCACTAAGTCTCTATATTTCTTCCCGAATTGCACTTAGGTTGTTTTACTTTATACTCAGTCTTTGCGGCAGCTATATTGGTTTGTTCCTCCTTTTGATTGCTTTACCAGTGTTGACTGGAATTGTGCATTTTCGGTGGTGAATTGAAGCACTCTTCCAGAATCGGAAACACTCGGTGCTATAAAGCGACCAAATATTATCTTTTGATCGAATCTGTGCGTGATCTATCCAGACAGGATAGAATAACATTTATTTGTTGTGATTGGTAATTTTCTTGCATCCTTTATCAACTCCCTTATTTATTGTAATTTAGATTTGATTAATTAAACAATTATTGGTTGGATAGTTGAGTGGTTATATTTATTTAGGTAACAATCTACATTTAAATTTATGATGAATTATAGAACCGTCATTTTACCCAATTACTTCGTTTTGGTTTCAAACGGGCAATGGCGCGTATCTAACCCACCGAATCAGCCGTCCATCAGTCCAAACCTTATTTTGGGTCTTACATATTGTGCAAGCATGCCGCCACCGAAAAACTCTTTTCAATTTTCTAAAGTTCAAAACCCAGAAGAAAGTAATCCCGATGTAGGTGGTGTCTAACCTCCTAAGATTGTTGACTTAGATTCAACCCAAAGTAGTTTTCTGATGACGAATGGGATAACACAGTCCAAATCCCTGTTTTTGCAACACCCAGTTACAGTAACTATGCAACGAACAACAGGAAAACTAATCATAACATTTATATAACTGACCACGCACTTAACGTTGATATATTCGAACCTTGCAAACCATCGCAAGTATGTTTAACAGCACACAATTCTCCCCGAATTATGAAGAAGCCGAAATTAACCACAAACCTTGGAAATAAACGTCTGAAAATGTTACCCATACGTCAGGTACAAATAGTAATCTGAATTGTAGATGGTCACTTGGTCGCACACATAGACCTGATAGCCTTCTTGGTCCGGCTCCCAATATGTTCAATATGCTTTAATCAGATGTTATATCCAATAGCAAGGAGAAGACATTTTTTGTAATTCCGTCGGCTATTATGCCGGCCACAGCAAACATTTCAGATTGTGACAAAGTTGTTGAATCTATTTCCCTTCATAACACAACTCTTACCTTAGCCAATCCTACGAGTATTCATGGAACTACCAATTGCGATTTATACTCTAACCTGCTTCACCATGATAACTCTGAGTTTCTTATTCTTTCGTTCAATTTCCGTTCTCTGTCCAATAAAACTACTCATCTTAGAATCCTTTTACTCCTTGTAAGTCCAACCAATGTGCTTATTACGGAAACGTGGTGCAATTCATCTATATCCGATCACTCCTTGAATGAAGATGATTATGTTTTCTTTAGAACCGGTCGATGTTATGGAATAGGAGGCAGTACAATTATCTATGTCACTTCAGACACTCAAGCGTGCAAATTTGAGGACAAATCCCTTGATGCTATAGACGACTTCACGTGGGTTACTGTAAACTGTGGATCCCAAAATTATTTACTGGTGGGATGCATATATAGACCACGTCGTGCGGATACTAAGTTTGACAGATTACTAACAAACATCTTTTCCATTGCTTCTCAACAGCCACATACTTTTAAAATCATCGGAGGTGACTTTAATCTGCCAAAAGTTACATGGGGTTCGACTCCGATACCAGGTCAATATAACAAGCTACTTGAAACACTAGAAATTTGTGGTTGGGTTCAACAGATCCGAAAACCGACCAGGGGAATAATGTACTTGATATATTGTTTGCAATCAAGACAGAATCTATTTCAGTGCATACCAATCATGAGTATTTTATGAGTGATCATAGAGTTGTATTGAGTTTTATCCATTATTTAAGCACTATACAGTTGAACTCTCAAGCTGAAATAATGTACCAAAGAACACAGTTTTGTCAAAAAGCCTCGAAACGAACTGGAACTTCCGTTCGATGTTTACCATGTGAAACTTATTTCACCACAAATAATGTTGACATTGCGCTTTCTGATTTATACCACAACCTGATATATTGCCTTGACTGCACTGCTCCAGTTATTGGCCATGTGGCTTATAATGCTAATAGGGGCCAGAATACTTCCAAAACTTTTAAAAGAAAGCTGAAGAAATTAAAACGCCTCAACCACGAGCACAATGACGTGTATGCACTTCAGAGTATACTTAAATTAATAGACAGAAATGCTTCATCTAAACGCAAAAGGCCTACGTATTAAAAGCCCAGAATTATCAATACTTCTGCCTTTTAAATCCCGTGTGAAGTCAAATTTTCTCGGCACGACTAAATTCTTCATAGTTAACGGAAGCATTGTTGATGACCCTAATATTTTAAGCGAACAATTCAGTAGGCACTTCTCGCAATGCTACAAAACTAGAGCTTACAGCTCTATCATTACATTTCCAATGCTGACATCCAGACACCTATGGAAAATTGATTTTATACCCTCCAATATTAAGCAGGCCATAACTGCCCAGAAAACGTTTTATGATGGTGGACCTGACGGGATCCCTTCACCGTTTGTGTAATATGGGAGTAAAGAAATCCCACTATTTCGGTTGAAAGTTTTCAACCTATCCATGGAATATCGAACCTATCCATGTGTATGGAAAACATCTCTTATCACCCGTAACTTCAGAACGGGATCACGTACTGATATTATTAACTATAGGCCAATTAATTTGACATCCGTCCTCTCAAGAACCATGGAAAAAATCATCCACAAACAGCTATTATCATTTTTACTTTCAGCTAGTCTGATTAGCCCATCCCAACACGGGTTTATGAATAAACACTAATGCTTTATATCGTACACGATATTTTCTGATCAAATTACCCAGAGAAGAGATGTTGGTCAGTCAGTGATAATTCTGTACTTCGATTTTAGTAAGGCTTTAGACAGACTCACACAAACTTCTTCTAAATCTTTCTTCATTTGGTATACAGGATCCCCATTTATTTTGGCTCAACTCTTTTTTAGAAGAACGTAGCCAAATCGTTCGCTTTGGATCTTGCTACTCTAAACCTGTGAATGTAACATATGGGGTTATACAAGGAAGTGTGATTGGTCCATTACTCTTTCTCCTTTTCATTATTGATGCCTCTCCCCTCTTTCAGTATCATAAGTTTTTCCTTTTTACCGATGACTTAAAAGCGGTTCATTCATTCTCTTCTCCCACGAAAGAAAGCTATATTTCAGCGGTAATCCAAGAAGGAATAAACACGTTTTACGAGGGTATTGCCCCGCAGAATTCGCCACTTAATGTTGACAAAAGTGGATTTATTCACATTGACCGCTGCCTTTACTTAAATCTGACTATACATAAACATACACTCAAACCCCTCAACACTGTTCGTGACTTGGGTTTAAGATATAGCATTAGTTTGAACTTTTCCGTGCCCATCGCATCTCAAGTATCCAAAGTTAGAAAGTTCAGTAGAATCATAATGATAAACTTCAATAATATCGAGTCGTGATTATTATTATTATTATTATACAGAAAATGTATCCCACCCATTCTTCAATATGGTGTTTTAGTTTACAGTAATTGCAGGCATAATGACCTAACTAAAATTGAAGGTGTTCGAAGAAGGTTCATCAAAGCTGTTTTGGGATATTCCGACAACAAGGACTATGACCAAAGATGTCAAGAACTGAAATCAGAACCTCTCTGTATCAGGTGTATCAAATTAAACTGTTTCTTTATGTACTAGCTTATTAACGATATTAACTACTCTTCGGTATCCACCCCTTCATACCCTATGATATCATTCCACAATCTACTCAGTAAGAAAAATATTTTAGCGATTCCAAGAACCTACACAAACTTACGTCAGAATGTTTTCGTTATTCGCTACTCAACCACGTGGAACAGACTGTCAGTGAACCTCCAATGTAGTGAAACTACAACCCTGTTCAGAAGTCTACTTGATGATTTTCTTTCCGAAAGTGGATTGTGTCACCAATTGAGTATCAATGTGCTCAGTAATGATTCGTACAAACAATGTCCGACATCTATCTAATTGACTGAATAGCAAAGTGTAGCCTTTAAACCTTCCACGTCTATTTTTTTGTTTACTTTTTATTTATCTCAATATATGAAGTCTTCTTATATTCTTGCTTATAATTACTACGGTTGCAAATATAATCATTGGTCCCTCAACACAATAGCTATTTCATGTAATGAGTACCCGATATGAATTTAAATAAAGCAAGAACAAATATTGATGCAGAATAGTATTAATTCACAGTATCTTGAGGTTTCTCGTCAGCTGCTTGCAAACAAATATGTATTAGAATTTTACATTTATATAACAGATAGTGTGAAACAATTGACATAAATGAATGTAAATAATTGGGATGAAAAAGGTTCACAATAATAATTATATATATAAATATATAAGAACAGGTCAGAGGCGAATTGGTGCTAGAATTAAGGAAACAATTCAGGATGGGTGGTAGATAACCCTAAAAGCTTTATTCAGTTCAACTTGATGACCTGTGTTTGCCATATCCCATCAAATTTGCCACATGGTTTACGAGTGCACCTTTTGCACATTGCGAAGCCATCGCAATCCATGTTTACAAACCTAACCTTCGCATTCAAAAGAAATTTGAGCAACCACTTTCGCTGCCTTGGCCATCGGTATAAGATTTCCTTCAACAAAACTATTTTTCATACTTCTTCTATTTTGTTTTTTCGCTATTGTTTCTGTTGTTTTTGAACTTTGTAATTTCTCAACATTCATCTCTTGATTCTTACGTAACTACTATTCTACTGACCAACCATTAAAAACTTTGTTCCTTATTTTTTCTTATATTATGCAACGTAGCAACTTTTTGACTTAGTAATTACTTTGAATATCAATAATCCTCTTTCTTCCAATTACTCAATGTTAATTTAAATGTCATTATGTAATTACCACGTAACGTATCCACTCGATGAGTATTATATCATTATTGTAAATCATATATATATTAGTGTAGAGCCATGATAAAAAACTAATTGAAAAGAAATTTCTTCGCTCAATTCGTTCCTTCTGCTTTATTTTCATTCCCTTATTTTCTCCCTTTTCTTCTTTGAAGTCAACTCACTATTTTTCTCAGTTACACAGAATCTAGTTTATTATTATTATTCTGTTGTCATTATTATCTTCCTTTTTTCCTCATTTTCAAATAGGCGAATTTCATGCTTACATTACTGAGACTTGTGTATTATCTCATTTTTGAGGTGAGGTGATATATATGGCTTCGTAAAAGAAACTTAAACAGCTGCAAACGACAAATCTCGATAATATAATGTGGTTTAGAAATTTGAAGCAGAAGACATGTTCTCACCTTCTACGAAACCAGTACATCTACGCGTTTTGTGAAGAAGCCTTACAAATGCATGTCATATATTTGTCTCGGGCATTTTCGAGGTGAGACCAACCTACTCTGTCGTAAACTTGACAAAGAAAACGTTCATCCGAATTTTTGCCATACGTATTTTAATTTTAACTGTAAATACTTCACTGTAAACTTTACATATATATGAATCTTCACTAAAGGCTATATTAGTTTGTGCAGTTGTAGTGGCATTGAACCCCACCCACACGACCCTTGAACCCGAGCATATAACTACTGAAAAGATTTATGTTCAACAATTGAAACGAATAGAAGGTTAATAGTGGAGAACGCGCGAATATTCATCCCAATCGGATGGCATGGCTCAGCCTCACAGACGTGATCATTCAGTATAGTTGGTTCTGGCTCACAATGAATATATTATACCATTATAAACTTAAATAAGTTCTTTAGAAACTCAAGATGTCATGTTGTTAATTGTTTAGATGCGATGAGCCAATGTAAACAATGATGTCACTTCTACTTAAGATCTTACGGATTAGGCAGTCGTATCATGACACATCTATAATTTTAAGGTTAGGTCTGTTATCATAGTAATGCTAGTAACGAAGTGGATCATAATCCAGCTGTCTTAAGCTTGACTTGATCTGCTAAAACATGGTATTTAAGAAAAAGATTCAAATGCTCTTATCGTCTGAGACAAGTGAAAAAAATAAGATAATGTAATAATTTTCACGACTGTTGAAATCTTTGACGATAGATGGATCAGTTTCTACTGTCATGTGGTTTCAAGACAGTTCTTGGACTGGTTCCATGAAACAACCTATCGTATAGTCATCGAAGCGTACAGTTATGGTTATAATTTTGTGTTCATAATTGTTAGAACGTGCTGGCGCTTTACAGGAGATGACAACAGCACGATAGGGATTTTGGTTATTAAAAGGTGATGTAGCCATGTTGTACAATTAACAACAGACTCAATACAGACTATCTTGTATGTTGCCGTTGAGAGAAAAGTTGACAGAACTCACTTATGCTCCATCAGAAAACAGGCATTCTAAAAAAGTGAGGAAATCGATAGTTAATTTGATAAATCAGTAACAACGCAATTTTAAAGCTTCGGCATAGTTTATACACTCAGCTTCTTTTGAATCAACTGCACCTATACAGTTCTTTGTCCATTCATACCATATTTACACCTTTCTTTGTCCTGCTAGAATGCTCGCGCTTAAAACAAACTTTAATAATAGAAAGTTAGACCAAGTGGTCGTACTTTCACTATTTTACCGCAAATGACACAATTTCAGTGGGCATGAACATTGTCTAATTTACTTCTCGTCCTCTATTTCTCTTATCCTCTTTTCCAGCTCTCATGATATGCCATTAATAACACATATGGAACATGTGACTTTGCCTTGAGCAATCAACAATGCCTGAGATGTTCCATAGGAGTATTAGGTTACGGTTTATAATTCTCAAATTTAAGTGAATTTATAAGGGACTGAGTTGCACTTCGCAACGCCATCTCCATATAGCGCGCCAAATGTCATATTGACAGTACGGATCTTATTAAAATCATTTACATTCATATGTGAGATGTGTTTTCCCCCATATTTTTCCCTCATACCTTATGAAACATCAAACTGAGTAACCCACCACAATGAAGACTGTATCTTTTGTAACAATTTGATCTTGCCCGTAAACTGGCATGCCTCATATGACAGACTGTTATTTCGGAATAAATTATTATTGTTATGATTATAAACATGTCAAAAAGCAGTTAAAAGAAATTGTTTTCACATTGAATATTTGCAGTAAGTTAGCTGACTGGGATCGTCATTTTCCAGCCACAGTTATGATGTACTTAACTAGGACACAATAACATTATTGTCAAGAAGACAAGATGTGATTGAGTTGAATCGTGCGCTAAGTTCTAGATTTGATCCAATGCCGTTATCTGCCACAAGGCGTAGAAGGATTAAGCTGACTGAGCAGTTTACTTCTAAAAGATGGTTTTTTCTGTTACAGCAAGTAGATTTTAAATAATGACGTTAACTCTGATGTCGTATACCAAATAAACAAAACACTTGTGTTGATAAAATTAAACAGAGTCTCTAGGATGTAACATACTATAGCCTTCTGAAGAGATGTTAAGCAAATCGCAGCTTCCGGGGTTATGTAGTATAGGAAGATGTCAGCCTGGTTCACGTTTTTGGTATGTCATACTTAGCAAACAACTAGGATAGTGATGGTAGATCCGAAAAGCCAATCTGAATCTTCTGAAGCGTTTCCAATAAACCTAAGACAAGGTAAACTTGATTTGGTGAATAGTTAAGGGGGTATAACGAGGCCACCTCATTATATCTATTGGGTCGTATACTATATACTAGATGTTGGTAAACAGATACACTGCACTCTGGTAGCCCAGTCTTCTGAAGTTCGAGAAGACCGAAAATGAATATGATGACAATAAAGTGTATTATTCAGGGGTCACAAAGTTAATTGGATATAAGACGATTGGCATTGCAATGATTAAACGGTTAGCACCAGGTGGCACAAGATTATCCAGTGTATTTTTAGGGTGAGCCGTTGGTGAGTGCCGAGGTCGTTTTAAGTTCACGGCCTTCATTTCGGGCGTGATTGTTGCCTACGGCTGATGACGTGGGTGAACTTACAGAGGGACTGCATGAAGTTAACCCTATTACGGAAATATCGACCCAAAAAAGACATAAGATAATTAATTCGTAATTAAAATGTTTAGTTTGGGGTAAGGGCTTGTTTTTGGTTATGGTTAAGACTTAGGTTTTAGTGTTTGATTGAGCGTTATAACTTAAGGGAAATTTAAAAGCAATTTTTAGTTACTAAACCATAAATCATAGTATTCAGATCTTTATCATAACTCTAAAACTTATACGATGTATTCTAATCGTAATTCCAAATTATTAGGCACAAATACTAAATCTAGTTAACAAACCTGAATCATGATCATCGTAATTCGCCCGACCATATTTGCCGTGTGCTGAATGGCGGACTGTATCGATAACCTACCAGATCTCTCTAAATATTTTCTGTAACTAGCTCTTGTAGCTCATTTATACAACATGTACAAGTACTACGAGTTCATTAGTAGGCATATGTTCAGCGTTTCTGACCTGAATGCATGGCTATTTTAAACCTGCTACCAACAGACTTGACTAAGCTGAGCAGGAATTTCAAGCGTCAGATGAGTACAAATTGAAGCTGTCTAGTTACCCTGACTGTGGTAGATCATAACAAACTTTTTTTCATGGAAAAACGAATGATATGGTCATACAAATGTATATTTATCATGATTCGGCTACCTAATCTATAACATCTTGCGTGGAAGCCAAACCATCATCTATACTGACATCAATATGATGTTTAGCGCTTCCGAAGAACACATTCATGCTAGAGACCGTATCGTATATTGGATGTGAATAGGGGTGAGTTACACAAAATGACCACACCTGTAATAGTGAGCCATGACATACCGATCTGTTATTTTCTGTATTCATTATCTCTGACCTTTCCGTGTTAAATGTTGCTGCACAGTGCTAATCACGCCACAGCCTGCAACATTGTGGAGTAGTCAAATCATTTTCCACAAAGATCTTGGAATTTCACACGAAGTATGAATTAGATGTCTCAGTACTGCTTACCGTCAGAATACCGTATTACTTCCTATTTATATCGAGAAACGTTTCGACGTTGGAAATGATCATTTGACGTTTTCACCCTGTCTGATGACAGAAAAAATCCGTATGGCGACTGTAGACTACTAATCTCGGTGATCAGTGTTGATGATGGCGGTTGAATAGATTTGGATGAATACGGTATGACTCCCTAGCCTTCATCAAAGTTACACCTCTACGTTTTTACATGATGAAAATTGCCTTTCTGTAGTATCCAGGTACCGTGAGTGCGTTTATGATCGCACAACATAAATAACGTTATCACAGAATATATTAGTATGAGTAGGTACAAGTAAATGATTGAGACCACTGATGCATGGCCCAGTTCATGGCGTGCAACCAACTGATACGCATTAGTTGTCCCCGACGTTGAAGAAGACCGATGAACTGTTCAACATTCTGAGACTCGACTGTTAGATGATTAGGCTATGGTCCAGAGACATCACTCCGCCCGTACACATGTGCATTTCCTTGCAGTAGCCCAGCATATATTCAGCGAGAAGTATGATACTATCCGCGGATTTCATTTCAAAAGGAGAGTAACTTATATTACGCGTTATTGCAAAACTTAAATAAGTTTAGGAGACATAAACCAACAGTATATTAGTACCCAACTGATTATCCAAAAGTGGAAGTGTCACAATTGTTCCCCATTAGTATCTGTCGACAAACTATCACTGCAGAAAAAACATCATAAATGAATGGACATTCGATTAAGTTGGAGAGGATACAAGGTTACTATAGCACATAAATCCTCCCGGACAATTTCAAACATGCCTTGTACAATTGAATTATTGGCGCTTAAACCCATTTTTGCGTTGTAGTAAATGGTTGGGCGGTATTATTTTGTTATTTGTGGGCCTCATGATGAGGCATTATTTGATTTAGATTATAATTCACCAGGCAAATCAACAGGAGAAAAGGTAGTCTGATTGTTTGCAAACAGCCGCTAAGTGTAGGCAGATGAATGTCTTCATCTAAATCAGTTTATTGCACATGCTGCATTGGATATGGTTGATGATCACCTGTGGTCGAAAGCAGACACATATTTAAAAGTCGTAGACAAATTCAATGAATGGCTGGTTTCTGCCTTCATAACCCCTGGAAGTATCCTTTACAAATACAGTTTTTAAACGTCCGGCGTCGGACGTTTGCACAATTATAGTACTGAATAGCTGTCAGAATATTATCTTATTTAGTCTCTTATGTCACCAAGAGAATCGCAAGGACTAGGGTCCTCATTCAGGTACCAATTTAAATTTCCACGAATTATGAAGTAATGCACTACTGTTAATTACCCATATGTATATAAGATGCAGTTTCCCTGGAATTTAGGTGAAACTATAATTTATGGACGACTTTTGAAAAACGCTAAAATCACATTGAAAATGTTCATTTACCCACTGTGACTAAATGAGGGTTATAAAGCAGTGTGAGAAATTAGAATGATGATTTGCTGTTGATTATTAGGGTTAGGAATTAGCTTTAGAGTTTTCATAACAAAATTACATTAGCTACAATGCTGAAATAATATTTAGCCAAACTAGTAGATGAATTTCGCGCCACAATCCAAGACCTGTTATCCTAAATTCGATTGATCTGTTAATAAATTATGGTCCTGCCGAAACATGTTATCAAAGTAGTAAGAGATTAACAATTGTTTCCCTTTGAATACGTAAGTTTTCTTTGAACTTTTTTTTAGCGAAACGACTTCAATTTAATATAGTGAATTCAGGGCTGTTAGGGTATTGATTGTGTTGGACGATTGTATGATACCAACAACGCGTGACCGGCAATAGCACTTTAAAATACGGCATTGTAATCTGCTCTGAACTGACCTATAGCCTTTACGATGGTATTTCGTCTTCCAAAAAATAATTTTTATCACTAGGCGCATCCGAAAAGTCCCAGATGTTCCTTTCGGGTTAAAGTATTTTCCGAAATCCATGGTTTAATGTTACTTACATCCAGTCTTCTATTTGTTTCCATGTCAGTCAACAGTCTGCGACTCCAACGTATAAAGTAGCTAATTGACTATGCTGAAAGTCATATATGTTAGTGACTAGTTTCTTGTAGAACACTCAGTCGACTTCAGGACAGTTTATTTGAGATCTGGGTTTCAGTAAACCAGAGAATTAGTTCTCTTGAGTGTAGTCAAAATGTTGGAGGTAATCATAGCAAAGATTTTGATCACATGTTCTCTCGCTTCTTTTGTTTATTCCACCTAGTTTCAAGAAATCGACTCAGGGGGGGCTGAATACGGGTCCTTGTTCTTGACTTAAGGTCACACTTCGTGTGTGAAAGCTAGTGATATTATATGATTGCTTGGATCAAAACGGTGTTTAAATATCTGCACCAGTTTTTGAAAACTGAATCCTCTAACCGCTCAGGCATTACTCAACCTAGTTATTGTTGGCTCATCAAATGAGAATACGGTATGTGGAACCATACCTTACGGGTTCAATCACTTATCGGAAATCAGTTTAACGTAGCTAATTGAACTCAGTTCTACCATATTTACCTTGAAAATCATTGAGATATTATTATCAAGTAACCTTATCTTACTCCATAAAGTAGGCTGTTCGCAGGACCTCTACTAGATTTAATCAAAAATAGCAGAAGTAAAGCAGTTGGTAACAATCATTCGGATAGCTGTTGTAGTAATTATGTCTCACTGAAATAAACAGATAACATAATCATTTTCGGCCCAAAGACTACCGTCAAACCATCAATTCTTAACGTTGTATGACTTCAGAGCCACATATTGTCGCATTATTTAGACGTGGCGTATTGTTTCGTTCACATATTTTACAAGTGTCATTTAAACGTTGCAAACCTCAAAGAACAAAGCAGCTTTTATATCAAACAACTTTTTGTCGTTTCCATAATAGTAAAAAAGACATTTGATTTCACAAAGAAAGCATAAGCTTTGTATTCCAAATTTTCGTCATTTTTTATCAATAAAAATTGATTACCCCAGTTATTTGTCATTTACCGTAACTCAAATTAATGTTCAGGACTTCGATTCATTTTACTTCATGATGAGTCGAATGAGAATCGTATAAAGTACTTTTTTCAAGACACATATGAAGCCTACATCAAGGTGAGAATATAATTGTTTAAACTTTCGATTTTGATTTAGTTGGCACTAAATCCATTTTTTAAACGTGAAAAGCCAATAACCTCATCCAGCTTCTCAAAGCGAGTCCAACGGATTGCAAATAAACATTTTGGTTGATATGATTGATAATTTTTCAGTTCATTCTAAGTACATTTTCGTGAGTTCTTATATGTCTGTAGTTCTAAAATTTCTCGGTTAACTACTTATTTCGTACTGTGTCGAAGTTTTTAGATAATGTATGATGTGTGCAGTACAAAGTATGCGAATAATACACTAATAACAATCTTAGTTGCCTTAATTATGCGCTAAATCACTTTTGTGTTGATTCATTTAGTTTTCATGAAGAGCTTGTAAGTCTAATCGTCAACCTTTGGCTTGATAATTTTGAATATATTGAGTATTAGGTAGATTGTAATAACAGAAATATTGATATATTTGCGAAATCTCAGTGAATAGAAGATTGAATTTCTGATGTATCGTGACTTAGTGTATGCCACTTCACAGAATGAATAAATAAATAAACGAGTTAAATTGACACAAGTTCAAATAGTACGAAGGGAGCAAAGCAGAATATCCCTTTTCAAACCAAAATAGGTCTGATCAAGTTAATTTCATGTAGTCTCAATCTGGGTGATTGTGTTGAAGCCACCTGTGTTTACGCTAGTGGGTGTGGGAAATGTGGTGTTTGTAATTTAGAAGAAAAGGGTATTTAAGCATGGATCATGTCAATGAGCAGCCCATAATCTCAAATTTTCCTTAGTCAAAATTTGTAAGACAGCAATGATACGAATGTAAGCAGCGCTTATTTGTGCTTATACCGTTTTAACATTATCATCACATAAGACTCCCTTTTGTGAAAGTATCTAAGGATCATAATTTCCTTTAATGAGATCATCATTTTGTGGCGCTCTAATTAGTCTCTTTGTATGTGGTTGAACTTAGTATGACAATGAACAGTGCTCAGTTGTTTGACTCTTCGATTCCAAATTTTGCTGTCGGTACGAACTGTAGACATAAACTAAGTATTACGTGGAAAAAATGTGTATCTGTCCATTGATCGTAATGACTTCAGGACAACAAGCGAAGATTATTATGAGGAGACTGGTGCACTAGATATTCTATATATAATTTCGAAAAAAGAAGACGTTTTTATGATTATTCGTCGTCGTTGCATAAATGGCTTTGCCACAATTCCATGTGCTATCACGGCTAACTTAGCACTGCATATTATGTCTGCTAATAAACTTGTCACCGGCTACCATGGGACTACATCTCCTTACGATGCTCCACCGCCTTGTGGATCAAACGTTTAGGTCGACGGCTCCGGGTGTGATCCCCTAAGGAAATCACCTGCTTCGGTTTGGCCACCCAGGAAGTATCACAGCCCTCACACACATCAAATTAGATTTGTGTGGCGCACATGTATCTGGTGCCACCTTGTACCAGTATTACTTATTTAGGCCTATTACTCCTCGTGAAGGAGCATAGGCTGCTCACCAGCATTCACCATCCAACCCCGTCCTGGGCAATCCTTACCAGCTCCTTCCAGTTGTTATTCATCTTTTTCACATCTGCTTCTATTTCCCGACGTAATGTGTTCTTGGTCTTCCTCTTTTCCGCTTCCCTCCAGGATTCCAAGTTAGGGCTTGCCTCGTGATGCAGTTTGACGATTTGCGTAGTATATGTCCTATCCATTTCCATCGTCTTTTCCTAATTTCTTCATCATCTGGAAGCTGGTTTGTTCTCTCCCAGAGAAGGCTGTTGCTGATGTTGAGTATCCTGCGTAGACAGCTATTTATAAATACTTGTATCTTCTTGATGATGGTTGTTGTAGTTCTCCAAGTTTCAGCTCCGTACAGTAGAACTGACTGCCTTGACGTTTGTATTGATGATTCTGACTTTGATATTGGTTGAAAGTTGTTTTGAGTTCTATATGTTCTTCAATTGTAGGAATGTGGCCTTTTCTGTGCCAATCCTTGCCTTTACGTCTGCATCTGAACCTCCTTGTTCATCGATGATGCTTCCCAGGTATGTGAAGGGTTCTACATCTTCCAGAGTTTTGCCATCAAGAGTGATTGGATTGTTGTTCTCCGTGTTGAATTTGAGGACCTTGGTTTTCTCCTTGTGTATGTGTATGTTGAGGCCTACTGATGTAGGGACTGCTGCTACACTGGCTGTCTTTATCTGCATTTGTTCATGTGTATGCGATAGGAGGGCTAGGTCATCTGCGAAGTCCAAATCGTCTAATTGATTCTGAGCTGTTCATTGTATTCCGTGTCTTCCCTCAGATGTCGAGGTCCAATGGACCACCGGAAGAAAGAGGAAGGGAGAGAGTAGTCAGCCTTGTCTGACTCCGGTCCATACTTGGAATGCATCTGTCAGCTGTCCTCCATGCACGACCTTGCACTGTAGTCCGTCATATGAGTTCCGGATGATGTTGACAATCTTCTCAGGAACTCCGCAGTATCGAAGAAGTTTCCATAACGCTCTCCTATCTACACTGTCAAATGCCTTTTCATAATCAATGAAGTTGATGTACAGTGACGAGTTCCACTCAATTGATTGTTCGACGATGATCCGTAGTTTCGCAATTTGGTCTGTGCACGATCGATCCTCACGGAATCCAGCTTGTTGATCTCGAAGTTGGGCGTCTACTACGTCTTTCACCCGGTTCGGCAAAACTCTGTTAAAGACTTTCCCTAGTACTCACAGTAGTGTGATGCCTCTGTAGTTTTCACATTTGCTCAGGTCTCCTTTCTTTGGAATCTTGATGAGGTATCCTTCTTTCCAGTCCATCGGCACTTGTTCCTCCTCCCAAATCTTTTTGAATAGAAGGTGGAGTATGTTTGTAGTTACGTCGATGTCTGACTTCAGTGCTTCGGCTGGTATGCTGTCAGGTCCTGCTGCTTTCCCGCTCTTGATTTGTCTGATGGCCATTCTGATTTCTTCCGTCGGTGGTGGACTGACATTTATAAGAAGATCTGTGTGTGGTGCTTCGATGTCCGGTGGATTCATTGGAGCCGGCCTATTCAGGAGTTCCTCGAAGTATTCTACCCATCTGTTCCGCTGTTGATAAATTTCAGTGATCGACCTGCCTTCCTCGTCTTTAACCGGTCTCTCTGGTTTACTATATTTTCCTGCTAGTTTCTTCGTTGTGTCGTAAAGCTGTTTCATATTTCCTTCTCTTGCAGCTTTTTCCGCCGTCGTTGCTAGTTCTTCCACGTACTTCCTATTGTCGGCTCTAATGCTCTTCTTCACTTGCTTGTTTGCTTCTATGTATTCAGCTTGTGCTTGGACTTTCTCTGGTCGTGTTCGGCTGTTGTTAATTGCTGCCTTCCTGTTCTTCCTTTCTTTGATCATGTCCAGTGTTTCTATAGAGATCCACTCCTTATGATGGTGCTTCTTTAGACCCAGAACCTTTTGACACGTTGAAGTTAATCCTTCTTTGATACCTTTCCAGTTGTCCTCCATAGTAGTTTCTTCTTCCTTCAGTAGATCCTGTAAGGCTTGGAACCTGTTGTTGAGAGCCATCTTGAATTCATTGAGTTTGTCAGTGTCTCGAAGGAAGGCTGTATTGAACCTTTGTAGTGCTGTTTGTCCAGTTTTTCTTTAGCTTCAGTTTCAAATTGGCCACAACTAGATGGTGATCTGAAGCTATATCAGCTCCCCTCCTACTTCTCACATCTTCCATTGTCCTTCGGAATTTTTATTGATGCAGATATGATCTATCTGGTTCTCTGTAGTGTGGTCCGGTGAGATCTATGTAGCTTTGTGTATATGTTTGTGTGGAAATATTGTGCCTCCTATGACCAATTTGTTGAATGCACACAGATTTGCAAATCTTTCTCCATTTTCGTTTCTCTCACCCAGTCCATGTCGTCCCATGATATCTTCATATCCGGTGTTGTCTATTCCGACTTTGGCATTTAGATCTCCCATCAGAATGATGAGGTCCTTTCTTGGGCACTTCTCTATGATTGACTGCAGCCGCTCGTAGAATTGACCTTTAATGTCGTCGTTGCTATCATTGGTGGGTGCATAACATTGAATAATATTCATTGTGATCCCCTCCTTCTTTGTTTTGAATGATGCTTTGATGATTCTGGATCCATGAGATTCCCATCCTACAAGTGCATTTCGTGCTACCTTGGACAGCATAAGAGCAACTCCCTGAGTGTGTGGAGCATTTTCCTTTTCGTGACCGGAGTATAGCAGCATCTCCCCCGTATTTAGTCTTTGTTGTCCAGCTTGGGTCCAATGAGTTTCGTTGATTCCCAGTACTGCCAAGTTGTATGTCCCCATTTCCGTTGCTATTTGACTGGTCTTCCCGGTCTCCCACATTGTTCGGACGTTCCATGTACCTATAAAAATTGTTGCTCTGGTTGTTAGAACGGGCATCGGCCTCGTGGCTTTCGAAGGAACTCGGCTTTCACCATGAAGCGTCATAACTCTTCTAAATGAAGACCTTCTAACTTTCAGGGCAGAGTTTAAATGGTTCGAATAATTTTTTTGGTAAGCGTTTTTTAGCGAGTTAGTTTTCTACGGGATGGGGTCGCTAATACCATGCCCAACCCTCCTCCTTTACCCGGGCTTGGCATCGGCAGTAACTCTAGAAGAGCTACAGGCGGAGTTTTGTACCAGTATATATGTGTTCAAATAAATAAATAAAATAAAATTATGAGGAAGGAAAAATTAATATGAACACCGATTTCTAGGCCAAATAGAGATTTTCTGGAGAAAAGTAAACTTAGCACGGAGAACGAGTAAAATCACAGTTTTGATAGCGAAAATCTGCTTCACTGCGACTGATTTCAAACCATTGCAGTGATTGTCTAAGTCCACTGATCATTTTTGTCTCATCCATTTTAAGTAGGAGACTTGAGTCTCACTCATCTTAGGTGGTTATAGCACTACTGGTATGTGTTAGTGAAGGTAAATATGATTAGTCACAAATTGTAACAAACAGGCACTCGGCTTACTGACGGCTAAGTTTGTGATTTCCTTCCAACTTATCTATTTCTGCCTCATGCTCTCCAAAAGTGGTTGCTTGTAATTGTATGGAATAAAGTATGGTCTTGTGTTACTCTGGTTCCCTATTTTTGGTTGTGAATCGGGTATTTGGTACGACGTAATCTAGTTAATTTGTAGCGTATCGTTCGAGTATTCAATCTAACGATGATATAAACTTGGTCAACAGTTTTATTATCGTCGTAATATCTCCTGTGATGGAGAAAAGTATTTTAATTCTCCCGTTACAACAAATTGACGTTGGGATTTTTTAAATGAACCTACCCACTACATTATATTTTTTCATTGTATATGCTCTATCTGTCGAAAGTGGATTCTTTGGAAAAAATGCTAGATCGATTAGGGCTAACTCAAATAAGAATCATTAGTATCCCGGAGAAAACTGGCCTCAATATTGTTAACATCGGGCGAGATTCAAATGTTTCTATATCAGATTCCTATATGTCTAATGATTTAACCATGTCGATTGAAATCCTAAGTCGTTGTGAGAATAATATTTCAAAGGAATCAAATCATGAGCTGATTTTTGATGTTTTTTTTACTAGGTTTTGGGTTCTAATGACTCATTCATGCTTGGTGAAATCCTTTATAGATATAAGGGGAATGTGTCAAGTGAATCAAATTCTAATCAGAACTCATCCTATTTTACTGAATGCCGTTTGTTGTAACGATGCATTTGTTTCTAGTAAAACCGTAATTAAATGTGAGGAACAAGTTCTGAACGAGTTTAAATCTAATTACTGTTCTATCGATTTATTTCCATTGAAGTTTATGATCAGTGTGACAAATATATCCTAAATGAGTCGAATCCTGATCACATATCTAATGTTATTATATCAGATATTGGGTATTCTCACAACCCATGTATGTCGAGTAAAATCCTCAATACTATGATGAACCACAAGGCATATAAAGTGTTTCCTAAGCATTCATAGAACTATTATGCCCGGATGTAATCTTTGAAAAGGCGAAAAAATTAAGTCTAGTTCAAAATTACCTTAACGAGTATGAAGTGAATATACATGTTCCATTTAAATGTCTTGCAGGTCAATCAAACCATGATGAGTCACATAGTGTTATTTAGAGATATAAATGCTAAGTGCTTATCCATGTTATAACTCAAATGATGCTCTAGCGTTTTCTCAGACGAAAGAGAAATATGTATCACATTATGGAATGCCTCGATATCTACGTTCACTACTAAAAACTCACATACAATCGAATTATGAGAAAACAATTTAATATTATCTTTAAGTTGTTTGCTTGCTGATAGTAAATATACAAATCTCATTTGATGATTTAACTTCAATTTTATAAAACTTTTACAAAATACGTAGGATGTTAGTTTGGTCAAAACTTCATTTGTATGTCAAGTTAACAAAGCAGTGATACTATAGCACCTCTCCTACAATTAAGTTTGTCAAGTTCTTCAATTAACTTATTTAACAGACAGTGTTATTCAAACAGTAACAATTTGTCTGTGTCTTTGCATAATTATAGTAATGGTAATAATAATTATTATGTCTGTATGAACATGTGTGTTTGATCACATGTGACAACTTACTCATGTATCCCTCTGTCTAGCTTAAATGTTAGTTACTTTAATCGCTCGATGAGTCGTTAGCTCTCCCAAATATATTTGTGCTTGAATCTTATTAATTAACTTGACTGTTTATTGAACTCTTTTCTGCTCGATCTCGCTTGGTGTGCTTGCGCATTAGTGATATGTGTTATTCAGTAATAAACTAGTCGGCGCTTCGTGCTGCCTTCTGAATCCATACACCGCTGGGATTTATTTAATAACGTTTTCCAGGGTGATTGATATACGTAGCCTAAGAAATTAACTAGAAGCTAATCCACTACAATACAAACTATTTATAGATTTTAGGTATCATTGCTAAGGTTTGGTCTGATAATTTTGAATAAATTGAACATTGGGTAGATTGTTATGAATAAAATTAATATATTTATAATATCTCAATGAGTAGAAAGTTTGGATTTTCTGACGTTTCGTGACTCAATACAAGCCACTTCTTCAGAGAATAAATATGCAAATCAAAATTAATCCAAGAATAAATAGTACAAAGGAACAGTGCAAGAATATTATGTGCGACCAATCAGAAACTGGTCTGAACAAGTTTTATTTTTTCCGTACATTATCGTATAGTGCTTTTTTAATAGTAAGTTTTCCAGTTTTAAAGTAGCCGTTTAAAAATGTAAGTTTTACGTTGCGTGGCGGTCCGAGTGTAATACTTATATGTAAGCCTCCGTATCCGTGCTCAAAATAGATTGTTAAGTGATGAAACAGTGTGATTTGAAAGTTTTCATGGTCCGACTGAACCGTGTATACATTCATGACTCATAAACATAGATGTGTCCTTCAGAAAATGAAACTACATTTCCAACTAACAGCGTACACTCATTTATTAAAATAGAGCCGAATTATGAACATTAGCTTGCCCCGATTAATAATTTACACTTGCCACTTGACTGGTGTCTGATTGGCCCGGTATTTCAGTAATCACTATGCTTCAGAATTTTATTTCATACTCAAAGATTAAAATACAGTATTCATAGAAAGTTTGTAAATTGCAATGACAAACTGTTGAGCTACAGGAATAATATTATCACGATGTAATATACAAATGAAATCAGTGTTTCGTTTGGGATATCTGTTTGCTTTTGTAGGAAGCTGATCACCAGTTAACTCCGCCTGTAGCTCTTCTAGAGTTACTGCCGATGCCAAGCCCGGGTAAAGGAGGAGGGTTGGGCATGGTATTAGCGACCTCATAAGGCATCTTCCCAGTTATATAGAACTTGTTAAGCAATCTGCATATTAAAACCATTTTAATATCACTGGTACTTTTGTATATAATTAGAGACAAAATGAAGACCGAAATTGTTTCTTCACAACACTTATCCATGAATAAGTTATCTATAAGTGGCAATAATACTTTCTCTCTAAGATCTCTCAACTAGTGGGTAAGACATTTAGCCGTGTATCTTATCAGTGCTTTGGATTATAAGCATTTCAGCGAGGCTCTAACTACGTAGGAAAAGTATTAAGGGTCTGTCGCCACAGGACAGAATTCCCGCAATTAATCTATACTTTGAAAGAAACCTTTATTACTGAATACCGTACAAAAATATGTTAACATTCAGAAGTGTCGTCGTCATTCATTCATTACTTACTTACTTACGCCTGTTGCTCCCAATAGAGCATAGGCCGCCGACCACCATTCTCCAACCCACTCTGTCCTGGGCCTTCTTTTCTAGTTCCATCCAATTCTTGTTCATTTTTCTCATGTCTATCTCCATTTCCCGGCGTAATGTGTTCTTTGGTCTTCCTCTTTCCCTTTGACCTTCAGGATTCCATGTGAGGGCTTGTCTTGTGACACAGTTGGGTGCTTTCCTCAATGTGTGTCCTATCCACTTCCAGCGCTTCTTCCTGATTTCTTCCTCCACTGGGATCTGGTTTGTTCTCTCCCACAGTACGTTGTTGCTAATAGTGTCCGGCCAATGGATCTGAAGTATTTTGCGTAGACAATTGTTAATAAACACCTGTATCTTCTGGATGATGGCTTTTGTAGTTCTCCAGGTTTCTGCCCCATACAGTAGAACTGTCTTGACATTTGTATTGAAAATCCTGACCTTGGTGTTGGTTGACAGTTGCTTTGAGTTCCAGATGTTCCTCAGTTGTAAATATGCTGCTCTTGCTTTGCCGATCCGCGCCTTCACATCTGCATCAGATCCACCCTGTTCATCAATGATGCTGCCCAAATATGTAAAGGTTTTTACATCTTCCAAATCTTCTCCGTCAATTGTGATTGGATTAGTGCATTCTGTGTTGTATCGAAGAATCCTGCTTTTCCTTTTGTGTATATTGAGACCTACTGCTGCTGAGGCTGCTGCCACACTGTTCGTCTTCTGCATCTGTTGTTGCGTTTGGGGTAGAAAAGCCAGATCATCCAACTGCATCTTAGATTTCCATTGTATCCCGCGCTTCCCTTCAGGCGTTGACGTCTTCATGATCCAGTCGATCACCAGGAGAAAGAGAAAGGGTGAGAGTAGGCAACCTTGCCTAACACTGGTCTTCACTTCGAACGACTTTGTCAACTGTCCTCCATGCACGATTTTACAGTGTAGTCCATCATAGGAATTCCGTATGATATTGACTATCTTCTGAGGCACGCCGTAGTGTCGAAGAAGTTTCCATAGTGTTGTTCTGTCCACGCTGTCAAATGCCTTTTCGTAGTCAATGAAGTTGATGTAGAGTGATGAATTCCATTCAATTGATTGTTCCACAATTATCCGTAGAGTTGCGATTTGGTCTGTACACGATCTATCCTTACGGAATCCTGCCTGTTGGTCACGAAGTTGGGCGTCTACGTAGTCCTTCATCCTGTTTACCAATACCTTGTTGAAGACTTTTCCCGGTATTGAGAGAAGAGTGATGCCCCTGTAGTTATCACACTTGCTGAGATCGCCTTTCTTCGGTATTTTGATCAGAAGCCCTTCTTTCCAATCTGTTGGTACTTGTTCCTCATCCTATATCTTGCTGGATAGAATGTGGAGTATCCTTGCAGTTGCCGCTACGTCTGCTCTTAATGCCTCTGCTGGGATGTTGTCCGGTCCTGCTGCTTTGCCACTCTTGATTTGTCTGGTGTCCATGCTGATTTCTTCAATTGTTGGTGGGCCAACATTGATTGGGAGGTCCGTGGTTGCTGCTTCGATGTTGGGTGGGTTCAGTGAGGCTGGTCGATTCAAGAGTTCTTTGAAGTGCTCTACCCACCTGTTTCGTTGTTCTTCAATGTTGGTGATTACCTCGCCTTCCTTGCTTTTCACTGGTCGCTCCGGTTTGCGGCGATTTCCAGAGAGTTTCTTTGTCGTGTCATACAATTGTCTCATGTTTCCTTCTCTTGCAGCCTTTTCCGCCGTCGTTGCTAAATCTTCCACATATTTACGTTTGTCGGTTCTGATGCTCCTCTTCACTTGTTTGTTTACTTCTGTGTATTCAGTTTGTGCCTTGGCTTTTTCTGCTCTTGTTCGACTGGTATTGATTGCTGCCTTCTTGTTCCTTCTTTCTTGAATCTTATCCAGTGTACCAACAGTGATCCATTCCTTGTGATGGTGCTTCTTGTGACCCAGGACCTCATGACATGTTGGAGTGATTGCCTCTTTGATCCCCTTCCAGTTGCTCTCCACAGTAGTTCCTTCTCCATTGAGTAGATCATGAAAGGCCTGGAACTTATTGCTGAGGACTATCTTGAATTTGTTGAGTTTGTCAGTATCCTGGAGAAAGGCCGTATTGAACTTTTGTGATACTGTCTGCCCCGTTGTCCAGTGCTTCTTGAGTTTCAATTTCATCTTGGCGACCAGTAAGTGATGATCTGATGCTATATCAGCTCCTCTCTTGGTTCTCACATCTTCCATCGTCCTCCTGAACTTCTTGTTGATGCAAATATGGTCGATTTGGTTCTGCGTAGTGTGATCTGGTGAAGTCCATGTGGTTTTGTGTATGCGTTTATATGGGAATATGGTGCCGCCTATGACCAGCTTATTGAAGGCACATAGGTTTGCAAATCTCTCACCATTTTCGTTTCTTTCTCCCAGTCCGTGTCGTCCCATGATGTCTTCATATCCAGTGTTGTCCGTTCCAACCTTGGCGTTGAAATCTCCCATCAGAATGGTCAGGTCCTTTGTTGGGCACTTCTCGACTATTGACTGCAGCCTATTGTAGAATTGATCTTTAGCGTCTTCATTGTAGTCGTTGGTAGGCGCATAGCATTGGATGATGTTCATTGAAATACCCTGTTTCTTTGTTTTGAACGAGGCTTTGATGATCCTTGGTCCATGAGATTCCCATCCTATAAGCGCATTTTGCGCTTGTTTGGACAGCATCAATGCAACTCCTTGTGTATGTGGTGCATCTTCTTCTTCATGGCCGGAGTATAACAGGAGCTCTCCTGTAGTTAGTCGTTGTTGTCCAACTTGTGTCCAATGTGTTTCACTGATCCCAAGTACCTCTAGGTTGTATCTTCTCATTTCTGCAGCAATCTGGAAGGCTCTTCCGGTGTCCCACATTGTACGAACATTCCATGTACCTAAATAAATGGTCGCTCTGGTTGTCAGAAGGGGCATCGGCCTCGTAACTTCCGAAGGAATTCGGCTTTCATCATGAGGCGTCATAATTCTTCTAAATGAAGATCTTCTGACTCCCAGGGCAGAGTTTAAAAGGTTTGAATAATTTTTTCTGGTTAGCGTTTTTTTAGCGAGTTAGTTTTCTACGGGATGGGGACGCTAATACCATGCCCAACCCTCCTCCTTTATCCGAGCTTAGGACCGGCAGTAGCCCCCGGAGGGACTCCAGGCGGAGTTGTCGTCATTCATACTTGACTAATTTTTGGCTGAAGATGATTTAATTTCATTTCATAATTGATATCTGTTTCTTATTTAATCAGTTGAGCTGGAGACCCTCGATTCACGTAATTTATACGGGTTTCTCAAGTTTCAAAAAGAAGTTGAATAAACATAATTAATAAATATCGGTCTATCGTAACCAAAAGCAATTACAACAGTTTGGCTCGGGATCTCTCAACCGAAGATCTTGCAAATCACAATGACTTCGGATTCAAATATACCAAATAATTAAGATTATCGGTTCAGTACAACTTATAACATTGTTTCATCACTTACTCAGAAATAAATGCATACGTAAAACAGTTGTTAAGGAATGCCTTTAAACATATGTTTGATTACGATTATATATGGAAAGCCGCTATATCTTCTTACCGGAGTAAACAGAATCCATACCCATCAAGTGATAGTGAGTGGTAATTTTGCTCTACAATGTTAATAACTTTCATTCTTACAGTTGCATTCCTATTTGTCATCAAAATAAAAGCCTGTCGAAAAATATCTCGGAAGATTTCACTGTAGTGAAAATTCTCATTTACATATTTAGTAAAAAGACAAATGGAACAAAGAATTTTCTACGTCGATAAGAAGCGTAGATAAACATCCCATAAATCCAATTTTCATCTAAGCCAGCTTAATACCTACAGAATCTTTTCAGTGTTAATTGAGTTATAAGTTCTATCACTAAGTCGTGTACTCTACTTACACCTGTTACTCCCAATGTAGTATAGGCTGCCAACCAGCATTCTCCAACCCATTCTGTCCTGGGCCTTCTTTTCTAGTTTTATCCAATTGTTGTTTATTCTTCCCATGTCTGTCTCCATTCCTCGATGTACTGTGTTCTTTGGTCTTCCTCTTTTCCTTTGGCCTTGAGGACTCCATGTGAGGGCTTGTCTTGTGACGCAGTTGAGTGCTTTCCCCAATGTGTCTTATCCACTTCCAGCGCTTCTTCCTGATTTCTTCCTCCTTCGGGATCTGGTTTGTCCTCTCCCACAATAAGTTGTTTCTGGTAGTGTCTGGCAAACGGATCCGAAGTATTTTGCTTAGACAGCTGTTAATAAACACTTGTATCTTCTGCATGACAGCTTTCGTAGTTCTCCAGGTTTCCGCCCCATACAGTATAACTGTCTTGACATTTGTATTTAAAACTTCGACTTTGTTATTGGTTGATAGTTGTTTTGAGTTCCAGATGTTCTTCATTTGTAAATATCATGCTCTTGCTTTACCGATCCGCGCCTTCACATCTGCATCAGATCCACCGTGTTCACCAACGATGCTGCCTAGATATGTAAAAGCTTTAAAATCTTCCAAATCGTCTCCGTCAAGTTTGGTTTGATTGGTGCATGCTGTATTGCATTGGAGAGTCTTGCTTTTTCCTTTGTGTGTGTTGAGACCTACTGCTACACTGGTCGTCTTCTGAATTTATTGTTGCTTGTGCGATAAAAGAGCCAGATCATCTACGAAGTCTGAGTCGTCCATTTGCATCCTAGTTGTCCACTGTATCCCATGCTTCCCACAGATGTTGACGTCTTCACGATCCAGTCGATCACCAGGAGAAAGAGAAAGGGTGAGAGTAAGCAACCTTGCCTGACACCGGTTTTTACTTCGAACGAGTCCGTCAGCTGTCGTCCATACACGATTTTGCAGTTTAATCCATCATAGGAATTCTGTATGATGTTTACTATCTTCTTAGGCACGCCATAGAGTTGAAGAAGCTTCCATAATGTTGTCCTGTCCACGCTATCAAAAGCTTTTTCGTAGTCAATGAAGTTTATGTAGAGTGATGAATTCCATTCAATTGATTGATCCAGGCGGAGTTACTAAGTCTTGTAACATTCAGCAAATAGTTAATCATATTTACTTTGGAATTCAATTTTCAAAAGTATACAAAAGTGGCAGAGTTGTACGTGTAATAAAAGATGATTTTGAAAGATTTCAATCAACACTAGTTAACTGCTGCTTTGGGTTGTAGCGGCTTCTCTACTGGTACATGCTTACGTGGTTAGAATGTTTAATACAGGCACAATAAATCCACATAGTTGTATACTCATTCTGAATTATGATATAGGACTGAGTATATGACTGTCAAGTGCATTAGTTCAACTCTATTGGTTAACTCGTGCTAAGTTATGTGATTAATTCGAATACCGTACATGTGAATCCTAATATTTATCTGTTTAATTGCCTATCTATCTGTTGATCGTACTCTACCATAACATAACGGTGTGTAAATAATGAAGACATACTGGCTAAGTGATACTCTGGATAGCCTTTATTCATATCGTTACAATGCATATTAGACCAGTCTAATGCAGTGCTGGATTTGTTTTGCCGTAACATACTGAGTATTCTATTGCCCGTGTTATTTCTATTATAATACAGTGCTGACGATTCTAAGTGCCGATGTCAATATAAATCAAATTCGACTTCAAAGATTTGTTAATCCTTTATTATTTCAGTCCAGTTGTGTCCACTCGGTCCTATTATACTTTGATTATTTCATACCACTGTGTTTGCTAGGTAATCCAAACATTTAAATATACACTCACAATCCCTTATATTCTAGTTCTTGTTTATTTCATTTGTCTTCAGTCATCGAGTATGAAGATAACGAAATTAACAGTTGTTTGTTCTAATCTTTGGACAGATAAATAGAAGCAATTTCTTGCGTCATTTTGTATGCATATGTTTTCTCTTTTACCAATTATTCACTGGTAACCTTGATTGATTTTACATGAGTATATATGTGCGTATTTTCTCTTATCACTCACTCTGTTCGTTGCATGTCTTTATTTTGCTTTTTCTGTTTGACTATAAATGTTGAGTCATGTTTGATGTAACCCAGTCGGTTATTCCTGCTACTTTACTCAACATGCATTTCTCTTCATCTCTTGACGTTCACTCACATTATTAAATGTCTGAAATATATGTTCCTCAAATACTTTGTTATTCGACTTTTTACCTCTACGATGTTGATAACCTGAATTGTCGACAGAATAGATACGAAGCAAAAAAAGACATATTTCACTGACATGAATACTGTTCGTACAATAGTGTCAAGAACCTGCGCTGAAGGGTACCTGAATGGATGAAACAAGTAAAAATGGAGCTAAGCGAAGGAACTAGGAACTGGTGACATTTTGACATGGTCCCTAAATGCCCTGGTTCGATCTAAGATGAGGAAATTCAGCTCACCCTCTCGAAATGTTCTCACATGAACACGCGTATACAGCCACTGTCAGGAAAATCTTAACTGACTTTTCGCAGTGAAGGTGTTACTTACAAATTTGTGCGGACAAAAAGCGAATATCCGGCGCTTTAACCGGGTCCGCTAATATGGAGAATCCATCTACGGGAGGGAGAAAACAAGAGAGAGAGCAAGAACAAAAATTGGTGCAGAATAATATGAATTCATTTTATTTCGTCAGGTTCTCATCAGCTGCTTACAACCTAAATTATTTGAAATTCAAAATTATTACAGACATTGACATACTTATACATAAGAGGGTGATTAAGGATGAATAAATGTATCATGGTGTAGCGAAGATTTCGATAGAGTTAATGAGGTCATAAAATTTTGTCTCGAATAAATAGAGTTTGAGAGGGAAAGTTCCGGAACATTGAAATAGTGATTAGAACTCATGAAAATAGATTAATGGTTATAAAGAAAATATGAATTGAAATCAGTCAGTTATGTATGGTGTAATTAAAGAGAGTTGTAGTAATGACGCAACAAATAAATAGAGAAATAAATGAATAAAAAGGGAGGTTATTGTTACCAGGGTAAAAAAAGATTTATAACTGTCTCTTTTTGTATACATATATCTAGTTTTAAACGTTTGATTGCTATTGCTTCGGCAAATTTCAAAAGGTTGGAGTTTGATTGCTTGCTAATCACCTTGAAGGACTTCAGTATATCAACTTCATGTCCTGTGTCGAGGAGATGTCTTGCGATGGCACTGCTGGATGCTTTTAATCCATTTAATCTTAAACTTTTCGGAATATGTTCTTTGAATCGGACGTGGGCTCTCCTTTCTGTTCTACCAATGTAACTGCTTTGGGAGATACATGTAAATTTGTATACACAGTTGGTGGTAACATGAAAAGGATACCTGTCGACCTTCGATTGTGTCAAAGAACATGTTGTTTTGGACAGGACAATAAAGGGAACTATGTGTACGAAATTTCTCAAAATGCGTCTCCCTGCACAGTCATTCAAGTCACTGAATCGCCTGGTAACAATACACTGCAGAATATCGAGAGAAATAATTCGACTTAAGTTTTTTGGTGAATGTCTCAAGTCGTGCCGTTTCCTACGTCAATTCTTAAAGTCTTTACGCTCATTTAAACTTCCGCCTTCTCCTAAAAATCTTCGACGCATCACAAAATCTCACACTGAATCAACAAAGTTACTGATTGAACGTTTGAGGGCAGAAACTAATGCCTTTGATGTATTAATCAACAATCTAAGTATCCGATGTCGCATAAAATTTATCAACTTTTTACAAGATCTGCAGAGCAAAATATGCAAGAAGTTACACGTAACTTTGTCAAAGACTCTGTCAAATGAACACTTATGTTTTGGCTTTCCGGAAAACCCCGAAAAGTTTCTCTATAATCTATCAAAAATGAAGTTGAATGAGATAGAAACAGAAGCCTTGTCACTTGGATTTAAATTTCATATCCCCAAAACACATGCTGACAGAATCGACACAGAAACTCAATTTGAGAATTTATTTGATCAAATTAAAGAGCTGCATCCAGTTAGTGAAGAAAAGAAAGGCTGGTTTAAATTTGAACTAGTCGATATTGCAAACCAATATCTTGTTTTACCTACACTACAGTCTTAGCTTTTATCCAAAGACCACCAAACAGCATTACGAAATATTAAACGAAACGATGATATAATGAAATTACGTTCAGACAAAGGCTCAAGTGTTGTTCTAATGAAGAAAACAGATTATGTCTCTAAGATGAAGTCCATCTTGAATGACCATATGAGATTCAAATTAGAAAAATGTAACAAAGACTTATTTGATTCCATTGAGAAAAGAATCACCAAAGTACTCAGAGATCTTCTGAAAAAGAAGATGATCGACAACTCTACTTACAATAATTCACGAACTCGTGGGTCTCGTTTGCATGTATGGATTACCAAAAATACATAAACAAGGTTATCCTCTTAGACCTATTTTGTCAGTGATCAATTCACCATACCACAATGTTGCACAATGTTTGGCGTCAATGATTAGCCACCTATACACTAAAGGATTCATTTGTATTTGCTGACAGCATGAATCACATAAATGTTGCTGGTAAGTTTATGGTTTCTTTTGATGTAACACCATTGTTTACAAAAATACCACTTCTTGAAACCATAGACATAATTTGTCAACATTCTGACATCCTGGCTATACCAGCACCAGAATTCAAACGACTATTACTCATTTGTACAAAAGATGTTCAGTTCCAGTTCAACGATATCATATACAAACAAACCGACGGTGTAGCAACGGGAAGTCCGTTAGGTCTTGTCCTAGCAGATATTTTCATGGCTAACCTCGAAAGAACCAAACTCAAACGGGCGACTGATGAAATGACGTATTATTCGAGGTATGTTGATGATACCTTCATCGTATGTAATAATCAACAACATGCAATAAATCTGCTAAAGTTTTTCAACGAAGCCCATCCAAATATCCATTTCACTATGGAACATGAAAAAGAAAACAAGTTCCATTTTCTCGATATCGCGTTGAAAAGAAGAAAGGATGGTACAGTTCAACGTTCAGTTTATAAGACATTGAATGGTAGTTATCTCAATTTCAATAGCTTTTGTCCAATCAGCTACAAAAAGACACTGGTCAAAACACTGTTTCACAGAAAAGAAAGAATATGTACTTCCGATACACTAGAAGAGGAAGTAATGAATGTTAAAAAATGTTAAAAGAATAACGGATACCCATTGAAATTTATTGAGAAATATGGCAAACATGAAGATAAAAAACCCAAAGACATTACGGCAAATAAAAAGCCTATTTTTAACCAACTACAATTCAAAGATGACGATGTCAAAGGAGAAAACAATGAGACTAATAACTGCACTGACAAGAACTTATCCTGCAGTAAAATTAATTGTCCTGTCCAAAACAACATGTTCTTTGACACAATCGAAGGTCGACAGGTATCCTTTTCATGTTACCACCAACTGTGTATACAAATTTACATGTATCTCCCAAAGCAGTTACATTGGTAGAACAGAAAGGAGAGCCCACGTCCGATTCAAAGAACATATTCCGAAAAGTTTAAGATTAAATGGATTAAAAGCATCCAGCAGTGCCATCGCAAGACATCTCCTCGACACAGGACATGAAGTTGATATACTGAAGTCCTTCAAGGTGATTAGCAAGCAATCAAACTCCAACCTTTTGAAATTTGCCGAAGCAATAGCAATCAAACGTTTAAAACTAGATATATGTATACAAAAAGAGACAGTTATAAATCTTTTTTTACCCTGGTAACAATAACCTCCCTTTTTATTCATTTATTTCTCTATTTATTTGTTGCGTCATTACTACAACTCTCTTTAATTACACCATACATAACTGACTGATTTCAATTCATATTTTCTTTATAACCATTAATCTATTTTCATGAGTTCTAATCACTATTTCAATGTTCCGGAACTTTCCCTCTCAAACTCTATTTATTCGAGACAAAATTTTATGACCTCATTAACTCTATCGAAATCTTCGCTACACCATGATACATTTATTCATCCTTAATCACCCTCTTATGTATAAGTATGTCAATGTCTGTAATAATTTTGAATTTCAAATAATTTAGGTTGTAAGCAGCTGATGAGAACCTGACGAAATAAAATGAATTCATATTATTCTGCACCAATTTTTGTTCTTGTTCTCTTTCAGATATTAATGGGAACTGTGTGTATGTAATAACGTGTAATCACCAAGGCTGTTCAAAGTGTATCCTGTATAAGATCTATTTGTGTATGTTACTGTATGCATATATTTGCTTGTTTGTGAGAACTTCTACGTGTATTCTTTTTATGCGTCTAAAACGAATAACAAGCATCACAAATTTAGATTTGATAGGAATGAATGAATACCGGAGGTTTCAACGCTCCAGCTTCATTAAAATTCGTTGCTTCTAAAACTCTTAACTGTTGATCATTGAACTGAATTTAAGTGAAATGTTTATCGTGGGTATATATACGCTTCTTACTTGTTAGAAAAACACTTCTTTCTATTTAATAGCTAAATAGTATTAACTTCATAATTACACAGCTTGATACATTAGAGTTTGACTGTACAAATTCCCTGAAGTATCAAATCTTTCAGTATGAGTTTGCTTTTACATGTGGTTTTATATGAGCAAAAGTCTTTCACCATATATGTTCTCTGCTTCAGGATTTTATTGTATGGATTTTAAATGTAAAACTCATACTACATTCCGTATCTACATACAACATTTTCACCCTTTAGTTTGCTTATACTTATTACTATAGTGTCTACGTATTCCAAGTCGTCACCGACTTGTTTATTTCATTGAGGTCTGTGGTAACTCCTTCACCTTTATTTTATATAACATTACATTCTAGCGCTTGTCATATTGTTCCTAATATCTATAATCAAATCTACATACGTTTTGTGAAATAAAACAGTTCAGGTTTCATCACACAATTGTTTCAACAATGTTCATAATATTTTCACTGACTCCATAAAGTGTCGGATATTGATTTCTCGTCAAAAATTATGCGCCGATGTTTTCGTAAATATGAACTAGAATAAGAATAAACAGTTATATATGTTTTGCAAACAGAATCCAAAATAAATCATGGTTGTAGCCTACACAAACAGTTATAAAAGTGAATATATGAAAGAAGGAATTTGCAGTTGATAGAAACTTAGACGTAAGTGAAGCATATTTTGAGTAAGAGAGCATATGTAAACAATTGTGTAGGTGGTACCAAGTTAGTAGCCGATCATCATCTTCAGATGAACCCAGTATGACATTTTGATAAAACAATGAATCTAAGTATTCGGATGAAAATATATGTATTTATGTAGTAAGATAAAAAACAGTTGGTAATGGAATATGCATTAGATCAGAAACATCTAAGAGTAGTGTGATAATATATTTGTAACCAATCATTTACATGGCATTCTTACCGGTATGGTCAGAAGTATGCAACAACGGTTTACATCTGATTTGCAAGACCACTGATTTGTCAAGAAATATTTATAACAGAAACTGCATAAGAATTTACTAACTTTGTATTTGTATGATATATCCGTCTATTAACTTTATAGATGTTGTAAAGTGACAATTGAAATCCGCTTAGTATAATCTCCGACCCTGAACTTCGCATACGTTACGTCTGTATTTAAGATATGTAAGACGATCCATGACTGTACACTGCAAACGTGCTGCTAGAAGAAAGAGAAAGAACTGTGAGTTGTTTGATATAAAAACCGAACAGTTTCTTATCGTTTTCAGTTGGACTGACAAAACATGACAAATGACAAGACAAAACGTGTACCACATGTTGTCAAAGGAATCTGTTGTAGTTAAAATGTCTTCAAGCAAAAGTGCTGCAGTAAATATATAACAAAATGGGATGCGTTTGAATAATGGCTTCCAATTCGATGTAGGAGGCGAGGATGCTTGTTGGGTTCCAAAACGTAATAAAAGAACGTTGTGTTTAAAAACGCTAATAAATTTAAAATTCATCACTAATTATTTTCTACCATTTTTTAATCAAATGCCAGCTGCTTAACCATAGTACAAGAGTATGAGTCAGCAATATAATGGGTTATTTTAACGGAATAGAGAAGCAAGAATAAGATTGGAAGCGTCAGCCTAAATAGTAGCTAGCATAGGAGAAGAACCTTGTAGCGGTAAATGAATCCCCAAAATAAATAGCTCTTTGGGTTTTCGACATTGGATGCTGACCACATGTTTTAATGGACTCACCTAGCTGAAGGCGCTCGGTCATGCATCCGCGCCAGATCACGAGTGGGAACGCCGTGCTCAACATCTACTGCAGTGGCTAGCCAGATTAGATCAGACGATTCTCGAAATATTGATATCACATCAAATATATTTTCCTATCTCCTCGGTTCTGTCTTTTGATTTCTCCTGGTGGGTACGCTTCATATTAGGTGTTACTGGTTAAAGCGTTGTCAAACACTGAGTACCTGTGCCATCTTCATTGATGATCTGGTACACCAAATCCTAAATTGTATCTTCCTTTTTGGGATTCTGTATATCATCGCCTTATCTTAATTCTTTATACATTGTTATATATATATTTTTTCGTGTTTTTGGATATATATATATATATATTTTTCCCTCGTTTATTATCGTACTTCATATTTCATCACGACTGAACAGACACTCAAAGTACTTAAGCTTAGGACTTTGTCCCCACCTTCATTTCAACTAATGCCCTTCTGGCCAGACAACATCAAATCCAGGCTCTGATACGCAGAATCCGACTTCTCCGAGCACGGCGTGATCGAAGCGCGTGCACAAATCCTCGTAGTCAAGGCACTACCGCGCAAATTCAACAAGCATGTAACACCTAGTATGCTTACTAGTGATGTTTCAGGTCCTTATGAAACAACTAAACCACCTATCCTTAAACGCGGAGGTCTAACCGGTTAAACCGACTCCTTAATAACATCGAACTGCAAAACATTTCTGCAACAGACATGGCTCTACCGTAAACATTCAGAAATGCCAAATCGGAACAGACTCTTTAGACTTCCTATGACACTATAGATGCCCAAGGCGTTCGACCCCTTACAACCAAAGTGGTGGCCATTCTGGGTTACCCAAAACCGGTCACCATCAAGCAATTACGCACATTTAAAGGCCTGGTAAGTTTTTATAGACGGTTCGTACTGAAATGTGCGTCACTTATGAAACCGCTAACGGACCAACGTCGTGGAAATGAGCAATCCAGCAATCTGGACGACACCGCGCGAAAAGCGTTCTCCAAAGTTAAGGGACTTATCGCTAAAGCAACAATGCTTGCACATCAGGACACTGAAGCACCCATTAGTATCTCAGTGGACGCATCCGACTCAGCAATCGGAGGAGTCCTACAACAACGGGTTAAACACTCCTGGCAACCATTGGCTTTTTTCTCTAGACGATTGATAGACACTGAATCGAGGTACAGCACATTCGGAAGGGAACTCCTAGCTATGTATTGTGCTGTACGACATTTTCAACACTATATCGAAGGCCGTGAAATCACCCTTTTCACTGACCATAAACCGCTTACCTTCTGTTTAAGCTCTTCTTCAGACAAGTACTCACCTAGTGAGTCTCGACAACTAGACTACATTTCGCAGTTTACTTCAGATATCCAACACATTTCTGGAGCAAACAATGTAGTCACAGACGCCTTGTCTCGAATAACTTCCTTGAACAGTTTCCAAGGAATCGACCTTCTTAAACTCGCCCAGCTGCAAAAAGAAGACTCTAATCTTCAGCACGAGTTATCGTCTACAACACTCAAGCTAGCACCAAACATATGGTAACAGGTAAGGAAACCTTACTTTGTGACACATCTATAGGTAGGGGTCGCCCAATCGTGCCGAAACACTATCGACGCAACGTCTTCAATACGTTGCATAGACTTCCTCATCCAGGTGTTCGTGCAACCATCAAGCTTATAGAATAACGGTTTGCAAACCTGGCATGAATAAAGACGTAAGGGAGTGGGCACGCTGCCAAAAATCTAAGGTTATCAGACACAATAGATGTCCCTTAGGCTCATTCGTTTCGACAATATTCATTTGGATTTGGTAGGACCGTTACCAGATTCAAACGCTTACTATTATAAACACACAATTGTATGGACGAAGAATATTCTTTTCAATAATTTCTCATCAGGTTCTACAATTATAAATCCAGAATAATAATCCATAAAATTGGCCAGATTTAAGGCAAAATACATCATTTGGAAATTGTAATATGTGAATCAGGAATTGTTTGTTATATAAATAAAATCGTTAATGTTGGGATAACTAATATGAAGTGTTAACTTGAATCAGTTTATAAGTGAAATGAAATTGTGAGATAAATTATCAGAATAAATATGGTCAACATCGGGTAGGAGATATATATATATATATATATATATATATATATATATATATATATATATATATATATATATATATATAGAGAGAGAGAGAGAGAGAGAGAGAGAGAATATTGTGATTACAAATCGGAAATTGCGTAATATGTAAAATAATTGGGTCAAATGTAGTAGATTTAGGGGTGTATATTGAATAAATTCCTCAAAAAAGGTTATCAAGTGTAAAGACAATAATAGTAATAATAGGAGTAGTAATAATAATAATAATAATAAGTTTGGGACATAAAATGAACATTAGTCAGATTACGTCACCACATTATAAGATTGATTATAAGCTAGTTGGCCAGGGTAAAAGTAGTGGCTGAACATACTTCTTTTGGATACAAAGCTCTGGCTTTTGATCCGAATAGCAATTGCTTCAGCCGTCTGTAGGATTCGCAGTCTGACGGAATTAGGTAGACTGCTGTTGACACGATAGACTATTGCAAAAGATTGCTCCATGTTGGCTGTATGTCCTGTTTGGACTAAATGGTCTAAGATGGAGCTGTTAACAGTTTTGACAACACCTTTGCTTAATCACACGGGTAGGTGCTCACGAGCCCGAATGTACAAGTTCATAGAACATCTGCCAATATAACTTGCTCCACAGGAGTAGTTGAATTGATAGGTACAGAAGGAGGTGGCTAGTCTAGGTAATTTATCTTTCAACCTCGGAGTGATTATTGGTCGTGTGGAGAATACTAGTTGTAGTTTCGCTGCGTTAAAAGTTCTTTGAATTGATCTACTTAACTTAAGTCTTAACATTTCACTCGGCGCGTCGCCTCTGAATTGTAAGCGTATATATAGAGGCTTTTTATTTACCGTTGGGCATTCTCTACACTGTCTTTTATTGGCTAAGTTTTTATTTATAAATTTCTCTGGATATCCATTTTCTTTCAGGGTTGTAAACAATGTCTTTGTTTCATCTTCAATCGTATCCATAGTGCATATAGTCTTGATAAGGTTCCATTTTTGTTGTAGAGGAACGAAACTGAAAGAGTTAGTATATTGACCCGTCCAGGTCATTTTCCTGTTTATGTTTCTTTTTAGCGATCCATCTTTTCTCCTTGTAAGCAGAACATCTAGGAAGGCTATTTTACCCCCATTTTCTTTCTCACATGTGAATTTTATGGACGGGTGAGCTGTATTGAATTGCTCGAGTGTTCTTATCAAGTCCGTATGCTCGTTACAAAGGATAAATGTATCATCCATATATCGACAGTACAATGAAAACTTATCGATCTCTTGTGCCAGTGGGCCGTTTTCTAGTTTAGAAAGGAAAATGTCTGCCAATATGGGACCCAGGGGTGAACTTAATCTGACTAATGTTCATTTTATGTCCCAAACTTATTATTATTATTATTATTACTACTCCTATTATTTCTATTATTGTCTTTGCACTTGATAACCTTTTTTGAGGAATTTATTCAATATACACCCCTAAATCTACTACATTTGACCCAATTATTTTACATATTACGCAATTTCCGATTTGTAATCACAATATTCTCTCTCTCTCTCTCTCTCTCTATATATATATATATATATATATATATATATATATATATCCTACCCGATGTTGACCATATTTATTCTGATAATTTATCTCACAATTTCATTTCACTTATAAACTGATTCAAGTTAACACTTCATATTAGTTATCCCAACATTAACGATTTTATTTATATAACAAACAATTCCTGATTCACATATTACAATTTCCAAATGATGTATTTTGCCTTAAATCTGGCCAATTTTATGGATTATTATTCTGGATTTATAATTGTAGAATCTGATGAGAAATTATTGAAAAGAATATTCTTCGTTCATACAATTGTGTTTTTAATGTGATGCGAATTTTTCAGCGGATACTGTTATCTTTTATTCCGCGTATACCTTTTCACTCGATGGCCGGACGAATTATCTATCAAAGACATCACTGCTGAGCCAGTTGCTGTCGCCTTCGTCGAATGATTGGTAGCGAACTTGGGCTGCCCTTCAACCATCACTACAGATCATGGACGTCAGTTAGAATCTGAACTTTTCGATTGTCTACCACACTTTTAGGAATCACTCGCTTCCGAACGACCGCCTACCATCCACGAGCAAACGAGTTGGTAGAACGCTTTCACCGACAACTAAAAGCTTCACTATCAGCTGCAAACGTTTCACAGTGGACTGACGCTCTTCCACTCGTCTTACTAGGTGTTCGCAATGCAGTGAATGCTGACATTGGATGCACTGCGGCTCAACTCGTTTATGGAACGACACTTCGACTCCTAGGAGAATTCGTGGATCCTTCATCCTCTTCAATGAACATGGATCTAACATCCTACGCGAACAAGCTTACAAACGCAATGCGTTCAGTTAAACCTGCTTCCACTCGACCTCAATCAACTGATGTTTTCGTTCAACCCGACTTATGATATAGTACACACGTCTTTGTACGTCGAGACTCGCATCGACGACCATTCGAATCAGCATACGAAGGACCTTTCAAAGCTGTTCAACGCGAACCTTAGTACTATATAATCGATAAAAACGGAACCAACGATAGCATCCGACAACCAACACGCTCGATGATACTTCGACAGTATCTGAAAATGAAATTAAAAAAACGCGTTCTGGAAGAAGAGTATGAGTTCCAGAACATTTAAACGACTATTGCACGTAAGACACTAGTTAACATTTTGTTTCATCTCGATTTCCTATGGTATAATATAATATTTAAAAAAATCAATTTTTATAAGTTTATATATATTGTTATTTGGCTAATATGTATATTTTTTTGATTGAGATCATGAACCGATTAATGTTAGACCATCACAATTGAAAACCTGGAAGCACTGGACGGCCGTTTTGTCCTATTGTGGGACTCCTCAGCAGTGCGCATCCACGATCCCGCGAGCGGGATTCGAACCCATGGTCTTCGGTCTCGCGCGCGAACGCTTAACCAACTGGACCACTGAGCCGGCATCCAATGGTGATAGTTTCTAACATCAACCAATCCACGAAATTGCGCGACCAACTTCCAGTGCTTCCAGGTTTTCAATTGTGATGGTCTAACATTAATCGGTTCATGATCTCAATCAAAAACTTAATAATCTCCACAATCCCTATACTAGTAATATGTATATTATAAAAACAATTGTTTTTCAAAAAAATTTCGTAAAAATCGCTTTTACTTTATTTATACTTTTTCGCCCGTTTTGTGTCTTAAAGCGCGTAAGAGTTTATTTCGACATGCACTTACACATTTTTTTCTCTTCCAGGACGGCTGGAAAAGACGATAAAAAGAACGATGAGGTTTACGAGGAACCAAAATTTTGATTGTACATTATTTTCTTACTATATTGTATTTCATGGTCCCTTACAGTGAGGAAAGACGACCAGACGCTGCTAAACCTAGCAAGCTGCCAGAAGAGTGTTTACCAAGGACAAAACTCGTTGGGTTTAAAATTCTGACTGGCTACGTCTTAGGGTCATCACTACACTATTAGGGGGGTGATCTGTAGCGGTAAATAAACCCCCAAAATAAATAGCTCTGTAAGTTTCCAACATTGGATGCTGATCACATTTCAATGGACTAACTTGACTGAAGGAGCTCGGTCATGCATCCGCACCAGATCACGAGTGGGAACGCCGTGCTCAACATCTACTGCAGTGGCTAGCCAGATTAGATCAGACGATTTTCGATATATTGATAGCCTATCAAATATATCCTCGAACCTCCTTGCTTCTGTCTTTTGATATCTCTTCGTGGGTACGATTCATATTAGGTGTTACTGGTTAAAGCGTTGTCAAACACTGAGTACCTGTGCCATCTTCAACCTCATTATGACTGCATGTTTGCCTAATCCTCATTTACAAAGAAATCGAGATGAATCGACTGTTCTGTCACACGAACACGCGCGGATTGAAACTGTTCTCCCTCATTTAATCATGTGACTGGTCTAATCGAATGCTTTATAACAATCTGAAGGGCATAGATGAAACGGAAGACTATGCTTTACTGAAATAATTCAACTATTACGCCTAATGGGTTTGATTTGCATAATTATCTTGAGGTAAACACATGTTGGCTTCCAGGCAAAACTGAGTAATTTATACGAGTTTCTGATCGATGCACCATCAATTCTTTAGTGCAGCCCACAGGATTGGAATCGATTGATAATTATTGACTCACAGTTTTTTTCCTTTGGTGTATGTATATAGGCACACTCCTTCTCGAGCAAGAAAATGGTGATGGCTATCAATGTAGGTGATTTGTGTGGTTTGGTCGAGAACAACTCGAGTTGGGCGAGAAAGACGTGATTTCTTAGCCTTCGTTGAGAACATATCTCGCGGTTTATACTTTACCTGTTTTACAACACTGTTTTGCAAAACAACATTGACATTTTAATTTACTGGTTCGAATAAACACTCTCGATCGACGAAACCACATACTATCATGAATAGGGCGAAACCACCAATCGAATAATACACGTTACTCACTCTCGACCTCGGAGATACTATTTGGAAATTTCAAAAGATCAGCGATCCGCAGGAATGTTTTGACCTGATTGGTGATTTATTTAGGGCTCAGCGACGCTTCACTAGGTCTATAATACTTCTTCATCGGATTCAACTTAAGTTTTAATTTGTAGCACTACTTGCTTTACAAGTAAAGTTGTTAAATAAATGAAATCGATGAAAAGAAACCACGTTTGTGAGGATGTCACAGAAAGTCATTGATTAGGTCTATGTTTTATTATTGCACTGAGTGAGGTTTTTAGTCTTTTCAAACATTTCATCGCATTCACTTTGTTCACCAAGTCCTAACTCGGTTTTGTTGTGTTAGAATTCTGATTAGGCAAAGAAGCGATAAAAACTACATATTTTATTGTCTGTTCTTTAATTCCCTTGTTTTTGTCTGATACCAGGTGCTAGGTCATAATTTAAAAGTTTAATTTAGCGTTTTATAGGTTATCTCAGTACAATGATGAATTCCACCAAGAATTTGAATAGTGAATTTGGAAGAACAACCCCAGCATTGGTGACTGCTTTCCTCGTCCCTAAGCATAAGGAGCCTGGTACGTTAAAAATGCTCTACCCAATAAACATTGATGGATTAAGGTCATCGCCCTCACCATCAATGCCTAATGATCAGTAACTCCACCATCTCCCCTTCTGTTATGTTGGGCTCATTTACGCTCATTTCTGGAAAAAATATTACACCTCACACAATGATCTGTGTTCCACATCCTTTTGAAAAACATTATTTCTATAAGTACCATATTGCAAGCTTATCCGGCATTTACAATTTATGGAGTGTAGGTAAGGCATCGATGAAATGCTATAAATGAATATAATTTAAAGTATGGTATGTCAATCAAAGTATGAGCAATAAGACTGAGAATAACGCACGTTAAATGTTTACCGAAACCGGCGATAAAGTGTGGTAATACAACAGTTTTAATTACAGTAATGGCTGATGAAAATCCGCCTGCAGCTCATCTGGAGTTATTGACGATGCCAAGCCCGGGTAAAGGAGGAGGGTTGGGCATGGGGTTAGCGTCCCCATCCCGTAGAAAACTAACTCGCTAAAAAAACGCTTACCAGAAAAAATAATCCAAACCATTTTAACTCTGCCCTAGGACTTAGAAGGTCTTCATTTAGAAGAATTATGACGCTTCATGGTGAAAGCCGAGTTCCTTCGAAAGCCACGAGGCCGATGCCCGTTCTAACAACCAGAGCAACAATTTTTATAGGTACATGGAACGTCCGAACAATGTGGGAAACCGGGAAGACCAGTCAAATAGCAACGGAAATGGGGACATACAACTTGGCAGTACTGGGAATCAACGAAACTCATTGGACCCAAGCTGGACAACAAAGACTAAATACGGGGGAGATGCTGCTATACTCCGGTCACGAAAAGGAAAATGCTCCACACACTCAGGGAGTTGCTCTTATGCTGTCCAAGGTAGCACGAAATGCACTTGTAGGATGGGAATCTCACGGATCCAGAATCATCAAAGCATCATTCAAAACAAAGAAGGAGGGGATCACAATGAATATTATTCAATGTTATGCACCCACCAATGATAGCAACGACGACATTAAAGGTCAATTCTACGAGCGGCTGCAGTCAATCATAGAGAAGTGCCCAAGAAAGGACCTCATCATTCTGATGGGAGATCTAAATGCCAAAGTCGGAATAGACAACACCGGATATGAAGATATCATGGGACGACATGGACTGGGTGAGAGAAACGAAAATGGAGAAAGATTTGCAAATCTGTGTGCATTCAACAAATTGGTCATAGGAGGCACAATATTTCCACACAAACATATACACAAAGCTACATAGATCTCACCGGACCACACTACAGAGAACCAGATAGATCATATCTGCATCAATAAAAAATTCCGAAGGACAATGGAAGATGTGAGAAGTAGGAGGGGAGCTGATATAGCTTCAGATCACCATCTAGTTGTGGCCAATTTGAAACTGAAGCTAAAGAAAAACTGGACAAACAGCACTACAAAGGTTCAATACAGCCTTCCTTCGAGACACTGACAAACTCAATGAATTCAAGATGGCTCTCAACAACAGGTTCCAAGCCTTACAGGATCTACTGAAGGAAGAAGAAACTACTATGGAGGACAACTGGAAAGGTATCAAAGAAGGATTAACTTCAACGTGTCAAAAGGTTCTGGGTCTAAAGAAGCACCATCATAAGGAGTGGATCTCTATAGAAACACTGGACATGATCAAAGAAAGGAAGAACAGGAAGGCAGCAATTAACAACAGCCGAACACGACCAGAGAAAGTCCAAGCACAAGCTGAATACATAGAAGCAAACAAGCAAGTGAAGAAGAGCATTAGAGCCGACAATAGGAAGTACGTGGAAGAACTAGCAACGACGGCGGAAAAAGCTGCAAGAGAAGGAAATATGAAACAGCTTTACGACACAACGAAGAAACTAGCAGGAAAATATAGTAAACCAGAGAGACCGGTTAAAGACGAGGAAGGCAGGTCGATCACTGAAATTTATCAACAGCGGAACAGATGGGTAGAATACTTCGAGGAACTCCTGAATAGGCCGGCTCCAATGAATCCACCGGACATCGAAGCACCACACACAGATCTTCTTATAAATGTCAGTCCACCACCGACGGAAGAAATCAGAATGGCCATCAGACAAATCAAGAGCGGGAAAGCGGAAAAGAGGAAGGCCAAGAACACCCAGGATGGGGTTGGATGGTGAATGCTGGTGAGCGGCCTATGCTCCTTCACGAGGAGTAACAAGCGTGAGTAAGTAATGGTTAATGAAGTAAAATTATTGGTAAGTTGATATAGTGTACGTAAGTGTAGAAAGCTGATGAGAAACAGATAAGAAGGAACTCATATTGAATTTATGTTCGTGGTACTTTTCTCTCTGTCCCAATCGGTTGATGGGTTGCAAGCGCGGTTATGACTTTTGCTTTGCCACTTATCACGTGTGTTAATCACCAGTCAGAACACGTTTTATATGAATCTAGTACCATGCCGAACCAAAAGCGCGTATACCGGTACGAGCATATTAGATTCAACTCTGAGCCCTTATTGATTCCTCCCGCTCCGTTCTTTCCGTTTGAGGTCAGAACACAATCTCACTCCCCACCGTATGAGTCGTGTATCTCAAACATACGCAGTTTATATACAAGCAAGCCAGACCGCCATACACCATAAAATAGAAAATAAAAAAAACTGTGATTGTGATGGTTTGTAGCTAATAGAATGAAAATAACTCGAGAATAGTAAATCCTGTAATAGTAGCCAATAGGTCAAGTGGAAGTTTATGATAAGAAAAATATAAGTGTAACGGAAAGAGAACGATGAAAACCCCTCTGCAGCTTCTTCGTTGAACAGTATTGTCATTTATTTGTTCCTTCTCCCTGTCGTGTATTTTAACCTTTGTTCCGATCTCGTTTAACCACATCTTTAGTTCTTCAGTCTTCCTCGTCTGAGCCTCTATTATGTGACTTGATTAAAGACTTATCTTTTGTTACCTAAGTTTCTATTGCATGTTGCCGGATTATTGACAGTAAGGTCGTGTTTGACTAAGCTCAAGGTCAAAGCGTGGTACAGTGTGTGACTGTTAACCTTTTGACTGCCTGCTTGCGAGGATTGCTGGAATCCCTGCGGATAGATATTTGATCCCATCTTGTTGGGAATATTTTTATTGATTCTCAGGTATCGAACCCTTCAGTATTAACTGTTTCTTTTATTGTTTAGTGCGTTACTTTGCGTTAGAGAAACTTCTGACTGTCTAGTACAGGCTGTACCGTTCGAGGTATTTTGTACTTTTGATATACTTTGTTCTGTTTTCTAAATTAGAACCGTTTACGTTGAGCACAGAGTTTGTGTTTTGACATAATGTAATACGAGTATCTCAGAAACGCGTTGTTGCTATACAGGGTAACGTAGTCTGGTCTAGTCAAATAAATTTTGGTTAGTCAGTCCGGCTTTCCAACCGAATACTGATTGTTCGATTGCTACAATAATTATAGATAATCTTGCCACCTAATGGTTATGCAGTAAGAATATATGTTTGGTGTTAGTTCATAAATTATTCCTAGGCGTTACCATTCATTTGTTTTTCGTTAGGATACAACGAACTCCATAGGTACAAAGCCATATGTAGTAGGTATTAGTTTGTGAGGTTCTCTTGACAACTCTTCAGGATAGTAATGAGAATCTTTTATAACTAACTGAGCAGTATTGATAGGTTCAGTGGGATATCTGCCTACTTCAAGTGACCATTAATTAGGGGCTTACAGCTTAGAAGACAGATAACTATGCTGTCATTCTCTTGAAACAGAAAACCAGCCAGTATTATTGAACATTTTCTGTTGGAAATGAATGAGTCTGAAATATATCTACATTTGACATGCCAAATAAGGTACAGCAATAAGGGAGGAAACTGAGGACTTTAACTCATGAAGTGACTGATCGTGAACTCAAGCACTAAATCGTCGATAAGAACGGAACCATGGATAATGTCAACCTCGACCAGCTAATATGTACCTACTAAGACGGCGTCCCGTTCTTTGTGAATATTATGCTAAACATCAAAACAATAAAATCCTTGCAACCATGATGCAATCTCGACATTTGCTGACCAAAACGCAATTCTGTTGGTATCTTATAATCGGCCCAAAAGAACTCTCTCTAAAGTATTCTTGGTATTGTGATGTCAGTTGCTATGTCAATCCCACACAATCTGTTCTAGCTTCCGGACAGACCGATTTATTCATCTTCTTGAGTCAAATTTTTACCTCGTCACTTCCCTTACAAACCCTGATTGTTTTTGTGTAAACGTATGTGTACATTTTTCATCTTATTCAACACGTGTCTTTAACTTATTTTTGTCTGACTACAAATATCGATTCACGCTTGGTTAAATCGAGTTGGCTCAGCCGACTTCTCCGACACGCGTCATTTTGCCTTGCTTCGCTCTCCAGTCAATGATTATACGAAATATACATATCCAAAAATCCATTCTCGTATTCGACTTATTTAATTCAGTTATTAAACAACGCGATTGAAGTCGATGATTATATACGAGAATTGGCAACATGTATATTTCGATAACAAGAAGAAAATAATCTATCTATAGTCAGATCTCGGTCTACTAAAATGTTCCCAGAGAACTCCAATGACTACTACAATACATTTTTCAGTTTATTCTTTTGTATCTAGGTTACTGTGTTCAACAGTTGATTGATTGTGTCGTTCTGTTTCATTGCATCGCAAACAAAACAGGACAAAAAATTATTCATTTTACATACGTCCACTTTTGTTAATACACAAAACGAAATCTGTGTATCTTTAAATGCTTGTGTGTAAATTCATACATGTTTTTATAAAAGTCCTTGGTGGGGACGATAGTTCCCCAGGACTCATATTTTGTAATTTTATCTTATCGAATAACTTATCGATTAAATATTTGAATGCCTGTCGATTGATGAACTTATCGACAAAATATTTGAATGCTTGCCGATCGATGAACTTATTGATTAATGTTTAAAAACATTTTACTATGACAATATCGATTGTAAATATCTGTATAAACACGCTTGACTTGTGTACTTGACCTGACTTGATATGTGCTGTTTGTCTGTAGAACACACTTTCTACGCCTCACCCAGACTTCTTGATCGCGTTAGCTGAGTCGGGTACAACAGACCAGAATAGTCTATTGGGATTCTGAATCCCTTGATCCGATCGATAAGTCAGTGTCCTATAATCGGCGGCCTTTGAGTTACAACAGTCATGTAGAGCAACTTTTGCTGTAGGTATCAATATTAAGAATGAACTAAATAGTTTCAGACAAATCAAGCATTGGGTGGAAAGTTATTCATAAAATAATCATATTTCTGCGATATACCAACTAGTAGAATTCTATTATTGTGATATGTCAACGAGCAAGAATTTGCATTCCTGACGTTTCGTTACTTTTGAAAGTCACTTCTGTTCGTTTTTATTTGTCTACCTTGAGGAAGTGATTAACATCAGGTCACGAAACGTCAGAAATTCAAATTCTTGCCCACTGATATATCACATGGGTAGAATTATTTTGCTGTTACTAACCTATGCTGTCTCATGTTACATGGGATATTTGCGCGTCCATACCGGTTGTTTTTTTACACATTTCGCTTGATTACTTGGACAAAAATATATTCAATGAATCCCTTCATTTACTTTTCCTTTTTTTTGAGACTACTGGAAACGAAAAACCGAAATTGGATACCGAACTTTTGATTGCGTTTTTCTATTGTGCACCCCTCGACTACTTAGAGTAGGAAAACACGATCAGACACTAATGGATGATATAAGCTAATAACAGTGTTTACGAACATCAAGCTTCTTGGGTTCAAACCTCTGGTGCGTCAATTCTTGGGTTTTCGCTTATACACTGTAGTGATTGATAAATTCTAAAAACAAAGGACTTTGCAAGCCTCTTACATTAGCTGTGACCTAATTGATCATACTACGTTCTCTCCTAACTTAAGGCTCTTGAGCAGCCACTCTCATTAGATCGGGTTTGCTCAAGACATACTGAAAATCTTCCAGAACAACCACTATGCGTAGGTTGCAACAATGATGATAACCATAAATAACAGTAAGTTACACGGGACAAAACAACTCATAGGCATATGAGAAACACTGTCCTCCGTGGCGTTATTGTATTTGAGAAGCGTCTCCATTTAGGTTACCGCGGTTAGCGTACATTGATTAATCGCTACAGTAGCTTGCTCTTGATACAAGGTTTCCTGATGCAGGAAATTTGGCGAATTGGTTTACATCTTTGCACGATCACCTTGTCTTACCTCTTATGTATGTGGATACTTTGCTTATCAAGGTCGGACTGCAAATAACCAACCTAATTCCGGCTAGTGAGATAGCTGCTGGTTCCGAAGAACTTACTGTCCTGGGCCAAAACTTCTCATTCAAATGACAAATTACCTAAACCCAAAAATACCTTCCAAAGTGACTAGAACTGCCACAGTCGGGTAGCCAGGCCAACGGATACTGTTAATGATAAGTGATGCGAGACTGTACTGAAACAACACAAAGGAAACGTAAAGAAATCGATCAGTTTGTGCAAGCTCAATAAAAGGGTGTGAAATACGAAATATGCAAATCTGTGATTTAGGTTTTAAACGTGTGTATTGTGAACAAAGTGCTTGAAGCCTGTGTTAGCCCTTTTTTAGTAAGCTTCTGAGTGTCTAGTCTTCTCTCGAATATGTCAGCTGAAGGTTCGGAGGCCACTGATCCAGATAGTAGGTTCCATGAATTGATGACTAGGTGTTAAAACTGCACGCCACGAGTACTTAATTAATTCTTGACTTTTGTACTAACTTGATACGTACTCTGCTTTGTCCTGATCTGTTAGGAGGAAAAGTAGGAAAATTCATCTGGTCCGAAACAATTTCTCTGGTCAGCACCTTAAAATCTATGGTGAGACAGTAAGCGAGTTTAGCTCCCCAAACTGCTCTGTATATAGTAGACCCCGGAGTCCTGTAATTGCACCAGTAGATGTTCTCTATATGTTTTCCACGGTAACCGAATCATCTTTTAAGTGGAGGCTTGGTAGCCTGAACTCACTTTTTAAAACTTGGGTTTTTCCAATATTGTGTATAATGTGGCTAACTTATTAGTACCTAACTTGTCAGTGTCCATCATAGGGCCCAATAGTACTCGAACTACTTAGCTGTGACCGCGCCGCAGTTGACAGTAAGCTTAGGACTGTGGCTCATTATTACCCCCAAAGATCATCATGTGGCCGAACATCATGCGTCGAATCCTCTAGGCTGTACCTGTTTACTTTTGTATCCCCCAATGTGCATGTAGACATACATGGCCCCACCGATAGGCATCAGTTGGTTTTTAGACTACCTAGCCAGAGTATCCATGTTCGTTAGATACAAGTTCACTGGCCTACAGGTTAAATGTTAACGCGAGGCCAAACAACCTGGGTTCGAATCTCAAGTGCGGGATGACGAACGGGCTCTGTCTAAGAATCCCACAACAGCACGAAACAACCATCCAGTGCTTCCAGGTTTTTAAAGATGTTCTAACATTGACTGGTTCATGATTTCGGTGGAATATCTAAGTCCGTTTGAAGTTTATATGATATGCGAAAAAACCAGAATACGTATACAGAACATGACTCCAAATTACTCTTTACTTCTTACTCCCGGCCGAACGTCATTCTGAAATAAAGGACATCCTATTAGCTGTCTGGAGATCGGTAACATGGAAACAAAAATACATACATTTTTTCTGTTTCGCAAACTGTATGACACTCGAATTGCATTGTACCAATAGTTCATCCTTATAACACAGAATCCATGTGACACTTCGTCTTCTATGCTGTACCAAACTGCAATCGTATCCTCTCAGTTCATAGATAACTCACCTTGACCAAGTGCCTTACCGACAACCGTGGTGCGATTCGTCTCGAGATTTTAGGGTGTAGTCCATCCGGCCCTGCTGATTTTCCCGTGTCTTAAATGCTACGAGCCTTCAGTTCATCGTCTTGATCAAAGTCCAAGTTAAACAGGCGATTAAGTGACTTTTTGTTTGGGCATAGCTTTTAATTCATAAGAGGTTCTTTGGTGTAATCTGTCCCGAATTATTTCGACATTATTTCTGTTTGGGGATGCACTCCCTGTTGTAACTAGTTTGGTAATTCAGTAGTGAGTAATTGCCCTGCGATTTATTTGCAATAACAGTCTCCGGGTGCTTGCTTGCAGATTAAGCCAACTGCCTTCACATTTTTTCTGATTGTGCTTGCGTACCTGCAGCGCTATATCTTATTTGCTGTGACAGGAATGATGGCGGCTTTTCAACATCTTTCTTAGCATACATCGAGTCTCTCGGTCTATCAAAAGATAGACTTGCTCCTTCTTCTTCTTTGGAACTATAAATGGTTGAGCTACTTGGTTGTATAACTGATGGAAATGAGCCCATGCCTCTCCTATTGACGAACTGGAGTAGACTTCCGAGTTTTTAGTCAAGGCTGCAAGCCAACTGCCTTAGTTTCCATCTTCCATATGTTGGGACGACTCGATGCAACTGCTTGAGGGACCATATAAACCACGAAGCTGAATAAGGTTATCTCATGATACTTCTCCCTATCAGTGGGTTCATCGCCGAATCAGATTATCTGTGTCGATGATTCGGGGCCTACTCGACGTAGACGGTGATGGTCTGCCCAACGTGCTAACGTTGAAATCACGCCTCACGGTCTGTTACAAACTTGGATAACCCATCCGTCGCATTCAGGTACTACGTCTTCTTCGATGACCGCACAGAACAAACGACGTTAATACTGGAACAAATGAGTAAGAGTAGGTAGAGTAGGTAGTGAGAACACTGTTGAACGGTCCAGTACATGGCATGCAATTAACTAGCTTGAATTGTTTGCCTTTGACCTCGAAGGGGACTGGTGGAGTTTTCGACACTCAGAGACTCGGCTGCTGGATGTTTTGGCTGGGGCCCAGTGACCTTTCAGTGCCTCTGCAGGCGGAAGGAACTTGAACTGACTGACTCCGTCACCGTATATGAAGATTAAGTTAAATACAGATGAAGAGTTTCGTGAATTATGCCTGATGATATCTCTAATGTGCTAGAATAGAGGTAGGGCGATTATGGTTTTTAACAATTTTTAAAGGTTTTGTCAATTGTATTTACATATGTTTAGGTATGGCGAAGTCTGGTGGCAATTCAGACGTTGCGCTACTGTCTTATTACAATGAATGACTCCCGTGTGCAGGTTGGGGTAAAGAAACTCCCTATGCACCTACAAGTAACGTCAAAATCACATATTTAATCATTAAAAAGAGTTCCCAAAATCGTTTGCTCATTAAAGGAGGAAAAGTAGTCAATGATGATCGTATGTTTACTGCTGATATATATATTGAAGATGGGGTTATTAGGTATGTTGTCATGTACCTTAATTTTGTGTAGACAAGTAGGTAATCAGCTTTCGATTCCAGGGGGAGTCAGAATCATTGATGCATCAGGAAAGATGGTCATCCCAGGTCTTTCAAATCTTTAAGTATAGTTTATTGTCTCGTTTTTAGGTGGTGTTGATCCTCATACATGCTTTGACTCCTCTTGTTTTGGTTTGAATACATCAGATGATTTTTATTCTGGCACGAGAGCAGCACTTGCTGGTGGAACTACTACAATAAGTCTGTTTGTTTGAAATCATTTATGTTTCAGTCAATTGTATTGTACCTACAAAAATTTCACTTTTGGATATGTATGAAAAGTCCCGTCAAACAGCAGATTCCAAAGCGTGTTGTGACTATGCGATGCACTTTATCTTATCCCAGTTCGACCCCAAAATATCCAAGGAAATGGAACTACTAGTCAAAGAAAAGGGAGTGAATTCTTTTAGGGTTTTTTTGTCAAATACAAACGATATGTTAGTAGACGACGGTGATTTCTTCGAAATCGCTAAGCGGTGTAGAGATCTTGGTGCTGTTCTCCAAGTTCATGCAGAGAATGGAAAATTAGTTAGGATACTAGAGTCGAAAATATACAATGACGGTATTACTGGCCCAGAGGGTTACTTGTATTCACACCCAGAAATGGTTAGTTACGGTCCTGAAATAATTTTATTGTCTTTGTTTAAAATATTTTCGAATAAGAACTCATTGATTATTATTACTCTCTGCTGGGTTTGGCCTTCTATTACCTCTAACATCCTAGCAGCGATATTCTTTTGCCCTCAAATGTCTTGGTACAGCTGATGGCGGGAAAGTCCAATTTCCCTTTCAAATTGCCTAACATGGGCACGCGTATACAACCCCTGCCAGGGAAGTCCTATTCACTGCCTTCTCGTGGCGGAGGTATTGTTTACGAAATTGAAAGAACGAAAAGCAAATGTTCGGTGCACTAACCGGGTGAGTGGATATCGATGATCCATCTAGTTTTCAGTCTTCAGTAATAAGGATAGTAGGTTGATAAACCTGTATTAATCCTGACACACTGCTTTCCATTGAAGGTCCAGCTTCTCCTTGAAAGTATTCACTGATGGGGCTGATACCACTTGTTCGGGTAAGGCGTTCCAATGATTGACTACTTGATGAGAAAAACGGGACCCCACTTTAAGTTTATTAGATCTTGGCTTAAGAACCTTCTCGCTATGACCGCGGAGATTATTAGTGCTGGAGGGAGCAAAAAGATAAGACATATTAACCTTGATTCCAAAACAGTGGTGCTCATAGGTTCCAGGATTCTAGGGAGAAAGTGGTGTGTGAACCTACTGTCGATCATCAGCTACCATGGGACTGCACCTTCTCACGTCGATCCACTACCTTGTGGATTATACCTTTGGGTCTAAGACTCTGGGTGTGGCCCCTTAAGAAAACCACCTGCTTCGGTTTGGGAGACCGGGAAGTATTCCAGCACACGCAAACCGAATGCCGAAGTGTGGCGTATATATATTTGGTGTATCATTGCATCAATATTTATGTGTTTTAGTAAATCAATAAGTGATAAATAACCTTTAATATGCGTTCTGTAACATTGTTTTTTACCGAATTCTCTATGGTTATTTTGCTTAAACACTTCAAAGACAGATTCTTCTTGCCAGTTGTACCAAAACATTTTGGAATGTTTAATTATTTAGCTTTAAGGGGTCGGTAACGTAAGTATTGTGTCGCAATTTATGAACCATAAAGTCGATTTTAGTGTTTATTGAATTATATATAGCAGTCCTGCAAATACTATTGTTGGAAATTTAAAGAAAGAGAATAATTTCGGAGTTTTGTAGAAGTAGTAGGTAACTCTACCATAAAAGAATAATTTAAATTTGTTGATAGGATCTATTGCATTGTAAAGGTGTTTTTGTTTATGTTAGATGGACATGAATGTAGGCTTTACTAGCACTTGATGACGTGTGATAAGTGATAGGCAGCAGCCTTAAAAGTGAGGTCCGCTTGATCCTAAGTATGGTAAATGATGTATTTGAATTAAAGTACTTTCGGGAGCTAGGCTCTTGGTGGTTATTTCACTGTTCCATGCAAAAACACTGCCGTTCGTATTCTGCTAGTAAATTAGTGACTTACTGATTTGTTATATTGTCTAAAACCTTGGTGACTGATGAATAGTATTCTTTCATCCCTTTAGTCATTGCTTTGTTTTTTATTAAACAACAATGTACTTAGATTGTGTTTTAACTATATGTTACAATTAGTTCATTCTGATTCTCAGCTCATCATTTTTATATTATAATGACCAAGCCTAAAAATCGACTGAGTTGTCAAACTTCTGTATACGTTTGACTGATTATATATCTTCTATATAAGCGTTAAATATTTAGACTGGTTTTATCTCTCTTGGAAGGGATTTTGTGTTTAAGAGTTGTAATGTATCTGAGACAAGATTGTCAATCCTTCTGCTTGAGTGATTAGTTTTTCTGCTCGTGATATTTACAAAAATAAACATCTCTTCACTAATATTGCAGAATGCCAACGTTGACCACACCATGCTTTGCAGTATTAACAAAAGATTCGTATGATTATTGATCGTTCATCCGATGACAACTTTCTCTTGACCTATGAGAAATCAGAAGACATAAATCATCAATAAGTATTTGATTTATTTGCTGTGTTTTTGAAGCATATAGGACTATGGAATTGATGTTATTGCTAAAAGATATTTTAGAGCGTTTATTATTTATTTGAACACATAAATATTGGTACAAGAGTGCGCCAAATATATACGCGCCACACAAAACAATGAGAATTCGAAGAGAAAAAAGGTAAGGAGCGTAAAAAAAAGAGAACAATAACGAAGAGATTGGTGTAAGGTAGTGTAGTAATAATAATAGTAATAATGAGGGGACGGAAAGGTACAATCAGAAGAAATCTTTCAGTTAAGGGAGACACAACCACTTTTTATGAAGAAAGTAAAAGAAGGTTACAACAGGATCGCTACTGGCTTCTATTCTGAGCCATATCTGATAACGTCTCTAGCCACTGTGTCGCACCATCTCTCGGACCCCAACCAGGGAGTCGTGAAGGACCGACAGAAGCCAGTCCTTTGCAGCTTTCTTTCATACCACGACACCATGTCATGCACTGACCACCTCTCCGCTTTTTCCAACCAGTCCCAGAGTCGGCAAATAATGCACGACGTGGAATTCTCTGGGACGATATTCGTAGAACATGTCCAAGCCACCGAAGTCGGTGTTTCAAGATGGTGACATCGATTGCATTATCATCTCTGTGCCAGAACACACGATGCCGAACCTCTGCATTACCGACATGCTGTTGCCACTGGATGTCAGCAATCCTTCAGAGACAACGATGATCGAACATAGAGAGTCTTCTAACGTCCTCGACTCGGAGAAGCCAGGTTTCACAAGCATAGAGCAGAACTGCTCTCGCCGACGCGTTGTAGATCCGACATTTTACAGCCAGACTAACATCACGAAGGCGCCAAAGATGGCCCAGATTGGCATAAGCCGCCCTGGCTTTCACTATTCGTGCATTGATCTCATCACTCACACCCCCACCAGCACTTATGCAGCTACCTAGATACACGAACTTCTTGACTACTTCTATCTGCTCACCATCCAGGGTGAGTACAGGATTAGAATGCTGTCAGTCTTGTAGAAGTACTTTGCACTTCGAAGGTGCAAAGCACATGCCATACCTACGGACACTGATTTCCAACTGATTAAGTGCGGATTGCATGTCTTGGGCATTATCGCACAGTAAGACAATATCATCCGCATACTCAAGGTCGAGAATTCTTTCTCCAGGCAACAGATCCACACCACCATTACTTACATCCATCAGAGCTGTTTCCAGAATGTCATCGATGGCAAAGTTGAAGAGGAATGATGAGATTGGGCAACCCTGTCGAACCCCACTGCTCGAATGGAACAATGGAGAGAGGTGGTTGTATGCCCTCACTCTGCCTGAGGTGTTTGTATGTAGGGCTATTACGATGCTAATAAACTTCCAGGCACACCGTTCTTCAATAGACAATCCCACAGAACAGTCCTGTCCAACGAATCGAAGGCAGCCCTGATGTCAAGGAACACTACGATTGTTGGCCTTTGATAAGTATGACGGTGTTCTAACATTTGGCGGAGGGTGAAGATATGATCAATACATCCTCGACCAGAACGAAACCCAGCCTGCTCCTCGCGAGTCAATCTTTCTCGGGTTTTAAACAACCTACGAAGTATGACGGAAGCCAATAGCTTGGACGCAATCGGAAGTAGACTTATCCCACGATAGTTGTTACAGAGACGACGTGAACCCTTTTTAAAGATAGGGACAACTATCAACTCATTCCATAACGTTGGTACACTCTCTAGTTCCCAAATCTTTGTAAACAACGTCGTCAGTTCCTTAGTCAGAAAGTCACCACCATCTTTAAAAAGAGCCGGAGGTAAGTCATCTGGGCCAGGTGATTTGTAGCGCTTGAAGAGTTGGAGTTCCTTGCGGACTTCCGCCTCATTTGGTGGATCAGTCGTCACAAGCCATGGAGGACAGGACAGTCTGACCGATGTTGCCGGAGCAGCAGGCCAGTTGAACTGCCCTTTGAAAAATTCTGCCCATCGTCCAAGACGTCGATGGATGTTAGTGATTGGCATCCCATCATCCTCGTAGATTGTTTCTCTCACACCAGACTTCTTGCTGCCAGTGGCTTGGATGAGTTGGAAGAGCTTCCGGTAATTACCAGATGCAGCTGCTGCTTCCAACTCATTAGCGCGCTCCGACCACTAGGCTTCTCGGTCGTTACGCAAGCTTTGCCCAACTTCATTACGTAACATCCTTCGTTTGTGGTCAAACTCACGGTCACCCGGAGTAGACCGACGGGCTTCAATGAGTTGTAAGGAGCCTGAGGAAGGCCAGTGCTTATAAGCGGGACGTTTCGCGAACCCACAACTGATTGTACCCGCCATTTTCATGGCGTCATGCAATTGCAACCAATGCTCATCTATACTTTTCGGTGGAATGGTAGCTAGCCTAGAAACTAGCTCGGTTCGATACTTACTTGCAACAGAAGTTGCAACCAGCTTGCTAACATCAATCCGTTGGTGGCGGTCACTTCGTTGTCCACTGAAAAGTAAGGTAAGATTGGCGCAGACCAAGGCATGGTCAGAGTCCAGATAGGTACTCCAAAAGGAGCTGCATTCTTGTACACAACCACGCCAGCGGTAGCTGATCGCGATGTGATCAATCTGAGTCCAGGCTTGGGATGCAGAGGGAGGACGCCAGGTGGCACATCGGCGATGACTGTGCCGAAAGTTAGTGCTAGCCAGAAACAGGTTGTGGTCTGTGCACAGTTGCAGTAGACGGTCCTCGTTAACTGACCTGCGACCAACGAGTCCCCATCAGCCACCTAAACGACTCTCTTCTGTGCCTAGACGTCCGACCTGAGCATTCAAGTCTCCGGCTAGTACTACAATATCTGTCGAACGCACTTTCTGGAGAAGAACAGATAACTGGTGGTAAAACTCATCCTTGATTGCATCCGAACTGCAATCTGTCGGGGCATAGGCGGAGATGACGAAAAGACATCGTTTCTCTCGCCGATTTCTTCTCACTTTGATGGAACTTTCTAATCTAACAGAACATAATCGACTGTTAATGGGGATCCAATCGGTTAGTGCTGCCTCACCTCTAGCGCTTAGTGCGACACCAACGCCAGCAAGACCAGACGAAAATGCCACAGGGTCCCTGGATAAACGCACGTAAAACAAGCTTTTCGAAGCGACAGATGGAGAGCGAATTTGTAGTACTTCACCAGAGTCTTGAATACGAGTCTCGGATAGACAGCAAACATCGATATTAAGACTTTCTAAAGACATAGCCAGACCTATCTGTTGTCCAACCTGCATAGGTGTGCGAACGTTGAAGGCAGCCAGTTTGATTGGTGCACGTGGTTTCAGAAAAACTGCTTCAGTACTCATATTCAGTGGTAACATACAATTTTCAACCGGACAGTGACTCGAGAACGTTTAGATAGAGTCGAATTTCCAACAAAGACGAGCCGCTGTATAAGTATAAAAGAGGGTGAATAGTGTGGTAAATAATAATAGTAATAATAATCATTTGATTGTTAGTTGAAGCAAGTAAAGTAGTTTCCATAATTATGGGCAGTTCATCATATTTGTGTGTGGGCTGTGATACTGCCCGGGTGCCTAGACCGAAGCAGGTGGTTATCTTAGGGGGCCACACCCCGAGCCTTTGACCTAAAGGTCTGACCCACAAGGCAGTGGAGCATCGTAAGGAGATGCAGTTCCATGGTAGCCGGTGACCAACGATTGGTTCATACGCCGTTTGTTCCCGCAGGATACTGGAGCCAGCCCATGTGCACTATTGGTTCGGGATCCGGTTAAAGGACCGGACATTCGCTTTTCGTCCTCTCATTTTCGTAAACAACACCCCCGCCACGAGAAGGCAATGAGTAGGACTTCCTTGGCAGAGGCTGTATACGCGTGGCCGTGTGAGAGTATTTCGAGAGGGAGAGCGGACTCTCCCCACTCTCGGCCGTACCAGGGCATTTGGGGGCTTAGAGCGTTTGAATTATTATCATACCACAGTTTTATTTGCTGTTTGTTTCAAACTTAAATCATCGGCTTTATCAAATGAAATGTTTCTATTTATTTTCACAGGCGGAGATTGAAGCTACACATAGAGCGCTTTCTTTAGCTGATGCTGCTGGTTGTCCTCTATATATTCTACAAGTCACTAGTCCGAAAGCAGCAGATCAAATATCAGAAGCTCGTTGGAATGGAAATGTTGTTGTAGGTGAAACACTAGCCGCTGCACTGGGTGCTGATGGTACTCATTATAAGAATAGTTGCTGGCGTCATGCTGCGGGATATATTCTGTCTCCTCCACTAAGAGTTAGTCCGAATACTTCAGATAAGTTGGTGCGTTACGTCTCCACTGGGGTTCTAGAATGTACTGCTAGTGGCCATTGTGCTTTTAAAACTGAACAGAAAGCTTTGGGAAAGGACGATTTTCGAAAAATCCCTCCTGGAGTCAATGGAGTAGAAGATCGAATGTCAGTTGTTTGGGAGAAAGGAGTGGTAATTTGCTGCTATAATTTTATGGAAACCGCTATTAAATTTATCTTCATTTGTTAGATGTCTGGTTTTATAGACCCATGCAAGTTTGTTGCTGTGACTAGTACGAATGCCGCTAAAGTCTTTAATCTCTATCCACAAAAGGGAAGGATCGATGTTGGAAGTGATGCTGATTTGGTTATCTGGGATGGTGATGCAACTCGCACAATATCAGCAAAAAATAACCACGAAAATGTTGACTTCAACATATTTGAAGGTCTCCAGTGCCATGGCGTACCTGTAGTCGTGGTCGCTGCTGGTCGGGTTGTTCTGGAGGACGGAGAACTTAGAGTAACTCAGGGTGCAGGTCGTTTTGTACCGGCTTTACCGTTTTCACCGTATATTTTTGAGCGAACAAAAAGACTGGTGCTGGTTAGTTGTAAATGATTGTAATATATATTTAATTGTTATTAATGTTAGATGCCATCATTAGTATCTTTGGTGAATCCTATCTCATTATGGTTAGGGCTATGTGCAATTTGTTGAGTGGTATTTATGGTTTCGTATGCTGCACACTTTTACATAAGTTTCGGTCAGTTGGTCACAAATCACAGTAGTCCAAGGACATGATATGCCATGATTACGCAGGGCTATCAAATCAAGTGGTCTATCCATGTTGTGGTATTTTTTTCTGGTTGTAGCCATGACTACTCACTGAAAAAGCCAGTATTTTTTAAATTGTCTTGATATAAAATCCTTCGACTGTCATTGGTAAAATCTTTTCAACAAATGTTCCACATCATTAATTCTTATGCTCAAGTAGTTATTTGGTGTATGTAGTGGTTTGTTAACCAACAATTCTGAGCATTTCCTCATTATTATAAGGGTAATTTACTCACTACTATTTTGATAAAACTAAATTTTGTACTCATATGTGAAGCTGTGTATTCGTTTCTTATCATCATGAGAAGCTGATTTGAAAGAATATTTCTTCACTTAAGTCGTATCTCGAATGTCTGAATGAAAATATACAAGTTATTACATTACAACAATCTTTTATTAAGAAGTATTAATTCCATTGTTAAGAAAACCATACACCTTCGGTAATGTTTTAGAATGCAGCATACAGATGTCATATTAAAATGTCTCATGGATTCCTGATACATTATATCTTAGTTTCATCTTTAGTAGATCTACTGTTTTTGTCGGAATCACTTCCATTCAAAGAATTATCTTAACAAAAGACATCTGAATACATAAAGGCTGTGACTGAAAACCGAATATCCAAACATTTACGTCGTTATTAGGTCATAAAAAGATTTGGAAAGTCAATCTTCGCAATTAAGAACTTTCGTCTAAATTTGATCGAATAGTTTCACAGTGTTTGGGCTCCGAGTTAACGCAAGACATTAAAGAGGAAGAATGTACTTGTAAAATCTCAGCGAAAGAATCTGAAATAAATCCAACGTTTCGCTTGGCAATCTGGTCCAGGCTTTTTCAATAGCTTATTGTTGTCCCTTATAAGTTATCCACGGATTATCACGGGTTCCCGTCTCCGGCAGTAAGGCCGTTTGAAGAACAGAGCTAACTTCCCACAAAGGGGCCGTGCGTGACCGGCTTCAAGCAGTTGTCCCTTCGGCTCTGCGGTCATGCTTCCAGGTCGTTAAGACCAAAACTAATCCAACTTCCCTTTTAGGTTTCTCAAGAAATACCCTTCCGCGGTGTGGGCAGCCGGGAAGTGATATCAGCCCTCATACCCGTAACAGCACACGAGACCAAGTTGGTCACAATCAAATCCTTTCTACACCTAATAACTCTGTTATCTCCACGACTGATCCTTCTCACATTTCTTTATCACCTCACGCTGCTAATGCAAACGATTCGAGTACGCGGAACGTTATTCCTGGTCTCCTGAAACCACGCTCTGCACTACATGTAGGAGCTTTTAACGTCCGAACACTGTGCCAAATAGGACAACAGGCTTCCTTAGCTAAGACTTTAGAATCGATGTGCGCTGGGTCTCCGAAACGCAAATAAAGTAACGTCATTCATTTGACCTTACCATATCAAAATAAAGAAATATCTTTATTCACTCTTCGTTTATCTGGAAGCCTTAATGCTGCTTCCCGTAGCCTCGTTGGTGTAGGTATAGCAGTGAGTCCTAGGGCAGAACTAGCTCTCTTAGACTGGATCCCAGTAGACCGTCGTTTATGCGCTCTCCGACTGAACGGAACAATAATGACTCGGGAAGATAGGGACACATCGTTGCCTCTTCATCGTTTCTTCCTTCTCTCCCGTTGACTGCAGCTCAGATGATGTAAAAGATGAGTTCTACAGAAAGCTTTGTGACCTCCTCCAAAAAGTTAGGCGCACTGAAGTAATAGTGGCTGGGGACTTTAATGCTCAAGTAGGTAAACTAAGCGACACCTGGGTGGATCTTATAGCATCGTAACTCAAAGAACAGATAATGGAGACTGTCTCTTACAGCTACGCTCAGATAATCGCCTGTTTCTTGCAAACATTAACTTTAAGCATAAGGAAAAACATCTTTTGACATGGCAACCCCCGAATTAGTCCCAACGTTGGACCCAAATAGATCACATCGCTATCAGCCACCGATGGAGGGGCTCGATAGAAGACTGTCGCTTGTTCTGTAGCACATGCTTAGATTCAGACCATGCTCAAGCGCCTATTTGTTTGTGTCTTACTGGACGTAGGAAAGACGCTGCAAGGAAACCTATTAGGGTTCTACTTAATGGTAGTCAAGCTAAGAATATATTTCAGGAACAAATAGAAAAACAGTTAGGCAGCCATGTAAGTGTTGCTTACCCCGGGGCAGCGTGGAATGACATCCGAAAAGCTGGATCTCAGCAGCATCTACCGCACTAATAGATGCTTGAAAACTCATTCCATATGGCTCTGAACATAACGAAGAGCGGACTCAGCTTAAGCGCAAGCTGACAAGAAGCCTACGCAATGATCGTGAACAGTGGTGGGTAGCGAAAGCAAGAGAGATGGAAAAGGCAGCGGCAATAGGTAATAGCAGACAATTGTTCAGACTCGTTAAGGAAACCGGTACTAGGAACCCGACTGTCAGCGAAACACTCTCAGAGAATGATGGACATATTATACATTCTCAATCCAGGAGATTGGATCGATGGACAGAACACTTTAGGGATCAGTTCAACTGGCTTTCAGCCACACTTCGGTTTCTCACGATCTCCAGTCAACCTGAATGGCAAGTTAATTTAGGTCCTCCGACTCTTTACGAAGTTGGAAAAGCTACAGGAAATCTGAAGCGAGGGAGAGCAGCAGGCCCTGACAGGTTTACTCCTGAGATTTAAGGATGGTGGTCCAATATTAGCAGTGAGATTAACTGAGGTCTTAGGTAGAATTTGGGAACTGGACGCAATCCCATCTGACTGGTCTCAATCACTGATTGTGCCAGTCTATAAGAAAGGACAAAATCCTCTTGTGGCAATCACAGAGGAATCAGTTTGACTAATATAGTGTCTAAAATATTAGCTTTAATAATACATCGATGCCTAACCAAAGCAGACTAGAGAAAACCAGGCTGGTTTCCGACCTGAACGTGGTTGCATAGATCAGATACTAGAACATAGACACACATTCAGATGACTCAAAATCGTAGTATTTCTCGACCTTAAGGCGGCATTCGACTCTGTTGATCGTAAGGTACTATGGCAGTGTTTGTCACTGAAAGGAGTACCAAAGAAGTACATTAACTTATAAAGGCTCTCTACTCGAACACAACTGGTAGAGTGAGAGCTTATTGCGAACTGTCATCAGAATTGATTACCTCAAGTGGTGTTCGTCGGGGCTGTCCACTCTCTCCATTCTTGTTCAACTTTGTCGTCAACGTACTTTTAGAGGCAACACTTTCCTCATCTAAATTTCCAGGGGTTGAACTTCTACCAGAAGATTCACTTGTTGACTTGGAATATGCCGATGACATAGTTCTATTTGGTGAAGATGCCGATAAAATGCAGAGTCTTCTGACCACTCTAAGCAACAATGCAAGCATGTTCGGGATGCGATTCTCGCCCTCGAAATGTAAAATGTTGCTTTAGGATTGGTTTGCTTCGACACCCAAACTAATGATAGGTAGTGAAGTAGTTGAGCATGTCGACCGCTGCAGTTATTCTGGGAGTCTCATCAACCCTTGTGGTCTGGTGTGTGACGAAGTCTCAGCACGGATATAGGAGGCTGAACTAGCTTTTGCCAACTTGCGTCATATATGGCGTAGGCGAGATATCCGTCTATCAACCAAAGGACGGGTTTACTGCGCAGCAGTTCTTTCCGTCCTACTTTATGGCAGTGAAACATGGCCGGTAAGAATAGAGGATATCCGTAGGTTACTAGTATTTGACCATAGGTGTCTTCGAAATATTGCTCGTATATCCTGGGACCATCGAGTAAGTAACGCAGTTGTTAGGAAACTGGTACTAGGTAAGGATGGCAAACCAATTGATGAAGTGGTGAAACTTCATCAGTTGAGATGGCTGGGACACGTGTTACGTATGCCCAACCACCGAGTGTCTCGACGATGTTCAGTGGTATAGGAGTAAGTTGGAAGAAAGCTAGGGGCGGCCAGACCAAAACATGGCACAAGTCCATGAAGTCACTGACAAGTGGACTGAGCCATTTTGGTAGGTGTAGACTACCTGGTTGGGATCCGCGAGACGATAGCAACCGATGTTTAGAGACCATAAATGACATGGCTCAAAATTGTTTGCAATGGTGCAGGTGCATCTACTCTTTGTGTTCTCCCAAATTCTAATCTTCTGAATTCTTCATGTCCTTTTTTCTCTTTCCAAATTTATTTTACTGGATTATACTCCTTGAATAACACCTTCAAACTCTAATGTTTCCCATTACTACTTAAACTTTTACTGCCTCTACCACTGTGGGATTTTAATCGACAATTGTATCTTTGTGTTAATATGGTAAGGCAACTGGAACTGATGTACGTACGTATGAAGTTCTACGTTGTTGACTGACTATCCACTGATTATTTTTTACTAATATTTTCTCTAGATGCGTTCAGTCAAACCTATAATTCGTGATTCGTATACTGGTCCTGTGTCCACAGAATTCACTATTCCAATGAAAGATTCCATCGTCAATAATGGTACAGAAAAAGTCTCAGTGGGGTCTGATGCTGATGGCTTGCGCCCTCGTTCACCTACACGTTCGGGTGGTCGGAATATGCAGGAATCCAGTTTCTCTCTGAGTGGTAGGTTTATTTAGAAAACATTCCACTCATAGAATTATCCTTAAACGTTATTCGTTTCAGTTTTATAACAGGCAAGGAAGTGTAACATTTATGTTGAGCTATTCATGAAACAACTAAAAGTGATTAGGCTGATTGATGGGAGTAAAATTAAAATTTATAGTAATAATTACGAACGGTAAACTACTTAAGAAAGTAATATTTTAAGACTCAGACGGCAAGTTCATGTCGTATTTGGGTATCTCCTTGGCCCAAAAGATTATGATCTAGAACATAGAGTCAGAGATTAGGAAATTCGCAGAATGAACAACTGCGATTCGCTGTTATCTTGATATTGTTCATTCGGGGTGTGAAATTTTATAAGCAGTAAACCGAATATGGTCCATAAATCACTGGGTTATTTGTTGATCTGATGAATAAACTGATCAAGTCCTATGCATATATCCGATTCTAAAAGCTACAATGTAGTCCCATATTAATATGACTCACACGTTAAGTGAATTAATGCTTGATGATCATACAAATCACTAAAATTAGAGTAAGGAACAGTCAAGTAGTTATCTAAAAGCCTGAATACAAAGCTCTTTAACGTGTAATATCGTTGTCACGCATACTATTACTTAGCCTGAAAAGTCTAGCATAAATCCAAATCCTTGACTTGATGGTCGAAATATCAAATACAAACCATCAAGTCACAAATAATTGTTGTAAAGCGTCAATTTATGTTAATACACTATGAAATGTGTGATCAGTCTATCTGCAAACCTTTGAAAAATTACTTGATTCAACTCTATCAATCATAATTTACCATTGTAACTGCAAGGTCCAGTTTGTGACTGACGCCATTGTGTCTAGTAGCACCTTCAAAGAATTAGTGTTATAGGCTGTAATAGTGGGATAGTGAAGTGCATGATGTGATGCTGTTGGCTGAGTTAAACAATTAAGAGCTAGAGATAGCCATGTGAACCGCGTTAGAAACAAGATTCAACTCAGGTTTGTAAAATTTCAATTTCAGTTGAACTAGTGAAATAGCCAAATAAAACCATTAGTCACATATTTAGTGGAATACTATATTACATGCACATATACGACGATTAGAAAGATTGCATTGTAATATCTCTAGTGTTATATATTTTCTAGTCTTTATGGATCAAGTATCGAGTATAAATTATATAGTAGTCTTACAGATGAGAACGTTTCACCATTGGTGATAACTTTGTTGCATGACGTAACAACTCTATTTTATTGTGTAAAACTAAATATAAACATAATTGTACAAAACTAATAGATAACATCTTCGAAAGGAGTTTCTTTGCTGAACCGTCTTCATTTTGTTTAAATAAATATTGGTTACATGGATAATACCATAATGTCAAGACGTTTGAACGGAGAAAATTTTCCTCGACGATTTCGTTTACTACGAACAATTATGTTGTGGTGTGTGCTACTAATGTCGACAGACACAAGTAGTATGTATCATCTATCAAAAGTGATGATTTTAGATTTGGTTGTCCCGCCTGGTGTACTCGTTTACTACAATGTAGCTAACTGAAATATCGAAACTACAAAGATTTAAGACCCATCTACTTTTAGCATACTCACGTTAATGTATGACTAACAAAATATATATGGAAGACTATTGAATAGAGAAAAAGTCTATTTATATTAACTTAAAACTTCAGGCACTAAAATTATGGTTTATTGTCAGTTGATTCAATAAGGAAAATACTCTTTTTTGCTTACATCTGCGACTGCGTATTTAAAGTTGGTGAGGTAACGTTCTGGCTACTTTATTGGTTTTTGGACTTTTCATTTCTTGTGAGGTGTTATATTCGACTTTTGACATCTTTTTAGGCGCTCAGTACGACGACAGTCGTCCGATTCGCACGGGGATTCGAACCAAACAACCTCCGGGTGGGGCGTCAAACGCCTTATGGTAGATATTCATTAATAAGTCCTGTATATCAAAAGTTTGGAGCTCAACATCAGCGACACTACATAATCAACATGTATTTACTGAAATTGTTTAAGATACACCTGGTTCTTTATTATATGTGCTCACAGCCCAAGTTATATGTAGCTTCGTTGAAAAACTTGATCGTTATCCTAGTTATGGTTGTTTATCAATCCAAATATAATACGCTACTTCATAAAAATATTAATTACTAAAGATTTTCTTTTTTTTTCTCCGTGCACTGTTACGAATGTCTTGGTATGATCTGACAAGAAGATACATGCATCGGATTGCATTTACTGAGGCGTCCGTTTAAAATCTGAATAATGTGTCTATTTAGGTGGGTACCAGTCGTGCAACCTCACTCTTGCACGCAAACTAAACTACTTATTTTAAATTCCATCTTAAGACATAATAGGTGCTGACAAAACTATTGTTTATTGTAGACCTAATAAGTTTACAAGCTCCAATGTAAGTGGCGAATAATTTTGTAACTAATATTACAATGAAGCTTCCAAGCCTTGTTCTATACATTTGCGTTTCAAATGGGATTGCAGAAATATTGTCAATGCATATGATAACGTAGACACTTAAAAAGAACAATATATTGGAAATTTCAACCATTCAAAATATCATTATTGTACATAAAATCGGTGGTTCATGTCAGTATTCACATTGATCAGCTAATTAACGGGTAATTGTTCAACATTCATAATATGTATTTAGCGACTATTTTTTAAATGCCGCCATACGACCTTAAAATGCAAAAAGTTGTTTGGCAAAACAATTTCGCTGTCGCTTGTTGATAAGTTTCTCAACTAGATGAAGTAGTCGGAATTTGCAACGTTGAATTGAGACCAACTGAATTTCTTCTGGATTGTGGTGTATTCATTCGAAGGAATACTTCAACATTTGTTATGCAATTATATTCAGATCTACTAATACCTCTAGTTTTAATATCATCATGTTCCACAAGCTAGAAACGGAAAAAGAATACAATAATTTACGAACCATTATTTACGGTTTAGAGCCGTTGTCGGGGGTTAAAAAAAAATTGCCAATGTTATCTGCCAACAATTGGATTAGAACGTATTGAATATTTGATTCACTTCACCAGCCGAATTCAAAAAACTTAATAGCTCTACATCGCTACAGATTCTGATCGTTCTAGTGGTTAAAATTCTCCAGTTTATTCACTAAGTGTAAACCGCCCTGGTTCTTTGCATTGACAAGGTGAAGTCAAGTGACTGACTGTGTTTGGATTGTGAATTCGCGTTTCGGAGACGTAGTATAAATGGTTGGTGCGAGATTCGAGAGCGTTGACTAAGGAAGCGTGACGTCGTATCTGACACAATATTCGAACATTGAAAGCCAGTATATGGTTTGACGCGTGCTGATAGAGATGTATGAGGAGCATTCGTTGTGGGGGTAGGAGGACTAATAAGAGAGAGAGAGAGGATTTATGGTACCTTCAAAAGGTATCACTGCCACCGTGACTTTTCCCGGTTGCGCATACCGTGGAAAGTGTGAGTAATCCTGATGAAGTTGTAATCCTCTCCGATTAGGGCGAGCATGCGTCACTACTTGAAGGTAGGATCGGGTTTAAATGGTAGAACTGTTACAGAAAAGGTCACAGACTATTGATCTGGAGTCGTAAGCGTATACTCCGTCGATAAAAGTAATTGAAGTATAAAAGTAGAGATGACTTGGGAAGTCGATAATTGTAGACGTACAACCTTTGTTTTCTAAATTCCGAATACATAACCTATCAATTATTTAATTCCGCGAACTTGTGTTTGTTTAGTTTAGTTTTTCTACTACTTTTGTTTATTTCTTCTATATATGCTGTTATAAAGTATCGTAACTTAGATACTTTTGAATGCGGTTTTCCATTGAACATATGTCTATGTTCATGTGATTAATTTCATTTTCTCATGTGTACAACTTTCTAATAAATATAATACTAATTAATTAGTAATGTGATTTATATGAGTACAAACTGGTCACCGAAATAAATCTACTGCTTTTGTATATACTCATAAATAGTAGATACAGAACAGAACATTTTGAGTCAATAAAATTATGAAAATTCTATATTGCGTTGATAGATCGTCAAGAAGTGCTTTCCAGTTTTCCGTTATAAAAAAGGCGAATCATATAGAAATAACAATTTAACATTGTACACCCCTTTGAATATTGAAAAATATCATTATGTACAGAAAATAGAATAGAACTTACAGATTCATATGACGGTCTTATTGGATAAACATCAGGTTGAATAATAAGATTTGAAGCTATAAGATTTAACGGTTCAGAGTGAACATCGGTACTCTGCTCTCCATCAGAATGATCTAACTCCATATGGTGTACATCCATTACAGCAGCTATCATGAAAAAATGAGATAAACGTCAAATTATATAAGGAAGTTTAAAAACACCGGAGAACTGATATCAAACTTTCAAATATCTAGTTTATAAAGAACTAAGGTCTTAAGAAAACGCATAGAATACTGCTTGTGAGCATAAAGTTGGTGAGTAGTCTTTGAGAAAATTGAGGTATCTTATGAAAGACATACTCTAAGTATATCCCGATAACACGTCTGAAAATTCCCTTTTCGAATTTTGTCATCTTCAAGAAAATATCATTAGAAATAGGATGAGCCAGTCAGCTACAACGTAGGACCAGGCACATATGTGCATCGGTCCAAGATGCCACAACTCAATAGCACATGATGAACACCGGATTCATAATGTAGCTAATTCAATGGTGGTAATATATAAAAGGATTGTATATGAGGATATAGTACAGGAAAGAAGAATTAGTTCATAGAAAGAAAGGTATAAAGTAATTTTAATCTCATAGTTTAAGGGAAGATAAAGGGCGAATACATCTACACCATTATGATGAATTCTAAGCCATGTCACCCAGTCTCTAGCCATTGTTTACGATAGTCACGCGGACCCCAACCAAGTAGTCTGCATCTAACAACATGCCTCAGACTAGAAGTTGGTGACTTCAAGCACTGGTGCCACGTTTTGGTTTGGCCGCCCCTAACTTTCTTCCAACCATTTCGGACACCAGACAGCATTGCGCGTCGTGATAATCAGTGTTCAGGCATAAGAAACACGTGGCCCAACCATCTCAGTCGATGAAGATTCACAACCTCATCAACTGATTTACTATCATTCCCTAATATCCTGCGTCTAACCTCACCATAACTTACCCGATGATCCCAGCAGATGCGAGCAATATTTCCAAGATATGCGTCGTCAAAAACTAGTAGCCTATGAGTATCTTCTACTCTTAATGGCCACGTTTCACAGCCGTAAAGTAGAACACAACGAACTGCCGCGCAGAAACTGGAATTAATAAGTCAAATGTGAGAAAGACGACACTCTTATCAGCCGAGACGTTTAGAACGATGGACGGAACAGTTTAGCTGGCCTACAGCTACTCTACATCTACCCACAATTCCCAGACAGCGTGAATGGAATATTGAAGTAGGTCCCCCAACTCTGTCTGAAGTTTAAAAGGTATTGTGAATCGCGAGTTGGCTACTCTAAATTCTACTGATTGACAAGCTTCAGATATCCCAGTTCGACCCCAATACTGTTCCCAATCTCCAATATATCAGAACACGAACCGTAGATGAAAAATCGTTTATGGGGTCAGGAGCAGCAGAATAATGATTTACAAACAAATGCATATTTATACAGTTAGGATTACTATAAATATTGACCAACAGAAAGATGACACGTTAAATAATATTGACCAATAGGAAAATGACACGCGAAATAAATATTGATCAGTAGGGAAATGACACCATTTAACGTTCAAGGGTAGAGTTAGACTTAACCGGATAATTGTTTTTGGGATATTTTTCTGAGTATCCCAAAAAAGGTTATAGCTATTCTGAAACGAGAAAGAGCAGCTGGTCCAGATGGAATAGCTCCAGAGGTCTTTAGGGACGGTGGTCCAATTTATCGATTAGGTTGACTAATTTTTTAGCTAAAATCTGGGAGTTGAAATAAAAGACTATTGTATTCATACCTCTAACAGCACTCAAGGAATAGGATGAAGAAAATAGGGAGTTAATATTTCACAAATGATTTATAAATAAAATTAAAAACAGCGGGATGATTCAGCAATTCCTTATAGGTAGACGAGCATAACAAGAAACGAGCGGGAAATATCTGTGATGACGCTTTTAGAAAGATGAATTACTTTTCAGAAAATTATTACCATAAATAGTAGTAAGATTCAACGCTCAAGTAACCAATAAAAAATATTATAGCTTAACTTTCTGTATAAATACATCAACCGTGCACCGAAAGATTACCCATTCAATTTGCAAACTGTAAACTATTAAACACCAAACAAAGATTTTACTTCATGGTAAGTTTTACATTGTCACAGACTGCTAGGTTTGAAGCTATTACGAGTTTACTAAGTATGCGAACGGAACAAAGACTTGTGAACGTAGACCAATAAGCTAGCTATTTGATGCGTCCGAGCCCCGCTAACTAGAGGAAGAAGTCCAAGCCTGGAACGGGAAAGTATATTACGTAGACCAGAAGCACGAGTGGATAGTAACAGACACAAATCAAACGTATATATACAGCATAAAACTATCCTTGGGAAGCGTTGCAAAAATACCATACTAAAAATACATAACGGACCAATAGCGTTAAACAGACAACACAAAAATCATGGAATGTCTCAAAACTTGCTGAAATTAGTGACAGTTTATATTGGTCTATTAACGTTGGAGAAGAGGGAATGTAATATACACTGAGGAATCTTTTTGAATCTATAAGTACTTTGAAAACTTTGCCGAGGTCAATAATACCCTACGAGGAAATATTGGTTTTATTTTATTTTTGTCAATAATAAAGTAGGCATTTCTGAGGAAGGAATAATTCCAATCTTTCTTTGGACTCAGATACATACGTTATAAAAGGTGGAAGTAAAAGCATACTAACTTATGGGTGGACACAATATGTAAAAAATGGCATGATAATATAAATTTGGTCATTTTTATAAACCTATGGTTGAATAAAAATGTCCTAATAAAAATCTGTAGATATTTAAATGAACTAAGACGACAAATGAGGGCGAGATTAGCTACTTGGTTTGAAGTAACAAATGTGTATAATATTACAGTTAATATGGGACTTGCAGTAATCAGAAATAGGTTTCATATTGCTCAGAAGTTAACATAGATATAAGTTGAAGATAATACATTTACAGTTGCAATAAAACATGAGTATTCAAATTTTCATAATGTTTACAAACAAATAAAGAACCTTAACGAAATTAAAAGATATTCAGAGACGTTTTTTATATATATATATATATATATATATATATATATATATATATATATATATATATATATACCAATATTCAAAAAAAGATAATTTCTTAATGAATAAGTAAAATTTAGTCCATATTCCTTCACTATATCAATTAGGACATGGTGCAATGATTTTGAACTTATATCAGGAAACTGAATGGCAAGTAAAAAAAACTAAGCATAATTATTTTAGCCAGTAATCAACTTTACAGGGACTTTCATGAAAATAAATAGTAAAATGAACAACCACAACTTTGTTAGGGCGTTCACAACATTTATAATAGTCACTTGAAGACATGAAGGTAGGAACTAGTCAAGATTGTAAAATCATCGCATCACGTAAACCAGAAAAATCACCGATGAAATTGTACAAATGAAAGGATTCTATCGATAACATTCAATAAAATAATCTAGACATACTTGCTTCATACAAGTACATAGATATAAATATATTTTATAGTAATAGGTTATTAATCTATAAGAAAAAATTTAATTAGTTGAAATGACAGAATCATTCTCTACATAATCACAGTGAAATATATCCAGTAGTTGTTCTATTTTTCGATCTAATTCATTTACGAAGTACGGATTTACGTATTTAGCTTTGGACAAGATATTCTATAGGAGGGCTAGTGATACTACTCAACTTATCAAATCAAAGTAGGTGTCACATAGTTTAACTCTGTAAGCCAATGACATAAAACCGAACCCTATAACCACTTATATTAAGGATATCTAGTAAACTTTATCAAATAAAGGATTATTTACTGACAGGAATATATAAACTTGGTAATTCAGTCATAGAAGTTTTGATTTTTGTCATAACTATATCGTTAATTTGTATGGCACTACTTTACAAACATAGCAAATATGAGTGAACTTTCACTTACCAGCCATTGAATCAGTAAATGAAATATCACCAATTGATGGAGAAACTGGTGGATAACTACAAACAGAATCAATTGTTCTAAAGTCGAATGATTTTTCAGCATTCTCTTCTATTTTAAGTGAAACATTTACATCATTAGTTGTAGGTGTAGAGAATGTTGTTTTATGTAAATCTGGCGTTGATAATTCATTTAATGGAGATAGAGTACTATCAGTAGGTCGAGCAGATGATTCAGTTAATATATTTTGATTATCATGAGTAGAAGATAAAGGACAACGTGGACATAATGTATTTAACAGGGATGCCAGTGTATCATTACTGAACGATGATGATGACATAGAGCATTGATTTGTCTCTGTTGAGACTAACAATAGATCATTCATATTAACATCTGTATTAAAAGAATTTTTAGATAATGAAATAAAAGACATTACATTATTAGATTGTAATGATGATAAATTTGGTGAAGATGATAATAAGCTCGATATGCTATGAACTTGAGGTAACTGATCATTGAAAACAATTGATGTTGTTACCATCGGTTCATTATTCGATACATTAATGGATGACCATAAATTATTAGAATTTGATGGTGTTGAAAGTGTTATTGATTTAGAATGTAGATTATTAACAGATGCTTCATCACCTTTGATTGTTGTCAAAGTTTGATTATCGATTACCTGTAAATTTGATCATATATGTACATATAGATGAATACAGTAAAAATTATTTACCAGTATAGGGTTGTGAAGTTTGTTGAATTTCATTGAAATCATGAATCGATTAATGTTAGATCACAATTGAAAACCTAGAAGCACTGCAGAGCCGTTTCGTTCTAGTATGAGACTCTTTGGTAGTGCATATCCACAATCCCGCACGCGGGACTCGGACCAAGTACCTCCAGTCTCGCGTGGACGCTCAACCTCTAGAACACTGAGCCGGGATCCAATAATTTTAATGTCATATTTCAACAAGTCCACGATATTGAGCAACCAACTTCACGTTCGCACGAAACCGAAGGTACTGAGTTTGAGTCCCGCGTGTGGGATTGTGAATACGCACTACCAAAGAGTCTCATACTAGGATGAAATGGCTGTGCAGTGCTTCTGCGTTTTCAATGGTGGTCTAACATTCATAGGTTCATGACTTCAATGAAATTCAACAATCTACACAATCCTATAATGATAATTATCATGTGCTTAATGGTGGCTGGCTTCGAGAGGTAATTTTCAGTTCTAGTGAGAAGCTATGACCAGTGGAGATCAACTGTGTGAGGTATGACGCAGTTACCCACCGAGGATAATGATCACTTATCAATGTATCTACTGAACAGTTTCTTACTATAAACTGTAATAATACATGATTAGTTAAATGGTACACAGACAACTCAGAAGTTACGAATGGGATGTGCATTTTAAATATCAGCCTCAGTCGTTATTCGAGATATCATACTATCAAACAAGTTAACGATGTCTAATAGTGATTAATCTAAGGCGTAATAATCGATATACAGTTGTCTTACAACTAAAACAGTTCGTGATCAAAATTATATCAAAGTTACTAGTCACTTTCGTGGAACCGAAAACTTCAATATAACATAAAATTCACTTTAAAAGGAACGCTTACCTGAAGTGATTGAACTGACGATTTAGTCGTACAAGGATTTGCTGAAGTATTGTATGATGGAGGTAAATTATTTGAAATAGATGTAATTGTTGATGGTTTTGATTGTAATTCTTTAGTTAGAATCGAATTTTCAGTTAAACGTTTGTTGACTTGTGATATAATACTAGTTCGACGTCGTGCATTAAATGCCTTTAACGATTCTAACGATGAAGTTACAGGTGAATTATTTTCATTCTCAATCATACATGTGGACGTTGAAGGAATAGAACTAGACGATACAAAAGTGCCTGTTAATGGTGTCGATGTTTTTACACTGACTTGAATGGGTACAGTTGATTGTTTCGGTAGTAATGGGATATATGGTCCTTGACTTATTGCTACAGTTGAAGTTACTTGTCGTTCATGGTCTAATTGTCGTTCAACAATAGGAACTTGTATCTAAATACATTAGAAAAAGAAAATATTAGTGCACAAATAGTGAAATCAGGAAGAATTCGAGGGAAACTTAGTGTCTGTGACAATAATACTGCACACAGATCACTATGATTGAAATAAACCCCAAAATTGGAAGTACAGTTCATATACATATGTATAGTGTAAGAATATTTTGGTCATAAATATCAATTTACAAGATAAATACAAATTTCTTCAATGGCTGATTGTTCTGTTTCCTAATATCCATTTATTCGGGTTTGGCGTAAAACCTAGAATTTCGTGAACGGTCATCACTGGATCACAAATTCATGTGATCGATCACACATCATTATAAAAACAGTGAATATGGAATTGACATTGTATGAATTTTAATCTTTGCTGTTAAGTATTTACAGCTTAGTTAAGTTATACAACAATTATATGTAAACATAATGGACTGTTACAAAAGGCATAATAAAACAATGCAATCTTCTGTTACTAGCAGTATCGATCGATGTTAGTAATTCGTGCAGATCGTATTGAATCTAGTGAAGTCCGAACTAAGAACAGATGGATGCCTAATTTACTAGGTAAGTCCAACATGTTGATAGTTTATTGAGTAGTCAATCAGTCAAGTACAACGTAAGACCAGGCATATATATGCATCGGTTCAAGTTGTCACACCTCATTATCACAACAAGGTGAACACAAAATTTATGGAAGCAGTTACTTCAACGGTAGTATTATATATAAATAAAGATTGCATATACGGATACAGGGATAAAGAATTAGTTCGTAGAAAGAAAGGAATAAATTGATTTTAATCTCATGGTTTAATAGAAAACAAAGAGTTTATACACCTACGCCATTGATTCTGAACCATGTCACCCAGACTCAAACCACTGGTTAGGATAGTTGCGTGGACCCCAACCATGTAGTCTGCATCTACCAACATGACTAAGACTAAAAGTTAGTGACTTGAAGGACTGATGCCGCGTTTCGGTTTGACCGTCCATAACTTCCTGTCATTCGTCTCTAATACTAGTCAAAACTTCATTGATAAAACAAGGATTCAAATTGTGTTGTAAAAATCTGCTTATATAATTTGTGGCTTCTGTCAGTTAAGCTTTCACATTAAAAAAACAAGCTTCATACTTAAACTAACTTTTTGTCCAACTGGTTGTTGTAATAAGACTAATTTTGGACTTTGAACTGAAGCTATTGGAGGCTTCATTAAACTATTTGTTGTTAATAATGAAGAAATAATTGGATTTGAAGCTGAAAAGGTGGAATTCAGTTGGAAAATGGATGGCTGTCCATTAATAAGAACCTGTATAGTATTTGGCTGAGAATACATCATAACTGTCGGTTGCTTTGCTGAAATACTGGTAGTCACTGTTGAAGGTTGTTGAGCTGTAACCATAATAGGTAATTCGGATATCTGTGAAAGATGACTTCCAGTTAATGTTTTTGGTAATAATGTTGATGTGCAGCTTTGAGTTGCCGCGACTGTAGCAACTGTTGAGATGTTAACGCTAGGAATAGCTTGAGAAGAATGAAAAGATGTAGGGACTGGCGTGTTGCTTCGAATAGGATGACGAGACTGAAATTGAAGATTACGTTATTTAAATATAACTGAATTACATAAACAAACGAATTAAATTAGATGATGAAATAGGTTAAAACATATCTAAGATTATAATCTAAATCAATTCATACGAAAGTTTGTTGGAGGATGAGTAACTAACTAAAAAAGTTTATTATTAATAAGTTTATTGATGACAGCCGACCATTCAACCAAAACCAGGAGTTAACTTAAGCATTCGTTTTCAAAATCTGAACATTGTGAAGAAATGAAATAATTAATTCTTTTCCACACGTTACTTCATTTTACAAAATAATTCAAAAAGAAAGAGCAGTAACATTATCTTACTACGCTAAATAAATATGGTTTTGCTGGCTTAAATGGACAATCTATTCGTAAAAACTATATAAAACAAGTCAGATATATATGATAATATTTAAAAACATCATTAAGGGCATGGAAATAAGTCAACTTACAACCCAATCACGATGAAGTAAATAATCACTGGCATTCAAATGTAAAAGACGCCTTAAACCATTACTTATACCGTCTCCATCTGGATCTAATGGTGGACATATTAGTAAGTCGGAGTAAGATGAATTCAATTGTTTCTGTAATCCTTTATCTTTAGTGCAGAAAAATTGATATTCAAAACGTATACGGTCTGGACAACCCAAAGACAAATAAATAGTTACCAGTTTAATTTCACGTGCCATCTAACATAATTGAGAAAAAAAGAACTGTATCGCATCTGCAAAACCGAGTCAAATTAGTCAATCAGTGAACAAAATTCATTAAAAAAAAAATAAAAATATTTTAGCATTATCCAAATTACCCATTAAATAACTACACGCATCAATGTTCTAGACCGAGTATTGATGGAAATTTGCTGAATAAGTCGTAAAGAGCGTGTGAACTGAAAACTTGTTATTTTTATTCAGTGTTTTACTCAACGACAAATATAAGTTTTTTAAGTAAAAATGGTCGTTGGATAGCAGTGGAATCCAGGACGCACGTTTCGTCCTATTCGGGACTCGTCAGCTGGATGTGCCTGCATCTCAGAATTGATTTTCACTCCGGGACTCAAAACAATACCAAATGAATCTATGTTTTTAAAATACTGAAATTGGCCAGTGACGTTGTACCTTGAAAATTATGCAACATGAAATCAAATATGCATTTGAAAAGTATTCCGTCTGGTATCATGGTGAGAAAAATTAACTTGGCTTCTTCAAATGAATGAACAAGTTGATCACGTAAAGTGGGGAAGCAATGCAATGTTTAATGCCATATTTTTATGATCGTATATATATTTAAATAAAAGTACTTAGCTATACCAATGACTTATCAAGCAAGTTTACATAGTTTTCTTCTGAATTTAGAATAGTTACTACAACGCCCCCAAATGCCCTGGTACGGCCGAGAGTGGGGAGAGTCCGCTCTCCCTCTCGAAATACTCACACACGGCTACGCGTATACAGCCTCTGCCAAGGAAGTCCTACTCATTGCCTTCTCGTGGCGGGGGTGTTGTTTACAAAAATGAGAGGACGAAAAGCGAATGTCCGGTCCTTTAACCGGATCCCGAACCAATAGTGCACATGGGCTGGCTCCAGTATCCTGCGGGAACAAACGGCGTATGAACCAATCGTTGGTCACCGGCTACCATGGAACTGCATCTCCTTACGATGCTCCACTGCCTTGTGGGTCAGACCTTTAGGTCAAAGGCTCGGGGTGTGGCCCCCTAATATAACCACCAGCTTCGGTCTAGGCACCCGGGCAGTATCACAGCCCACACACAAATATGATGAACTGCCCATAATTATGGAAACTACTTTACTTGCTTCAACTAACAATCAAATGATTATTATTACTATTATTATTTACCACACTATTCACCCTCTTTTATACTTATACAGCGGCTCGTCTTTGTTGGAAATTCGACTCTATCTAAACGTTCTCGAGTCACTGTCCGGTTGAAAATTGTATGTTACCACTGAATATGAGTACTGAAGCAGTTTTTCTGAAACCACGTGCACCAATCAAACTGGCTGCCTTCAACGTTCGCACACCTATGCAGGTTGGACAACAGATAGGTCTGGCTATGTCTTTAGAAAGTCTTAATATCGATGTTTGCTGTCTATCCGAGACTCGTATTCAAGACTCTGGTGAAGTACTACAAATTCGCTCTCCATCTGTCGCTTCGAAAAGCTTGTTTTACGTGCGTTTATCCAGGGACCCTGTGGCATTTTCGTCTGGTCTTGCTGGCGTTGGTGTCGCACTAAGCGCTAGAGGTGAGGCAGCACTAACCGATTGGATCCCCATTAACAGTCGATTATGTTCTGTTAGATTAGAAAGTTCCATCAAAGTGAGAAGAAATCGGCGAGAGAAACGATGTCTTTTCGTCATCTCCGCCTATGCCCCGACAGATTGCAGTTCGGATGCAATCAAGGATGAGTTTTACCACCAGTTATCTGTTCTTCTCCAGAAAGTGCGTTCGACAGATATTGTAGTACTAGCCGGAGACTTGAATGCTCAGGTCGGACGTCTAGGCACAGAAGAGAGTCGTTTAGGTGGCTGATGGGGACTCGTTGGTCGCAGGTCAGTTAACGAGGACCGTCTACTGCAACTGTGCACAGACCACAACCTGTTTCTGGCTAGCACTAACTTTCGGCACAGTCATCGCCGATGTGCCACCTGGCGTCCTCCCTCTGCATCCCAAGCCTGGACTCAGATTGATCACATCGCGATCAGCTACCGCTGGCGTGGTTGTGTACAAGAATGCAGCTCCTTTTGGAGTACCTATCTGGACTCTGACCATGCCTTGGTCTGCGCCAATCTTACCTTACTTTTCAGTGGACAACGAAGTGACCGCCACCAACGGATTGATGTTAGCAAGCTGGTTGTAACTTCTGTTGCTAGTAAGTATCGAACCGAGCTAGTTTCTAGGCTAGCTACCATTCCACCGAAAAGTATAGATGAGCATTGGTTGCAATTGCATGACGCCATGAAAATGGCGGGTACAATCAGTTGTGGGTTCGCGAAACGTCCCGCTTATAAGCACTGGCCTTCCTCAGGCTCCTTACAACTCATTGAAGCCCGTCGGTCTACTCCGGGTGACCGTGAGTTTGACCACAAACGAAGGATGTTACGTAATGAAGTTGGGCAAAGCTTGCGTAACGACCGAGAAGCCTAGTGGTCGGAGCGCGCTAATGAGTTGGAAGCAGTAGCTGCATCTGGTAATTACCGGAAGCTCTTCCAACTCATCCAAGCCACTGGCAGCAAGAAGTCTGGTGTGAGAGAAACAATCTACGAGGATGATGGGATGACAATCACTAACATCCATCGACGTCTTGGACGATGGGCAGAATTTTCAAAGGGCAGTTCAACTGGCCTGCTGCTCCGGCAACATCGGTCAGACTGTCCTGTCCTCCATGGCTTGTGACGACTGATCCACCAAATGAGGCGGAAGTCCGCAAGGAACTCCAACTCTTCAAGCGCTACAAATCACCTGGCCCAGATGACTTACCTCCGGCTCTTTTTAAAGATGGTGGTGACTTTCTGACTAAGGAACTGACGACGTTGTTTACAAAGATTTGGGAACTAGAGAGTGTACCAACGTTATGGAATGAGTTGATAGTTGTCCCTATCTTTAAAAAGGGTTCACGTCGTCTCTGTAACAACTATCGTGGGATAAGTCTACTTCCGATTGCGTCCAAGCTATTGGCTTCCGTCATACTTCGTAGGTTGTTTAAAACCCGAGAAAGATTGACTCGCGAGGAGCAGGCTGGGTTTCGTTCTGGTCGAGGATGTATTGATCATATCTTCACCCTCCGCCAAATGTTAGAACACCGTCATACTTATCAAAGGCCAACAATCGTAGTGTTTCTTGACATCAGGGCTGCCTTCGATTCGTTGGACAGGACTGTTCTGTGGGATTGTCTATTGAAGAACGGTGTGTCCGGGAAGTTTATTAGCATCGTAATAGCCCTACATACAAACGCCTCAGGCAGAGTGAGGACATACAACCACCTATCTCCATTGTTCCATCCGAGCAGTGGGGTTCGACAGGGTTGTCCAATCTCATCATTCCTCTTCAACTTTGCCATCGATGACATTCTGGAAACAGCTCTGATGGATGTAAGTAATGGTGGTGTGGATCTGTTGCCTGGAGAAAGAATTCTCGACCTTGAGTATGCGGATGATATTGTCTTACTGTGCGATAATGCCCAAGACATGCAATCCGCACTTAATCAGTTGGAAATCAGTGTCCGTAGGTATGGCATGTGCTTTGCACCTTCGAAGTGCAAAGTACTTCTACAAGACTGACAGCATTCTAATCCTGTACTCACCCTGGATGGTGAGCAGATAGAAGTAGTCGAGAAGTTCGTGTATCTAGGTAGCTGCATAAGTGCTGGTGGGGGTGTGAGTGATGAGATCAATGCACGAATAGTGAAAGCCAGAGCGGCTTATGCCAATCTGGGCCATCTTTGGCGCAGAGATGATAATGCAATCGATGTCACCATCTTGAAACACCGACTTCGGTGGCTTGGACATGTTCTACGAATATCGTCCCAGAGAATTCCACGTCGTGCATTATTTGCCGACTCTGGGACTGGTTGGAAAAAGCGGAGAGGTGGTCAGTGCATGACATGGTGTCGTGGTATGAAAGAAAGCTGCAAAGGACTGGCTTCTGTCGGTCCTTCACGACTCCCTGGTTGGGGTCCGAGAGATGGTGCGACACAGTGGCTAGAGACGTTATCAGATATGGCTCAGAATAGAAGCCAGTAGCGATCCTGTTGTAACCTTCTTTTACTTTCTTCATAAAAAGTGGTTGTGTCTCCCTTAACTGAAAGATTTCTTCTGATTGTACCTTTCCGTCCCCTCATTATTACTATTATTATTACTACACTACCTTACACCAATCTCTTCGTTATTGTTCTCTTTTTTTTACGCTCCTTACCTTTTTTCTCTTCGAATTCTCATTGTTTTGTGTGGCGCGTATATATTTGGCGCACTCTTGTACCAATATTTATGTGTTCAAATAAATAAATAAATAAATAATAGTTACTTTAACAGACGTTCTTTGCCAATATATCACATCAATCAACTTATTATAACTAACAATTTATATCAAGTAAATTCGTATACTATGTTGATTTTAGTCATTCAATGACAAAATACTGTGGCATTTATACTGCCTAAATGTTAAGATCAAAATGTACAAAACAAGTGAAAAAATATCAAGTATGTATTAGTTAGATTCAGTACTACGCCACTAGAATACTAACTTTAATTCAAATAATTTCTGATAATAATGTGTTAGTGTACAGCAACGGGATTGAAAATAAGCAGACAGTTTTACCTGGGGAACGTTAAATAGATATGTAGTGCGAAATAAAAAAAATACACAAGTGAAGTATTTACAATAAAATTTATTTAAGATAATAATTATTATATGTTGTATAAACAGTGTTGGTCCCAAGTACTAATGATTTTGTGATTTACCCTAATAACTACATATGGATCCTTAATATAGAAATTTATTCTGTAACAATATTCAGATATTATATAATTTATCATTCATTTACTTTACCTTCACTGTGATTAAACAATCCATTATTAATTAAAGGAAATCAAAAAACAAGAAAATATTACAATTTATATTTTAGTGTTATATAAAACTGAAGCTTCTCCAAAAAAATTAATCTACAAATCCTCCCTGCTAAAACAAATTTAAATAATAGATGAAATTGGATTTGTGGTAAATAAATTTATACATTATTCGGTCCATTGTCAAAAGGGAATGAGCGCGAAAGTTACATGTTATTATGATTCAGTATAAATCAATCAGGTACTAAGAGATAAATAAAGTTATGACATAGTAGTCATAAATTAAGCTTTACATTTAGATACTGTAGCTTTTCATGGTCTTTTGATTTATAACTGGTTATTTACTAAATAACTTTTAAATATGTTTATTTTATATAACATTGAAATACGTGTGCAATTGAGTTTGTAAGTAGTAGGAGACCCTTTGATATTGGTTCGGTAAAAATTTATGAGTTATCAATTAACGGTTTATACCAGCATAGACTGATTCATCAATTCATTATCTTATAACAATAAGTAATGGATAGCTATTTGTTATTAGTGGTAATTAATCACAGCAAAGTAGTCCGAAATTACAAGATATTAAATTTGATACTTTACGATCTACTAAAGACGTGTTACATTAATTATCACTGAATTTCCCATCTAATAACACGATAACCGAACAATTAATACTATGAATCTTGATCACTAAGTATATGTTCATTAGTTGAATGACAGGAGCCCACTACCGGTGTTGGGGCTTTTTATCCCCTACTTATATTGAAGAGGGCTTTGTGAATATAGTTTATTCAACTATTTCTCTCTTTGAGAATATGGTTTTATTTTTTATTTGTTTATTCTTTTGTATTTCAATTATTTTGACACACTATGGTATAAGGTGCATTACATGATACTTTAACCAATCAACTAGTTGTAAACAAAGTAGCATCTGACTCCAATCGCCACAGGGCCAAATAACGAGATGAAATTAACAGGATTTGCAGCAAAGAAGTCGAAGTAATAATATCATCTAAGATAGTGAAAAAGGACTACACATACAGTGTACAGTTTGAGTAGAAGGAATGAATTAGTGGGATAAAATACGTACAAAAAGAAATTGAAACTTAAGGCAAATAGTGTAAACAATTAGGTCAATGACACTGATTTTGAACCATATCACGACACTTCTTCATTCATTACGATCATCATGTAGATACTAACTAGGAAGTTTTCACCTACTAATCAACGATTTCATGGGATGATACCATGCCTTGGATTGGAATTAAACATTACCCACCCAGCGGTTTCCCAATATCAGGGCAATGCAGAAATACTGCTAACGTATGTATGTACTGTATGTTCAAAAACCATGTTACTCGATGCTTACACTGAACTCACCTTAAGCTAAATGTACAAAAAATATTGCTTAGCCGATTGTGATTCACGATTACTGCATTATTTTAAATCTAACAATTCGCATGACTAAACCACCGAACGACAGTTGCAAATTAAAATAATAGGTAGGATTCTATAATTCTGGGGAACTAGCTAGATAGAACAAGAATTCCTGAGAGAACAAACAAATACCATTTACAACAAAACCCTAAATAAGCATAATTATACTACCCCACACACCCACCTCACGTGTAACACCAATTGATAATTGTTTCCCAAGATCTCTTAGATCTAACTCAGCATTTGACGTTGATGTAGTAACTGACAAGCCATTAATTGATTCTGAATTTCTGAGATCTGACGTGCGCAATGATGACGATGTTAAGTTTGTTGTCGAATTCGAAGTAACTAAATCTGGAGATTCCACAGGATCGTCATGAACTGCATCTTGTTTTTCTGATAATCAGAGTAAAAATAAAATTAGCTAATGGACAGTTTTAGACACCTATCATCCTGGAAACGTAACCCGGTAAAAATTGGGAAACATGATAAAAATATCTTACTTATGTAAATAAGCGTAGACTTAATGAATTTGAATTTGGTTTGGCGAAAATACAAACTAAATGATAGCCTTATTCAAAGTTATATTTTTGGTACAATGTGGGATTCTCAGTGTAAAATACATTGATCTTAAACAATGGTAAATATTTGAGTGAAAATATTGCGGTAGTGAAGGACACTGAGAAGTCGTACTACCTATATATTGGTCTCATCTAAAGCACTACTGAGAACGAAGGAGCACTAAACAGATGTTATGGAACTCTTCAAATGTATGGATCCACGTTCGAACTGTAGACCTTCAGGTCCCACAGAGAACACTTGAAATTTACATGGATATTTAATTTCCGACATGGTTTGATCGTAAGAATAATGAACAGGGATTAAACATCAAACAAATAAGTCAATACTAACTATCAGGGATTCCCTATTTTTTGCGTAACGGTACGTTTATTATTATGACAGCTAATATTTTATGTGAATATATTACGTTATATAGTTCACTACCAATATTTCTCTAACACACAACTGAGCTATTTCTCTCATGCGGTAGCAATCTTAAGTTCTGTTATTAGAAAGAACAGTTTCGTTATATTAACAGTACTGTTATGAGAAGTCTCTTGGGTAAAAATGCATGAAAAGCACCTTTAAATATCTAGAATTATGTTTTTGATTCGGATACGCATTACAATGTACGACTGAGAGACAGGATTATCAAGAAAGCCATGCGGAAAATTTAGATTTTCTTAACATAGAGGTGACCGGAGACAGATGGTTGAATATTTCAGAAGATCACTTATTATGTACATACAATTATGTGTTCATTCAATAGCTTATTGAAGGTTATTAAATTACAACCTGGTATTAAAATAGAGAATCAGAATCCCAGCCAATGACAATCAAGTTATTATTTAGTGTTGACAAAGTGTAAACTATAATTGATTAAAGAGATTCATCGAAGTTTCATACACACTCTGCCATTTTATCTTAAAGTGTGTTGTGCTGGGACGTTTACGAGAATAGATCACTGCAGACTGAACAACATGTAATCGACCACAACGGAAGAGATAAATCTATTTTTATCATCGTGTCTACCACATGCATATCATTTTATCAGATATTATTCCAAATTATAAATCCAACCACTCAGCTAGTGAGTTAGTGAATGGATGTGCAACAATTCACTTACATCTTAACTAATACAAAACACAGAAAAAGAAACAAAATTCATCGAAATAACAAAGAAAAAATCCCTAGTTTACATAGTTTGTTGTTAGAGATCAACTATCTACAACACAAGAAAATGAAGTCACACAGTTATTGCACACAACACAGTATCCAAGGTTATAATTTACGAAAAGTCTATATATTCTACATACTATTATAATTACCGACAAATTCAATGCTTTAGGTTTAAAAAAATATGTATTTATTTCTTGGAAGGAACGATTAAATTCAGTCTAACTGATGATGGTCGATAAAATGATCAAATTACAATGATAGGGTCCATAATCCAGTATACGTAAAAATTTCTTTTTACCAAGAAGAAAAACAATCATAATTCTAAGATCTTAACACAAGAAATAGCTACCTAATGTTAACATAACTGAGCTGACAAGTCATTGATGCATCACTGTAAAGTATATTAAATTCTTTCAGTTCCGGTTGTTGATGATGATTTGTATTACTATAATCAATTTACATATTACATATTATATCCAAGATAATATTTGAACATTCAAAAATATTTGAAGATTAACTTTCTTAGACTAACACCTAAAAGTACCATAAGACTTACCAATCAGATGGGTCATACAGATCTGACTACAATATTTCAAGCGATCAACAGAAAGAACAATAGATTAGATATTTAATTTGATATTAGTTGACATTTAAAATTTGTTTAAATTTTGAATTATTGAATATATAAGTATGGCTTGCTGATTGCTGCAAATGCCTTATAATGATAATATCAAAGTATTCTAGTCATTTTAACATCAATCATTTAATTATAGATACAAAAATCCTTTAATCTAACTTCATGATGAGCAACTGAGTTGTAGCAATTGCAATGAAACAATGGATATGATTTACAAGTAAATACAATGGTAGATGTTTCAATAGAATTAAAAACTGGATTTATTAGATGAAAATATTTGATACATACAAATCAGGGTTACTCAAAAAAATAGGTATTTCAGTATATACATAATTACGACTTTCAAGAGTAAAACTTGAAAGACAGAAAACCGTAAAAATCAGAATAACTAAATATTTTGAAAATAGTATGGATTATTCTTTCTATGCCAATAAGTTTTTTAAAAACTTGACAACCTTGAATGATTTTCGCACCATAAACTAGAGATAGTATCATTGAATGAAGCAGTGGAAACCGAAGGCCTGAATGAGGATTCAGGAAAATTTTGAAATTCATTGAAAGCAACCTTATAAAGAAAATGCTAATATGAGAAAATAATACTGTATGGTATATGACCAATTCTATGAGAAAATTTCGGAGATTCATTTATGTATTGTTGTATCTGAACTACTTACTTCTACCGAAATGCAAATGTTCCTCAGGTTGATTTTAATCAAAAGCAGATATCACCACGATTAACATTTAAAATAAAGTAACATTGAACTAATGTTTTAACGTATTTTAGCACTATTTACTTGCTAGTACTCATAAAACGTTATTTTTTGACAACGAATTTAAAAGAATTCTGCATTGTAGAGTTGTGTAATGATGATGTGCTATTAGCTCTAATCATTGAGTCTTAGACTAGAACTCTGCTTTATTTACTTCGGTTTAGATAGCTGCATAGTGTCTCTTATTCTCAGATAATTTTGCTCGATTACTCAGAAGTAGCATCTTACCATATCTTGTAACTTAACCAATTATACTTTTTTCTTACCAAAAATGTTTTCTTGAAAGGATTTCACCATCTGTTGGATGACTATATATATATATTAAACAGGTACATTTTTACAAGATCCAAAAGCTTCATTTTTACGATGACTGAATTGGAGCCTACGAGTTAAACTTAAAGTTGTTTTTAAGAATATTCAAATAAAAAGAATTTCTAGAACTAGACAGGACTGGATATATATCTTATTCTATCATGACAATAATAATCCTTTAACATCTGTTACTTGAAATAAAGGATAGACAGATTGATAATATAGAATAATATTAAGTTGAGGACAAGACAAGAAGTTGTTAATACCAATTTCGAATCATTTCACGTAAATTTGGTGATCATATTCTAGCATTTTCGTGATGCGAGGTGAACAGGATTGATAAGGTTACATAAAATTTCCTATATACAAGCCTTCGGACGGTTACTGAGCGAGAAGTTCATTGGGTTAGAAGATGAATTAAAATGCATAAGAACTTTATATATATATATACTATCCGTGAAGAGATTTCATCACCCAACTTCATAAGATTGGTGAGACACTTTGGCTACGTAACTCCTAACCCTTTTAATAATTTATTCTCTAGCTTCACACTCAAAATAATTATAAACCAGTTCTTAAGTCGCATTATGCAACTAAAAAACGAGAAACTTATTTCAAACATTTTAACATTATCAAGGAACGTATTTATTTAACATCATTGCCAGAGTTCTTACCACACACAAAGATAATATCTGTGGATCCTTATTCGATGAGAAAATTCCAAGATGACGAATTACATTCATGGGAAATCAGACGAATAAAATGATATATGTAGGATTAATATCCATAAAGAAGAAAAAATTGTTAAGTGACAACAATTATATAGGTAATTCAGATGAATGGCTATAAGCCGTGACTAGAAAAAACCATCGAAATCAGCTATCTGTAGTGTACTAAGGTAATTTAATTGAATTATCAGAAGACTTTAAAGTCAATTAAGTAGATTGTTGCTTATCGGTTACTGTTTGTCACTACAGTCATACATCAGTAAGTATATTTGCGTGGAGAACAACTACAATCATAATCAAAAAAGTAAAGGTATTTATAAACAATTGTCTAAGCGAGATACTTAATATTTGTTGGACGGATACCATCAGCAACAACCGATTATTGACAGAGAACAAACGAACTTCCAAATGAAGAGGAAATTAGAAAAGACGCTGGATGTAGGTAGGACATATATTGAGGAGATATCATTAAGCTGGATCACGAGGCAAGCCTTAACTAGGAATTCAGAAGAAAAGAGGCAGATCAAGGGACATATTGCGTCGGGGATTGGAGGTAGACATCGAAGGAATGAATAACATTTGGTAATAACTGGAGAGGGAAGCTGAAGACTGAATTTGTTGGAGTCCTAGTCGGGGGCTTATGCTCCACTATGGGTAGCAGGCGTAAGTAAGATATACTAGTGTTTCATAGTCTGAAAACGTGTAGAGGCATGTTACATAGACTCAACTTTATAAAGGCGCCAGGTCCAGTTTTCCTGAATTCTACTGCTACAAACTACATCTAGGTCCTACCAAATTAAGGAAGCAAGGATCTTTGAACCTATGTGGCATGAGCTGATTTACATTTAGTAAGTGTTGGACGAAGACAATGATAAGGCATTACACAGAAAGCAGTAAGTTTACCGAGTATTTAGCAAACTCAACTAACGTAGTTACAACAGTCAAGCATTTGTTTGCCATTACAAAACTACCGCTGTACAAACATTTATGATGACCTTGGAAAAAATCAAATGAAGCTAGAGATTCAGCTTTAATTAAAGATTATGTTGACGTTATTTGATAATCCGTGTACACCATATTACTACAACTGATTCATTTCAATTTTCTGGTTTCATAAAATCTTTTGAGACTATTTAACGTGCCTAGGAACAATAAAATTTAATTTCCATGAAAGCATTATATTTTAGCTTTTTGTTACATAAATTAAAAAACCTAATACCCTGAAACACAAAATCTAGACCTGACGAATCCTAACTGATTTTCTTTGAAAAACTAATTTTAAAACCACCCTTATCACCGTGAATTTAATTAGTACATATCTCAATCACATTTACGTTGTGAATGAATTAATTTTGTTAAGTTTTTTTTAAAAAGTGTGACTGATTTATGCAAATCAAAATATTTCACTTCTTTTCAATACCTTGTTCAACTGTCAGAATGAAATGATTGAATGAATTGTTGAGTGATTATGAAAATCAATAGATAATTTGGTCTCATAATACTTAATTTCAGCTAAATTATTCATGTCTTCAAGAACAAACTATTGATAATTGAGACACAATATTGTTTCGGTGTTTTATTGTTTTATAAGAAATATTCATTTTACTAAATACGTACGTAGTTTATAAAAATGTTAATCAATTTTTGATTAAAGTTTAAAGCAATACATACGGTCCATTAATCACGCTCAAACACTACTACACATGGTAGATTTATTAGCCAAATTCAAGGAAGGTCTTTGAAAGTAATCAACTAGATCCTACAAACTTTACACACTTTAAATGTCATATACTATTAAAATTAGGGTCAAATTTGATTAATTTATGTCAGCTTTTTGTAGTTCAAAAATAAACGGATGATTGTCATCTACAAGTTAAATGAATTACTTTTCAGAAATCCCGACCGTTGTTGCCACCTTAACGTGGTGGTCGGGCTTGCCTATCGTGATGAAGCAACCGAGCTATACTGGCTGGAACAACCGTTCTTCAAGGTCCTACCATGTCAGACAGGTCGGTTGAAGATCGGTAAGAAAAAAAGCAACAAACCTAAGGTCCGAAGGCGAAGTCGTGCTGCTGACTGTACAGAGGTGTGACAGCAGTAAGGTGTTTCCTTCAGACAACCAGCAGCGTGACAGCGATGCTGCCTTCCCACAAGGACGGGTGGGGTTAGAAAAGGTCAACCCTAAAAATGCACACCCCGCATTATCTCACGGATATCCGTCTCCGGCGGTAAGGTCTCAACAAGTACGGAGCTAACACAAAAATTACCCATAAAAAGGTCGTGTGTGACCGACCTCAAGCAGTTGTCCCTTGGGTACTGCGGTCACGCTCCCAGGTCACTAAGGCCACCTCTAATCAAATTTCCTTTTCAGGTACCTCCAGAACAACCCTTCCACGGTGTGGGCAACCGGGAAGTGATAACCGCCCTCATACCTCTAACAGCACTCAAGACCAATGTATTCATAATCAACCTCCCTCTTCAATTCCTATTATTTCTCCTACATCGACTTTCAACACTGAACTTCCTCTTTTGGCTTCCTCCTCAAGTGTCACCATAACCAACGATTCTAGTGCTCAAAATACTGTCTCAGGTCTACTGAAACCTCGCTCCAAACTACACATTGGAGCCTTCAGCGTACGCACTCTATGTCAAATCGGTCAGCAGGCTTCCTTGGCTAGAACCCTAGAATCTCGTACCATTGATGTATGCTGTGTCTCTGAAGCACGCATACAGGATCCCAGTGTGGTCATTCACTTGACCTCACCTCGGCAAAACGGAGAGCAAACGAGATACACCCTCCGTGTATCTGGTGCCCTGACGGCCAGCTCTCGTGAACTGGCAGGAGTAGTCATAGCACTAAGCATGAGGGCGAAACAAGCACTGTTAAAGTGGATCCCCATTAACAGTTGTTTATGTGCTGTTCGGCTAAACGGCTCCGTAAGAACTCGGAAGGATAGGGACACACGTCGTTGCCTTTTCGTCGTTCTTGCCTACGCTCCCACTGACTGCAGCTCAGATGATGTGAAAGATGAATTTTACAGAAAGCTTTCTGAACTTCTTCAGAAAGCTAAACCTTCAGACATAGTACTCGAAGCAGGTAACTTCAATGCCAAGATAGGTAGTTTAAACCGAACAGAAAGGCATTTAGGTGGGTATATTAGTATTCCGGCACAACGAACAGATAATGGTGATCGTCTGCTGCAACTATGCTCAGACAATCGTTTTTTTTAGCAAACACAAATTTTAAGCATAAGGAGAGACATCGTCTAACAAATAGACCATATTGCCATCAGTCATCGTTGGAGAGGGTCGGTACAAGATTGTCGCTCATTCAGGAGTACCTGCTTGGACTCCGACCATGCCCTAATACGGGCACGCATCTGCTTGCGCCTCATTGGACGCAAAAAAGCCACATTAAAAAGACCCATTAGAACTGAATTGAGTTGCGAGAAAACCAAAAGTAGGTTCCACGAACAACTGAGGTCACACTTAGGTAGTTCTGAAAACGAGGCTGACCCAGATGTTGTTTGGAAAGATATACAAACAGCTGTGGAAACAGCAGTGACATTTATCAGTGATTTAAACCACAGGGTTACAAAGAACCAATGAATTTTTTCAAGGTCTATTGCACTGATAGATTCTCGTAAACTCATCCCATCAGGTTCCGAACATAATGAAGAGCGACAACAAATCAGATCTAGGTTAAGCAAAAGTCTAAGAAACGACCGTGAGCAGTGGTGGGCAACGAAAGAAAAAGAAATGGAAAAGGCAGTGGCTATAGGGAACACAAGACAGCTCTATAGACTAATAAAAGAAACTGGAATTAATAAGTCAAGTGTAAGTCAGACTATTTCGGAAAAAGACGACACTCTCATCTGCTCCCAGTCCAGACGTTTAGAACGATGGGTGAAACATTTCAGAGAACAGTTCAGCTGGCCTTCAGCTACTCTACAACTACCCTCCATTCTCAGACAGTGTGAATGGAACATTGAAGTAGGTCCTCCAACTCTAGCAGAAGTTCAAAAGGCTATAGTTAATCTGAAACGAGGAAGGGCAGCTGGTCCAGATGGACTGGCTCCAGAGGTCTTTAAGGATGGTGGTCCAATTTTAGCGATTAGGTTGACTAATATTTTAGCTAAGATCTGGGAGTTAGACGTTATCCCATCTAACTGGTCACAATCACTTATCGTCCCAATATATAAGAAAGGGTTAAAATCATACTTTGACAACCATAGAGGGATTAGTTTAACTAATATACTATCTAAAATACTAGCCTCGATAATTATCAGACGCCTAACTAAGACTCGTGAACTGCAAACACGAGAGAACCAAGCTGGCTTCAGACCTAGTCGTGGCTGCATCGACCACATATTCACCATTCGTCAGGTTCTAGAACATAGGCATACTTATCGGCGTCCGACAATGGTGGTCTTTCTCGACTTGAAAGCAGCATTTGACTCGGTAGACCGCGAGATTCTGTGGCAGTGTCTGTCATTGAAAGGCATACCTCGGAAGTACATAAACCTTGTGAAGGCTCTTTACCCGAACACTACCAAGCGAGTCAGAGCTTATGGCGAACTGTCATCTGCTTTTGCAACCTCAAGTGGTGTCCGTCATGGCTGTCCACTTTCTCCCATTTTTGTTTAACTTGAACATAGACCAATTGATGGAAATAACATTCACGTCTACTGAATTCTCGGGTATTGATCTCCTTCCAGGAGGTCCACTTATCGACTTAGAATACGCAGATGATATAGTCCTGTTTGGTGGAGACGCTGATAAAATACAGAGTTTTTTGGTAGCACTAAGCAACAATGCCAGAATGTTCGGAATGCGCTTCTCTCCTTCTAAATGCAAGCTGCTGCTTCAGGACTGGTCTGCATCAACACATGAACTAAGGATAGGGAGTGAAGTAGTCGAACGCGTTGACAACTTCACTTATCTTGGAAGTCTGATCAGTCCTAATGGGTTGGTGTCTGACAAAATCTCAGCACGGATTCGAAAAGCTCGCTTGGCTTTTGCCAACCTACGTCACCTGTGGCGAAGACGAGATATTCGTCTATCAACAAAGGACGAGTATACTGCGCGGCAGTCCATTCTGTTTTAATTTACGGTAGCGAAACATGGCCATTAATAGTGGAAGACACTCATAAGCTACTAGTATTTGGCCACAGATGCCTTAGAAATATTGCTGGGATCACCGGGTAAGTAATAGTGAGGTTAGAGGCAGGATATTAGGGAATGATGGTAAATCAATTGATGAGGTTGTGAATCTTCATCGACTGAGATGGTTGGGCCACGTGTTACGTATGTCTGAACACCGATTACCACGAAGTTCAATGCTAACCGGTGTTGGAGATGGTTGGAAGAAAGTTAGGGGCGGCCAAACCAAAACGTGGCATCAGTGCTTGAAGTCACTAAATTCTAATCTGATCCATGTTGGTAGATGCAGACTACTTGGTTGGGGTCCGCGTGACTTTCGTAACCAATGGTTGAAGACTCTTGGCGACATGGCTCAGAATCGATCACTATGGCGTAGGTGTATACACTCTCTGTCTTCCCTTAAACTAAGAGATTAAAATCACTTCATATCTTTCTTTCTACTAACTAATTCTTTCTTCCTATAATATATTCTTATATGCAATCTTTCTCCTATATATTACCACCTTTGACCTAACTACTCCTATGAGTCCGGTGTTCATCTTGCTGTGCTAATGAGGTATGGCAACTTGGACCGATGCATGTATGTGCCTGGTCCTACGTTGTAGCTGACTGACTGACTTTTCAAAAATGGTGTACAGTCTAGTTTTCCAATAGCTTTCTCAGACAGTGTATATTACAAGATTCTGTATTCGTTATCTTTCTCCTAAAAACACCTGAAAAACTATGAAGTTACAAAGCAAAGTCAAGTTGAAGTCATATCTAGTCTATGTCAGTGATATATAACAACAGTTTGTATGATTTAACACATTCCTTTAAAAGAAACATATATTTCACTAGCCATTCATAATCTAATAATATTTGAGTGGAATTACCTTTGAAATTTCACAGTAGGCTTGACAAATAAAAAGTTAAAATTCTAAGAAAAAAGATGATACACAGTTTAGTTACTTTAGAATATACCTGTGGGGCATACATTTGACTGCATCCTAGATTTATGGAGTTTGGTATCCATTCGATCTAAATAAGCACGTAATCCAATGTCTCCTGAACGAATTCGCGCCACTTCTTGTATGCGAATGGCACCATCGATAGCTTGACTATAGCATAAGTTGAGCATAACCGATGGGACTGTGGATTCGTGGACGGCTGGGAAACCAAGAAGTGTTCTCTAAAAGGGGTAAATACAATCACCGAACTTTTACATCCAACAAAGAAAGAATTCCATGTTTTAAAATCCCTTATCTCATGCAGTACGTTGTCACAATTGGTGCGTTTACAAACACTAAAGCGTGGTTTGAATCCAGACATAATATTAGAAGGTAGAGTATATATATATATATATATATATATATATATATATATATATATATATATATATATATATATATATATATATATATATTATTGGTAAATAATCACGTTAAGGTCAATTCGAATTCATGGTTGAATAAACGAATGAGAATTTTAAATGGTAAGATTGTTAGCTACACAAAATTGAAGGTGATACTCGACAGTCAATATAGGATCAACGATTTTCAACTGAGGCTCTAAATTATCTTTCGCGACTAAGTCAGTCAGTCACAACGTAGGACCAGGCACAAATATACATCAGTCCAAGTCACCACACCACATTAGCAGAACAAAATGAACATCAAATTCACAAAAACAGCTGCTTTATATCGATATTTCTACCATCTAATTCTTTCTTCCTGTACTATATCCTTATATGCAATATTTTTTTGTTATATTACCAACATTGAATTAACTACTTCTATGAATTCGGCGTTCATCTTGTTCTGCTAATGAGGTATGGCAACTTGGACCGATGTATATATGTTTCTGGCCCTACGTTGTAGCTGAGCTGAGTAATATATAAACGAAATATTGTGTATAAGGATATAATACAGGAAGAATGTGTTAGTTCGTAGAACTAAATGTATAAAGCAATTTGAATCTCACTGTTTAAGGGAAGACAGAGAGTGTATACACCTACGCCATAGTGATCGATTCTGAGCCATGTCGCCAAGAGTCTTCAACCATTGGTTACGAAAGTCACGCGGACCCCAACCAAGTAGTCTGCATCTACCAACATGGATCAGATTAGAATTTAGTGACTTCAAGCACTGATGCCACGTTTTGGTTTGGCCGCCCCTAACTTTCTTCCAACCATCTCCAACACCGGTTAGCATTGAACTTCGTGGTAATCGGTGTTCAGACATACGTAACACGTGGCCCAACCATCTCAGTCGATGAAGATTCACAACCTCATCAATTGATTTACCATCATTCCCTAATATCCTGCCTCTAACCTCACTATTACTTACCCGGTGATCCCAGCAATATTTCTAAGGCATCTGTGGCCAAATACTAGTAGCTTATGAGTGTCTTCCACTATTAATGGTCACGTTTCACAGCCGTAAAGTAGAACAGAACGAAGTACCGCACAGTATGCTCGTCTCTTTATGGATAGACGAATATCTCGCCTTCGCCATAGGTCACGTAAATTGGCTAAAAACTAAATGAGCTTTCCGAATTCATGCAGAAATTTCGTCAGACGCCAATCCGTTAGGGCTGATCAGACTTTCAAGGTAAGTGAAGTTGTCAACGCGTTCGACTACTTCACTCCCTATCCTAAGTTCAGGTGTTGACATAGGCGACTAAATCTTATTAATTATCATGAAATATATAAAATGTCTTTGAAATTTATACTCTTAAGGTGAGACTTAGCGTCAATCAGTACAGAGTACTTCTATGTGACCCGCTGACGTTTATCGATAACGCAAAAGTTTTTGTGTTGAACTCTTCAATAGGTCGTTTCACTACTTATAAGTAGCTCAAATAAAGCACCAGAATTGCCCATTACGAAAAAACACATCTCATTAAAACATCTCAGAATTGTAGAAGTACAATTATTTTGTAATCCACATTAATCAGTTTACAATGGTTCTAAAACTCAATATTTATATTGCAGACTAAACTAAAAGTTCAATCAGATGAGTATTAATCATTCAAAATCATGTTTACAATTATTATCTTGTGGATTGAATATTTCATGATCACCATAGGTTGTACGAACTTTGATTATAGTCTGTGAAGGTATACATCTAAAGTATATGGTTAAAATAAATTAGCACTTGACAAAGAACAACCATTATAATTTGCTACATAATATCTACCATACGCTCAGCAGCCAATTGCCATTTGTTTTCCACTAGAAAAATAACATCTGAAAGTTGACGATTAATATCAACGCGTAGTCTTAAACGGGGATTTTGCTCTGCCTCTATTACTCTCCATGCATCTGTTTGTGTCCGTGGAACTAATTCAATCCATACATCTTCAGGAAGTAGGAATTCATGTGTAGGTGCTAAAATTTGATTTGAATGAGAACTGCATTATTTTAGTTGAAAAATTTTAAAAGTATTTGTTAAATGAATCCTCTACAGGACTAAGTACCTAAATATCAAACCTAATGTTCTATAGATGGCAATGTTATTTAAAATAAAAATACATGAGCTATTAAAGACGGGGAATTAAAAAACCGATAAATCAAGAAGAGCGCGTGTAACCCATATCCGAAAATACCGGTCAGTGAACATCCACAACAGAGTAAACCAATCCACTATCTGGATATAGTAATCTGAACTTCACCTTAATATCACTTACTTGGAATCTTACCATGAAATAGCAACATTTAAAAGACAATTTTTATCGAATACACGTAACACATATATTTTTTCTACATTCAAGAGTGATACGGAGCAGATTAGTGAGTTAATTGACTTTGAATTCTGCCCAATGTGTATGGGCTGGAAAAACGCAAGTAACACATGAGTTATATATAAGTAATGAACCTTCGGTTAGCTCCTTACTTTTTAATTCTTATGGCTCAAAAAGGAAATTTGTAGAGAGCTATGAAATTGTTAAGGATAATTTTTTTCTGATCACTCGTCTGAGAGAACTCAGAATAGCTTAAATGATAGTTGACGGTCACGTCGCTATATAATCAGTCGTACAACTTTGCTTTAGAGACAAATATTTATTGCTTCTGACTATATCACTTCCTAACAATCAATTTGATGAAGTGTGGCTTTGTCATGACGTAATCAGTTAGCTGAAATCAATGCTACGACTTGCAGTAAATCCAGAACTAAGTATCAAGAACACAAATATTAATCTGAGTCAAATCAAATAGGATCATGAATTACCGTGTTGTCCGTTCAGATAAAATAAGAAGCGTAGTTAGCCTGAAACACTCAAATATAATAAAAAAGCTAGGAACAAAGATGCCATAAAAATGCTTTTTAATAATTACAGGTCTATTAAATTAAAAATCTTATGTATGTATAATTATGAAGTACCACCATACCAGAGATGTTATTCAATTGCTTCAAAGCAGGACAAACAGGAGTACGTAACAAAAAACGCCGCCCATTGTGTTTGATTACAGTGGTACTGAAACAAAGAAACATATGAAAAGACGAAAAATACTATTTATTGGAGAAATATAAATATTTACAATAAGTACAAGTATTATTATTTAAATTCATTGTCTCCTTACTACGCGTTTAAACTTACGAATAACTTCTTGCGATAAACAATATAAATATTAGAGTACACAATTCCATACTTACAAAGACTAAACCAACCACTCACAAATTAAACAAAATAATGTAATAAAAATAATAGAATGAAGTGTTGCCAAGATCCTTACAAGTGGTGAGCGTAATGACTTATATTCAAGGTCTACTTATTTATGAAAAACTAACAAGAATAGTTTATCAAAAACGATCAAGTTTCAACCATCAAGTAGTGAACAGAATCAGACACCATATTTCATACCAAAAAAAGTAAAGCCAAAGTACTCATACACGGAAAATTTATTCGTCTTATTAAGAGCATCAAAATGATAAAACTATATCATGTTTGTAATAAATCGACTGAAATCTTTCTCTATTTCAAAATAAGTCAGAAATAATAACACACAGGAAATATGATAAAAATGAAAAACAGCAGTCAAAATTTGTATAGATTCAAGTAACATCTTACCACAAGTTCAAGCAACCAAACGAATTCACATACAAGGCCTTCAGCAATATCCGTTTATTGATAAGCACTGCTGAGAACGTTCTAGTAAGGTATAATTTCACATTGGCCTTAAAACAAAGCACATTAACCATTTTGAAATTGTGGTATTACTGAGGTCCAAATTTAAGATGGATTAAATATTTTTTAAGCAAACCTCATATAAATACACCAGTTAGGATAGTGTTATGCCCAAACAATAATTAGTGGGTTTTTATAACATCTAAATTTGGAACGTTTACTGATGTCCAAAATTTATGAATTCCTAATAGGTTGATCTATTCTTTTAGAAGAATTCATAAGAGCAAAAGTTGATCTTTTGCTAGAATGTGTTCAGGTTGCCACTCGAAAGAGTCACGCTGAGTCGTAGACACCATCTTTCTCGATAGCATGTTTCAAGAATTAGTTATACAAAAGAAAACAACAGTTGTAAGTCCGCTAAACTTGCGGCTAAAATGGTTCCAACTGAATCTAATTTAATGAAAAGCACTGCAAATGCCACTTCAGTTTTTCACTAAAATCAAATTCCCGAGCTGGATTCCAAATAACATCTTCGCGAGAGAGGATATTCTTTTCAAAGCTTGACTTTGTAACTGAGGCTACAGTCTATCGTGTTTGGGAGATTTGTGATACCTTAATCATATTATCTCAATCAACAGATACAACAACTTGCTATGTAGCGTTGTTCTGGAAACCATCTCTATGATGACCTTTCTGTTTTACTACCGGGGATAATTCGAACGTAGTCTTAACGAATTTCAGGAAATAAGTAGCACCTGAATGTCTCAAGTGAACCTCACGTGGACCTGGCTCAGACATCTGGACCAAATTAAACCATATTTTTTAATGTGAAGGTAAGAACGACAGAAAAGGATAGATAACAAATCATTTAAATACACTAATAAAGCTCATATATTTGTAAGGAGGATATATTATTTACTCTTAAATTCAGACAGGATATCTCATTCAACAGATGACAAGGTAAGGAACTGTGAGATTACGCCACACCAGCTGTGGATAAAAATAAGCTAAGTTCAAAATAATACAAACAAATTGTTTTTTATTACAAAGCAGTGAGCAAAAATCACACACCCACAATGAACCAATTCGTTTAATTTTTCTCCCAATCGGTGGTCCAATGCTAAAATGACAAATGGAAAAAAAATTAGAAACTGGGGTGAAAATGAACCTGGTATTGTTAGAGGGAGAGAATGGAAAAGCAACTTAATGTAAGTTGCTTCTGCCGAGAAGTGAATAAATAACCAAATTAAATTAGCAAGTTTAAATAGCACGCAGGAATGGAACGGAATATAAAGTATGATCGAAAACAGATCTGATTACAGTAATATCAAATTATTTCGGTTCAAGTGATACTGTGTGAAATAAACTCGTGTATTTGAGTGTATTCTAGTAGATGTGAAGAATGTGAAATTTTTAATGTGGAAAAAATAGTTAAACTTATGTGTTAATAGTCTAAATGGAATTAAATGTGATTGTTTGAATAAACGGTTCAAGCTGGATGAACAGTCGACTCTTCAGAGAGCAGAGTTTACAACTATATGAAAAGCTTCAGCTACTTGCCTTTATTCATAGTTGGAGAAACCTTTTGAATCCATTTAATACTTTGATACCGATTTGATGGTTGTTGCAAATGGTATGTACTTCAACTGCTGGCTTGATTTGAAGATCTTTCAGTTATACATGATTGGCAAGAGTCAGGATTTCGCGAGAACACTCTAATATACAAGACATCACAACTGACACAACCTAATCTGTAGGCATAATTCTGGTGAGGCGTTAAAAAGGATCTCTTCCTTTATTAGAAATAAATAAATTCAAAGTCTTAGTTGTTTCATAAAACGCTTCAATTCTGTGTAATTTAAAGGTCTGTCGAATTTTTTGTTGTACCGTGGTATAGTGAAACTAAAGTACCAAATCATAATAGTCCGATTAACATATTATTATAATTCAATAACATCTTTTCGTTTTAGTATAGTTTTAATAATATTCACAGGAAAATTATTAGATTATGAGACAGTTCTATTTCTTTATTCTGCGTTTGGTAGCTCTTCTGAGTAAATTCAGATTCAGAAAAAATTTGCACTAAATGGATGAATATAGTTGAATTCATTGTACCAGTTTCAATGTGTTGGTTTTCAGAAGACGGGTAAATCTGCACTCATATTAGAATCCTTTTTAATCAGACGGTTTAAAAACGATAGTTCGTTAGGTTCATTTTCCCTTTAGAAAGTAAATTCAACGTGATGTGGGGAAGCAATTATCGGTTTAGGGAATTTTTAAAAGGTATTTTTAATGATGACAAATGTGTCAACCTATTTGTTGATGACGATACTGTTATACTATATTTATCAGCTTTGGTAACTACTATTGCTCAGTAAACTGCAGCCTTGAGTAGATTATAACCTGTTTATGGCTGATCCCAACTAAGGCATAATCATTGCCGAAGTACTAACTGACGCCTACCCTCTGGAACTCAAGCTTGGACTTAGATTGACCACATCACGACTAGCTACCGTTGTAGTTGTATACAGCACTATCATTACCCTTAAAGTTCCTGTCTAGATTCTGACCAAGCCCCTTTGTTTACGTCAATCTTGTCCTACGTTTTAGTGTCCAACACATTTGTCGTCCTAAACTCATTGATATCAACAAATTGACTGCAACTTCCGTTGCAGCCAAATATCACACCAAAATGGGTTAATGACTAACCGTCAAAATGTTGAAAAGTACAGATGACAACTGGGTGCATTACCATATCATGGGAACGGAAAGTAAATTCGCTTGAGGTTTACGAAACGTCCCAATTATAAGTGATGGGTTTTTACAAAGTTACGTCAGTTTGCTCTGGGCAGCTGCAAGTTTAGTGGTCAATGTAGGTTCTTGCCTAAACAGGACTGAGAAACTTGATAACTGATCTATCCAACGAGGTGAAAGTCTGTAGGAAGCTCCAACTCCCAAAGAACCACAAATCACTAGTTTCTTTGATCAGTTGGACACTATTGTACTCCGGGACTGTCTACTGAACAAGACTGTGCCTGGGAAGCTTATTAACAAGTTGGAGTCTCTAGAAAAACACCTCAGGCAGAATGAGGGCATGCAGACCCCTCTCTACATCGTTCCCTTTAAGTAAATGCCCTGGTATGGCCGAGAGTAGGGTGGGCCCGCCCTCCCTCTCGAAATACTCTCACATGACCACGCGTATACAGCCTCTGCCAAGGAAGTCCTACTCATTGCCTTCTCGTGGCGGGGGTGTTGTTTACGAAAATGAGAGGACGAAAAGCGAATGTCCGGTCCTTTAACCGGATCCCAAACCAATGGTGCACATGGGCTGGCTCCAGTATCTTGCGGGAACAAATGGCGTATGAACCAATCGTTGGTCACCGGCTACCATGGGACTGCATCTCCTCACGATGTCCCACTGTCTTGTGGGTCAGACCCTTAGGTCAGAGGCTCGGGGTGTGGCCCCCTAATAAAACCGCCTGCTTCGGTCTGGGCACCCTGGCAGTATCACAACCCACACACACATATGATTAAATGTCGATACTTATGGAGAATACTTGTATTGCTTCGATTAACAATCAAACTATTCACATTATTATTTTTTTTACGTCATTTATTCAGTGTGGCGCATATATATTTGGTGCCCTCTTGTACCAATATTTATGTGTTCAAATAAAATAAAAATAAATGGGTTGCAAAGAGTCACCCAGTCTTACCATTCCTAATCTGAACCTGTAACCTGAAGAAAGACATGTCGATCTTGAGTATGGGAATGACAGTCCTATTGTACGATGGTACAGAAGTTATCCGATTCGTACTCAACAAGTTGGCACGTACTTTTCATCTTCTAAATCCAATGCACTTTTACAAGAATGGAAGGAACCTGCGCCTAAACGCACTCTTAATAGTAAGTAGCTAGAAGTAGTAGGAAAGTTTGTGTATTTAGGAAGGTTTATAAGTGCTGGTAGTGGTGATGGTGGCGTGACCAATAAAACCAATTTATGCACAGTAATAGCTAGAGTGGATCGTCTTTGGTATTGTTGTGCTATTATTCTGGCTGTAAAAGTTCCAGTTTATGACACGTCAGTGAGAGTGGTTTTGCTCCGTACTTGTAAAACCTGGCCTTCCTGAGTTGAGATGTTAGGCTACTCTCCGAGTTCCATCATCGTTGTCGCCCGAGGATTGCTGAGATTCAGAGTCAACACCATCTTACCAATATGGAGGTTCGGTAACGTGTGTTTGGGCAGTGAAGATAACTCGGTTGGTGTCACATTCTTGAAATACTGACTGGTCGCTTGGATATATGATACGAATGTCACCCAAGAGGATTGCACACCATGAATTGTTTGCCGATAATAATAATATCTAGAGAGGTGATTAGTATTTGACATGGTGTCGGGGTATGAAAGAATTATGAGCAGGGCTGGCTTCTGTCGATCTTTCATGAGTTTTTGGTTGAGGTCCTAAAAATAGTGCAACACAGTGGCTTGAGACGCTATCAGACATGGTTCAGAATAGAATCCAGTGGTGGTATCACTATACTTTTCTTATACATAAACTTCACTAAATTGAAAAGTTCTTCTTTGCCCTATTTTTCAACAGAACTACTGCTTTCTTGTTTTCTTAATCTCATTCACATACTTTCATTAACTTTTTCTATCCCATTCACTTCCCTCCTCCTGTATCTTTAAAATTTCACTTTTTTATTATGTGGCGTATATTTATTTTGATACCTCTTGATATGACGGGATTAAAAACAAAATTACACTCATTTACTCATTCTGATTTCTGTCCGACATTGCTTCCGTTTCAATTCAGTGTAATGATTACTCAGCGTAGTATTTATTTTGTTTTCCAGTGTGATACTTCATTCGGTAAAACATTAATTTATTTCAGTGTGCCGTTTATCCAAAATATGATATTCGTGTATTTGTTGAAGTTAGAGATTAGCACCGTTGGATGTCCGCCCAGTGGTCTAGGGGTTAAGCATTCGCACGTCAGACCGAATGTCCTGGGATCAACTCCCGCGTGCGGGATCGTGGGTGCGCACTGTTGAGGAATCCCATACTAAGAAGAAACGGCCGTTCACTGCTTCCAGGTTTTCTATGGTAGTCTAGCTTTAATCGACTCATGAATTCAACAATTAAATGATATTCTTGTGTTGAATTAATATGAAATATGTTCAGCAAGACACGTAGCATGTGATTTGTTTTAAATGGGTATTTTTCATAAATGTGATTTCATCTTAATGAATGATCAAAACGGTGTACAATCAATATATAAATTAGTGTATTTTAGACTACATTAGTCGTGTTTTGGGGTTAATAAATATCCAGTCTTGATATTCCTACTTCGCGTTGTGAAAAATGCAGAGTTTCTCGCTTTACAAGTATGAGTAATATGCGATTCCGACATAACAATTACCGACGACCAGACATAACACCCCTTCGCACTAACATTTACTTTTAAACAAATGGATGAAAATGTCCTTTCGTAAAGAACGTAGGGTTCTTAATTCCTCTTTCGAAAGATCTTAAGGAAGGCATTTTTGCGGAAATGCAAGGTTTTTTAAATACCCTAGATGAGCCGCTTTCCATGTAGTTGTTCGAGAATGGTTTTGTAGTTGGAGCGACTTCTATAACATTGAGAGTCTTTCTACGTAAATTAAAAGTTAATCCATGGTTATCTAAAATTTCATCTGGAATATTATGAGCAACTCTTAGATAAGTAGGACTAATTTTTGTTGTTGGGTTTCTCTTTTTCGTCTTTCCTTATTCCACTTTAACCTATTATCCAGTTTGCCAGGAGTTCGACAAATCTAAATAATAATTCCCCCTTTCATTGAAAAGACCAAAAATAAAATTCTGTAATTTTGTAAAAATCAAATAGTTTATTAGATTCACTGTATATAATCCATTAATATAGTAGCTAACCTAATTAATAAATGTATGAACTTATGACACACCTTGATAACTAATAACGAACACATTAGAAGTGGCGAATTCTGCTGATGGCGAATGACTAATAACTTCATTTTCTCTTAGCTTATTATTATTATTATTATTATTATTATTATTATTATTATTATTCTGAGTCAGAAGCCCAATTCTTGAGTGAGAAATCTGTGAGATTTTTAAGAGGACAGTGATCATGAGTAAACGTGGCTCTTTTCTTTAGAGAAAGCGTAATAACTTAGTAAACGTAAACAGAGAGATATGCAAATGGAGACGTTAAAACGAAGGAAAATGATGAGAAGGAAACTGAAATCTGAATTCACACATCCAAGAACCAAATTAATTAAAGCAATTATGATCACATGAAGTGGCAAACTATCTAAAATCTGTTTGTTAGATGGAGTTAAGGACAAGAAATATTAAGGCTGATAAGAAAAACAATCCAACTAAAGCACTAAACCTAAGTTTTATATAGAATTACTGAATTTATCAGTCAGTCATCAACGTAGAGGCTGTCAGAGTTGTGTGTTGGCCCGAGTAACTATAACACATTAGGAATACGAGATGAAAGTAACAAGACAAACTAAAAAGGATCGCAGTAATGAAGTAACAATGACAATGAGAATCGCCAACTTTATAATTGGGATCAAATGAATAGTATAAATTGTGGCTGTGGACGTTAAGTGATATGGTCCTAACCACTGATAACGGTACAAATCCATTCAGTTTTTATTTTACCCTAAATATTGAACATGGTTTTTACTTTATGGCGTTTCATATGCCTTCTTTTAAACATAATAATATGTCACTCGTTTTGTTGATCGACAAACTTTAGTGTAACTTGAAATGACTAACTAATATATAATATTATTTGTTGTTATTTATTTAAACACATAAAAATTGGTACTAGGAGGCACCAAATATATATGCGCCACACAAATCATTCGATTTGTGTGAGGGCCGGGATACTGCCAGGGTGCACAGACCGAAGCAGGCGGTTTTATTAGGGGCCACACCCCGAGCCTCTGACCTAAGGGTCTGACCCACAAGACAGTGGGACATCGTGAGGAGATGCAGTCCCATGGTAGCCGGTGACCAACGATTGGTTCATACGCCATTTGTTCCCGCAAGATACTGGAGCCAGCCCATGTGCACCATTGGTTTGGGATCCGGTTAAAGGACCGGACATTCGCTTTTCGTCCTCTCATTTTCGTAAACAACACCCCCGCCACGAGAAGGCAATGAGTAGGACTTCCTTGGCAGAGGCTGTATACGCGTAGCCGTGTGAGAGCATTTCGAGAGGGAGGGCGGGCCCACCCCACTCTCAGCCATACCAGGGCATTTGGGGGTGGGGCCTTTACATTGGTTTTGTAACATTGTGATTCGATGATGTATTCAAAGTTATTAACATGACCCTAAGATTTATCCAATTTTCGGATCGATGTCTCATTGTTTTGCACTTTTAAACACAGTAGGGAGCTATATTCCTTACTTATTAGAGCAACAAAAACCGAAAATGAAAAAACATAACCATGATTAAATCCAAACCAAAGTTATTCATTACCGTAAGTAGAGATAAAAAGAGACGAAAGCATATTATTGCTACAAACTTATTACTTACGTTTCTTAATGCGTGTACGCAGCACAGAATAATTGACAATTGCATAAACTTCCCTAACATGTTGTGGGACCTCTTCGGGAAATTTAGTGTAACGACGTACTTTATGCCAAGTTTGTTGATAAAAGAAACGAACTTGTTCACGAGTCCGACCACCACAAGGTGTATTTAAATCAGAACTACCGGTACAGGGTGTGCTCATTCCAACACTAGGTTGAGTAATGTTGCTTGGGCACGGAGCGCTTAAATTAGATGGGATGAGGGCAGATGATAAACTGTTTGAAGAGACAAAATTATTTCCAGAGTGCAAACTATTCAAAGTTAGTTCAATATTGCCACTTGATGACCCAGTTTGGTGATCGATTGATGTACGATGTCCACGAGACCGAACGAAACGTGTGATTTCACTGAAGTTACGCCCGTACTATATGTTAAGGAACGAATAGGAAATATTATCACACAATATTCAAGGTAAACATGAAGAGTAATTAGTTACGAAAATATTAACCATGATACATAAAATGGTAAACAGGAAAAACGAGAAGACAAAGTGTAAAACAATTAACGTACCATTCTCACGGCCTGGAAAAATAGACGTCTATCATCAGGTGACCAAGTTCCGCGTAACAATCTCGGAGCATTTTCTAAATGCAAGAAGTGTTAGCAAACCACCGAAAAACTAACCAGAACGAGTTTTGTGTGGTTTATCGTCTACTGAGATCTTTACATAATCGCATAGTGTCTGACCACTTGTTCCAGATGCACTATAAAAGTTGTTTACATTACAACCGCCCTCAGCAGATTCATATATTCCAGGAGAAATTAACTGGTTTGGTGTGTTTCCTACTAAATGTCCACTCGAAGGGCAAAGTACACGCGCATGATGTCGAGCTTTAACAATCGCAGCAATATTTGGAGCTTCCATTTCTGCACTACGCGTCTTCATACCGTTCCAATGGTTCTGGATGGAATAGAAGCTTTTGCTTAACGGGCCTCCATATCTAGTAGCGAAGGATCACTGATGACGCTGGATAGGAACCTAGGAATATTAACGACAAAAGAGGAAAGAGAAATTGGTAAATCACAGTAAGATATGATCCTTAGTCCTTAAGAACATGTCAAGTATCCTCTCAAAGGACTCCTGGTAAGTCACTTGGACTATCTCAGCCGGCAGCAAATTCTAGTATCTGACTACTCTTAATGAACAGAAAATGTGTCTACAGTCCCTTCTGCTGAGTTGTGTCTACGGTTTCTGAGTATTACCCCTTAGGTTTGTGTTGGAGTTAAACTTAGGTAGGTATTTAAGGGGATGCCTAGAGGCGTTAAGGATGCTATGAGCCATTAGGTCACCTGTAAGACGCCTGCACTCTAACGGGTAAAGGTTTAATGATTGGAAGCGCTCTTCATAAGACCTTAATTTGAGCCCCCGAACTGATTTCGTGGATATGCTCTAGAATGTCTTTATCCTTTTGGAGTGAGGGAGAAAATACTACGTTTCCGTACTCTACATGGGGACGAATGAAACCGTTGAAGACTATGTGGAAAGTTCTTGCGTCGAACTGGCCGAAAATGCGCTTAAACGTTACCAGTGCAAGGTTTACTCGAAAGGTATTTTTGTCAAAGTTGGCGTAAGACTTCAAATGGTAGGGTACCAGTACTCCTAAATCTTTTCCAACTTGTGATACCTTTAGAGGGCAACCGCCTAAGTTGTAGCTGTAGTCTGCAATATGTCTCAGGTGGACTACTTTACACTTTGAAGTGTTAACGATAAGTCCGTTATCATCTGCCAACCCCGAAGTCCAGTCAGATCCTTCTGAAGTTCCGGTTTATCCACCAATTCAGCGCTCAGGTCCACTTCTGAATGTTTTATGGAGTTGCTGGTGAGGCTTTCATCAATATAGTTGGCGTGGGCCGGTTGAAATGTTTGAGGGTACTGTACTGCCAGAAAGTCAGTGGCGTCACTGTCTTTGGTGGTCGGGCTATTAGGACCTCGCATTTGGGAAACTCCAGTTCCAACTGCATGACGGAATAAGCTTTTCGAATTGGAGACAAATTCATCGATAAGCTTTATCTGGTACTGAAATCTGTCTTCTTTTATTGCCATTGTGCATATATTGCTTACCTGTTTGAATTGCCTGTATGCGCTGTTGTTATCAGTTTGTTTGTATTCCGCCCAGCAGTACCTTTCGCGGCTTAGAAAACGAAGAGTGCGGTTCTTGATGATTGTAGGTTGCTTGTAGATTTTGGTGACCATTTGCGGAACAGACTGCTTTGTAGCACATAAGATCGTGTGCAGTAAGAAATCCCAATGAGCATCCACATCAAGTTGGTGAACTTCACAGCCCACCTGCTGTAAATTGTCCTGTAAGGCTGACACATTCAACCGTTTGAAATTCCAGTGCCTGTTGTCGGTAGGATGTCTTAGCTCAGTTTTGCTGATAAAACTGAAGGCTATGATGGCATGATCGCTTTTCCCCAAAAGAGCCAGGATTGAGAGGTTGTCAATTAGGAATTCTTCGTTTGTAAATACCCAGTCTAAGCGTGACAGTCTCTGGCTGTTTCTTCAACGAATTGCCGACTTCACATTTTCGAATAATCCCAGATCTTAAATGAGGTTGAAAAACCGAGCTTCAGTAGAGTTTGCACCTCCAACGTACGTATGTTCCACTGAGTGGTAAACAATTTTTCTGAGCACCATGCGGATTCATCAAGATTGATAAACTCTTAGTTGTGCACTTGATGCACCTCCAGGCAAGATTGCAGGTAAAAGGCTACTCCACCCCCAACTCCTGTTTTTTTTGTCAATGGGAAACATCCTGGGTATTACTAGCTCCTGAACCGTGAATTGGGGAGATATCCATGTTTCATATATTCCTATCAGATGAGTATCATTGGCATTACTGAGTTCACGCAGCTCATTCATTTTACTCAGTAAACTCGCGGTGTTCATATATAAGCAGTTTATGCTCTCAATTTGAAACGCGTGAGCTTCCTCGCCCTGTTTACCTGCATGAGCCTTATATGAATGGACAGGTAACCTACCTACACAGGGCTTTTCGAGCTGGCAGCTCCTGTCCTTTCCACTTTTTTTTTCGTGGTCATGACAGTCTACAAGTGGAATAGTCAGCTCCAATTTGCTTTTGTGTTTGATCCTGGCATCTTGTGACTTGTCTGGATGCATATGGATTCCAGTTGGCAACCGGCGCATAAGCACGAAGTGCTTCAAGAGTTGCAGCCGCCATATAGGAGGATGGGAAGGTTATCTTCATTATCAAGGGTCTAGAACCCTTGTCCCTCTTCTCTAGTCTTACCACTTGTTGAGTCAATATGTTTTTAAGCTTCAAGGACTGCTTGATTAATCTCCATTCCCAAACAGCAGAGTTCCTATTTCCTGACACTCCTTGTACAATCGCGAAAAAACGTCTCGCGATATTCCTTAGGAATGTTCCTGATGAGATTGCGCTCAGGCAGTATTCTTAAATTCCCATTTGATTTCAGTAAGTGACTAGCCAGTAAGACATCCTCTAAGTCGGCAGCGTTAGAGAGCGTTACACGAAATAGTCTTGGGTGATTTATGATGCTTGGAGTTCTTTCCCAAAGTGAGCCATGTGACCGTCGGAGGCTCTATTTTGGGACGTTCGGGCTTCCTGTTTAACTCTTCCCAAAGCATCCTGTCATTTTCGTCTTTCAGACTGAAGGGAAGGTCAGAGCTGTCTTTACAATTCATGATTATGAGATAATCGACGCGAATTGTGATCGTTTTCCAGGTTTTCGAATAAGCGTGTTAGTTAAAGCACGTTTCATATTCATATGCTCCTTCCTGACTAGATGGACAGTCTTAGGGGTAGACTCCACGGTCATATCACCAGTTGATTCCAGCACAATGCCTGAGATGTTCTGCCTTATGGACAGTGACACATGGGCCTTATTAACTAAGTTAACGGGGTTCTAATCACCTGCAGAGTTTTTGGGACAACCGTCGAATTCAGGGATCCTATGCTGGGAGACCCAAGTTTGCTGAGGGAGTCTAGTGCCGTTGATTTTACGATGGTGATGATCTTCAGCATGTCCGAAGAGACTATAATTTGTGGACGAACCAATCACGGATGAGATGACAAGCCTCAGATTTTGGCACGAAATTCATTCATCCATTTGGCTGAATAGCGTTTTGGCACTATAGTTGATGTCAGTTCGTGATGAAAAACCTACGTCTAGCTCCTAACTTTGACTATCAACTGTAAATCATAATTCTAATTCTTCACACTGGTTTATAACTATAATTAGGTAGACATTCAAAGTCACTGTAACGTCGATCAAAGGTCGTCCATAAATTATGGTTTCACCCAATTGTTTAATAGATCCTAGAAAAAGTCTACAACCGTAAAGTAAAAACAGTATGCTTAAAACGGACAAAAACGGGTGGTACAAAAGATCAGGATTTACTAAGACGAGCCTCGACGTGTAAAACCGAAGCAAAACCACAGACAACTATTAACTTGGACAAAACTCAAAAAGAAGAGTAGTCTACCGAACATTGAGCTCAGGACAGATTCTTTGAATCAAACTTTGTACTTCTGTTGCGTAAGGACAGCAAACCTTTGGGAAATGCAAATAATTATAGACTTCTCGTTAATAAAGCGCGCGCGTCACGATCCAATTCGAATAGTTTAAATAGTTCTGGATGGATTGGAAGATTTTGCTTAACAGGCCTCCGTATCTAGTGGCGAAGGTTCACGGATGCCGCCGGGTAGGAGCCTAGGAATATTAACGACAAAACAGGAAGGAGGTATTGATAAATCATAATGTAGCGGTAAATAGATCCCCGAAATAAATAGCTCTGTAAGTCTTCGACATCGGGTGCTGACCACATTAGTTGTAATGGACTCACCTAGCTGAAGGCTCTTGGTCATGCATCCGCACCAGATCACGAGTGAGAATGCCGTGCTCAACAACCCCTGCAGTCGCTAGCCAGTCTAGATTAGCCGATCCTCGATATATTGATAGCCTATCAAATATATCTTCGAACCTCCTCTCCTCTGTCTTTTGATTTCACTTGATAGGTACGATTCATATTAGGTGTTACTGGTTAAAGCGTTCTCGAACTCGGAATACCTGTGGCATCTTCATTGGTGAGCCCAACGTTATCTGGTACACTAAATTGCAAACTATGAGTCTGTTCCTTTTTGAGATTTTATATATCATTGCATTAGTTTAATTTTTTATACATCGTGATATCTTTTATCTGTGTTTTTGACATATATATATTTTTCACTCGTTCATTCTCGTACTTGATATTTCACCATGACTGAACAGACACCCAAGGTACTTAAGTTAAAGACTATGTCCCCACCTTCGTTCCAACTAATGCCCTTCTGGCCAGACAACATCGAAACCAGTTTCTGATACGCAGAAGCCGACCTCTCCGAGCACTATGTGAATGGCACACGTGCACAATTCCTCGCTGTAGTCAAGGCACTACCACGCAAATTCAACAGGTACGTAATACCTAGTATGCTTACTAGTGATGTTTCAGATCCTTACGAAACAATTAAACGACCTATCCTTAAACGCGGAGGTCTAACCGGTCGACAAGGGTTAAACCGACTCCTTAATAACATCGAACTGCAACACATTTCTGCGACAGACATGTTGCAAAGAACGAGAGAGGTTATCGGTCAAATAACTCTCGATGATGGCCTATTCAAACAACTTTTCTTATCCAAACTTCCTCAACAAATGCAAGCTGTGCTGGTATCGTTTCAAAACAACGCCGTAGACGAGCTGGCTGCATCTGCCGGTCGCATCTTAGAAATCACCAAATCTTCTAACGTCGAGGTTTTTTCAGTCAAAGAAAAGCCTCAAGCGACCCCGAATGACATTACGGAACTATGTCAAACACTGACACGTTATCTGCGATTTTGTAATGACCGTAAACGGCCACACACCCCGCGAAGCATTTCACGTAGGCGATCTGTCTCTAGACCACGAGAGACAAATAACCTGACTGTTGCCGGTATCATAACCAGTATGGAAAGTCTTCCAGAAGTTGCAGAAAACCGTGCAATTTTTCAAAGTCAAAATCAACCAACGCGAAAAACAATTCGGGAAACTTCCAAGTCGGCACGCGTCAACGGCAAAAGTAGCCGGCGAACATAGCCGTCTGCTATGCGTCATAGATGTGATAACGAAAGTTCGCTACTTCGTCGATACTGGCGCAGAAGTTAGAGTTCTTCCAGAGAATTCTAACAACCGGCTTTACGAATCGGATTTAAACCTTTAATCGGCAAACGGAAAGCCTATCGCTACGTATGACGAAAGGTACATTTACCTTAACGTGTGTTTACGCAAACCCACTCACAGGATTTTTGTTGTTACAGATGTTTCTGTGTCAATCATTGGCATGGACCTTCTACAACACTACAATCTAGTCATCGATACGAGCAAACGGAGGCTAGTATACCAAACACCAATTTATCTGTTCGCGTAACTTATTTTCCCGGTTGCAGTTGTCTCCAATCACAATTAAGCACATGATAGACCCATTCTATCAGCCACTACTCGATAAGTATTCTGAGATATACTAACCACAATCGGAATTGCCATGCGTAACCAGCAATGTCACACATCACATCACGACTCAAGGACCACCTGTATTCTCTAAAGCACGCCGACTGGCTCCCGAAAAGCTAAGGTTAGCGACAAACGGACTTGACCACATGATAGACTGAAGTATCATAAGACCGTCAAACAGCTCATGGGCATCTCCTTTTCACATGGTCCCCAAAAAGGACAGCAGCGATTGGCGTCCAACTGGTGACTATCGGCGATTGAATGTGAAAACCATTGTCGATCGTTACCCATTGCTTCACATTCACGATTTGACAGCTACCTTGAAAGGTACAACTGTCTTTTCGAAAATCGACTTGGTAAAAGCGCATAACCAAATCTTTATGGCTACTGACGATATTCTGAAAAGAGCTATCATAACTCCCTTCAGACTACAAATTTTTGTGAATGCCCTTCGGTCTAAGAAACGCTGCACAAACTTTCCAAAGGTTCATAGATGACGTTTTTCGAGGTCTCAACTTCGTACACACGTATGTCGATGACTGTCTAATAGCAAGTCCGGACAGAGAATCGCATCTCCAGCATCTGGATCTTGTTTTCGAACGACTACGAAAACATGGCACTACCGTAAACACTCAGAAATGCCAAATCGGAACAGACTCTTTAGACTTCCTAGGACACTATAGATGCGCAAGGCGTTCGACCCCTTACAACCAAAGTGGTGGCCATTCTGGGTTACCCAAAACCAGTCACCATCAAGCAATTACGCACATTTAAAGGCCTGGTAAGTTTTTATAGACGGTTCGTACCGAAATGCGCGTCACTTATGAAACCGCTAACGGACCAACGTCGTGGAAATGCGCAATCCAGCAATCTGGACGACACCGCGCGAAAAGCGTTCTCCAAAGTTAAGGGACTTTCTCATCCAGGTGTTTATGCAACCATCAAGCTTATAGCAGAACGGTTTGCTGGCCTGGTATGTATTATAACGTGAGGGAGTGTGCATGCTTCTATGTAAGCTGCCAAAAAATCTAAGGCTACTAGAGACAACAAATGTCCCTTAGGCTCATTTAAAACTCCCGATGCTTGTTTCGACCATGTTCATTTGGATTTGGTAGGACCTTCACCAGATTCAAATGGATACTGTTATATTTTAACCCGCGTATACCGTTTCACTCGATGGCCAGAAGCAGTACCTATCAAGGAGATCACTGTTGAAACAGTGGCTCGCACCTTCGTCGAACGATGGTTAGCAAACTTCGGCTGCCCTTCAACCATCACTACAGATCGTGGACGTCAGTTAGAATCTGAACTTTTCCATTGTGTGACCACACTTTTAGGAATCACTCACTTCTGAACGACCGCTTACCACCCACAAGCAAATGGGTTGGTAGAACGTTTTCACCGACAACTAAAAGCTTCACTATCAGCTGCAAACGTTTCACAGTGGTCCGACGCTCTTCCACTCGTCTTACTAGGTGTTCGCAATGCAGTGAAAGCTGACATTGGATACACTGCGGCTCAACTCGTTTATGGAACGACACTTCGACTCCTAGGAGAATTCGTGGATCCTTCATCCCCTTCAATGAACATGGATCTAACATCCTACACGAACAGGCTTACAAACGCAATGCGTTCAGTTAAGCCTGCTTCCACTCGACCACAATCAGAAGTTGTGTCTACAGTCCCTTCTATTGAGTTGTGTCTACGGTTTCTGAGTATTACCCCTTAGGTTTGTGTTGGAGTTAAACCTAGGTAGGTATTTAAGGGGATGCCTAGAGGCGTTAAGGATGCTTCCATTTCTGCACTACGCGTCTTCATACCGTTCCAATGGTTCTGGATGGAATAGAAGCTTTTGCTTAACGGGCCTCCATATCTAGTAGCGAAGGATCACTGATGACGCTGGATAGGAACCTAGGAATATTAACGACAAAAGAGGAAAGAGAAATTGGTAAATCACAGTAAGATATGATCCTTAGTCCTTAAGAACATGTCAAGTATCCTCTCAAAGGACTCCTGGTAAGTCACTTGGACTATCTCAGCCGGCAGCAAATTCTAGTATCTGACTACTCTTAATGAACAGAAAATGTGTCTACAGTCCCTTCTGCTGAGTTGTGTCTACGGTTTCTGAGTATTACCCCTTAGGTTTGTGTTGGAGTTAAACTTAGGTAGGTATTTAAGGGGATGCCTAGAGGCGTTAAGGATGCTATGAGCCATTAGGTCACCTGTAAGACGCCTGCACTCTAACGGGTAAAGGTTTAATGATTGGAAGCGCTCTTCATAAGACCTTAATTTGAGCCCCCGAACTGATTTCGTGGATATGCTCTAGAATGTCTTTATCCTTTTGGAGTGAGGGAGAAAATACTACGTTTCCGTACTCTACATGGGGACGAATGAAACCGTTGAAGACTATGTGGAAAGTTCTTGCGTCGAACTGGCCGAAAATGCGCTTAAACGTTACCAGTGCAAGGTTTACTCGAAAGGTATTTTTGTCAAAGTTGGCGTAAGACTTCAAATGGTAGGGTACCAGTACTCCCAAATCTTTTTCAACTTGGGTTAAGCACAGAGTGTCATGTTGGTCAAAAAATTACTGTGTACTGCAACTGTGCGCAATCTCCAATATGTTACTAACTACCGACCAACAGATTAATCAATGTCAGCAAATTAAATGAAGCTTCTGTTGCATTTAAATAACAAACTGAGCTAAGTTCAAGGTTAGCTATCAACCCACCATTAATTGCAGTTGGTCATTGATTGCTGTTGCACGACGGCATTAATATGACGAGTCAAGTCGCTCATGTCTTCACGAAGCATACCGCTTATATGTACTGGGTTTTATCACTCTCCCTACAACTCATTGAAACCAGTCGTCCTACTTCCGATGACCATGAGTTTGACCACAAATGAAGACTGTCACGCAATTAAACTGAGAATGGCTTGCGTAATAATCGATAAGCCTAGTGTTCGAAGGGTGCTAATGAGTTGAAAGCAGCAACTGCTTGTGGATACTGCAGAAAGCTTTTTCAACTCATCCGAGCCACGGGCAGCAAGAAGTCTAGTCTGAGTGAAATAACCTGTGAAGATGACGGAATGCTAATCACTAACATTTATCGAGTTTTTTGGGGAGCAGTTCAAATGGTCTGTTGCTCCGGCCACATTGATCTGACTGTTCTGCCCTCCATGACCTGTGACGACTGATCCACTTAACAAAACGGAAGTCCACAAGGAACTGCAATACTTGGGGCTCAACAAGTCACCAGGCCCAGATGACTTACCTCTGGTCTCTTACAAAAATGGTGTTGACTTTCTGGCCAAAGAACTGAACGAGTTGTTTCCACAGGTCTGACAATTTGTGAGTACTCCAACATTATGAAATGAGTCGATAGGTTGTTCGAAACTCGAAAAAGATTGACTTTTGAGGAGCCGGATGGTTTTCCTTCTGGTCGAGGATATGTTGATTATGTCTTCAAATTTGAGAACACTACTGTACTTATTATAGGCCAACAATCGTAGTGTCTCTTGACACTAGGGTCGTTTTCAAAATCAAAACGATCACATATTATTATTATTAACAAACATCTTATAGGTACATAAGCGTTGTATAGAAACCATTTCGGGTTTCTTCAAAAATGCAATAATATGCCATTTTCAATAATGTTAGCATAGTATTTGTCATATTTGAAAATGAGAGTAATAAAAATAGAATGCTAATAATTGTTATGTTTGAAACTTCACGAGTTCACTTAAACCGCGAACGAGAACAATACTCAGTGACCAATGACCAGTGATCTATCTATTGACGCATCCCATCCCCGTCGCCAAATTGTTATGTTTGAAACTTTACGAGTTCACTTAAACCGCGAACGAGGATCTATCGTCCCCAACAATAATAAATCAGGTTCTGTGTGACTGAGAAGAATATTGAATTGATTTCAAAGAAAGAAAGGGAGAAAATAAGGGAATAGAAATAAAGGAGACGTGAAATACGCAAATAGTTTAGTAGGCGTGTTTACGAACACAGAGCGAGAATAAACGACTATGTATGTATCGTCAAATTAGTAACAAAAATAAAATAGAAAATAATCAAGGAAAAATAACTTATGATTGCAGTAAGATATGACGATAGAATAAATGTTTGTGCAGTCATAGTTTGAAGTGATGCTATGAAAGTCTCAATCAAGTTGAAAATAATAACCAAATGTCACTATGTATGAGTCATATATGCATAGTGAAGATAAGACGAGTCTGAGAAGTCAGTTTAAGTGTAACACAATTTATTATCTTAATTACAAACTTCGTAGTCTTAAGAACAATATTTAATTGGAAGGAAAATGGAGAAAAGAAATGGGCACCTAGTGAAAGGGTTCAGCCATGATAATAACAGTAATTATGTGATGAATATCGACCTCTGAAGTGAACCAACAATTTAGAAAAATAGAAAAATGAATAAAATAAATCCTTTTGTGCACTCAAATGCATGTAGATTTATGTAATAGTATACAGAATGAAACCGGATATTAGTATAAACATTTGTGCAATAATCATTAGGAACTGTGCTATGAATGTCACAAATAATTGCAATAAATAATCAAATGTAAATTTCGATGTGTTACATATATGTGGTGAATATAAAATGAGTATGAGAAGTTAACTTATTTAAGCGTACCATGAGATAATTTGTTTTTAGTTATAGACTTTGAATGTTTAAGAATAATATATGTTTGGAAGGATAAGAAGAGATGAAAAGAATATCTGATGTGTCAAGGGACCAATAATGATATTATTAACAGTAATAAGTATAGATACGAACATAAGCAGATTTCATATATTAAGATGAATAGACATGAACTAAAAAAGGCTTGAAGAGTTTCAAAGGTTAAATTTTGCTTTTCAGTCGACTAGATGGATGACGGACGCTGTTTGTGCGAATCATTATTGAACACAATGATACTCAATCGGTGACACAATCTACTTTCGGAAAGAAAATCATCAAGGAGACTTCTGAACAGGGTTGTAGTTTCACTGCAACGGAGGTTCACTGACAGTCTGTTCCACTTGGTTGAGTAGCAAATAACAAAAAAATTCTGACGTAAGTTTGTGTAGGTTCTCAGAATTGCTAAAATATTTTCCTTACTGCGTAGATTGTGGAATGATATCATGGGGTATGAAGGGGTGAATACCAAAGAGTAGTAAACACCGTTAATAAGCTGGCAGATAAAGACAAGGTTTAATTTGATACTTCTGGTCCAGAAAGGTTTTAATTTGATTTTCTGACATCTTTGGTGATAGTGAAGAATTCGAAATGTCGACAGAAGACATGAGAACCAGTAGAGGAGTTGACATAGCTTCAGATCACCGCCTGAATGTGACCGAGATGAAACTGAAGCTAACGAAACACTGGACCGCTGGGGAAACAGTATTATTAAGGTTCAGTACGGACGTCCTACGAGATAACTATAAACTCAGCGGATTCTAGATAACTCTTAACAGCAGGTTGCAATCCTTACAGGGTCTACTGAAAGAATAAACTACCAAAGGAGCCGACTGGAAGGGTAGGAGGTGCTGGTCCGTGAAAAGAGTCATCACAAGGAATGGATCGCTATCTAAACCATGGACAAGGTTCAATAAATTAAGAAGAAGATGAAAATTAACAACAGCCGAACAAGAACAGGGAAAACCAAGGCACAAGCTGAATAAACCGAAACAAACAAGCAAGTAAAGTAGGGCATCAGAGCTATCAAGCAGAGATATGTAGAAGAGCAGGCAACGACAGCGAAAAAAGCTGCAACAGTAGGAAATATGAAAACATTTTATGGAAGAACGAGGAAACTAGCAGGAAAATACAGTGAACCACAGAAACCGGTCAAGGACAAAGAAGGTAAAATATTGGCCGAGATTCAAGAACAGAGGAACAGGTGAAAAGAGCACTTTGAGGAACTCTTGAATAGGTCATCAACTGGACATTGGCACGGCACATACAGACCAACCTATACATTTCACTCCATCAACGATCGAATAAATCAGGATAAGGCAGCGGGGTCCGACAATACACCAGATAAGGCAGTGATGTCAGACACAGAGATAGAGTTTATGTTGGGTGAATTCGCAGCCTTCGATACAGTGTTGAAAATGTCGTACAGCACAATACATAGCTAGGAGTTCCCTCCCAAATGTGCTGTACCTCGATTCGGTGTCTAGCAACCGTCTAGAGAAAAAAGCCAATGGTTGCCAGGTGTGTTTCACCCGTTGTTGTAGGACTCCTCCGATTGCTGAGTCGGAAGCGTCCACTGAGATACTAATGGGTGCTTCAGTGTCCTGATGTGCAAGCATTGTTGCTTTAGCGATAAGTTCCTTAACTGTGGAGAACGCTTTTCGCGCGGTGTCGTCCAGATTGCTGGATTGCGCATTTCCACGACGTTGGTCCGTTAGCGGTTTCATAAGTGACGCGCATTTCGGTACGAACCGTCTATAAAAACTTACCAGGCCTTTAAATGTGCGTAATTGCTTGATGGTGACTGGTTTTGGGTAACCCAGAATGGCCACCACTTTGGTTGTAAGGGGTCGAACGCCTTGCGCATCTATAGTGTCCTAGGAAGTCTAAAGAGTCTGTTCCGATTTGGCATTTCTGAGTGTTTACGGTAGTGCCATGTTTTCGTAGTCGTTCGAAAACAAGATCCAGATGCTGGAGATGCGATTCTCTGTCCGGACTTGCTATTAGACAGTCATCGACATACGTGTGTACGAAGTTGAGACCTCGAAAAACGTCATCTATGAACCTTTGGAAAGTTTGTGCAGCGTTTCTTAGACCGAAGGGCATTCACAAAAATTTGTAGTCTGAAGGGAGTTATGATAGCTCTTTTCAGAATATCGTCAGTAGCCATAAAGATTTGGTTATGCGCTTTTACCAAGTCGATTTTCGAAAAGACAGTTGTACCTTTCAAGGTAGCTGTCAAATCGTGAATGTGAAGCAATGGGTAACGATCGACAATGGTTTTCACATTCAATCGCCGATAGTCACCAGTTGGACGCCAATCGCTGCTGTCCTTTTTGGGGACCATGTGAAAAGGAGATGCCCATGAGCTGTTTGACGGTCTTATGATACTTCAGTCTATCATGTGGTCAAGTCCGTTTGTCGCTAACCTTAGCTTTTCGGGAGCCAGTCGGCGTGCTTTAGAGAATACAGGTGGTCCTTGAGTCGTGATGTGATGTGTGACATTGCTGGTTACGCATGGCAATTCCGATTGTGGTTAGTATATCTCAGAATACTTATCGAGTAGTGGCTGATAGAATGGGTCTATCATGTGCTTAATTGTGATTGGAGACAACTGCAACCGGGAAAATAAGTTACGCGAACAGATAAATTGGTGTTTGGTATACTAGCCTCCGTTTGCTCGTATCGATGACTAGATTGTAGTGTTGTAGAAGGTCCATGCCAATGATTGACACAGAAACATCTGTAACAACAAAAATCCTGTGAGTGGGTTTGCGTAAACACACGTTAAGGTAAATGTACCTTTCGTCATACGTAGCGATAGGCTTTCCGTTTGCCGATTAAAGGTTTAAATCCGATTCGTAAAGCCGGTTGTTAGAATTCTCTGGAAGAACTCTAACTTCTGCGCCAGTATCGACGAAGTAGCGAACTTTCGTTATCACATCTATGACGCATAGCAGACGGCTATGTTCGCCGGCTACTTTTGCCGTTGACGCGTGCCGACTTGGAAGTTTCCCGAATTGTTTTTCGCGTTGGTTGATTTTGACTTTGAAAAATTGCACGGTTTTCTGCAACTTCTGGAAGACTTTCCATACTGGTTATGATACCGGCAACAGTCAGGTTATTTGTCTCTCGTGGTCTAGAGACAGATCGCCTACGTGAAATGCTTCGCGGGGTGTGTGGCCGTTTACGGTCATTACAAAATCGCAGATAACGTGTCAGTGTTTGACATAGTTCCGTAATGTCATTCGGGGTCGCTTGAGGCTTTTCTTTGACTGAAAAACCTCGACGTTAGAAGATTTGGTGATTTCTAAGATGCGACCGGCAGATGCAGCCAGCTCGTCTACGGCGTTGTTTTGAAACGATACCAGCACAGCTTGCATTTGTTGAGGAAGTTTGGATAAGAAAAGTTGTTTGAATAGGCCATCATCGAGAGTTATTTGACCGATAACCTCTCTCGTTCTTTGCAACATGTCTGTCGCAGAAATGTGTTGCAGTTCGATGTTATTAAGGAGTCGGTTTAACCCTTGTCGACCGGTTAGACCTCCGCGTTTAAGGATAGGTCGTTTAATTGTTTCGTAAGGATCTGAAACATCACTAGTAAGCATACTAGGTATTACGTACCTGTTGAATTTGCGTGGTAGTGCCTTGACTACAGCGAGGAATTGTGCACGTGTGCCATTCACATAGTGCTCGGAGAGGTCGGCTTCTGCGTATCAGAAACTGGTTTCGATGTTGTCTGGCCAGAAGGGCATTAGTTGGAACGAAGGTGGGGACATAGTCTTTAACTTAAGTACCTTGGGTGTCTGTTCAGTCATGGTGAAATATCAAGTACGAGAATGAACGAGTGAAAAATATATATATGTCAAAAACACAGATAAAAGATATCACGATGTATAAAAAATTAAACTAATGCAATGATATATAAAATCTCAAAAAGGAACAGACTCATAGTTTGCAATTTAGTGTACCAGATAACGTTGGGCTCACCAATGAAGATGCCACAGGTATTCCGAGTTCGAGAACGCTTTAACCAGTAACACCTAATATGAATCGTACCTATCAAGTGAAATCAAAAGACAGAGGAGAGGAGGTTCGAAGATATATTTGATAGGCTATCAATATATCGAGGATCGGCTAATCTAGACTGGCTAGCGACTGCAGGGGTTGTTGAGCACGGCATTCTCACTCGTGATCTGGTGCGGATGCATGACCAAGAGCCTTCAGCTAGGTGAGTCCATTACAACTAATGTGGTCAGCACCCGATGTCGAAGACTTACAGAGCTATTTATTTCGGGGATCTATTTACCGCTACATTATGATTTATCAATACCTCCTTCCTGTTTTGTCGTTAATATTCCTAGGCTCCTACCCGGCGGCATCCGTGAACCTTCGCCACTAGATACGGAGGCCTGTTAAGCAAAATCTTCCAATCCATCCAGAACTATTTAAACTATTCGAATTGGATCGTGACGCGCGCGCTTTATTAACGAGAAGTCTATAATTATTTGCATTTCCCAAAGGTTTGCTGTCCTTACGCAACAGAAGTACAAAGTTTGATTCAAAGAATCTGTCCTGAGCTCAATGTTCGGTAGACTACTCTTCTTTTTGAGTTTTGTCCAAGTTAATAGTTGTCTGTGGTTTTGCTTCGGTTTTACACGTCGAGGCTCGTCTTAGTAAATCCTGATCTTTTGTACCACCCGTTTTTGTCCGTTTTAAGCATACTGTTTTTACTTTACGGTTGTAGACTTTTTCTAGGATCTATTAAACAATTGGGTGAAACCATAATTTATGGACGACCTTTGATCGACGTTACAGTGACTTTGAATGTCTACCTAATTATAGTTATAAACCAGTGTGAAGAATTAGAATTATGATTTACAGTTGATAGTCAAAGTTAGGAGCTAGACGTAGGTTTTTCATCACGAACTGACATCAACTATAGTGCCAAAACGCTATTCAGCCAAATGGATGAATGAATTTCGTGCCAAAATCTGAGGCTTGTCATCTCATCCGTGATTGGTTCGTCCACAAATTATAGTCTCTTCGGACATGCTGAAGATCATCACCATCGTAAAATCAACGGCACTAGACTCCCTCAGCAAACTTGGGTCTCCCAGCATAGGATCCCTGAATTCGACGGTTGTCCCAAAAACTCTGCAGGTGATTAGAACCCCGTTAACTTAGCTAATAAGGACCGAGTGTCAAATCCGATTACATCTAGTCAGATCTCAGGCACATTTCTTTGTTCTCGTTGACTTGTAGGTGAAGCTCTCGTAAATGAAGTTATTATGGTATGATTGAATATTCTGAAAATACTGTTTGCCACAAGGTGTGCTTCGTCACTATTTTGTTGTTGGGGCTGTTAAAACCTACCTATCCAGAAGTCAGATTGTGGAAATTTATGCACAAACAGGTAGACAACTAAATCGACGGGAGATCCAACGAAAACGAAGAAGTAAACAATGACAGGTTCAAGGTCAACAAGCACCAGTCAACATCGAGTTCTAGAAGACAATCTTTGGTGAAATCCAAACGCCTCACTTCTATCTGAAGTTTGTGCTGATGATTTCGTTGAGGAGAACGATGAAAACTCCACGACACATCCACTCAGGAATTATAGACTTTACGTATATAGAAAAAATTGCTCTATTTTCCTACTCTGTAGATGTACCACAAACGTTTTCCTCCTTATTTTTTTATTTGTAAAAGACAGGTAACTCACTGAGCCTATCGATACTCGGTGGCTGTGAGACGCTCACTATGACCCAAAAAAATCAAGCAAACCTCACAATCCACTGCCTACTACTACCAGTAGTCTTGCATCTAAGGAATCTGATACCCATCAACCGGCTACCATAGAATAAAATAACATGAACACCAAGTTAATGTGAGTTCCTTCTTGTCTATTCCTTATCACATTTTTACTCTCCTGTACACTATGTTGACTTGCCATTGATATTATTTCACCACTCGTAACCTTATCAATAAGTCATATATTTCTACACTTTTTCGCCTACATTGGTAAACAATTATCATACAATATACCTTTCTTAAAGCCCATACTCTCATTGATAACCTGTACTTTATACTATAGTCAACTAAAACACTACATCGATGAATTACCCACAGTCCATAATTTGTAACTGTCTGATAAGCTTGTAATATGGTACTTATAGAAATAGTGTTTTCCAACAGGATGTGAGACACAGGGCGTTGTGTGAGGTGTGGTATATATATGTATAAGCCTAAATGAGTCTAACATCACAAAAGGAGGGAGCGTAGAGTTACTGACCAGCATGCATTGGTGGTGAGGGCGGTGACTTCAATCCACCCATGTTTGTGGGACAGAACATTTTGTTGGTATCGGGCTATTTATGTTTAAGAACAAGTTAACCAATCTGTGATATTGAGGTTGGTCTCCTACGCTCACCATTCAGACTTATTTTTCCAATAATTTACTGCATTAGCTATCCCACTAAGACAGCTTGTAACATGCTAACTCGGACTTTTACATTAAGACTCTGTGGTAGGCATCGGATGGAAAAATATCGGACAATAAAACATATAGTTATTAGTTTTCTTAACAATTTACTCTCTATATGCACTTTCTGTTCTAATAAACAGCCTTCCTTATTCCAACCCTGATTTCCCTTCCTTCATTTGAATTTAATCCACCTTGGTAATTATCACAACTCATTGTTCTTACAGCATTCTCTCATCTGGAGCCTCTGATCACATCTCACTCTAGCTTCATGAGCTAGTATAAAGTTATTCTAATAATTTATCACACCTCTGTGTGTTTCACTACAAAATGTTAAGTATTGTTTATCGCCCATACCGTAGTACTTGCTGCTCATCGGTTTCTCTTTCTTTTCAGAGTCTTGATCTGAGGGCACAACTATGGAAATTCTGACGACTGAAACAAACTTGACTTGCATGTCTTCTCAAGGTAATAATTTACACCAAGCGCTCTACAAGTCTAATTTGTAACAACTACAAACTTAAAAATTTGTATAGCTCAAAAAGTTAGCACCACCAGAATTCTAACACAATTATGCCCAATCAGATATAGTGTGTAACGTGAACGCGATGCCACTTTGGAAAATATTTTGGAGACTACTCAGTGTAAAATTAAAGCAGAAACCTGATCATTAACGCTCCAAGACATTTGATATTCAATATCATAGATTATATTCATCTATCAAGCGTATTTGCGATGCAGACTATCAGCCAATAAATGTTGTAATTAGTAGATCATGTCTGTAAAATGGCGTATACTTGTCCTTGCAGAAATATTATTATTAATAATCGCTGGATGAATCATTCTCTTCCTGTATATGTATATATTATTGAAAATTAGCTTTGTTCGGATTAACTCGTTTCATTGTTGAAACATAAATACACTTCTCTTAATTTATAAGGCTTTATAGCTAGAAATATCGATAGGTACGGTATATCGTTTCATAGAACCCCTTGACCTGTTACATGAATTACTTTTCAACGTAGATTATCTAACTTATAGTTCCGATATGACAATTAATAAGCTAACGTCAGTGAACTTGTTTTGCACATAGTTCCCCCTCATTTAAAATGGTTTTCAACTGTACTGTGATAGAAAACGAGGACAAAATTCAAGGCTAGAAACATTTTACGTTAACTGACATATACATTTATATGCTGAGTGTTAAATACAGTGCTGTGAATGCATTGATAATACTTGATTCCAGTTTATATTCATCAAGAAATCATATCGTTTATAGTATCGTAAATTTGTCAGTTGGTGAAGATATTTTCTGTAGGAAAAAATTAAGTCTCAATGTGTGCATTGACACTACTGTCTATTTTTAACGGTCTCAACAAATGCCACCACCCCATATGCAATCCAAGAAAAAAGATGAAGTCAAAGTACAAGGCAAGTTGACATAAAATACACACTACTAGAAATCAGCCCTTATATCCGTATGGAGAAAATGATGAATAAACAATCTCAGTGCTAATTCAAGTGAGTTGTACTATGACGTTCTTCCGTATAGATTTTTAGTTTCCACCAGTCATCGACAGTCAGCGGGCATATGGAAACGCATTTATGTACATAAAACTCCTCCAATCTATTCAGCAATAGTGAGCTATATTGGAGAGGCAAATTACCACAATAATGCATCATGGCTACAACACAGCCAATATATGTGACACAAAATAACTAGTCATACAACAAAATCGCCTACTATATATATTTGCCAAGCATTAAAGAGTTGTAGAGCCAGTGAAATTTCACTGAGCCCTAGCCAAACCAGCTAACAGTCGGGTCACCGCATAATAAATAGCTTACCTATCCTTGACAAGATCAAGGTTAACCAACGCGCATTAGTTAATAGAACTTCGTGGATTGGACCATACGACGGTGGTCACACTCCCTAGTACTTACTCTTACTAATATACTTTGATAATAACTTCGCTTGTCCTATGCAGTTATCGAATTAGCCATAGTACATGAATATGATAGATGGGTAATCCAAGTCAGGTACTAACCGTGAGACACAAATTCAACGTTAGCTGGTTGGTCAGATCATTACCGCCAAACTCGAGTAGGGGCCCAATCGTCGACATAGGTCACCTACGTTTATAATCCACAGAACCAGCAACAATATCTCTAATAAACTGAGTTCAGAATTTTAACTGACCGAACATAAAGTGTTCCAAGAAATCACCGACTCAATCAAAGATCTGATTGCCAACTGTTCAATATCATATAGTTCCGAAGTGAGATAATGAAGAAAATTGCAACCCAAACCAACCAAGTGATGGTCAAAGACTGAAGTATATCATAACGTGGCTACGAAAATCCGAGATAAAAAGCAATGTATGCTAAAAGAAACAGATAAAAGTTAGGGAAAGCATGCGAATCCTGTCAAACAAGACACTTCATAGCTTTAAAGGGTATTCAATCTTCAGCAAATGCTTCTACCTCAGATAGATATCAAGCTCAGGGTGACCTGAAATATATAATTTTACTTCATACTTAACTTAAGACGACGTACACGATGTTGCACAGGTAATGGAAAGATACAGTATTTTGTTGTGATAACAAAATTATTGAATCCGCTTGTTGCTATAAGTCCACTGTGAGCAGTTATGAATATATTACATTGAATTTCAAACCACGTAATTTCAGAGAAAACATCGCAGTTCAGAACTATATCATAACAAAAATTGAGGTGTTGAAATCAAAATAATAATATATTTCTGCAAGGGCAGGTACACGCCATTTTACAGGCATGACCTAGAAATTACAACACTTATCGGCCCACAGTATTACTAATCTAGCTAATGACCTTACAGAGTGAATTACTGAGAACTAATAGGAGTGAAATTATAGACTTACCTATGGTGTTTGAATTAACTAACGATTCTTTTATACTTGTGGAATGCTTGATTTCGAATTGTAAATACAATACATTCGTTCGTGCTTGTCTAGTACTTCTTGATTCAATTGAGTTATTTCTGGGACTCTTAGTTCATACTACAATTCAAATAATTCGAAATATCAAACTTACCACTGAAGTGTTTTCATACGAGTTCGTAGGCATTCAGTATTAGGTAATATTGAATCACGAGGAGGTCTTTAAGTAGTATCCTTGTCTTACTGTTGGTCGTAATAATATGACGAGTCGGTAATTATCATAGACGAAGAGATGAAAAAATATTTGGGTGAATTTATCTCACGCATTCCTTCCTGTCTTTAAAATTCCTAAATTTCGTACCATAGTACATGATAAACTATGGGAAATCATCCGAAACCTTTACGTTGAAGGGTCATAAAACATATGTCAAAACTTTGTTTCTCATCTTTCTTTGCATTTCGATGAAATAATTCATCGCCAGACGATAATTTTTTTCTAATTCAACATTAACAAATGGAAACAACTAGATTTATTAGATGAAGAAAAAACAAAAAAACATATAAATGATCTACATAAAAAATACAACTTTCTTGGGGCTCGTAAAAATAGCGAAGAAGATTCACTTCAGTTTCAGAAGAACCTTGCGACAATAGATGAACAGGCCGAACCTTAACTTGTCCATATGTCATGTCTAAACATTCAGGCTCATTAGACACAAAACACATACGTCCTCCATGGACTTCCTCTCACGGTTGTCTCTTCAGAGCGTGTTCTTGAGCCTCTGACCACGGAGAGCTTAAGCATCAGCTCAAACGACATGGGAAGGTGTAGCCGAGGCAAAGGAAACTTCCCAATTTTTTCGTGAACAATTTGACGCCATTATTTCCTATTTGTTCCTAACACTGTTTGAAAAGTACTCACAGTCACACGTTGACATTTCCACCTAAAATGCTTTCTAAGTCGAAGTGTGCACAGACTTCTTCGGTGAACAGCTTGAAGAGCAGACTTGGTTAACACGTACTCACACATGGACTATCATCTTCTTCTTGGGCCAGCTGTGTCTGGTGTATCTCTTAAGACTTTCTACGTCCACAGTGAATGATTGACAAGTAACTGCTTTTTATCCATCTTATTAACATTTCTGTCTTCCCTCTTAATCTTTCACTGACGTATTCTTACACACAACCAATTAATAAAATTATTTGCAGTTCTTCACTCAGCATTCGTATGTTCACTGAACCATCTAAACATTGCAACCAAAAAACATTCTACCTAATAATAAGACAGGTGATGACATCCATAAAACATCCTACCCCGAGGAAAACGTACTCACTCAACTGCTAGATTTAATAATTCAAAAACAACTAGAACAATGACTAGAATTAGTGCATTCGAGTGACTAGACTACCACTCTTTGGGCATAACCGAATACCAAGAACCGTACCGAACTAACAAGAAGCGAACTCAAAAAATTAGTTGAGTTACACAAAATGATGACAAATATATTGGATATTCGACAACAGTGCTTCGGCGGACTCACCAACTATTTACGCTTCGTTTTCTTCATAGTGGTGAGAGCTTTGAACCTGATGCCGTCTCCCGGTGGTCGGTTAGTAGAAGTGGCAATTTAATTGACTTGTTGCTAAACAGATATGCCTGGTTTCAGTCGGATGGTAATATTTGCATAAATTACTTCAGAAAAAATATGGCATTAACTGATGTTCGAGTAGAAATAGAAAGAAGGAAGGTGAGAACGCAAAATATTAAATTAAGTTTATAAAGACAGGTTTCTTTGTACCTGACTATTCCCACCGGTGACGAGTTGCTCAAGAAATTCCAGTTGCTCCATGAAGTTGTGCCAGAAGATTCATCATACCGTGTCACCGCCACGAAAATCGAAATCAAGTTAAAGAAAGCAGATAAAGTTTGCTGGAGTCATCTGGAATCTCAAGATTGTATCACTGGTTCAGGAATTCGTAAGTTGAAGTTAGTTAGGGTGCAGTTATAGATTTGTCAAACTATTTTTATGACCTAATTAATCTATTGTAATTCTATAAACTCGAGCGCTGTTCGAATACAGAAACATTCAACTTAATTCACTGAGTTTTTTGATTACTGGATAAAAGTTATCTGTCTCTTGATAATTCTGGAATGTGGTTGTGATGAATTATCTTTTCAGTCTCATATTTAGTCTTGTGAAATGTGAACTGCTTACTCCGTGGGCGAAGGTATTTCCAGGAGTTTTGTTACATAAAAAATACAGTACACTTCGTCACGGTTGTACAGTGGAATGCTGGTAATGTGGATAGGACAAGCTTTTAATGATATGGGAGTTAAAAGAGCAACCACACAGTAACAACTGAAGTATTATAGGTTATTACATATATATCATTATTATGTGGTCCCCACTGGTTGTATTTGGTCAGATAGATTAATCCGTCTATTTGCGAGTGTAAACTTTAGATGGTGATTTAGTGGTTTATTGATATGATCTCTATTTGAAAAGATGTCTGAATGTGCCATGTATATAAATCTTCCATTTAACTCCGTGTATTACACCAAGGCTAACCTCATTTGTGTGACACTGGCAATAAGCCAAATATGGCTTAAGTTGAATGAATTTATTTCGGGCACTCGTCTGTTGAGAAATAAACTAATAATAAAAAGCATAGAATACAAGTGTGCCGACCCAACTTGATTAAGCGTGACTCCGTATTTATAGCCGGACAAATAAGCTGAATATGTGATAAGTAGGGTGAGCGATACACACACGTACGCTGATATAAAAACAGTCAAGATTAATAGACGGATTATTGACAAGGTCAGAATGTGACTCTTTAAGCTAGAATAACCTATGTGGGCTTGACATAGTACTAGACACTACAGTGACACTAGTTGGTCGAGTGATATATATATATATATATATATATATATATATATATGCAGAGGTTCGGCATCGTGTGTTCTGGAACAGAGATGATAATGCAATCGATGTCACCATCTTGAAACACCGACTTAGGTGGCTTGGACATGTTCTACAAATGTCGTCCCAGAGACGCTGGGACTGGTTGGGAACAGCGGAGAGGCGGTCAGTGCATGACATGGTGTCGTTGTATGAAAGAAAGCTGTAAAGGACTGGCTTCTGTCGGTCCTTCACGACTCCCTGTTTGGGGTCCGAGAGATGGTGCGACACAGTGGCTAGAGACGTTATCAGATATGGCTCAGAATAGAAGCCAGTGGCGATCCTGCTGTAACCTTCTTTTACTTTCTTCATAAAAAGTGGTTGTGTCTCCCTTAACTGAAAGATTTCTTCTGATTGTACCTTTCCGTCCCCTCATTATTACTATTATTATTACTACACTACTTTACACCAAACTCTTCGTTATTGTTCTCTTTTTTTTCACACTCCTTACCTTTTTTTCTCTTCGAATTCTCATTGTTTTGTGTGGCGCATATATATTGGCGCTCTCTTGTACCAGTATTTATGTGTTCAAATAAATAATTAATTAATACAAGGAGGCACTAAATATATATACGTCACACTCCGACACTCGATTTTTTTGAGGGCTAAAATATTACCCGAGCACGAACCGAAGCAGGAGGCTTTCTTAGGGTGCCACACCTCTAGCCTTTGTCCTAGAGGCCTAATCCACGAGTTGTGGTAACGTTAAGAGGAGAAGACCCATGGTAGCCGGTGATCAGTAAGTTAATACGCCATTTGTTTCCTCAGGATACTCCGCCCTCAAATGCTGTGGTACGGCAGGGGGTGGGGAGACTAAGTCCTCTCTCGAAATGCTTTCGCTTGGTCACGCTTATACAATCACTGCCAGAGAAGTCCTAATCACTGCCTTCTCGTGGCGTCGGTATATTTTACGAAATTGAGAGAACGAAAAGCGAATGTCCGGCCTTTTGACCGGGTTGGTGGACACTGAGAGTCCACCTAGGGGAGTTGAAAAACCCTGATTCCAAACCAATGGTGTACATAAGCTCCAGGATCCTGAAGAAACAAATGGCGTGTGAACCAATCGTTAGTCACCGGCTAACATGGGACTGAATCTCTTTGCGTTGCTCTACTGCCTTGTGGATCAGACCTTTGGGTTTAAGGCTCTAGGTGTGCCCCCCTAAAGAAACCAGCTGCATCGGTCCGGGCAGTCGAGCAGTATCACAGCTCACATACAAATCAAGTGACTTGTTTGTCGCATATGTACTCGGTGCCCCTTAGTACTAATATTTATGTGTCCAAATAAATATATCAGGATACTCCATGTCCACTAACCCGATAAAGCGCTGGATATTCGCTTTTCGTCCTCTCGATTTCGTAAACACCCTTACTGTGAGGAGGCAGTGAATAGAACGTTCCCGGCAGAGGTGTCCATGTGAGAGCATTTTGACAGGGAGAGTGAACCTCCCCCACCTTCGGTCGTACCATGACATTTGGGAGCACCACAGGCAATAGTAAACTAAAACTTTTGGGCTCGAAGTCTCGATTGTCGCTTAAATTTGTTATGTGTTTTAAAAAACTGGCATTCTGGTGTTTTTATACCGACAAACTAGGTAGTCTAAGATGGATAGTCGGTAGCAGTGGAATCGAGAACGGGCCTTTCGTCCTATTTGGGACTCGTCAGCTGGATGTACCTGCATCCTAAAGTTGATGCTCATTCCAGGACTAAAACCCAGTATCATTCGCTTTAAATGCAACCACGTTACCTACTCATCTACTGAATCCTTCTAGCCACCTGCTTGTGTAATGGAGTGAAGTTTAATTCACTTGGTATTGTTTGATTGTATCCTCCCATTGCTGTTTAGGACTGAAACTGATGTTTTTCGTCGGCATATAGGCGAACGGTACTGGGTTCGAATCCCGGGGTGAACATGAACTCTGGGATGCAGGTAAATCCAGCTGACGAGTCCGAAACAGGACGATACCCGCGTCCTGCATTCCACTGCTAGCAACTATCCACCCTTGATTATAAGGCTTGTAACTTAAGGTAATATCGACTCAGTCCGCACAGCATGCATATATGCCAAAGAGAGACTAATCAGTTACAGTCCCAAACAACAATAGAAAGATATAAACAAACAATACCAAATGAATTAGACTGGATAATCTGGTTTACATAAATGAAGCGAACAAATTATCTATTCCTTTCACGTATAGAACATTGACGTGAATAGTAGCGGTAATTTGTCATCAGTTGACAAATATATCTTATCCCATGACTTCATTTCTTGACTAGTCCCGCATAGTTGTTTTTAATCGGATTATCTTATCTTTCACTGTTTACTAACTTAACCAGAGCCGATTTGTGCTTAGACATAAGTAATATATTCGCTTACCACCTTAGTCTATGAATTTACACCGCCTCACTAATTGATTTGCGACCTTTAACGAGTACCCTATGTCCATCCACATGATTGCCCACTCCGTCGACCCATGAAACGCTAACAATTCCTTGAAGAAACCTATGGTCAAACACCTGGGGCTTATGCTTGTCTTCTACCTTCAGATAGCATGTTTCACAGCCATACAGTAGAACAGGACAGGCTGCTGCTCAATACAAACGCGCTTTGTCTGTGAACGGACATTTAGCACACGCCAAAAGTGACGCAAGTTGATTGGGGCTAACCGAGCTTTCTTAGATCCTTTCCGAGACCAACCCACCAGGACTCCTAAGATCAGTGAAGCGATCAAGATACTTAACTACTTTACTCCTTATAATCAGTCCAGGCAACATTTTGCATTTATGGGGAAAGAAACGCATCCCAAACATCTCTAGATTGCTGTTCGAGGTAGCCAAGAAACTGCGTTTCGTCAGCGTTATCATCAAACAGAACTATATCAGTTAGGTATTTTAATTCGATAAGTGAACGTCCTGGTGCGAGACTAACCTCTGGGGAGTTGAGAAGTGTTGTTTGTAAGAGAGCATCTTTGAGCACATTAAATAAGAGGGGGTAGTGGGCAATTCTGATGAAAACCATCTGATACGCTCGTGCACTAAGCTAATGTACTCTCAACTCCGACTTCAATACCGCAAACAAAACTACTATCCTTTCCTTCCCCCTGCCTACTGACCATAGAGAAGTCCAGTTTCGTAATGGGAGTGGTGTTGGTGATGATTCCAGTGGGATTGAAGATACATTTAAGGTTATTCAGTTATGTATCAGTTACAATGATTAGGACTGCGAACTGAGTGGTTTTCAATAAACTGAATTATATCAGTTGATAGAGCAATGTAACGGAAATTTGTTGGAAGTTGACCTTACAATCAGATTACATCGATTTTAGTTTTCTTGTATTTGAAGGTTGAACATCCCCAATACTACTTGAGGCTTAAAGTTCGCCATAAGTGCTGAGTCAGCCAATAGGGTTCGAGTAGAAAACATTAACAAGGTTTGGATGGATATTCGATATGTCTTTCAATGAAACATTTTGCCCTTAAACCTAGGTCGAAAGAATTAGATGCTACTTGTAGGTTAAGAAATATGGGTATAATCGGGCATCGATAACTATGTTTATGTTCACGTGCAAGTATGAAACCAGGAGTGTAGTTTTACAAGAGCTTTTTTGCGACTCCCGTGGCTGGTAATGACCATTAACTGATAAGAAATTTATGAGAAATGCCTTGATATTGCATGTGTTCCCTTACCATAACACTTCTGCACCAATCATAGTCAAAGTCTCACAACATTATTGGTTCATTTACTTTTCTTGTCTGAACCTTAATCACCTGTTTCAAAACTACTTACCAGTGTAGAGGAATACGTCTGTTAATAAAATCTGGTTTAATCCTTGTTTTCTTGTACTATTCTCAATCACTCATCACTGTTCCGTAATTAAAGATAGTAAGGTTTGGAGATCTGATATTCAAATCAATTTCTTAAGATTATGAAGTGGGAATTACGTTTTCATAAGTTGAGACAATTATCGAATAAATTTAAATAGAACTGTCCGTTATACATCTATTTCAACAGAAGCCTAATTGTTATGATGATATGATTGTTGAGCCTGCTGATTCCCACAAGCCTATGAACTACTTTGGATAAAAGGTTACTAAAATTTTTAAAAAAGAAAAACAGTAAACCCTGGTTCTAAGACAAAGGTGTTTTGTTGAATTTATGTAAGGATATCATACGTTTTTGAGGACGTTGATTGATCTTTCCGACACTCAGATGTCAGAGTAAGTTAGTTTTCGAAATTAGTATACCGTTTCTATACTTGACGGATTTCACATGCCATATGTAAGACACGACATCAATCTACGAAGATACTTTTGGATTGAGTTATTTAGGTAAGTGTAGACTACCTGGTTAGGGTCTGGTTGATTATCGTTAAGAATAGTTGGAGAGTTTTTAATATAGGTCGAAATCGTTTGGAATTTCTCAGATGCATTTACTGTTTATCTTTCTGTAGATCCCGATTTTCTAAATTCTTCAGAATTTTTTTTCGTTCAACTGACTTAACGTTTTTCTTGGGTTGTAAAGTTGATGTATTATCTGTTTTATCATAACGAATACTCTTACAACCTCTATTACTCTTGGAATTTTTGTAGTGTTTTCACCTCGATGTTCTAATGGGGTGTGGAAACTTGAACCAATGTACACAAGCACCAGGTTCTACTTGGCATATGTCTGACGAAAGGTTCTCATTCAGGAGCCAACACTATGAAAGTAAATAATTCTGAAGATCTGTGTTAATCCTTAACCAGTTCTCTCTAGGTCTGATCAAAATACGGTATCATTTCCTGAATAGAATGACTGTTTGTCTGAAGTGTTTCGGGAGATGTAGACTATCTACTTCAAGTCTGAGGTACAAACGAGTGCTTTGTTTCTTTACGCTGTCTTACGCAAAATCGCTTTCAATGACCCAGATCCATCGATTTTGATTTGAACAGAAAAAATATTTCCGTAAGGGACTGAACGCATTCTATTTGAAGGCTCTTCGTCAGCCGAAAATATACAAACATTTCAGAGAGTGATATACTTAAAAACTAAACTTAAATGTATTTTGGTCAGCGAACGTTACCTGGAGTTCTTTATTTCTAATGTTAGTATTATTTATTACACATCTCAAGTTATCGTTTTTCTCCCCGTTTGGGAGTTTAGACAGATATATGTCCCAGATCCTAAATTATTGTCCATGTGAATAATAGTTGTGGACAGCGGCTTTAAAGGCAAATGAAGGTAGAACTTCAAAAGTTACCTTTTGAGACCTGAGGTTTCCAAATGCTCCCAAAATTGATTATTCAGTCTTTTCTGCAACTTAAGCTATTAGAGTTACTCTTGAAAGTCCTCCGCTTGTCTCCTTTCACTTTTAGTGAATTTACAAATGAAATTCATAAATTCTATTGTCATCACTTACCTTTGCCTATCGTCCCGTCTCCTAAATACCTTCAATCCAGTAGACTGTTAACTATCATCGAAGTCCGTTTTGTTTTGAAGTGGTCCGAGATTTCAATTATCTTTTAATATTTGAATTCTGGGATCAATTGGTGATGTAATCTGTTATTCTCTCGTAGACTATCACTTCTACTTATACTGTCTATCTTGTAAACTATCAGTCTAAATTTCAGCAGCTTATCCTACTCACTGTCGTCAGAAAAAGTTTCTTTTTCCACTTCCAAAGTTAGTATTATCTGGAAGCATATGAATTTGTTACAACTAATCACCGTTATCGTTTTGTTGAAATGGAATTCACAAGGCTTTTTATTGGTGTTTTCCTGTTTAATTTCACTCTTATGTGCAAAATGAAGTGAATGATTGCCGTGTATATCAATAAAACCTGTCCTCTATACAGTGAAAACTCCAGTTATATAGCTCGGAAACCAGAAAATACTAATATATATCCTATTCCTTCAGCGTCTTCGCTTAGCCGTTATATCAAATAGGTGATGCGAAGCAGAGCGTACGACTGAAAGTAATTATTTTTATGCTCCTGTAAAATTGTGGTAACTGTTTGTCAAACCTTGTATCAAAGATCCAATGCCTTAACTCCCTAAAATCTGATAATATCAGTTATCGAGGTGGAAAAAAGTTTAAGACGAATTAAAGTGGTTTTTTACATGTAAAAACGGGATATCCTTTAGAAGCCTACATAACATCTGTGTACGGCTGGTCGCACATAACCACTTTCATTTTTACTTTGAAAATCGTACTTGTATTAACATATTTTCTTAGATACTGCAGTCCAAATTAGTGCAGTATTGTCCGACCCTTGGATTTTCATTTTTTGAAAGCTTTCATTTATCCCAGCTCCGTAATAAAACCGCCTGCTTCCGTCTGGGCACTCGGGCAGTATCGCAGCCCTCATGCATATTATGAACTCTCCATATCTATGGAAACTACTTTTCTCGCTTCGCATAACAACCAAATAATTCAAATTGTTATCATTACTATTACTATTATTATTATTATTTACTACGATATTATTCACCCTCTTTTATTCCTACTCTGTCTATACTCACTTTTTCGACTTATACAGCAGCTCGTCGTTGGTGGAAATTCGACTCTAACTAAATGTTCTGGAGTCACTGTCCGGTTGAAAATTGTATGTTACCACTGAATATGAGTACTGAAGCAGTTTTTCTGAAACCACGTGCACCAATCAAACTGGCCGCCTTCAACGTTCGCACACTTATGCAGGTTGGACAACAGATAGGGCTGGCTATATCTTTAGAAGCTACCGCTGGCGTGGTTGTGTACAAGAATGCAGCTCCTTTTGGAGTACCTATCTGGACTCTGACCATGCCTTGGTCTGCACCAATCTTACCTTACTTTTCAGTGGACAACGTGCACCAATCAAACTGGCTGCCTTCAACGTTCGCACACCTATGCAGTTTGGACAACAGATAGGTCTGGCTATGTCTTTGCAAAGACTTAATTTCGATGTTTGCTGTCTATCCGAGACCCGTATTCAAGACTCTGGTGAAGTACTACAAATTCGCTCTCCATCTGTCGCTTCGAAAAGCTTGTTTTACGTGCGTTTATCCGGGGACCCTGTGGCATCTTCGTCTGGTTTTGTTGGCGTTGGTGTCGCACTAAGCGCTAGAGCTGAGGCATCACTAATCTGCGCCAATCTTACCTTTTCAGTGGACAACGAAGTGACCGCCACCAACGGATTGATGCAAGCAAGCTGGTTGCAACTTCTGTTGCTAGTAAGTATCGAACCGAGCTAGTTTCTAGGCTAGCTACCATTCCACCGAAAAGTATAGATGAGCATTGGTTGCAATTGCATGACCCCATCAAAATGGCGGGTACAGTCAGTTGTGGGTTCGCGAAACGTCCCGCTTATAAGCACTGGCCTTCCTCAGGCTCCTTACAACTCATTGAAGCCCGTCGGTCTACTCCGGGTGACCGTGAGTTTGACCACAAACGAAGGATGTTACGTAATGAAGTTGGGCAAAGCTTGCGTAACGACCGAGAAGCCTAGTGGTCGGAGCGCGCTAATGAGTTGGAAGCAGTAGCTGCATCTGGTAATTACCGGAAGCTCTTCCAACTCATCCAAGCCACTGGCAGCAAGAAGTCTGGTGTGAGCGAAACAATCTACGAGGGTGACGGGATGCCAATCACTAACATCCATCGACGTCTTGGACGATGGGCAGAATTTTTCAAAGGGCAGTTCAACTGGCCTGCTGCTCCGGCAACATCGGTCAGACTGTCCTGTCCTCCATGGCTTGTGACGACTGATCCACCAAATGAGGCGGAAGTCCGCAAGGAACTCCAACTCTTCAAGCGCTACAAATCACCTGGCCCAGATGACTTACCTCCGGCTCTTTTTAAAGATGGTGGTGACTTTCTGACTAAGGAACTGACGACGTTGTTTACAAAGATTTGGGAACTAGAGAGTGTACCAACGTTATGGAATGAGTTGATAGTTGTCCCTATCTTTAAAAAGGGTTCACGTCGTCTCTGTAACAACTATCGTGGGATAAGTCTACTTCCGATTGCCTCCAAGCTATTGGCTTCCGTCATACTTCGTAGGTTGTTTAAAACCCGAGAAAGATTGACTCGCGAGGAGCAGGCTGGGTTTCGTTCTGGTCGAGGATGTATTGATCATATCTTCACCCTCCGCCAAATGTTAGAACACCGTCATACTTATCAAAGACCAACAATCGTAGTATTTCTTGACATCACGTCTGCCTTCGATTCGTTGGACAGGACTGTTCTCTGGGGTTGTCTATTGAAGAAGGGTGTGCCTGAGAAGTTTATTAACATCCTAAAAGCCCTATATACAAACACCTCAGGCAGAGTGAGGGCATACAACCATCTTTCTCCATTGTTCCATTCGAGCAGTGGGGTTAGGCAGGGTTGCCCAATCTTACCATTCCTCTTCAACTTTGCCATCTATGACATTCTGGAAGCAGCTCTGATGAGTGTAAGTAATGGCGGTGTAGACCTGTTGCCTGGAGAAAGAATTCTCGACCTTGAGTATGCGGATGATATTGTCTTACTGTGCGATAATGCCCAAGGCATGCAATCTGCACTTAATCAGTGTCCGTAGGTACGGTATGAGCTTTGCACCTTCGAAGTGCAAAGTACTTCTACAAGACTGGCAGAATTTTAATCCTGTACTCACTCTGGATGGTGAGCAGATAGAAGTAGTCGAAAAGTTCGTGTATCTAGGTAGCTGTATAAGTGCTGGTGGGAGTGTGAGTAATGGCATGAAGTAAAGCTGCAAAGGACTAGCTTGTGTTGGTCCTTCACGACTCCCTGTTTGGGGTCCGAGAGATGGCGCTACACAGTGGCTAGAGACGTTATCAGATATGGCTCAGAATAGAAGCCAGTGGCGATCCTGCTGTAACCTTCTTTTACTTTCTTCATAAAAAGTGGTTGTGTCTCTCTAACTGAAAGATTTCTTCTGATTGTACCTTTCCGTCCCCTCATTATTACTATTATTATTACTACACTACTTTACACCAAACTCTTCGTTATTGTTCTTTTTTTTTTCACACTCCTTACCTTTTTTTCTCTTCGAATTCTCATTGTTTTGTGTGGCGCATATATATTTGGCGCATTCTTTAACGATAATTATGTGTTCAAATAAATAAATAAATAATGTACACGATGTGTTGATTTTACGTGTTAGGAGGAGACTGGGAGGAAACTGTTGCTGTTTATCTATGATAGGATGTCATCAGTTCATGGATTAACGGAGCTTTGAAGATAATTAAATTAATCAACTTATTGAAATGCTTAATTTCATGTTAGTAGATGAAGTGTTGGGATTAACCTATTCTTGAAAAGCATCGTTTTTAAGTGATGTGTAGTAACCCACGTTAAATTGAGTTTGCTCACATTCGAAGGCATTTCCAGATCTAAACTAACCCATTCAAAGTAATGCACATATAGCAGCTAGCGTGAAATTGAGTTTGTTCACATTTAATTCGGTTAAGCCCTTTTTGTTTACTTATTTAACGGACAGAGTCATCCGTACAATAACAGCTTATCTACATCACTGGACCTTAATTATTGCTACACTTGTATCCATATGTATGCTTGAGCATTGCTTACTGCCTACGCATATCTTCGCTCTGCTAGCCTTACTATTAGTTGCTTAATATTGATTCGATCATTCATTCATTTCACAAAATGTTCTGTCCCCACAAACACGGGTGGATTGAAGTTATCGCCCTCACCATCAATGCTTGCTGGTCAGTAACTCCACCCTCCCTCCTTTTGTGATGTTAGGCTCATTTAGGCTTATTTTTGTATATACGTCATACCTCACGAAATCCTCTGTTTCACAACCTGTTGGAAAGCACTATTTCTATAAGTACCATTTTACAAGCTTATCAGGCAGTTACAAGCTATGGACTGTGGGTAAAGCACCGATGCAGTGCCTCTATTGACTATAGTATAAAGTATAGTTTGCCAATCAGAGTATAAGCGTTAAGATGGGTATATTGTAGGATAGTTGTTTATTTAAGCAGGCGGAAAAAGTATAGAAGTATATGAGTTGTGGATAAGGGAACGAGTGGAGAAATAATATTAATTGCTAGTCAACATAGTGTAGAGAAGAGTAAAAAGTTAATACAGGATAAACAGGAAGGAACTCACAGTAACTTGGTTACTTACTTACGCCTGTTACTCCCAATGGTTCATGGGCCACCGACCAGCATTCTCCAACCCACTCTGTCCTGGGCCTTCTTTTCTAGTTCCATCCAATTCTTGTTCATTTTTCTCATGTCTATCTCCATTTCCCGGCGTGATGTGTTCTTTGGTCTTCCTCTTTTCCTTTGACCTTCAGGATTCCATGTGAGGGCTTGTCTTGTGACGCAGTTAGGTGCTTTCCTCAATGTGTGTCCTATCCACTTCCAGCGCTTCTTCCTAATTTCTTCCTCCGCTGGGATCTGGTTTGTTCTCTCCCACAGTACGTTGTTGCTAATAGTGTCCGGCCAATGGATCTGAAGTATTTTGCGTAGACAATTGTTAATAAACACCTGTATTTTCTGGATGATGGCTTTTGTAGTTCTCCAGGTTTCTGCCCCATACAGTAGAACTGTCTTGACATTTGTATTGAAAATCCTGACCTTGGTGTTGGTTGACAGTTGCTTTGAGTTCCAGATGTTCCTCAGTTGTAAATATGCTGCTCTTGCTTTACCGATCCGCGCCTTCACATCCGCATCAGATCCACCCTGTTCATCAATGATGCTGCCCAAATACGTAAAGGTTTTCACATCTTCCAAATCTTCTCCGTCAATTGTGATTGGATTGGTGCATTCTGTGTTGTATCGGAGAATCCTGCTTTTCCCTTTGTGTATATTGAGACCTATTGCTGCTGAGGCTGCTGCCACACTGTTTGTCTTCTCCTGCATCTGTTGTTGCGTTTGGGATAGAAGGGCCAGATCGTCTGCGAAGTCTAGATCATCCAACTGCATCTTAGATTTCCATTGTATCCCGCGCTTCCCTTCAGACGTTGACGTCTTCATGATCCAGTCGATCACCAGGAGAAAGAGAAAGGGTGAGAGTAGGCAACCTTGCCTAACACTGGTCTTCACTTCGAACGACTTTGTCAACTGTCCTCCATGCACGATTTTGCAGTGTAATCCATCATATGAGTTCTGTATGATATTGACTATCTTCTGAGGCACGCCGTAGTGTCGAAGAAGTTTCCAAAGTGTTGTTCTGTCCACGCTATCAAATGCCTTTTCGTAGTCAATGAAGTTGATGTAGAGTGATGAATTCCATTCAATTGATTGTTCCACAATGATCCGTAGAGTTGCGATTTGGTCTGTACACGATCTATCCTTACGGAATCCTGCCTGTTGGTCACGAAGTTGGGCGTCTACGTAGTCCTTCATCCTGTTTACCAATACCTTGTTAAAGACTTTTCCCGGTATTGAGAGAAGAGTGATGCCCCTGTAATTATCACACTTGCTGAGATCGCCTTTCTTCGGTATTTTGATCAGAAGTCCTTCTTTCCAGTCTTTTGGTACTTGCTCCTCATCCCAAATCTTATTGAAGAGAATGTAGAGTATCCTTGCAGTTACTGCTACATCTGCTTTTAATGCCTCTGCTGGGATGTTGTCCGGTCCTGCTGCTTTGCCACTCTTGATTTGTCTGATGTCCATGCTGATTTCTTCAATTGTTGATGGGCCAACATTGATTGGGTGGTCCGTGGTTGCTGCTTCGATGTTGGGTGGGTTCAGTGAGGCTGGTCGATTCAAGAGTTCTTTGAAGTGTTCTACCCACCTGTTTTGTTGCTCTTCAATGTTGGTGATTACCTCGCCTTCCTTGCTTTTCACTGGTCGCTCCGGTTTGCGGCGATTTCCAGAGAGTTTCTTTGTCGTGTCATACAATTGTCTCATGTTTCCTTCTCTTGCAGCCTTTTCCGCCGTCGTTGCTAAATCTTCCACATATTTACGTTTGTCGGTTCTGATGCTCCTCTTCACTTGTTTGTTTACTTCTGTGTATTCAGCTTGTGTCTTGGCTTTTTCTGCTCTTGTTCGACTGGTATTGATTGCTGCTTTCTTGTTCCTCCTTTCTTGAATCTTACCCAGTGTATCAACAGTGATCCATTCCTTGTGATGGTGCTTCTTGTGGCCCAGGACCTCATGACATGTTGAAGTGATTGCCTCTTTGATCCCCTTCCAGTTGCTCTCCGCAGTAGTTCCTTCTCCATGGAGTAGATCATGAAAGGCCTGGATCTTATTGCTGATGGCTATCTTGAATTTGTTGAGTTTGTTAGTACCCTGAAGAAAGGCCGTATTGAACTTCTGTGGTATTGTCCGCCCCATTGTCCAGTGCTTCTTGAGTTTCAATTTCATCTTGGCGACCAGCAAGTGATGATCTGATGCTATATCAGCTCCTCTCTTGGTTTTTATTTTCTCCATCGTCCTCCTTTACTTTTTGTTGATGCAAATATGGTCGATTTGGTTCTGCGTAGTGTGATCCGGTGAAGTCCATGTGGTTTTGTGTATGCGTTTATATGGGAATATGGTGCCGCCTATGACCAGTTTATTGAAGGCACATAGGTTTGCAAATCTCTCACCATTTTCGTTCTTTCTCCCAGTCCGTGTCGTCCCATGATGTCTTCATATCCAGTGTTGTCCGTTCCAACCTTGGCATTGAAATCTCCCATCAGAATATATATATTATTCATGTTCATTGCACTTGCTTACTCGTACCCGTATTTGCTGACTCGCTCGCTCACTTGCCTGCTAGCTTTTCCGTACTACTCTTTAATGCTTGCTTAACGTACCTGTAATTTGGATATCTGTGTGTGGTCCCATAATAACCGTCATCAACACTTCGTATTCGCCTTCTTATTAATACACCGTCAGGGCGTTATCGAGTGACGTTTAATGTCAAGTTAGTGACTGAACAGCTTAGAGTGAAGAACAGTTCATTTAGTGTAAAATGTTTAGGATGAAAGAAAATTATATTCGACAAATTTTTATAACCATTTATTTACCTGATATGTATAGTCACAAAACACAAAGTGCATGTCATCATTGGAGGCAGTAAGTTGTACTTCCTAAAGATATGAATATGTTGTTTGTTAAACAAATGAAAAATCCGTAATTCAGCTGTACCTTACAAATTAATTGATCTGTCATATATTCATTTTCTGCAACAAACGATTTCAATTGCTCATAATAAAGACGATCCTATAAATGAAAATAAACCTGTGATAAATAATTATAATATAATAACAATAATATTCATTGGTTGAAATAGTGGATTATAATACTTGGACTATCAGGTGTTCACGATCGTTCATGTAGTTAATGTTTTAATTACTATTAAAAATGGAATTAGCTGGAGAATCTTAGGGGATAATTTCAACTTTTCTTGAACTTAAGTTGAATAGAATGGCAACAATTGGTGTGAAGAGCTTTAAATTGCAAGGTCAGTAGATTTACGGATTTTGTTTATATTTTGCAAAGACCAGTGAAAATCCGACTTTTGGGAGTAGTTAACTGACTTAGTTATTCACTACAATGGGAAACTATACACGATTGTTGTAGTCTAGTTAAGAATTTCATATTCTCGATACCATATAGAACCAAACTTTGAGCTATTCTATTACTGAGCAATAAAGCACAGGGATATATTGTTCATTATTCATTGACATCACTAAAGCATTAGTCTGCATCATCAACTTGATAAAAGACCAATGTCAAAACCCAGTATTCACCAATTAAACACCTTAAATGGCAAATATTTCTACACAGTTTGGTGTCCTAACCTATCCGGTGAAACTACTAAACTTTGTTTTACCATATTTCATATACAAGTCACCCTATTTTTGAGAGATAAAATAAACTTTTGGGGATCGAAGTATGCCACATTTAAATCGGATTTCAGCGTTTTGATCTTCGAACTCCCACACTGTTTTACGAGAAAGCAAATGAATTGATCAACTGAGATGGTACCATAAACACTTCACAGATTGTAACAGACAATCATTATATGTGTTCTTCTGCACTCGAAAACTGTAAGTCATAGGTAAATCCAACTGTGTTTTAAGCTTTCCACGTCTCTTTAAAATAATTATGAACTACATATTTGGGATGATTACTGCCCATAATCTTGTTACTTTGTACGCGTTATGCGCACAATTATTAAAGATACACAAGTGACGAGTTGAATAGCTTAGCTAAGCGACTTAACTGAGTTCTCTGTATCCTTTAATTCGACAAGACGAGCGCATGTTAGTGACAGAGTACCTTATTGATAAAAAAAACTTAAATTAAAACTTGCTGTAAAATTCCAAAAAAATTACATTTATCACTGTTGGTGATTTGAAGAGATTTTTAGATTTTTTAGTCCTAGTGTGGGATGAAATATCTGTCTGTTCTCAATGGTTCTGTAGCGGTAAATAAATCCCTAAAATAAATTGCTTTAAGTTTTCCACATTGGATGCTGACCATATGTTTTAGTGGACTCATCTAGCTGAAGGCGCTCGGTCAGGCATCCGCACCAGATCACGTGTGGTAACGCCGTGCTCAACATCAACCGCAATCGCTAGCCAGATTAGATCAGAGAATTCCGATATATTGGTCATCGCCAAATATACTCTTCCGATCTCCTCGACTCTGTCTTTTGATTTCTCTGGGTGGGAACGAAATATATTAGAAGGTGTTACTGGTAGAAGCGTTGTCAAACACTGAATACCTGTGACATCATCATTGGTGAGACCGACGTGATCTGGTACACCTAATTGCAACTGTGAGTCTGTTCCTTTTTCGGATTTTTATATATCATTGCCTTATTTTTTTATTTTTTTTTAAACATTGTGATTTTTTCGTGTTTTTTTTTCGGATATATATATATTTTCCCCTCGCTCACTATCGTACTTCATACTTCATCATGACTGAACAGACACCTAAAGTACTCAAGCTTAAGACTTTGTCCCCACCTTCGTTTCAACTGATGCCTTTCTGGCCCGACAACATCGAAGCCTGGTTCTGCTACGCAGAAGCCGACTTCCACGAGCACGGCGTGATCGACACACGTGCACAATTCCTCGCAGTAGTCAAGGCACTACCGCGCGAATTCAACAGGTACGTAACACCTAGTATGTTTACTAGTGATGTTTCCGATCCTTACGAAATCTTAAAACGCTCGATTCTTAAACGAGGAGATCTAACCGATCGACAAAGGTTAGATCAACTCTTCAATAACATCGACCTGCAACACGGTTCTGCTACAGACATGTTGCAACGGATGAGAGAGATTATAGGCCCAAGAACTTTCGACGGAGGTCTATTCAAACAACTCTTCTTGTCAAAACTTCCCTAACAGGTGCAAGCAGTTCTGGTCTCGTTCCAGAACAATGCCTTAGACGAGCTAGCTGCATCTGCCGACCGCATTCTAGAAATTACGAAACCTACTACCGAGGTATTTTCAGTCAAAGAAAAGCCTCACACGACTCAGAATGATATAACCGACTTATGTCACACACTCACGCGTTATCTTAGTCTTCGTACCGACCGTAAGAGATCGCGCACACCACGTAGAAGCATTTCTCGTAAGCGATCTGTCTCTAGACCACGAGAGACAGATAACCCCGACTGGTGCTGGTATCATAACAAGTATGGAAAGTTTTCCAGAAATTGCAGAATACCCTGCAATTTTCCCAACACGAAACCGACTGATTCGAAAAACAACTCGGGAAACTTCCAAGCCGGCACGCGTTAACGGCAACCGTAATCGGCGAACATAGCCGTCTGTTATACGTCACAGATGTGACAACGAGAGTTCGCTACCTCGTCGACACTGGCGCAGAAGTTAGCGTTCTCCCAGCAAATCCTAACGACCGACTTCACGAATCGACCCTAAACTTACAGGCGGCAAACGGAAAACCGATCGCCACGTATGGCAAAAGGTACGTTTACCTTAACGTGGGTTTACGCAAACCCATTCACTGGATTTTCGTTGTTGCAGATGTTTCTATGCCAATCATTGGTATGGACCTTCTACAACATCACAATCTGATCATCGATACGCGCAAACGGAGGCTAGTAGACGGAAACACTAATTTATCCGTTTGCGTAACTTCTTTTACTGGTTGCAAATTATCCCCAGTCACAATTAAACATATGATAGACCCACTCTATCAGCCACTTATCGATAAGTATCCTGGGATACAACAAACGTAACCGAAACTACCGTGTGTAACCAGCAATGTTACACATCACATCACGACTACAGGACCATCTGTATTTTCTAAAGCGCGACGACTAGCTCCCGAAAAGCTAAGGTTAGCGAAAAACGAGTTCGACCATATGATAGGCTTGGGAATCATACGACCGTCAAACAGCCAATATGCATCTCCGTTGCACATGGTCCCTAACAAGGACAGCAACGATTGGCGTCCAACTGGTGACTATCGGCGATTGAACGCGAAAACCATTCCTGATCGTTACCCGTTGCCTCACATTCACGATTTGACAGCTACCTTGAAAGGTACAACTGTCTTTCGAAAATCGACTTGGTTAAAGCGTATAACCAAATCCCTATGGCTACTGACGACATACCGAAAACAGCTATCATAACTCCTTTCGGACTCTATGAATTTTTGCGAATGCCTTTCGGTCTAAGGAATGCTGCTCAAACATTCCAAAGATTCATAGACGACGTTTTTCGAGGTCTCAACTTCGTACACGCGTATGTTGATGACTGTCTAATCGCAAGTCCGGACAGAGAAACACATCTCAAGCATCTGGATCTTGTTTTCGAACGACTTCAAAAACATGGCATTACTGTAAACGTTCAGAAATGCCAATTCGGAACCGACTCATTAGACTTTCTGGGACACACTATCGATGCTCAAGGCATTCGACCTCTTAGGACCAAAGTGGCGGCCATTCTGGATTACCCAGAACCGACCACCGTCAAGCAATTACGCACGTTCAACGGCCTCGTAAGTTTCTATAGACGTTTCATACCCAAATGCGCATTACTCATGAAACCGCTAACCGACCAACTTCGGGGAAATGCGAAATCCATCAATTTGGACGACACCGCACGAAAAGCATTCTCCACAGTTAAGGAACTGATTGCTAAAGCAACAATGCTCGCACATCAGGACACCAAAGCACCCATTAGCATCACAGTAGACGCATCCGACTCAGCAATCGGAGGAGTCTTACAACAATGGGTTAACAATTCCTGGCAACCCTTGGCATTTTTCTCTAGAAGGTTGCTAAACACCGAATCGAGGTACAGCACATTCGGTAGGGAACTCCTAGCTATGTATTGTGCTGTACGGTATTTCCAACACTACATCGAAGGTCGTGAATTCACTCTTTTCACGGACCATAAACCGCTCACTTTCTCGTTAAGCTCTCCTTCTGACAAGTACTCTCCCGTGAGTCTCGACAACTGGACTACATTTCGCAGTTTACTTCAGATATTCAACATATTTCTGGAGCAAACAATGTAGTTGCAGACGCCTTATCTCGCATAACTTCCTTGAACAGTTTTCAAGGAGTCGACCTTCTTAAACTCGCTCAGCTTCAAAAAGAAGACAGTGATCTTCAGCACGAGTTATCATCCACAACACTTAAACTACGCATCAAACAGATAGGAACAGGTAAGGAAACCTTACTTTGTGACACATCTGCAGGTAGGGATCGCCCAATCGTGCCGAAACATTATCGACGCAATGTATTCAATACATTGCACAAACTTTTCATCCAGGCGTCCGTGCAACCATCAAGCTTATAGCAGAAAGGTTTTGCTGGCCTGGAATAAATAAAGACGTGAGGGAGTGGGCACGCTCCTGTGTAAGCTGCCAAAAATCTAAGGTTATCAGACACAATAAATGTCCCTTAGGCTCGTTTAAAACTCCCGATGCTCGTTTCGACCATGTTCATCTGGATTTGGTAGGACCTTTACCAGATTCAAATGGATACTCTTATCTCTTAACCTGCGTTGACCGTTTCACTCGATGGCCAGAAGCAGTACCTATTGATGATGTCACAGGTATTCAGTGTTTGACAACGCTTCTACCAGTAACACCTAATATATTTCGTTCCCACCCAGAGAAATCAAAAGACAGAGTCGAGGAGATCGGAAGAGTATATTTGGCGATGACCAATATATCGGAATTCTCTGATCTAATCTGGCTAGCGATTGCGGTTGATGTTGAGCACGGCGTTACCACACGTGATCTGGTGCGGATGCCTGACCGAGCGCCTTCAGCTAGATGAGTCCACTAAAACATATGGTCAGCATCCAATGTGGAAAACTTACAGAGCAATTTATTTTAGGGATTTATTTACCGCTACCGATCACTCCCCCCCTAGTGGGGCAGTGGCGACCCTAAGACGTGGCCAGCCAGAAGTTTAAACCCAACGAGTTTGTCGTTGGTAAACACTCTTCTGATATCTTACTAAATTTAGCAGCGTCTGGTCGTCTTTCCTTACGATATGGGACGGAGGTTCAACACAGTAAAAAAAGAAAATGTACAATGAAAATTTCGGATCCTCATAAACGTCATCGTTCTTTTCCAGCCGTCCTGGAAAAGAAAAAATAAAATGTAAGTGCATGTCGAAATACACTCGTATGTGTGTAAAAGCACAATGTCAGAGAAAAAAATGGAAAATAAACTCAGGAACACGTAATAGCGTTAAAAAAAATTGTTTTTTTTGTTTTTTTTTTTAAATAGAAATAAAAATATATAAGCATATTAAAATCGTTTTTTCTTTTAAAAAAATAATATAAAATGTCGAGAAGTGCCTTACGTGCAATAGTCGTTTAAATGTTCTGGAAATCTCACCCTTCTTCCAGAACGCGTCGTTTTAGGTATAATTTTAGATACATTCGGAGTATCATCGTTAGTGTTGGTTGTCGGTTGAGGAATTATGAGTGTAGGAGTCGCGTTGCGCGATTGTACAGAAGGAAAGTCGACGTAGATAGGATTTCCTTCTAAGAACGCTGCTTTTAAGCAATCGATGCTGATGCTATCGTTGGTTCCGTTCTTATCGACTATATAGTACTTAGATTCACGTTGAAGAACTTTGAAGGGTCCTTCGTATGCTGATTCGAATGGTCGTCGATGCGAGTCTCGACGAACGAAAACGTGTGTACTATATCGTAAGTCAGGTTGAACGAAAACATCGGTTGATTGAGGTCGAGTGGAAGCAGGTTTAACTGAACGCATTGCGTTTGTAAGCCTGTTCGTGTAGGAGGTTAGATCCATGTTCATTGAAGAGGATGAAGGATCCACGAATTCTCCTAGGAGTCGAAGTGTCGTTCCATGAACGAGTTGAGCCGCAGTGTATCCAATGTCAGCTTTCACTGCATTGCGAACACCTAGTAAGACGAGTGGAAGAGCGTCGGACCACTGTGAAACGTTTGCTGCTGATAGTGAAGCTTTCAGTTGTCGGTGAAAACGTTCTACCAACCCGTTTGCTTGTGGATGGTAGGCGGTCGTTCGGAAGCGAGTGATTCCTAAAAGTGTGGTCAGACGACGGGAAAGATCAGATTCAAACTGACGTCCGCGGTCTGTAGTGATGGTTGAAGGGCAACCGAAGTTTGCTACCCATCGTTCGACGAAGGTGCGAGCCACTGTTTCAGCAGTGATGTCCTTAATAGGTACTGCTTCTGACCATCGAGTGAAACGGTCAACGCAGGTTAAGAGATAAGAGTATCCATTTGAATCTGGTAAAGGTCCTACCAAATCCAAATGAACATGGTCGAAACGAGCATCGGGAGTTTTAAACGAGCCTAAGGGACATTTATTGTGTCTGATAACCTTAGATTTTTGGCAGCTTACACAGGAGCGTGCCCACTCCCTCACGTCTTTATTTATTCCAGGCCAGCAAAACCTTTCTGCTATAAGCTTGATGGTTGCACGGACGCCTGGATGAGAAAGTTTGTGCAATGTATTGAATACATTGCGTCGATAATGTTTCGGCACGATTGGGCGATCCCTACCTGCAGATGTGTCACAAAGTAAGGTTTCCTTACCTGTTCCTATCTGTTTGATGCGTAGTTTAAGTGTTGTGGATGATAACTCGTGCTGAAGATCACTGTCTTCTTTTGAAGCTGAGCGAGTTTAAGAAGGTCGACTCCTTGAAAACTGTTCAAGGAAGTTATGCGAGATAAGGCGTCTGCAACTACATTGTTTGCTCCAGAAATATGTTGAATATCTGAAGTAAACTGCGAAATGTAGTCCAGTTGTCGAGACTCACGGGGAGAGTACTTGTCAGAAGGAGAGCTTAACGAGAAAGTGAGCGGTTTATGGTCCGTGAAAAGAGTGAATTCACGACCTTCGATGTAGTGTTGGAAATGCCGTACAGCACAATACATAGCTAGGAGTTCCCTACCGAATGTGCTGTACCTCGATTCGGTGTCTAGCAACCTTCTAGAGAAAAATGCCAAGGGTTGCCAGGAGTTGTTAACCCATTGTTGTAAGACTCCTCCGATTGCTGAGTCGGATGCGTCTACTGCGATGCTAATGGGTGCTTTGGTGTCCTGATGTGCGAGCATTGTTGCTTTAGCAATCAGTTCCTTAACTGTGGAGAATGCTTTTCGTGCGGTGTCGTCCAAATTGATGGATTTCGCATTTCCCCGAAGTTGGTCGGTTAGAGGTTTCATAGAGTAATGCGCATTTGGGTATGAAACGTCTATAGAAACTTACGAGGCCGTTGAACGTGCGTAATTGCTTGACGGTGGTCGGTTCTGGGTAATCCAGAATGGCCGCCACTTTGGTCCTAAGAGGTCGAATGCCTTGAGCATCGATAGTGTGTCCCAGAAAGTCTAATGAGTCGGTTCCGAATTGGCATTTCTGAACGTTTACAGTAATGCCATGTTTTTGAAGTCGTTCGAAAACAAGATCCAGATGCTTGAGATGTGTTTCTCTGTCCGGACTTGCGATTAGACAGTCATCAACATACGCGTGTACGAAGTTGAGACCTCGAAAAACGTCGTCTATGAATCTTTGGAATGTTTGAGCAGCATTCCTTAGACCGAAAGGCATTCGCAAAAATTCATAGAGTCCGAAAGGAGTTATGATAGCTGTTTTCGGTATGTCGTCAGTAGCCATAGGGATTTGGTTATACGCTTTAACCAAGTCGATTTTCGAAAAGACAGTTGTACCTTTCAAGGTAGCTGTCAAATCGTGAATGTGAGGCAACGGGTAACGATCAGGAATGGTTTTCGCGTTCAATCGCCGATAGTCACCAGTTGGACGCCAATCGTTGCTGTCCTTGTTAGGGACCATGTGCAACGGAGATGCATATTGGCTGTTTGACGGTCGTATGATTCCTAAGCCTATCATATGGTCGAACTCGTTTTTCGCTAACCTTAGCTTTTCGGGAGCTAGTCGTCGCGCTTTAGAAAATACAGATGGTCCTGTAGTCGTGATGTGATGTGTAACATTGCTGGTTACACACGGTAGTTTCGGTTACGTTTGTTGTATCCCAGGATACTTATCGATAAGTGGCTGATAGAGTGGGTCTATCATATGTTTAATTGTGACTGGGGATAATTTGCAACCAGTAAAAGAAGTTACGCAAACGGATAAATTAGTGTTTCCGTCTACTAGCCTCCGTTTGCGCGTATCGATGATCAGATTGTGATGTTGTAGAAGGTCCATACCAATGATTGGCATAGAAACATCTGCAACAACGAAAATCCAGTGAATGGGTTTGCGTAAACCCACGTTAAGGTAAACGTACCTTTTGCCATACGTGGCGATCGGTTTTCCGTTTGCCGCCTGTAAGTTTAGGGTCGATTCGTGAAGTCGGTCGTTAGGATTTGCTGGGAGAACGCTAACTTCTGCGCCAGTGTCGACGAGGTAGCGAACTCTCGTTGTCACATCTGTGACGTATAACAGACGGCTATGTTCGCCGATTACGGTTGCCGTTAACGCGTGCCGGCTTGGAAGTTTCCCGAGTTGTTTTTCGAATCAGTCGGTTTCGTGTTGGGAAAATTGCAGGGTTTTCTGCAATTTCTGGAAAACTTTCCATACTTGTTATGATACCAGCACCAGTCGGGGTTATCTGTCTCTCGTGGTCTAGAGACAGATCGCTTACGAGAAATGCTTCTACGTGGTGTGCGCGATCTCTTACGGTCGGTACGAAGACTAAGATAACGCGTGAGTGTGTGACATAAGTCGGTTATATCATTCTGAGTCGTGTGAGGCTTTTCTTTGACTGAAAATACCTCGGTAGTAGGTTTCGTAATTTCTAGAATGCGGTCGGCAGATGCAGCTAGCTCGTCTAAGGCATTGTTCTGGAACGAGACCAGAACTGCTTGCACCTGTTAGGGAAGTTTTGACAAGAAGAGTTGTTTGAATAGACCTCCGTCGAAAGTTCTTGGGCCTATAATCTCTCTCATCCGTTGCAACATGTCTGTAGCAGAACCGTGTTGCAGGTCGATGTTATTGAAGAGTTGATCTAACCTTTGTCGATCGGTTAGATCTCCTCGTTTAAGAATCGAGCGTTTTAAGATTTCGTAAGGATCGGAAACATCACTAGTAAACATACTAGGTGTTACGTACCTGTTGAATTCGCGCGGTAGTGCCTTGACTACTGCGAGGAATTGTGCACGTGTGTCGATCACGCCGTGCTCGTGGAAGTCGGCTTCTGCGTAGCAGAACCAGGCTTCGATGTTGTCGGGCCAGAAAGGCATCAGTTGAAACGAAGGTGGGGACAAAGTCTTAAGCTTGAGTACTTTAGGTGTCTGTTCAGTCATGATGAAGTATGAAGTACGATAGTGAGCGAGGGGAAAATATATATATATCCGAAAAAAAAACACGAAAAAATCACAATGTTTAAAAAAAAATAAAAAAATAAGGCAATGATATATAAAAATCCGAAAAAGGAACAGACTCACAGTTGCAATTAGGTGTACCAGATCACGTCGGTCTCACCAATGATGATGTCACAGGTATTCAGTGTTTGACAACGCTTCTACCAGTAACACCTTCTAATATATTTCGTTCCCACCCAGAGAAATCAAAAGACAGAGTCGAGGAGATCGGAAGAGTATATTTGGCGATGACCAATATATCGGAATTCTCTGATCTAATCTGGCTAGCGATTGCGGTTGATGTTGAGCACGGCGTTACCACACGTGATCTGGTGCGGATGCCTGACCGAGCGCCTTCAGCTAGATGAGTCCACTAAAACATATGGTCAGCATCCAATGTGGAAAACTTAAAGCAATTTATCTTAGGGATTTATTTACCGCTACACTATCAACTACATCACTGCTGAAACAGTGGCTCGCGCCATCGTCGAACGATGGGTAGCAAACTTCGGTTGCCCTTCAACCATCACTACAGACCGCGGACGTCAGTTTGAATCTGATCTTTCCCGTCGTCTGACCACACTTTTAGGAATCACTCGCTTCCGAACGACCGCCTACCATCCACAAGCAAACGGGTTGGTAGAACGTTTTCACCGACAACTGAAAGCTTCACTATCAGCAGCAAACGTTTCACAGTGGTCCGACGCTCTTCCACTCGTCTTACTAGGTGTTCGCAATGCAGTGAAAGCTGACATTGGATACACTGCGGCTCAACTCGTTCATGGAACGACACTTCGACTCCTAGGAGAATTCGTGGATCCTTCATCCTCTTCAATGAACATGGATCTAACCTCCTACACGAACAGGCTTACAAACGCAATGCGTTCAGTTAAGCCTGCTTCCACTCGACCTCAATCAACCGATGTTTTCGTTCAACCTGACTTACGATATAGTACACACGTTTTCGTTCGTCGAGACTCGCATCGACGACCATTCGAATCAGCATACGAAGGACCCTTCAAAGTTCTTCAACGTGAATCTAAGTACTATATAGTCGATAAGAACGGAACCAACGATAGCATCAGCATCGATTGCTTAAAAGCAGCGTTCTTAGAAGGAAATCCTATCTACGTCGACTTTCCTTCTGTACAATCGCGCAACGCGACTCCTACACTCATAATTCCTCAACCGACAACCAACACTAACGATGATACTCCGAATGTATCTAAAATTATACCTAAAACGACGCGTTCTGGAAGAAGGGTGAGATTTCCAGAACATTTAAACGACTATTGCACGTAAGGCACTTCTCGACATTTTATATTATTTTTTTAAAAGAAAAAACGATTTTAATATGCTTATATATTTTTATTTCTATTTAAAAAAAAAAACAAAAAAAACAATTTTTTTAACGCTATTACGTGTTCCTGAGTTTATTTTCCATTTTTTCTCTGACATTGTGCTTTTACACACATACGAGTGTATTTCGACATGCACTTACATTTTATTTTTTCTTTTCCAGGACGGCTGGAAAAGAACGATGACGTTTATGAGGATCCGAAATTTTCATTGTACATTTTCTTTTTTTACTGTGTTGAACCTCCGTCCCATATCGTAAGGAAAGACGACCAGACGCTGCTAAATTTAGTAAGATATCAGAAGAGTGTTTACCAACGACAAACTCGTTGGGTTTAAACTTCTGGCTGGCCACGTCTTAGGGTCGCCACTGCCCCACTAGGGGGGGAGTGATCGGTAGCGGTAAATAAATCCCTAAAATAAATTGCTCTGTAAGTTTTCCACATTGGATGCTGACCATATGTTTTAGTGGACTCATCTAGCTGAAGGCGCTCGGTCAGGCATCCGCACCAGATCACGTGTGGTAACGCCGTGCTCAACATCAACCGCAATCGCTAGCCAGATTAGATCAGAGAATTCCGATATATTGGTCATCGCCAAATATACTCTTCCGATCTCCTCGACTCTGTCTTATGATTTCTCTGGGTGGGAACGAAATATATTAGGTGTTACTGGTAGAAGCGTTGTCAAACACTGAATACCTGTGGCATCATCAGTTCTCTTATTAAGTTTTGATGTAAATTTTGAAACATACTATTTCAATGTACGCGTTAGTATCTTTTAACTACAATATGGATCTATTTAATATAACGTCAGGTAATATGCATAACTTTGAATGGGTTAGTTTAGATCTTGAAATGCTTTTATTTTAATCGTAGCTTGAATTACGCAAGCTATTAAACCACTTATTTGGTGAGCTTTGGAACTGTAATATTATGGTTCACTTCGTTATTAATACTGTTCTAAGGATAGACCTAATACTATAACTGTAAATTTGTCATGGTGTGACTGACCCGTCCTACGTAGTAGTCACCAGTATCTGATGGAGAACACATTTAGATTGGAGAAATTACAATATACTTAATATGTATAAAAGAGATGAATTACACAAGAATGAACACGCCTAAAATGCTGAGCCATGCCAACCGATAATTTGAATCAATCTTCACTCATTCACCAGTGTAGGTTTTCTCTCCGCGTCAAATGTTTTATATCTCTTTTCCCCGTTATTTTGTGTTCAGCTTTGAGGATTTTGTGGTAGGGGCCCAATGACAATACACACCACAATAATGTGCATGAATTCTCTGCGAGACCTCAGATGATACTGGTCATGGAGTACATTTCAAACGCTGACTTTTCAACTAATCACATGTTCCACAATTGTTTGCTGTACGAAATATATCTGCACTTATCTCCACCATCAACATGTGGGCATTTCATTTTATCAACACCCAAATGTCCACTGTGAATATCTTCAAGTAAAGATTTACGCAATGGAGGGAGAATAACAGCACGATTGTTGAAGCGCAAAATATCATCAGGAGTAGTGAATAACTCATCCCGCTTTGAAAAATAGCTAGAAAATCTACGTTTCAGATTAGAACTCCAACGTTTCCTTATAGCACTGATTATGCATTAAAGTAATCAAGGAGTTTCTATAATGAGACCTGGAAGTCTCATCAGTAAAGGTTTCATTAACAAACAATCCTAAGTATTAACAAGTCTATCTTGTATTAGTTGTCGAGAAATGTAATCAACTTGTTGAATCTGTTTGGCACTCCTGTGCCGAACCGTATTATCACAAGCACTCATAGCAATACTTCATCGTCGAACCATAGCAACTGAGGAATGTGCTAGGGAATTTTCAAGGTTATAAGTGAAGTTTAAAGCTTTATGATCAGTAAGAGTAGCGAATTTGTGAAGTCTTTTAACAGTCCAAAGCAGATAATTATTCTCGCTGAGTTTGGAAATAACCTTGTTCAGCAACACAAGGTTTGCTCCAGAACTGCACCAATACCCACAGGTGATACATCGGTGATGAGGATAGAATCTACACTGGCTGACTAAGTTCGAAGAACGGCACCACTTTGGAGAAATTTTAACAGACTCCGTAAGCATAACTTTTGTTCCTCACCCCATTTAAATGAATTGAATGTCAAAATAATAAATAAACAATTAGCACGACAAGAAAAATAGTAATAAAACGAGGATAGTATTGAAAGGCACCCACTGATGAATGTAGTTCTGCACGATTTTTCCGAAGACGGTGCAGTTTTCAGGGAAACTAGTCGTTTCACATCTGCTCTCAAACCAATACCACAAAATAGGTATCCAAGACATTCGAAAATGGATACACATAATGAACACTTATTTGAACTCAGCGTAATATTCTCGATTAGAATTCGAAATCAAGCAATAATCAAGTACAGATGAATCATTATTTCATACAAATACCACATAAGTACATTCTAGACCATAGAAGGTTTACATCCAACAGACAGTCGTTCAGAAATACGACACAGTTGACCATAGAAAGTCGGATTTTCATGTTGGCTGTGACGGATTTTGGCTTAGTAGATGCATTAAGAAAGACTTTAATTTCTATCCCCAAAGAAGCAGCGGACTTACGATGCAGGAAAGCTCCACTGCTACACTATCCTAAAACTGTACACACATGATTTTATATTTTAAGGCAGACGCCGATTACGTATCAATTGATCAACCATAATTATGGCCCTGCCTGTTGTATCCTCGGAGGTCGTCAATCCTAAGAGTGAGGTGACTGTGTGGATTTTATTACAAAATACACGACGCAGCCTGTCTCTTTTCGTATCGTCTGAAGACGGAATAGCCGAGATATTCTGATCTTAATCTCCACGGGCAGCTCAAGTTCATCTTCCACATACTTCAAAACCAAATCAACTGTACCAGGATGAATATAACATAACTGTAATATCTAGCGTCTGTGTATGAGTAAATATCATGTGCTTATATTGGGTTCAACACGTTTGGGATACGCGGCAAGTGCAAATGCCTTTGTTTATGTCCACTATAGGACAGTGACTGCCGCCCACGAAGAAGGCTAATGATGACTGACTGTTTTCATTGTACGTGAGCCATTCCATTTTATGGTTTCTAGGGACTGGAATCACGGCGTACCTTGTTACCTTGCTTAAGAGGGATATTAAGCCATCTGGAGCAACAAATCTATGTTTGTGACTACACTGCTCCACTGCATTGACTTGCGTTTGCTTAATTGCCTTTGCTATGTGCATGTCTTCCAAATACCTCATTAAATCGTGTTACGAAGGTTGAATTGGTTTCACTTCCTACCCAGTAATCCTATTACAAGTAAACTAGACGATTTGATAATATACGAAGCCTGTTCAAGACCCTATGATACCTAAAAAGAATAATAATGCAAAAAATGGAAAGGGCTCCAATAGCTTCGATAAAGAGAGGAAGATTGTTAATTGTATATCACAATACTGTTTCCAGCACTATATTTTATTTTATAACCACACAATCCCATACTCAGCTCCTTTCTGAATCACCTTCATTTGTCAGTTGTATGTCCACTCATACCTTGTTTACACTTATTTTCTTCAACCTATTAAAATGCTCTTGCTTCACAAATACCGTAATAAAAGAAAATTAGACTGAGTAATTATGCCTTAAACATTCCTTCATGAATATTGGCTACTCTGCCTCTCGCCAATTCTCTTACTTGCTCCCTTTTTCAGCTCCCTTGAGATATGGAACGGGTGACTTCATCCTGCATCATCTTTAAATCCTTAGATATTCCAAAGGGATATAAGGTTGAGATTTCTAGAAGGTCATACCTTCAATGGACCTATCCTTGACCATCAGCTGCACATTCACAATGCAACTTTCATGAAGCGCGCCAACTGTGATACTGCTTAAAACCATCTACATTCATATCTTATAAATTATCAACCCAGCTGAGTAATTTACTACAGTGTATATTGTATCATTTGTAACAATTTGATCTTGCTTGTAAATTGGCATGCCTCATGTGACAAACTGTTATTTGAGAATAGATTATTATTATTGTTATTACATATATTTTCTCAAAGCATCTCGGCTATACCATTTCTGCTTTATCTGTCTATGTGGGTTTGTAGAGGCACTGGACCATAACCACACAATCCTCAAATCCGAACACGAGACTAGTTGGAAAATAGATAGTCAATATTTAACGCGGAGAAATACCTAACGATGGAGAAGGCGGGAACAGGGAATTGAATTAATTGTAGTTGATCGGATGGCATGGGTTGCCCATGCAGTCGTGGTCCCTTCGGAATGTTACCTTGTATCTTTTATTCATATGAAATATATTGTTTTTTCTCTAGCCTAAGCTTGTTCTCCATCATGTATTGGTAATTGTCACGAAGCAATGAGCTCGTGTAAACGACGATCTTATAGATTAGACAGTTATATCATGACAAATCTACAATTTTAGGATTAGGGCTATTATTATAGCAGTACTAATAACGAAGCAGACTATAACTATACACATCTACCTCCTTTTTTCCTTCTTCCAAGCAATCATTATCATCACTCCACGCCAAAGTTATCCACCAAAACCAACTTAAATAGTTAAAAAAATAAGGACATTTGATAAGCAGAACTTTTTAAATTACTTTCCCCTGTCCATGTTGCATGTTAATCCAGGCAAATAACTTCAGGAAATCAGTTATACGTTTCAATTTACTCGTACGTATTAAATGCTATTCGTTTTATCATATTGCTCTCACATACGACGTAATGAGTCCAACGTATCCATTACTTTTATATGGTGTATTTTTAATAACAAAAATTCTGCGACAGATCGCTGACTTCTCTGGCTTGGTCACAGCTTGTCAGGTGCCTGAGTCTCATAATGCTTTCAAAAACATAACTTCTATCCTCAACTATTGGGAAATCAGTATTAGTTTGAATCGTTAATGGCGGATATGATAATTTCCACTTCGTCCAGATTGGTTGTCAAGACGACTGCCACCCTTATGAAATCGAGTTGCGTTTAATTGCAGCCTACGTTTGTAGTGGTACTGGTCCTACAAAAGTATTAATAACAAAGAAGATAATTATTCATATTCATTTGTGCTGATCCAGTTCTACTTGCTGAAGGTTGCACTATTCTTTGTATTCATAGTTAGCACGATAACTTCATTACCTCTAATTATGGTACATAATTTTATCACCCTTATGGAATTATTGACACATCGAAATCTGGATATATCAATCCACTCAGCTTCAGAGAACCTAGATGATCATCTGTTGCAGCCACTTCGTATTTGTTCAGAAATTAGACTTTGATTTGTCCAAACTTATTTAGATATTTGCTCTAACAGTATTCCTGTTTAAATGCTTTTGGTTCATCATTAAATAAAACCATCCGCGGTGTTACACATAGGTTGTTTGTTAATCATCACAGTGCAATTTTAAAGGAACCAAGCAATAACTATCGAACAAATGAGGGGATTTGTTCAGATTACCCCAACCACAGATAGGCCTTACTAATTATTAGAAACGATTAAACATGAATGCATTAAAATGAATGCATTCAAAAATAATCAGTGGCAGTGGTAATCTAACTTTCGCCGCATGATTGTTTAGAAAACTGCCTGTTATTTTATGCGATAAGATTAATTTTCCTCATACAGCTCACTTACGAAACTTCGGTTATCTGAAAAACATTTTTCCCTGAAGTTTGATTACGTAAGAATATCACCAGAAAGTCATATCCACCGACGGTGAACGACTTTTATTATAATGTGCCCTAAAGGTTATTGCGTTAATAATAGTTGGAAGTGATATTTAAACACATGCATAGTATCAAATCAAGTACTTTTATGGTCAGTGTAACTTCTAAAATATCAAACCAACTGTGTAACAGGCCACACTGAAAACTGTATCTTCTGAAAGAATTTAATCTTGCCTGTAAACTGACATCTCTCATGTAACAGACCGTTATTATTATTATGGACTTCAGATAAATTCGTGTGTAATGCACCGAAGAGAAGTTGGTTAAATGAAGTCAGTAACTACTCAGATCGCCTAAATTCCAGGCAATTTCCATGAAATATCATGGGTTGTAAAAGTATACCTACTTCACTATTTAATTCGGATGAAAGTCTTAGTTATGCTTGTAAATGAGATTTCAAATTGAACCGTTTTGTAGGAATTCATCATCAGTGCTAACCATACTTCATACACTGATAACACCGTTATTAGCAGAAACAAGACTGATGAACTGAACCAAAAACGTTTTGGATCATAGTAAGCGCGAACGATTTGATCAGTACCTAAACAAGAAGTCAGACGTTACAAGACCTCTTCCTATAATCCAAATATATTTAGCTACTCGATCAGCCTCAAGTTCTTTGGTTGTCCTGAGAACATCTCCATAGGGGAAGCTCGGACACTCAGTAACAACGTTCTGTTCATTAAATGATTTCTTTCTGAAGTAATTTGAGGCTTTCATAAACGAATGATATGCCCTCACTAGTAGCACATCAAATTTTAGTATAATAGCATAAGTACGATTGCCAATAACACAGTTATAATTATAACATAAATCGTTAGCAGTTATAAAGGTCCAATAAGGAATCCATACTAGTTGTTTCCGTAGTCTTAGTTCACTTAATCAATAATCGATAGATCACGTATATGAATATGTAACTGTTCGCCAAAATTGATTCAGATGGATAACTTCTAAATTTCCGAGAATAAACACCTGTTTCTTTATCTTAGGGAGGTTAGTCATTTTCCGGCATGTGCTGATCTACAAGTCCAAAGTGACGTCACATAAGTGATCTGTTAACAACAACGTCAGTGTAAGTGATATTGGTCTTTCTGAATATACGAAATGAAGAGGTTTTATATTAGGCGAAGTTCCAACACTGATGTTCGAGTTTCTCCTATGCAGTTATTCTCAAATATTTTAACGTTTTATCTTCTCCGACCACATTTTATTTAATGTATCTAAAGGCAGAATTCCAAATGTTTTCTTAGTGATATATTTCAATAACATCGAATAGTCATTGTTACCATACGAAAATCATGTTTTCCCCATTTTTTATGTTGTTCTATTCTACAGTAATTGCAATCAATTACTTGATGAAGATTGAAGTTGCTTAAAGAAGATTCAGTTCTTTTTTTTATGAGTAGTCTGACAGCAGGGTTTACCACTAAAGATATCAACATCTCAAGTTTGAAACTCTTTGGATCAGGTGCATTAAATTGTACCTTGTATTTATCTAACGGCCTACAAATGGAATGTCTTACTCTTGGGCATACAACTCTTCATACTTCTTCGTATCCTCCAACAACCTGAACAATCGATTCCCGGGACCTACATTAACGGAAGTCAGAATTTATTGATATTTGCTATCCAACCAGCGGGGACGGACAAGCAATAAGCTTGCGTTGCAGTGAAACTAAAGCCTGGTTCAGGACTTCCTTTAATGGCTTTCTTTACGGAAGTACTTTGCTTCACGTAATCAAATTTAGTGTGAATATCAACGATTCATAAAAACAAGGTCCGATGTCTCTAGAATTGACTGTAAAGCAAAGTAGAACCTTTGAAAGTTTGTTCCTGAATTCGTTCGTTCTATTTTTTATTGTCTGCTGCCTAAGGTTCTGAAATCTGCCTGTGCACATATTCATTATTATTGTCATTTATATCGTGACTGATTCTCTGTACAATATTTTATTTCTTTCTCTTTCTTTTCTTACTTTACCTATAAAACCAATTTTATTTCTGAACATAAAGATGTGTATATTCAAAGAATGATGGTTTTTTACAATTTCTAGAAAAGTGTAATGCATATGTATTCAATATTCAGTTGACAACCGTACTTCGGCGAACTCATCAATTTTTTCGCTTCGTTGCATTCCTTAGAGTTTAAACTTTCGTCCTGCAGGTTAATGATGTCTGCTTCTGGTGATCGGTTAGTCAAGGTGGAGATTTCATTGACTTGTTGCTAAATAGATTTGATTGGTATCAGTCAGAGGATAATATTTGGATAGATTATTTAAGAAAAAAGATGGCACCAACTGATATTCGGGTAGAAATAAAAAGACGGGAGGTGAGAAAGTAAAATAATAAATTAAGTTTATAAAGACAGGTTTCTTTGTACCTGACTATTCCCACCGGTGATGAGTTGCTCAAGAAATTCCAGTTGCTCCATGAAGTTGTGCCAGAAGATTCATCATACCGTGTCACCGCCACGAAAATCGAAATCAAGTTAAAGAAAGCAGATAAAGTTTGCTGGAGTCATCTGGAATCTCAAGATTGTATCACTGGTTCAGGAATTCGTAAGTTGAAGTTAGTTAGGGCGCAGTTATAGATTTGTCAAACTATTTTTTGATTTAATTAATCTGTCGTCAGTGGGATGTATTTATTTCACGCACTCGTCTGTTGAGAAAAACTAATAATAAAACGCATAAAATACAAGTGTGCAGACCTTACTTGATTAGGCATGACTCCATATTTATAGCCGGACAAATAAGCTGGATATGTGATAAGTAGGGTAAGCGATACACACACGTACGCTGATATAAAAACAGTCAAGATTAATAGACGGATTATTGACAAGGTCAGATTGTGACTCTTTAAGCTAGAATAACCTATGTGGGCTTGACATAGTACTAGACACTACAGTGACACTAGTTGGTCGAGTGATATATATATATATATATATATATGCAGAGGTTCGGCATCGTGTGTTCTGGAACAGAGATGATAATGCAATCGATGTCACCATCTTGAAACACCGACTTAGGTGGCTTGGACATGTTCTACAAATGTCGTCCCAGAGACGCTGGGACTGGTTGGGAACAGCGGAGAGGCGGTCAGTGCATGACATGGTGTCGTTGTATGAAAGAAAGCTGTAAAGGACTGGCTTCTGTCGGTCCTTCACGACTCCCTGTTTGGGGTCCGAGAGATGGCGCTACACAGTGGCTAGAGACGTTATCAGATATGGCTCAGAATAGAAGCCAGTGGCGATCCTGCTGTAACCTTCTTTTACTTTCTTCATAAAAAGTGGTTGTGTCTCCCTTAACTGAAAGATTTCTTCTGATTGTACCTTTCCGTCCCCTCATTATTACTATTATTATTACTACACTACTTTACACCAAACTCTTCGTTATTGTTCTCTTTTTTTTCACACTCCTTACCTTTTTTTCTCTTCGAATTCTCATTGTTTTGTGTGGCGCATATATATTGGCGCTCTCTTGTACCAGTATTTATGTGTTCAAATAAATAATTAATTAATACAAGGAGGCACTAAATATATATACGTCACACTCCGACACTCGATTTTTTTGAGGGCTAAAATATTACCCGAGCACGAACCGAAGCAGGAGGCTTTCTTAGGGTGCCACACCTCTAGCCTTTGTCCTAGAGGCCTAATCCACGAGTTGTGGTAACGTTAAGAGGAGAAGACCCATGGTAGCCGGTGATCAGTAAGTTAATACGCCATTTGTTTCCTCAGGATACTCCGCCCTCAAATGCTGTGGTACGGCAGGGGTGGGGAGACTAAGTCCTCTCTCGAAATGCTTTCGCTTGGTCACGCTTATACAATCACTGCCAGAGAAGTCCTACTCACTGCCTTCTCGTGGCGTCGGTATATTTTACGAAATTGAGAGAACGAAAAGCGAATGTCCGGCCTTTTGACCGGGTTGGTGGACACTGAGAGTCCACCTAGGGGAGTTGAAAAACCCTGATTCCAAACCAATGGTGTACATAAGCTCCAGGATCCTGAAGAAACAAATAAACTTTGTAAAACAAATATTTCTGTATTTGCAGCGTCTCTAAAATGTATTTATCAAGATAATCTAAGAAATCTACTTCCAAATTTTAATTTGCGAACCAAGTACATCCAGATAATAAACTCGAAACCCCGTCCTCACAAAAATTTTATTCGATGACTGTGAATCCTTCAAAGTTTCTTTTGTTATGACTTTTGATTTTAATAACGTTTCATCTACTGGTAGTGGGAAAGCTAGCGAGTCTAATTTATGGATAGACCAATTAGATGTAGGATAGCAAGTCATGGATTGTGGTGCGGCATTCACTTATTCATATAGTTAAATATTTTTTGGTATTATAGCTGACTTAAGTCTGTTATGAAAACTTTGATGTCCAACGTTAAATCCTAAATTTAATTCCTTACTAAATTAAAACTCATTTAACTCTTACGCAAGTGGGCATTGTTAAGATCGCTTAAGGATCGTTTAAAGGTCTTACATAAATTTTAGTCTCACCGAAAAGCTAGTATCCGTTGGACATTATTTTTAAGATCACTTCGCCGTTTATCTAGTTAACATATTTCACTTGTGCAATAACGTAGGTTAGTGAGAAATCATAAGTAATCCTTTCGTTCTTCAACATTACGATTGTCTGTAAAAGTCGGTGTATTTTCATTTTGGCGCATATAAAGCATAACCTCTATCCATGTTATTCATTTTCTCTATTTCTTTGCAGAGACGTCATATGATGTCACCAAAATTGTTCACTCCTACCCTTCTTCAAGCAAATCTGCACACGATTGGAATAAGATCGATAAAGAAGCAGCTGAAATAGAGGGAGAAGAAGACCCTCTAAACAAATTGTTCAGAAATATTTACGAAAATGCCTCAGATGAAACTAGAAGGGCAATGATCAAAAGTTTTGTAGGTTTTCCCTTCTTTTCTCTTACTTCTAGTAAACTAAAGAGTTTTGGCTTGAAGTTTAGATTATCGTTTCAATTTCGAATGTGCCTTAAGCAAACAGGTATTTGCTTGATTTTATCCCAACAGACTAGATAGTCTATTTTACCTAAACGAAACGGACAAATTATCTATGCCTTTCACGTATAGAACATTGACGTGAATAGTAGCGGTAATTTGTCATCAGTTGACAAATATATCTTATCCCATGACTTCATTTCTTGACTAGTCCCGCATAGTTGTTTTTAATCGGATTATCTTATCTTTCACTGTTTACTAACTTAACCAGAGCCGATTTGTGCTTAGACATAAGTAATATATTCGCTTACCACCTTAGTCTATGAATTTACACCGCCTCACTAATTGATTTGCGACCTTTAACGAGTACCCTATGTCCATCCACATGATTGCCCACTCCGTCGACCCATGAAACGCTAACAATTCCTTGAAGAAACCTATGGTCAAACACCTGGGGCTTGTGCTTGTCTTCTACCTTCAGATAGCATGTTTCACAGCCATACAGTAGAACAGGACAGGCTGCTGCGCAATACAAACGCGCTTTGTCTGTGAACGGACATTTAGCACACGCCAAAAGTGACGCAAGTTGATTGGGGCTAACCGAGCTTTCTTAGATCCTTTCCGAGACCAACCCACCAGGACTCCTAAGATCAGTGAAGCGATCAAGATACTTAACTACTTTACTCCTTATAATCAGTCCAGGCAACATTTTGCATTTATGGGGAAAGAAACGCATCCCAAACATCTCTAGATTGCTGTTCGAGGTAGCCAAGAAACTGCGTTTCGTCAGCGTTATCATCAAACAGAACTATATCAGTTAGGTATTTTAATTCGATAAGTGAACGTCCTGGTGCGAGACTAATCTCTGGGAAGTTGAGAAGTGTTGTTTGTAAGAGAGCATCTTTGAGCACATTAAATAAGAGGGGGTAGTGGGCAATTCTGATGAAAACCATCTGATACGCTCGTGCACTAAGCTAATGTACTCTCAACTCCGACTTCAATACCGCAAACAAAACTACTATCCTTTCCTTCCCCTGCCTACTGACCATAGAGAAGTCCAGTTTCGTAATGGGAGTGGTGTTGGTGATGATTCCAGTGGGATTGAAGATACATTTAAGGTTATTCAGTTATGTATCAGTTACAATGATTAGGACTGCGAACTGAGTGGTTTTCAATAAACTGAATTATATCAGTTGATAGAGCAATGTAACGGAAATTTGTTGGAAGTTGACCTTACAATCAGATTACATCGATTTTAGTTTTCTTGTATTTGAAGGTTGAACATCCCCAATACTACTTGAGGCTTAAAGTTCGCCATAAGTGCTGAGTCAGCCAATAGGGTTCGAGTAGAAAACATTAACAAGGTTTGGATGGATATTCGATATGTCTTTCAATGAAACATTTTGCCCTTAAACCTAGGTCGAAAGAATTAGATGCTACTTGTAGGTTAAGAAATATGGGTATAATCGGGCGTCGATAACTATGTTTATGTTCACGTGCAAGTATGAAACCAGGAGTGTAGTTTTACAAGAGCTTTTTTGCGACTCCCGTGGCTGGTAATGACCATTAACTGATAAGAAATTTATGAGAAATGCCTTGATATTGCATGTGTTCCCTTACCATAACACTTCTGCACCGGTCATAGTCAAAGTCTCACAACATTATTGGTTCATTTACTTTTCTCGTCTGAACCTTGATCACCTGTTTCAAAACTACTTACCAGTGTAGAGGAATACGTCTGTTAATAAAATCTGGTTTAATCCTTGTTTTCTTGTACTATTCTCAATCACTCATCACTGTTCCGTAATTAAAGATAGTAAGGTTTGGAGATCTGATATTCAAATCAATTTCTTAAGATTATGAAGTGGGAATTACGTTTTCATAAGTTGAGACAATTATCGAATAAATTTAAATGGAACTGTCCGTTATACATCTATTTCAACAGAAGCCTAATTGTTATGATGATATGATTGTTGAGCCTGCTGATTCCCACAAGCCTATGAACTACTTTGGATAAAAGGTTACTAAAATTTTTAAAAAAGAAAAACAGTAAACCCTGGTTCTAAGACAAAGGTGTTTTGTTGAATTTATGTAAGGATATCATACGTTTTTGAGGACGTTGATTGATCTTTCCGACACTCAGATGTCAGAGTAAGTTAGTTTTCGAAATTAGTATACCGTTTCTATACTTGCCGGATTTCACATGCCATATGTAAGACACGACATCAATCTACGAAGATACTTTTGGATTGAGTTATTTAGGTAAGTGTAGACTACCTGGTTAGGGTCTGGTTGATTATCGTTAAGAATAGTTGGAGAGTTTTTAATATAGGTCGAAATCGTTTGGAATTTCTCAGATGCATTTACTGTTTATCTTTCTGTAGATCCCGATTTTCTAAATTCTTCAGAATTTTTTTCGTTCAACTGACTTAACGTTTTTTTCTTGGGTTGTAAAGTTGATGTATTATCTGTTTTATCATAACGAATACTCTTACAACCTCTATTACTCTTGGAATTTTTGTAGTGTTTTCACCTCGATGTTCTAATGGGGTGTGGAAACTTGAACCAATGTACACAAGCACCAGGTTCTACTTGGCATATGTCTGACGAAAGGTTCTCATTCAGGAGCCAACACTATGAAAGTAAATAATTCTGAAGATCTGTGTTAATCCTTAACCAGTTCTCTCTAGGTCTGATCAAAATACGGTATCATTTCCTGAATAGAATGACTGTTTGTCTGAAGTGTTTCGGGAGATGTAGACTATCTACTTCAAGTCTGAGGTACAAACGAGTGCTTTGTTTCTTTACGCTGTCTTACGCAAAATCGCTTTCAATGACCCAGATCCATCGATTTTGATTTGAACAGAAAAAATATTTCCGTAAGGGACTGAACGCATTCTGTTTGAAGGCTCTTCGTCAGCCGAAAATATACAAACATTTCAGAGAGTGATATACTTAAAAACTAAACTTAAATGTATTTTGGTCAGCGAACGTTACCTGGAGTTCTTTATTTCTAATGTTAGTATTATTTATTACACATCTCAAGTTATCGTTTTTCTCCCCGTTTGGGAGTTTAGACAGATATATGTCCCAGATCCTAAATTATTGTCCATGTGAATAATAGTTGTGGACAGCGGCTTTAAAGGCAAATGAAGGTAGAACTTCAAAAGTTACCTTTTGAGACCTGAGGTTTCCAAATGCTCCCAAAATTGATTATTCAGTCTTTTCTGCAACTTAAGCTATTAGAGTTACTCTTGAAAGTCCTCCGCTTGTCTCCTTTCACTTTTAGTGAATTTACAAATGAAATTCATAAATTCTATTGTCATCACTTACCTTTGCCTATCGTCCCGTCTCCTAAATACCTTCAATCCAGTAGACTGTTAACTATCATCGAAGTCCGTTTTGTTTTGAAGTGGTCCGAGATTTCAATTATCTTTTAATATTTGAATTCTGGGATCAATTGGTGATGTAATCTGTTATTCTCTCGTAGACTATCACTTCTACTTATACTGTCTATCTTGTAAACTATCAGTCTAAATTTCAGCAGCTTATCCTACTCACTGTCGTCAGAAAAAGTTTCTTTTTCCACTTCCAAAGTTAGTATTATCTGGAAGCATATGAATTTGTTACAACTAATCACCGTTATCGTTTTGTTGAAATGGAATTCACAAAGCTTTTTATTGGTGTTTTCCTGTTTAATTTCACTCTTATGTGCAAAATGAAGTGAATGATTGCCGTGTATATCAATAAAACCTGTCCTCTATACAGTGAAAACTCCAGTTATATAGCTCGGAAACCAGAAAATACTAATATATATCCTATTCCTTCAGCGTCTTCGCTTAGCCGTTATATCAAATAGGTGATGCGAAGCAGAGCGTACGACTGAAAGTAATTATTTTTATGCTCCTGTAAAATTGTGGTAACTGTTTGTCAAACCTTGTATCAAAGATCCAATGCCTTAACTCCCTAAAATCTGATAATATCAGTTATCGAGGTGGAAAAAAGTTTAAGACGAATTAAAGTGGTTTTTTACATGTAAAAACGGGATATCCTTTAGAAGCCTACATAACATCTGTGTACGGCTGGTCGCACATAACCACTTTCACTTTTACTTTGAAAATCGTACTTGTATTAACATATTTTCTTAGATACTGCAGTCCAAATTAGTGCAGTATTGTCCGACCCTTGGATTTTCATTTTTTGAAAGCTTTCATTTATCCCAGTCGTTACCGAAAAAATCCTATGTCAAGCAAACTTTTTAACAATCCTAATTCAGTATTTTAGGTATTTTTGGGGATATCCTTTTATTGCTTTTAAAGAGTTGTAATGCATTGATGTTTTTATTCTAGACGGAATCAGCTGGTACAGTCCTCAGCACCAATTGGAGTGAAGTTGGAGCAGGTAAAGTTGAAATACGACCTCCAGATGGGATGGAATATAAGAAGTATGAAATATAATGTTTGTTAACAAAAACTGCTTTATGCTTACGACTTTTTCAACGAAAATAAAGTATTTTCACGTTCATGACATTTTGCCTTGATAGATCATACTAATTCAGTCTAGATCAATCGCATTGCGAAAACTTATTATATTTGTTCAGTTTTTGTTGCTCTAATTTCAGATATATGCTATAAACGGGATTATTGATAGAATATGAGATATAAAGTTAGTGACATATTTCATCATGCAAGATGGTTCTGTTCATATAACGCAAAACAGCTTATCCCGTTGTTACTAAAATCCTTTATGTGTAATTCCTACCTATATAAATAAGTGACCAAACCCTCATCATTTATATGGAGGTTATAAAATCTTGCTGGAGTATAGAATCAATCTCAGCCTGTAACTGCTTTACTCTTGATTTCTATATATATACAGAATAGTACACAGACATTTCCGTTTGTGCTTTCAACTCCATAGAATCACAAGTGAATTCGCTTAGCACTTAAGTAATACTTCAGACTGTAATGAGTTTTTGTTAGAAAAATAACTGACTTGCTAAGCTTTCTCGGCAACTTGATACTTAATTATACGATTTTACAGGTACGAGAATGATCTATAACCCAACTCACCTTTATATTTAAACATTTTATTTAAAGGAGAGGTTTCGTAATCTAGGTAGCTGTGATGGGCATGATTGAAAGTAAATTGCTGTTTATAACTCAAGTTCTAGTGTTCTTTGAAACGATCTGAATATTATGGCTGTTTATTTGACTCATGGTGATATGCTAAGTAACTTTGCGCGCATCGCTTAGAAAGGCTAACACGTTTATAGCCAATAGCTTAGGTTTTTATGACGACAGAATACTCGGACGTCTTATCTCTTTAAAGCAAACCAGTCAAATACGCTTTCTGGACCTTCGAAATTGTTTTGTTGAACATTCAGCTAAAACTATACTGTACATCCCGAAATTTATTGACAGATTATTTTGACTGATAATATTACCAAATTAGTTATTTTAAAGAAAATAGTCCAAACTTTGTATAATGCAGTATCATTGGAATATACAAAATTTTCACAACTTAACATATCCGTATGATAACTTCAGTTTGTGAACATAACCATTTGGAGAAGACTGATCACTCGTATGGATGTCAAGTCTGCTAAAACCGCCTGGAAATAAAAGTTGAGCATTTATTACTTACGTTTAAGTGAATGTAAATTATTAGATCAATACATAAACGCTACTTAATTGTTTGTTCATAATCAAGTTGTTCACTATACGTACGCCTATTTGGGTTAGACCATGAATGTTTATCAGTAGAGCTCAAAATTATTAGTTCAGTTCGAAACTTAATTAAAGACCTTATTTTCAAATATTTTGAAGTTAGTGTATATAGAAGTACAGGACCATATTTCTTATTACGTGCTTAAATTAAATGGCTGCGAGTTATCACTTAAGGGTTCTATGTTTTTGGCCATTTAACCCAGAAAAATACTAGATTAAAAGGGAATCTTACCATAATACTTAGTACATTATGATGTTTTCCGTACATATTTCAGCACAATGTGACGAAATATAGAATATTAATGATCAAGTGTAGTAGCCGCTAATTTTGTTGTTTGGTGAACTACTCTACTACGTGAACCAACGGAACTGCTGTGTAATTATTTCGGATTGAGTTCTGTAATTTCGTGTTATATGACCAAACTTTATTAAATATCTTGTTTTTCGAGCTGCTTTTGTATCAGATACATAAATCATTCCCATCAATAGTATTTATTTAGTAGTTCCTGGATTTTCGTTCCAATTCTTACTAAAGACTTGAAATTTTTTATTGACTTTATAAACTTGTACTTATAAATGGAAGTTCGTTTCTAAGCTATGAAAACGAGCTCTTGCTTTTGACGAATAATGGAAACATATTCTTTTCCAATCTTAAACGTTATTTTTCCCAACGCACTCGAGATTCTACTTTATGGGTGTTAAACATGGCCATTAGGAATGGGGGATATCCGTAGGTTACTAGTATTCGAGATAGGTATTCTCGATGCATGGTGAATCGGTTGGTGAGGTTGTGCATCTTCATCAACTGAGGTATTGGGGACATGGATTACTTATACCATGTCTCGAGGGGTGACACTGTTTGGTGCAGGATTACGTTGGAAGAAAGTTACAGACTGATCAAATTAAGACGTGACACCAGTCTAGAGGTTAAGTATGAGTGCGAGATTGAATGTTATGAGTCCGACTCCCGGTCGCGTTGTTGTGGATGCACACTGCCAAGGAGTCCCATGCTAGGAACAAACGGCAGTCTAGTACGCCCAGTTTTTAATGGCTAACTAAGGTCGGTTGATGATTTCAATGATAATCTTATCTCTCTGTGCTGATATGGCATGGGAGCTTGAACCGATCCACATATGTGTCATTTTCTTCTTTGCGTATGACTGATTGCACTAAATGTCTATCCAAGTTTACCTCATAACTAAGACATTTGGTGAAGTGTTTGTAAGCAGTCTTCTCAGAAACGATTCCTGGCTAAATATATTTGCACTGGTGAATGGTTTTTAAACTTCGAAATTATAATCTTGTCAGAAATAATAAGAATCGTAAAGTAAATTCAAACAGACATTAATTTAATGTATCAAACAATTTTCACACCTCAACATCTGCATTTGTTTTCACCAGAAGTAGATTAGTACGACGGTAAGAGAATATAGCGACAGCTAGAACTGTAGTAAAACAATTAAATTTATGAGTATAAATGACACAGTGGTCGTGAATGTAATGCATAATTACCAAAAGATATGCATAATTTCACGTGAAAAATTTACCCACTGAACACAATGACTTCATTTCCATACCAATTACTCTCTGTTCTCGTTCTTTCCTCTTCGATCTTCCCAACCTTCCGCTGCCAGATGTTCTATTCCTGGTCTGCGTTATATACTACTTATGTCGACATAAGTAGCACATACCACAGAAACAGTAGATTTTCATTGGAATCATGAACCGATTTAAGTTGGACAACCATTAAACACTTGGAAACATTGAACAGCCATTTTGTCCTAACACAGGACTCCTCAGTCATACGCATCTACGACTCCGCACGTATGACTCAGACCCATGGACTTCGATCTCGAGTGAACATTTAGCCTCTAGTCCACTGAGCCGTTAACCAACGATTTTAATGTCTAACTTCGGTCATCCCACGATACTGCGCATCCATCTCCCATTGTGTTCAGTGAGTAAATTTTTCACATGAAATTATGTCTATTATTCGGTAATTATGCATTACATTCACGATCTTACGGTAAGAGAATATAGCGACAGTTATAACTGTAGTTAAACAATTAAATTTATGAATATGAATGACGCAGTGATCGCGCGCGAGCGCTTAACCTCTAGACCACTGAGCTACCATGTTTTCACTGGTGTTTGAACAGTGATCGGTCGATAATCTCAATTAAAACAAAAATATCCAGAAACCTATACTAATACTTGAATCAAATTTGTCACGCTACCAGTTGTGTCTGATATATTAGGTTTCTTGTAATTTTGTCAATATTTATAAAAAGATATCTGATCTTCAATATAATCAAGATTAAGAGAACTCATAGCTAGTGACTTCTCAGAAATTGTAGCTTGAAAACCATATTCTAGATAGTAAATTTGATTTGCAGCGACAAAATTGCTGTGGATATAATTAAAATTTCCATTTATACAGAAAATGTTTAGAAGAGCGGAAATAACCCTTGGAAAATCAAGGGATTATTTTCTGGATGTCTGTTTCTGCACTTATTACTTATTCATTCGATAAGTGATTCACGATATCCTATTATTATCCTAAATGTTAGCTTTCGTTTGACCAATTAAAGGTAGAGACATCTATTGCTATTCAGAGAAATTTAGTTAATTGTCTATAAACCTATAAAAATTTACGGTGTATTATGATCCTCTATTTATGTAGTCGCTTTGATATATTTATATATTTTTATATAATAACTTTTTTCTGAACAGTAAGTGGTTCTTGACCGGACTTTCTGATGTTCCGACTGGCGGTTTTGAAATAGGCTGATTTTACGTGAGTACTTGATTGTTAGCTCATTCAGTATGTACGTTAGTGGAATTATTGTGTTTAGAGTAGGCAGAGAACACAATCAAAACCGTTTTTCCAGATATGTAGATAAGAAGCGGACCGAACACCGCTCTCAAAGCCTCGTTAATTTAAAACGCATTATACTGATGATCTACGTCGCCAACTTTGTAACCGACACTGGACTTCTTTCTTCCCATCGGTAGTATTATTTTCAGGTTATCCTGGCGACGACTATGTCGTCGACAAAACTTCAATTTGATCGTTGTGATTAAGAGCAACCAGCGAGTTTTCCAAAAAAGACTTCAGGAGTTAGTACAGATGTAGGTGATTTTGTTGGTGTGGCTTTATGCTCTGTCTGGAAAACTATGAAAGAGATCAATGGGCTTATCAGATTCAAGCATTTTACTTCATCTATGCGAAAAGATGTTTGGTGAAAGTTACACTATTATTTGACGGTTTTGTGATCTCCCAGTTTTAATTTACTGAACAGTTCAGATAGGAAGCCTAGGTTTCTGGTACATGTCAAGATAACCGTTGGCGAAGTCAGCTATTAGTTTAAACTATTATGTCCAGTACTTTGTTTTAATTACCGAGCAGTGTCGAGAACCAGAGTATTTTATGTCTGTATGCTTCATTTACGGTCGACTCGTATTCATATGTAAAACATAAATGTACACAATTATTTTACTGTATATAAGAAAACATTTTACAGTTGTCTGCACCTGATAAAATTTCCAAAGAATCAAATCCAAGGATTCTATCCCATAGTAAAAGTACTTGGTCAGGTGCCAAAAAACCACTGAATGCACGCACTAGCCATTTAAATATAAAACGGACACTGAAGAAAAGTTATTAAAAAGTTAAACATTACTTGTTGAAACAAGTGATAAAATTCACAACAATTGTGATAGTTTTTCTGTGTGTGAAGAACTGATCACTTGTAATAATATCTGTCATATACGTTTAGGAAAATAAGTAAACATTGTTAGCCTCATAATCCCAAACCACGTTACACAGTTCTGAATTATATCAATACAATAACAGTTTAGTTATTCTATATTGGAAGAAGTGGGAAGTTATCCTGTTCATTTACCATATAGATTATTCAATGCATCAGTGTAAAATTAGAGAAAATAAATCAGTCATTGCTGAGTTAGTCGTTTCAGCTACTACAGAGTAATGAATTACTCTTGTAAATAGTGATAGTTGAGAAATATTTTTGTATTTATTAATTAAATGTGGTATGTATGTGTTTTCGTAGCTTACTTACTTACTTATACCTGTTACTCCTCGTGAAGGAGCATAGGCCGCTCAACAGCGTTCACCATCCAACCCCGTCCTGAGCAATCCTTACCAGCTCCTTCCAGTTGTTATTCATCTTTTTCACATCTGCTTCTATTTCCCGACGTAATGTGTTCTTGGCCTTCCTCTTTTCCGCTTCCCTTCAGGATTCCACGTTAGGGCTTGCCTCGTGATGCAGTTTGACGATTTGCGTAGTGTATGTCCTATCCATTTCCATCGTCTTTTCCTAATTTCTTCTTCATCTGGAAGCTGGTTTGTTCTCTCCCAGAGAAGGCTGTTGCTGATGGTATCCGGCCAATGGATGTTGAGTATCTTGCGTAAAAAACTATTTATAAATACTTGTATCTTCTTGATGATGGTTGTTGTAGTTCTCCAAGTTTCAGCTCCGTACAGTAGAACTGACTACCTTGACGTTTGTATTGAAGATTCTGACTTTGATATTGGTTGAAAGTTGTTTTGAGTCCCATATGTTCTTCAATTGTAGGAATGCGGCCCTTTCTGTGCCAATCCTTGCCTGTGCGTCTGCATCTGAACCTCCTTGCTCATCAATGATGCTTCCCAGGTATGTGGAGGATTCTAAATCTTCCAGAGTTTTGCCATCAAGAGTGATTGGATTGTTGTTCTCCGTGTTGAATTTGAGGACCTCGGTTTTCCCCTTGTGTATGTGTATGTTGAGGCCTACTGATGTAGGGACTGCTGCTACACTGGCTGTCTTTATCTGCATTTGTTCATGTGTATGCGATAGGAGGGCTAGGTCATCTGCGAAGTCCAAATCGTCTAATTGATTCTGAGCTGTTCATTGTATTCCGTGTTTTCCCTCAGATGTCGAGGTCCAGTGGACCACCAGAAGAAAGAGGAAGGGAGAGAGTAAACAGCCTTGTCTGACTCCGGTCCATACTTGGAATGCATCTGTCAGCTGTCCTCCATGCACGACCTTGCACTGTAGTCCGTCATATGAGTTCCGGATGATGTTGAAAATCTTCTCAGGAACTCCGTAGTGTCGTAGAAGTTTCCATAACGCTCTCCTATCTACACCGTCAAATGCCTTTTCATAATCAATGAAGTTGATGTACAGTGTTGAGTTCCACTCAATTGATTGTTCGACGATGATCCGTAGTGTCGCAATTCGGTCTGTGCACGACGTATCCTTACGGAATCCAGCTTGTTGATCTCGAAGTTGGGCGTCTACTACGTCTTTCATCCTGTCCACCAACACTCTGTTAAAGACTTCCCCTGGTACTGACAATAGTGTATATCTTCGGGCCCTGCTGCTTTCCCGCTCTTGATTTGTCTGATGGCCATTCTGATTTCTTCCGTCGTTGGTGGACTGACATCTATAGGAAGATCTGTGTGCTGTTTTCGGAGCAGTGAAACATATTTGCCCTTCAGGCGTAGAATTTTTTTAATAGTGTTATTGCTAAGTTTACATTAGGATTATTTTTACAAGGACTCTACAATAAAGATGAATTTTTGACCATTCTATAAACTCTTGTACATAAAAATTGAAGTTTTGAACAGTAAGACGTGATTTTTCAGTTTGGATTACATACTTTTGAGAGGGATTTGTTTCGTGAGAGAAATCTTTAATTTACTTTAGAGCTTCTATATAAAAAACAAATCTCATGTTCTAGCAAGGCATCCAATTTAAATAAAAATTCAACTTTTGTTTATATCCTAGTAACAGAACGAACAATCAGACTTGAAGACATGATCAGTAATGTGATATTGAAATAGTTAGGTATTAATGACATTCATGATGTTATGTCCCGATAAGCACAATGAATGATAACTTTTGTGATCCATTTATGGATCAATACTATACGTACATTTTTATCGTATAATTTTTGAATAACTAAACTATTCATATTAATGTCCCTCTTATCATGAGCTTTATTTTGACCTATGAACTATTATTATACGATTCACCATGCTTGAATTATACCCTGTCTATTAATCACTACCTCCCACCTTCACATCCACACTTGGTCAAATCTTGTACAAATGTTGCTTTCTATTTTACGATGTAGTCTGTTTGATTGGTATATAAACCCCGTATTGTTTTAGATACATGATTCACATCACAGAGGCTGAGATTTGTGTTCTGGACTTAACTGACTGGGCTAGGTGAAATGCAGGACCAATCAGGACTATAGACTGCTCGCACGTGTTTTACGCGTCACTGGTCCGATCGATAAGTCACTGCTATCTAATTGGCGGTATCATTACGTATACATTAGCATGGCACTCAGACAACAAGTTATAACGCATGAATATATACGTTAACCTTTAAAGAAAGAATAAAAATCAGCGTTTAACGTTACGCCTTCTTGAAGTCACCACGAGTGTGAACGTAACTATACGCCTAAAATGTACTACTTTGAAGTCATATACCAAAATGTTTTGCACCAACCACATCATACTGAACTGTTTCACCGAACTATTCCTTTATTGATGGCATACATTATAAGAACTTGTTCAGAAAATACATTCAAATACAACTTGCACCTTGAGACCCTGAATTTTAATTACTAACTGCGGTTCGAACCATGATGATTGACTCTGTTTCTACTGCAAAATCAATGAAGGGCAGATAGTTTGGTTTCGAAAGGAAACGTTTGTTGTTGATGTAGTGTCCTTTCCTTTCTTCTTTTTACTTATTTTAATGCTTCTTTTGATATCAATGTTTATGATTACTGTTTCGCTACTTCGTACTTTTTTAAAATGAATACGTCTGTAACAATCAGATAATTTGTCATTTTCTCCAAGTGTTTTTAATAATATTTCTGTATGACTTAAGAGATTTATCGACAGTCTAACCACACTGAAGCTTATAGTTTCTCGAAAACATATATAACAGGTTTTAGTGAGAAAATTAGTTATATGAGAGATTAAAACACGAATTTCAGCGAAGGGATCTCTTTTCAACGAATTTATTATCAAGCTGTACAATCGTATATATATGAAAATTTTGTTTTTGTAAAAGTTTTTGGTTGAGATCATGAATTAATTGATGTTAGACCACCGTTGGAAACCTGGAAGCACTGGACGGCCGTTTCTAATAAGATGATTAAAATGTTTTTGTTATAATAATTAAAGGTCATAGAGGTGTAAAAATAAATAAGGTGATATGATGAGTATTCACGAATAAAACAATGAGAATATAAGACATAAGTAAAGGGGGGAATGCAGTAATAATAATAATAATAACAATAATAATAATAATAATAATAATGATAATAATAATAATGGGTAATCAAAATACTTAAGGCCAAGGTAACGATAACGATAAGACGTACTTCTTTTGTACGCATAGTTCTGGTTTAAGCTCCTGGATGGTAAGTGCTTCGGCTATTTTATTCACTAAATCTATTGTTATTATTCGTATTACGTAATCTAGTATTATAACCATTTTATTAACTGTGTTCACATTTCCTCACGGAATTAGTACTTTTACAAAAACAAAATTTTCATATATATACGATTGTACAGCTTGATAATAAATTCGTTGAAAAGAGATCCCTTCGCTGAAATTCGTGTTTTAGTTATATGAGAGAAACGAATAATGGTCTGTTTGAATCACTGCTTTTGTTTGTGTGAAAGTGACCTACTGAAATTTTAGCGTTACAAGCCTAAAGCAAAGGATTGGTCTCAAGCTTACACCGCAGATGTCTTTTTTCATTTCGGAACACATTTCGAATAAAAGCCATATAATTTAAGTGTTTATCAAAATACACTTTGCTCTTTTTTGGCCAGTCAACCGACATTACTTTAGCGATTGTCTCAGCACTAGGCACCTCAATTAGGCTTGGTGGTACAGTGAATTTATCACCTAATTTTATATTTATATTGTAAACCTGACAGTATCAATGATTTCCTCAAACGCTATGGTAATCATCAGTTCAACAACATGATATGGTGGTGTATTCATCTGCTTCATTTGGCGAATCACTCTTGAAATTAAAGATAATCATTTGGTATGTTAATCACGAATTTCTACCATAGCTTTTTTAATCTAAACTTAGCCTACCATAAATATTTTTACAGGATACTGGATTATATTATCAAATTTAAATACAGGCTGTATCCTGGATATTGTTTCAGTTAATTACAAAAGTCGACTTCTGTCTGATTCATCCCAGTGATTAAGAGAACTAAAACTGTTTTAACACCCATATTCTAGAATCTAATTATTGTGTTTAATTTCGTGAACATTATAGTGTTCATATATTGCAAACTAACCATAGTAGATACGTCTTATCATTTCATTGTTGCATTAATTGTGAACCTGACTGATGCACAGCATAATCCTGTAGTATAATTAAATAATAATACAAGCAGTTTCAGTCGGTCGGTCAGTTACAACGTAGGACCAGGCACATACATGCATCGGTCCAAGTTGTCACACCTCATTAGTACAGCAAAACAAACATCGGATTCATAGAAGTATTGAACACATATTCACCATTCGTCAAGTTCTAAAACACAGGCATGCTTATCGGCGTCCGATAATAGTGGTCTGAAACAAGCAGTTTAACAATGAAAGACATTTAGTCAGTGAATGAATATGGTATATTAGCGAATAGATTAGATTAATAACTACCTAGGAAGTTTCCAGCTCAATTTGAATTAATGCTCAGGCTTTCTTTCTACTTTTACCACTACCTCTGTTTATTCCATTCTAGTAATAAAAGCTAATATATAATTATTAAGACTAAGTAAATATATTAAAGTTGGTTTTATGAGGAAATTAGATAACTTCTATAAAAATTCAACTTACGGTTGTGCACCAAATGATTTTAAATGAAAGAAAATCTCGGGCTCCTTGGTTTGTAACAAACGTTCAAATAACAGGCATAAGCATAAAATACCCTGATAATTACGAAAGATAAATAGGTAAGTAAATTATAATTTGTAATCAACTTTCTAATAAAGTGTTGATTTGGATTTTTGTTTTCTTAGTTTTGAGCTTATCAACAGCATTTAAATCACGTAGTTTTACTTTACAAGATATAGTGCAGAAGTTTATTTTTTATCTATAAGATTCGATACATCATTCATACAATACAAAGTTAATTGGTTTATGGTTATGCGGAAGATTTAATAAATGATAGACTTACACTATTTTCATCGGATATGGTATGTAGTTTGTAAAAGTAACGTATATATAATTGACGAAATGTTACATACAAAGTGACTGGGTCGTCATATAAATAACATAATGGTAACACTATAGTGAAAAAAAATTTAAAGTGTACGAAATGTGAATAAGAGAAAATTTTTAAAGTAACTAATTACTGTAAAAATTCGTATTATTATTGTGAGCTTTAATTGATTTGAACACGTTAAGCAATAAACCAAATGAAGTGAAGAAATTATAATTATCGTTAAGTAAAATGTTCTAGTAACTATTAAAATAGTATGTTATTACATAATAACACATTGGTATAACAAATAATATTTTGATTAACATTAGCTATGCTAACGTAAGTTGTAGTCATTCTCGTTTATGTCATATATCCCCCTTGCTGCTAAATGTTTGATATAGTAGAATTTATCAAAGAAAATTCACAATGGTTACATCTGAAATTTCTATTGACTTAGTCGTACAATCTAAATCAGCAATTAATGAAGGATAACAGTGCTTGATTAACTCGACTAGACAGGAGTAACAGACAAAAAGTAAGCTCGAGTTGCAGCTTGTGTATACTTAAAACGGCTAAAATGATTCAGATGGTTTACAAATTCAAACATCTATGGGTAGGTGAACTACTAGTGTTACTCATTAAAGCGGCTCTATACTTGAATTCGACTTGACTTGCAGCCTTATTACATTATTTGACTTGGCAAGATATGTCTAATTTACTCGATGTTTTAGTCACCATTTTACGGTTTTCGCTAAATCAAAGTGACATGGAAAAATGGAAGCTCCAAGGACAAAAGTAATTAAGAGTACAAAGTTTAGTCATATAAGAGTTCAAAATAAATTATTTGGATAAATTTGAATATATTTGTAATGGAAAATCAGAAACACTTACTATACATAGAAAAACCATGAAATGGTATGACTCCAGAAGGAGGATAAATATATGTTTCTTTAGAATTTTTAATAATTATCCTTGGTGGTGATCCAAGCATAGTTTTAAAATGTGATAATACGGTCTGATCTCTTGTAAAAGGCAGAAGAATCTGATAAAATGAAATAGTAAAAATACATTCTATTGATTATTTTGGTTGATTTAGTGGTAGCTATTAATTTTCGCATAAAGATAGTGTTAATTAATTTATTGGTTATATTGCATATTGTATGAGTTGATTTACCAATAAAAAATCTAAACATTTTCACTCAAAGTTACTTGAAATACAGGTGTTGGTGAAGTTTTGATTGCCTAATTTTAATTAACCATAAAAAAATATTCGATAATAAGCTGTCCATTGTTGGAACAGCCCATATTAACATCATCATTAATTACAATATGCAAACCCAAGTACAAATAAGTTAAGTAAACTGTCTTGAATTATTATAAATAAATAGTATATATCCCAATGAGTAGAAAAATTAGATTTCCTGACGTTTCGTGGCTTAGTGTAAGTCACTTCTTCAGAGAATAAATAACCAAATTAAAACTGAATTATATATACATGGAAGAGAGTTGTCTGAATTTATAAGTGATTGCATGGGCATGTTCCTTTAGAAATTGTTTCGGAATACTGATATTGAGGTTGTTCTATTTAATATGGTAACACAAGGAGTATGCTATCCTTCTGAGTGGAGCATTTGTGAAGCGTCATGTAACATCTAATGATAACGTTCTCCTTGTGGTTATAATGACGTCAGCAATGGTATCAAATAAATCTGTTATATCTATTGAGCTGATTTCTAGCTCGTTGTAGGATTTCAGCTAGTTGTTTAGCAATGAAATGTTATGACCATTGTTATGAACGGGGAATTAAGATGCCCAGACAATCACGAAAGCTATTTTCTTGGGACGTTATTGCATTTCATTCAAACCCTGTAAAACACTTATATTTATTTTTGTCCCTATCTTATTCTACATAACACGAGCTTTCGTTCTATGTACCATTCACTAGCATACCCTTTTTTGTCCCAAAAATATTGTAATTTAAACATTATATTTTGCACTATATTTTCTACCCTAATTCCCTGTTTCGGGCATAACTGTATTTTTCCAAATTATCGTACGTCGTGGTCAAGATATGCACTTATTTATTCATGTACATGTTTGTAGTAATCCGAATTCAGAGAATCCAGAGTTTAGTGTTCCAACTGTCTTGTCTTCTTTCACTCGCGTGCTTGCCAACCAATCAGGATTTAGAATAGTTCTCTCTACCCCGATCGAACTCACGCGTATTAGACTCAAGGTTAAGCCACTCAGCCTAACGCGTCAAGGTCATAATTTAGACTACACAGACCAAGGTCAAGTCATAACAAGTATCACGGGGTAAAAGCGATCCAAGGTCATAACAACCATTTATGCAATATGTATTTCAGGGGTAAGGTGTAGGGACATAATGATTATGTACACTATTTTCTCCATTTCCTTTTCACTAATAATCGGTAAAATATTTATTTGCTTGAATCATATTTTTCAATCACCATAATAATATTAGACAAGAGAAATCACTAGTAATTTTGAAAGATATTTTTAATAGACAATACGATACTTAGGATTGCGAGCTATGGGAGCATCTTATAGATACGATGGCGACAAATAATATTTCCCCCCAAATGACCTGGTATGGCTGAGGATGGGATGAGCCCACCCTCTTTCTCCAAATGCTCTCACACGGTCACGCGTATACAGCCTCTGCTAGGGAAGTCCTACTCACTGCCTTCTCGTGGCGGGGGTGTTGTTTACGAAAATGAGAGGATGAAAGGCGAATATCCGGCGCTTTAACCGGATCCCAAACCAATGGTGCACAAGAGTTCCAGAATCCTGCGGGGACAAATTTCGTTGGTCACCGGCTACCATGGAACTGCATCTCCTCACGATGCATCACGGCCTTGTGGATCAGACATTTAGGTCAAAGGCTCGGCGTGTGGCCCCTCAAGAAAATCACATGCCTCAGTCTGGGCACCCGGGCAGTATCACAGCCCACACACAAATATGATGAAATGTCGATATTTATGGAAAATACTTGTCTTGCTTCGATTAACAATCAAGTGATTCAGATTATAATTATTATTACCACTATTACTATTTTTTACGTCATTTATTCACTCTCTTTTATTCCCACTCTGTCTATCCTAACTTTTCGACTTATACAGCAGGTCGACTTTGGTGGAAATTCGACTGTATCTAAACGTTCTCGAGTCACTGTCCGGTTGAAAATTGTATGTTACCACTGAATATGAGTACTGAAGCAGTTTTTCTGAAACCACGTGCACCATTCAAACTGGCCGCCTTCAACGTTCGCACACTTATGCACGTTGGACAACAGATAGAGCTGGCTATGTCTTTGCAAAGACTTAATTTCGATGTTTGCTGTCTATCCGAGACTCGTATTCAAGACTCTGGTGAAGTACTACAAATTCGCTCTCCATCTGTCGCTTCGAAAAGCTTGTTTTACGTGCGTTTATCCGGGGACCCTGTGGCATCTTCGTCTGGTCTTGCTGGCGTTGGTGTCGCACTAAGCGCTAGAGCTGAGGCAGCACTAATCGATTGGACCCTCATTAACAGTCGGTTATGTGCTGTTAGATTAGAAAGTCCCATCAAAGTGAGCAGAAATCGGCGTGAGACACGATGTATTTTCGTCATCTCCGCTTATGCCCCGACAGATTGCAGTCCGGATGCAATCAAAGATGAGTTTTACCACCAGTTATCTGTTCTTCTCCAGAAAGTGCATTCGACAGATATTGTAATACTAGCCGGAGACTTGAATGCTCAGGTCGGGCGTCTAGGCACAGAAGAGGATTGTTTAGGTGGTCTATGGGGACTTGTTGGTCGCAGGACAGATAACGGGGACCGTCTACTGCAACTGCACAGACCACAACCTGTTTCTGGCTAGCACTAACTTTCGGCACAGTCATCGCCGATGTGCCACCTGGCGTCCTCCCTCTGCATCCCAAGCCTGGACTCAGATTGATCACATCGCGATCAGCTACCGCTGGCGTGGTTGTGTACAAGAATGCAGCTCCTTTTGGAGTACCTATCTGGACTCTGACCATGCCTTGGTCTGCGCCAATCTTACCTTACTTTTCAGTGGACAACGAAGTGACCGCCACCAACGGATTGATGCAAGCAAGATAATTGCAACTTCTGTTGCTAGTAAGTATCGAACCGAGCTAGTTTCTAGGCTAGCTATCATTCCACCGAAAAGCATAGATGAGCATTGGTTGCAATTGCATGACCCCATCAAAATGGCGGGTACAGTCAGTTGTGGGTTCGCGAAACGTCCCGCTTATAAGCACTGGCCTTCCTCAGGCTCCTTACAACTCATTGAAGCCCGTCGGTCTACTCCGGGTGACCGTGAGTTTGACCACAAACGAAGGATGTTACGTAACGAAGTTGGGCAAAGCTTGCGTAACGACCGAGAAGCCTGGTGGTCGGAGCGTGCTAATGAGTTGGAAGCAGCAGCTGCATCTGGTAATTACCGGAAGCTCTTCCAACTCATCCGAGCCACTGGCAGCAAGAAGTCTGGTGTGGGCGAAACAATCTGCGAGGATGACGGGATGCCAATCACTAACACCAATCAACATCTTACACGATGGGCAGAATTTTTCGAAGGGCAGTTCAACTGGCCTGCTGCTCCGGCAATATCGGTCAGGCTGTCCTTTCCTCCATGGCCGGTGGCGACTGATCCACCAAATGAGGCGGAAGTCCGCAAGGAACTCCAACTCTTCAAGCGTTACAAATCACCTGGCCCAGATGACTTACCTCCGGCTCTTTTTAAAGATGGTGGTGACTTTCTGACTAAGGAACTGACGACGTTGTTTACAAAGGTCTGGGAGCTCGAGAGTGTACCAACGTCATGGAATGAGTTGATAGTTGTCCCTATCTTTAAAAAGGGTTCACGTCGTCTCTGTAACAACTATCGTGGGATAAGTCTACTTTCGATTGCCTCCAAGCTATTGGCTTTCGTCATACTTCGTAGATTGTTCAAAACTCGAGAAAGATTGACTCGCGAGGAGCAGGCTGGGTTTCGTTCTGGTCGAGGATGTATTGACCATATCTTCACCCTCCGCCAAATGTTAGAACACCACCATACTTATCAAAGGCCAACAATCGTAGTATTTCTTGACATCACGTCTGCCTTCGATTCGTTGGACAGGACTGTTCTCTGGGGTTGTCTATTGAAGAAGGGTGTGCCTGAGAAGTTTATTAACATCCTAAAAGCCCTATATACAAACACCTCAGGCAGAGTGAGGGCATACAACCACCTTTCTCCATTGTTCCATTCGAGCAGTGGGGTTAGGCAGGGTTGCCCAATCGTACCATTCCTCTTCAACTTTGCCATCGATGACATTCTGGAAGCAGCTCTGATGGATGTAAGTAATGGTTGTGTGGATCTGTTGCCTGGAGAAAGAATTCTCGACCTTGAGTATGCGGATGATATTGTCTTACTGTGCGATAATGCCCAAGGCATGCAATCTGCACTTAATCAGTGTCCGTAGGTACGGTATGAGCTTTGCACCTTCGAAGTGCAAAGTACTTCTACAAGACTGGCAGAATTTTAATCCTGTACTCACTCTGGATGGTGAGCAGATAGAAGTAGTCGAAAAGTTCGTGTATCTAGGTAGCTACATAAGTGCTGGTGGGGGTGTGAGTGATGAGATCAATGCACGAATAGTGAAAGCCAGAGCGGCTTGTGTCAATCTGGGTCATCTTTGGCGCCTTCGTGATGTTAGTCTGACTGTAAAAGTTCGGATCTACAACGCGTCGGTGAGAGTGGTTTTGCTCTATGCTTGTGAAACCTGGCCTCTCCGAGTTGAGGACGTTAGACGACTCTCTGTGTTTGATCATCGTTGTCTCCGAAGGATTGCTGACATCCGGTGGCAACACCATGTTAGTAATGCAGAATTTCGGCATCGTGTGTTAGGGCACAGAGATGATAATGCAATCGATGTCACTATATTGAAACACCGACTTCGGTGGCTTGGACATGTTCTACAAATGTCGTCCCAGAGACGCTGGGACTGGTTGGGAACAGCTGAGAGGTGGTCGGTGTATGACATGGTGTCGTGGTATGATAGCAAGCTACAAAGGGCTGGCTTGTGTTGGTCCTTCACGACTCCCTGGCTGGGGTCCGAGAGATGGTGCAACACAGACGTTAGAGACGTTATCAGATATGGCTCAGAATAGAAGCCAGTGGCGATCCTGCTGTAACCTTTTTTTACTTTCTTCATAAAAAATGGTTGTTTCTTCCTTAAGTGAAAGACTTCCTCTGACTGTATTTTTCCGTTTCCTCCATTATTATTATTATTGTTGTTATTATTATTATAACACTACCTTATACGAATCTGTTCGTTACTGTCCTTTTTTTACGTTCCTTACCTTTATTTTTTCTCCTCGGATTGTCATTGTTTTGTGTGGCGCATATATATTTGGTACTCTCTTATACCAAGATTTATGTGTTCAAATAAATAAATAAATAAATAATATTCCTTGCTCTGAACCTGATTAACAGCCATTACTGATCGTTTCAACCTCTAAATGGTTATGTTTCGTGTCAGTGGCGTAGCGTACAGAAAGATGACGTGAAATCTACTTGTCTTTTTTTAAGTATTCGTATATGTCACTAATGCTAGGAAGGGTGCAGTTGGGTATATCATCAGATTACGTTTTTGAAGCTAGTTATTATTGAAGTTTGCAATTCGTTTATTCACCATGTGATTTGACTAAGCTATCTTGAACGAACTATAGGTACGAATCTGTATAAGACAATTAATTGTGAATTAAATGCTGACACTTCCAAATGACTAGCTCTAAATCGCTCATACTATATTATCATATGTCTCGTTGCTACACCCTATTAAAATACAATGCAAGTGGTTAATCATGGTGAATAAATGTCATACTGTAGTTCCAAACAAAACCAATAACGCGAGTGAAGAAAATCAAATTGAATAAGAGATGTTTCAGTAATGCAAACCTGGTTAAAGCATTTGAAGGACATAAAAATGATAGCTATCCCGAAATATATGTCATCTTAACTGCGAAAATTAAGATAAAATTTAGATCCATAATTTGCTTTATCGTAAGTCAATGTCAGGTTAGTGACTGAACAGCTTAGAGTGAAGAACAGTTCATTTAGTGTAAAATGTTTAGGATGAAAGAAAATTATATTCGACAAATTTTTATAACCATTTATTTACCTGATATGTATAGTCACAAAACACAAAGTGCATGTCATCATTGGAGGCAGTAAGTTGTACTTCCTAAAGATATGAATATGTTGTTTGTTAAACAAATGAAAAATCCGTAATTCAGCTGTACCTTACAAATTAATTGATCTGTCATATATTCATTTTCTGCAACAAACGATTTCAATTGCTCATAATAAAGACGATCCTATAAATGAAAATAAACCTGTGATAAATAATTATAATATAATAACAATAATATTCATTGGTTGAAATAGTGGATTATAATACTTGGACTATCAGGTGTTCACGATCGTTCATGTAGTTAATGTTTTAATTACTATTAAAAATGGAATTAGCTGGAGAATCTTAGGGGATAATTTCAACTTTTCTTGAACTTAAGTTGAATAGAATGGCAACAATTGGTGTGAAGAGCTTTAAATTGCAAGGTCAGTAGATTTACGGATTTTGTTTATATTTTGCAAAGACCAGTGAAAATCCGACTTTTGGGAGTAGTTAACTGACTTAGTTATTCACTACAATGGGAAACTATACACGATTGTTGTAGTCTAGTTAAGAATTTCATATTCTCGATACCATATAGAACCAAACTTTGAGCTATTCTATTACTGAGCAATAAAGCACAGGGATATATTGTTCATTATTCATTGACATCACTAAAGCATTAGTCTGCATCATCAACTTGATAAAAGACCAATGTCAAAACCCAGTATTCACCAATTAAACACCTTAAATGGCAAATATTTCTACACAGTTTGGTGTCCTAACCTATCCGGTGAAACTACTAAACTTTGTTTTACCATATTTCATATACAAGTCACCCTATTTTTGAGAGATAAAATAAACTTTTGGGGATCGAAGTATGCCACATTTAAATCGGATTTCAGCGTTTTGATCTTCGAACTCCCACACTGTTTTACGAGAAAGCAAATGAATTGATCAACTGAGATGGTACCATAAACACTTCACAGATTGTAACAGACAATCATTATATGTGTTCTTCTGCACTCGAAAACTGTAAGTCATAGGTAAATCCAACTGTGTTTTAAGCTTTCCACGTCTCTTTAAAATAATTATGAACTACATATTTGGGATGATTACTGCCCATAATCTTGTTACTTTGTACGCGTTATGCGCACAATTATTAAAGATACACAAGTGACGAGTTGAATAGCTTAGCTAAGCGACTTAACTGAGTTCTCTGTATCCTTTAATTCGACAAGACGAGCGCATGTTAGTGACAGAATACCTTATTGATAAAAAAAACTTAAATTAAAACTTGCTGTAAAATTCCAAAAAAATTACATTTATCACTGTTGGTGATTTGAAGAGATTTTTAGATTTTTTAGTCCTAGTGTGGGATGAAATATCTGTCTGTTCTCAATGGTTCTCTTATTAAGTTTTGATGTAAATTTTGAAACATACTATTTCAATGTACGCGTTAGTATCTTTTAACTACAATATGGATCTATTTAATATAACGTCAGGTAATATGCATAACTTTGAATGGGTTAGTTTAGATCTTGAAATGCTTTTATTTTAATCGTAGCTTGAATTACGCAAGCTATTAAACCACTTATTTGGTGAGCTTTGTTTTGGGTGAAATTTCGTGAAACATTCATCGACGAATAGTCAGCAATATGTTGAACTAACTACATACAAAAATAGAGATAAATAAGATCAACTGGTGTCTCGAAAATAAATCCAATCTGAAAATGATTTTCAAGGAAGGAGGATAAATAATAAATTTGCCGTGGTTCGATAATAATATTTTGCGATCATGAATCAGCACTTACGTGTTCCGTCACTTTTGCATTTAAACACAAGGCCCACAATCGTGCGCGATAACCCAGTGGGCAGCCACGACGCAAAAACTGTTGTGCCCGTTCAGAAGAGTCAAGACTTATGACTGATATTTTGAAGAAAAAAAGTAGGAATTAGATTCAACAAGATAAATAAAGTGTACCTTCTTTAGCTTCCTGTTCATGTACTAATTCAAAAGTAGACGGCAATGAGTCGTCAACACCAATTTGAGGATTTTTGATATGTAACGGTTCATAAAACCTTCTCTAGTTACTGTAAACAATATTGCGAATCGTGAACATACCAGATCGGACAAATTTTTAACATTTATAGGCAAATTTATTAGACCCCAAGTTGCAGTCATAGATGAATTATAACTATTGAAAAAGGAAAATGATCGTTCCAGTATGATATACAAAAGGCTTACTCTTTAAATGTGGATCTCACTTGTGGATGTTTAATACTTGTAAGAACATCTAAAAGATCTTTTGGACCAAATACTGGCTTAATAACTGATTGTTCTTGACACGTTAATATGGAATACGGAATTATTAGTTAGGAAAAATAGCATGACTTTACTGTTAAAAAATACTGATAACTCTGTCCAGTTTTGCAGAACAGCTTCTTTATGACCTTTCGATCTCTTTTAAAAGGAGATAAAACCGTAAAAACCATGTCGCTATTCTACTAACTTTTCTTCCTAGAGGTATTCCAAGCTCTTGACACATTGAATTTAGACTTCGTAACATTTTGCGCTCCCAACTAACCTGAAATAAAGTCAGTAAAATCACTCTCGAATCGGTGAAAATGACACACCTGGGCTTTTTTCAAATAACTACAGCAGCATGAGTTGTTTAAATAATGTTCATTTGCAATGTTTTGTTTTAACTGCAACAAGATGGTAGGCTTGTGTGTAAACGCCCAATTTTTAAGAGCTTGGAAGCTATCACCTTCTAACAGCAATTGGCATACATGATCTATTTCATTGCGAGATGCTCCTTTGAGATCATCAAGAAGCAACTGAAAATAGATTTTTTAAGGCAAGGTTTTACTTTAAAAAGAACTTTAACATGAGGTTAAGCATGAAAATAAATAAATAATAATTCACACTATGATCCAAACAACCCACCATTTTCCCAGGCAACGTTCATTGCATTCAACCAATCACTGGTATGATATGAATAAACAGTTGGATTTTTATATAAGAGCTTTTGTCTAAATTTCATCGAATAGTTTCACAGTATTTGGCGCCGAGTCGATGTGAAACGTTAAGGAGAAAGAATTTGTTTGTGAAATCTCATCAAATTAATTTGAAATAAATCCAATGTTTCACCTGGAAATCTGATTCAGGTTTTTTTCACGGCAACATAGTCAAACAATAAAACTGTTGAATACAAATGAGTACATTGTTCTCTGGTTAACCGTATAGTAAACAGGACATCCAATCATTTTAACAGATACACTCTTTCAGAATTGGATCAATGAATGAAATTGCTAACTTAGCAATACACAGTGTTTTAAAATAAGACCTGTCACTTCATTCGATATAAAAGGAGTTCTATATTGTGTACATAGTGCTGAGATAAATGAACCAAGACTGTGTTAGATAAACTAGGTGAGATAGTGAATGAAAACGTATTCAGCTCATGGAATCGATGTTCACAAAAACAAGAAGCAAAAAAAATGATCATGAGTTCTGACAACTCAAGGCTACTATAATTTATCATAGCATGCTAAATATTTTGTGTTTGAATGAGTCATTAACTTTCATTTGGGGACAATGGGAGTTCAGACACCAACTGAATAGACACTGTACATTAGATTCGTTCCTCGAAGTCACAAAACATTAGTCGATGTGTAGTCATCAGAAATCAATCTGAGTAAAGTAAACGTTCGTACTAGTGTTGGGAATGCTAAGTTCCGAAATATAACAGATTATAGAAAGATAAATCTTCTCTGGTCTCTCTTAACATATTCTATAACCGATGTTATCTTTTTGAGTATTTGGAGCTAGGGAAGAAGAGGGTTGTTGTAATGGTGATTGGAGTTTGTTAGGGTTAGTGCTGTTATGATGCAACGGTAATAAAAACTTACAACAGTAAAAAATAAATCTAGTCATAACTTTGTAATATTTAGCCATACAGCCTTACTTCCTAATCGAAAAAAAGGAGATTGTAAATACATGAATGATTTAAATCAACTAAAAATAATTTATACGAATATTCATCAATATTTGAACGAATAGTTTGACATACATGAATAATTTACTTACCAGTGCATCATCCAACAAATTCAATTCTATTCTATTACACTTTATGGCTTTAAAGAGCTCACATATCATAATCTCCTGACTGATAACAAAGTGATCATACATATTTAGACGAATCATCAAGTAAAACGCTGATAAACGTTTTTCCAATAGCTCTCAATTATCACAAATATGACTGATTATTACAAGTTAATTTAAAAAGGATGAATCAAATTCTAAAATTGATTAAAGAGACATTTAAGAAAGTGAATCAAAAGTAATGATTATGAATACACAAATTCATGGTGTATTTTTACAATAAGAATTCTTATTGCCCATTAATGGACAGGAAGGAAATCATCTTAATAAAAATACACAGCATGTCAACTGTTCGACGCATATTCAATAAAGTATGAATACTTTTTACACCACATGGCATAAACTCTGCAAAATTAACCTGACATCATCAAAATTTACGAAAGATATCGTTTACTGATTAATCGACAACAGATATCCAAAAATTTCTAGATTTCTGTTACTGAATGGGACAAGCCTCACAATATAAGAAGTTCATTTGTGAAGCAGAATTCAGAAGTCAGAAACGATTAGCAAAGATACAGGCCTGAAGTAGACAAAATCTGGCAATGATGCCCAGGCTTCCAATATGAAACACCCGTCTCGCTGTCTGAGAATGGCCTGAACGACGTTTGCGTTCAAATAAAAAAGGCGTGTAAAGTAGCGTATGTCAGTAAATGTTTATATGATAGGAACGATAGTTCTTTCATCTTACTATAACCCAAGTGTGCCGACAACTCAGCAAACTCATCAGGTGCACATAGTGTCACATAAAAAACAACCGACTATTATAATAAATAAAAAAGAGTAGTGCAAGACAGTTCACCAAACTAGCCTTTAATAAGGTAAAGTTCACGACGTGTTACAACTCGACATTTTGAAGTGGTTAGGCAGCTCTTGTAACTACTATCATAAAAATGTAGAGCGGAGAAACAAAAAATCTTTCAAATTCGTGTGCCTGAATGAAGATAGAAAATCATACTTCTGCAATTGCTCTGCTTTATTTGAGATGTGAGGGAGTTCCGTAATCAGAAATGAAGCTTTTTATTATCGTAACACTATCGTGAACCGTGAATAGAAAACTGATGTGCCTCATAACCCTAGATGCCCAGAACAAAATCACTTCCGATAACGCAACCTACTCTTAAATATGGAGATACAACCTAATATAGATGTCGATTGAATATACACTAAGGATTTAATTATGCTTAAGTTTATTTGCATATCGTTGCATTTATGTGTGTAAAGTACACTGGATACCCTCATTTGAACATTTCATAGTCAATGGTTTTCACATTAGCGTTATTGAAATCTGTTGAACTAGTCCTGTCTTCAGACTCAGACTTCGTCGACTTACACACGTTTCTTCGATGAAACTGGGGAATTCTAAGAGTTATAAATGGCGACAGTCCCTTAAAATGGCTGGTTGCTGAACAGGAGGGTAAGAACACTACAGTGGTTACATTACGAAATGATTCACACTGGTGGACCTGATCAGGATATGTACAAGAATAAGTCTACTATGTACTAATGAAGTCTAGGTAATTTAAAACTACGATAAAACTTTAACTAAAAACGGAGCTGTCTTCTTGCATGTAGAATCTGTATTTGTGTACAAGTGAGTAATATTGATTTATCAACTGTTTGGTTCTGATTGAAGCCACACTAATTTGCTGTTCTTCAAATTCCGTCGTTCAGTTGACTTCGTCTACATATTCCTGGCGAATAGAAATAGATTTCTTTCCTGTCGTGCACATCAATTTAGGCGTCTTTATTCCACGTAGGCTGTGACTCACTGATATTTTTCCTGCTACCTTGCCAGAGGTTTATTAGCGAGTCATTTTTGTATTACTGTAGGCGAAAAGATGATTTCCACATTAAAGTTGTCAAGGTTATCCGTTCCATGAATGGCCGACAGAAAGAATATTTTGAGGGAAACAACACCAACATGTCTACGTCCGTTGGCGTTTGTAACACCGAGTCCTAAACTACTGAACCTCTCGACTCATATACTCTGTTTTAAGACCTTGATTGTGACGAATCTCATGGAACTACCTAGAAAACTAATACATGAAACTTATTGCTGGACATGAGACTGCATAAGATTAATTCGTAGTGTTCGTTCATGTTAATAACTGCCTCGTTCTTAATGGGCATCTGATTTGAATTCCGAATAAGCCATCTATAAAAATGTTGCGAACATTCAGTGTCTGAAGGCTCTTTGGCTTATAAAAAATCTGCGATTCCAGACCACAAACTTATTAGAATCAGAATTCAGGAAATGGGGATCTTAAATATACGGATTGAAAAGAACCTTATAGAAAACCATACAATGGCTAGTTGTTGCAGTTGTAAATTAGTGTGGTGTACCGAACTGTTACCTAGTGTGAATGCACGAGTGAACGCTTCTAGCTAATGTGTGTTGGGCAATACTAGGCGGCTTGTTACAGTGTTAGAGCATTGCGATACTACTTGCTTTGAGAATTCGTTTCTGCTCGATGCCAACTATTTATAAGTCTATGAATCTGCAACAGCTTAGGTTGGTTGGTTAAGAGTTCACCTTAAACAACTAAGCATATGTCAAAACAGTATAGTTCAAGTATTCATTCACTTCCTTATTTTGTATAGGCGTTATATTTCCTATTACCTTGTATTGAATGTTGAGAGGATTTGTTTGCCTGAACCAATAATCCCACGCTTCACTGTGACTGCCTGAAGATCTAAATAAAGACTCATTCACTACTTGCCTGGTTTTTTCTATCAATAGCACGAGGGTTATCTAGAGGCACGAAAAATCTCTATGTTCTTTCACAACGCACCTTTTTAGGCCGGTTACTGTCTAACAGCATAATTTCGCCATATTTGTCAAATATTGTGAGTTACATTGTGATAGTAAATACTATCACGTTTCAATCAAAAAGCTTTCATAGGAAGGCTACTGCTCCTAGTAGGAGGCTCTAGTGCAGCCAATATTAATGTTGTAGCTAGTTCACTTCAAATCAATGGTAAAACAACTAGGTTTATGATGAAGAACTTTGAAGGATCCTTCATATGTAATTTACAGAGGTTTCGCGGCACACGAGCGTTGTGTACTATGTCGTAAGGCAGGTCGTTCGAAAAGATCAGTCTTTTGCGGTTGAGTAAAAACAGGATTAGATAAACTCATAGTGTCTGCGAGCCTGTTCGTGTGGGCCTTTAGATACACGCTCTCGTTGAGTATGATTAAGGATCCCCAAGATTTCCTTGAAGTCGGAGTGTGGTTCCATAAACGAGTTGAAGTGCAGTGTAACCAATTTCGGTTTTTTCTGAATTGCGAATAAAGAGTAAAACGAATGGTCGGTCCATTGTGAAAATTTTTCATCTGAGAATAGAGCCCTTGACCGTCTGTCAAAAATCGATTTTAAACCGTTCAGTTTGAAGATGGCAGATGGTCGTCCGGATCCATAGGTTTCCTAGTAACGTACCAGGACAAATGAAATGTCAAGATTCGAATCTTTCTGTAGGGTTGGTATAATCGCATGAGGAGGATTTATGTAACTTGCTAAACATAATTCGACGAAATCACGGGTCAGTGATTCGGAACTAACGTAGTTGACAGGTACTGGTTCTAGAAACGCCATAAAAGGATCCGTAAACCTTAAGAAGTGAGAATCCTTAATTGCAACGAAAGCCCGTTGGGCGAAAGCATTGTTATTCATGTACATAAGTTTTTAAAACATTTGAACGATAACAAAAAAAATAGTATGAGACTTGATTAAGTGTTGTAAGTGGGAATAAGTAGGCAGCGTGATAAAAAACGTGCATTATACGATTAACACAAATAAGTAAAACACAATGAATACTGTCACAAATACTCCGATTTTATAGGCATAGGAGTATATTAATTTTTGAAGTCATAAAAACTTCAGTACTAGTGCTAATAAAAACGTTCATAATAATTTTATGTCTCTACATTATTAAAAATAGGGGGCAGTGAAATAGCCACTTGTCCATGTGTTATTATGGAGGATACTTGGTGGCAAATGGCAATTGTATGGAGGGGGTTGTTTGTTTGCGTTACCATGATGTACGTTCACTAGGGTTTTATGTACCCAAGTGTTTTAAGGGTTCTTATATTCAGGAATTAATTAGTATTGATGTACTGTCATTATTAGATGTTTTGTTTAAGGTATGTTCTAGCACTAAAATTATCTATTTGGAATTAAAATGTCATTAAAATTATAATAAGCTCTCTCTCTCTATGACCATGGTCATAGTTGTAAGCTCCTAACCGTAATATTTCGAGGTTAGTGGGTTTTTGATGCAACTTTGTACTTAAGGTTTTATTTCACTAACTATGGGAAGAGACTTTGAATTTCGGTTTATGATTTAATATTTCAAATGGATCGACCATTAACTGTGTGTTCATGTAAGTGATTTTTTGGACGCAATATGACTTCATGGTTTGTATGAACAAAAGAAGTGAGAGTAACGATCGAAAATCTTATAGAGTATCTCCATTTCATTTATCTATTATTTATGGCTTTTCTGAGATTAGGAATTAGGATTTAAATTAAGGTTTTTCATCACAAACAGACGTTGATTGTGTTGTCGAAACACTGTTTATCTGTAAGTATAAATAATTCTCGCCCCGAAACCTTTGACTCTGTTCTTGATTTCATCATTTCGTGCATAAATTATAATTTACCTTTTCAAACGTTCTGAAGATAGACATTAGAAAGTCGGTTACAGTGGTAAGTTACTTCCCTGCTTGTATGTTAGAATAGTCTGTAATTTGCAGACCATTATTTTAAGGCGTTTGAGTCTGATCACAGGAACACCTCATCACATCTTAGGGTCATATAAACCAGTTGTGGAATGTTATGATTTAAATTTTGACGTTGCAGTTCGGTAAGATGCACGGTTATCTATCCAGGAATTTGTTTCAGTTTACTGATATCTATAACATTTGCCAGTTGTATGCCCTTCATGTGATACAAATACCTATAATTTATTTCTTAAAAGTCGTATGATGACTTTCTTGCCTTAGTTTGTTCATTCACTTAACTGCTAGTGTCTGTTTTCTCTTAACTTTAAAATCATGTCTAGGAGCCCTGTAGTACCCCGGGATCTTAAGAAAACTAATGCACGAATTCAGTTATTTATTTATTTTAATACATAGGCACCAAATACTTATGCGCCACACAGGTATCATTTGATATGTGTGAGGGCTGTGATACTGCCCGGGTGCCCAGACCGAAGCAGGTAGTTTTCTCAGGGGCCACACCCCGAGCCTTTGACCTAAAGGTCTGATCCACAAGGCAGTGGAGCATCGTAAGGAGATGCAGTTCCATGGTAGCCGGTGATCAACGATTGGTTCATGCGCCAATTGTCCCCGCATGATACTGAAGCTCGTGTGCACCATTGGTTTGGGATCCGGTTAAAGCGCCGGATATTCGCCTTTCATCCTCTCATTTTCGTAAACAACACCCCCGCCACGAGAAGGCAGTGAGTAGGACTTCCCTAGCAGAGGCTGTATACACGTGGCCATGTGAGAGCGTTTGCGGAGCGAGAGAGGACTCTCCCTACTCTCGGCCATACCAGGGCATTTGGGGGTGACGAAGATAAATAAGCTACTCTGTATAACTAGTACACTGCAAACTAGGAGATTAATTCTTATCCATTATTTTCTAAGATGGACCAGTTTGGTGCTTTGGATATACATATATAACCTTCAGTTTGGTCAATATAGTATCCAGAGCACTAGCTTCCATAATCATCTGACGTCTAACCGGAGGCCAGGAACATCTAATCAAGACACGGCACTAGCCGACAGACCGATGTTCGTTTTGAGAAGCACGAACTACATTGTTGTAGTGTGTGTGATAATCATGACAAACGGTTGGGAACGTGAGGTGACAGTTTCAATGCAATTTGAGTTGCGTATACATATACTGTTGAGGATAATGTCCTCAATATCTGACTCCAAATAATAATATCCCGTAACTGAGTATTTTAGGTAGGCTTAATCTCCTAGTAGAATTGCGAATTTACTCGAGATTATTAAAAAGCCTGAACACCAGTTATAGAGATAGTTTATTGATAATGAATAATAATAATCCACAAGCGTACGGTGAGCAAGCACACGATGAAACAGGGAGAGTGAGTGAGTCTGTTAAAAATCCATATATATTTGAGAGTTAATCGGGTGTGGATAGATTATCGATTATCTGCACATTGAGACCAATAGGAAGATAGCTTAAGCGTTAATGTACAGACATACATTCGATCATACACACCGAAATTAACATAGTGGATTGAGTCTGAGTTACAATGACTAGATAAATGATACAATAGTGAAATGGGCTTGCCACATAAGCTCCCATCCAGAACATTGATGTTTTTATGTACCAAAAAAAAATTGGATTAACATCTATGTTCGACAAAGAGATAAAGAACGGAACTGTTTTTAAAATGAAAGTACAACTCATTATGATGAGTAAGCGTAAAATTGTAATAACAGCTTGTGTGTTGAAACGTTTCATATCGTATATACAAGTGTATATTTAACATTAATGAATTGTATAAAGTTAAAATGTAAGCATAATGATGATCCGTGGGGCCAATAAAAAAAATTGTAATCAAAATAAAGTAGGATTTTTATGTGTTATAAGAGTAGTCTCAGGATTTGGTCTAGATAAATATAGTGGTTGCTACATACCTATCTGGCCAATGTACTCTTCTTCCTGATCTTGTTGTAGTTTGTGCTGCTGCTGAACTTTGATTTGAAGTGTTGCTTGTTGCAGGTAGTTTGAATGGTGCTTGCTCTGCTGCAAGTTTAGACGGTTTTACAGTTGTCTGTTTTTCAGTGTTCTCTAAAAATGCTGGTTTTACTCTATCGATGCTAACTGTATCATGTTTACCTGCTCTTTCCACTGTAACCGTTTTAGTGTCCTTTCGGATGATTTTAAAAGGGCCGTCGTAAGGAGTCTGTAACGGCTGTCGTACTCTATCATTTCTGACGAATACATGTGAGCATTTATCTAGTTCGTTGGGTACGAATGATTTCACCTTTTGGGTTCGTGGTTTAACGGACCTAATGGATTCCATCTGCTGTTTTAATTGTTGTACGTAGTTGGTTATATCTGCTGGAATATCTGTTGCACGGTCAAAAAATTCACCAGGCAAACGTAATGTTGTTCCATAAACCAACTCAGCAGCACAACAACCGAGGTCTTGTTTGATGGTTGAGCGAATGCCTAATAGTATCAAAGGAAGCTTGATATCCTATTTGTAATCTCCTCGTGCGGCCGTCAAAGAGGCCTTTAACTGTCTATGGAATCTTTCTATCATTCCATTAGCAGACGGATGATAAGCAGTGGTTCTAATTCTCTTTATACCGAAAGTATCTGTAAGTTGTTGAAATAGTTTGCTTTCGAATTGCGTTCCACGGTCGGTCGTAATTGTTGTAGGGACACCGAAGTTTGTAATCCAGTGTTTCACCAGCTTCTTCGCCACTGTTGATGCTGACGTGTCTTTTAACGGAACAGCTATGGGCCATCTCGTAAATCTATCTATACATGTTAGTATATGCGTGTAACCATTAGAAATTGGTAACGGTCCAACAATGTCGATATGAATATGGTCGAACCTAGCGCTAGCGGCGGGAAAAATTCCGGTAGGAGATATGATGTGCCTATGTACTTTTGACTTTTGGCATTGAACGCATTCCCGTGACCATTTTCTTACGTCTTTGTTTATTTTTGGCCATACAAATCTATCTGTGACAAGCTTTACAGTGGCTTTTATACCTGGATGAGATATATTGTGTAATTTCTCAAAAATATTTCGTCTCATACCGAAAGGTACAAAAGGGCGAGTTTTACCTGTTGAGGTATCACAAGTTAAGGTGTCCTTGTTGTTTATGGGGATGTTTTGGAATAATAATTTCGTTTCCTTAGACTGCAAAAGCTTTTGTAGCTCCGTATCGAGCTTTTGATGCTTTGCCATTTCTTGATAGTCTATATCAGGGATCGAGAAGGTATTGATATTTAATCTCGATAGTGCATCTGCCGCCTCATTTGCATTGCCTTTAATATAGCGTATATCAGCTGCAAATTGTGAAATGAATTCTAGTTGACGAATTTCGCGCGGACTATATTTATCATGATTGTGCATCAAGGACTTAGTTAGAGGTTTGTGATCAGTATATATCGTGAAGGAATTGCCTTCTAACATGTAGCGAAAGTGTTTGATGGCTAAGTAGATAGCCAACAGTTCTCTACCGAATGTGCTATATTTTGTTTGCGTTGCGTTTAGCTTTTTTGAGAAAAATGCAAGGGGTTGCCATTGTTCATTGACACGTTGCTGAAGTACAGCACCTACTGCTACGTTAGAAGCGTCGGTCATTATTGCTAAAGGTGCATCAACCTTTCGTCGTGCGAGTAATGCCTCTGTGCCCAAAGCGCTTTTCAACTGATCAAATGCTTGAATTGCTTGCGGTGTCATTGCTAATGATTTAGCTCGTCCCCTTAATAAATCAGTTAGTGGTTTTGCTAAGTCTGCACATTTAGGGATAAAACGTCTGTAAAAGTTGATCATCCCAAGGAAACGTCGTAGTTTCTTGAATGAATCAGGCAAAGGATAATTTTTGATAGCTTGTGTTTCCTCAGGAACTGGTTTAATGCCTTGCTTATCAAGTACGTGACCTAAAAAGGTGAGGGATTGTTTTCCGAACTCACATTTGTCAAGATTGACCGCTAACCCATACTCGTTTAGCTTCTCAAAAAGCATTTTCAGATGAGTTAGATGTTCATTTTCATCTTTGCTTGCTATAAGTAGGTCATCTATGTAAGCATACACAAACGGTAAGCCCCGTACCACTTGGTCAATAAAACGCTGGAAACTTTGTGCAGCATTCCTTAATCCGAAAGGCATGCGGACGAATTCGTATAATCCAAAGGGGGTAGTAATGGCTGTTTTAGGAACATCGTCCGGATGAATTGGAATGTGATGGTAAGCACGGACGAGATCAATTTTTGAAAAAATTGACACGTCAGATAGGCTATGAGTGAAGTCATGTAAATGTGGGAGAGGGTATCTATCTGGTATGGTTCGGCTGTTGAGAGCTCTATAGTCACCGCACGGTCTAACTTCGGAAGAGTTTTTCTTAGGTACCATATGGAGCGGTGATGCCCACGGACTATCGGAGGGGCGTATGATGCCCAACTCAATCATTTTGTTGAATTCGTTCTTTGCGATAGCCAGACGAGAGGGATCAAGGCGTCTTGGACGTGTGAACACTGGTGGACCCTCTGTCTTTATGTGGTGTACGACAGTATGCGTCGGTTTGTCGTGTTTGAAACTCGGTCGTAATAAATCTGGAAACTGATTAAGTAAATTGACGTATTTGTCGTTCTCGTGACGAGGTTTAACTAATAAATGTATGGAAGTCTCATTTGATATAAATCCTCTAATTTCTTTACTTTGTTCGGCAAGGACAAGTTTCTTATTTCTGACGTCTACCAGTATTTTGTGGAATTGCAGAAAATCAATGCCGATTATAGGAACGAGGACGTCCGCTATGATGAAACTCCAGGAAAAATTAGATTTAGGACCGAAATTTAATTGCAACCGCCTTTTGCCGTACGTCTTGATGTCAGACCTGTTTGCAGCTTGTAGTTTTAGTTTGGGGTCAGGTGTGTTTTTCTCGAGTGCAGTAGGTGGTACTACACTAACCTCTGCCCCAGTGTCGACTAAAAACTGTGTGCCGGTTCTTTTGTCTGTAACATATAATAGACGACTGTCTTGAAAGTTGTGGTCTGTGAGTGCAGTCGTCATTAACCTACGGTCTTGACGTTCCTTTTTCTGTGTGCTTGCAAAGTTACAAGGCGGAGTACATTTTCTAGCTTGTTTGCCATATGTTCTATGGTACCAACAAATGTTGTGTCTAGTAGTGCTTGGACTACGTCGTCTACGGCTTGTGGATGTTCCTCTACGCTTGCTGTGGGAGGCATTCAATAATTGGATCTGAGCTATCTGTTTCGTAAGGGTATCAACTGATCGTCGTAACTCGGCGATCTCGTCAGCTGAGCTTGATTGGATTTGAGATACAAGGTGAGTCTTGGACCGTTCGTAAATTCTGTCGGCTATGTCTGCTAGCCTATCAAAATCGACGTCTTCGTCTCCAATTGCAAGTATCTGTTGAATGTTTTGAGGGAGACGTCTGAGCCACAATTGATATAGTAGACGTTTGTCTACTATACGATTTCCTAATAAGTTTGTCATGTGGCGTTTTAACTGTGACGGTGTATTGTCACCTAGCTCCACGTTGGATAAAAGTTGATCAATTGTCTGTTGGTCGGTGAGAGATGTGACACGAATGACCTCTCTTTTTAGACAATCGAATGGTGAGTCAGGATCCGGCTTAAAAATGACATCCGGCACTTGTTCAATGACGTCATCTGGCAGCAGTGAATTTGCATAACTAAATTTCGTACTCTGGTTTGTGATTTTGTTTGCTACAAAAAAGCTTTCTAAGCGAGCAAACCAGAGTTCAGCCTTTCGTGGATTAAAAGTAGGTAAAGGTACAGAGATGGCACCCACGGAAATAGATTTAGATGAAAGACTTAACGAACTATCAACTGACATGGTACGAAGGAGCAATAATAATAATAAACTGAGGTTTGAAATATACAATATGAAGAAATCAAAAATAACAACAAAATATATATATATAAGACTCACCGAAAAGAAAAATTGTCACTTTGGGTATATGTATGAGAATATACAGTAATAATTCCAAAGGGAAAATATTATGAGAGAATTTATTATGGCTGTCAATGGATTGTTATTAATTATAATAATAATTCCAATATGAAGTTCTTTATGATACTCTTGAGGAGAATGCAGCAGACTTTGTAGGAAAATGGAGCGCGTTCTAAAGGCGGGTCACCAATATGTTGAGGATAATGTCCTCAATATCTGACTCCAAATAATAATATCCCGTAACTGAGTATTTTAGGTAGGCTTAATCTCCTAGTAGAATTGCGAATTTACTCGAGATTATTAAAAAGCCTGAACACCAGTTATAGAGATAGTTTATTGATAATGAATAATAATAATCCACAAGCGTACGGTGAGCAAGCACACGATGAAACAGGGAGAGTGAGTGAGTCTGTTAAAAATCCATATATATTTGAGAGTTAATCGGGTGTGGATAGATTATCGATTATCTGCACATTGAGACCAATAGGAAGATAGCTTAAGCGTTAATGTACAGACATACATTCGATCATACACACCGAAATTAACATAGTGGATTGAGTCTGAGTTACAATGACTAGATAAATGATACAATAGTGAAATGGGCTTGCCACATAAGCTCCCATCCAGAACATTGATGTTTTTATGTACCAAAAAAATTGGATTAACATCTATGTTCGACAAAGAGATAAAGAACGGAACTGTTTTTAAAATGAAAGTACAACTCATTATGATGAGTAAGCGTAAAATTGTAATAACAGCTTGTGTGTTGAAACGTTTCATATCGTATATACAAGTGTATATTTAACATTAATGAATTGTATAAAGTTAAAATGTAAGCATAATGATGATCCGTGGGGCCAATAAAAAAAATTGTAATCAAAATAAAGTAGGATTTTTATGTGTTATAAGAGTAGTCTCAGGATTTGGTCTAGATAAATATAGTGGTTGCTACATACCTATCTGGCCAATGTACTCTTCTTCCTGATCTTGTTGTAGTTTGTGCTGCTGCTGAACTTTGATTTGAAGTGTTGCTTGTTGCAGGTAGTTTGAATGGTGCTTGCTCTGCTGCAAGTTTAGACGGTTTTACAGTTGTCTGTTTTTCAGTGTTCTCTAAAAATGCTGGTTTTACTCTATCGATGCTAACTGTATCATGTTTACCTGCTCTTTCCACTGTAACCGTTTTAGTGTCCTTTCGGATGATTTTAAAAGGGCCGTCGTAAGGAGTCTGTAACGGCTGTCGTACTCTATCATTTCTGACGAATACATGTGAGCATTTATCTAGTTCGTTGGGTACGAATGATTTCACCTTTTGGGTTCGTGGTTTAACGGACCTAATGGATTCCATCTGCTGTTTTAATTGTTGTACGTAGTTGGTTATATCTGCTGGAATATCTGTTGCACGGTCAAAAATTCACCAGGCAAACGTAATGTTGTTCCATAAACCAACTCAGCAGCACAACAACCGAGGTCTTGTTTGATGGTTGAGCGAATGCCTAATAGTATCAAAGGAAGCTTGATATCCCATTTGTAATCTCCTCGTGCGGCCGTCAAAGAGGCCTTTAACTGTCTATGGAATCTTTCTATCATTCCATTAGCAGACGGATGATAAGCAGTGGTTCTAATTCTCTTTATACCGAAAGTATCTGTAAGTTGTTGAAATAGTTTGCTTTCGAATTGCGTTCCACGGTCGGTCGTAATTGTTGTAGGGACACCGAAGTTTGTAATCCAGTGTTTCACCAGCTTCTTCGCCACTGTTGATGCTGACGTGTCTTTTAACGGAACAGCTATGGGCCATCTCGTAAATCTATCTATACATGTTAGTATATGCGTGTAACCATTAGAAATTGGTAACGGTCCAACAATGTCGATATGAATATGGTCGAACCTAGCGCTAGCGGCGGAAAAATTCCGGTAGGAGATATGATGTGCCTATGTACTTTTGACTTTTGGCATTGAACGCATTCCCGTGACCATTTTCTTACGTCTTTGTTTATTTTTGGCCATACAAATCTATCTGTGACAAGCTTTACAGTGGCTTTTATACCTGGATGAGATATATTGTGTAATTTCTCAAAATATTTCGTCTCATACCGAAAGGTACAAAAGGGCGAGTTTTACCTGTTGAGGTATCACAAGTTAAGGTGTCCTTGTTGTTTATGGGGATGTTTTGGAATAATAATTTCGTTTCCTTAGACTGCAAAAGCTTTTGTAGCTCCGTATCGAGCTTTTGATGCTTTGCCATTTCTTGATAGTCTATATCAGGGATCGAGAAGGTATTGATATTTAATCTCGATAGTGCATCTGCCGCCTCATTTGCATTGCCTTTAATATAGCGTATATCAGCTGCAAATTGTGAAATGAATTCTAGTTGACGAATTTCGCGCGGACTATATTTATCATGATTGTGCATCAAGGACTTAGTTAGAGGTTTGTGATCAGTATATATCGTGAAGGAATTGCCTTCTAACATGTAGCGAAAGTGTTTGATGGCTAAGTAGATAGCCAACAGTTCTCTACCGAATGTGCTATATTTTGTTTGCGTTGCGTTTAGCTTTTTTGAGAAAAATGCAAGGGGTTGCCATTGTTCATTGACACGTTGCTGAAGTACAGCACCTACTGCTACGTTAGAAGCGTCGGTCATTATTGCTAAAGGTGCATCAACCTTTCGTCGTGCGAGTAATGCCTCTGTGCTTAAAGCGCTTTTCAACTGATCAAATGCTTGAATTGCTTGCGGTGTCATTGCTAATGATTTAGCTCGTCCCCTTAATAAATCAGTTAGTGGTTTTGCTAAGTCTGCACATTTAGGGATAAAACGTCTGTAAAAGTTGATCATCCCAAGGAAACGTCGTAGTTTCTTGAATGAATCAGGCAAAGGATAATTTTTGATAGCTTGTGTTTCCTCAGGAACTGGTTTAATGCCTTGCTTATCAAGTACGTGACCTAAAAAGGTGAGGGATTGTTTTCCGAACTCACATTTGTCAAGATTGACCGCTAACCCATACTCGTTTAGCTTCTCAAAAAGCATTTTCAGATGAGTTAGATGTTCATTTTCATCTTTGCTTGCTATAAGTAGGTCATCTATGTAAGCATACACAAACGGTAAGCCCCGTACCACTTGGTCAATAAAACGCTGGAAACTTTGTGCAGCATTCCTTAATCCGAAAGGCATGCGGACGAATTCGTATAATCCAAAGGGGGTAGTAATGGCTGTTTTAGGAACATCGTCCGGATGAATTGGAATGTGATGGTAAGCACGGACGAGATCAATTTTTGAAAAATTGACACGTCAGATAGGCTATGAGTGAAGTCATGTAAATGTGGGAGAGGGTATCTATCTGGTATGGTTCGGCTGTTGAGAGCTCTATAGTCACCGCACGGTCTAACTTCGGAAGAGTTTTTCTTAGGTACCATATGGAGCGGTGATGCCCACGGACTATCGGAGGGGCGTATGATGCCCAACTCAATCATTTTGTTGAATTCGTTCTTTGCGATAGCCAGACGAGAGGGATCAAGGCGTCTTGGACGTGTGAACACTGGTGGACCCTCTGTCTTTATGTGGTGTACGACAGTATGCGTCGGTTTGTCGTGTTTGAAACTCGGTCGTAATAAATCTGGAAACTGATTAAGTAAATTGACGTATTTGTCGTTCTCGTGACGAGGTTTAACTAATAAATGTATGGAAGTCTCATTTGATATAAATCCTCTAATTTCTTTACTTTGTTCGGCAAGGACAAGTTTCTTATTTCTGACGTCTACCAGTATTTTGTGGAATTGCAGAAAATCAATGCCGATTATAGGAACGAGGACGTCCGCTATGATGAAACTCCAGGAAAAATTAGATTTAGGACCGAAATTTAATTGCAACCGCCTTTTGCCGTACGTCTTGATGTCAGACCTGTTTGCAGCTTGTAGTTTTAGTTTGGGGTCAGGTGTGTTTTTCTCGAGTGCAGTAGGTGGTACTACACTAACCTCTGCCCCAGTGTCGACTAAAAACTGTGTGCCGGTTCTTTTGTCTGTAACATATAATAGACGACTGTCTTGAAAGTTGTGGTCTGTGAGTGCAGTCGTCATTAACCTACGGTCTTGACGTTCCTTTTTCTGTGTGCTTGCAAAGTTACAAGGCGGAGTACATTTTCTAGCTTGTTTGCCATATGTTCTATGGTACCAACAAATGTTGTGTCTAGTAGTGCTTGGACTACGTCGTCTACGGCTTGTGGATGTTCCTCTACGCTTGCTGTGGGAGGCATTCAATAATTGGATCTGAGCTATCTGTTTCGTAAGGGTATCAACTGATCGTCGTAACTCGGCGATCTCGTCAGCTGAGCTTGATTGGATTTGAGATACAAGGTGAGTCTTGGACCGTTCGTAAATTCTGTCGGCTATGTCTGCTAGCCTATCAAAATCGACGTCTTCGTCTCCAATTGCAAGTATCTGTTGAATGTTTTGAGGGAGACGTCTGAGCCACAATTGATATAGTAGACGTTTGTCTACTATACGATTTCCTAATAAGTTTGTCATGTGGCGTTTTAACTGTGACGGTGTATTGTCACCTAGCTCCACGTTGGATAAAAGTTGATCAATTGTCTGTTGGTCGGTGAGAGATGTGACACGAATGACCTCTCTTTTTAGACAATCGAATGGTGAGTCAGGATCCGGCTTAAAAATGACATCCGGCACTTGTTCAATGACGTCATCTGGCAGCAGTGAATTTGCATAACTAAATTTCGTACTCTGGTTTGTGATTTTGTTTGCTACAAAAAAGCTTTCTAAGCGAGCAAACCAGAGTTCAGCCTTTCGTGGATTAAAAGTAGGTAAAGGTACAGAGATGGCACCCACGGAAATAGATTTAGATGAAAGACTTAACGAACTATCAACTGACATGGTACGAAGGAGCAATAATAATAATAAACTGAGGTTTGAAATATACAATATGAAGAAATCAAAAATAACAACAAAATATATATATAAGACTCACCGAAAAGAAAAATTGTCACTTTGGGTATATGTATGAGAATATACAGTAATAATTCCAAAGGGAAAATATTATGAGAGAATTTATTATGGCTGTCAATGGATTGTTATTAATTATAATAATAATTCCAATATGAAGTTCTTTATGATACTCTTGAGGAGAATGCAGCAGACTTTGTAGGAAAATGGTGCGCGTTCTAAAGGCGGGTCACCAATATGTTGAGGATAATGTCCTCAATATCTGACTCCAAATAATAATATCCCGTAACTGAGTATTTTAGGTAGGCTTAATCTCCTAGTAGAATTGCGAATTTACTCGAGATTATTAAAAAGCCTGAACACCAGTTATAGAGATAGTTTATTGATAATGAATAATAATAATCCACAAGCGTACGGTGAGCAAGCACACGATGAAACAGGGAGAGTGAGTGAGTCTGTTAAAAATCCATATATATTTGAGAGTTAATCGGGTGTGGATAGATTATCGATTATCTGCACATTGAGACCAATAGGAAGATAGCTTAAGCGTTAATGTACAGACATACATTCGATCATACACACCGAAATTAACATAGTGGATTGAGTCTGAGTTACAATGACTAGATAAATGATACAATAGTGAAATGGGCTTGCCACATAAGCTCCCATCCAGAACATTGATGTTTTTATGTACCAAAAAAATTGGATTAACATCTATGTTCGACAAAGAGATAAAGAACGGAACTGTTTTTAAAATGAAAGTACAACTCATTATGATGAGTAAGCGTAAAATTGTAATAACAGCTTGTGTGTTGAAACGTTTCATATCGTATATACAAGTGTATATTTAACATTAATGAATTGTATAAAGTTAAAATGTAAGCATAATGATGATCCGTGGGGCCAATAAAAAAAATTGTAATCAAAATAAAGTAGGATTTTTATGTGTTATAAGAGTAGTCTCAGGATTTGGTCTAGATAAATATAGTGGTTGCTACATACCTATCTGGCCAATGTACTCTTCTTCCTGATCTTGTTGTAGTTTGTGCTGCTGCTGAACTTTGATTTGAAGTGTTGCTTGTTGCAGGTAGTTTGAATGGTGCTTGCTCTGCTGCAAGTTTAGACGGTTTTACAGTTGTCTGTTTTTCAGTGTTCTCTAAAAATGCTGGTTTTACTCTATCGATGCTAACTGTATCATGTTTACCTGCTCTTTCCACTGTAACCGTTTTAGTGTCCTTTCGGATGATTTTAAAAGGGCCGTCGTAAGGAGTCTGTAACGGCTGTCGTACTCTATCATTTCTGACGAATACATGTGAGCATTTATCTAGTTCGTTGGGTACGAATGATTTCACCTTTTGGGTTCGTGGTTTAACGGACCTAATGGATTCCATCTGCTGTTTTAATTGTTGTACGTAGTTGGTTATATCTGCTGGAATATCTGTTGCACGGTCAAAAATTCACCAGGCAAACGTAATGTTGTTCCATAAACCAACTCAGCAGCACAACAACCGAGGTCTTGTTTGATGGTTGAGCGAATGCCTAATAGTATCAAAGGAAGCTTGATATCCCATTTGTAATCTCCTCGTGCGGCCGTCAAAGAGGCCTTTAACTGTCTATGGAATCTTTCTATCATTCCATTAGCAGACGGATGATAAGCAGTGGTTCTAATTCTCTTTATACCGAAAGTATCTGTAAGTTGTTGAAATAGTTTGCTTTCGAATTGCGTTCCACGGTCGGTCGTAATTGTTGTAGGGACACCGAAGTTTGTAATCCAGTGTTTCACCAGCTTCTTCGCCACTGTTGATGCTGACGTGTCTTTTAACGGAACAGCTATGGGCCATCTCGTAAATCTATCTATACATGTTAGTATATGCGTGTAACCATTAGAAATTGGTAACGGTCCAACAATGTCGATATGAATATGGTCGAACCTAGCGCTAGCGGCGGGAAAAATTCCGGTAGGAGATATGATGTGCCTATGTACTTTTGACTTTTGGCATTGAACGCATTCCCGTGACCATTTTCTTACGTCTTTGTTTATTTTTGGCCATACAAATCTATCTGTGACAAGCTTTACAGTGGCTTTTATACCTGGATGAGATATATTGTGTAATTTCTCAAAAATATTTCGTCTCATACCGAAAGGTACAAAAGGGCGAGTTTTACCTGTTGAGGTATCACAAGTTAAGGTGTCCTTGTTGTTTATGGGGATGTTTTGGAATAATAATTTCGTTTCCTTAGACTGCAAAAGCTTTTGTAGCTCCGTATCGAGCTTTTGATGCTTTGCCATTTCTTGATAGTCTATATCAGGGATCGAGAAGGTATTGATATTTAATCTCGATAGTGCATCTGCCGCCTCATTTGCATTGCCTTTAATATAGCGTATATCAGCTGCAAATTGTGAAATGAATTCTAGTTGACGAATTTCGCGCGGACTATATTTATCATGATTGTGCATCAAGGACTTAGTTAGAGGTTTGTGATCAGTATATATCGTGAAGGAATTGCCTTCTAACATGTAGCGAAAGTGTTTGATGGCTAAGTAGATAGCCAACAGTTCTCTACCGAATGTGCTATATTTTGTTTGCGTTGCGTTTAGCTTTTTTGAGAAAAATGCAAGGGGTTGCCATTGTTCATTGACACGTTGCTGAAGTACAGCACCTACTGCTACGTTAGAAGCGTCGGTCATTATTGCTAAAGGTGCATCAACCTTTCGTCGTGCGAGTAATGCCTCTGTGCTTAAAGCGCTTTTCAACTGATCAAATGCTTGAATTGCTTGCGGTGTCATTGCTAATGATTTAGCTCGTCCCCTTAATAAATCAGTTAGTGGTTTTGCTAAGTCTGCACATTTAGGGATAAAACGTCTGTAAAAGTTGATCATCCCAAGGAAACGTCGTAGTTTCTTGAATGAATCAGGCAAAGGATAATTTTTGATAGCTTGTGTTTCCTCAGGAACTGGTTTAATGCCTTGCTTATCAAGTACGTGACCTAAAAGGTGAGGGATTGTTTTCCGAACTCACATTTGTCAAGATTGACCGCTAACCCATACTCGTTTAGCTTCTCAAAAGCATTTTCAGATGAGTTAGATGTTCATTTTCATCTTTGCTTGCTATAAGTAGGTCATCTATGTAAGCATACACAAACGGTAAGCCCCGTACCACTTGGTCAATAAAACGCTGGAAACTTTGTGCAGCATTCCTTAATCCGAAAGGCATGCGGACGAATTCGTATAATCCAAAGGGGGTAGTAATGGCTGTTTTAGGAACATCGTCCGGATGAATTGGAATGTGATGGTAAGCACGGACGAGATCAATTTTTGAAAAAATTGACACGTCAGATAGGCTATGAGTGAAGTCATGTAAATGTGGGAGAGGGTATCTATCTGGTATGGTTCGGCTGTTGAGAGCTCTATAGTCACCGCACGGTCTAACTTCGGAAGAGTTTTTCTTAGGTACCATATGGAGCGGTGATGCCCACGGACTATCGGAGGGGCGTATGATGCCCAACTCAATCATTTTGTTGAATTCGTTCTTTGCGATAGCCAGACGAGAGGGATCAAGGCGTCTTGGACGTGTGAACACTGGTGGACCCTCTGTCTTTATGTGGTGTACGACAGTATGCGTCGGTTTGTCGTGTTTGAAACTCGGTCGTAATAAATCTGGAAACTGATTAAGTAAATTGACGTATTTGTCGTTCTCGTGACGAGGTTTAACTAATAAATGTATGGAAGTCTCATTTGATATAAATCCTCTAATTTCTTTACTTTGTTCGGCAAGGACAAGTTTCTTATTTCTGACGTCTACCAGTATTTTGTGGAATTGCAGAAAATCAATGCCGATTATAGGAACGAGGACGTCCGCTATGATGAAACTCCAGGAAAAATTAGATTTAGGACCGAAATTTAATTGCAACCGCCTTTTGCCGTACGTCTTGATGTCAGACCTGTTTGCAGCTTGTAGTTTTAGTTTGGGGTCAGGTGTGTTTTTCTCGAGTGCAGTAGGTGGTACTACACTAACCTCTGCCCCAGTGTCGACTAAAAACTATGTGCCGGTTCTTTTGTCTGTAACATATAATAGACGACTGTCTTGAAAGTTGTGGTCTGTGAGTGCAGTCGTCATTAACCTACGGTCTTGACGTTCCTTTTTCTGTGTGCTTGCAAAGTTACAAGGCGGAGTACATTTTCTAGCTTGTTTGCCATATGTTCTATGGTACCAACAAATGTTGTGTCTAGTAGTGCTTGGACTACGTCGTCTACGGCTTGTGGATGTTCCTCTACGCTTGCTGTGGGAGGCATTCAATAATTGGATCTGAGCTATCTGTTTCGTAAGGGTATCAACTGATCGTCGTAACTCGGCGATCTCGTCAGCTGAGCTTGATTGGATTTGAGATACAAGGTGAGTCTTGGACCGTTCGTAAATTCTGTCGGCTATGTCTGCTAGCCTATCAAAATCGACGTCTTCGTCTCCAATTGCAAGTATCTGTTGAATGTTTTGAGGGAGACGTCTGAGCCACAATTGATATAGTAGACGTTTGTCTACTATACGATTTCCTAATAAGTTTGTCATGTGGCGTTTTAACTGTGACGGTGTATTGTCACCTAGCTCCACGTTGGCTAAAAGTTGATCAATTGTCTGTTGGTCGGTGAGAGATGTGACACGAATGACCTCTCTTTTTAGACAATCGAATGGTGAGTCAGGATCCGGCTTAAAAATGACATCCGGCACTTGTTCAATGACGTCATCTGGCAGCAGTGAATTTGCATAACTAAATTTCGTACTCTGGTTTGTGATTTTGTTTGCTACAAAAAGCTTTCTAAGCGAGCAAACCAGAGTTCAGCCTTTCGTGGATTAAAAGTAGGTAAAGGTACAGAGATGGCACCCACGGAAATAGATTTAGATGAAAGACTTAACGAACTATCAACTGACATGGTACGAAGGAGCAATAATAATAATAAACTGAGGTTTGAAATATACAATATGAAGAAATCAAAAATAACAACAAAATATATATATATAAGACTCACCGAAAAGAAAAATTGTCACTTTGGGTATATGTATGAGAATATACAGTAATAATTCCAAAGGGAAAATATTATGAGAGAATTTATTATGGCTGTCAATGGATTGTTATTAATTATAATAATAATTCCAATATGAAGTTCTTTATGATACTCTTGAGGAGAATGCAGCAGACTTTGTAGGAAAATGGTGCGCGTTCTAAAGGCGGGTCACCAATATGTTGAGGATAATGTCCTCAATATCTGACTCCAAATAATAATATCCCGTAACTGAGTATTTTAGGTAGGCTTAGTCTCCTAGTAGAATTGCGAATTTACTCGAGATTATTAAAAAGCCTGAACACCAGTTATAGAGATAGTTTATTGATAATGAATAATAATAATCCACAAGCGTACGGTGAGCAAGCACACGATGAAACAGGGAGAGTGAGTGAGTCTGTTAAAAATCCATATATATTTGAGAGTTAATCGGGTGTGGATAGATTATCGATTATCTGCACATTGAGACCAATAGGAAGATAGCTTAAGCGTTAATGTACAGACATACATTCGATCATACACACCGAAATTAACATAGTGGATTGAGTCTGAGTTACAATGACCAGATAAATGATACAATAGTGAAATGGGCTTGCCACAATACAGTGGGTGCTGTGAAGGTGCCCAATGGAAGTTTGTTTTGTCTGATCACCTTAGGTTCCCGAAAAACTACACAGGAGCGTACCCACTTCTTCACAGCTTCATTCATACAGGAAAAACCGAATCATCTTTCTATTAGCTTGCTAGTTGCACGAAAACCTGAATTAGAAAGCTCGTGCAACATATTGAAGACGTTTCATCGATAACTTTTCGTTCCAATTAGATTAGTACTACTTATAGAACTCCCACAGCAAAGTTTCCTTACCTGTTACTCTCTGTTTGATTCGTAGTTTCAGAGTTGTCGAGGATAACTTGCGTTGAAGATTAGTGTTTTCGTTTTGAGGCTGGAAGTATTTTGATAAGTCGATTCCTCAGAAACTGTTCAAGGAAATATACGAGACTACATTGGCTGCCCTAGATAAATTTTCAATATTTGAAGTAAACTGACAAATGTAGCCAGTTGTCGGGAAAATCTGGGAGAAACAAGCTCAGAGCGACTAGATTTTTGTAGTTGGCAAGCAGAGTAAACACTCGGCTATCCACTGAGTGTTGACAGTGCCGTAGAGCACGATAAGTGGTTAGATGTTGTCGGACGAAAGTGCTATACTTCGATCCGGTGTATGACAACGTCAAAGGTTAATATGTATTGTTTATCCACTTGTTGTATCACGGAATTTCTTGCCAAATAAGGCCGTCCAAATACCTTCCTAGAAGTCCTTCATTGGAAAACGGTATATTCTTAAGGACTCTGGGTGGTAGACCATCACTATTTACAAATGGCTCTCTTTTAGTCTTTACATATACCTCGATTCCTACCTGAGAGAATCGGTGGTTAACCGCTACCTGAAACGAAAGCCCGTTGGGCGAAAGCATTGTTATTCATGTACATAAGTTTTTAAAACATTTGAACGATAACAAAAAAAATAGTATGAGACTTGATTAAGTGTTGTAAGTGGGAATAAGTAGGCAGCGTGATAAAAAACGTGTATTATACGATTAACACAAATAAGTAAAACACAATGAATACTGTCACAAATACTCCGATTTCATAGGCATAGGAGTATATTAATTTTTGAAGTCATAAAAACTTCAGTACTAGTGCTAATAAAAACGTTCATAATAATTTTATGTCTCTACATTATTAAAAATAGGGGGGGCAGTGAAATAGCCACTTGTCCATGTGTTATTATGGAGGATACTTGGTGGCAAATGGCAATTGTATGGAGGGGGGTTGTTTGTTTGCGTTACCATGATGTACGTTCACTAGGGGTTTTATGTACCCAAGTGTTTTAAGGGTTCTTATATTCAGGAATTAATTAGTATTGATGTACTGTCATTATTAGATGTTTTGTTTAAGGTATGTTCTAGCACTAAAATTATCTATTTGGAATTAAAATGTCATTAAAATTATAATAAGCTCTCTCTCTCTATGACCATGGTCATAGTTGTAAGCTCCTAACCGTAATATTTCGAGGTTAGTGGGTTTTTGATGCAACTTTGTACTTAAGGTTTTATTTCACTAACTATGGGAAGAGACTTTGAATTTCGGTTTATGATTTAATATTTCAAATGGATCGACCATTAACTGTGTGTTCATGTAAGTGATTTTTTGGACGCAATATGACTTCATGGTTTGTATGAACAAAAGAAGTGAGAGTAACGATCGAAAATCTTATAGAGTATCTCCATTTCATTTATCTATTATTTATGGCTTTTCTGAGATTAGGAATTAGGATTTAAATTAAGGTTTTTCATCACAAACAGACGTTGATTGTGTTGTCGAAATACTGTTTATCTGTAAGTATAAATAATTCTCGCCCCGAAACCTTTGACTCTGTTCTTGATTTCATCATTTCGTGCATAAATTATAATTTACCTTTTCAAACGTTCTGAAGATAGACATTAGAAAGTCGGTTACAGTGGTAAGTTACTTCCCTGCTTGTATGTTAGAATAGTCTGTAATTTGCAGACCATTATTTTAAGGCGTTTGAGTCTGATCACAGGAACACCTCATCACATCTTAGGGTCATATAAACCAGTTGTGGAATGTTATGATTTAAATTTTGACGTTGCAGTTCGGTAAGATGCACGGTTATCTATCCAGGAATTTGTTTCAGTTTACTGATATCTATAACATTTGCCAGTTGTATGCCCTTCATGTGATACAAATACCTATAATTTATTTCTTAAAAGTCGTATGATGACTTTCTTGCCTTAGTTTGTTCATTCACTTAACTGCTAGTGTCTGTTTTCTCTTAACTTTAAAATCATGTCTAGGAGCCCTGTAGTACCCCGGGATCTTAAGAAAACTAATGCACGAATTCAGTTATTTATTTATTTTAATACATAGGCACCAAATACTTATGCGCCACACAGGTATCATTTGATATGTGTGAGGGCTGTGATACTGCCCGGGTGCCCAGACCGAAGCAGGTAGTTTTCTCAGGGGGCCACACCCCGAGCCTTTGACCTAAAGGTCTGATCCACAAGGCCGTGGAGCACCGTAAGGAGATGCAGTTCCATGGTAGCCGGTGATCAACGATTGGTTCATGCGCCAATTGTCCCCGCATGATACTGGAGCTCGTGTGCACCATTGGTTTAGGATCCGGTTAAAGCGCCGGATATTCGCCTTTCATCCTCTCATTTTCGTAAACAACACCCCCGCCACGAGAAGGCAGTGAGTAGGACTTCCCTAGCAGAGGCTGTATACACGTGGCCATGTGAGAGCGTTTGCGGAGCGAGAGAGGACTCTCCCTACTCTCGGCCATACCAGGGCATTTGGGGGTGACGAAGATAAATAAGCTACTCTGTATAACTAGTACACTGCAAACTAGGAGATTAATTCTTATCCATTATTTTCTAAGATGGACCAGTTTGGTGCTTTGGATATACATATATAACCTTCAGTTTGGTCAATATAGTATCCAGAGCACTAGCTTCCATAATCATCTGACGTCTAACCGGAGGCCAGGAACATCTAATCAAGACACGGCACTAGCCGACAGACCGATGTTCGTTTTGAGAAGCACGAACTACATTGTTGTAGTGTGTGTGATAATCATGACAAACGGTTGGGAACGTGAGGTGACATTTTCAATGCAATTTGAGTTGCGTATACATATGCACGTGCTCATTCTTAATTCTCTCTTTCTTTGCTGACTTAGTATGGAAACGTGCACCTATGTAAAACAAAGTCGTATCAGATAATACGTTGTTTTTGTTTAATCGACGTAAATAAAATCTGTACACTTAACTCTACAGTCTAAATTAGCTGGGATTCGTAAGTTTTAGCGAATTTTAACTTATTGATCCTCCTTTATGTTTTTAGATATCTCTCAGTAGCCTAATACTTCAAAATGCTTTCAGAAAAACGTATAAAAGTAAGGTATTCAACAGACCCAAATGGGAATCTTTGGGCTGCCGATCCCAACAATTTTGGCAGAAAAATGCTAGAAAAATATGGTTGGTCTCCTGGAAAGGGTTTAGGAAAAAACAGCAACGGTATTAAAGCCCCTATAAAGGTATCAGTTTATTTTCTAAAAGGGTTTTTAGGCTTCCATACAGAAAGGCACACGGGGATTGGGTATGAAGTCGGACTTTTGTTTGGGTATCCGGCAGATTGATGAATACGCAAGTCTTCTGCGTAAGCTTAACAACGCCCACAGTAGTTCTGACAAAACAAATGCAATCAGTGAATGTTTACCAACGAGTTGGAGGAAAGGTATGAAGACTTTAAGGTCAAAGGATGCATCTAAGTATGATCAGCAAGATCTATCCATTGTTCTTGGACATACTCGGTCATTTTTGGAAGAAAAAATAGCCTCGCCAAATGCTCCTGCAAAGGAATCTGGTTGTCAAATTCCTAGTGTGATAAGTCCAATGTCTGTCTCCGAATATTTTGCTAAAGCAAAAAAACACAGACTCCAAAGCGAGCCACAAACTTGTGGTGTGTTGTATTTTTTACTTTATTAGATACCTTAGATTTGGTTGATGTCAAGTCAGCGAAGTCAATTGAAATTATCGTCCCGGTTGATCAACACGTTACATCAGTAAGTTCCAAACTTTGTATTGATTATCATGTTAACAAGAACTCTGTTTCAGTAAAGATCAATGATAACGAAGGGTTCGAATGTAGGAAAATTGAAGAGATATCAAACCATGAAGACGTCGAACTGATCATACCACCACTAGATCCTGATAAAAAAATAAGGCGTGTCGAAACTGTAAATGCAGGAGAAAGTATGTAATGTCTTATGGTGACTTACCCTTTTTCTTAGATGTCATTAATTCTCTATTCGTGCAGTCCAACTTATTGTCGATGCCTGGGTACTGTTATTACTAATTATTTTTGAGTAAAAATTGTACTGACCAGTTTGTTGTTATATTCATGGCAATCTCAAAGTAACAAAGAATCGCATCTTGTATGTATTGCTAAATAATGGTGAGGTAACACTTACGTAAGGTCATTCGATGTTTACTTCGGTTTCTAGTAGTTGCGTTTTTATTATTTTGAAGCGCAGAAACTTAGTGTTTTTGCAGCTAGGTAACTACGCTTACTCTCATATTGCTATGTGATTATATAGTTATACATGTTATAACGATTAAAAAAGTAATTTCCGTATCCGTGACGTGGTCGTTAGACGACTTTAAACCTTATAAATATTTAATGATTGGAATACGCTGTGTTATGCTATTCTGGGTAGGATAAAAATAAGTCGGAGAATAGTTAGGAGTGGTTAAAGCAATATTTAATATCAGCCCATGAAGCTATTGGCGTTTGATCTAAGTTGTTTCAGTAATTTCGAATTATGTTACAGTCCTCAGAGTAATTGTACTTTATTGTTCAAGACTTCAAGTGGCACGGCTAACTGTCGAGCAAGGTGTTGCGAATGGGCTCTATCATTATTCTGAATCTTCAGCTTAGTATCATGTGTAGGTTTTCGGAACCACTGATACCATTATTTTGACTAATTTGCTTTTTATTCCAGTAAAGTCCTTCCACTATATTCATGTAGTTTGGCAAACTAAACCAAAAAAAGTTTGTGCCAATTCCGATTTTATATAACATAGGCTGCTTGGTCAGTCATCCTTATATATATACAAAGCGATACTTAAAATGGCATGGTTAAATACAGCATATGGTTACTAGTACATAAATGGTAAACATAAGTGGTCGATCACTTGTTCTTTGGCATAATACTACCACTCATGTAATTTTAATTCGCTCCTTATAAATAACCGGTGATTTGATTTTATTCCGAAGTACCAGTATAATATTTTGCATAATGTACCGTGTTAAATCACCATTGATGCATCAGGACTAAAAGAAGAAACTTGCTAAATCATAGTACTTCTGACTACACAGAAAAATATAGACTCCACACTTACCCGCTCAAGAGCAAGCAACCTTAAAAAATAGGTGAATAGAAAGGTCACCATCATAGTACCAACAGACAAAGGTAGTTATGGACATCAAGAAGGCCAGTGACCTACTCAAAGACAAGTCTATAACAACCATTAGTGAGAAACCCTATTAAAAAATTAGACAGCTGAATCGACAGAACTCTAAGCGAACTCGTCAAAGACAAACTACGAAACAAGATCAGTGACAAACAAAATCCACTACAACAGATCAAATTAAATACTTCATTACAAAGTATTGTTACGGCTGGACAGTAACATGCATTTTGTGCAAAGAACTCTAAATGATAATAAAAGACAGAATCTTGTGATCATTCTATGGATTCCTCAACTTAGTCCCCTGACTGCACAAGTTTCTTATAACTCACTCTTATTCAACAAACATACGAGTGAAACTAATAGGATCCCCTATTTCACAAATAATTGCAGATAGCGTGATGCAAAGACTACAAAGCACATTTCTACTAGCAATCGAACTGAAGATTTAAATACGTAGATGACATTCGTTAGTTCGGAAATGCTTAGGATTTTATCAACAACATCTCCAATAATATCAAATTTACAAGTCAAAAAGAAGAATAAGTTAAAACTTTCCTTGAACGTTTGACTCAACAGAAATACAGTCAGTCAGCTACAACGTAGGACCAGGCACATTTATGCATCGGTAAAAGTTGCCATACCTTATTAACACAACAAGATCAACACCGGATTCATAAAAGTAGTTATTTCAGAGGTGGTAATATATAAAAGAAAGATTGCGATAAGGATATAGTGCAGAAAGAAAGGATTAGTTCGTAGAAAGAAAGATATGAAGCGATTTTAAACTCTTAGTTTAAGGGAAGACAGAAAGTGTATACATCTACACCATTGTGATCGATTCTGAGCCATGTCACCCACAGTCTCCAATCATTGGTTACAATAGTCACGCGGACCCCGACCAAGTAGTTTGCATCTAACAACATGGCTCAGACTAGAAGTTAGTGACTTCAAGCACTGGTGCCACGTTTTGGTTTCGCCGCCCCTAACTTTCTTCCAACCGTATCCAACACCGGTTAGCATTGCACGTCGTGGTAATCGGTGTTCAGGCATACGTAACACGTGGCCCAACCATCTCAGTCGATGAAGATTCACAACCTCATCAACTGATTTACCATCATTCCCTAATAACCTGCCTCTAACCTCACTATTACTTACCCGATGATCCCAGCAGACGCCAGCAATATTTCTAAGGCATCTGTGGTCAAATACTAATAGCTTACGAGTGTCTTCTACTCTTAATGGCCATGTTTCGCTGCCGTGAATTAAAACAGAACAGACTGCCGCGCAGTATACTCGTCCTTTGTTGATAGACGAATATCTCGTTTTCGCCATAGGTGACGTAAGTTGGCAAAAGCCAAGCGAGCTTTTCGAATCCGTGCTGAGATTTTGTCAGACACCAACCCATTAGGACTGATCAGACTTCCAAGATAAGTGAAGTTGTCAACGCGTTCGACTACTTCACTCCCTATCCTTAGTTCATGTGTTGATGCAGACCAGTCCTGAAGCAGCAGCTTGCATTTAGAAGGAGAGAAGCGCATTCCGAACATTGTTGCTTAGTGCTACCAAAAAACTCTGTATTTTATCAGCGTCTCCACCAAACAGGACTATATCATCTGCGTATTCTAAGTCGATAAGTGGACCTCCTGGAAGAAGATCAATACCCGAGAATTCAGTGGACGAGAATGTTATTTCGGTGAGGTCTATGATGAAGTTAAACAAAAATGGAAACAGAAATACAGGCACTTGGAGACACAAGTGTACGGAAAACCAAGCTACATGTATAAAATACTAATCTACAACAGCACCCAAAAGCAGTTGTGACCGGACGCTATTCAGTTAAGTGGAAACTCACTTAAGTGCTCTCATTACACGAAGAATTGGAACTCATCTTCAGTTCATCTCCCTCAAGAATAACTACCCTACCCTGACATACAATTAGAATACCAACCCTAGAAAACGGAAGCAGATTTTCTCACCACATTTAAGAAATATCGCAGAAACCTGTACAATGATCCTAAGGCCCTATGGAATTACATTCGCTACAAAACCAATACAACCATTTCATCGCATTGCATATAAAATACAAATCTAACCTAAACAAAGTAGATTGCATCAACTGCTACATTAGAACAAGTGGGTTCTCCTTTAACTTACGTATAATCGAATCGGGTAAAACCTGATAGTGCCAGGTAAATTGTGGTTAGTTGGCAGCCAACAGCCATATCGATCTAAATCTATGAACACATGGGGAATGTTAAACAATTGCGAGGCCAGAGGGTCAACCGACAAAGTTATCGCAAATACAAGGACGAATGGATACGACAAACATAAACTACGGCAAACAAACCCATCTAGACGAACTGATAAAATACTTTGGGAATAACTAGGAAGCTCACTCCCACACAAAGCATGTATTGATAAAATACTTCAATGAGATTTCTTGGACTTGATTCCTAAGTAACATTAACGGCTGGTCATTGTCATTATAAGTCAAGAGTATTTCCTGTTGGCGTTTTTTGTTTCGTAGTTTTATAGGTGATTCATTTCTGGCTCACAGAGCAAATCCTCAGGAAATTACTGTTGGACCTCCATACATCCCACCACCATTAAATTTAGTTTTATACTCTATTAAGTGTCGAATATGGAGCATCACCACCTAGCCAAGGATGCAAGTTTGCATACCTCATATTATTATTGACGAAGCAATTAAAACCTTGTCACACTAGGACATTGCAATGAGCTCAACTTCTCAAGCTGAATTCGTGAATAAGCCCACTTAGATAGCTTCCGAACAAATTTGCTAACCACCATTTCCCGCTATCTTACCAGATCATCAGTGCACATCTTCAGAAGTTTATCTGGATTGCAGCCCTTCATATACTGTTATCTAATCGGACAACTGTTTTCGGAATTGTACCAGTAAATATTCATTTGACTACAACTTTTTATCCTATTCATATATGAACAGCTTCCATTTATCGTAACACTATCTTGTTCACCCGCCAGCCACTCCTAACGAGGACCGGGTAAATGGACGTTGATAACACACTATTTTCGACAATATGGAGACAAAATAGTTGAGGTGATAATATCTGAGCGACTCAGTATTTCTGCAGATACTGCCAGTTACCAAACAACATGAACCCATAGATGATTAGCGCGCTGGGCTTAATGTAACTACGTCCAGCAAGCGGAGCAGTCCAGTGCACATGACAGCAAATCCCTATATTTTTAGGAGTGGGGTGCTCCACATGTTTACTGACCTCATTCTCTTCTTAGTCTTTGAATATCACGACTGTTTAATTCAATAGGCTGTGAGATGGAAATAAACTCACCCATTTGAAAAGAATACTTCAGATTTTAAACTTGGCTGACGTAAGCTACCACACCTAAGGGCTTATTTCTCGGTCGACTTCGTCATTTTAGTTAATTCCAGGTATGACCAACATTCCTCTGTCAGAGATTATTATACCGCAGTGAATTTTATGGAAACAGTTCGATAAAACTAGATACTAAGCCTTCGTAAGTCAAGCTAAGACAGTGACCTAAAAAATCATTTCGTCAGGTGGAATGTTGTTTAGTATTTTCATGAAACACTGATTTAAAGACTATTGTGACAATTTAGAAATCCATAGTTTTTAAATCAACATATTCATCAATTTCGAATTTATTACATGAATTTTAGGCTTCTTCCAATAATAAATCATCTTTGACGTGTTCTAAGTTCTCAGCGCAGCCAGTTTTTGACATGACGAAATCGTCTTCTACTCGCATACCGATGCCCAGAAAGTCTCTCGAAACGCCCAGTTTCGCCAACTCATCTCTGAAGTAAATACCTGGTTCTAAAGGGAACACAACGCCTGCTTCGAAACGTTTTGTACTAGGTATCGTAGGAGTATCATGAATGTCTAAACCAAGATAATGTCCGACATGATGTGGACATATCTTTTGTGCAACCTGAATTTTAAAAATAAAATTTTTGCGTAAGGTCGGTTCAAAATCGTAATATGTATCATGGTAACATATTTCGAGAAAAAGCAGAATAGTTTGCGTTAAAACTGATCTAGCAGTTTGGCTAAAGCATACAAGTTTTGAAATCTATACTTCAAGTCCAAATCGTGTTTGTTATAAAGTGGCAACCGTGAAGAAAGTGCTTCTGTGCAGTGCCTAGTAACAAAAAATATCTGGTGACAAAATAGACAAGATATTTTCCGGCGAACTTGTGAATCTGAGTTCTAGGTTGTCGCCACTGAATTAAATCACGTTTGTCAGCAATTTGGATTTCATGCTAAGGTGAAGTGCTAAGCCCCACGATTAGGAAACTCTCAATTTGGCTAATTTCATATGATCATACAAGCCCTTTCATAAAAACGTTTACTTGCGATTATTATAATAATGTCTTGCGTTAGATGAATTACATATATCGAAACCTTTGGCAAGAATAATAATAGAAATGAACAGTCATGTTCAGCATATTAAGTAAGTCTTTAAACACGTTTCGTACTTGCAGATCCACGTACTCGACCTCAAGTCACACTATGTGAGGACCAGTAATACTAACCAGCTCCCCGAGAGAGGTGAAGTGGGGTCAATCAGCTGCAACATAGGACCAGGCACATATATGCATCGGTCCAACTCGCCACACCTCATTAGCACAAAATGAACACCAAATTCATAGAAATATTCACTTCAGTGGTAGTAATATATAAAAGAAAGATTGTGTATAAGAATATAAAATTGGAAGAATTAGTTCACAGAAAGAAAGGTATAAAGCAAAGCATGTATACGCCGACGCCACTGTGATCGATTCTAAGCCATGTTACCCATAGTCTCCAACCATTGGTTGCGATAGTCACTTGGACCTCAAGCAAATAGTCTGCATCTACCAACATGGCTCAGGGTGAAGTGGGTTGTGAACTATCAATTGGAAGTTGTTTTTATATCGTATAACCACCACTTCACTTACAAAGGATATTCGAAGTGAACGAAGTATGTACATTTGAGAGATCACTTATTACAGGTACATAATGGATTTGGCGCTTAAATGCGTATCTATATACCTAATATTATGGAAGTTTGTCGTTCATATTTGAAAGGATTTACGCTCGAAACTACATGCGAGCCAATAATTGTTGTTAATCAATGTAAGTGGAAATCAAATACTTTTATCAGTCTTTATGAAAATGAGCTTGCAAATTCTTTGCAGCATATATATCTGGTGCCCCTCGTACCAATATTTATGTGTTCAAATAAATAAATAACTCATTTCACTTTACTATGATGTAGCGACTGTAAGAACAGTGAAATTTTGATTTAAACTTCTACTTATTTTTGTTCAATTTAAATCAAACCACAATCATTAATAGATTGTTGTGTAGTAGATCATTTTAAGATCAGCAGCAGATGATATGTGTATATGAAGACAATAATGTCCATAGCAAGAGGAAACTTGGATCAAGTTCAAGGTGTTGGAACAATCGTATGTCAATTAAGTATAAGATCATGGAAATACCGATAATAATACTAATGGTAATATGTAACTATGAAGGAATTTGATTAGGAGGTAAGTATCTATTTAAAAAAATCAACTTACATGCAACTTGTCCTGGTCTGGGATAATCCCCTCACTTATTAAGTGTCGTCCTATTTCAGACAGCATATGATGATATACATCTTGCAGACTTTGTTCAGGAGAGGCTAAAGATGCACATGAGTTCTGTACATCAACTAATATTTCATGTATAACTTTTTGGGGTGCCGAAAAGTTTCCTAATGAATAAACAGATTTTAATATGTAATTACATTGTTTTGGATTTGACCTAACTGAAACATTCACCAACTATAATGGAGTAAGTAGGTACTAATGCACGTTTTACTGAAAGTGAAACTTAATATAAGGCATCTGTTAAAAAGTTATTTAGTGGTAGGAATAAGGCGTCATACCTGTCTAGCCCTATATCTCAAATATCATAAGTGGAATGAGATTGGATAATTCATCAAACTGACACAAGATCACAGATACTTCTTTAAAATGAGAAATCGAAATAACCTGGTACGACCAGTGTCTTACAAAGCTTTGATTATTTGTACGAACATATCCACGAGAATGAGTAAGGAGTATGGTTATGCTGCATCATAAAAACTATAGAAGTTGAGAAAGCGATAAATATTGACGGTATTTACCATAGAATTAAAAGGAGTTTAGTAGACAATTAAATTACTAACATTCGTTCATTGAATATCAATTATTAATATCACAGTTCCACATACACACACTCATCTATTTTCACCGTGTGTACTTTTCACATTTATTTGTACGGACTAATGATTCTGTTGTAATTAAATACCTGTTTATTTCGGATTCCAAATATAATACATTCATTTCGGGAATTCCTATTTAGCATGATGATTCGAATATTTGTGTGTGTGGGGGGGCTGTGATACTGCCCGGGTGCCCAGACCGAAGCAGGTAGTTTTCTCAGGGGGCCACACCCCGAGCCTTTGACCTAAAGGTCTGATCCACAAGGCCGTGGAGCACCGTAAGGAGATGCAGTTCCATGGTAGCCGGTGATCAACGATTGGTTCATGCGCCAATTGTCCCCGCATGATACTGGAGCTCGTGTGCACCATTGGTTTAGGATCCGGTTAAAGCGCCGGATATTCGCCTTTCATCCTCTCATTTTCGTAAACAACACCCCCGCCACGAGAAGGCAGTGAGTAGGACTTCCCTAGCAGAGGCTGTATACGCGTGGCCGTGTGAGAGCATTTCGACAGGGAGGGCGGGCCCGTCCCATTCTCGGCCATACCAGGGCATTTGGAGGCGCATATATACTTGGTGCCCTCTTGTACCAATATTTGTGTTGAAATAAATAATAAATAAAAATGATTCGAATACCTCTAATTATCATACTTATCCTATGTACCAAAGTTAACACTTGAATATCATTGGACAGGCATTTAATGTAGATTTGATTTGGTTTCTAAACGTCACATGCTTTTCGATAATCTTGATTTCGGTTATTACTCTGAAGGAGTCTAGACAGATTTTTTTGACAAAAAGTCGTAGTATTTCAAATTTCTAATATAATTTAAACAATTTGTTTTTGAACTTGCCGTACTGACCTTACAGGCTTTTAATACTTGTGTGCTAGGAATTACCATTTGGTATAAATGACTAAGATATTTTGAGGCTACATGTTATGAACGAGGCTATCAATGGCATGACAATTCGTGAGATCCAGTTAGTTGGAAAAACCTAATTAAATCTGTCTAGCTTTAATTTTCTTAATTTGCAAGCTTCAGAATTTTCAAGTGTTAAAATTAAGTAAGCGAAAACACTTCAACATACCGTTTACTGGCCAAGTTCGAGTAATATCGGACGTATACCCGTTAAAGCGACATCCAGCATCCACCAAAACCAATTCCCCATTCTCAATTCTCATATTGTTTTTCATGTAATGAATGATGTTTGTTCTACTCCCTCCAGCAACAACAGGAGGATACCCGACAGAACAGCCTCGGCTGTGCATTTGGTATTCTATATGACCTTGTAAAGCAGTTTCCGTGATTCCTGGTTGTGTAATTTGCATAGCCGACTTAAGAGACTCGATCGCTGCAATAACCGCGGTTTTAATCTGTCTTAGTTCATAATTTGATTTTATAAAGCGAATTCTGTCGATTATATAGTCTGGATTTTCAAAGCTAATACTTTTGTCGCCAATTTGCCGGGAGAATTCTAAAATCTTTCTCAAAACGAACTTATTTAAGGGGCGCTCAACAAAATTTTTGGATGATAATGGACTATACCAAACACATATGGATTGCGCAAATAAAGCTTGATGGTTCAAAAAGTTACTAAATTCATTCAAAGGATGGGAATTATCAACCCCAGTTGCCAAAGAAGCTTCTGATAGCGTCAAAGATGGACCATCCCAGATTTCGGCATGTTTGTTTTGAGTCTCCACGAATAGATGAGTCGACCAATTGGAGCCACTTTGATCGCGATGCTCTTCTGTTTTATCTGTGCAAAACAACAGAACTCCATTTGGTTCACTTAATCCAGTGAAGTAGAAGAAGTTGGAATCTTGGTGAAAAGGGTATGGAACATGGTAAGCCATATACTGTATTTCTGAGGCTGGTATTATAACTATGTGATAGGAAGGCCTATTTACCAGCTGTTCAGTGCAAATGTTCAGTTTGTTGACAAAGATTTCACGGCGATTCCTCAATTCTACGAGAGGAACAGAAGAATTATTGTTTGGATAGGATGGCGAAGTGCATAACCATCGAACTGACGTTAAGGCTGAAGACCATATATCAGGAAGTTTTTTTAAAGCAGAAATCATATATCACGGGTTTGTTGGAAATCCATACTGGCAGATCGGTTTTAAAGAAATGCACAAAGTGAAAACGAGCTACAGCTAAAGAATATACTTTTTAGCTGTTCCTTTTATACAAAAGCTTGTAGTTTTCAAGAGACGAATAAGTGGTAGTAGTTACCCCTCGTATTTTTCCGAGAAAAAAATAGCGATATCTAAAACCAAAGGTGAACAAATTAACCCAATTAAGATATTTAATCAAATATGTGTACTCAATACCAAGTAGTTTATTTAACCAAAAACAGTTGGGTACTTACGGGTCAATAGATACTGAAGCAAAACTTGGCTTCAAATGAAACCTTCTACAAATACTATGATACTTGAACTTGGAAGTACAAATATGCGGTCAATATATATATATATAGTAAATATATCAAGACGGTACCGCCCAGATTCGAATCCAAGCAGACACTTTATTATAAGTAATGGGATGTTCTAGTTAGCCTTAGGAACCTTTATCTTTGATGATGACAGCAGCCGAAATAACATCGCTTCACGATCTTTCCAGTTGAAAACATAAATTTACAACTTTCCGCGTTATCGGGAAAATGTGGTCCGTTTTGATTATATATTTGGGCTTGTTTGAGTATATTCTCATGCATTTACTGAAGGCCTTGTTGTAGCTGGGATTGGGGAGAGTCTGTTCTATCTGTCGGGTAGGGAAGCCAAACTCTGCCTTCTCGTCGATAGGGTATAGTCTTCAAAATCAAGGAGGGTTAAATGCAGATGTCCGGAGTCCCCGGATCTTGAGGGAACCAATAGCATATGAACCTATTGTTAGTTACCAGTCATCGCGGGATCGCACCTCTGAAGATTTCTTCACGGACTTGTGAATTAGCTGTCTTTTGGGCTTGAGGAGTGGCCTCCAAAGGAAACAACCTGCTTCGACTTGGTTACCTAGGGACAACCCTAGCCCTCACACAAATTTAACGAGTACAAATCGGGAAAACTTTGCTTTCTTCAACCATCATTCTCAGGAATTTTACTCAAGGTTATCCAATAACATTCGTCCTCATTTACATCGAGTCTCATCCTATTACCCATTATTCATATTGAGTGCATTCCACTATTTTCCAGTGCTTATGGAAGCTCGCCTGTTGTAGGGATTATAACCTATCTAAACTATCTCATGTCACTGGCCCGTCGGAAGCTAAATGGTTCCGCTGAATACGAAGTCTAAACCAGGCTTTCTGGTAGCTGCCGGAGGCCCCTTCAGCCTAATCGACAATCCGTGAAGCTGATGGAATTCTAGTCAGTTAAACCTGCCAATATCTCAGACGATTAACGGGTTCGCCTATCTGGTGATATCAACTAGACCTCTGATCGGCGTCGGCTAATCCATCAAACGAGGCAGAAACCCACAAGGAAATCCGACTCTGGGAACGCCATCAATCTTCATGTTCAAATGACATCATCCGCTTCTTCTAAGTATAATGGAAAACCTCAAGTTAGGGAACCGACTGAGTTGTTCTCAAATTTTGTCTAGAAACGTCTAAAAAAGCAGTGTCCCTACGTCCTGGAGTGGGTCTATATTCAACCGTATATTTAAAATCGGCTTATGTCTCCCGCCCAACAACCTTCGGGAGAATAGACATCTTCCGATTGCATTCAGATTATTAGCTTACGCCGCAGATTGTTCAAAACTTGGGAAAGATTGATCCTTAAGGAGCAAGCTGGTCCTCTTCGTTCTTGAAGATGTGTTAGTCATATTCCACCCTCTCCAGTCAAATTTTAGAAAAAACACCATACTTTTGCTGCAAACTGTCAATGTACATCTTTGCACCAGGGCTGCCTGCGATCTGCTGAATAGGAGAACAAGAGTATCCATGAGTCGTTTGTTAATATTTCGGAAACTCTTTATACCAATACCTCAGGCAGAATCAAGGTACACAAACACATGTTGATAGTTGATCAGGATCTGACACTGTCGTCGTATGAGAGATTAGTGCACGGGACAGACATCTGTTGGTACTTCAAGACTATTTGGTTGAGGTCTTAAAAGTAATGAAACGCAGTGGCTTGAGAAGTTACTAGACATTCCTCTGAACGGAGGCCAGTGAATGTCGTGCCCGAATTTTCTTTGACGTCTGATTGAAACTCCCTTAACAAATCGAATCCCTTTTTATTTAGACTGCCTCCTTCATTACTGTTTCTATAACTATTTTGTTTCGCTTCCATAGGCCGATTTCCATTCTTTTTTCTTTTTTTTATCATACTTGCCTCTTTTTCTTTGTCTTTTCACGCCCTTATTTGTATTATGTGGAATTCCTTTTTACCAACATTTATGTGTTTAGATAAATAGATGAAATATCAACGACCCTGGGATGCAAGTCAACAATTTTGGAAGCATTGTCTATTCACGGAGCAATAAACAACAAAAGGAAATTAAGTTACGGTGGAATAATGGTGTCAACATGACAAATCCTTTACATACTATTTCATTACTTGCAGTAAAGGAGAGAGGTTAGGACTATGCATTAAGATTTGAGCGATTGGTGAGAATCATGATTACAACATGGTATGGTTTCGTAAACGACTGACATCAGTTATGATGCTAAAATGTTGGGGTTGGGTAGTGGGTGTTAAACTGGAGTCACGTTTCAGTATTACAAATCAGGTATGAGATACTTAACTTGAGCTAATTTCAAATAAACTGCAAGCACGTTTTATCACCATTTTGTTTTCGAATTGAAATAACTTACGATTAAGATACAGAATCAGAGTGTAGAATGGGAGAATACTATTTAGCAATACAAGCGTACTTGATTATGTGCCGAATCGAATAAAGTAAAATGACAAACCATCCTCATCAGAAGAGAGCATTTCATTTGGTCTGAACCATGTTATTATTGTTTTCATCAATTTGTTGCATAGCATGGACTTCTGTGCTTGAAATCAATAACAATTCTTACAAATTTCAGGCATTTAAAGCACGACGCATGGCAGATAATCTAATTAGCTACTCACAAAATACAAGCTTCCCAGTATTGTGGTGTTTTGCAGTCAGCCCAAAGATATTTCAAGTTCTTGGGACTTTGCAGGAAGAGAGAAAAGGGGAAAAGGACAACTGGTAATACAGCAAGTTCATAAAATCTCCTAGCTCTGAAAAGGAAAACTCTGAAACAGCAATCAGTTATAGCACACGAATAATATCAGGAGAGTCTAAAGACGAGATCCACTAGAAGCTTGGATTTCACGCAAAAATATTCCATAATCTGTCTTACATCTGCTCAGTCAACCCAAGAATTCCACCGTAATTCTTGTATGATTATAGCAGACAGTGTTTAAAAGGATTCTTTTGATTGTATTTTTTAACGTAAAAGTGTCATAAAGTGAATTCAAGATAGAAATAATATTTATAAACTTATTCAAACTTCCCTTAATTTATTGTGATACGCACTAAGCTCGAGATACGTCAGTCTAGATACACAATTCTGAAATGCATTGTAGATTGCCATTACAGGGGATATGTATGGATGATCCCGGACCTATTCGAGTTGGATGAGAATTGTGTGAGCTCCTAGTCTACGCCAAAGTGAAGCTGACGGGACTCACTATCCAAATAGGACCGACTGTAGCCCTCCAGAATATCAACGTAGCATGCTACAATTGAAGAGTAGTATAACTAACCTCCGTGAAGATTGACCGAATTATAATAATGTTATAGTCAACCCTTATATCTGTAAATGCCCATGTATTTCTGCACATCAGTAATTCTTACGCAATAATTACTTCTTTTGATTCTCCCAATTTGCGGCTTTAGGATTCCGCACTAATAATGCCGTTAGTTTGTTATAATCAAGTACAGAATGTAACACTGAGGATGATGTGTACCAATAACAATGACTGTTACTAAGCTTAGCTTGAAAATAAGGAAAAACGGCATGAACAGTTCTAACTTTGTATCCTGGAAATCCTGAACCAACAGGTGAACCTTAATCACGGAGGAATTACTGATGATTCATGTAACCCAGTTACGGATTCCATTATTAATTATGTTTATGAACTTTATTTCAAAGGTTTGGCTGGTATCGTATTCGGACCCTGGTTCAAGTAGTGTGAAGATTTGTTCAGGGTCGACTTCAATACATTTGATGGCTCCACGAAGATCAGAATGTATTGAACGAAAACACAAGTGGGCGCAACAAGATGTATTTGAACACAACATTACAGAAAATCTGAGTAAAATCAAGGAATACGCAATTTGCAAAATGTAAATTAGTTGTCTCAAACTTGAACGTTCCTTCATTTCCAAAGAAATTATTCATTGGTCTCGTCCTCTTTTTATGCTCTTCTTAATATTATTCTGCCAGGTATTTCACTTTCGATTGATGACGCTTACTACTTATATCTGACAACATCAGTAGCACACACTATAAGTATACTCCTGAGAAAACTTGGCTGGGTTAGACGAAGAGGACGGTAAATCCACCTTTTCGAAGAATTCAAAATACTTTTCTTTCCATGCAACAATCGACATCCCATCAGAAATCTTTGCTGACCAGTCATCTTTGTTTCATAACTGTTATTCGTACCTCAATTTAACGAAAGCTGGTGACGATGACTGCATGAACATGCAGGTTTAGTAATTCGCGAATTTGAATGGTTTACACCATCAGCAATGGCAGATCAGTTTGACTGTGCCGCACTTGTATGCAGTTTCTGATCTCCTGAAGAGGCTGATGCCAGAAGCAGAATTTGAGTAAAATTTAGGTATCTTAACATAACGCTACAACAAGTGACCATGAAATACCAGAGATTGGTAAACCTGTTATAAGATATTTTCATATCTTGCGATCATATGTCTATGCTGTGGGCTAGAAGCAAGATTATGGCTCACGAATACCATCCCTCACAGACAACTAGCACTCATCTCAGTGCTGGTTATGTGAAGGTCGTCATTACAAAAAGGTCTGTGTATATAAAGATCATCGTTGCAGAAAAAGAATCCCTAAACATTATCTTTCAATACCCTATTTCAAAGAATACAGGCCTGATGCGACAACTAAAACTATGTTGTCTGCTCGTATCTGAGCATATTTTACCACCGGAGAAAATATGTAACATTGATAAACACCCTATTAATCTTCAACGCGATACAGCATCTAACGCTACTCTTATCAGCCCAGAAACTTGAAAGATCCACAATTCACCCGAAGACACAACTGGCACACAGTGCTTCGATAGAAAGTTAGATATAATTAGAGAGGTGTCCTGCACTCATTCCAAAGTTAATGTAACAACGAGTACAACAGTATACTTTACGAAGAATTCAGAACTCGATTTATCGAGGTTAGGTCTCTAAAATTGGCAGACCATTCTGTCAACAACACCTGCATAAGAGTCAAAAGTTCTAACTCCTAGGAGTGGTACCAGAAGAACGCCGTGTTACAAAGACAGCACTACATGTTTGCAGAATGATTGTATAATTGCATAAAAACTAAGGCTTTCCAAACACTCAGATCTGGGGCTACAGTGTTTATCGACCCAAAAGACCTGTGCTTTATGCTTCTCTTCCAGTGACTGGGCAGGCACTATAATGGATTCAGAAATTGGAGGCTATTGAACCTGTGAACCTTTCATATTGTGCTGCACAGAGTGTTTGTCAATAAATCCCACGATATTGTTCGCTTATGCACGGATTACTCCATTGGGTTAAATGAAGCTCTAAAATTTTACCGGTATCCCGCACCTAAACCTGCAGCTCTTCTTGTCAAGCTGGGTGGTGGCAAGTATTTTGCAAAATCGGATTTATCAGACATATACTTACAAACCCCTGTAACAATTGGAAGTAAAGATCTATCGATTAATACTCACAAGGATTTGTTCCAACATAACCGACTACATTTTAAAGTGAAGAAGGCATTACGACATTACGATCTCTTTTGAGACTCTTTGGCTATAATGGAGCCTTTCTACCGAACGTTTATCGCATACGTGCTCCGTGTAATGACCTGGTTATGAGTATAAAATAGGGTTGTCAAGCTTCCTTTTGGGAAATCAAGAAACTTCGAGTCTTTGAAATGTTATTTACGCATTACGGTTCAGCATTACTTACTTTAGCAGCATCAGTCGATTCGAACAACGGCATTCGGGCAGTTATTTCCTAAATCCTGCCACTTGAATTTCAGAAGACAATACTACTCGTAGCTAGATGGTTAACTGTGGTGGAACGTACTTTTGGTAAGGTTGGAAAGGAAACACTGTTAATTTTCTTTGCTGCAAAGAAATTTCACAAGATGGTATTTGGACTTCAGTTCACGCTTCCAGCTGACTATGAGCCAGTGCTGGTCGTATTCGGGTCCGAAAAGGGGATCCCAGTATATACGGCAAACTGGCTGCTACAATGAAGAACCAAACTCCTGGGTTAAGAACGCAAGATTAAGTATTAGCACACCAGTGATTTTGAACTAGCTGATACACTTTTAGACTGATTTATTAACAAATGAATCTTGAAGATACTCAGGTAGTAGAAATTGAGGTGTAAACAGCGTTGGAATACGAAGCTGATAGTCTACTAGTTACTTTCAAACCTATGAAAGACGTCATAAAAGATGATGAGATATTAGAAGTTAGGAGTTGTATTCTCACCGAATACCCAAACGGTCGTTTTCTGGGCATGTTGATAACACAAACATCCTGGTTTTTAGATATCCGTTCAACTGTGATTCTACGATGAATTTTGAATCGAATTGGTTTGGAAATATTCTTTATCGCTTCGCACATTAGCGTTTCATATATTTCATGATTCCAAGCAAGAGTAATGGTCAAAATCCTGCAGGAACACCTTGCACGTGTAGCATGTCCGTCCAATTTTATGTGATGAGTGTTAAGTGCATTGCATCAGCCATGATGCTGTCTTTTCAGGTATGTTTTAAGCTTAAGGTTGATTTTGCACAACGGTTTTCCGAGTAATATCCTTTCACTGTCTCACAGTAGTTGTTTCCTCTTAGGCTCCACCATCATTTTGAAAATTGGGCATTCTGAGGATTTCCTTTTATAGCTGTATATTCCACACTAGTATCACGAAGGTGGGGTTATTCATGTTCTTTTGGAGTACCTCTTCTGTACCCAGATCCTATGTGACTGTGTCATAATCATCAATCTTTGTTAATACTTGTACACATAGCTGTACCCAATATGTGCACCATGCTTTTATCAGAAGTTATATTCAATAGCGATGGGAAAGCTTTTCTTGTTATTCCTCCGGCTTTCCTGCTGGCAACGGTAAACACACTTCAGATGGTGATAAAGCTGTTGAATCTATTTCCCTTCATAACACAACTCTTACCTTAGCCAATCCTACGAGTATTCATGGAACTACCAATTGCGATTTATACTCTAACCTGCTTCACCATGATAACTCTGAGTTTCTTATTCTTTCGTTCAATTTCCGTTCTCTGTCCAATAAAACTACTCATCTTAGAATCCTTTTACTCCTTGTAAGTCCAACCAATGTGCTTATTACGGAAACGTGGTGCAATTCATCTATATCCGATCACTCCTTGAATGAAGATGATTATGTTTTCTTTAGAACCGGTCGATGTTATGGAATAGGAGGCAGTACAATTATCTATGTCACTTCAGACACTCAAGCGTGCAAATTTGAGGACAAATCCCTTGATGCTATAGACGACTCCACTTGGGTTACTGTAAACTGTGGATCCCAAAATTATTTACTGGTGGGATGCATATATAGACCACGTCGTGCGGATACTAAGTTTGACAGATTACTAACAAACATCTTTTCCATTGCTTCTCAACAGCCACATACTTTTAAAATCATCGGAGGTGACTTTAATCTGCCAAAAGTTACATGGGGTTCGACTCCGATACCAGGTCAATATAACAAGCTACTTGAAACACTAGAAATTTGTGGTTGGGTTCAACAGATCCGAAAACCGACCAGGGGGAATAATGTACTTGATATATTGTTTGCAATCAAGACAGAATCTATTTCAGTGCATACCAATCATGAGTATTTTATGAGTGATCATAGAGTTGTATTGAGTTTTATCCATTATTTAAGCACTATACAGTTGAACTCTCAAGCTGAAATAATGTACCAAAGAACACAGTTTTGTCAAAAAGCCTCGAAACGAACTGGAACTTCCGTTCGATGTTTACCATGTGAAACTTATTTCACCACAAATAATGTTGACATTGCGCTTTCTGATTTATACCACAACCTGATATATTGCCTTGACTGCACTGCTCCAGTTATTGGCCATGTGGCTTATAATGCTAATAGGGGCCAGAATACTTCCAAAACTTTTAAAAGAAAGCTGAAGAAATTAAAACGCCTCAACCACGAGCACAATGACGTGTATGCACTTCAGAGTATACTTAAATTAATAGACAGAAATGCTTCATCTAAACGCAAAAGGCCTACGTATTAAAAGCCCAGAATTATCAATACTTCTGCCTTTTAAATCCCGTGTGAAGTCAAATTTTCTCGGCACGACTAAATTCTTCATAGTTAACGGAAGCATTGTTGATGACCCTAATATTTTAAGCGAACAATTCAGTAGGCACTTCTCGCAATGCTACAAAACTAGAGCTTACAGCTCTATCATTACATTTCCAATGCTGACATCCAGACACCTATGGAAAATTGATTTTATACCCTCCAATATTAAGCAGGCCATAACTGCCCAGAAAACGTTTTATGATGGTGGACCTGACGGGATCCCTTCACCGTTTGTGTAATATGGGAGTAAAGAAATCCCACTATTTCGGTTGAAAGTTTTCAACCTATCCATGGAACATCGAACCTATCCATGTGTATGGAAAACATCTCTTATCACCCGTAACTTCAGAACGGGATCACGTACTGATATTATTAACTATAGGCCAATTAATTTGACATCCGTCCTCTCAAGAACCATGGAAAAAATCATCCACAAACAGCTATTATCATTTTTACTTTCAGCTAGTCTGATTAGCCCATCCCAACACGGGTTTATGAATAAACACTAATGCTTTATATCGTACACGACATTTTCTGATCAAATTACCCAGAGAAGAGATGTTGGTCAGTCAGTGATAATTCTGTACTTCGATTTTAGTAAGGCTTTAGACAGACTCACACAAACTTCTTCTTCTAAATCTTTCTTCATTTGGTATACAGGATCCCCATTTATCTTGGCTCAACTCTTTTTTAGAAGAACGTAGCCAAATCGTTCGCTTTGGATCTTGCTACTCTAAACCTGTGAATGTAACCAGTGGGGTTATACAAGGAAGTGTGGTTGGTCCATTACTCTTTCTCCTTTTTATCAATGATGTGTGTTCCCTCTTTTAGTATGGTAAGCCTTTCCTTTTTGCTGATGACCTGAAAGTAGTTTATTCATTCTCTTCTCCCACGAAAGAAAGCTATATTTCAGCGGTAATCCAAGAAAGAATAAACACGTTTTACGAGGGTATTGCCCCGCAGAATTCGCCACTTAATGTTGACAAAAGTGGATTTATTCACATTGACCGCTGCCTTTACTTAAATCTGACTATACATAAACATACACTCAAACCTCTCAACACTGTTCGTGACTTGGGTTTAAGATATAGCATTAGTTTGAACTTTTCCGTGCCCATCGCATCTCAAGTATCCAAAGTTAGAAAGTTCAGTGGAATCATAATGATAAACTTCAATAATATCGAGTCGTGATTATTATTATTATTATACAGAAAATGTATCCCACCCATTCTTCAATATGGTGTTTTAGTTTACAGTAATTGCAGGCATAATGAACTTATTAAAATTGAAGGTGTTCGAAGAAGGTTCATTAAAGCTTTTTTGGGATATTCCGACAACAAGGACTATGACCAAAGATGTCAAGAACTGAAATCAGAACCTCTCTGTATCAGGTGTATCAAATTAAACTGTTTCTTTATGTACTAGCTTATTAACGATATTAACTACTCTTCGGTATCCACCCCTTCATACCCTATGATATCATTCCACAATCTACTCAGTAAGAAAAATATTTTAGCGATTCCAAGAACCTACACAAACTTACGTCAGAATGTTTTCGTTATTCGCTACTCAACCAAGTGGAACAGACTGTCAGTAAACCTCCGTTGCAGTGAGACTGCAACCCTTTTCAGAAGTCTCCTTGACGATTTTCTTTCCGAAAGTGGATTGTGTCACCGACTGAGTATCAGTGCGTTCAATAATGATTCGTACAAACAATGTCCGACATCTATCTAATTGACTGAAAAGCAAAGTGTAGCCTTTAAACTTTCCACGTCTATTTTTTTGTTTTCTTTTTATTTATCTTAATATATGAAGTCTGCTTATGTAGGTATCTATAATTGTTACCGTTATCAATATAATTATTGGTCCTCAACACATTAGATATTCTTTTCATTTTTTTGTCCTTCTAACGACATTTTGTTTCTAAACGTCCCGAGTCTGTAACTATAAAGAAATTATCTTATATCGAACTTAAATGACTCATTTTATATTCACCACATATATATAACACATAGAAATTTACATTTGGTTATCCATTGCAATTATTTGTGACATTCATAGCATCATTCCTGATTATTATTGCACAAATGTCTATACTAATATCCGGTTTTACTCCGTATACTTTAACATAAATCTATATGTATTCATCCGAGTGCACTAAAAAATTTAAATTGATTTTTTACTTAAGAGGTCGATATTCATTATATAATTATTATTATCATGGTTGAACCCTCTCACTAGGTGTTCATTTCTTTTCTCTCTTCCCCCTCCTAAATAAATATTTTTAAGATTCCGAAGTTTGTAATTATGACAATAAATTGTGTTACACGTAAATTAACTTCTACGAATCGTTTTTATCTTCGCTATGCATATACGACTCATACAAATCGATATTTAGTTACCCTTTTCACTTAATTGATATTTACATAGCATCACTCTAAACTATGAATGCACAAACATTTATTCTATCGTCATATCTTACTGCAATCATAAGTTATTTTTCCTTGATTATTTTCTATTTTATTTTTGTTACTAATTTGACGATACATGCATAGTCGTTTATTCTCGCTCTGTGTTCATAAACACGCCTACTAAACTGTTTGCGTATTTCACGTCTCCTTTATTTCTATTCCCTTATTTTCTCCCTTTCTTTCTTTGAAGTCCATTCAATATCCTTCTCAACTACACAGAACCTGATTTGTTATTCTATTATTATCACTCTCATTTTCAAGTACGGTAAATATAATGCTAGTCTCACTGAAAATTGTGTATTATTTCATTTTTGAAGAAACCCTATATGGTTTCTTCACAACACTTAAGTACCCACTGGAAGATCCATGTTGGATATTTTGTGTGTGAGAATCCATCCATAAATACGCTTGCAGTTTGTTCCTATTGATTTCTTTAGTTGTACATTGTTAGTCTTTTTGATTCCATTTGAGTTGTTAATATTTGCATTTTATTATAGTTTTTACTTTTCTTACACCTTCACTAAGTTTACGTGTTTCTTCCTGAACTACATTTATGTTGTTTTACTTGATACTTAGCCTTGTCAGCAGCCATATTGGTTTGTTCCTATTTTTGATTGAGTTGCTTGTATTGACTGGAATTGTGCATTTTTGACTGTAAATTGAGGCACTCTTCCAGAATTGGAAACACTGTGTCATAAAGGAACCAAATATTATCTTCTGAACGAATCTCTGTGTGTCCTGTCCAAACAGGATAGAATGGTATTGCTTTGTTGTGACTGGTAACTTTTTCGCATCCTTTGTCAACTCACTAATTTATTGTAACCTAGATTTGATTAATTGAATAATTATTGGTTTAGTGGTTGGGTGGTCATATTTGTTTAGGTAACAATGTATATTTAAATTTATGATGAATTACAGGACCGTCATTTTACCCAATTACTTCGTTTTGGTCTCAACCGGGCAAGGGCGCGTATCTAACCCATCTAGAAAGCTATTCTTCTGTCCAAACCTTAGTCTGGATCTTACACCCATATGATGTTTGTCAATAATAATAACGTAGGTCGATTGCCTTACAGTTGCTCACAAACATCTAAGTAAATGTCAGAACATTAAAGCTCGAGTATTCACTCACTTTATCTTGCATAGAGGTTATGATTCCTATTGTTTTGTATTGGATGTTGAACAGTCTTGTCTGTTTGAAAAGATATCCACACTACCCGCTCCAACGTTTAGGATTTGCAAATATAGACTTTCTCACTACTATTCTGGTTTATTCTATCGGCAGATCAAAGGATACTCACTGGCCCGAAAACTTTATATATTGTTTTTCCTATGTCAATACAGGAAAAGAGTGTTTGTGGCCATAGTGGATGGACCCACGAAATGGTCAAAAATTCATATTTCGTCAAATTGACGAGCCGGTGAAGCAGTTGGCAATTTATGTGAATTGTTTAGCTGTTTGGGAGTTTGAGAGTCTTTTGAAATTAACAGTGGCTTACAATTCACTTCTAATACTTTCAAACACTTTTGCAATAATAATAAATTCACACATGTGCGCTCTCCACCTTAAAACTTTCAAATGAATAAACAGGCAGTGCTCTTTTTCCATACATTTAAAAGAAAATTGCTGAAAGAGGGAGACAAGTCAGGTAAACACGAAATTCCTAAAAGCTCATAGAATTGCGCCAACCTCACTGCTAAAAATGGAGAGTCTCCTGCTGAAGTTATGTTTGGAAGAAGTATTCGAACCGTATTGGACGCCATTTTGCCACATAAAACAATAGATTGGTGAAAACAAAATCAGAATATCCGAAGTTTAAATGTGTGGGATAATTTGGTTGTCAATCATATCTTGGCAAAACCTATAGGAGCCTTGATTGGTTGAAAGGACGATATAAAACGTTCTGTAAAAATTGCGTGTGACTTTCGGGATGTGGGTCAAACAAACCAACCAATTTCATAAGAAAAATGGACAGTGAACAAGGTAGATTTGCAAATGGGTCTTCCACTGGATATTATCATAGGTACTCCAATGATAAAAACATCCAAGTACACAATGAAGAACAAAAGATGGAAAATTTGGAGTCTGAGGACACCAAGAAAGTTTGAACACTGTTACAAATCAGTTGTCAAGTTACAAGCGGACTCCAGAAGAAAGATTTATTTCTGTAGGCGTTAGGACGGCTTCAAAAATCACGGCGAAGCCTCCACAGTCTGTAAAGAAGCGAAAGGGGTTCCATCCAATAAAAACCGGATGTTGTGCTCTAGAATATCGAAGCTGAACAACATACAATTGCTGAGAAGTTTTACACTCAATATGTAACACCGGAGTTGGGTATTGGCACCGGCGGTAGGAATTGGTCGGTATGACATTAATCGGCCTTACAGGTGGGGCCATCTCGTGTAACTTGCATCACCACATATAAGGTGTATTGTTTTGCTGCCAGTCGAAATGTGATTTCCAGAAGCACTTAACATCATATTGTTGTATGTCATCATAGAACGAGCATGTATAACAGTGATGTGAATTCCATTAATGATCTTATGGATTAGATTGTGACATCATAACTAACAAACAACTTTTGAGACTAGATCTATCATTATGATGGCGAAGTCAAATGAACTTATGCCGAATTAGACCATATTTCTACGAGCCATCCACTTTGATTTGCTTGAAGGGATGACGGTGATATTTGATCTTCATGCAAAAAACTTCATTCTCTTTTTCAACTGTTTCTATGACTATTTTCTGAATTACTTAGTATTGAATTTTTCCTAAATATCACGTCTAAGTATACAGCAAACGTTGTAGACAACTTCATTTCAGCTTTCTCAGTTATATGAACTGATGTGCAGCAGTTCAAGGTTTATTTAAAAGGTCAGTTTATTTATAAGGGTTGTAACGTTATTTGTGACAAGACATGCACATTTCAAATGTGCATCGCTGAGAATAAAAATACGATCTCTTGTACAATGATATCGTCATGCAGCTACACATATTGGTTACGACCTACTAAGAAATAAGTAATTTTAACATTTGGTGGACAGAATCGTAATTACACGTTTATAAGCCTTTTATGTGTGATTGCTAGATGAATCTACCAGTGCTACTCAACAAGCACTTGTAGCGTGATGTCGAGTCGTGATTAGCTATGAATGTGAGTCACTACACACTCACCACATTGGTCTGATATGACATTGCTGTGACTACGTTTGGTCAAGATGCAAGTAGCAGGACAGTGCTTTTTTTGCTCCATTTAACAAGTGTTAGCAATGCAAATGTTCTAATCTTCAATCATTTGTGTAATTTATGCCTATGTAGTGGGACCTGCTGAAGACCTCCTAACAGACTGGGCGGCATTTACTTTTAGAAAATTTAAGTATTATGGTGTTCCCATGAGTTCCAGTTGGGTAAAGCTTGAGTTTAAAAGTGGAGGATCTCAAATTGTGTTTGAAATCACAAAAAGATATGAAGTAATTTAGTACGATTGATCCCTTAAGAGTAGTTCCAGAAATGAATTCAAGAAAAGTCGTCTACCACTACACTTTCCTCTTAAAAACTATACAAACTGCTCGAAATGAAAGAACACATAGTGTTTTAGTGTCTTGAACCCCAAAAAGACTTCGTAGTGGCATTGGGCTCTGATCACGCAATCCTCAAATATGAACAGGGGACACTTAGGAAGATAGGTGTTCAGCACTCAACGTGGTGAAAAAACACACGATGGGGAAGTCGGGAAAAATGAATTGAATGAACTCCAGTTGATCGGATGGCATGACTCGGCCTTGCAGGCATGGTCCATGCTGAATGTCACCTTATATCTTTTATTCATATTAAATATACTGTTCAATCTCCAGCCTAAGCTTGTTCTCCATCATGTTTTGGTAATTATCACGATGCATTGAGTTGGTGTAGACGATGATGTACCTTCCACGTAAGATCTTATAGATTAGGCAGTTATAACATTACAAATCTACAATTTTAGGATTAGTTTTATTATTGTAGCACCACTAATATCATAGTAGACCATAATTCTACGACTTCCTCTTATTCAATGAACTAATTAAAAAATGGTACACATTCTCAACATACATGACGGAAATAACCAATGCATGTGGTCTTTGTGGATGCTCGTGGTTTCATCAAGATGGACGGGAACGGCATGTCCTTGCTTACGTTGGAGTTACTTTTTGTGGTTAGTATCAAAAGTCCTTTGTGCTACCCAGGAACTGTTGTTGCCTCAATGAAAGCACAGAAATAAAACGATGCTTTTGAAGAAACATATTGGTAAAAATGGGTTGATGAAGCCGAGTGGCACCACTGCAGCGCTGGCCTCTTCATGACATGCATTTTTGTCCACAGTGGCCACCCTTGCCGTTGAAGATGTTCGATAAACTGTCCAACTATTCATCAAGCATGGGGATATTTTAGATCTGAATAGAGTACAGTGACATTTCACCGGTAATACAGGGGCTAGAATTTTACCAAGCCACCTCATGTTTATACTCGACTCGCTCTCGAAAACTGATGATAAGAATTCACAAAGTCTTCCAGACTGACTCAAGTATCAATTTCACTGATCACGAGCAGTCCGCCACATATTCCGTTTCCATTAAACCACAACTTATTATTAGAAAAGTCTGCAACGGCAACCAGTTAATGTAAATCCTGAATGAATTAGTGTTGGGATAATCATACAATTTCTTTTGGCTCTTGTGGCCTTCTTATCAATGAAATTTACAGCATAGAGTTTGTGTTTAATGGTAGAACGGTGTTATTGACTGGACAAAAATATGGGCATATCTCCACCTCACGTTCTGAGGCCGACTTGGCGGCGTGATTTGAAAGGCATACGACAATCCCTCAACATCATAATGCGAGAACACAGATCCGTACTGGTTTCAACTGTTTCAGAGATTGGGCATTTAAAGTTGTACGGCAAAACATTCGAAATCTGCGTAACAGCTTCTAACTCTGGTTGTCAGGTCGCCTAACTTTTGTGCTTGTCTTATTCCCAGTTGTTGTCTATCGCTTAAAATAATTAGTGTAAGTGACCATAATGTGTTAATCGAGTGCCTGGTCTGCCTTTTCTTCAACTTCTCAAGCTCTACTCACATCCTCCCAACATTCAAGGTATCTAGTTTCCCGATTCTTGGGGAAATTTGGAAAAATTGTAGTGGAAAATTTTTAGCGAACGCGACTGAAATTTAAAGGTTGGTACATGGTCTTAAAAAGCACAAGCTAACACATGTCTGGAGAACTCGAAAATTTCCCTAAAATCGGGAGATTGGCTACAATCAGGTTGCAAGCGAACCTGTTGAATGCCAAATGTGGCGAGACTATAATTTATGGACCAACCGATCAGATATAAGATAAAAAAGTGATGAAGTTTGGCACGGAATTCATCCATACATTTGGCTAATTAGAGTTTTGGCTTTATAACTGTCAGTTCGTGATGAAAACCCTTAATCTAATTTATAACCCTAACCATCAACTGTAAATGAGAATTTTAACTACTTGATAACCCTTATTTAGTTATCGTGAGTAGTTCACGCTCAAGATCACTTCATCGTCGCTCAAAGGTCGTCCATAAATTATAGTCTCACCCCAAATGTTACCCATCTCGTATATATTTGTAACCTCAAATTTTGATTTCTGATTACTGGCTTCCCATAAAACTTCATTCATGAGAACCTTCACCTTTTTTTCAGTAAAAATTTTACTAAAGTTTAAATTTTTAGCAAGTAAATGAGGTAAACATAAGCGAGTTTAATTGAAATTCTAGGGACATCCCTTATGATAAGTTAGTGTAAATATGGTTGGAAAAGTATAAACATTGTTTTTCTTTAATCCGGTGTACATTACGCAAAGTATTTTGGGATTTCCCAGTGAGGTGGAATTTTTCAAGATTGGCCCCTCGTCTTCAAAAATGTCCACTTTCCCTAAAACCAAGTAAAGCATTAGAATTAGGGCATTTCTGGTATTGATAGTCCTAAATACAGGCGAAATAGTCGATGCTGTTCCTTTCTACACAGAAGCACTTAGTGTACAATGTTTTTGCTGGGAGTCAGAAGCCCCAAACTTTCAACTTTCAGACAAAGTTGGTCAATGAAAATATTTGTTTTGATCAATACAATTCAAAACAGTTCCGTTAATGGTTATTGTACGGTCTCTGTCATGTTTCACGAAATTATGATTTCACCTAATCTGAAAACAAAACGAAGACTCTGACACAATGACAGCTAAGCTAGCTATTCCGACGCGTCTCAGACCCGCTGACTTGAGAGAGAAGTCCAAGTTCGGAAAAGGTAAATATTCCACATGCAGCTAAAAGCACGAGTAACTGCGGCAAGTCTGGTCGGAAATACATTTATTTGTATGTTGATTCATACACTCATTTTTGATTAATAATTAGATTACAATCACATATGAAAAATACTTAGTTATGACAAGTCATATGTTCAATATAATTCATGTTAACTTAATCCAAGAATATCCTATATTATGCAGAATAAAATGTCATGCGGAAAAACAAAACAAATACTATAATGAGTAATCATCACATTGAATTAAAACGGAATTAATGTTGAACAAAAATCGTCATGAGTAAATCAATCGAATTTTGACTTTTTATCCCGTCATATCACTTGTAAGTCTTGTGTGATAAATCTACCCATAAATAATCAACTTAATGACACCTAAGTATATTAAATGTATGGTACCTAAGGCGAGAATGTACAGTATATTCGTAGTTTATTTCGCCCCTATCCCCAATTTTCGGACTTTTCGGACAATTTGGTTAGTTTTTGAGAAGCCACACCTTGAATTTTAAGGATAATGCCACTAAAAACCTGAATCTCCTCTGGTCTATGGTTTTGGCTGAATTACGCACATGCTTTGAGGAAACCCATTGAATCTTGTTGGGAAATCCTCAAAGCTTATAAATATATTGGGGAAAACCCTGAAATCTCCCCAAAGTTTTGGGAACCCTTTAGAATTTATTGGGAAGTTCCCAGAATTCCCACTGTGTGTGAACGTCTTTTCCTTTTTTTTACAGTTGAAATCGCGTTCCATAAATTTCACGTCATTCAAAAACTAGTTGCTTATTATTGACCACGTTAACGTGTTCGCCTACTCACCTTTATACATAAAACCAGTGAAATATGTAACTTGAATATGTTATTCTACAATAAACAGTCAAATGAACGATCCTTGTAGGAAAATATACGAAGCCACGGTCACAGTTTATTCACGTTATCAAACTAATCCTATCTTATCGGCACTTCTAATATCTTTTATATTTAAGCGTCACAATAGTTACATAACTGATGTGTTAGAAATATTATTGCAGATTAATTTAAAATAAGAATTTATACAAATTTCTGGGATAAATGTTTTCTTCATATTGTTTACATTTGGATATATTTGTAGATTTCCTGTTCCATTCCGATTTTTCTCCGTAGTATTCTGTGAATATCGAAACGTTATTCATAATCAGTACAGAATTAATATAAGTACTGCTCCAATAACATGACGAAGAAACGCTTGATGTAATGAAATTCACGAAACTTGGATATTACGCATTTTCGACGCAATGCCACTAGCAAAAGACTTTAGAAACATATGAAGCGTAAAGAAAGTTATGTGACACAATGTGTATAGAATTAATGGTTTGTAGTGACGTCAGTAATTGTGAAATCATCTAAAAGATGAAAATATGCAGTTATTATTAGTTTCTACATAAGCCTGTGAACACATACACATAAGCAACAGTACATTTTAATTGCATTATGACTACATTTTTTGGATTGTCATACACACGTGCTTTATCTCTTGCGTCGTGCAACAAAGCCTGGCTCTTAACACCCACCACTTGTGTTGTCTTTTTCAGGACAGATAGCAGTTTTTAGCTGTGTGTACGAAACATTTAGCAAAAAAGTGTTTAGTTTTCTTGAATTACTGCTAGTTAGTTTGTAGTATCTGTAATTACTTATGCACATTTCGCTTTTAGTCCCAAGTAAGGCATAAGTACACATCGGCACGTAAGCTAATGTCACCTTCATGGAGTTACGACGATTACTGTCTAAATCTTTGTAAACAATTGTCTCAACTTACAGACTGATCAAGGAAGTTTCGTCCCTGCAATCCAGCTCCTAAATGCTAAGTTCTCTGTGTGTTTTTAATGGATATTCCAAGTTAGCAGAATCTATGTTGCAAGTACTTTTGACCTTGACAAAGGTGAATAGGCATTGAATGTACGTTTTTATTTTGCTGATCTGATTTGACAGGTCACTGATTGCTTTAACAAGCAGTGAACATTGGATATTACAAGTACTGGACACATTGGCGTAAAATTAATTATAAAACTTATATGTTAACAATGTGGGATTTAGATAAGGGAGATGGGGTGAGCACCTTTGTTTTGCAAAGACTGGTTTGTATGCATGTACTTAATATACAATTAGTTATCGGCGAGAAGTTACTAGTTAAGATACTGACGACTGGAAACCCAACGGAAATGCATCCAGCCTCTATTTTAGCAGCCTGTAATCCTTCCAAGGTGTACAAGTAGTCATTGTGTTTTTGTTTTGCCGCTCTGACAACCCTTTATTACACGTGATTATCAATTTACCTTTTAGGCATTTCAGACTGACATAGCAGCGTGTCATCTGGGCATGTGTAAACGGCATTGTAACTGAAGAATTCTGTAAATGTCATATTTAATTCGTCAGTTACCTGTAAGTTGTCTGAAAGAAAGATATTTTATGTATTCACAACTCACCGCAATAATGCAGTACAGTCCATGTTCTCAACAAGCACCCATCGTCCAGATTATTACAATCCACAATGTCTTTAAATGTAACATTTTCCCTATGGACAAACAATTGCTTGTTCAGTAGCCAGCTCTACCGGCTCACCATTATTTACTTCCTCTTGTCGTTGATGACAACATTAGCCTTATATTGATGTTAAAATGTTACCCCCAAATGCCCTAGTGTGAGTGGCCTATGTTCCTTCACGAAGAGTAACAGGCGTAAGTAAGTAAGTAAGTAAATGCCCTAGTACGACTAAGGGTAGCGAGAGTCTTCCAAAGCGTGGATATATGGTGTATACATCCATGTTTAGGTCTGAAACTAGCCTGGTTCCATCGGTTTCACCCTTCACGAGCTCTCATTAGACGTTGAAGTGTTATTGAGGCTAATATTTTAGACAGTTAAACTGATTTTTCCGGGATTGCCACAAGAGGACTTTTGTCTTATAAACTGGGATGATCAGCGGTCTAGACCAGTCAGATTGGATCACATCTGATTCTCAGATTTTAGCTAAGATTCCAGTTAATTTAACTTCTCAAACTGGACCACCACCCTTAATAGTCTCATGGATCAGTCGATCAGGCCCTGATGCTCTTTTTAGATTATTTGTAGCCTTCTCAACATCACTAAAAGTTGGAGAACTTACATCACGTTTCCATTTAGCTTGCTTGTAATTAGTGGGTCCCTAAATTTGGGCTGTAGGCCGGTTGAACTGTTCCCTAAAGTCCTCTGCCCATCGGTCCAATCTTCCGGATTGAGAGAGGACAATAGTCCCGTCTTTTTCCCAGATGGTTTCACTAACAGCCGAATTTTTAATACTTGTTTACTTGATGAGTCTTAAAGGTTGTTTACTGCTACCTATCTCCTCTGTCTATTTAAGCTCTTCTGCTTTTGTACCCACTATTGCTCACGATCATTGCCTGGGCTTTTTGTCAGCCTATATTTAAGCTGCCTCCGCTCTTCATCGTGTTTGGAGCCAGATGAGATATGTTTCCGATCGTCTATTAATTTAGTAGACGCCATTGAAAAGCACTGAGTTTTCCTAACATTTTGATTTGAGTTACTAGTAAATATCACTTCTGTTTCTACAGCTTTTTGGATATTATACCAATATAACTCGTGGTGGATATCACTCTCATGGTTGGCTAGTTCCTTCGCTAGTTGTTCTCGAAATATATTCTTGACTTTTTCACTTTTGAGCTGAACTCTGAGGAGTTTTCTTGCTGTGACTTTTCAAAATCGTGCCGATTCTTTATAGTGACAAGGTCAGGTCAAATCAATGACCGTACCTGGATCCTGTGTGCGCGTTTGCGTGACGTGGCATTCACCGATAGCGCGAGATTCTAGAGTTCTTGCTAGAAAAGCCTATTTTCCTACCTGACACAAGGTTCGAACATTAAAAGCCCCAACATTTAGTTTAGTACGTAGTTTCAGGAGACCATGAATAACGTTTTGTTAACTCTAATCATTAACATTGGCACTGCGTGGTGATAAAGATAAATGAGAAGAGTTAATCTTAGAGAAGGAAGAATTATTAAGAGGTGAGGGAGTGATTCGATCATCAGCGAAGTAATCTCATGTGCTTAGAGGCGAGCATTGGTGCAGATGCTGGTTGTCAAAGGGAAACACTGCTCAACAGTATGACTTCACCCTTGAGCCTTATGTTGCTGCTTTTAGTCTTACCGCTCTCCACCCAACCTGCATGGCAAGTAAGACCTGAAGGAACATGCTTTCCAGCCAGCATAGCTCGGTTGTGTTATCACGGTAGGCACTAAAGTATATCACATGGTACTCGCCTTGAAAAATTGATGTCTCCCAATTTAAGAAAACGTATATAGGATTTGGATAATAACCTCATAATAGTGTTGGAGTTAAAACACACTTGAAAAATACATGTCACAGTGATCCGCGTATACATGGCTAACTAATGAACATTTAAGATGCCTGTTCTACTGCGAACAAACGATTCAGCGAAGGAATCAGATAAGTCAAAACCTATCTCTGTCCTCTCCCCACATTAGTTTGCGTGACCAAGCCAGGACCTTCATTTGCCATAACTGTGTTATTAGGTCTAATACTAGGAAACCTCGAGGCTCTGCACGTGATAACTTCTTTTGAGAAAACATAACCTATAAGAGATTCAGTCACTAGGTGGTGTCAAATGATGTATCGATCAATACATCGTTTGATACTTCTACAAACACTTTATGTTGCTGGCTACTTTTGTCCTAATAGGGTAATCAGTTTCAGTCTAATTTTAATCCCAAGTCACATACTTAAGTTCTAACTGCATGTTCATCGTACTTTTTCAGGTGTAGATGGACATGCTCAGACTAGTCTATATCTAAGTTTAAGCAATGTGCAGTTCGAACACATTCGGACAGAACTAGTCAGTCGACCAATTAACCACTTAAATCGTGTCATAGATTTAAGTCTTGCTCCATCTGTTTCAGTTTGTCCAGCCAGGTAGTTTCATACTTGAGGTGTGGTTTAAATCAGCGCATGAATCTGCAATGGGTTCATAAGTTGTTTCAAAAGATGCCTGTGTAGTATTGTACATTTTTTTGGATAGTTGCTGGTGAAACATACCAATTTACGACGATGCGAAGATCTAGTACTTCTAGGTTTTTAATGTATCTCTAGCTTACTTAAGCTTGTATTAACTGAATTTCTTCAAGTATATAGCGTAACAAGCAAGTCAGAACTGTTATCGTTTACATCGTATCTTTCATTACTTGGTTACTTAATAGTTTACTTTTTTTAGAATCCGGAAGTAAATTCCAATATATCCTATTTCCTCTTTGTTAATATATTACAGGCATAACTATTCAAATCTAGGGAAAACAAAGTGCTCTAAGCTATGTTGGAACAAAGTGCCAATGTCTCACCTTTTACGCCAAGGGAAGACAAAACCTGTTGGATTTGTTTGAGTTCTGAAGTAGACGGTAACTCAGCCAACTTATGGAGCAGACCTTGTCGCTGCCGTGGCGCACTGAAATGGGTTCATCAAACGTGTCTTCAAAGGTGGATTAGTGAACAACAACACAGCAGAGGAGAATCGAATTCTATTTCATGTCAGATATGTAATACACCATATATAATAGTTTATCCTGATTGCGGTAAGTTCTGTTTAATGATCTTGGCGAATCAAATAGTACTGAAATTCTTTTATCTAAGCTAAACTGCAACTAACCTGTTTTTAAGTAGTTTGTTGATTATTTTGTAATAACATACTCATTATTTAATTAATCTTATGTGATTCACGATTAAAATAAAGTCTAGATTTCCCAGTCATTCTTCTCTTTGTAGGGTATAAAAAGTAAGTTTAACATTACGATCAAGATTTGACCCAAGCCATATAATCTAATATGTCATACCTTTTATAACTTGGAAATCCCATCCAGCCTAGATGATCTGACTCAGCTGAAATATGTATAGTGTTTGATCGCGTTGAAGATTGTTTCAGTCTTCTTTAGACATAGCGAAACATCGTGTAGATACACCCATCAATATCCTAAATATCTTAACCAACGTTCTTAGTTCACTTGCGACTTAATGTCTGATACTTGACCTTTAACGAATAGTTTACAGTTAGACATGTGGTTGACTTCTTTCTTGTCATTTTTAAACTTGGATTGTTCGGAATTCATAACAAAGGTTCCTAGTATTTTCTGGCTTAAGCATTGTAAAAGAGCAATATCTTTTAATTTTTGTATTAATGTAAATTATTTGGTCAAATTATTGCACTTTTTGTGTCACTGTTCGTACCAGCAAAGTCAAAACTTTGAATATTATTATTATTATTATTCCAGAGTGGTTTATTTGTCTAACAGAAGACATACTAAAATGTAAATTGTAAGTATCAACAGCTCAAATAATAGCGTATAGTTATCAATATATTCCACTCTGACGTTTCGAAGAATCTTTAGTAGGTTGCCTTTGACGAATTCTAGCTAAATGGATATTACGCTACTCATAGTTCGGGCACTTATGTATGATATAGTTGAAGTACCAGTTTGTTAGATCAAGCTTGTTTAGTAGATAATAATAAGCAGCATAACATACACGACCAGATTCAAAATGCCATGAGTGCTGGACTGTGTTTCGTAATCTAGTTTTATCAATGGAAACTAACGAGGTACTAGATGTTAAACACTAATCCCAACCGATCTAAACTGTACGTCAAAATGTTTATGGTTTAACAACCACTAATAAGCAAAAACTCTCTGACTCAAAATTGCGACTGTTCTCTTGTTTTATATTATCACTCTACTTACAACTGAAAGTATCCCTAATAATTTTTATTATACATTGTGTTACATTCATCTCAGTTTCAGAAAACCTTATAAATAAATTCGACTTTTAACTCATATTTTTGGTCACTTTCAATCGTTTATCAAAGAGAGGCACCATTTCTTACGTAGATTTATTTTTAGGTAATATGTTTTCAAATAATATGGAATGTGACTGTATTCTGTCCTCTAGTAGTAATTATCATTTGATTTGATTTGTATGTGGGCTATGATACTGTCCAGGTTCCCAGACCTAAGCAGGTGGTTTTCTTTGGGGGGCACACCCAGAGCCTTCGACCTAAAAGTCTGATCTGCAAGGCAGTGGACTCTCGATCTTCGGCCGTAGCAGGGCATTTGGACGCATATGTATTTGATGTCCCCTTGTACCAATATTTATTAAAGAATTCCACTTATTTCAGCTTAATGACAAGTAAAAATAATGTACGATTCTTTATTTAGAATATGCAAAAGTCGGCGCAATAGGACACCAAATAGAACACACTACACAAAGAACAACGATTATATTGTGATGAAATATAAAGTAGGAGGATCATATGATCGATGAACAAATGAACAGAAGAAATATTTAGTTAAAGATGCAGTTCATTTTTAAAAATCATATGGTGAAAATGACTTTAGGTTAGGAGTGTCCACCCTACTTTTATGAGAGATATACTGAAAAAAACTACAACAGAATCTTTATTGACTTATGACCCCTGTAGCACAACATCCCTATCAAATGTGTTGCTTTATCTTTAGTATCTCAACTAGTACATAGTTATAAACTTACATGCACCATGCCTAAGCAGCCATCTTTCGTACTACGAAATTATGGCGTGTACTAACCACTTTTCCCATCCAGTTCTAGCGTCCGAAAATAATATGCGGTAATGGATCCTCCAGTACAACGTAGTCCCAACCGTACCTGCTACTTTGACGCGGTGGTCGGGCTTGCCTATCGTAATGACCCAACCGAGCTATATTGGCTGGAACATATGATCCTGTAGGTTCTACCATGCCAGGCAGGTCGAGTGGAGAACGGTAAGACTAAAAGCAGCAACTCAAGGTCTCAGGTCGAAGTCCTACTGCTGACTGTAGAGGGGTGTGACAGCAGTACGGTGTTTCCCTCGGACAACCAGCATCTAAAGCGATGCTGCCTTCTCACAAGGAAGGACGGGGTTAGAAAAGGTCGATCCTCAAAATGTCCCACCTCACCTTATCTCACGGATTTCCGTCTCCGGAGGTAAGGCCCTTTGAAGAACGGAGCTAACACGTCAAAAACCTCCCACAAAAAGGCCGTGCGCGACCGGCCCCAAGCAGTTGTCCCTTAGGCTCTGCGGTCACGCTCCCAGGTCGTTAACGCCGACATTAATCCGAATTCCTTTTCAGGTTCCTCAAGAAATACCCTCCCACGATGTGGGCAGCTGGAAAGTGATATCAGCCCTCATACCCGTAACAGCACACGAGACCAAGTTGGTCACATTCAAATCCTTCCTACACCTCCTAATGATAGTCAAGCTAAGAGTATATCTCAGGAACAACTAGGAAAACAGTTAGGCGGCCATATAGGTGATGCCCACCCCGAGGCAGCATGGAATGATATCTGAAAAGCTGTGGAAACAGCAGTGATATCTGCTAGTACAGTAAACCATAAGGTGAGGGAGCGACACTGTATCTCAGCAGCATCTACCGCACTGGTAGATGCTCGACAACTCAGTCCATCTGGATCTGAACATAACGAAGAGCGGAGTCAGCTTAAGCGCAAGTTGACAAGAAGCCTACGCAATGATCGCGAACAGTGGTGGGTAGCGAAAGCAAGAGAGATGGAAAAGGCAGCGGCAATAGGTAGTAGCAGACAATTGTTCATACTTGTTAAGGAAACCGGTATTAGGAACCCGACTGTTAGCGAAACAATGTTAGAGAAAGATGGACATATTATACATTCTCAATCCAGGAGATTGGATCGATGGGCAGAACAATTTAGGGATCAGTTCAACTGGCTTTCAGCCACACTTCGGTTTCCCACGATCTCCAGTTAACCTGAATGGCAAGTTAATTTAGGTCCTACGACTCCTTATAAAGTTGAAAAAGCTACAGGAAATCTGAAGCGAGGGAGAGCAGCAGGCCCTGACAGGTTTGCTCCTGAGATTTTCAAGGATGGTGGTCCAATATTAGCAGTGAGATTAACTGAGGTCTTAGGTAGAATTTGGGAACTGGACGCAATCCTATCTGACTGGTCTCAATCACTGATTGCTACAGTCTATAAGAAAGGACAAAATCCTCTTGTGACAATCACAGAGGAATCAGTTTGACTAATATAGTGTCTAAGATATTAACTTTAAGAATACTTCGACGCTTAACAAAAGCAGACTAGAGCAAACCAGGCCGGTTTTCGACCTGGACGTGGTTGTATAGATCAGATATTCACACTACGTCAGGTTCTAGAACACAGACACACGTTCAGACGCCCCACAATCGTAGTACTTCTCGACCTTAGGGCGGCATTCGACTCTGTTGATCGTGAGGTTCTGTGGCAATGTTTGTCACTGAAAGGAGTACCAGAGAAGTACATTAACCTTGTAAAGGCTTTCTACTCGAACATAACTGGTCGAGTGAGAGCTTATTGCGAACTGTCATCAGAATTGATTACCTCAAGTGGTGTTCGTCAGGGCTGCCCACTCTCTCCATTCTTGTTTAACTTTGTGGTCGACGTACTTTTAGAGATAACACTTTCCTCATCTAAATTTCCAGGGGTTGAACTTCTACCAGCAGATTCACTTGTTTACTTGGAATATGCCGATGACATAGTTCTATTTGGTGAAGACGCTGACAAAATGCAGTCTTCTGACCACTCTAAGCAACAATGCAGACATGTTCGGGATGCGATTCTCGCCCTCGAAATGTAAAATGTTGCTTTAGGATTGGGTTGCATCGACACCCGAGCTAATGATAGGAAGTGAAGTAGTTGAGCGTGTCGACCGTTTCATTTATCTTGGAAGTCTGATCAGCCCGTGTGGTTTGGTGTGTGACGAAATCTCAGCACGGATACAGAAGGCTTGACTAGCTTTTGCCAACTTGCGTCATTTATGGCGTAGGCGAGACATCCGTCTATCAACCAAAGGACGTGTTTACGGTGCAGCAGTTCGTTCCGTCCTACTTTATGGCAGTGAAACATGGCCGGTAAGAGTAGAAGATATTCGTAGGCTACAAGTATTTGATCATAGGTGTCTTCGAAACATTGCTCGTATATCTTGGGACCATCGAGTAAGTAACGCAGTTGTTAGGAAACGGGTACTAGGTAAGGATGGCAAATCCATTGATGAAGTAGTGAAACTTCATCAGTTGAGATGGCTGGGACACGTGTTACGTATGCCCAACCACCGAGTGTCTCGACGATGTTCAGTGGTATAGGAGTAAGTTGGAAGAAAGCTAGGGGCGGCCAGACCAAAACATGGCACAAGTCCATGAAGTCATTGACAAGTGGACTGAGTCATGTTGGTAGGTGTAGACTACCTGGTTGGGGATCGCGAGATGATAGCAACCGATGGTTAGAGACCCTGAATGACATGGCTCAAAATCGTTTGTGTTCTCCCAAATTCTAATCTCCTGATTCCTCATTGTCTCTTTCTTTTCTCTTCCCAAATTTATTTCACTGTATTATACTCTTTAAATAACATCTCCAAACCCTAATCTTCTCGATTACTGCTTATACTCTTACTACCTCTACCACTACGGGATTTGAATCGACCACTGCATCTCTGTGCTAATGTGGTATGGCAACTCGAACTGATGTACGTACGTACGAAGTTCTACGTTGTTACTGACTGACTGACTGACTGACTTCTTTGATATAAATACACGAGTTCCTCGATTTTTTCGCAATAGTAAATGCAGGTATACGTCTTTTGCATTTGGAACGTAGAAAGTACACTACGTATTGACATGCATTAATTACTGATTAATTATTAAATACGTTCTGCAATATTCTGGAAATACTATTAACGTGTTGATGTTTATAACGCTTATGTTACTTGCCGATATTTATTCAATATAAACTTAAAACAAGGGCATTCCGTATGCTACAAATTTTCGATAGGCTATAAAGTGCATTTCAATTATAGTACTTCCTGTTAGAAAATTTTCGAAACATTTGGAAGCTCTGTGCAGTTAGGATGTAGGGAACTAAGTAATCATGGCTGTCTAGGTCATTTTTAGGAAGGAAGTAACCACTCAATACAGATTAAATACAATAGAAAGTAGAGACTTAGAATAATATTACTAACTCATGAAGAAAGAAGGGGATATCAGTTATAAGTGAGAAAAAGGTGATGATGATGCAATAAAAGATAGAGCTTTTAAAATACAACAGGTGTACCTCAGTATAAGTCCAACAATAAGAAGTCAAAGCATAACATGTCGCAGTAAGATATAATCTGAACACTCATGGTCACAGCGTATTTCTCAATATGACAAATCTATATCCTCCCCATTAAGGAATGCTACCAGAATGTCATTTACAGCAGGACTGGAGAAGAACAGTAAAGTTGAGCATCCTTGCCGAACCATAATATCATATTGGAACAATAGGAGAAGGTGGTTGTATATCTACAGTCTACTCTAGATATTTTGAACAAAGATTTTAAAGCACTAGTTTACTAGTTCCTATATTTCTATCGGCACCTGTTTGTTTTCTTGACGGATAAGATCTGGAAGATGTGGAAACTTTCACATCCCTCATCAGCATTTTCCGGGCGGTCATTCACAACGTAGGACCAGGCACATATATGCATCGGTCCAACTCGCCACACCTCATTAGCACAAAATGAACACCAAATTCATAGAAATATTCACTTCAGTGGTAGTAATATATAAAAGAAAGATTGTGTATAAGAATATAAAATTGGAAGAATTAGTTCACAGAAAGAAAGGTATAAAGCAAAGCATGTATACGCCGACGCCACTGTGATCGATTCTAAGCCATGTTACCCATAGTCTCCAACCATTGGTTGCGATAGTCACTTGGACCTCAAGCAAATAGTCTGCATCTACCAACATGGCTCAGGGTGAAGTGGGTTGTGAACTATCAATTGGAAGTTGTTTTTATATCGTATAACCACCACTTCACTTACAAAGGATATTCGAAGTGAACGAAGTATGTACATTTGAGAGATCACTTATTACAGGTACATAATGGATTTGGCGCTTAAATGCGTATCTATATACCTAATATTATGGAAGTTTGTCGTTCATATTTGAAAGGATTTACGCTCGAAACTACATGCGAGCCAATAATTGTTGTTAATCAATGTAAGTGGAAATCAAATACTTTTATCAGTCTTTATGAAAATGCGCATCAAATGAACTTGCAAATTCTTTGCAGTACCCATTTCACTTTACTATGATGTAGCGACTGTAAGAACCGTAAAATTGATTTAAACTTCTGCTTATTTCTATTCAACCATTAATAGATTGTTGTATAGTAGATCATTTTAAGATCAGTAACAGACAATATATTTGTATATGAAGACAATTATGTCCATAGTAAGAATCTCACGGTTTATTGCAGCACAAAGACTGTATACACCGACGCCATTTTGATCGATTCTGAGCCATGTCACCCAGAGTCTGCAACCATTGGTTACGTTAGTCACGCGCACTCCAACCAAGTAGTCTGAATCTATCAACGTGGCTCAGACCAGAAGTTAGTGACTTCAAGGACTAGTGACACGTTTCGGTTTGGCGGCTCCTAACTTTCTTCCAGCCGTCTCCATCATTGCATGTCGTGGTGTTTGGTAGTTCTGTATGACTAATACGTGGGTCGACTACCTCAGTCGTTGAAGATTCACAACCTCATCAACTGATTTACCATCATTCCCTAATACACTACCTCCAACCTCACTATTAATTTTAGCCTGTGATTCCAGCTGATGAGAGCAATATTTCTAAGACAAAATACTAGCAACTTACAACTATCCTCTACCCTTAATTATCACGTTTCACAGCCGTAAAGTAGCATAGAACGAACTGCCGCACAATATACTCGTCCCTTAATTGATGGACGATTATCTCGCTTTCGCTATAAGTTGTCAAAAGCCAAAAGTGTTCGAGTAAAGAGCCTTGAAAAGGTTTATATACTTCTGAGGTACACCTTTCAATGACAGACACTGCTACAGAAATTCTAAGTTGACAAGTAGACCTCAGTTGCTGAAAATTCAATCGACGGGAATGTTATTTCCAGCAGTAGGTTTATGATAAAATTAAACAGAAATGAAGATAGTGAACAACCTTGCTGGACATCACTTGTGTGTGCAAAATAGGATTACAATTTGCCATAAGCAGGTAAGACTGTTGTCATTTTCCGAAACTGTCTCACACCTGAATTATTAATTCCAGTTTCTTTTATCAGTCTGAAAAGCTGTCTTGTGTTACCTACAGCCGCTACCCTTTCCATTTCTTTTCCTTCCGTTGCCAACCACTACTCACGGTCGTTCCTTAGACTTTTGGTTAACCTATATCTAACTTGTTTTCGCTCTTCATCGTGTTCAATGCCTGATGGGTTAAGTTTACGCAAATCTCTCAGTGGAATGGACTTAGTAGAAACCCACTGGTTTTTCGTAACTCATCGATTCAGATCACTCATAAATTGCGCTGTTGTTTGCACAGCTGCTTGTATATCTTTTAAAGCAACATCTGGGTCAGCCTTGTTTTCGAAAATGCCAATGTGTGACTTTCGTCTGTTCCTACAATTAACTTTTGCCCTTCTCATCGCTGAAATCAATAATAGTGGGTCTTCTTAATGTGGCCTTTGTGTTCAGTTAGGCGCAAGCATATGCTCGTATTAGAGCATGATCAGAGTCTAAACATGTACTCCAGAGCGAACGGCGCTCTTCTGTCGAGCCTCTCCAACGAAGACCGATGGCTATATGGTCTATTTGAGTCTACCACTGGTTTAACGCAGAGGGTCGCCATGTCAGACGATGTCTATTCTTATGCTTAGAATTAGTGCTTTTTAGCAATAAACGATTGTCTGAGCGCAGTTGCATGAGACGGTCACTACTGTCCGTAATACGAAAATACCCACCTAGATGTCTTTCTTTTTGGCTTAATCTACCTACCTGGACATTGAACTCACCTGCTACGAGTACTACTACTAGGCCGAAGAACACACTGCGTCGAGAATCGGAAGCAGATATAAAAAGGATGAATAGCAGCCAGAAAGAAGAGATCAGGACAGAGTTGGTTGGGGAATGTGGATGGCCTATACTCGTCCATGAGGAGTAACAAGCATAAGTAAGTGTTTGTATTCTAGTCGGTAGTAAGTTTTCCACTGGCGAACTGCATCTTCCACCAAATATGATACAAGCACTTCATGGAGAAAATTTCATTGAAGAAAACGGGCTCATTCCCAGATGGTCAGTTTACTTGGTAATCACTTTGAAATATGTTCAAATTTACAATGTAGATGTAGTTGTAGCTTCTACATTTTGTGTCTGTTATCGAATAAAATACTTCTGAACAACTAAATTCCTTCACTAAATTCTTATGTTTTAGGATTTTTCTATGATTTTCTTCAGTCTGTTGACCAAATTACTCGCTCTCTATCATTTGTTCTTACTGGTGGAATTATTTTCGGCTCATTTTACTGGTCTGCTGTAACGTACGGAGCTGTAACAGTAATGCAAGTTTATGGACATCGTCAAGGTTTACAAGCTATGCGGCTCACAGATCCTCCTCTTCTACTGCTAGGTCTCCCGACTATTCCTTTGTGTCTTGTTTTGGCGAAAGCAGTTCAATGGGAAAGTAGACTGCTTATGTTATGGAGGAACCATATAAGTCGTTTACCCTTTATTCAGCTGTTCAGACGCAAAGGTAGGTATTATCTGAATAATTTATACCTCACTACAATTTTTAGAAACTTAGTTCAGTATACACCTGTTTTTAATCAATACAAAAAATTAATTCTAAGTAGCTTATCAGCGTATACATTTTCGGAATTTATATATTCAAAATGGTGAACAACTTTGTATTTGGATTACAGTGGCTTTCATATAGTATCTAATGTGTGGTAGTGAAAGAAAAGTATGAGTGGTCGTTAAGCGTGAACAACCACAGCCTACGGAATATTAAATATGTGACCGTTGATTTCTACTATGGATTCACTGTGTTGTGACTGCTTGTAATTATATTTTTGTAAAGTATTCTCTAGTGTTAATCTCGTTCTCTATTTTGGACCGTGAGTCATGGTTCTGATATAACGTGATTAGCCTTATTAACATATTATCGTAATATACGTGTAACGGAGTAAAATATTGTAAACCGTCCGTTATATCAGTATCGCTGACAGACGTACCATGTATTCATTATACAGGTCTTATTTTAATGTTTGGACTTGTAGGACATTTTTCAGGCATATATTGTAGTTTAACCTTAAGACAGAAGCATTGTACTAATGTGAAATCGGTTTTATTTAGCTTGATAAATATTCTTCTATTGCAGTATTTTACCACAGCTTGACATCGGACGCCTTCAACGGTTTGCCGTAATTCATTTCCCTTCGGAATAGTGTAAACGAGTCCAACAGCGAAAAACGTTGGTTATCGAATTTCCTATTGTGTTATTTCACTAGTTGATCTCTACCTTTGACACAAGGTTCTTCGTTTGTTTCTACATCTTAGGAAGTAATCTAGAAAAAATAGCCATCTCTAATTCCAGGTCTTAACTGATAATTTCAAACCAATCGCTACAGTCGTTACATTCAGTAGACTAACGAAATTCATTACTGGACTAAACTAAATATTTATTTAACATGTTTATTAACGAAACTGTTAGAGCAGTGCTTGTGATTAGGCTAAATTACATGGATGTAATTTTCACTAACTAACGAAAATCCTTTAAACTTAACAAATCAGACCACTTTGGTGGTGATGGGGACAGAAAGTAAATAAGTGATGACATCAGTTTAGCCTATTTATAGTAGTCCTGCACATAGCAGTCGAGTATTTACGTTCAAATATACAATAATGTTTTGAACTTCACTTGTGTGACGGTCGTTCCTACCATCTGCGTGTTCAGTCTAACGCAACTAGACCGGAGTTCGCTCCTGTAGGAAGTAGTTTCTTACAGATTCAATTTTAAACTATTCTCTAGACTGTTGAATGCACAGTCTTAGCTCAGATAAAGTCAGAACAATTAAGTTATTTGGCTTGATAAACTGTATCTGCTTCTAAAACGCAAATTAACAGTATACAAAATAAACAATAAATACAGTGTGTTAAATAGGGAAAAGACAAATAACATACTGTACAGTAACTAGAGGATAGGAAAAATGCGTCAACAAACCGAATATTTTAAAGCAAAGATGGATAGTGGCTAGCAGTGAAATCCAGGACGCGTGTTCCGTCCCATTTGGGACTTGTCAGCTGGATGTATCTGTACAGAAAAGTCTTACGAATAAGTATCACTAAAATGTGGTGAAGGTACATGATACAGGATGAAACTTTTAGCTTTAACATTCCTGTCGTCTTAGTATAGTCTAGTGAAGTGTAATAAATTGTTTAGAAAGTGTTTTTATGTTGAATCTCGGTTAGTATACTGTGTTATTTTCTCTTTTACTGCAAAGATCTTCCAACCTGGCCTGTTAATGATGTTGATATAGAACTACGCCCAGAACTCTCTGATATACCTCGTTTATTTTGTAGTGCATTAGCTCTTCCAACAATATCTACCGTTCTGGGACACTTATTATTTAAACGAGTGCAGTCTGCTACACACAGAGTTCTCCTGGTAAGATAATTTCTCTCCACGTGTTTTATTAGATTGGTTGATATATATATATATATATATAGTGACGATTGTAGCGATTTTTTAAACTGCGATGTGATTAAAAGGAACCAGACAGTTTGTGTTCTGTTATTTAAAAGAAGAGATTTCCAAGTCAAATTATAATAAAGTCATTATTCTGCTATGGAGTGGAAAACAGGCTATTCGAAATTCATTTGATCAACTGCTGTACTTTTCAGCATCGTATTGTATAGCACGTTTCTGAACGTAGTACAAGTTTGTACTTTCACTTAGATTCAGATGCCACTCGTTTGAAATAATAAGTTTGTGCATCTTGGTTGTTGTGTCAATGAAACAATGCAATATTAATTCTAGATGGTTAATTGTATCCTATATCAGTAGTAATTTAGAAGCTATTCTAACTGTCTCAGTTATCATTCAGAAACTCATTGATTCATCATGCAGATTCGATTAATCAATTTAATTGATTTATTTCTTTAATTTTCTTAACTAGGGTGGTTTGACGTATCTTGGAGTGAAAGGGCTACTGACTATATATTATCAAGAGTTGCAATATATCCGTATATGCTATAGACAAGTAAAAGATTATGATGAATAATTAATATTGAGATTTCACAGCGATATTAGAATCATTATATATATGTATTAATTGTACAGAACAAATATATAAGCGTGATAGTTTTGAGGTTGATTTTTCACTTTATAAAAAATTTAATGGTAAACTGAATATACGTTTCTATCCTATGATTCCTTTTATTTCTATATTTGAGGACGATATCTAAGTTTATTATCTAACAATTATAGTGGATATTCGCTGGTCAGCTCTCCTATTATTTCATTGGACGTCGCAGAAGACCTAATACATCCAGTGCTGTTAAAAATTAAACTTTTAGCCTCTTTTTTTAGTGATGATCAAACAGTCATTCAGTAACAACGTAGAACTTCGTACGTACGTACATCAGTTCGAGTTGCCATACCACATTAGCACAGAGATGCAGTGGTCGATTCAAATCCCGTAGTGGTAGAGGTAATAAGAGTATAAGCAGTAATCGGGAAGATTAGTGTTTGGAGATGTTACTTATAGAGTATAATACAGTAAAATAAATTTGGGGAGAGAAAAGAAAGAGACAATGAGGAATCAGGAGATTAGAATTTGGGAGAACACAAAGAGTGTACGCATCTGCGCAATTGCAAACGATTTTGAGCCATGTCATTCAGGGTCTCTAACCATCGGTTGCTATCATCTCGCGATCCCCAACCAGGTAGTCTACACCTACCAACATGACTCAGTCCACTTGTCAATGACTTCATGGACTTGTGCCATGTTTTGGTCTGGCCGCCCCTAGCTTTCTTCCAACTTACTCCTATACCACTGAACATCGTCGAGACACTCGGTGGTTGGGCATACGTAACACGTGTCCCAGCCATCTCAACTGATGAAGTTTCACTACTTCATCAATGGATTTGCCATCCTTACCTAGTACCCGTTTCCTAACAACTGCGTTACTTACTCGATGGTCCCAAGATATACGAGCAATGTTTCGAAGACACCTATGATCAAATACTTGTAGCCTACGAATATCTTCTACTCTTACCGGCCATGTTTCACTGCCATAAAGTAGGACGGAACGAACTGCTGCACCGTAAACACGTCCTTTGGTTGATAGACGGATGTCTCGCCTACGCCATAAATGACGCAAGTTGGCAAAAGCTAGTCAAGCCTTCTGTATCCGTGCTGAGACTTCGTCACACACCAAACCACACGGGCTGATCAGACTTCCAAGATAAATGAAACGGTCGACACGCTCAACTACTTCACTTCCTATCATTAGTTTGGGTGTCGATGCAACCCAATCTTGTCAACTTGCGCTTAAGCTGACTCCGCTCTTCGTTATGTTCAGATCCAGATGGACTGAGTTGTCGAGCATCTACCAGTGCGGTAGATGCTGCTGAGATACAGTGTCGCTCCCTCACCTTATGGTTTACTGTACTAGCAGATATCACTGCTGTTTCCACAGCTTTTCAGATATCATTCCATGCTGCCTCGGGGTGGGCATCACCTATATGGCCGCCTAACTGTTTTCCTAGTTGTTCCTGAGATATACTCTTAGCTTGACTATCATTAGGAGGTGTAGGAAGGATTTGAATGTGACCAACTTGGTCTCGTGTGCTGTTACGGGTATGAGGGCTGATATCACTTTCCAGCTGCCCACATCGTGGGAGGGTATTTCTTGAGGAACCTGAAAAGGAATTCGGATTAATGTCGGCGTTAACGACCTGGGAGCGTGACCGCAGAGCCTAAGGGACAACTGCTTGGGGCCGGTCGCGCACGGCCTTTTTGTGGGAGGTTTTTGACGTGTTAGCTCCGTTCTTCAAAGGGCCTTACCTCCGGAGACGGAAATCCGTGAGATAAGGTGAGGTGGGACATTTTGAGGATCGACCTTTTCTAACCCCGTCCTTCCTTGTGAGAAGGCAGCATCGCTTTAGATGCTGGTTGTCCGAGGGAAACACCTCACTGATTAAACATTCTTCTTCCTACTTGGGATTCTTTTCTCAATGTTCGTGTATTGAAGAAATCAAGGTCTAATGGAAGGATTGCTGGTGGCTTTCAATGTTAATATGTTCAAACGCTCAAGCTATTCATATCAATTTCTGCGAAACTTAATCTATTACCAACACTGTCTGAATGATTGAAGATGCACAAAAGGACTTATTAAACACCGCTATACCAATTAAAGCTGGTAGATGTGGTGACAATTGATTCGTGAAAATTCCCTTGGTTTTTACTTAATTTCAAGAAATATTCACTTGTATGGTCATTTCTGGTTGAGAGTTGTTGGTGTTCATTATATTCAGTGTTAGTAACCTAACTTTGCTGGAAACTGGTGAATTACTTCACCTTTAGTATTGTTTCAATCAATAAAATTTTAGATTCAGACATACTTCGAAAGTGTGACCAATCTAATATTTGGGGATGTCTTTAAAAAGATTGACGTGATAAATTTCAACACAACACAGATAACAATTGATATTCGTAGCTTACTCTTTTAGAATTGCATTCTACGAGACTCAAGTGGCACCCTAAAGATGTGTAGTATTAAGCTAGAGTATGCAAAAAACTGAACTATTTAAATTAATCCGCTTAAAACGAACAGTCGCATTCCTAATTTTACCAATAAATGAGTTCAGATTCGATTTTCCTTACAAGGGTTCGGTGCTGATATATGAGTGGAAACTGTTCAAAATACGTAACACCACACATTTATAAAGTAGATCTGATGCCAGATGTTTTAAAAACAAGCTTTTCGACTTCTGTCGCATTTGATAAACCTGACTTTTTCGTAACCAAACTGGTTTCATTCTAGAACCTAACCAAATTAGAACAAACTGCTCTTTTAGGTCACTTTTTCCATTTTTATTAATTTACAACTACCTCGGTGAGAAATTTAACAAGTGTTTCTTTCCAGCTTTTTCCTAAATTCTGTAAAATATGTGTTCAAAGTGAATTAGTGCCCTTAGATGCAAGCCCACCTATTTGTGTTGAATGTTTTTTAACCTGATGTGTGCTGAAGAAAGGCATAATTAATTTTCCGTGAGTTAGTCACAAAATATACACCTTTGAATTCTCATAGGACAGTTAATCAGGATTACCTTTTACCCATTGAGTCCACATGGTTTTTATAACTTCATCTGCATACCTTATTATTGTCCACGCATATAAGGAAAAAATGAGGAAGTATGCGTTATTTATTTTGTTTTCTTTTGTAATGAGATTGTATCCGACGTCTATGTGGTTTTGATTGCAAGCTTTTACGACTCATAAGTTTTTTATATATGTACTCCATCGTACAAAAATTAACTAGAAACGCATTAGTCAGTTTTGTATCAAGAACATTTTTAATGTGTATGCATTGAGAGTGGTAGATTATGACTTGGTTGAATCACATGAGTCATTGACATCTTGTGATCGCTAATTTTTTGTGCTAATTGGAATTTATGTGACATATCAAGTGTGTGAAGACCCGAAATTTATAACAATAGGCTTAGTTTACGCGTTATCATTATGTTTTTCTCTTTTATCTAGTGTGAATTGATTATTGTTGCCGATGCATAGATTTATGTTCCATCTTTATCTATTAATGTTGAATTCTAGCATTAATTTCACACTATTATAGAAATGACAAAATATTGCTATTTTTGTCAAAGTTAAACAAATTTACACTGTAATACACTCAATAATGGAGGATGAAAAGTATTCTTACCATTCAAAGTTAGAGAACAAAATTTCTTGTTTCGTAAGGAAATCTATTGTAATTACTTCAACTGAATATTCAGTTATATATATATATATAATTATCATTCATAAAATTACTAGAGGGGTCTTGTAAAATGAACGTTTGAAAAAAGTAATTTGATTAAAAAGTCAGCCTGATTCACTAATATACACTTTACTTCTATACATCCTCTTTTAATAATAACTGTATTTGTGTGCTCAGTTGTTCAATCTCGTATCATACGTCTTTTTGTTTACGTTGATCTATAATGTGTTTTATATAATATTCACCTGCTCGATATGATGATCGAACTAATGGTCCACTAGCTGTATATAAAAAACCCAAATCTTTGCCAATTTTCGCCCAATAATCAAATTTATCTGGATGAATATATTCTTTAACCTTGAAATAAAAATAATTTAAAAAACAAGTCCAACTGTATTATTTATTGTTACTATATAAAAATAACAGAAATGTGTAAAAAGTTTTACATTACAAAAACTGTTACTACAAGTCATCATCTAAATTATTGAACAATCTGGAAAGTAGTTGTTATTTGAAGGAATTATGAACTAGCCGATTATAGATTGATAGTCAACAGAATTGAACATGGAGAATCTAATTACTAAAGATTTATTTCGTTTCAGAAATCTTTTAAACGTTAAAGTATGATTTATGTAAAATGTAATTTTATAAGTTACTCGGAAAATACGCAATGTCTGTCAGGTACATTTGTTTGTGTTGAATAGTTGTTGGACTATGTGAACTTCGGAAAGATCGGAACCACCACACTGGACCATTGTAATGTCGCGTTGCAGATTAACTTAATGTTGATATTCATTTGCAATATCCGAAAGGGTGAGTTTGGGATCTTGGTCCAATCGGCGCGGTAACCGTGTTCTAATGTCAGTGAACGTTTTTGATTGGAGACTACAGATGAGGATGAGGGCTTTGGACTGATCTTCAGTCAGTGACTTCAGCCGGAAGTGTTCGCGATTGACGATGCCCTCATACGTAAGGAAATCAGCGTCTTTGTTCATGACGAGCTTCAAACATCGATAACGTGTGTTGAACAATGAGGAGCTATGTCCAGACATTTGGCTCACTGAAGACGGTGTCCGAGAATGAGCGGTCACGTGGGTTCAGAGGCGATAGCGAATTATAGTACTTATTGAACTCACTTGTGCCCGGCTTCTAAAGCAGCAACCGAACCTTCCAAGTCTCATCTTGATTAGCAAAATCAAATTTAAATAATTCCTCCTAGCGCTGTAACCACATATGAAAATTAACATTGGCATCTGTATTGCGATGCCATCAACTGACGGTGCAGTAGTAGAATTGGATGAGCTCGGTTGTGTGGCAGGAGCAGTTTTTCGTTTCTGCTAACATTTGGATCAGTTGCTGTTTCAAGAATAATTCCACTTTTAAAAGATTTATGCTTGCACCATCCTCGTCGCCAAATTGCTATGTTTGAAGAGATTACGAGATCACCCTAAATCGGCGAACGAAACGAAGGATCAGTGACACAACAAGACAGCTAAACTATTCCAGTGCGTCACAGTCGCACCAACTAGAGGGAGAAGTCCATATTCAGATAAGGGAAAGTGTATTCCACAAGCAGCCAGAAGCACGGACAATAACAAGCACACAACTCAAGTGTATATATACAGCATAAAAATGTCCTTGGAAAACGTCACAAAATAGTATATTAAAAGAGGCAGTCAATCAATGATATTTAGAGTCCTTTCAAGTTGGAAATACAATCTGAAGGTAAAAATGGGTGCTTTTGGAGCGAAAACAAGAAATTCAGATTTCCAAAATGAAATCACAAAAATAAAATGCTTACCAAATGATCTCTCGAGACCTCGCATCCCCAACATGATTTTGACTAGGTGACGAGTGCATTTATATTACCTAGTCCACAGGCGTTTGTCAACTAACAGCATATGATCCATTCAAGATTGCCCAGTGCATTGTCTCTATATCTACGAAAATCAAACTATTTTCATTCTCTCACCTCAGGTAATGTGGGAAAATACCAGATTGTGGTGATAATCGTTGTTTACGGCTCAAAATAGGCTTGTAGCAACTCAAAAGTGATGATTTAAGATCAGTGTTTTAGATTTTCAGTTTTAATATTATTTTACACTATTTACTGACCAACTTTCCTCATTATTTCGAACCATAATATTAGGCCGATCCATATTTACACATGATCCTACGTCGTTTGCAACAGACTGCAATATATATCTCTATTTACGCAGAAACATTTAATACCGAGCCAAATTTAATCTTTGACATATTCAGTTTATATACCTGAATAATTACTGATGATAGAGAAATGGCGGTAGTATGGAGTGAGAAGTAAAGACCCATTGTGTCACTAAAGAAGGAAACCAAGGAGATTTCGTTTCAGAGATCTCTAAAACCTGTCAAAATTTTTCTGCTGCAGTATCTTTGAAACAAATGTTCATGAAGTCTTTTCTCTGGTGCTGTAGAAACTTTCGCGTTGTTGTTCCGCCTTTAAATCTTTCTCAATGAATCTAGGTGGGTATCCATTGCTAACCAGTATCTGCCGTAGTTTATCAATTTCGATATCGATTGTATCCCCAATACAGGTACATCTAACTTTGATACAGAGAGAATGGATCAGGTTTCTCTTTTGCTTCAGTGGGACCCAAATTTGGAAATTCGTGATAGAAATACCCTTACTAAAACGTAACCCTACAGTTAGTTGAGGAGCACTTAACCACTACATTCAAACAATCATTAGGTGAGGATAATAATTTGTCCATTATTTTCATCGCCAGAAAAACCAGTTTCAACGATTTAATCACTTAACACGTAGTGTTGAGTCACCTAATTTATCTAACAGAGAAAATATATTTTTTTAAAAAGAAGAGTTGGCTAGGAGCCTAAACTATAATATAATCAAAGGGAGTTTATAAGTAATAGCTTTCTATATCAAGATTTTATGACTTACGAAAACAGTCAAGCTTAATAACTACAACAGCCAACAATATAAAGGTACTGTTTAACAATTAATATGTTCACGCAGCATTAATTAAAAAATTACCTATTTATCTGATATATTTGAATGATTCATTTTTTCGGAATAATGAAATACATCTTTTAAACTATAGGGCGCCATTTTCCCATGGATTGGTCCTACTAATCCAAACAACTATTAAGTGAACTTATGACATAATAAGTTTACCAGACATTATAGATCCGAATGGGATTTTGGATTTGTGTACATTAGGAAAACGATGCACAAAAGGCAGTCTATGATCCTTTTACCCTCAGATTGTTGTGAGTTGAGTTGCCAATGACTTTGTCTTTCGAAAATTCCTTATGATATTTATTGAGTACGTTCTGATTGTTACAAATGGAATTTTTCTTAGATTTGTCAACCTGGAATTTTGGTATATCGTTGATTATTCGTAACATTTTACACATAAGATCCCTTCAATATATTATTACAACACCGCCCTTAAATGCCCCGGTACGGTCGAGAGTGAGGAGAGTCAGCTGTCCCTCTCCAAATGCTCTCACATGACCACGCGCATATAGCCTCTGCCAGGGAAGTCCTACTCACTGCCTTCTCGCGGCGAGGCTGTTGCTTAGAAACTTGAGAGGACGAAAAGCGAATGTCCGGCGTTCTAACAGGGTCGGTGGATATGGAGGATCCACCTAGGGGAGTTGGAAAACCCTGATTCCAAACCAATTGTGTGCATGGGCTCCAGTATCCTGAAGGAACAAATGGCATATAAACCAATTGTTGGTCATCGGTTAACATGGGACTGCATCTTCTGACGTCGCTCCACTGCCTTGTGGATCAGACCTTTTGGTCAAAGGCTCCGGGTGTGCCTCCTCTAAGTAAACCACCTCATTTGGTCTGAGCACACAGGCAGTATCACCGCCCACACATAAATCAAGTGATTTGTTTGGCGCATATATATTGGCGCTCTCTTGTACCAATATTCATGTGTCCAAATAAATAATAATCCACAATATTGCGCGACCATTTCCCATTGTACTCGGTGGGTAACTGCTTCACATTGGTCACGGTTTCACACTAAAACTCCGAGAATTAGTCTGATGGAGTTCTGTTTGTGCCGATGATGTCGTTCAGAAGAACGATGAAAGCTCAACAATAAGACCATCCAGCTCAGAGAACAAAGCCCCATCAACGTCAGCCACCTGAGCTACAAATCTTACCCACCATCTCCGAGAGCTACCTCGGGAAGCTAGTCACTAGTGGGCACGTGATGATAATCAGTTTAGTTATGGTGGTCTAACATTGGTCGATTAATCATCTCAATTAAAACTTCCACTTTCGTTTAGTTTTATGATAGATAAATTATGAATATATTTTTCCAGAGGTTCGAGGAATTCTTAATGTAATATTTCGATAATGTTCTTTCAAAAGGTTTAGGTGCGTCCCATTGTAGCTCGAATGAAGCAACAATCGTAAACAGAGTCAATAAACTTCTTAAAGAATTTTGGAAAGAGAAACTCCTTGGTAACTCAACACATAACAATCTGAAAGGAAAAGGATTACAAACTGCTTATTGTGTATTGCCTTCCTAAATTACACAGATCCAACATCCCATTTAATTTTTAAAAAGTGGATCATTTGAAAAAATTATTCACTCATAGAAAATTCGACTAGGTACAATGTTACACTAATTTACTATATTGTATTCGAATGATTCACACAATTTTTGATTTAGTTCATCAAGGGTTGAGATGAATCACTTCTGTTGTATGAGTTATCAATGGAGTTATCATAGTTCCTATAACGCAGTAGTTCATTATTACAGTACGAGTGCTATTCTCTATATCTGAAATCAGGAAAAGAATGTTTTTAATAGACCAGTCTATTAGTTGTAGAAATAAACCTAACGGAGTTGTAGTGTCATGAATTCTGTTCTGGTGTTAATTATTCATAAGTCGGAAAAACTATTTATTTTAGTAAAATTAGAATAAATCAAAAACTGACATTGGCTCACTTTTAGATGACGCTTAGTTGGTTGTACATATTGCCCAATTGTTACACAGTCGACTCCAGCCTGACGTAAGTCTTTAAGAGCTATCATTACTTCTTTTTCTGTCTCGCCAAGACCCAACATAATACTGGATTTTGTGACGACTAGAAAATTGGAATTTCCGGATGATACAAGCCTGTTACTACGTTCTTTTGCAGTCTCTAGGTTTCGAAGTGACTGAGTATAACCAGCTCGATGATCCCTCACAACACTAAAAGAATTTAAAAGCTCTGGGAATATAATTATATTACACTAAATAATCATAAAGAAAGCTGAATACACCGTACAAACAGTTAACGTTTAATTGATTATTCTTTCTATTTAAGTTTAGTGCTAAAATATCAATTACACTAGCAGTTTAACTAAAAAACGCCTTATACTGGATTATCGATTAGGTTATTAGAGTTACACATTTCTTCGATCTTCAAAAATTTGATTCTATGGTGTTATGCGATATATTTTGGAAGGCATTTTAGTTTCAAAAAAGATAGTATTACACTTAACTGCTTTGAGTAATAATCCTGTCATTACAGTTCATTAATTAAATAACTAATAGTCCAGAACTGGAAGACTGGTTAACAGTAAACAATTATATATATATATATATATATATATATATATATATATATAGCTGGTGTATGCGAATAATCATATTTTTGATTAAAGACACTCACCGTTGTAGTGACTCCACAGTTTCAATATTATGCGCATATACTTCGGGACTAGCACGAACAACTGTATGAATAGAGTCTGTACACCCTTGAAAGTCTGGTACTAAGCACTCAACTATAATTGATGGTTTACGTGCTTTTATTTGGCGAACTAGGAAATAAAATAATTGCAAAACTTTTATTCGTAACTTGTGAGTATGGGGGAAAGAGTGGAACGTATTTTAATAGTGTTACAACTCAGCTAAAACACCTACAGTAAGTTGGAAGTGAAATATCAATACTTGATCATATTTAGGACTTACGCTTATAGTAATTGCCTACATACAATCCTATACAAATAAGCAGACTTTGCATACGATTGAATTTTCAGCTTGGCGTTGGCTATAACAACATTGTAATTCATCCAATCCGCAAGGAGACAAGTTATGCTATAGTCCAATAGGAGCATGCCACGTTGATATCCTAGAAAGCTCTATCTCGAAAAAAGACGACGCTTTTATCTGCTCTCAGGTCAGACATTTAAAACGATGGGCGGAAAACTTTAAGGAACAGTTCAGCCGGCCTTCAGTTACTTGACAACTACCCACCATTCCAGACAGCCTAAATCGAACATTGAAGTAGATCTCCCGACTCTATCTGAATTTCAAAAGGCCATAGTTAATCTGAAATGAGGAAGATTAGATGGTCCAGATGGAGTGGCTCCAGAGGTCTTTATGTATTGTAGTCCAATTTTAGCGATTACGTTGACTAATATATTAACTAAAATCTAGGAGTTGGACGTAATCCCATCTAACTGGTCACAATCACTGATTGTCCCAATATATAAGAAAGGGTCGAAATCATCCTGTGATAACCATAGAGGAATTAGTTTGACTAATATAGCATCTAAGATACTAGCCTCAATAATTATCACATTTAAAAAGACCCATAAACTGCAAACACGAGAAAATCAGACTGGCTTCAACGACATATTCACCATTCATCAGATTTTAGAACATAAGTATGTGTATTGGCGTCCGACATTGATATTGTTACTTGACTTAAAAGCAGCATTCCAGTCTGTAAACCGAAAAGTTCTTTGGCAGTGAAAGGCATCAATCAGAAGTACATAAACTTTGTGAAGGCTCTTTACTTGAACACTACCAGTCAAACCAGAGCATACAGAAAACCATCATCTGATTTCTCAAACTCAAATGGTGTCCATCAAGGCTGTTCACTATTTCATCACAGACCTACTGATAGAAATAACGTTCTCGTCGACTGAATCTCCGGGCGATGATCTCCTTCCATTTATCGACTTAGAATACGCAGATAATATAATCCTGTTTGGCGAAGTCGCAGATGAAATGCAGTGTTTTGGTAGCATTGAGCAACGATATCAGGACGTTTGCAATGCGTTTCTCCTCCTCTAAATGCAAGATGTTGCTCCAGGACTGGCCTGCGTCAATACTTGGACCAAGGATAGGGAGTGAAGTAGTCGAACGCATCGAAAACTTCACTTATCTTGGGAGTCTGATCAGCCCTAATGGGTCGGTGTCTGACAAAATCTCTGCACGAATTCGAAAATCTCGTTTGGCTTTTGCCAACTTACGTCACTTATGGTGAAGGCTAGATAACTGTATATCAATTAAGGGACGAGTGTACTGCACAGCAGTTCGTTCTGCTTTACTTTACGGCTGCGAAACGTGGTCATTAAGTGTAGAAATGTTTCTTATTACTACCGTTAAAGTAACTGCTTCTATAGATTTGGTGTCAATCTTTTTGTTCTAATGAGGTGTTGCAACTGGGACCGATGCATGTATGTGCCTGGTCCTACGTTGTAGCTGACTGACTATCAGGTTCCTATTTGATGGAAACTCTTTGGCTCGTTTTTAGCCTTTGGAGGCTTCATCTTGCTTCTCGAAGCCGTCCCAAATGTAGTAACGTTATTTGTGGTAGTAGGAAAGATTAGCCATCCGAGATACCACTCGAAAAGAAAGTATAAATTAGGGAAAAATGGTGAGCAATTTAAAAACTTATAATCTGGGAGACGACCTGAGCCATATCACCCAAAGTCTCTAACCATTGATTATGATAATCAAGGGGACCCCAACCAGGTAATCTACATCCGTTAATATAGCTCAGTCCAGTTGTCAGTGACTTTATGGACTGATGTCACGACTTGATTTGGTCACCTCTAGTTTCCTTTCAGCCTACATCTACACCACTTAGCATCGACATAGTCGGTGGTTGGACAAACGTAACACATATCTCAGCCACCTCAAAAGAATTCCTACCTCATCAAAAAATTTTCGATTTGTTCTTAGAGGTCTTTGTCTAACCTCACACCCATAGATTAGAACGAAGCGAACTGATGCGCAGTAGACTCATTCTTTGCTTGCCGAACGGACATCTCGCGTGCGTCACAGGTGACACAATTTGGCAAAAACCAATCGAACCTTCTAAATACGTGAGGTTTCGTTAAACGTCAACCTATCAGGACTGACGAGACTCGCAATATAAATGAAGCGATCGATTCGCTCAATTACTTCACTGCCTATTACTGATTAAGGCGATGACGCAAGCCAATTTTGAAGTTACATTTTACATTTGGAGGGAGAGGACCGCATCCAAAACATGTTTGCATTGTTGCTTATAGCGGTTACATACCTCTACATTTTGTAAGCGTCTTATAGCCAAACAGAACAATCTCTATCTCATCTCCGAGTTCTAAGTCAATAGGTGAGCCTTCTGGTAGAAGAATAAATACTGACAAGTCAGAAGGGGAGAGCATTATCTCTAAATGCATGTCTGTAACAAAGTTAGATAATAGTGAGAAAAGCGGAAAACCCTGACAAACACCACTTGAAGTAATCAGTTCGTCATAAGCTCTGACTCTACCAACAGTGTTCAAGTACGGAGCCTGTATAAGTTCATGTACTATTTTGGTATGCCCTTCAGTGGCAGACACTGTCATGAAACGTTGTGATTATAATAGTTGGTAACTACCTTAAGTTCAAGGTCAGAAAAAGAAAGGATATTTTGTATTATATACTAGAAGCGCTAACTAATTTTTTTTGGTTTTTAAGATGGATTTTGTAGTAAGTCACTGATATCTAACAGCGAATACTGTCTTGATTGACAAAATACTTGCATTACTAGGTAAAAAATAGAACGAACAAAGAATTTAACACATATATTACTTGTTTTAGATATGTGTCGAGCCCCTCCATCTCCCAAGTCATCACGATCAACTGATGTTATGACAATATAGTCTACATCCCATTTGCTTATGGCTTCTGCAGTTTTTACTGGTTCGTCTGGATCAAGAGGTGGTGGATTTGATGAAGTTTTAACAGAACAAAACCGACAACCTCTAGTACAAGTATCACCCATTATCTAAAGAAGAATAGTTAAAATATTGATATCCTAAATAATAAATGAACCTAATATGTTCGAAATACAGTTTTAATATATTACTTGCTGCTTAATGTATCAAGTAAATTGACTCATTCTCTAAATATTAACCACACGGTACTACTTTAATCTAATTCGTTCAGTTCATTAATAATCATTTTTAGTTATTTCTCAATTTTTGTAAAGAAATATAATGATGGGATAGCTTACTCGGATTGTAAGATAATTCACCTGCTTTTAAATAACCACCGAGATCATATAAGTGCATGTTTACAGTAACTATATGGCTGTTAAATTGAATAGGTCTCTGATAATCAACATAAGAAAGACAACGCTGGCGACGTGTTTACCAATTAGATTACGTGAAGTTCTGATGTGAATTTCATGGGATTTCTGCACAAAAGATTTTTAAATGCTCTACATCAAAGTAGTCATTTACACCCTTTTTGAAAACCACTCTACATGTGCGCACAATTCCATAGATTATTCCAGTGGTTTAATGCTTTTACAAGTATGAACAAGAAAACTTGAAGCATTCACGGTGTCACGAAGTGGTATGTATAAAATTCATAAATATGACCTGAAATATTATCATTATTTGTAAGTAGCTATTCTCCATGTTAAAATCCCACCTATAATCGGTCTATATTCAGTGATAAAATACATTACTTTAACTGACAAACGTTTGTCATCATGCCATGATTTTTGCACAAAAGTAGTGGGAGCCTCTTTCATGGCATTGGCAGACGCGAATGAAAATGAATAACAATCTCAGGAATCTGGGTAGTATAGATATTGATGTGGAGGACAAATTAACCTATGTAGCGAAGGCCACTTCCATTTAGGGAACACTTAGAGATTTAGCAATAATGACCTTATTGTAAAACATCGGAGATACAACTCCGCAGCTCTGATTTACATTAATGAAAATTGGAGTCACCGAACTATATCCTATCATCGTGATCTCCAAAAAATTGCTAGGAGTAAGTAGGACACCGTGTAGTGCTGATGTTCAAAAATATGAACTCACCAATCACAAATAACACTCAGATTAGCTTTTTACAGATCTCTGCAGGTTCTATGTCAAGTGCTATTTGCTGATTACTGGACTGAGTGGAAACAGTGGCCGGTCTGTGAAATAACAAAAAGTGGAGCGTGTTGGTCTTAGCATATGACAGTCGGATTACGTCCCAATAATAATATACTCAGCATTCCTAGACTATATGGAACATATCTCGAAGCCGGAGTGACGATGCTGTTGTTGTTGTGTTATTAGTTCATAAATTCTTAATTAGTGAAAGGCATCTAAGTTGTTGTCCTTCCTGAACAATTACCTTTAATGATTCCTATTATTACTATTATTATTAGCACTATATGATTTCTTTATCAATTCCTTACAAATATCATGATATTTCAAGTGAGGCAGTTCTTGTTATCTCATTACACTAATCGCTTTGATTTACAAATAAGTAGATAACTTAGAGAAACAGACGGAGAATAAAGAAATTTGCGAATTCCTGGTAGACTTTTGGTTAAATAGTCTCACATCCTTAGCATTTACATTTCACGAAATTTAATAAACAGTGAAAGAAGAGCATTAATAGCTTTCAACTACCTGATCCAATTGTGTGTAAATGATATGAAACACATTTCTTACGTTAACACCTAACATATTTTATCAAACTAAGTAGAATAGTAATAAATATATTTTTTGTGACATTCCAATGATTAGAAAATTGTGTTTTTGACCTTTCGCGACTTTGTGTAAGCTACTTCTTCAGAGTAAATAAGCATTTTTATTTACTGTGAAGCAGCTCACACAGTCACGAAAGGTCAAAAACACAATTTTCTACTCATTCGGATATCACAAAAAAATACACTTATTATTAACTATCTACCCAATCCTCAAGTTATTTGAAAACATCAAGTTTAACCCTGGCACTGATACCTACAAACTCATGAATAGAATAGTTTTATCTTTGAGTCGAATATTCTACTAGACTGATTTTGGCTATCAATATCCCTATTAGATAACATGATGATCTTGGCTATAAATTGGTTAATACGCAGAACAATAATGTTATTCTCCTTGCTGACATGTTATTTTAATTTATTTTCAGAACCCGATATAAATTACCCTCAAAATGGCGAAATCGGAGATATATTATGCGATTGTTACATTTGATAACACGTTTCCGAATTGTTCTCAGTATCCACGAAAGACAGGAAAGCGAGGAAAAACAAGCCTAACCAGAAAATAATAAACGCTTTAAAAGAGATACAATTGGCAAATCAGGGGCCTACTGAATTAATATCTGCTATTTAGGTTGATAGATGATGAATTCTGGTAAAAATGAAAACAGAGATATTCACTAGCATAAATGTATAACAAAAATAAGCAGTTTCGGTTAAAACGGAAAATGTGTTATTTATTGTTCGTCATCTAAGTACATTAAACTTCATTATTTCTAAGCCGTTTCACGTTCATAGACACACTTACCATAATTGTAGCTGTGGCGGCTGTAGACTTTCCCCCAGTCCAACATTCACTAATATTAGGACATCGAGCTTCTTCACAAACCTATAATAAACAAAGAAACTATGAAGACTCTAACTCCCTTTGATTCTTACAATATCGAAGACGAACATCAATTGATGAAAACTTCAAAGGGCTATACTTAAATTTTTCCCAATATAAACGTTGCGAGATTTAATATTTTAATTTGTATATATATTGTATAAATGGTAAACGCAAAATAACTCATGCTGTAGTAAACGAGAACACAAGTGGGACAATCGAATGTATTTGAACACAAAATTACAGAACGTCTTAGAAAAATCTGAGAACCATACAGTAAATACTTAATTTGCAAAACGTCAATCATCTCAAACTACTGTTCCTTTTGCGAATATCAGTCAATCGTCTCAGACTTCACTGTTCTTTCGTTTCCACACCAATCATTCTTCGTTCTCGTTCTCTTTTCTTTGATTTTCTTAACCTTATGCCTCCAGACATTTCACTTTCGATTGATGATGCATACTACTTATATCTGTCGACACCAGTAGCACACACCACAATACTTGTAGTCCGTAAGTATGGATGGTCTAAAAATAGCATTTAATATTACATTCCTTTGTTGATTACCAGTGAACAAACTGTTGTCGATTTCGCTATCAGTTTATGTGAGGGGAAAATGAAGGAGATGGATCATATGTAATGTTCCATATGATTCATTACAGGGAATGGCATAAATACTGAAAGTACTCAATATATTGGGAAATTTATGGTTCGGAATTTAGGTTACTAAGGACAGCGAAAGAGGCTACAAAATTTTAGTAACAGTTAGTTATCTTAAGCAGATGAATGAATTGATTATCTATTCCTAAAATGTAAACATGCATACTTTAAACTAGACCAATTTACCAGCAAAACAAAAATGCTGTTAAAAACTCAAGTTAACTGAATATAGGAACCGAGGCTAAGTGTTGTTGATAAAAAAAGACATCACTGGGATTTTCCAACCATTATTTTCTTCGAAAATGCTAATGAATTATTTATGTTTTACTCATAGTAAACGATAGAATGGAGACTTGAAATTTTATGAACTAAACCATATGAAGGTCGATTAAAACAGAAAATACGAAGAAAATATTGGGAAAAAAAGTGTATAACAACTTACGGTATGTAAATTGAGGGAACGCAGCTGCTTTTGCAAACGCGCTACATTACCACCACATGGTATCTCAGTCTTTAACCATTCTGGAAGACGGAGGCTAAAGTTTATAAAGTAAATAGAAATGATATATTCAGCGTCATACCAACCAAAGAAATATATAATTAGTTATGTAATATTTAAAAATACACACTACTTAAAGATGGTCATGGGAATATGATCAATGAAGGTTTACAATTAAGCCGAATACCGTTAAAGTATACTCGTACACACATTTCATGGTGAGTATTTAATCATTCACTATATTCAAGTGGAAAATAAAAAGTAATGCGACTCACTTTTCACGTATCTACTCAATTATGAAAAAAACTTCAAATCACAGAATTCATTTAAAACAGCATAAATACTATTTTTGGATAAGCAACACTTCAAGCGGATTTTCATCGATAGAAATTAATTTGCAGTCATCAAAAAGATAGCAAGTTTATAGTTTTCAGGTTCAAAAAGTGGTTGCATATCACCGAAAGAAACAGAAAGCATAAGATCATGTGATGGTTTCCTGCTAAGACTTTAAACTCCAAGTGAATACAATGGTTATCATTTATACAGAGGTTTTGTGAACATTTTATATAATTTGGTGGTCGATTATACCATAATCTATAATCAACTGAATGACTATTGAAAACCTGAGAACACTGAACCAATGTTTCGTAATAGTTTAACACTCATCACACCCACTCACCACCAACTATACAGGACCGGGAAACAGAAAATCAACTGAAATGATGAGCTTAAAACCACCAAGCTATCGTGCTACAATGTTAATTCAGTGAAATCAGTGAAGCTGAAAAACGTGCACTACATATTCCAAAATCAGTAGCTGAAAGGTGTTTCTTCATCATAAGATTCAAAGTTCCTAAGTTTGATCTATTCTGAAACTGTTTTTGAACACGACAAAGGAGTTTCAAACGATCACAAATACAATGACTAACATTTCAAATTGTGTAGTCAAATAAACATGTAGTGCAACAAGCTTACCTGTTAGAAAAGTCAGTCAGCTACAACGTAAGACCAGGCACATACATGCATCGGTCCCAGTTGCAACACCTCATTAGAACAAAAAGATTGACACCAAATTTATAGAAGCAGTTACTTTAACGGTAGTAATAAGAAACATTTCTACACTTAATGACCACGTTTCGCAGCCGTAAAGTAAAGCAGAACGAACTGCTGTGCAGTACACTCGTCCCTTAATTGATATACAGTTATCTAGCCTTCACCATAAGTGACGTAAGTTGGCAAAAGCCAAACGAGATTTTCGAATTCGTGCAGAGATTTTGTCAGACACCGACCCATTAGGGCTGATCAGACTCCCAAGATAAGTGAAGTTTTCGATGCGTTCGACTACTTCACTCCCTATCCTTGGTCCAAGTATTGACGCAGGCCAATCCTGAAGGAACAAGTGGGACAGTATTTCGTGCACTAAAGGCGTTAGCCATGGTGATACTTGATGAGGAGGAAGTCAAAAGACGAAGCACCGAGTTGAAAGTCAACATAGGAGGAATAATGAGAATTGAAGAGGGAGATTCATTATGAACGCAGTAGTCTCAAGTGCTATTAAAGGTACGAGGTCGGTTATCACTTCCCGGTTGCCCATACAGTGGAAGGGTTCTTCTGGAGGTAGCTGAAAAATAAATTGGGTTAGAGGTGGTCTTAGTGATCTGGGCGCGTGACCGCAGTGCTCAAGGTAGAACTGCGCGAGGTCGGTCACACACGACCTTGTTGTGAGTAATTTTCGTGTTAGCTCCGTACTTGTTGAGACCTTACCACCAGAGACGGATATCCGTGGGATAAGGCGAAGTGTGCATTTTTAGGGTGGATCTTTTATAACCGCACCCTTCCTTTGTGAGAAGGCAGCATCAGTGCTATGCTGGTTGTCTAAGAGAAACACCTTACTGCTGTCACGTCTCTATACAGTCAACAGTACGACTTCGCCTTCGAACCTTAGGTTTGCTGCTTTTAGTCTTATTGCTCTTCAAACGACCTGTCTGGCATGGTAGGATCCTGAGGAACGATTATTTCAATAAGTATAGCCCAAGTAGTTCATCGTGTTAGGCAAGCCTAGCCACCACGTCAAGTTAGCAGCAACGGTCTGGACCTGTTAGAAAAAGTTGTCACTTTATCAACAAAATATTCAAAATACATGCTACAGTCAAACTAAACACGACTGGTTCACCTAGGTAATATACCATGAATTACTATGATTAAATTACCGTTTTTCTGATTTAGTAACTGAACTCGGGGAACTGAAGAAATCTTTAATTGACTGATTGTTATTGCCTAGCTTGGTAAATTCAGAAAGACTTGGACCATGGGAAACAGCTTTCTGGAATTCAGGTGAGAGTTTCCGAGTCGGAGTATTTTCTTCAAATTCAGATGACTTATCAGTTGATGAATATGAATGTGTAATATTTATTTGGATATATGGCCATTCAGCTCGAAGTTTGGTGGCTGTCGATACCGAAAACACATAAGAACCTCTTGGTAAGAACAAACTCATTTATCAGTAGGAGAAGTAGGTACTGCTATTTTGCATTAAGCCTGTAATTAAATGAAAAGTTATATTTTGTTAAACCATATATCCCCAACAAAATTAGAGTTTAACAATAGTATTAGTAGTAAAGGGAATCAGTTAGTTCACCAAACACGACAGAAATCGATTACTTAGTTGATATTGTAAAAGCGAACTTTGATAGATAAGTAGAAAAACATGAAGCATCACAATGTAAATGGATTTGTCTCATTATGCAATTTAAAAGCACGTATCGATCAAATGAGAAAAAAACAGAAAAACATTGGGAAAACAAGATGAACAGATACAAAGTAGTTGCACTGTGGTATAATTTGCCAAACTTTACACTGGACTATCGACATTAAGTCACTAGAATAGCAAATAATGAGATAAAATTAATGATACTGATAACTAGAAGTAATCAAGCATAAGAAACTGGAAATACAAATTACGAAGATAAAGATTGAAGACTGCTTCTCTTAAGAACTTATACAACAGCCTAACATTTAGTGCTTAGGCTCACATGCTATGTCAACCCCAGCTTATGATGCATTTGCCAGCGGCATTCTTAGAATTCTGTTATAACCCTAAGAGCTGAAGTACCTACACCACGTGATTCAAGAGTTGGGAAGATACATTTAGAATACAGCTCTGCAAACAATATGACGCGTGAAACGCCCGACTGTTGACGTGCAAGTTGGAAAGCAATGAACATACATATGAAGTTGACTACATATTGCCAAAATTACCTCGGGATTTCAGTTTCGAAGAAAGGGTAACCCAACTTTTAAAGGTATTTGATGAGCCATCTTTATTGTTTAGTATTCGATATCAGTGTCTAAATTTGGTGAAGCGTGAGGCCGACGATTATGGTGCTCAAGAAGATTTCAGCAATGAGTGTGAACAGTTCGAATTAAACTCATTAATGGCGGATCAATTTAAGTGCCTATTATTCATCAAAGCTCTTAAGATGTCGAGATTAGGACTAGTTTCTTGACTCGACTAAATTAAGATCCAAACGGCACACTCAAGACTCTAAGAGATGGATGTACAAGGCTGGGAAACGTCAGACATGACAATAAATTAGTCAAACAGGTAAATATGAATTTCACCTGCAGTAGTATCAACGATATCACTAGGTTCAAACCAAGAGCCAAGAACATTAGAAACAACCCATAACAAATCAACGATTGTTTGTTGATTATGTAGTGATTGGGATTATGTGCGATTCTGGCTATTTAAGAAGCATATATGTGTAGCATTTCATGTCTAGTCAGAAGTTAATTTGTGTACTAGGGGAGCATGGAGAAGAACGTGAGTGAGGATCCCCTGCGTTAAAACCTGTTGACGAATTACAGTGAGAATTTTTCTTTAATAGAATTAACTGTAAGGGAATATGTTATCTAATAGAACGACAGAACATTCATCTTAGTAAAAATATGTTAGAGAAGCCTGGAATATTGGCTAAACCTATCAATAATGTCTGTAATGTGTAGTATTCATCATTGGACACCCCGATATCTGCACTAATGGCAAGTGGGATGGAAAATTTTCCCCCTGTTTTTAAGGTTAACCTTGGTCACCACACCATTGTGAAAGCACATTTACCAGTGTCACCTGATGAAGTAAAAGAACTCTTCTAGACTCAATCCTATAAGAAGTTAGAAAGTTCCACCTAGAAGCGTAGCCCTCAAAGATCAGATCCACAGAGAATCAGCAGTTTTTCCAGCGTAGACTATCTCTTTCAATCATTGATGACTGCTTTCTGTTTGCCGAACGTGTCATAGCCCCAAAGAAGCTTCAACCAGCAGTGTTTGAACAATTGCATGCAGGACATCCTGGAATAAATCGCATGGAAGCGCTAGTATGAAGTTATGCATACTTCCACACTTTGACACCCAAACTGGAGGAACTATCCAACTCGTTTACCAAATGTGCATTAGCAACGAAAGCACCGCGGAAGGCGGAGCCGCAATCATGACAAACACCTGTCACAGTGACAGCGTATATACTTGGTCTTCGTCGGTCCACCCCATTGACAAACTGACCTTCTGGTAGTTGATGCGTACAGGAAGCGGCCAGAAATTTTTCTCATGGAACATCTAACTTCAGGTTGCACAATCAAGAAACTAAGTCACCTATTTAACCCTTTCAGGGTTTCAGGGTTAATAGTTAGCGACATTGAAAGAGTTTACGTCCGCTATCTTCCTAGAATTCTGTCGGCAGAACGGAATAAATTACGTTCAAACACCTACATTCCATCCTGGGAGCCAAGTCGAACGCTTTATTACCACATTTAAAAAACTCTCTACAGAAATCAAAGGGGGGGCGGTCATCGAAGAGATTTTAGGAAGGTTCATGCTCATCTACTGCTATAAACCGAATCCTCAGAAAAATGACGGGGTCTCTCCAGCAAGAACTTTACTAATCAGAAAAGTACATAACCATTTCGATCCCATCTGTCCGGTGCCATTCCTTCAACTTCAACGAAACAGATCGATGGGGAAGTAATTCAATCGAAATCATGAAGATAAAGACTATTATTTACTGTGGGTCAAAAAATATTTGCTATGGACTGCCGTGACAAACATCCTACATCGATAGCTGGTTTAATCATACAAAGGAAATGAAATGTTGTTTATGAAGAGTCAATCGGCTCGAAAGTTTTGGTACGTCATGCTAATCAACTTAAAGCAAGAAGAGTCGACATAGAAAAACTCCTGATGTCCTGCTAGATACCTTTGAAATTAAACCTCCATAAACGGATAGGGCAGTTTCTGTGCAGATAGGGAGTGGTACCACTTTTTTATAGCCTAAGTGAACAGATTGAAAGCACATGCTAGTCACGCAGATACGAGTGGAACCTAAGACCAGGTCTTACGAATCTCTTCGAAGGGGAGGTACTAGCAGGCCATAGATTGAATTAATGCATGTTTCATGCAGGCTATGTTGTGACACACTCTCAGGTCGATTTTGGCTTGTCAGCGCAAGTAGATGAGGAAGACTAGAATATCCTTGTGTATACATTACAAACTTACAGCAATCGCTCTATAATTATTACTCCCATTCAACTATATTTATTTGGAATCTAATTTAGGTTGGGGAGACTTTCTAGTTAAGTGTCCAGGATTATCAACGCAGTCAGTCAGTTAGCTACAACTTAGGACCATGAACATATATGTATCGGTCCAAGTTGCCATACCAAAAAACGGTAAACCCCTCCAAATCTGTCCGCCGTTTCGTTTCAACGACCTTGAACGGCCTGAATACAGGCGGTCATTCCGTATTTCAATTGCCGTGGGTGTGTTGGGTAGTATGAATATTAGGTTTTCCCATATTTAAGTCATCTTTTGCTATATGAAAAGCTAATAAATTGGGATAAAATCTATGTAACAATCACAAACATTACGAAAATTGACGTGTGGCGGGAAAAAGGCTGTTAATAGCTTATAAATAACGACACAAAAAATCCCGGATAATGTGCGCGAAAACCCATTGCTTACCCCAGTGCCCGTGCCATCACCACCGGACCTTGACCTTTAAATCTTCAGTCTTTTGGCGCTCCAGAAAAAATGTTGCCACTTGATTTACGGACGACCTTCGGCCGAGGCGACCTTGAAAACCGCCACTTACTTGGTTACAAACTTGTGTGAAGAATTGTCATTAGGATTTACAGCTGTATATTAGGGTGAGGGGTTACACTTAAATTTTTTATCAGGAACTGATATAAGCTATGACGCTAAAATGGGCAACGATCCACTAGTACCGTCGATTGGTGGTGTCTACTGAGCACTTGAAGGTTAAACTGTTGTAAAACGATTAGTGCGTTATCTCAACAATTTGTAAGGTTCTGTGGGAGCGGTCAAATCAAAACGCTTTTAAATTTGATTTGAGTTCAGCCACATCATGTCTGATAATGTTCATCCTTCAAGTAACGAAAGTGATGACATCGTAACGATGCATGGTGGTATTATGTGATCGCGACTATTTGCCTGTTGGGATAATTTTGAGACCTTCGTGAAAGAAGTACATAAGGTAATTAGACTTCTGTGATTGATGATTCTTTGCATAGTATACGCCAAGTAACTATGTCTTATCAGTATATTAAAATACAAAGATGGCCCGACTCTAAATTATTTTTGGTTAGATATTTTCGTACATATGGAATTTAAGTAACGAACAACGACAACTTTATGCTGGAGAATTCCATTGTTCTAGCTATTTGTTAATGATAGTCTTGTGCAAGGGCACACTATGTATGTTCATTGCCGATATGAATGATACGAAAACGTAAGACAACTCGAATACCAATAACGAACATCACAGCCGAAACGGTGGTTTAAGTTTTCATGCAGAACTGAGTGAAGACTTTTGGTGCAGCTGTAACAGTAACTACGGATAGAAGAGCGGAATTTGAATTTGAACTATTTGACAACTTAGCTAAACCTCCAGGCTCCAATAGGATATGTTGCACCTCATATCACCCTCAGGTTAATGGGATGGTAGGACGTGTCCACAGTCAACTAAAGGCCTCACTTATATTGCACTCAAACCACTGTCAGTGGACAGAATTCTTACCATTTGTTATGTTGGGAATACGAACATCTGTCAAAAATGACCCACAGTGTTCAGCGGCGGAACTGTTTTTCGGAACGACTCTGAGACAACCGGGAGAGTTAACTAACCCTCATACCGACAGTAAAAAGGTTGATCTATAAAGTCACGTTGACCACCTACGGGACCATAGGTCCAAACTCAAAATAGATAGTAGTCGTGAACAATCGCGAGGCATTAATATACCCACAGGTCTTAGGAATAGCACGCAGATCTAAATAAGGTGTGACAAAATAAAAGCATCACTTAACCCTCCATTTGAACAGTCTTTCGAAGTTATCTCAAGGAAATATATATTTCGTGATAGAAAAACATGGAAACATCGACTCCGTAGGTATTGATAGACAAAAACCGGCTTATCTAGATCATAAACCACTATATGTGTTCATAGACCGTTTAATTGACAAGACAATTACGCAATCGACAAGTAAGAACGATAGATCTTCACAAGTGGCTAATACGTTTAGATTGGCACAGCCGATTAGTCAGTCTAGAATATAGTCAGTTTTGGCAGCAGCCTAAACATTGACCACATATCTACTAAAATCGTGTGTTTTTTTTAATTAAAAATACTTTTCTCGTACCGTGTCACCTGTTTTATTCAGTTAACAAAAACCACCAAAAAAGCAATAGTCTTAAATATTATGCCATCCACACTCCTCAAATCTACTACTTTTGATGTATGAGCGTAATATTCATTTTTAAAAAATACTGAATACATAAGCTATTTATCCGTAAACACACGATAAGTAATATAACGTACTTGCTTACCTACGCCTGTTACTCCTCGTGAAGGAGCATAGGTTGCTCACCAGCATTCGCCATCCAACCCTGTCCTGGGCAATCCTTACCACCTCCTTCCAGTTGTTATTCATCCTTTTCACATATGCTTCTTTTTCCCGACATAACGTGTTCTTGGCCTTCCTCTGTTCCGTTTCCCTTCAGGATTCTAAGTTCGGGCTTGTCTCGTGATGCAGTTTGACGACTTGCGTAGTGTATGTCATATCCATTTCCATCGTCTTTTCCTAATTTCTTCTTCATCTGGAAGCTGATTTGTTCTCTCCCAGAGAGGGCTGTTGCTGATGGTATCCGGCCAATGGATGTTGAGTATCCTGCGTAGAAAGCTATTTATAAATACTTGTATCTTCTTGATGATGGTTGTTATAGTTCTCCAAGTTTCAGCTCCGTACAGTAGAACTGACTGCCTTGACGTCCGTATTGAAGATTCTGACTTTGATATTGGTTGAAAGTTGTTTTGAATTCCATATGTTGTTCAATTGTAGGAATGCCACCCTTGCTTTGCCAATCCTTGCCTTTACGTCTGCATCTGAACCTCCTTGTTCATCGATGATGCTTCCCAGGTATGTGAAGGATTCTACATCTTCCAGAGTTTTGCCATCAAGAGTGATTGGATTGCTGTTCTTCGTTTTGCATTTGAGGACCTTGGTTTTCTCCTTGTGTATGCTGAGGCCTACCGATACAGAGACTGCTGCTACACTGGCTGTCTTTATCTGAATTTGTTCTTGTGTATGCGATAGGAGGGCTAGGTCATCTGCGAAGTCCAAATCGTCTAATTGATTCTGAGCAGTCCATTGTATTCCGTGTTTTTCTTCAGATGTCGAGGTCCAATGGACCACCGGAAGAAAGAGGAAGGGAGAGAGTAGACAGCCTTGTCTGACTCCGGTCCTTATTTGGGATGCATCTGTCAGCTGTCCTCCATGCACGACCTTGCACTGTAGTCTGTCGTATGAGTTCCGGATAATGTTGACAATCTTCTTGAGTTCCACTCAATTGATTGTTCGACGATGATCCGTAGTGTCACAATTTGGTCTGTGCACGACCGATCCTTACGGAATCCAGCTTGTTGATCTCGAAGTTGGGCGTCTACTACGTCTTTCACCCGGTTCGGCAAAACTCTGTTAAAGACTTTCCCTAGTACTCACAGTAGTGTGATGCCTCTGTAGTTTTCACATTTGCTCAGGTCTCCTTTCTTTGGAATCTTGATGAGGTATCCTTCTTTCCAGTCCATCGGCACTTGTTCCTCCTCCCAAATCTTTTTGAATAGAAGGTGGAGTATGTTTGTAGTTACGTCGATGTCTGACTTCAGTGCTTCAGCTGGTATATTGTGGGGTCCTGCTGCTTTCCCGCTATTGATTTGTCTGATGGCCATTCTGATTTCTTCCGTCGGTGGTGGATTGACATCTATAGAAAAATCTGTGTGTGCTGCTTCGATGTCCGGTGGATTCATTGGAGCCGGCCTACTCAGGAGTTCCTCGAAGTATTCTACCCATCTGTTCCGCTGTTGATAAATTTCAGTGATCGGCCTGCCTTCCTCGTCTTTGACCGGTCTCTCTGGTTTACTATATTTCCCTGCTAGTTTCTTCGTTGTATCGTAAAGCTGTTTCATATTTCATTCTCTTTCAGCTTTTTCCGCCGTCGTTGCTAGTTCTTCCACGTACTTCTTATTGTCGGCTCTATTGCTCCTCTTCACTTGCTTGTTTGCTTCTATGTATTCAGCTTGTGCCTGGACTTTCTCTGTTCGTGTTTGACTGTTGTTAATTGCTGTCTCCCTGTTCTTCCTTTCTTTGATCTTGTCCAGTGTTTCTATAGAGATCCACTCCTTATGATGGTGCTTCTTTAGACCCAGAACCTTTTGACACGTTGAAGTTAATCCTTCTTTGATACCTTTCCAGTTGTCCTCCATAGTAGTTTCTTCTTCCTTCAGTAGATCCTGTAAGGCTTGGAACCTGTTGTTGAGAGCCATCTTGAGTTCATTGAGTTTGTCAGTATCTCGAAGGAAGGCTGTATTGAACCTTTGTAGTGCTGTTTGTCCAGTTGTCCAGTTTTTCTTTAGCTTCAGTTTTAAATTGGTCACAACTAGATGGTGATCTGAAGCTATATCAGCTCCCCTCCTAGTTCTCACATCTTTCATTGTCCTTCGGAATTTTTTATTGATGCAGATATGATCTATCTGGTTCTCTGTAGTGTGGTCTGGTGAGATCCATGTAGCTTTGTGTATACGTTTGTGTCCAAATGTTGTGCCTTCTATGACCAGTTTGTTGAATGCACACAGATTTACCAATCCTTCTCCATTTTCGTTTCTCTCACCCAGTCCATGTCGTCCCATGATATCTTCATATCCGGTGTTGTCTATTCCGACTTTGGCATTTAGATCTCCCATCAGAATGATGAGGTCCTTTCTTGGGCACTTCTCTATGATTGACTGCAGCCGCTCGTAGAATTGACCTTTAATGTCGTCGTTGCTATCATTGGTGGGTGCATAACATTGAATAATATTCATTGTGATCCCCTCCTTCTTTGTTTTGAATGATGCTTTGATGATTCTGGATCCGTGAGATTCTCATCCTACAAGTGCATTTCGTGCTACCTTGGACAGCATTAGAGCAACTCCCTGAGTGTGTGGAGCATTTTCCTTTTCGTGACCGGAGTATAGCAGCATCTCCCCCGTATTTAGTCTTTGTTGTCCAGCTTGGGTCCGATGGGTTTTGCTGATTCCCAGTACTGCCAAGTTGTATCTCCCCATTTCTGATGCCATTTGACTGGTCTTCCGGTCTCCCACATTGTTCGGACGTTCTATGTACCTATAAAAATTGTTGCTCTGGTTGTTAGAACGGGCATCGACCTCGTGGCTTCCGAAGGAACTCGGCTTTCACCATGAAGCGTCATAACTCTTCTAAATGAAGACCTTCTAACTTTCAGGGCAGAGTTTAAATGGTTTGAATCATTCTTTTCTGGTTAGCGTTTTTTTAGCGAGTTAGTTTTCTACGGAATGGGGTCGCTAACCCCTTGTCCAATCTTCCTCCTTTACGCGGCCCTAGGACCGGCAGTCACTCTAGAAGAGCTATAGGCGGAGTTAAGTAGTGTAAGGAAGTAATATAAACGTTTCAAAAGGCGTAACGCAAAGAGAACAATGAAAATTCCTCTGCAGCCTTTTTGTTAAACAGTAATGTCATTAATTTGTTTCTTCTTCCTGTCGTGTATTTTAACCTTTGTTTTATTACGTGAATTTGAATAGACTTATCTTTTGTTACCTAATTTTCTACTGCATGTTGTCAGAATATTGACAATAGGGTCATTTTTGGCTATGCTCAAGGTCACAGCGTGATTCAGTGTGTGACTGTTAACCTTTTTTCTGTCTGCTTGGGGGGATTTCTGGAACCCCTGCGGATAGATATTTGATCCCATTTCGTAGGGAATATTTTACTGATTCTTAGGTATCGAACCCTTTGGTATTAACTGGTTCTTTTATTGTTTAGCGCGCTACTTTGTGTTAGAGAAACTTCTGACTGTATAGCACAGGCTGTACCCTCTGAGGTATTTTGTATCTCTGATATAATTTATTCTACTTCCTAATTTAGAACCGTTTATATTGAGCACAAAATTTGTGTTTTGATATAATTTGATACAAGTGTCTCAAAAACGCTTCTTAAGCTATATAGAAGAACGTAGTCTGGCTATTCGAATACATTTTGGTTCGTAAGTCCTGCGTTCAAACGGAATACTAGCAGTTCGGTCGTTACAAGAGGGGTAAGTCACAAAAGAACAAAGAATCTTGTACTGAGGTGACTGGTGTGAGCAAACTTCGCCTGCTGAATTATTCATTCACTTAGAATTGTCCACTAATAACAGGCAATGATAAGAGTGGATAGAAGCATCAAAAAATCTCTTATTAACACGTACTATAAACCCAAACAATAAGCCCTCGCAATAACGACGAAATCCAGGCGACTTTTACTTTTTTTCTTGGTTAATTTACTAAGTTTTTTAGTACTTCATGACTTGTACAAATTTTTTCATTTAGATTGGGTGTGTACATTTCATATGAACCACTCCACAAACCGTTTTTGGTATAAGGTGTGTTTAGTAGCTTTACCAAAAGGTATGACTCTTATTTTGTTCTCAAAAATTATGGCTGCAACGATTAAATTAATAACAATATAAGTTACTATAGTCACATCATCAGTGAACTTCCTCAGTTCCTGAGGGAGCAAAGTGGATATGGAGTGTTCTCTCGAATAGTTGTAGTGAGGGCGAGGTTGATATATTCTCCGCTAAGCATTTTTACGTTTTGTTTATTGTAACGACAGAACAAAAGCACCGATTCAAATACCAGCTCATTCGTTTTCCTGCCAAAATGACTTCTCTTATGAGTAGTGACACCTCCTACCCAGTAATCCGGTTGACATTAAGTAACCGGCCTATATGATTCCCTACCACCCCTTTTAAAAAATTGTGGGGTGTGAATGAAAAATTTAGGTATCATTGATTGGTGGACTTGTTTTGCAAGTGTGTGCTCAAGTGATAATGAACAAACATTTTGTTACCTTTAATAATTTTGTGATTGGTCGTAAACTGTTCATCTTTGTAATCTGATTAGTTGAAATCGAAATCACATCTGGAGCTGTGATTGGATACCAGAATTTTCATTTTTTACATTTGAAATTTAATGATAATGAATAATTTTTTTGTGTAATCTTAGTCTTGAAAAAATTTAGACTTTTGAAGAAAAAGACACCAACTTAATTGCATTACCATGCAATCCTACTGTTAGTGAATGTGTATTGGGATCAATTTTTGTTTTCCGATCAAGTATACCTTGAATTGAAGTCGTTAGTTATCGGAACAGGAATAATCATATGTATCTCAGTAAAAGAAAGTTTTTGGGAAAAAGCATCTGTAAACCGGTTTGAATATTTGATAATAGTGATTACTGAATGAGGTCGGTAGTCAAATATTTAATACCAAATTAATAAACAAATTATCACCAAAGTGTGTGCATAGGCTTTTTTGTAACACACGGTGTGTTAATGGGAAAAAGAAATCAACATATCAATAAATCATCATGATAAATTACTGGTTGCAATATGTATAATTCAGGTGAACCAACCGTAGAGGATCATTTAATGAACTGACTTTGACAGTATATGAAAGTAGTAATAAATTTTCCGAAAAAGACACTTAATATTTAGTAAAGGATTATTTTGTAAATGTTCATTCATAATGAGAATTAGACAACGTTAGATTTAAATGTGGTTAAATTGTAAAAGTCCATTGAAACGGCTTATTGTGTTCACTTGTAAATTATTTGTAGTTCTGTATTTTAAAATTAATTTTTTGGTCGTAATAAAAACTAGTTTGTTTAATCAGTCATGTGTGAATATTGTTCACCGGCGTAATATGAAACCTGAACTATATCTAGACATTATGAATGTAACCATTTTTGACAAGCATTTGAAATATCAGTTTCATGAAGTGTAAATGAACAAGCCTACGTCGTCTGACTGACTCAACAAATATTTATCGACTTTAAACGTATAAATATGAGTAAGGTCAACTGTATCAATGAACATTTACAATGCTATTAGTATTATTTATTTTCCTTATTATTATTATTATTATTATTATTATTATTATTATGTCAATTGACAAGATTCAATTCCCATACTATGTATTTCATTGACACAAAATTTTTTGCATTTTCAATTTTCCTATAATGCTCTTCCACTTATTGTGACTGAACACTTTACTGCAAATCATCCCGACCTTTAGTGAATGACCTTTTTAATTTGTAAACATATATATCGTTACAGATGTAAACGTTAACCATTGTTAACATATTACATTGTCAAATTCATAAATGTCATGCCTTATTTTTGGACTTTATAAAATAATAAAATTATGGACTAATAACTGTATAGTGTGATGATGAAGTTAAGGAAAACGATTGTTTCCTAAATTATTTTTGATTTTTGAATATTTTAAGGGAATATTTAACTGGTACAACGAGATTGTACCAGTCATAAATAGTTGATGAGGTGTGCAAATGAATACGGTGATATAATCAGTAGTTATGAATAACTATGGAGGCTTAGTTTACGATCAGACGTACTTCTTACGTACGCATAGTTCTGGTTTCAGGAAATTTTAATATAAAACAAGAATATGAAGTTCTTGTTTTGTGTATCTATGAAACGGATAATATTCTTATTTCTTTTTACACTTACTGTATGACCTTTTATCACCATCATCATTTCAATGATGATGGTTTCAACTTGTTTTCAAATGTCATTATTTTATTCCTAAATAAGTTAATTTTCTCCATTTCGTTTACTTCTCTATGAGCTTTAATCACATTCATCTTTGTAATTATCTTATTACATTCACTAATAAATGTCATCATAAGTTTATTGACGTAACGACAAAATTACGATTTTCACTCATTTAAAATATTCCTATTAAAATGTACTCAAAATGTACTTTTATTAGATAGTTTACAAATGTGTTACTAAAACATGAACGCTAATCACATTATTTTCAATATAAAATTACTAGATTAGTCTTCATTAGGTGACAAAATCTTGTCTAAGTTTTCTTAACCTTTATATCTAATAAAAGTTAGAAACAAGTTTACGAATACATGAACGATAATCGCTTTTCCACTATTAATCTCTAAGGGATATCTAAATTCATGAGACATTAATAAGTGCTTAATCACTTGACCTTTGCGGCGGAAAAGTAGTAGATAAAAAATAATGGAAATCAAATTGTGGGTGGCCCTGAAAAGGGCCTTTACTCGTTCTCGCGGTCGAACGTCATCACTTTTAGTTTGTAATGGCGCCACAGATAGGACAGTGCACTGCTCGTACGTTCGGCGATGGGTCGTAGGCACAGAAGGTATGAAACATTGCTTCACATCTACAGAAAACCCAACCAACCGCATCACCGGTTTCACACGGAGGCTGCGCAAGATTACAGATGTCGCAGAGTCGATTCTCGTCATGCTCTTCTTCATTTTCGATGTCCCGTTCAGTTAACTCTTCCGAGTTAATAGAAATTACTTCCTCCTCATCGTTACTGAGCGTTTCATCCAAATCAACAGTTCCTCGTTGTATAAACGGCACTGCTACGTTAGTCGAGGTTCTTGAAAGGGTGTACGAATGCTGTTCTCCATGTAAGTTTACTGGCGTTGTTGGTAGTCTACCGTGAACTATGAAGTCATGAAGTGAACTGCATTGTTCCTCCGACATTCGCCTGATTAACGCTATCACCGCATTCTTCATGCTTGGCTGACTCAGTTGCATTGGGAAATAATTTTCAACTGCAATATGAGTCAGATAACCATCATAGTGTAACCACCTGTCACAAATTGACTGTACGTTCACTTCGGTGTTACTGTGTATGCAGTAAGCCAATATGTGACGGCATGGTAATCCGTTTTCAATGAAGAATGGACACGAGCACCGGCTAGTGTCGACGTGTACGTAGTACGTCCCCGTGGCGTCCATAGCGGTGAATAAATCTTCCGTCAATGCAGACTGCGTTATAGGAATGTGAAGGTGTCGCTTCAGTAGTTGACAGGCAACTGGTGTCAGTCGTTCTTGAAGTCGACGTACTTCCGGCTCCTCACCAATACCGGCTTTCCCCGACAATCCATTGAATATTTATGTAATCTTGCTTCCATCCAATATCCAGTACGAAGCAGCACATTGAAAATGGATCTGAGAACCGGTGTTTTTCGATTAAGGTGATACATCTTCAAGACTCGGTGGCTGGTCTCGACGAAGTTCGTATTATTCAGTTCAAAGAGAGTGGATGGCGGTCGAAAAGCAGTGGACCATTTGTGTTTCCGTGGTAGAAGGTGGTCTCTGACGTATCTGCCAAATGTTCCGTCCGACATTTCGATTAACGAAAGTACGTTGTTAAAACTACAAAATCATGTTATGTAGATTTTGATTTACCTTTCAACCGTTCGAGTGAACATGAGGCGAAAGAACAGTTGTACAATTTCTGATCGCACCCTCTACAATAACGGTTACTGGGTTAATGTTAATGAACGAAACACTTACCCTCTTTATCACATTCCGAACAAGGTGTACGCGACACAGAATATGGTGTGCATCCGGATACACCTGCGTAATAGCAGCAGCAATTGCAGGTGAATCATCGGTCACAATGCCTACCAGTTGTCGACTGTTGGTACACCGTTGGAAAAAGAAGAGGAATCGAGAAATCAAGGCCGACGTTTCGCGACTTAAAAAGGCAATGCACATGGGTATTGCCTTAAAATTCATATCCATGGCAACGACTTGATATAAATGGACGTTCTCGTTATTAGTTTTGTACGTCCCGTCAAAACCAATTACGTCACAAAAGTGACCGGCCAAATTCACTTGCTCAGCAGTCATGAAGAAGAAATACGATAGACAGTTCTCATCGTCCAATTCGTATTCGCAAAGCCCACCCAAGGATGTTATGTGAGCTTTCAATTTCCCGTAATCACCTATAGTGTACATTATAAATTGGCAAATTCCGTACCAGGAAGGTTCGCGTGTGAGAACACTTTGTACCGCATATTGCAGACATCTTGAGCGGTCAGACATTTCCCATAAGATTGGTAAGCAAAATTCCTGATGTGGAATGCAGCGGTACCGGAAATCAGCAGCGGTCTCACAGTTTCAAACTCCCCATCCGTTAACCTGCGCATCCATGAATTACCCTGGTACCTCAGGGAATTGCACTCGTGATTGTGATGTACATTCCCACGTACAACAGTCCAATAGCCGTCTATAATCTTACAAAACATAAATGCTGGACATTGGGTGTTCATAGAAGCCCTTCATTAAAAAAAATTATAAAACAATTTACCAAATTACCTCCTCCGTCTAATACGTTGTGACGAACCGCTAGATCTTATACGCCCATTTCGCCAACACACAAATTTAATGTAGGATTTTTGATCTCTGCCAATATGCGAATCTCTCACTACATAATGACTGTAAGTCGATCTTTCAAAATTTGTGATAGTGGTCTTTAACGCTTCAACCGATGGAAACGCAACCAGAAACAAGGTAGTCAAAAAGACTTCCTCCATTTCCGTTACGTGAGAAACACCAGCGCTCGTACTCGGCACGTTACTCTGCTCCATAATGACGATTGAGATTGTGCTTCGTCGACAAGTACTGATAATTTATAACAATTTTCAAGACATAACTAACCAATTAAATCTAATTTTGGAACTAGCCATTTCATTGGACGAAACACGGGATGAAAAATATTGTAATTTGGGGTTGGAAAATTTTTTTTAAAAAAAAAATGGCCGGTCGGACAATATTATTCCAGTAATCCTATTACAAGCAAAATAGACAATTCACTAAATTACAAAGTCTACTCAAGACTCTATGAAATCTATAAAAAATAAATAAATAAAAAGGCTCCAATAGCTTCAAAAAAAGGAGATAGCCAATTGTGTTTCACAACTGTTGTTGGCACTATATTTTAAAACTACACATAATACCATATTCTCAGCTGCTTTCTGAACCACTTCCGTTTGACAACTGTTTATTCACTCGTACACTGTTCACACTTATTTTCTTTAACCTATTAAAATGCTCTTGCTTAATAAATACCGTAATAAAAGAAAATTAGACTGAGTAATCATACCTTAAACATTCCTTTATGAATATTGGCTACTCTGCCTCTCGCCCATTCTCTTACTTGCTCCCTCTCTCAGCCCCCTTGAGATATGGAACGGGTGACTTCATCCTGCATCATCTTAAAACCCTTAGATATTCCAAAAGGATATAAGGTTGCGATTTCTAGAAGCTCCCACCTTCAATGGACCTATCCTTGACCATCAGTTGCACATTCGCAACGCAACTTTCATGAAGCGCGTCAACTGTGATACTGACTAAAACCATATACATTCATATCCTTTAAATTATCAACCCAGCTGAGTAATTTACTACAGTGTATATTGTATCATTTGTAAAAATTTGATCTTGCCTGTAAACTGGCATGCCCCATGTAACAAACTGTTATTTGGGAATAAACTATTATCATTATGTTAATAAAGAGAAGCAGTATTATTTCATTATGAGCGACATGATACATTAGGATCTCTTCGTTTTGTTCCTAATGTATCGAATCGGTTAGGATTAACAGCTTCTCTGAAAGCTTCATATGGCTTATTTTTCATCCCGAGTACCCTTTGGATTCCCATTCTTTTTAACACGTTCTAGATCAGTATTTCTTATTGAAAGAAAATATGACGCAAGAGATCTTATTGAATGAAGTCTAAATTAAACAGTTTTTAAAAAATTCCGGAGCAAAGCTGTTTGATATTTTGAAAAGAAACACAAAGATAGGGCGTCTTGTTCGCCAAACGGACATCTAGGATATTTGAGTAAGATACACAGCCACAGGGATCAGAACTTATTCCTCTTAGCGCGCCCACATTTAGAACGTCTTGAGTGAATTGCAGTAATACACTATTCTCATAGCTCCTAAACTGATGTTGTCTAATAACACCAGTCTACATAGTTTAAGTAGTCCTTCAACAGACATTAACTCGAACAACACCTGCAAAATTACCTACTTACGCCTCTTACCTCTCGTGTAAGATCATGGGCTACTCAGAGCAAATTATCAAAAAATGGAATGAGTTTACTTTGATGGACAAGTGCATTGTTAACAAACCGTGGAAGCATTTGTGTCACCTAAGGATGGAACAAATTAAGCACTCAGATGGTTGAACAAACATTTTGAATAAACAATACACAGCAACAGACAAGCAGTTAATTTTTAGGGACTGTGTACGACTCACTCTTGTCGAAAAAGCAAACTTCCAAAAATCTTAGAATATTATGTTTTCGTACCTTAAGGTAACCCTCGTGCTATTGATAGAAGAAACCAGAGAAGTAGTGAATATGTCTTTATTTCGATCTTCGCGCAGTCACAGTGGAGCGTGGGATTATCTGTTCAGACAAACAAAGGCTCTCAACATTCAAGATAATAGGGAATATAACGCTTATAAAAAATAAGGAAGTGAATGAATACTTGAACAATACTGTTTCGGCATAAGCTTGGTTGTTTGGGGTCAACTCTTAACCAACCAACCTGAGCTGTTACATTAGCTTCCCCCTAGAATCGACTTCCGTAGGAACGTCGGTTCGATTAACCTATCTATCGAAAACACCTTAGTTCTATTTCTCATCCCAAGGGAAAATTATCAACTCGCTCACTATTTGACTTACAATCAGTGACGACTAACGCTGTCAACGATAGTCCATGGATGTCTCCTCATTTACTAGCTTGTCATCTTATTTTGTAGCATGTGATCTATTCTACAACTATCGCTGACGGTTTACTGCGTGCTTTCAAGAGAAAGAGTGTGAGAATGTGGAATAAGAATATCTGAGGAAGTGCCGCGAGCGGGCTACCCAACACCATGTTGGTGAGGTACGATTTTTCCATGCTCAGACCGGCTATCAGGTGTTTACTCACCTGCCTCTTTAGTCGCCCTCAAGTAAAAAGTAAAGAAGAATCTACTTCAAAGGTAATGGTGAAAACCAATCACACCTGAAGAACTGCTCCACTGCCTGCATAAAAATAATAAGATACAAAATGGAAATACAAAAATATAATTTATAATTGTTCGGTTCCACGTAAGTGATTGGTCTCCAGAAAGGATTGGTATTCTGGAAGAAAATAGACATAGTGTAGCCATCTTATGTACGAAAAGGTATGAACACAAAAAAAATTTTTTATAATGCATATATGTAAAAGTGTAAACTTGCTAGAAGTTGGACTCATTGTCAAACCCGATCAAATGTATGACCTTGGGCCTATGACGACTGCCTTTTATAACCAGGTACGTAACCAAGGGTGCATAGTTGTACTCCACAAAACGGAAAAGAATATACGGTTAAGGAGGAGAAAAAACTGTGTAGATTATGAGGATTAAGTACAATTGTGTCAAATACTCTTTTCTGGTTTGATCTAAGTATGTATGATATATTGAAGCAATATTTCGTCAATTCATCCAAGTAACGAATTTGTCTGCACCTTAGAAATGTGTAAGTCCTATTACTCGTTAGTATTATATATGATTAATCGGTAAAAGGAAAGATTGCAGTCATTCGCCCGTGGTTTGATGTGGTCTAATGGCTAGGCACACGGTCTAGCATCCAGGAGGGCAGAGGTTCGAGTGCGTGTGGGGCTAGTGTTTTCGTTCACCAAAACCCCCTTCAATACGACGTTTGTTGGCCATATGTTGCTCAGATATGAGAGAAAGATAACAGGAGGACGGATTGATATGTCAAAGTGCCATATTGGAATAGTACAAGTTCTTTGTTTTTATTAATAATAATGCTATAGAAAAAAACTACAAGTGTGGTAGATTTCCATTTTACGTTATAATTAAACCAACGAGAAAAAAAAGGTATATATATATATAAGTTATTGACATAACATGTTTTTTATAACGCTAGTGTTAAGTTCCAGGATTTTGTATGGACCACTGATAATAATTGGTTTAACGTTAGCATAGCTGTGATATTCATATTAGTTCAGTGTTGTGATTACTTAACAGTTCCCTTATAAGTTGTGTTTAAAATTAGGTATGTGGAATCAATGCGGCTAACATAGTAACCTTACAATAACGCACTGTACTATATCTTCACGGTTATTGATTCTTAAATGTCAGAAATTTAAAAAAAAATTTGAATATTGCCAATAATGATGGGTTATATGATCACACTAAAAAGCATGCTGTAGGAAAACTGGTTAAGTCATTATGTAAGTTTCCTAAACATGAAAAAAAAATGATGAGAACTTTAATAAGTATTTGACCATGGTTTAATCCAAAATGTTTTGTCTAGAAAACCACTTAATAATAGTAGTATTAAGCGTATCAAGCTACTGAACACATCTTCGACCGAAAACTTTTAGAATTAGTTCATATGGTATATATGTATAGCCAGTCTACGTGAAAAATGTATATAGATATATAAGAAGTACAGCCAACATAGTTAATTAACCAGAAAAAGAAATTATAAAACTCGCCTGGGTTGCTTTTTGAATTCGTTGTATTTGCCAGTGTTAGTTGTATGAATTTGATTAAAATCCGCAGCCATCGTTTCGGAATACCTAGCTTGTGTCCAGTATTTAAAAAAAATTTAACATAACACTTATATATCAAAGGCAAAAGGTCTGGGGAGTTGTAGGTGAGGCGGAATGAGGAGAAAAGTTATTTTTAAGTAGATGCAGGGTCTGATTAGCTACGTGGTTAGATTTTATCCTGCAGCTGAAACTGTCAACATCCTTGATTGGCTAATCAGATGTGCCCAGCGAACCGTTTTAGTCATTTGTAAAGATTTATCGTTTTTGCATTTCGATTCCGTAATGGATTTGTCAGTTAAACGATCTAACGACACGTATGGTGGTTCATGATCTAGATAAGCCGGCTTTAGCCTATCAATACTTACTGTGTCGATGTTTCCGTGTTTTTCTATCACGAAATATTTAGATTTTCTTGAGACGACTTTGAAAGGACCTTCAAATGGAGGGCTAAGTGGTGCTTTTATTTTGTCACATCTTATCCAGACGTGCGTGCAATTGCTTAGGTCTTTAGGTACATATACGGCACGCGATTGTTCGCGAGTATTAATTGGCTTAAGTTTGGACATATGGTCCCGTAGTTGATCTACGTAGTTTCCTAAATTAAGTTTTTGACTGTTAGTATTGGGGTTAATAAATTCACCTGGTAGTCTCAGAGTTGTTCCGAAAACCAGTTCCGCAGCTGAACACTGTGCGTCAGTTTTGACAGATGTTCGTATTCCCAACATAACTAATGGTAGGAATTCTGTCCACTGATTGGGGTTTGAGTGAGATATAAGGGCGGTTTTTAGCTGACGGTGAAAACGTTCTACCATCCCATTAGCCTGAGGATGATATGCAGTGCAGCGTATCCTATTGGAGCCTAGAAGTTTAGCCAAGTTATTAAATAGTTCGGATTCGAATTGCGCTCCTCTATCCGTCGTTATTGTTATGGGTGTACCAAAAATGGTTACCCAGTTCTGCATGAAAACTTTGGCTACTGTTTCCGCTGTGATGTCCGCTATCGGGATGGCTATAGGGAATCTGGTAAATCGATCTATGCATGTAAAAAGATAATTGAAACCGTTTGAACGTGGTAAAGGACCTACCAAGTCGATATGCACATGGGCAAAACGTGCATCTGGTTGCGAGAAAACACCTATGGGTGAATTTGTGTGACGATTAATCTTTGATTGTTGACATGCTGAACACTCTCTAACCCATTTGTGTACATCCTTCTGTAAATTCGGCCATATATATCTGGCATTGATTAGTTTTGTTGAAGCTTTCGCACCAGGATGAGACAAAGAATGAAAGTTATTATATATCAATTTTCGCATATTTTTGGGAACGAAAGGTCGCGGCATTGCCTTGGTCGTGTCACAATAAATTAGAATACCATCGATAGGTGATGGGAATTGTTTTAAATTAAGACTTGAATTGTTTGTTTTAAGTAGGTTTTGCAATTCTAGGTCCTGCTCTTGTTCGTGTCTTAACGTCTCGAAGTTTACTGTAGACTGCTGTAGCACGTTCATTTCTAGTCTGGATAAAGCATCTGCCGCCTGATTGTCCTGACCTTTGACATGTCGGATATCGCTTGTGAACTGTGATATATAGTCAAGGTGTCGGACTTCTCGAGGTGAGTATTTATCGGCTCTCGCTTTTAAAGCATTCGTCAGAGGTTTGTGATCCGTAAAGACTATAAATTCCCTACCTTCTAACATGTGTCGGAAGTGTTTAATGGTCAGGTAGATTGCAAGAAGTTCTCGCCCGAAGGTAGAATACCTTGTTTCGGCTGGAGCGAGTCTTTTCGAGAAGAAAGCAATTGGTTTCCAGGCGTTTTTAACCAGTTGGTTAAGGGTACCGCCTACTGCTTTATCTGAAGCATCCACCATCAAAGCAAGTGGGGAAAGAGAATTCGGATATATCAACGTAGTTGCTTGAGCCAGTTTATCTTTAAGCTGTTTAATAGCTTCGATGGCGTCAGAAGACAGTTTGAATTCTTTTGGTTTTCCTTTAAGTGAATCTGTCAAAGGTTGCATTAATTGTGCACAACCTGGTATGAATCTGCGATAAAAGTTAATTAGGCCTAGAAAACTTCTCAGTTGTGTTAGAGAACTAGGTACGGGGTATTGTTTGATAGTATCCACTTCTTTTTTTATAGGTTTAATCCCTTCTGGGCTTATTGTGTGACCGAGAAATTCTAAAGTTTGAACACCGAAAACACACTTACTTTGATGTATGTTTATTCCATGTTCATCCAGTCTTTTCAACACTGCTTGTACATGCTGTTCGTGTGATTGCAAATCGGGGCTGGCAATTAACAAGTCGTCTATATACCCCTGCGCAAATGGCATATCTCGAAGTAGGTTATCTATGAATCTTTGAAATGTCTGTGCCGCATTTCTCAGGCCGAATGGCATGCGTACAAACTCGAATAAGCCAAAGGGTGTAGTAATAGCTGTCTTGGGAATATCTTCATCAGCCACCGGGATATTGTGATATGCCCTGACTAAATCAATTTTAGTGAATATGTTCATACCCTGTAAACCGTTGGTGAAATCTTGGATATGAGGTATTGGGTACCTATCAGGTACGGTTTGACGGTTTAGGGCTCTGTAATCCCCGCACGGTCGCCAGTCACCTTCATTCTTCTTTGGGACCATATGCAAAGGGATGCCCATTGACTATCAGAGGGACGGATAATACCCAGTTGTAGCATATAATCAAACTCGGCCCTAGCGATTTTGAGTTTATCTGGTGCTAGTCTCCTGGGTTTTGCAAAAACCGGTGCACCTTCGGTTTTGATAGTGTGACTTACTTTTAGTTTGTCTTTAGAAGGCTGTGGGTTTGGTTTAGTTAAGTTTGGAAATTCCGCGAGTATATCTTGGAATTTCGCTGTTGTTACTGGGGGATTTTGAATCAAGTTAAGAGAGCTGATGTGACTTTCTTTGCCTTTTGTGTAATACGAAGTTTCTTTTAGTGTTAATCGCCGTTTCTTGGTGTCAACTAGAAATTCGTATCTCTCTAGAAAGTCCATCCCCAGTATTGCCAGATCTAAGTCGGCTACCGTGAAAACCCAAGGGAATTGCCTCCTGAACCCCAAATCTAGGGTTAAAGTTTTCTGCCCAAATGTCGCAATTTTAGTTTTATTTGCAGCTTGAAGTGTAATTGATGATGTTTCTCGACTAATCTCAGTTTTATTTCGAGGGATGATGCTAAGAGCAGCGCCAGTATCCACCAAGAAATTCAAGCCAGAGTTTCTGTCTCTAACATAAAACAAGCGACTGTTTAGGCGCCCCTCCTCAGTCGTCGCGACCTGGGGAGGGGTTACTCGTTTCCCGCTGTCTTAGAATTATGCTTAGGCCAGGCGCATGGTTGCATGCACTTGGTTGAGTTGACACCAAACTTCCAGTGGTACCAACAAAACTGCCCAGATTGTCTGGACATTTGTGACCTGTTTTGTGACTTGGATCGTGGTCGTTGTGGTGACCTGCTCCTGTTTCTATGACCCATTTGCATTCTGGTGACAGCCTCAGTGAGACTCTTAACACTCGCAATGAGTCCTTCTATTACGGGGTCTTTTGCTGATTCTACTTTTTGTGTGTGATTTATTGTGCCTGATCCAGTTGGAGGACCTCTTTCCATTATTCTGTCGGCTATACGCGCTAAGTGAGATAATGAGGTTTCAGGATCTTGTGCATCCAAACAGTGTTGGACGTAGCATGGGAGAGCTTGTATCCATCCTTGTTTTAGGACTGCTTCACCCACTGTGTTATCACCCACTAAGACTTGGAGGTGACGTAAAAACTGTGACGGCGACCGATCACCTAGTGTTTCACCTTGAAAAAGTCTTTGGATTCTTTGACTATCTGATAATGATAAACGGTTCATTATCTCTCGTCTTAAGATGGTGTATGGTTGTGGTGATGGTGGACTTAAAATCAAGTCACGGACTTCTTTGGCGACTGAAGGAGGAAGGATAGAACACAAGTCTCTATAGCGAATCCCTTCAGATTTGATATTGTGTCTCGTAAAATAATGCTCTAGTTGAGCAAACCACAACTCAGGATCACTACGATCAAATTCTGGAAGTCGGGATTTCGTAGTCATAACAGTGTCTATCTCCACTGGTGACAAATCCTCCAGATTATGGGTTTCTATTGAGTCTGACATGAGGTATGTGACAAATATAGCAATAAAGTTAGCACAAAAAGTGGTTACTATGACACGAATAACTTAAGATAATACGGAATAAACTAGTTATATACTCAAATTAGTTTACGGATAATCAGGTCTACTTTTACGATTGAGTAAAAAAAAATGTTAATAACAGAAATGAGGTTAAATTTGTGTTCAAAAGGGCTCACCAATTTCGTACCTTAAGGTAACCCTCGTGCTATTGATAGAAGAAACCAGAGAAGTAGTGAATAGGTCTTTATTTCGATCTTCGCGCAGTCACAGTGGAGCGTGGGATTATCTGTTCAGACAAACAAAGGCTCTCAACATTCAAGATAATAGGGAATATAACGCTTATAAAAAATAAGGAAGTGAATGAATACTTGAACAATACTGTTTCGGCATAAGCTTGGTTGTTTGGGGTCAACTCTTAACCAACCAACCTGAGCTGTTACAATGTTACTGTTCCATGATAATCTAGCTTTATCAATTTAAGTAACAGCAATTTAGAGCAAAAAATTAGTTAGGCAACCACCCAGTTTAGAGGGCGACTCAAATAAAATTAGCTCGATAAAATAACCGCTAATTCCGCCTCGAGCATCTCTGCGGCTACTGCTGGTACCAAGTCCGGATGAAGGAGGTGTTTGGGCAGCGGTTTAGTGACACCATCCGAAGAAAACTGACTCGCTAAAAAACATTAACCAGAAAAAATAACTAAGACCATTTAAAATCTATTCTGAGTTGGAAGGTCTTCATTTAAAATAGTTATGACGCTGTGATGGCATTGGGCCTTAACCACACAATCCCCAAAGCTGAACATGAGACAATTGGGAAACTTGATCTTCAACATTTAGCGTGGAGAAAAACCCAACGATGAAGGAGGCGGGAAGAATGAATTCAATTACTTCGAATTCATCGGATGGCACGGCTTGGCCTTGCAGGCGTGGTCATTCTTGTTTCTTGTCATGTACATTTTATTCATATTAAATATATTGTTCTATCTCCAGCCTGAAGGTGTTCTGCACCATATATTGATGATTGTTAAAACGCGATGAGTTGGTTTGGACAATGATGAGACTTACATATAAGATCTTATAGATTAGGCAATTACATCATGAGTCTATTATTAGAGGAGTGATAATATCAAAAAGGACCATAATTCCACAACACCTCATGGTGAAAGCCGAGTTCCTACGGATGCAACCATTAATTTATGTACATGGAATGCTTGTACAATGTGGGAGACCGAGAGGGTCATCCCAAAACGCTGAAGAAATGAAAAGATGCAACCTGGAGGTGCTTGAAATCAGTGTAGCTCATTGAATGCAGGTTGGACAACAACGACTAGCATCAGAAGAGCTGCTGTTATACACATACACACAAGGAGTTGCACCGATGCTATTCAAACAAGTACAAAAAGTACTCATAAGAATATAATATCATGGAACCAGGATAATCAATTCTACGATAAGCTGCATTCAGTCGTCAAGAAGTGCTTATCACAGATAGTAACGGAAAGAGAACAGTGAAAATCTCTCTGCAGCTTCTTTGCTGAACAGTATTTTCATTTATTTGTTTCTTCTCCCTTTTGTGTATTCCAACCTTTGTTTCGATCTCGTTTAACCATGTCTTTTGTTCTTCAGTCTTCCCCGTTTGAGCCTTTATTATGTGATTTTGATTGAAGACTTATTTTGTTACCTAATGTTCTATTGCATGCTGCCGGACCATTGACAGTAAGGTTGTGTTTGACTAAGCTCAAGGTCACGGCGTGGTTCAGTTTGTGACTGTTAACCTTCTGACTGTCTGCTTGGGAGAATTGCTGCAATCCCTGCAGATAGATATTTGATCCCATCTTATTGGGAATATTTGTATTGATTCTCAGGTATCAAATCCTTTAGTATTAACTGTCTCTTTCAGTGTTTAGCGCGCTACTTTGTGTTAGAGAAACTTCTGACTGTATAGCACAGGCTGTACCGTTTGAGGTATTTTGTATTTTTGATGTAATTTGTTCTGTTTTCTTAATTAGAACCGTTTATATTGAGCACAGAGTTTGTGTTTTGATATAATATAATACGAGTATCTCAAAGACGCGTTGTGAGCTATAGAGAGGAACTTGGTCTGGTCTAATCGAATAAATTTTGGGTTCGTCAGTCCGTTGTTCCAACCGAATATTGGCTCTTTGGTCGTTACAGTTCTCAAACGAGCAGTGATCTCAAGTGACAAATTTTGGAATGCCTGGAAAGCGCAATAAGGTCAACGAAAACTTGGCACTGGGCCACGGAGTAAAGCAATCGGATGCACCTCCAGATGTACGGCAAGTCAAATTAGATGCACTTTCATGTCATGGCTCTAATGTTAGTTTAGTAAGTAGACATAGCAAAGTTAGCTCTAGGATTACCTTAGCAGAGTTAAAAGAAAGACAATTATTAGAAATGAGAGACTTGAAAGATAGACAGAGGAAACATTTACTGTTCTTTCAGAGAGAGTTTGGGTCGTAAAGGCTGAACGAAAGCACATGTAGCAAGTCATCTTCTGTTTCTAACTGTGATGACAGAGAAAAGGAGCACGTTCGCAGGTTCGTAAGTCCTTCTCATGTCCTTAGGATAAAGTCTCTAGAAAAGTCAAAACTGCTAGATTATCCAGGAACGAAGAAGAAGGAAGTGACCTTGGAATCCCTAAGTGTAGGTCTTGAACTTCCAAAGGTAGAGTTAAGTACCTTTGATGGACAACCAGCTAAATACTGGAAATTTATTAGACAATTTGATTTAGATGTGGTTTCCAAGGTTGAAGACGATGGTCAACGGCTCTTGTACTTGTTACATTATTGTAAAGGCAAGGCTCGAGAGGCCATAGAGGAATGCATAATGCTTCCACCATCGTCGGGTTATCGTAGAGCGTGCGATATACTGAAACGGTTGTTCGGTAGAACACACGAAATAAGTCGGGCTTTGATGAAAGATTTAACTGAAGGTCCTGACATTGCGCATAATGACGCAGAAAGTCTATCTAAACTAGCGATAAAGATGGAGAACTGTTCTATAACCTTAGAACAAATGGATTATTCAGTGGATCTCAACTCCGTAGTGACAATAGAAAGTATAGTAAAGAAGTTGCCCACGGTTTTACAGATGAGATGGGCTGAGACAGTAGGAAAGGTAACAGAAAATGGAAGAGAGCCTACTTTTGCTGAGTTAACAGAATTTGTGTCATCTAGAGCGGAAACATTGCTTAGCAGATTCGGACAGATTGCAACTGCTAGTAAACGAGTTGCAAGCAAGGTGGCCTGTTCCACACAAGGTTTGTCGTTCGGTAAAATTGTTAGCAAGGCACCTTGTGTCATATGCGGAGAAACTCATAGTGCGGATAAATGTTTCCAGTTTTCAACCTTAGCAGTCAATGATAAGTGGGCGAAAGCAAGAGAAAAAGGCTTGTGTTTTTGTTATCTTTGAAGGGGTCACAGATCTGTGGATTGTAAAGATCGTATTGTGTGTACTGTCGAAGGTTGTCGGGGTCGGCATCACCCATTGTTGCATAAAACTATCCGAGTTCAGAGTGGTTCGAGTGAGTGCTTAAAAGAAAGTCATTGTGCGTACACAGAGTCAATAAAAGAGGATGTGTTTCTGGGTCTAATCCCTGTACGCCTTAGAGCTGGGGACAAGGGAGTTTCTGGATATGCGTTTCTAGACAATGGCTCAGATACGACCCTACTCAAGTTAAGTACCGTACGACGTTTAGGGTTATCGTCAGATAGTGCGTCGATTACCATCAAAACGGTCAACGGAAATAAGTTAAGCAGATCGACCACTAAAGCCTTTAAAGCTTACTAATTGAACGGAGACGAATGTATATGTATTGAACAGGCTGTTGTAGTAGATGATTTGCCGGTGCATCGACCAAGAGTACCTGTGAAGGACAGCACCAAGAAATGGCCTCATCTTATTGACTTACCTTGGACAGAATCAGTGGATGGTGAAGTTATGTTGCTTATTGGTTGTGACGTGCCTGAAGCGCATTGGGTCCTAGGTCAAAGATTGGGTGGAAGAAAAAGCCCATATGCTATTAGGACACTCCTAGGATGGGTTCTGTTTGGACCGGCAGGCTTTAGCGAAAACAGCAAAAGGATGGTAAATTATATTTCTCAATCTGACAACCCTGTAGAGCAGTTAAAGGAAATATATAACTACGAATTTGCTGACGTGCACTCCTCCGATAAAGCATTATCTTTAAATAACTTGAAAGCAGTTAGCATAGTGGAGCGTGACACTTATTTTGACGAGGGTCATTGGATTGTCCCTTTACCTTGGAGGGTGGAGAGAAATATAGTCTCCGGTAGCTATGATCTAGCTAGACGAAGATTAGAAAGTGTAAGACGTAGACTCACATGCAATAAGGACTTTCGGGAAAGCTACACTTGTGCCATGCAGCAGGAGATTGACAAAGGGTATGCGGTCGTGGTTCCAGGTATGCAACTCGATCCGGGTTATCGTCCAAAATGGTACTTGCCCCATCATGCAGTGATTAACCCCAGAAAATCAAGCAGAGTGAGAGTGGTATTGGATTGTGCTGCTAAGGTAGCTGGTAAATCCTTGAATGACCTTCTCTACCAAGGTCCAGATACTACAGCATGTTCAGTTGGGATCCTGTTACGTTTCCGCAGGGAACCGGTTGCCGTTTCCGCGGATGTGGAAGAAATGTTCATGCCAGTAAAGGTCTCGAAGCCCGATTGTGGAGCGCTACGTTTCCTTTGGTGGCCGAAGGGTGATATCGAGAAGGGACCGGTGGAGTATCAGTCTCACTGGCGCGCGCTTTTGAAGGTTGTAACTTTTTTCACGTGGTATTATTTTATTTTCCTATTAGTTTTTCTCTTTAATTTAACACTTAATAGCGATAAATAATTCGTCACTGCTAGAGTTCTATCAACTTGACACCTTATTTAGGAACTAAACGTCATAAATTAATCTTGCTAATTTTCACGCTATCTCTATCACCAATTAACGTTAATATATTTACTCTTAACTAATACTGGGTCTGATCCTACCATAAAACTTTACACGTTCACTAAGATAAATTGCAACTATCGCCGTCCACCTAATTAAACTTTGTATTTACATTACTTCCGATAATGTCCAGGCCATCTAAAAAACATATAATCTCTCCTGATGCCTATAGCACCTGCAAAAGATCTAAATCAGTCAATAAAGCGAATAATGTGAAACCTTATAAACACACTGATCAGACTGCATCCTACTCTGATCTTCCCTCAGCCACACTAAACGTGCACCGTTTACCTGGACAAGACATATCACTACCTTGCATCTCGCTTGTCGATATAAATAAGAGCAGTCATATACCGTTAGAGTCGACATCATTTGTCAGTCAAAACAAAAGCATCACATGTTTTAAGCAGTATTTAGACAGTGTTGTTGACCCCAAACACACAGCAATCTCACAATCCGCCATCCTGAGTAGCGGCCCACGGAGTACATGTAAGCCTGCCTACAATTGCAAGCCCGATGATGCTACTTACATAATTTTGCCTGTTACTCCCAATGGTTTATGGGCCACCGACCAGCATTCTCCAACCCACTCTGTCCTGGGCCTTCTTTTCTAGTTCCATCCAATTCTTGTTCATTTTTCTCATGTCTATCTCCATTTCTCGGCGTAATGTGTTCTTTGGTCTTCCTCTTTTCCTTTGACCTTCAGGATTCCATGTGAGGGCTTGTCTTGTGACGCAGTTAGGTGCTTTCCTCAATGTGTGTCCTATCCACTTCCAGCGCTTCTTCCTAATTTCTTCCTCCGCTGGGATCTGGTTTGTTCTCTCCCACAGTACGTTGTTGCTAATAGTGTCCGGCCAATGGATCTGAAGTATTTTGCGTAGACAATTGTTAATAAACACATGTATTTTCTGGATGATGGCTTTCGTAGTTCTCCAGGTTTCTGCCCCATACAGTAGAACTGTCTTGACATTTGTATTGAAAATCCTGACCTTGGTGTTGGTTGACAGTTGCTTTGAGTTCCAGATGTTCCTCAGTTGTAAATATGCTGCTCTTGCTTTACCGATCCGCGCCTTCACATCCGCATCAGATCCACCCTGTTCATCAATGATGCTGCCCAAATACGTAAAGGTTTTTACATCTTCCAAATCTTCTCCGTCAATTGTGATTGGATTGGTGCATTCTGTGTTGTATCGGAGAATCCTGCTTTTCCCTTTGTGTATATTGAGACCTATTGCTGCTGAGGCTGCTGCCACACTGTTTGTCTTCTCCTGCATCTGTTGTTGCGTTTGGGATAGAAGGGCCAGATCGTCTGCGAAGTCTAGGTCATCCAACTGCATCTTAGATGTCCATTGTAGAGTGATGAATTCCATTCAATTGATTGTTCCACAATGATCCGTAGAGTTGCGATTTGGTCTGTACACGATCTATCCTTACGGAATCCTGCCTGTTGGTCACGAAGTTGGGCGTCTACGCAGTCCTTCATCCTGTTTAACAATACCCTGTTGAAGACTTTTCCCGGTATTGAGAGTAGAGTGATGTCGCTGTAGTTATCACACTTGCTGAGATCGCCTTTCTTTGATATCTTGATCAGGATTCTTTCTTTCCAGTCTGTTGGTACTTGTTCCTCATCCCAAATCTTATTGAAGAGAATGTGGAGTATCCTTGCAGTTGCCGCTACGTCTGCTTTTAGTGCCTCTGCTGGAATGTTGTCCGGTCCTGCTGCTTTGCCACTCTTGATTTGTCTGATGTCCATGCTGATTTCTTCAATTGTTGGTGGGCCAACATCGATTGGGAGGTCCGTGGGTGCTGCTTCGATGTTGGGTGGGTTCAGTGGAGCTGGTCGATTCAACAGTTCTTTGAAGTGTTCTACCCACCTGTTTTGTTGCTCTTCAATGTTGGTGATTACCTCGCCTTCCTTGCTTTTCACTGGTCGTTCTGGTTTGCGGCGATTTCCAGAGAGTTTCTTTGTCGTGTCATACAATTGTCTTATGTTTCCTTCTCTTGCAGCCTTTTCCGCCGTCGTTGCTAAATCTTCCACATATTTACGTTTGTCGGTTCTGATGCTCCTCTTCACTTGCTCATTTCCTTCTATGTATTCAGCTTGTGTCTTCGCTTTCTCTGCTCTTGTTCGGCTGATATTGATTACTGTCTTCTTGTTCCTCCTTTCTTGAATCTTATCCAGTGTATCAACAGTGATCCATTCCTTGTGGTGGTGCTTCTTGTGACCCAGGACCTCATGACATGTTGAAGTGATTGCCTCTTTGATCCCCTTCCAGTTGCTCTCCATAGTAGTTCCTTCTCCATTGAGTAGATCATGAAAGGCCTGAAACTTGTTGCTGAGGACTATCTTGAATTTGTTGAGTTTGTCAGTACCCTGGAGAAAGGCCGTATTGAACTTTTGTGATACTGTCTGCCCCGTTGTCCAGTGCTTCTTGAGTTTCAATTTCATCTTGGCGACCAGTAAGTGATGATCTGATGCTATATCAGCTCCTCTCTTGGTTTTCACGTCCTCTATAGTCCTCCTGAACGTTTTGTTGATGCAAATATGGTCGATTTGGTTTTGTGTAGAGTGATCCGGTGAAGTCCATGTGGTTTTGTGTATGCGTTTATGTGGGAATATGGTGCCGCCTATGACCAGCTTATTGAAGGCACATAGATTTGCAAATCTCTCACCATTTTCGTTTCTTTCTCCCAGTCCGTGTCGTCCCATGATGTCTTCATATCCAGTGTTGTCCGTTCCAACCTTGGCGTTGAAATCTCCCATCAGAATGGTCAGGTCCTTTGTTGGGCACTTCTCGACTATTGACTGCAGCCTATTGTAGAATTGATCTTTAGCGTCTTCATTGTAGTCGTTGGTAGGCGCATAGCATTGGATGATGTTCATTGAAATACCCTGTTTCTTTGTTTTGAACGAGGCTTTGATGATCCTTGGTCCATGAGATTCCCATCCTATAAGTGCATTTTGCGCTTGTTTGGACAGCATCAATGCAACTCCTTGTGTATGTGGTGCATCTTCTTCTTCATGGCCGGAGTATAACAGGAGCTCTCCTGTAGTTAGTCGTTGTTGTCCAACTTGTGTCCAATGTGTTTCACTGATCCCAAGTACCTCTAGGTTGTATCTTCTCATTTCTGTAGCGATTTGGAAGGCTCTTCCGGTGTCCCACAATGTACGAACATTCCATGTACCTAAATAAATGGTCGCTCTGGTTGTCAGAATGGGCATCAGCCTCGTAACTTCCGAAGGAACTCGGCTTTCATCATGAGGCGTCATAATTCTTCCAAATGAAGATCTTCTGACTTCCAGGGCAGAGTTTTAAAGGTTTGAATAATTTTTTCTGGTTAGCGTTTTTTTAGCGAGTTAGTTTTCTACGGGATGGGGACGCTAATACCATGCCCAACCCTCCTCCTTTATCCGGGCTTGGGACCGGCAGTAGTCTCCGGAGGGACTCCAGGCGGAGTTGCCCGATGATGTAGATCTTGACTACTCACCCAGACATATACCCCATCCCCCAACTAAGTGTGCACAAAGTGACCATCCGCTAGACACCTGCAACAGACCTGTATGTAACCATATCGACCTTAAAAACTTTGATATAAACTTCAATAATCTCACCACTGGTAGACCTAAAAGCAGCCAGACAGAACTTAGCCTCACCCAAACTATTCAAGACCTATTACCGTACAAATATTTAATCAGTGTTCCAGAAAATCCCGATCTGGAAATTATGAAAAACACTGAAAAAGTAATTGACCATATATCAACTGAAGTGTTGAAAAGACTTCAGTGTATACAGATTGTCGTTGTGTATAATATACCTGATAGTACGAACATAAAGATTGCTATAAATACTCTACTACAAGAATGTGGATTGTCGCAATCTTGGTATGTAACAAGAAGATTACGTAAAGCACACACTAAAGCCTCCTGTCCCATTCTATTTCAGTTTGGTAGTACCACTGAAGGTAATCACCTCCTCAATAGTCAGTCATTACTGAGGCGTATTCCAACGTTTAAAAAGATTAGGATCATTCATGACAGGACCGCTATCCAGCGTCGAATCTGCAATGGAACACAAACTGATCAACCCAGCTTACGTAGCCGCGGCAGCTACAGCTCTTGTCACCGTACAAATCCGAAAATATCATACACTGCCCCCCCAAAGAAAACGGAGGCACGTCGGACACTGCTATTAGTCCTAAGGACAAGACCGCACATAAAGCAGCTACAACCACTCACCCTCAGCCCAAACACTCAGCTACCCCAAAATGCCAAACCACTCATGCCTCAATAGCTTCCAAGTATTACCCTAGCGGCCCCTATAAAATGCCTAAAAATGATCCTCCCAGGAATTGAGCTAACAGCTACAGACTCTCAGACACCGCTGTACGAAATAATACTAAACTCTCCGTAAAAATCCACCAATTCTCCAGTACTCCTAACCCAAAACATGCACCTTCTCATAGCAATAGAATGCCCTACAACAAACATAGTGAACTGGCAACGCCCACTCATCCTAATGTGAAACGACACTCGACAAGAACCACACCCACACGTGATACCCATAAGTCATATAGTGTCAACCTTGTAAGCCCCATGAACCAACACAAAACTATACACAACAAAAACACCTCTCTCGGCAACAATAACAGGCATTCCTTCATTCCTTACCAGAAACATACAACCTCCCCAACTAACCACAATAGGACTAAAATTGCCCACCACACACAAGGAAGTCATAACGTTGGCCTACTTGTGAACCCACCTACTGATTCTAGGTACTATCTAAGTCAAGCCACCCAATACAACGTTTAGTCCCCCCTAATTCGACATACACACTATCTCATCCTTTTTTATCTCTCTCCCCCTCAACATTACTGCTATGGGGTCTCCAAATGTTGAGGGAGACAATCCCACTATTCTGAAACCATCTATATACTCCGATTTAATGGGGAGTGGCACATCCTACTCAACTTCGATAACTGTCTCCAGTCTTGAAAACTCCTTGACTGAACCTCCTGATCATTCCCCGGACACATTACCTAACCATTCAAATCTACCTTCCACTCTTAGATATACTTCTTACACCAAAATCACACCCGACTACCCTTCTTGCATTAACCCTGCTGATAATAAACTAAACGCTCATCAATATGGAGTCAACTCTCCCGATTCTTCCTTTTCCCATGGCAAAACAGACAAACCACTGGGTTTACATCATACCTTTCTACTAGACAAACAGTCACCGTACCTGACACTTATGTTAATCAACGCTCGATCTGTACAAAGTAAGATGACTTACCTACACACCCTATCACTTCTAAACAACCCCTCACTTGTTTTGATAACGGAAAGCTGTCTGTCCTCCGATACCACAGACACATATCTACAAATAGACACCTATGAGCTCTTCCGCTGTGATCGAGTCACCAAGAAGGGTGGTGGTTGTCTCGTTTATGTATCAAAAAATTTGAGAGCGGAAATCTATAGCGACCACGTCCTCAGCAAACTTCCTGAATCGATATGGCTTACTGTGCACACTCATGAGTGTAAAATGCTAATCGGATGCATATATCGAGCTTCTAACACTCCTAGTTCAACTGACACTATTATAAGTGAGTCATTTGCTCAGGCTGCCTTGCTTGACTTCACTTACAAAATTGTATGTGGTGATTTCAACCTTCCCACCATCAACTGGAAAACACATTCTGGCCTATTGTGCTTTGAAAGCAAACTTAGGTCCTTAGAAATACACGGTTGGCAACAACATGTACACATGCCTACACAAAATCACAACATTCTTGACTTGATATTCTGTCATAATGTCACACCAACATCAATGGCGGTTGGCGAAAAGTTTCACAACAGCGATCATAAGATAGTCCTCTGCACCCTTCCGATTGTTGCCATATGCAGCAAATTAAAGACATTAAATACGCGTTTCCAATATAGAGACTATGCAAACGCTGACTGGGAATACTTTCGATTTCTAATAAAGCACTCTGACTGCAGCAGTTTCTTTACCAGTGATAACCTCTTAGAAACATTAGAAATATTCAATACCACTACCAAATCTGCACTAGACACTGCTATACCCTCTAAAATTGGTTTTAAAACAATTACTCCCTATATAAACCAAAAGATTAGGTCTAAACTGCGAAAACTGAAAAGGACGTACTATATATCAGAAGACTTCAGTGCCCTGAACCAGATATACTCTGTACTTGAAGGGGTACAAAGTCAACACAATAAACATAAACAGGTAGAGGAACGTACTGCGCCCGCTGCTACATCTAAAGCCCAAGCCCTATGTCGTCTCCTCACGAAACGTATAAGGGAGAACGCAGACCACAACATTCACTCCTTATTGCACAATGGAGTGACGTATAATGACCAAACCGTCATAAGTGGACTATTAAATGAATGGTTTTTCCACAATGGGAATACATCTCATGCTCCAGATATCGACATGAAATGCACCGGCAAAAACTATCTTAGTACCATAAACTTCGACATTAGGAGTATACATACCGCCATTAAAACCCTTAAGCCAAATGCAAGTTCTGGTGTCGATGACATCCCTTCAATCGTTTATAAAATGTCAGAACCGGACATACAGACGCTACTACTCAAAATATACACATTATCTTTAGAGACATGTACATATCCGGAAACCCGGAAGGTAACGTATGTTCTTCCCAAACACAAATCCGGACCAAGAAACCTGGTTGAAAACTACAGACCTATAAATATCACTCCAGTCATATCACGCATAATGGAAAAAGTGATACAAAATCAACTATCTGACCACCTACTCAGGGAAGATCTAATAGACCCGTCACAACACGGCTTCATTAGGACAAGGTCTTGCAGTACATGTCTGATAGACTTCTTTAACGAGGTTACTCGTATACGCGACCAGAAGAAACTAGTTATTATACTATACTTCGATATTAAGAAAGCTTTAGATAAAGTACCTCATAATCTTTTAATCAACCGACTTAAGTCAATTGGAGTTATAAATCCCCTTTTGCAATGGATCAAGTCATTTCTTACGAACAGATACCAAATAACCAAGGTTTAACTCTAAAACATCTACATCTCGACCAATAACCAGTGGTGTTGTGCAGGGTAGTGTCTTGGGTCCATCGCTCTTTATAATCTACATCAACAATATATGCAAGTGTTTTAGCACAGGTAAGACCTACCTCTATGCCGATGACTTAAAAGTCATCCATAAAACTGACATTTGCGATTTAAGTAGTACTATGTAAACAATCCAACATGAACTCAACATGGTAGATGACTGGTGCAAACGCTGGAGGTTAGAGCTCAACATAGAGAAATGCGGCTGGTTATACATAGGAAACACGTCTCTTAAAATGAAACTAACACTTAGCAATCACACACTGCCCAGACTGGCATCAGTAACTGACCTAGGGGTACATTACTCACACAGTCTTAATTTCTCTGAACACATCTCAGCCAAAGCATCCAAAATGCGGAAATTGCTTGGCTTCATTCTCCGTAATTTCTATCAAAATGAATCTAAAATCCTTCTTTACAAAGTTTGTGTAACACCTATCGTTGAATACTGCTCGTTCTTATTTTCCAACCTACGCCTATCTGATATACTAAAGGTGGAAGGAATACAACGAGACTTCACCGGCAAAGCACTTAAGACTGACTCGGTCATTGACTACAGTTCTTGATGCCAAATCTTAGGAATAGCACCCCTTTGGGAGAGAAGGCTTAGGTCTAATTTGATTCTCTACTTCAAACTACTCAAAAACCTTACTTATTCAACATGTAAGATAGTTCTTGCCCGAGATTCACATGAATACGAACTTCGAAACAAAGTATCTACGGTCAAGGTTGAGAAATACAGATCAAAAACTCAGGAAAACTTCTTCCTCACCAAGTATGCAATAATATGGAACAGTCTTCCCTCCGAAACTCGCATGGCGGATGAACTACATACGTTTGTAAAACTGCTTGATCAAGCCCTCACTTGCACTGATCTTGCACGTACGAACACATCTGCGCCCCACTCAGACATCATAGGCTCTCTCCATGTTTAGACCGAAATGGACTTCAAGTTCAGTTTGCCTTATTTTTCCTACTTTGCAGTTGTATTAATTACTTTTTCCACCCTATTTCTTCACTTGAAGTAGACAGGTAACTCATTACTGTTAAACTAAACTCGGTCGATAAGGGACACTCACTACCACCCTAAAAAGTCAAGAGGACCGCACAATCGGCTGCCTACTACCAGTGGTCTTGCACCTATGGAGCCTGTTACCAATCAACTAGTTAAGACAACAGAAAATAACATCAGCACCAGAGCGACCATTTATTTAGGTACATGGAATGTTCGTACATTGTGGGACACCGGAAGAGCCTTCCAAATCGCTACAGAAATGAGAAGATACAACCTAGAGGTACTTGGGATCAGTGAAACACATTGGACACAAGTTGGACAACAACGACTAACTACAGGAGAGCTCCTGTTATACTCCGGCCATGAAGAAGAAGATGCACCACATACACAAGGAGTTGCATTGATGCTGTCCAAACAAGCGCAAAATGCACTTATAGGATGGGAATCTCATGGACCAAGGATCATCAAAGCCTCGTTCAAAACAAAGAAACAGGGTATTTCAATGAACATCATCCAATGCTATGCGCCTACCAACGACTACAATGAAGACGCTAAAGATCGATTCTACAATAGGCTGCAGTCAATAGTCGAGAAGTGCCCAACAAAGGACCTGACCATTCTGATGGGAGATTTCAACGCCAAGGTTGGAATGGACAACACTGGATATGAAGACATCATGGGACGACACGGACTGGGAGAAAGAAACGAAAATGGTGAGAGATTTGCAAATCTATGTGCCTTCAATAAGCTGGTCATAGGCGGCACCATATTCCCACATAAACGCATACACAAAACCACATGGACTTCACCGGATCACTCTACACAAAACCAAATCGACCATATTTGCATCAACAAAACGTTCAGGAGGACTATAGAGGACGTGAAAACCAAGAGAGGAGCTGATATAGCATCAGATCATCACTTACTGGTCGCCAAGATGAAATTGAAACTCAAGAAGCACTGGACAACGGGGCAGACAGTATCACAAAAGTTCAATACGGCCTTTCTCCAGGATACTGACAAACTCAACAAATTCAAGATAGACCTCAGCAACAAGTTTCAGGCCTTTCATGATCTACTCAATGGAGAAGGAACTACTATGGAGAGCAACTGGAAGGGGATCAAAGAGGCAATCACTTCAACATGTCATGAGGTCCTGGGTCACAAGAAGCACCACCACAAGGAATGGATCACTGTTGATACACTGGATAAGATTCAAGAAAGGAGGAACAAGAAGACAGTAATCAATATCAGCCGAACAAGAGCAGAGAAAGCGAAGACACAAGCTGAATACATAGAAGGAAATGAGCAAGTGAAGAGGAGCATCAGAACCGACAAACGTAAATATGTGGAAGATTTAGCAACGACGGCGGAAAAGGCTGCAAGAGAAGGAAACATAAGACAATTGTATGACACGACAAAGAAACTCTCTGGAAATCGCCGCAAACCAGAACGACCAGTGAAAAGCAAGGAAGGCGAGGTAATCACCAACATTGAAGAGCAACAAAACAGGTGGGTAGAACACTTCAAAGAACTGTTGAATCGACCAGCTCCACTGAACCCACCCAACATCGAAGCAGCACCCACGGACCTCCCAATCGATGTTGGCCCACCAACAATTGAAGAAATCAGCATGGACATCAGACAAATCAAGAGTGGCAAAGCAGCAGGACCGGACAACATTCCAACAGAGGCACTAAAAGCAGACGTAGCGGCAACTGCAAGGATACTCCACATTCTCTTCAATAAGATTTGGGATGAGGAACAAGTACCAAAAGACTGGAAAGAAAGAATCCTGATCAAGATATCAAAGAAAGGCGATCTCAGCAAGTGTGATAACTACAGCGACATCACTCTACTCTCAATACCGGGAAAAGTCTTCAACAGGGTATTGTTAAACAGGATGAAGGACTGCGTAGATGCCCAACTTCGTGACCAACAGGCAGGATTCCGTAAGGATAGATCGTGTACAGACCAAATCGCAACTCTACGGATCATTGTGGAACAATCAATTGAATGGAATTCATCACTCTACATCAACTTCATTGACTACGAATAGGCATTTGATAGCGTGGACAGAACAACACTATGGAAACATCTTTGACACTACGGCGTGCCTCAGAAGATAGTCAATATCATACGGAATTCCTATGATGGATTACACTGTAAAATCGTGCATGGAGGACAGTTGACAAAGTCGTTCGAAGTGGAGACCAGTGTCAGGCAAGGTTGCTTACTCTCACCCTTTCTCTTTCTCCTGGTGGTCGACTGGATCATGAAGACGTCAACGTCTGAAGGAAAGCGTGGGATACAATGGACATCTAAGATGCAGTTGGATGACCTAGACTTCGCAGACGATCTGGCCCTTCTATCCCAAACGCAACAACAGATGCAGGAGAAGACAAACAGTGTGGCAGCAGCCTCAGCAGCAATAGGTCTCAATATACACAAAGGGAAAAGCAGGATTCTCCGATACAACACAGAATGCACCAATCCAATCACAATTGACGGAGAAGATTTGGAAGATGTAAAAACCTTTACGTATTTGGGCAGCATCATTGATGAACAGGGTGGATCTGATGCGGATGTGAAGGCGCGGATCGGTAAAGCAAGAGCAGCATATTTACAACTGAGGAACATCTGGAACTCAAAGCAACTGTCAACCAACACCAAGGTCAGGATTTTCAATACAAATGTCAAGACAGTTCTACTGTATGGGGCAGAAACCTGGAGAACTACGAAAGCCATCATCCAGAAAATACATGTGTTTATTAACAATTGTCTACGCAAAATACTTCAGATCCATTGGCCGGACACTATTAGCAACAACGTACTGTGGGAGAGAACAAACCAGATCCCAGCGGAGGAAGAAATTAGGAAGAAGCGCTGGAAGTGGATAGGACACACATTGAGGAAAGCACCTAACTGCGTCACAAGACAAGCCCTCACATGGAATCCTGAAGGTCAAAGGAAAAGAGGAAGACCAAAGAACACATTACGCCGAGAAATGGAGATAGACATGAGAAAAATGAACAAGAATTGGATGGAACTAGAAAAGAAGGCCCAGGACAGAGTGGGTTGGAGAATGCTGGTCGGTGGCCCATAAACCATTGGGAGTAACAGGCGTAAGTAAGTAACCAAGTTACTGTGAGTTCCTTCCTGTTTATCCTGTATTAACTTTTTACTCTTCTCTACACTATGTTGACTAGCAATTAATATTATTTCTCCACTCGTTCCCTTATCCACAACTCATATACTTCTATACTTTTTCCGCCTGCTTAAATAAACAACTATCCTACAATATACCCATCTTAACGCTTATACTCTGATTGGCAAACTATACTTTATACTATAGTCAATAGAGGCACTGCATCGGTGCTTTACCCACAGTCCATAGCTTGTAACTGCCTGATAAGCTTGTAAAATGGTACTTATAGAAATAGTGCTTTCCAACAGGTTGTGAAACAGAGGATTTCGTGAGGTATGACGTATATACAAAAATAAGCCTAAATGAGCCTAACATCACAAAAGGAGGGAGGGTGGAGTTACTGACCAGCAAGCATTGATGGTGAGGGCGATAACTTCAACCCACCCATGTTTGTGGGGACAGAACATTTTGTATGTATCAGGCTCCTCATGATTGAGAATAAGTCAACCATTCTGTGATATAGATTGTCTTCCTACGCTCACCACTCAGACTCATGGTTTCAATATTATGCTGGATTAGCTATTCTACTAAGACAACCTATAACATGCTAACTCGGACTTTTACACTAGGATTGTGTGGCTGGCATCGGATAGAAAATAAATGATAACAAAAGATATAGTTATTAGTATTTTTAACACTTCACCCTCTATATACACACCCTTCTAATAAACCGCTTCCCTTGTAGCAACCTTGACTTCCCTTCCTTCATGTGAGCTTACTCCAACTTGTTTAACATCACAACTCATTGTTCTGTATTAGTACATTCTATAATATGGAGCCTCTGACTTCATTTCACTCTAACAAGACATAGTATGAATTTATTCTAATTTATTATACCACTGTCCGTTCTACTACACAATGTTAAGCAACGTTTGGCGTTCATATCCAAGTGCTTTTCTGCTCTTCTGTTTCTCTTTTTTCTTTCTTCAGAATCTTGCTCTGAGAGCACAGATATGAAACGTCTGACGTTTGGAGCAAACTTGACGTACGCACCCTCTCAAGGTCATAGTTTACAGCAAGCGCTCTACGATTTCACTTTATAACAACTATAAACTTAGTAATTTGGGAAGCATTTTGCGAACCAACAAATGTTGTAATTTATAGATCATGCCTGTAAAAACGGTGTGAACCTGCACATGCAGAAATGTATTATTATGACATCACATCCGTTCGAGGCAATATCCTCACCCTTCTGTGCAAACTTTGCATTGATGAAGACGGCTCAAAAGGTCTCCAGTGTAGGGGGATCGGTACTGAACAACCTTTATGTGGATGATTGCCTAGTATCCTTTCCCAATGATGAAGATGCGAAAAGTTTTGTGGTACAACTAAATGAATTGATGGCTCGAGGAGGTTCCAAGTTGAAAAAATGGGTGATTAACTCGGAAATCGTAAGGAAAGTTTTTCCGCAATCTGATAGTATGGAAGCGATTGTTGATATGTCTCTGAATCAAGGGCCGACACATCGAGCCCTCGGGATTGAATGGGACACCTAACACGAGATTTTTAATTTTCGTTTTGATCCAGGGGAAAAAATTCCGACTAGAAGCGGAATACTATCCACCATTTCATCTGTTTTCGATCCACTGGGCCTGATAGCTCCAATATACCTGCTGAACAACTCTTACAGAATCTTTGTAAAACGCGTATCGGTTGGGACCAGCCTCCGAGTGATAGTGTTGTGTCCTCGTGGAACGAATGGGTCACGTTTGTGCGGAGGCTCAGAACGATCAGTGTTCCTCGAAGCATTATAAATGAAAACAGAAAGAACTTTAAGGCGATTGAGCTGCATTTATTTTGTGACGCCTCCGAATCTGGTTACAGTGCGGTAGCTTACTCGTGGAACATCCCTAAGCACCAAGCACCATACAGCGTTCTACTCTATAGTAAGTCTAGAGTGGCACCCATAAAACAGGTGACTGTGCCTAGACTGGAAGTAGCAGCGGCAGTATTGAGCGCTAGAATGGGGGAAGTTTTAAATAGGAACCTTCCTCAGGTGTTTGACAAGACTCACTTCTGGACGGATTCTATGATAGTACTGTACTATATAAAAAATACGGATAGTAGGTATTCCACCTTCGTGGCTAATCGTCTGGCAGCTATTCATCATATAACATCCGTGGACCAGTGGGGGCACGTAGAATCCAATGAAAATCCTGCTGACTGGACATCACGAGGCATACGGAAGGAGCTAGATTTAAAGAACTGGATTGAGGGTCCTTCCTTCTTGAGGAAGAGGGAGTCGGTAGGAACACTAACGCTTATGTGCGAAAATCCCCCAGAAAATGTTGAATTTAAAAGATGTCACACGACCGACGCAGTTGCGCTAAAACATAGCTTAAGTTCAATTCTGCTATATCGCTCAAATTGGATAAAGCTTATTAAAGCGGTAGCATGGCTCAGAAGATACGTGACCTATATAACCATCATGTACTCCCATCACCATGACAGGTCCCTAAGTGTGGGCTATCTGTCAGTTGATGAATTGGATGCAGCTAAACACAAGGTATTAGCCTTAGTGCAAAAGGAAGTGTTTGGGGAAGCAGTAAAAGTGTCTCGATGCAATGGCGTAAGCGCAACTGATATAAAAGAGCTAAAAAATCCTTCACCTGCGCTAATCGATGGATTGCTTTGTGTCGGTGGACGATTACATTACTCGGATTATCCACTCTCAATCAGACATCCGGTAATTTTACCCAGTCATCACTTCGTAACAGAACTTATTATTAGACACCACCACCACCTAGAAGGTCACCCCGGGACATCACAAGTGTCAGCTACCATACGACGAAATTATTGGATTGTTAAAGGAACCAGTGCAGTTAAATGAGTGATAGGTAGATGTGTGAGGTGTATACGCGCGAAAGCCACATTAGGCCAACAGATGATGGCACCTCTCCCCAAGTGTCGAGTGCAGCAAGGCTGGTTTTGCTTCTCCTCCGTCGGGATAGACTATTTTGGGCCGTTGATAGTTCGTCGGGGAAGAAGTGAGGAAAAAAGGATATGGATGCCTATTTACGTGTCTCCAAACACGTGCCGTACATTTTGAACTAGCTTTCAATTTGAGTACGGATGCTTTTATAATGGCTTTAATACGTTTCATAGGAAGGAGAGGAACTCCTAAGGAAATCTATAGCGACAATGGAACTAACTTTGTCGGGGCTACTTCCGAATTACGAGCTAATATTAGTGTGTGGGACAAGCACAGAATAAACGACTTAACAGTATCGAAGGGTATACGCTGGCATTTCAACCCCCCACTAGCTACCCATCGAGGCGGAGTTTGGGAAAGATTAATACGGTCTGTTCGGAGGATCTTACTATCTATTTCCAACGGGCAAATCTTACACGATGATAGTTTGGCAACTTATTTTGTGAAGGTAGAACGAATTTTAAACAACCGCCCAATCGTTCCTGTGACGTCATATGAAAAGGATGATTTTACGCTCACGCTAAACACTTTGTTATTACTAAGAGACTGTGATGGTTTAGGAATGGAGTGTAGTGTTGCGGATAGGTATTCAAAACGATGGAGACAGGTTAATTGTTTAGCCAATACCTTCTGGCGTCGATGGATAAAAGAGTACATCCCTTTACTGCAAGTGAGGCAGAGATGGTTTTGCAAACACAGAAACTTAAAAGAAGGTGATGTAGTTCTAGTGGCTAACGATGCAACTACTCGGGGCTCATGGCCAGTGCGACGGGTTGGTAAGTGCGAGACAGATAGAGGTGGGTTGGTAAGAACAGTGATGGTGCGAATGAGAGAAGGTGTAGTAAGAAGAGATGTGCAAAAGCTCTGCCTTCTAGAGGGAGCCGAGTAATTGTAGATTGTAGCTTAGGTTTATGGATGTACAGGCGTACTGCTGTAGGTCCTGTGCCTCCCATTAATATAGAGCAGTTAGTAAGGAGAGCCATGGCAGAAATGTATTCTAAGGTGTCTTTGCGTAGCTGGAGGGAATTTGGGGGCCGGTGTAACGGAAAAAGAACAGTGAAAATCTCTCTGCAGCTTCTTTGCTGAACAGTATTTTCATTTATTTGTTTCTTCTCCCTTTTGTGTATTCCAACCTTTGTTTCGATCTCGTTTAACCATGTCTTTTGTTCTTCAGTCTTCCCCGTTTGAGCCTTTATTATGTGATTTTGATTGAAGACTTATTTTGTTACCTAATGTTCTATTGCATGCTGCCGGACCATTGACAGTAAGGTTGTGTTTGACTAAGCTCAAGGTCACGGCGTGGTTCAGTTTGTGACTGTTAACCTTCTGACTGTCTGCTTGGGAGAATTGCTGCAATCCCTGCAGATAGATATTTGATCCCATCTTATTGGGAATATTTGTATTGATTCTCAGGTATCAAATCCTTTAGTATTAACTGTCTCTTTCAGTGTTTAGCGCGCTACTTTGTGTTAGAGAAACTTCTGACTGTATAGCACAGGCTGTACCGTTTGAGGTATTTTGTATTTTTGATGTAATTTGTTCTGTTTTCTTAATTAGAACCGTTTATATTGAGCACAGAGTTTGTGTTTTGATATAATATAATACGAGTATCTCAAAGACGCGTTGTGAGCTATAGAGAGGAACTTGGTCTGGTCTAATCGAATAAATTTTGGGTTCGTCAGTCCGTTGTTCCAACCGAATATTGGCTGTTCGGTCGTTACACAGGTCTTGACCACTCTGATGGAAGACATAAATGCCAATGTTGTAATGGACAACACCATAAATGAAGACATCATGAGACGACACGGACTGGGAGAAAAGAAACGAAAATGGTGAGAGATTTACAAACTTATTTGCCTTCAACAAACTGATTATAGACGGCACTATATTCCCACATAAACGCATACACAAAACCACATGGACTTCACCGGATCACTCTACACAAAACCAAATCGACCATATTTGCATCAACAAAACGTTCAGGAGGACTATAGAGGACGTGAAAACCAAGAGAGGAGCTGATATAGCATCAGATCATCACTTACTGGTCGCCAAGATGAAATTGAAACTCAAGAAGCACTGGACAACGGGGCAGACAGTATCACAAAAGTTCAATACGGCCTTTCTCCAGGATACTGACAAACTCAACAAATTCAAGATAGTCCTCAGCAACAAGTTTCAGGCCTTTCATGATCTACTCAATGGAGAAGGAACTACTATGGAGAGCAACTGGAAGGGGATCAAAGAGGCAATCACTTCAACATGTCATGAGGTCCTGGGTCACAAGAAGCACCACCACAAGGAATGGATCACTGTTGATACACTGGTTATAATTCAAGAAAGGAGGAAAAAGAAGACAGTAATCAATATCAGCCAAACAAGAGCAGAGAAAGCGAAGACACAAGCTGAATACATAGAAGGAAATGAGCAAGTGAAGAGGAGCATCAAAAGTGACAAACGTAAATATGTGGAAGATCTAACAAAGGAAGAAAACAAGAGACAACTGTAAGACACAACAAAGAGGCTCACTGAAAATTACCGTAAACCAAAACGACCAGTGCAATCCAAGGAAAGCAAAGTGATCACCAACATTAGAGTATAGCAAAACGGGTGGGTGGAGCACCCCAAACAACTCTCGAATCGACCAGCCCCACTGGACCAACCCGAGATCGAATAAGCACCCACAGACCTCCCATTCAATGTCGGCCCACCAACAATTGAAGAGATCAGCATGGCCATCAGGCAAGTCAAGAGCGGCAAAGCAGCGGGATTAGAAAACATTCTAGCAGCAGCATTAGAAGTAGATGTAGCAGTAACTGCAAAGTACATCACATATTCTCCAGCAAGATTTGGGATGAGAACAAGTACCAAAAGACTGGAAAGAAAGAATCCTGATCAAGATATCAAAGAAAGGCGATCTCAGCAAGTGTGATAACTACAGCGACATCACTCTACTCTCAATACCGGGAAAAGTCTTCAACAGGGTATTGTTAAACAGGATGAAGGACTGCGTAGACGCCCAACTTCGTGACCAACAGGCAGGATTCCGTAAGGATAGATCGTGTACAGACCAAATCGCAACTCTACGGATCATTGTGGAACAATCAATTGAATGGAATTCATCACTCTACATCAACTTCATTGACTACGAAAAGGCATTTGATAGCGTGGACAGAACAACACTATGGAAACATCTTTGACACTACGGCGTGCCTCAGAAGATAGTCAATATCATACGGAATTCCTATGATGGATTACACTGTAAAATCGTGCATGGAGGACAGTTGACAAAGTCGTTCGAAGTGGAGACCAGTGTCAGGCAAGGTTGCTTACTCTCACCCTTTCTCTTTCTCCTGGTGGTCGACTGGATCATGAAGACGTCAACGTCTGAAGGAAAGCGTGGGATACAATGGACATCTAAGATGCAGTTGGATGACCTAGACTTCGCAGACGATCTGGCCCTTCTATCCCAAACGCAACAACAGATGCAGGAGAAGACAAACAGTGTGGCAGCAGCCTCAGCAGCAATAGGTCTCAATATACACAAAGGGAAAAGCAGGATTCTCCGATACAACACAGCATGCACCAATCCAACCACACTTGACGGAGACGATTTGGGAGATGTTAAAACCTTTACATATCTAGGTAGCATCGTTGATGAACAGGGTGGATCTGATGCGGATGTGACGGCGCGGATCGGTAAAGCAAGAGCATCATATTTACAACTGAGGAACATCTGGAACTCAAAACAACTGTCAACCAATAACAAAGTCGAAATTTTAAATACAAATGTCAAGACAGTTCTACTGTATGAAGCAAAAATCTAGCGGAGGAAGAAATCAGGAAGAAGTGCTGGAAGTGGGTTGGACACACATTGAGGAAAGCATCCGACTGCGTCACAAGGCAAGCCTTCACTTGAAGTCCTCAAGGTCGCAGGAAAGGACCAAGTAACACAATACGCCGAGGAATGCAACAGACATGAGAAGAATGAATAACAATTGGAAAGAACTAGAAAGGTAGGCTCAGGACAGAGTGGGTTGTAGAATGTTAGTCGGCGACCTGTGCTCCATTGGTAGTAACAGGCGTAAGTAATTAAGTATAAAAACCGCAAATAAAGTCGTAAGTTGAAAAAATCATTGTGCAGCTGAAACGTGCGTTAAAAAGTTCATATGAACCGGAAAAATGTGATATATGCCAACGAAGCAACCAAGGAAAAAATTATTATTTAAGGACAAAATCAATGAGTAATTGTTATAGTAGGTGTATACATACGGAGATCTTCGAAAAAAGTAAACGAATTCATGCAAATCCATGAACAATAAGACCTTGGAGTCCACATCGCACCTCCATTATGTTTGAACGACAAATTTAAAACATATATGATCACATACACACAAATGTTTGACCACAAACTAGCACTTTCAAAACTTGTATGATCACGTACTATTGCTTAAATTGCGTTTTGATGCCACAACTCATATACTTTCTGGAATTGCCTGTTAAATTAGGACCTCAATCCAATACGTTCGAAAATATATAGTAGATTATGGTAAGACCTTACACTCTTTGCCTTATATATTATCTCATATACAATCCTTAAATTGCATGTAGATGATATAACTAACAGGCATTTTCTGAAAAAACCGTTGAGTTTGGTGTGTTGATCATAATTTTTGGTCAGTAAGTTTGACTGAAAAACTGTTTCATACATTTTGGATATAAAGTATCACATTAATTTTAGATGGTTTTAAACCTACATACCGATACACTCCACAGTCCTAACTAATACCGAACCTCCTGAATAAAGACAGTTCTAGATCACTTTGGTATGTAAAGTATATCTTTACATGAACTCTCGAAATCAAAATTTCTCAAACATGCAGTTTTCGTTTTGTTTTGCATCTAAACATGAGCTTACATATCATAGCTCTACTGTGATTTTCCTGACTTTCCTCCTGTTGCATTGGTGTGATAACTAGAAGTATTCTAACCGACATAATGCATTTTAAGGCAGACAGAAATACATCAGCACAAATAAACACATTATATTTGAAATTAGTTATCAGTGTGTTTTCACGTACAAAACAATCATTAGCCCGTACAAATACCACAATTCATCAAATTCATTAATGCTCACTATATCCTCATATTTGTTTTAGACAAACGTATTCATTTCAGAATAGCCTTTAGCATTCTAAATTGTCTTTTTGCACCACATTATATATTCTAGCAATTATTCTTCACTCAGTCTGCTATTAATCTCTTCTCACTTATATTCATAAAGCTCCGGTCTCTAAGATCCCGGATAAATTTAGGGAAGAATCATTATCTAACACTACCACCGACACGAGTTCGAACGGTTTGAATGACGCGTGCTACCCCTATTCATCCATAAAACAACAGGCTTATGCAAGTTCTTCCATTCCATAAGTACTCAAGACCCTCTTGGTAAACAATGATGGCAGTGGTCGCTGCAAACATGTGAACGACATAAGAAAGTTTTAGATTGACACGAACGTTCACAACTTAACTAAGAATTTATCAACCCAACCTCACTAAATTTAAAGATCAGATCAAGGATGCAAGTAATTCCCCGAATTGTGTTGTTTCACAGGTGTGTGAAAGAATATGACTATCTAGCAATGCAACCGTGTTCAGTACAAACTGATGGCTCACAAAAGGTGTAACAATAAAAATGATTTAGGACTATTTTGGGAAAAAAAGCCATTTGTGTGTCCAAATACAGTGTTTTATTCACTAAGATATAAAAATAAACATAATCCTGAACTTTCAGCTTTCTTGAACGAACTCCATTTATACAATTCTTCGTTCATTTAACGCCGTACCATGGCTTTCTTTCTTTAATCTGTTGAAATACACAAGAGCTCTTCAGCGCAGACCGCGATTCGACGTATGTCTTAACTTCACTGCTCCAAATGTCGATTGTGTCATTTATAACGGTTATGGGAGACAAAAGACTTCCAAAATTAAAGCAGTGCTACCATAAGCACCATAGTGTGTATGCACAACTGAGCATACTTAAATTGATTGACAGAAATGATTCATCTCGACACAAATGTATTTTGACCATGAAAAATAACGTTTTTGGTAGTAACAACCCAGACTTAACAATATTTTGGCTTATGAAACACCTTGGGAAGTCGAATTTTGTGAATACAACTGGATACTTCATAATTAACGGTAGCATTGTGAACGATACTGATACTATTTATGAGCAATCAAGACCATCATTTCTTGCAGCGCTACGACTTAAAATCCAAAACTTCTATCAACACTCTTTCTGATGTTGACATCCAAACATCCATCCACAATTAATTTGACGTCCACCAATATCAACTACTCTATAACTACCTATAACGAATCCCCTGACGTCCAGTCTGAGGTAGTTCTTGCGTCATTCATGAAGTACGACAGCGGAGAATTTTTATGGACTGCGAAGTCTACTCATCTAAATGAAAATCATGGCTTTTTTTATTCCAGATTCAAAACGGGATCGCGGAGCGAAACACCTAACCAAAGGCCCATTAAGTAGATATCTACGCCATCCAGAATTCTGTAATGCATCCGCGAATAGCTATTGCAATCTTTTTCTATAAACTATTTAGGAACATATTATAACATTCATTATCAAATGTATATTATGTCCAAAAGAGGTTTGGCAGTGATGTTTATATAACACAATATACATGACCATTCCGTGTGAAAATAATAATAATAATTTATTCTCAAATAACAGTTTGTTACATGAGGCATGCCAGTTTACAGGCAAGATCAAATTGATACAATATCCACTGTAGTAAATTACACAGCTGGGTTGATAATTTAAAGGATATGAATGTAGATGGTTTTAATCAGTATCACAGTTGGCGCGCTTCACGAAAGTTGCGTTGCGAATGTGCAACTGATGGTCAAGGATAGGTCCGTTGAAGGTGGGAGCTTTTAGAAATCGCAACCTTATGTCCCTTTGGAATGTCTAAGGCTTTGAGGATGGTGCAGGATAAAATCTTTCGTTCCATATCACAAGGGGGCTGAAAGAGGGAGCAAGTAAAAGAAAACACGAGGGGCAGAGTAGCCAATATTCATGAAGGGATGTTTAAGGTATGATTACTCAGTCTGATTTTCTTTTATTAAGGTATTTGTTAAGAAAGAGCATTTAATAGGTTAAAGAAAATAAGTGTTAACAAGGTATGAGTGGACATACAACTGACAAATGGAGGCGATTCGGAAAGGAGCTGAGAGTATGGGATTATGTGTGGTTATAAAATAAAATATGGTGCTAGAAACAGTATTGTGATATACAGTTGGCTATCTTTTTTATCGAAGCAATTGGAGCCCTTTTCTTTTTTTTGTATTATTACTTTTTTCCAGGTATCATAGGGTCTTGAGTAGGCTTCGTATATTAGCGAATTGTCTAGTTTGCTTGTAATAGGATTACTGGGTAGGAAGTGAAACCAATTCAACGTTCGTAACACGATTTAAAGAGGTATTTTGCGTGATAAATCAGCTTCAATACCATAAGTTCGTGACATCCCACTAAACCATAAGGAGCCGTAATTAAACAAAATATTCTGCCCTACAGACATGGGTGGATTGAATTTATCTCCCCACCATCATGTTTGCTGGTCAGTAACGCCACCCTCCCTCCTTTTGTGATGTTAGGCTCTCTTACGTTTATGGTAAGTATGAATACTGCTTTAATCAAAGCCCATAGTTGGGATACACTGTCTCTACTAGGTCCATGTTACAAGCAAATCAGATAGTTGGAAAGTCTTTTTTGGGTTAGATGTTCATATGGTATATCACACTGCTATGAAAATAACTAATGGTTTAAAGAAGTAAGGACTAATAGCAAATCAAAAGATATGAGAGGGTATAAAACTGTAGAAAGAAAAAAGGAAAGAAAGAGATTTCAGGGTAAGACAAATAAAACATTGAGAAACTCACAAGACTTTGTGGCCAAATTTTGAGCTTTGTATGATCGGCCTTAGTAGATCAGCATCCATAAGATTGAGCTATCTGTCTACTTGCAGTAGAAAAAAAAGCATGACTTTTAGGAAGAATAATGTACATTTAACCTGTAGAGATTTGGGAACTGAAAGCTAGGGTTAGGAACATAAGGTTATGATTAATAAACAATGAATAATAGGAAAGGATAAGCCATATATTCTGTGGTTTGGTTATATTCGTATTAGTAACAGTCGAACTTGTTATAATCTTGTTCTTTCTAGATACTGGGCGGTCCGTAATAAAGTGCCCCATTGGTGGGCGGGAGTTCAAGGAAATGTTGAAGCTCTTTGGAGTCTAGAAATAGGGTTATTAGCTTTTTGAATCTGGTAAACGTATCACAGTTGCGGATAGGCATTGGCAGCCTGTTCCACAATAAGCTATACCGTACTGTAAAAAACTTACAACGCATTTGTTTTTGGTGTTTTACGGTAAGTAGTGTATATGCGTTGTTTCTAAGTCTATAGGCTGGGTCGTGGGTGATAGTCGGGCAGGAGGTTAGAAAGGAGAGCCCATATATCGCTTTGTAGAGAAATATTAAATTGTTCTTTAGCCGACGGTGCCATAAAGGTTCTAAACAGAGGTGCTTACATCTATCTGTGTAATCGAGATTCGAGTTCCATCCTAGTAGTTGACGTGTGAAACGTCTTTGAACATCTACTCTCATCTTGTCTGTGATATTCATATTAGAGAAGACAGAAGAGCAGTATTCAAGGGAGGGTCGTACACATATTTTGTAGAGAGTAAGTTTACCCTCTGTTGTGAAAAAGTTTTTCATTATAAAACCAATTAGCCGTCTAGATTTAGAAATAATAGAGGAGGCATGTTCTTTAAAGTTCAGGCTTCCTGTGTAATTAATTCCTAAATCGTGTACTGATTCGAGTGTTTGGACTGTACTTTCATTTAATTGAAGTCGCGGTTTATAGGGATGCTTTCCGAAGTGCATGATCCCGCACTTGTTGAGGTTAAACGGTAATTGCCATTTTTCATTCCATATAGTTAAGTTATTGAGGTCCTTTTGGATCTGGGATATACTTTTGCTTATTGTCTCAGGCTTATAGCTGTATACTATTTTGAGATCATCAGCATATAGGTATGGTTTCCCAAATTCTATGGTGTTACATGTATCGTTTATATACATAAGAAACAAAAGTGGATCTAATACGCTTCCCTGGATGACTCCACTGGTGATTGGTCTAGGTGACGAGAGACAGTCATTGTACTTTACCATCTGTTTACGTTCTGTTAAGAACGAAGCAAAGCATGAGTACAGTGGGTTGTGTATTCCGAAGGACTTTAGTTTGACGAGTAGCCTTTTGTGTGGGACCTTATCAAAGGCTTTCTTAAAGTCTAGAAATAGGACTGATACAAGGAGTCCGCTGTCTCGTTTCAGAGTTATATCATTCAGGTAGTCTACTAGGCATGTATCGCATGATCTGGACCTAAGAAATCCATGCTGGGAGGTCGAGATGAGATTATTAGTTAGTAGATGTTGGACTACAGCCGCCTTAACTACTTTTTCCATCACTCTGGATACCACTTGAAGTTATGTTAATAGGCCGGTAATTTTCAACGTTTGCTTCAGGTCCTGTTTTAATTTTGGGAATGATATGTGTAGTTTTCCAGGCAGTAGGGTAACACGCTGAAGAGAGTGATATCGCGAATAGTTTGAGAAGCAAAACACACATATCGTCACCTCCATGTTTTAGCATCCAAGATGGAATACCATCTGGTCCATCAGTGTACGAGTGTTTCAATGTACTGATTGCTTTGGAGATATTTTGTACACTGAATTCTACATTAGTAATTTCACAGGGAGTTACTGGGATTGGTTCTGAATCATTAAATGGTTTTTCGTTAGTTAGTAAGAAACAAAAATGTTCACTAAATAATTCCGTGATAAGTTTGGGATCTTCGTATACTTGTTTGCCTTTAATGAATATACTCCCTCTCGATTTAGAGCGTTTAAGTTTATTTTGGAGTAGTATGGTGAGTGCAGAGGAGTTATTATTAAGCTGGACTGCACGTTTTTCCTGTGCTACTGCTTTTTGTTTAGTTATTGCCTCTGTTCGGACAAGTATTTCTGTCATCGTTACCAAAGAGGAAAAGTCATTTAAGTTATGGGATCGAGTACAATGTCTTTGAAGACGTCTTCTTGTACTGACCGGTATATAGAGATCTTTGGAGAACGTAGGTTTACAGTATTCTAAAGGTGCGGTGTTGTTGATGATACTTTTGATGTTGTGATAAAATATATTGGTTAATGTGTCGGTATTGTTTGAGGTAAAGAAAGTTCTCCAGTCAGTGCTTCTTAGGTAATAGTGGAAGTTATTCCAATCAACCTTGCGATAGTTTCTACGCAGTGTTACGGTTTTACTTCTATCGGTTGTGGTTTTTACATTAAGGCTGCATATGACAATGTTATGATCACTACCTGGGAACTTTTTTCCAATATACAAAGTATTGGGGATGAGGCCACTGGTAAAGACTAAGTCTAAGATGTTTTGACGTCTGGTAGGGCTATCGACATACTAAGTCCATTGTCCAAGCTCTAGACATTCAATAAATGATTCATAACGTCTCGACTCAATATAAAATTCTGCGGTGATTTTGAGTAACATCTGGTACAATTTGGTTCATCGTGTTCCTCCAGTTATTTTCTGAATACGAGTCACCATAGCTTTCTCGATTAATAGCACGTGGACCACAATTTTGTTCGAGCTGACGTTTATTTTCGCAGCTAGACAGTACCAGTAGTGTTTCATTTGATTCTGGACTCTGGGCATCATCTACAGGATCTGGCTCCTGATCATCTGGTATTGTCACAACTTCATGTGCATTTAGCACAATATTTTCTTGCTCTGAGCTGGACACGTTACCAATATTACGTTTTCCTTCTGGTATAGAGGGATTTGAATCCTGCACAGGATATGCTTCTGAAATGTCCATTACTGCACCATTATCTGCATGATACATAGATTTCTTATTTTCTGCTTGAATGCAAAGTCTGCCCAAAACTGTTACAAATAGCTGTTGTTGCAAGGCAAACATCTTCTGCTGGTGCTGTAATATTAACCGCAACTGTTCGAAAGAAATCGACATTTTTTTTTGCCAATAATATTAGCTCCAAAAATCACCGGCAATTATACAGCTAATTTATTTCCAAAATCTGAGTCACCACTTGTATTATTATTATTTCTTTGTTGCCAAAATCCCCGTCGCCAATTGTTATGACCTTGCGTCTCCCAATTATTTTGTTTTTGCCAAAATCCCCGTCGCCAATTGTTATGACCTTGGATGTCTGACTTTTCGATCACACGACTTATCTACCAATCCGAATACGACTTATACGAATCTTCGCACTAGGCCAACCAATGACGTTCAACCGGTGTGGGCAGTTTAGTGTCCTTATTGGTCCTATGTCCTACGAGCCCTTCCACTTGAGTCCAGAACAAGATACCAGCTTCCGAATCAGAGCAGATCGTTTATTTCAAGCATACTTAGTTTATATATCAATCACACAGACCGCAACGTACCATAAAATAGGAAATAATATTTGTACACAAATAAGCCCAAAAAGTGGCTGTGAATGTGGGAGGCAGTAGTTAATAAACTGAACATAACTTAAGAACCGTAAATCGTACAATAATAAATTATAGGCCAAAATAAAGCTTGTCATAAGAGGGATATAAATATACATAGTGTAATTGTTGAGTAGTTATACAATAAGAATATTAGTCCATGAATAGTCCTCGGAAGTTACCTGTAACTTAATCTCCACTCGGATATAACACCCCCTTTTTTTTTTTGAAAATTCCAACTTTAGATTCTTATTAAAAAAAAAAGAATTATATGTGACTTTAAATTCCTCAACATTCTCCTCCTCCTCGAAATAATGTTGGGTCCTTATGGCTCCAAATTACAACTAGTAGGACTTTATTTAAACCATGTTTCTTGTATTGACTGGAGAATCCACTAAAAATGACTAGATGATGATGAACGACCTTTGATCTGAGTTCATTATTTTCAAATTCATTATGAATCTCGTTAGCAGATAACGAGTCATTAAGAAAGTCAACGTCTAACAGAATTAAATTAGATTTTTGGCCATCATTCGACTCAGCTGACATATTTCCCTCATTGTTATAAGAAGTTTCATCAAAATCATATGCATTATTCTGAGAATCAATATCTGGCACACTGTCATTAGAAATGGGATAAGTTGACTCAATATAAAATTCTGTCTTCCGGTGATTTTGAGTAACATCTGGTACAATTTGGTTCATCGTGTTGCTCCAGTTATTTTCTGAATACGAGTCACCATAGCTTTCTCGACTAATAGCACGTGGACCACAATTTTGTTCGAGCTGACGTTTATTTTCGCAGCTAGACAGTACCAGTAGTGTTTCATTTGATTCTGGACTCTGGGCATCATCTACAGGATCTGGCTCCTGATCATCTGGTATTGTCACAACTTCATGTGCATTTAGCACAATATTTTCTTGCTCTGAGCTGGACACGTTACCAATATTACGTTTTCCTTCTGGTATAGAGGGATTTGAATCCTGCACAGGATATGCTTCTGAAATGTCCATTACTGCACCATTATCTGCATGATACATAGATTTCTTATTTTCTGCTTGAATGCAAAGTCTGCCCAAAACTGTTACAAATAGCTGTTGTTGCAAGGCAAACATCTTCTGCTGGTGCTGTAATATTAACCGCAACTGTTCGAAAGAAATCGACATTTTTTTTTGCCAATAATATTAGCTCCAAAAATCACCGGCAATTATACAGCTAATTTATTTCCAAAATCTGAGTCACCACTTGTATTATTATTATTTCTTTGTTGCCAAAATCCCCGTCGCCAATTGTTATGACCTTGCGTCTCCCAATTATTTTGTTTTTGCCAAAATCCCCGTCGCCAATTGTTATGACCTTGGATGTCTGACTTTTCGATCACACGACTTATCTACCAATCCGAATACGACTTATACGAATCTTCGCACTAGGCCAACCAATGACGTTCAACCGGTGTGGGCAGTTTAGTGTCCTTATTGGTCCTATGTCCTACGAGCCCTTCCACTTGAGTCCAGAACAAGATACCAGCTTCCGAATCAGAGCAGATCGTTTATTTCAAGCATACTTAGTTTATATATCAATCACACAGACCGCAACGTACCATAAAATAGGAAATAATATTTGTACACAAATAAGCCCAAAAAGTGGCTGTGAATGTGGGAGGCAGTAGTTAATAAACTGAACATAACTTAAGAACCGTAAATCGTACAATAATAAATTATAGGCCAAAATAAAGCTTGTCATAAGAGGGATATAAATATACATAGTGTAATTGTTGAGTAGTTATACAATAAGAATATTAGTCCATGAATAGTCCTCGGAAGTTACCTGTAACTTAATCTCCACTCGGATATAACACCCCCTTTTTTTTTGAAAATTCCAACTTTAGATTCTTATTAAAAAAAAAGAATTATATGTGACTTTAAATTCCTCAACATTCTCCTCCTCCTCGAAATAATGTTGGGTCCTTATGGCTCCAAATTACAACTAGTAGGACTTTATTTAAACCATGTTTCTTGTATTGACTGGAGAATCCACTAAAAATGACTAGATGATGATGAACGACCTTTGATCTGAGTTCATTATTTTCAAATTCATTATGAATCTCGTTAGCAGATAACGAGTCATTAAGAAAGTCAACGTCTAACAGAATTAAATTAGATTTTTGGCCATCATTCGACTCAGCTGACATATTTCCCTCATTGTTATAAGAAGTTTCATCAAAATCATATGCATTATTCTGAGAATCAATATCTGGCACACTGTCATTAGAAATGGGATAAGTTGACTCAATATAAAATTCTGTCTTCCGGTGATTTTGAGTAACATCTGGTACAATTTGGTTCATCGTGTTGCTCCAGTTATTTTCTGAATACGAGTCACCATAGCTTTCTCGACTAATAGCACGTGGACCACAATTTTGTTCGAGCTGACGTTTATTTTCGCAGCTAGACAGTACCAGTAGTGTTTCATTTGATTCTGGACTCTGGGCATCATCTACAGGATCTGGCTCCTGATCATCTGGTATTGTCACAACTTCATGTGCATTTAGCACAATATTTTCTTGCTCTGAGCTGGACACGTTACCAATATTACGTTTTCCTTCTGGTATAGAGGGATTTGAATCCTGCACAGGATATGCTTCTGAAATGTCCATTACTGCACCATTATCTGCATGATACATAGATTTCTTATTTTCTGCTTGAATGCAAAGTCTGCCCAAAACTGTTACAAATAGCTGTTGTTGCAAGGCAAACATCTTCTGCTGGTGCTGTAATATTAACCGCAACTGTTCGAAAGAAATCGACATTTTTTTTTTGCCAATAATATTAGCTCCAAAAATCACCGGCAATTATACAGCTAATTTATTTCCAAAATCTGAGTCACCACTTGTATTATTATTATTTCTTTGTTGCCAAAATCCCCGTCGCCAATTGTTATGACCTTGCGTCTCCCAATTATTTTGTTTTTGCCAAAATCCCCGTCGCCAATTGTTATGACCTTGGATGTCTGACTTTTCGATCACACGACTTATCTACCAATCCGAATACGACTTATACGAATCTTCGCACTAGGCCAACCAATGACGTTCAACCGGTGTGGGCAGTTTAGTGTCCTTATTGGTCCTATGTCCTACGAGCCCTTCCACTTGAGTCCAGAACAAGATACCAGCTTCCGAATCAGAGCAGATCGTTTATTTCAAGCATACTTAGTTTATATATCAATCACACAGACCGCAACGTACCATAAAATAGGAAATAATATTTGTACACAAATAAGCCCAAAAAGTGGCTGTGAATGTGGGAGGCAGTAGTTAATAAACTGAACATAACTTAAGAACCGTAAATCGTACAATAATAAATTATAGGCCAAAATAAAGCTTGTCATAAGAGGGATATAAATATACATAGTGTAATTGTTGAGTAGTTATACAATAAGAATATTAGTCCATGAATAGTCCTCGGAAGTTACCTGTAACTTAATCTCCACTCGGATATAACACCCCCTTTTTTTTTGAAAATTCCAACTTTAGATTCTTATTAAAAAAAAAAAGAATTATATGTGACTTTAAATTCCTCAACATTCTCCTCCTCCTCGAAATAATGTTGGGTCCTTATGGCTCCAAATTACAACTAGTAGGACTTTATTTAAACCATGTTTCTTGTATTGACTGGAGAATCCACTAAAAATGACTAGATGATGATGAACGACCTTTGATCTGAGTTCATTATTTTCAAATTCATTATGAATCTCGTTAGCAGATAACGAGTCATTAAGAAAGTCAACGTCTAACAGAATTAAATTAGATTTTTGGCCATCATTCGACTCAGCTGACATATTTCCCTCATTGTTATAAGAAGTTTCATCAAAATCATATGCATTATTCTGAGAATCAATATCTGGCACACTGTCATTAGAAATGGGATAAGTTGACTCAATATAAAATTCTGTCTTCCGGTGATTTTGAGTAACATCTGGTACAATTTGGTTCATCGTGTTGCTCCAGTTATTTTCTGAATACGAGTCACCATAGCTTTCTCGACTAATAGCACGTGGACCACAATTTTGTTCGAGCTGACGTTTATTTTCGCAGCTAGACAGTACCAGTAGTGTTTCATTTGATTCTGGACTCTGGGCATCATCTACAGGATCTGGCTCCTGATCATCTGGTATTGTCACAACTTCATGTGCATTTAGCACAATATTTTCTTGCTCTGAGCTGGACACGTTACCAATATTACGTTTTCCTTCTGGTATAGAGGGATTTGAATCCTGCACAGGATATGCTTCTGAAATGTCCATTACTGCACCATTATCTGCATGATACATAGATTTCTTATTTTCTGCTTGAATGCAAAGTCTGCCCAAAACTGTTACAAATAGCTGTTGTTGCAAGGCAAACATCTTCTGCTGGTGCTGTAATATTAACCGCAACTGTTCGAAAGAAATCGACATTTTTTTGCCAATAATATTAGCTCCAAAAATCACCGGCAATTATACAGCTAATTTATTTCCAAAATCTGAGTCACCACTTGTATTATTATTATTTCTTTGTTGCCAAAATCCCCGTCGCCAATTGTTATGACCTTGCGTCTCCCAATTATTTTGTTTTTGCCAAAATCCCCGTCGCCAATTGTTATGACCTTGGATGTCTGACTTTTCGATCACACGACTTATCTACCAATCCGAATACGACTTATACGAATCTTCGCACTAGGCCAACCAATGACGTTCAACCGGTGTGGGCAGTTTAGTGTCCTTATTGGTCCTATGTCCTACGAGCCCTTCCACTTGAGTCCAGAACAAGATACCAGCTTCCGAATCAGAGCAGATCGTTTATTTCAAGCATACTTAGTTTATATATCAATCACACAGACCGCAACGTACCATAAAATAGGAAATAATATTTGTACACAAATAAGCCCAAAAAGTGGCTGTGAATGTGGGAGGCAGTAGTTAATAAACTGAACATAACTTAAGAACCGTAAATCGTACAATAATAAATTATAGGCCAAAATAAAGCTTGTCATAAGAGGGATATAAATATACATAGTGTAATTGTTGAGTAGTTATACAATAAGAATATTAGTCCATGAATAGTCCTCGGAAGTTACCTGTAACTTAATCTCCACTCGGATATAACACCCCCTTTTTTTTTTGAAAATTCCAACTTTAGATTCTTATTAAAAAAAAAGAATTATATGTGACTTTAAATTCCTCAACATTCTCCTCCTCCTCGAAATAATGTTGGGTCCTTATGGCTCCAAATTACAACTAGTAGGACTTTATTTAAACCATGTTTCTTGTATTGACTGGAGAATCCACTAAAAATGACTAGATGATGATGAACGACCTTTGATCTGAGTTCATTATTTTCAAATTCATTATGAATCTCGTTAGCAGATAACGAGTCATTAAGAAAGTCAACGTCTAACAGAATTAAATTAGATTTTTGGCCATCATTCGACTCAGCTGACATATTTCCCTCATTGTTATAAGAAGTTTCATCAAAATCATATGCATTATTCTGAGAATCAATATCTGGCACACTGTCATTAGAAATGGGATAAGTTGACTCAATATAAAATTCTGTCTTCCGGTGATTTTGAGTAACATCTGGTACAATTTGGTTCATCGTGTTGCTCCAGTTATTTTCTGAATACGAGTCACCATAGCTTTCTCGACTAATAGCACGTGGACCACAATTTTGTTCGAGCTGACGTTTATTTTCGCAGCTAGACAGTACCAGTAGTGTTTCATTTGATTCTGGACTCTGGGCATCATCTACAGGATCTGGCTCCTGATCATCTGGTATTGTCACAACTTCATGTGCATTTAGCACAATATTTTCTTGCTCTGAGCTGGACACGTTACCAATATTACGTTTTCCTTCTGGTATAGAGGGATTTGAATCCTGCACAGGATATGCTTCTGAAATGTCCATTACTGCACCATTATCTGCATGATACATAGATTTCTTATTTTCTGCTTGAATGCAAAGTCTGCCCAAAACTGTTACAAATAGCTGTTGTTGCAAGGCAAACATCTTCTGCTGGTGCTGTAATATTAACCGCAACTGTTCGAAAGAAATCGACATTTTTTTTTGCCAATAATATTAGCTCCAAAAATCACCGGCAATTATACAGCTAATTTATTTCCAAAATCTGAGTCACCACTTGTATTATTATTATTTCTTTGTTGCCAAAATCCCCGTCGCCAATTGTTATGACCTTGCGTCTCCCAATTATTTTGTTTTTGCCAAAATCCCCGTCGCCAATTGTTATGACCTTGGATGTCTGACTTTTCGATCACACGACTTATCTACCAATCCGAATACGACTTATACGAATCTTCGCACTAGGCCAACCAATGACGTTCAACCGGTGTGGGCAGTTTAGTGTCCTTATTGGTCCTATGTCCTACGAGCCCTTCCACTTGAGTCCAGAACAAGATACCAGCTTCCGAATCAGAGCAGATCGTTTATTTCAAGCATACTTAGTTTATATATCAATCACACAGACCGCAACGTACCATAAAATAGGAAATAATATTTGTACACAAATAAGCCCAAAAAGTGGCTGTGAATGTGGGAGGCAGTAGTTAATAAACTGAACATAACTTAAGAACCGTAAATCGTACAATAATAAATTATAGGCCAAAATAAAGCTTGTCATAAGAGGGATATAAATATACATAGTGTAATTGTTGAGTAGTTATACAATAAGAATATTAGTCCATGAATAGTCCTCGGAAGTTACCTGTAACTTAATCTCCACTCGGATATAACACCCCCTTTTTTTTTTGAAAATTCCAACTTTAGATTCTTATTAAAAAAAAAAAGAATTATATGTGACTTTAAATTCCTCAACATTCTCCTCCTCCTCGAAATAATGTTGGGTCCTTATGGCTCCAAATTACAACTAGTAGGACTTTATTTAAACCATGTTTCTTGTATTGACTGGAGAATCCACTAAAAATGACTAGATGATGATGAACGACCTTTGATCTGAGTTCATTATTTTCAAATTCATTATGAATCTCGTTAGCAGATAACGAGTCATTAAGAAAGTCAACGTCTAACAGAATTAAATTAGATTTTTGGCCATCATTCGACTCAGCTGACATATTTCCCTCATTGTTATAAGAAGTTTCATCAAAATCATATGCATTATTCTGAGAATCAATATCTGGCACACTGTCATTAGAAATGGGATAAGTTGACTCAATATAAAATTCTGTCTTCCGGTGATTTTGAGTAACATCTGGTACAATTTGGTTCATCGTGTTGCTCCAGTTATTTTCTGAATACGAGTCACCATAGCTTTCTCGACTAATAGCACGTGGACCACAATTTTGTTCGAGCTGACGTTTATTTTCGCAGCTAGACAGTACCAGTAGTGTTTCATTTGATTCTGGACTCTGGGCATCATCTACAGGATCTGGCTCCTGATCATCTGGTATTGTCACAACTTCATGTGCATTTAGCACAATATTTTCTTGCTCTGAGCTGGACACGTTACCAATATTACGTTTTCCTTCTGGTATAGAGGGATTTGAATCCTGCACAGGATATGCTTCTGAAATGTCCATTACTGCACCATTATCTGCATGATACATAGATTTCTTATTTTCTGCTTGAATGCAAAGTCTGCCCAAAACTGTTACAAATAGCTGTTGTTGCAAGGCAAACATCTTCTGCTGGTGCTGTAATATTAACCGCAACTGTTCGAAAGAAATCGACATTTTTTTTTTGCCAATAATATTAGCTCCAAAAATCACCGGCAATTATACAGCTAATTTATTTCCAAAATCTGAGTCACCACTTGTATTATTATTATTTCTTTGTTGCCAAAATCCCCGTCGCCAATTGTTATGACCTTGCGTCTCCCAATTATTTTGTTTTTGCCAAAATCCCCGTCGCCAATTGTTATGACCTTGGATGTCTGACTTTTCGATCACACGACTTATCTACCAATCCGAATACGACTTATACGAATCTTCGCACTAGGCCAACCAATGACGTTCAACCGGTGTGGGCAGTTTAGTGTCCTTATTGGTCCTATGTCCTACGAGCCCTTCCACTTGAGTCCAGAACAAGATACCAGCTTCCGAATCAGAGCAGATCGTTTATTTCAAGCATACTTAGTTTATATATCAATCACACAGACCGCAACGTACCATAAAATAGGAAATAATATTTGTACACAAATAAGCCCAAAAAGTGGCTGTGAATGTGGGAGGCAGTAGTTAATAAACTGAACATAACTTAAGAACCGTAAATCGTACAATAATAAATTATAGGCCAAAATAAAGCTTGTCATAAGAGGGATATAAATATACATAGTGTAATTGTTGAGTAGTTATACAATAAGAATATTAGTCCATGAATAGTCCTCGGAAGTTACCTGTAACTTAATCTCCACTCGGATATAACACCCCCTTTTTTTTTGAAAATTCCAACTTTAGATTCTTATTAAAAAAAAAAGAATTATATGTGACTTTAAATTCCTCAACATTCTCCTCCTCCTCGAAATAATGTTGGGTCCTTATGGCTCCAAATTACAACTAGTAGGACTTTATTTAAACCATGTTTCTTGTATTGACTGGAGAATCCACTAAAAATGACTAGATGATGATGAACGACCTTTGATCTGAGTTCATTATTTTCAAATTCATTATGAATCTCGTTAGCAGATAACGAGTCATTAAGAAAGTCAACGTCTAACAGAATTAAATTAGATTTTTGGCCATCATTCGACTCAGCTGACATATTTCCCTCATTGTTATAAGAAGTTTCATCAAAATCATATGCATTATTCTGAGAATCAATATCTGGCACACTGTCATTAGAAATGGGATAAGTTGACTCAATATAAAATTCTGTCTTCCGGTGATTTTGAGTAACATCTGGTACAATTTGGTTCATCGTGTTGCTCCAGTTATTTTCTGAATACGAGTCACCATAGCTTTCTCGACTAATAGCACGTGGACCACAATTTTGTTCGAGCTGACGTTTATTTTCGCAGCTAGACAGTACCAGTAGTGTTTCATTTGATTCTGGACTCTGGGCATCATCTACAGGATCTGGCTCCTGATCATCTGGTATTGTCACAACTTCATGTGCATTTAGCACAATATTTTCTTGCTCTGAGCTGGACACGTTACCAATATTACGTTTTCCTTCTGGTATAGAGGGATTTGAATCCTGCACAGGATATGCTTCTGAAATGTCCATTACTGCACCATTATCTGCATGATACATAGATTTCTTATTTTCTGCTTGAATGCAAAGTCTGCCCAAAACTGTTACAAATAGCTGTTGTTGCAAGGCAAACATCTTCTGCTGGTGCTGTAATATTAACCGCAACTGTTCGAAAGAAATCGACATTTTTTTTGCCAATAATATTAGCTCCAAAAATCACCGGCAATTATACAGCTAATTTATTTCCAAAATCTGAGTCACCACTTGTATTATTATTATTTCTTTGTTGCCAAAATCCCCGTCGCCAATTGTTATGACCTTGCGTCTCCCAATTATTTTGTTTTTGCCAAAATCCCCGTCGCCAATTGTTATGACCTTGGATGTCTGACTTTTCGATCACACGACTTATCTACCAATCCGAATACGACTTATACGAATCTTCGCACTAGGCCAACCAATGACGTTCAACCGGTGTGGGCAGTTTAGTGTCCTTATTGGTCCTATGTCCTACGAGCCCTTCCACTTGAGTCCAGAACAAGATACCAGCTTCCGAATCAGAGCAGATCGTTTATTTCAAGCATACTTAGTTTATATATCAATCACACAGACCGCAACGTACCATAAAATAGGAAATAATATTTGTACACAAATAAGCCCAAAAAGTGGCTGTGAATGTGGGAGGCAGTAGTTAATAAACTGAACATAACTTAAGAACCGTAAATCGTACAATAATAAATTATAGGCCAAAATAAAGCTTGTCATAAGAGGGATATAAATATACATAGTGTAATTGTTGAGTAGTTATACAATAAGAATATTAGTCCATGAATAGTCCTCGGAAGTTACCTGTAACTTAATCTCCACTCGGATATAACACCCCCTTTTTTTTTGAAAATTCCAACTTTAGATTCTTATTAAAAAAAAAAAGAATTATATGTGACTTTAAATTCCTCAACATTCTCCTCCTCCTCGAAATAATGTTGGGTCCTTATGGCTCCAAATTACAACTAGTAGGACTTTATTTAAACCATGTTTCTTGTATTGACTGGAGAATCCACTAAAAATGACTAGATGATGATGAACGACCTTTGATCTGAGTTCATTATTTTCAAATTCATTATGAATCTCGTTAGCAGATAACGAGTCATTAAGAAAGTCAACGTCTAACAGAATTAAATTAGATTTTTGGCCATCATTCGACTCAGCTGACATATTTCCCTCATTGTTATAAGAAGTTTCATCAAAATCATATGCATTATTCTGAGAATCAATATCTGGCACACTGTCATTAGAAATGGGATAAGTTGACTCAATATAAAATTCTGTCTTCCGGTGATTTTGAGTAACATCTGGTACAATTTGGTTCATCGTGTTGCTCCAGTTATTTTCTGAATACGAGTCACCATAGCTTTCTCGACTAATAGCACGTGGACCACAATTTTGTTCGAGCTGACGTTTATTTTCGCAGCTAGACAGTACCAGTAGTGTTTCATTTGATTCTGGACTCTGGGCATCATCTACAGGATCTGGCTCCTGATCATCTGGTATTGTCACAACTTCATGTGCATTTAGCACAATATTTTCTTGCTCTGAGCTGGACACGTTACCAATATTACGTTTTCCTTCTGGTATAGAGGGATTTGAATCCTGCACAGGATATGCTTCTGAAATGTCCATTACTGCACCATTATCTGCATGATACATAGATTTCTTATTTTCTGCTTGAATGCAAAGTCTGCCCAAAACTGTTACAAATAGCTGTTGTTGCAAGGCAAACATCTTCTGCTGGTGCTGTAATATTAACCGCAACTGTTCGAAAGAAATCGACATTTTTTTTTGCCAATAATATTAGCTCCAAAAATCACCGGCAATTATACAGCTAATTTATTTCCAAAATCTGAGTCACCACTTGTATTATTATTATTTCTTTGTTGCCAAAATCCCCGTCGCCAATTGTTATGACCTTGCGTCTCCCAATTATTTTGTTTTTGCCAAAATCCCCGTCGCCAATTGTTATGACCTTGGATGTCTGACTTTTCGATCACACGACTTATCTACCAATCCGAATACGACTTATACGAATCTTCGCACTAGGCCAACCAATGACGTTCAACCGGTGTGGGCAGTTTAGTGTCCTTATTGGTCCTATGTCCTACGAGCCCTTCCACTTGAGTCCAGAACAAGATACCAGCTTCCGAATCAGAGCAGATCGTTTATTTCAAGCATACTTAGTTTATATATCAATCACACAGACCGCAACGTACCATAAAATAGGAAATAATATTTGTACACAAATAAGCCCAAAAAGTGGCTGTGAATGTGGGAGGCAGTAGTTAATAAACTGAACATAACTTAAGAACCGTAAATCGTACAATAATAAATTATAGGCCAAAATAAAGCTTGTCATAAGAGGGATATAAATATACATAGTGTAATTGTTGAGTAGTTATACAATAAGAATATTAGTCCATGAATAGTCCTCGGAAGTTACCTGTAACTTAATCTCCACTCGGATATAACACCCCCTTTTTTTTTTGAAAATTCCAACTTTAGATTCTTATTAAAAAAAAAAAAGAATTATATGTGACTTTAAATTCCTCAACATTCTCCTCCTCCTCGAAATAATGTTGGGTCCTTATGGCTCCAAATTACAACTAGTAGGACTTTATTTAAACCATGTTTCTTGTATTGACTGGAGAATCCACTAAAAATGACTAGATGATGATGAACGACCTTTGATCTGAGTTCATTATTTTCAAATTCATTATGAATCTCGTTAGCAGATAACGAGTCATTAAGAAAGTCAACGTCTAACAGAATTAAATTAGATTTTTGGCCATCATTCGACTCAGCTGACATATTTCCCTCATTGTTATAAGAAGTTTCATCAAAATCATATGCATTATTCTGAGAATCAATATCTGGCACACTGTCATTAGAAATGGGATAAGTTGACTCAATATAAAATTCTGTCTTCCGGTGATTTTGAGTAACATCTGGTACAATTTGGTTCATCGTGTTGCTCCAGTTATTTTCTGAATACGAGTCACCATAGCTTTCTCGACTAATAGCACGTGGACCACAATTTTGTTCGAGCTGACGTTTATTTTCGCAGCTAGACAGTACCAGTAGTGTTTCATTTGATTCTGGACTCTGGGCATCATCTACAGGATCTGGCTCCTGATCATCTGGTATTGTCACAACTTCATGTGCATTTAGCACAATATTTTCTTGCTCTGAGCTGGACACGTTACCAATATTACGTTTTCCTTCTGGTATAGAGGGATTTGAATCCTGCACAGGATATGCTTCTGAAATGTCCATTACTGCACCATTATCTGCATGATACATAGATTTCTTATTTTCTGCTTGAATGCAAAGTCTGCCCAAAACTGTTACAAATAGCTGTTGTTGCAAGGCAAACATCTTCTGCTGGTGCTGTAATATTAACCGCAACTGTTCGAAAGAAATCGACATTTTTTTGCCAATAATATTAGCTCCAAAAATCACCGGCAATTATACAGCTAATTTATTTCCAAAATCTGAGTCACCACTTGTATTATTATTATTTCTTTGTTGCCAAAATCCCCGTCGCCAATTGTTATGACCTTGCGTCTCCCAATTATTTTGTTTTTGCCAAAATCCCCGTCGCCAATTGTTATGACCTTGGATGTCTGACTTTTCGATCACACGACTTATCTACCAATCCGAATACGACTTATACGAATCTTCGCACTAGGCCAACCAATGACGTTCAACCGGTGTGGGCAGTTTAGTGTCCTTATTGGTCCTATGTCCTACGAGCCCTTCCACTTGAGTCCAGAACAAGATACCAGCTTCCGAATCAGAGCAGATCGTTTATTTCAAGCATACTTAGTTTATATATCAATCACACAGACCGCAACGTACCATAAAATAGGAAATAATATTTGTACACAAATAAGCCCAAAAAGTGGCTGTGAATGTGGGAGGCAGTAGTTAATAAACTGAACATAACTTAAGAACCGTAAATCGTACAATAATAAATTATAGGCCAAAATAAAGCTTGTCATAAGAGGGATATAAATATACATAGTGTAATTGTTGAGTAGTTATACAATAAGAATATTAGTCCATGAATAGTCCTCGGAAGTTACCTGTAACTTAATCTCCACTCGGATATAACACCCCTTTTTTTTTGAAAATTCCAACTTTAGATTCTTATTAAAAAAAAAAAAAGAATTATATGTGACTTTAAATTCCTCAACATTCTCCTCCTCCTCGAAATAATGTTGGGTCCTTATGGCTCCAAATTACAACTAGTAGGACTTTATTTAAACCATGTTTCTTGTATTGACTGGAGAATCCACTAAAAATGACTAGATGATGATGAACGACCTTTGATCTGAGTTCATTATTTTCAAATTCATTATGAATCTCGTTAGCAGATAACGAGTCATTAAGAAAGTCAACGTCTAACAGAATTAAATTAGATTTTTGGCCATCATTCGACTCAGCTGACATATTTCCCTCATTGTTATAAGAAGTTTCATCAAAATCATATGCATTATTCTGAGAATCAATATCTGGCACACTGTCATTAGAAATGGGATAAGTTGACTCAATATAAAATTCTGTCTTCCGGTGATTTTGAGTAACATCTGGTACAATTTGGTTCATCGTGTTGCTCCAGTTATTTTCTGAATACGAGTCACCATAGCTTTCTCGACTAATAGCACGTGGACCACAATTTTGTTCGAGCTGACGTTTATTTTCGCAGCTAGACAGTACCAGTAGTGTTTCATTTGATTCTGGACTCTGGGCATCATCTACAGGATCTGGCTCCTGATCATCTGGTATTGTCACAACTTCATGTGCATTTAGCACAATATTTTCTTGCTCTGAGCTGGACACGTTACCAATATTACGTTTTCCTTCTGGTATAGAGGGATTTGAATCCTGCACAGGATATGCTTCTGAAATGTCCATTACTGCACCATTATCTGCATGATACATAGATTTCTTATTTTCTGCTTGAATGCAAAGTCTGCCCAAAACTGTTACAAATAGCTGTTGTTGCAAGGCAAACATCTTCTGCTGGTGCTGTAATATTAACCGCAACTGTTCGAAAGAAATCGACATTTTTTTGCCAATAATATTAGCTCCAAAAATCACCGGCAATTATACAGCTAATTTATTTCCAAAATCTGAGTCACCACTTGTATTATTATTATTTCTTTGTTGCCAAAATCCCCGTCGCCAATTGTTATGACCTTGCGTCTCCCAATTATTTTGTTTTTGCCAAAATCCCCGTCGCCAATTGTTATGACCTTGGATGTCTGACTTTTCGATCACACGACTTATCTACCAATCCGAATACGACTTATACGAATCTTCGCACTAGGCCAACCAATGACGTTCAACCGGTGTGGGCAGTTTAGTGTCCTTATTGGTCCTATGTCCTACGAGCCCTTCCACTTGAGTCCAGAACAAGATACCAGCTTCCGAATCAGAGCAGATCGTTTATTTCAAGCATACTTAGTTTATATATCAATCACACAGACCGCAACGTACCATAAAATAGGAAATAATATTTGTACACAAATAAGCCCAAAAAGTGGCTGTGAATGTGGGAGGCAGTAGTTAATAAACTGAACATAACTTAAGAACCGTAAATCGTACAATAATAAATTATAGGCCAAAATAAAGCTTGTCATAAGAGGGATATAAATATACATAGTGTAATTGTTGAGTAGTTATACAATAAGAATATTAGTCCATGAATAGTCCTCGGAAGTTACCTGTAACTTAATCTCCACTCGGATATAACACCCCCTTTTTTTTTTGAAAATTCCAACTTTAGATTCTTATTAAAAAAAAAAAAGAATTATATGTGACTTTAAATTCCTCAACATTCTCCTCCTCCTCGAAATAATGTTGGGTCCTTATGGCTCCAAATTACAACTAGTAGGACTTTATTTAAACCATGTTTCTTGTATTGACTGGAGAATCCACTAAAAATGACTAGATGATGATGAACGACCTTTGATCTGAGTTCATTATTTTCAAATTCATTATGAATCTCGTTAGCAGATAACGAGTCATTAAGAAAGTCAACGTCTAACAGAATTAAATTAGATTTTTGGCCATCATTCGACTCAGCTGACATATTTCCCTCATTGTTATAAGAAGTTTCATCAAAATCATATGCATTATTCTGAGAATCAATATCTGGCACACTGTCATTAGAAATGGGATAAGTTGACTCAATATAAAATTCTGTCTTCCGGTGATTTTGAGTAACATCTGGTACAATTTGGTTCATCGTGTTGCTCCAGTTATTTTCTGAATACGAGTCACCATAGCTTTCTCGACTAATAGCACGTGGACCACAATTTTGTTCGAGCTGACGTTTATTTTCGCAGCTAGACAGTACCAGTAGTGTTTCATTTGATTCTGGACTCTGGGCATCATCTACAGGATCTGGCTCCTGATCATCTGGTATTGTCACAACTTCATGTGCATTTAGCACAATATTTTCTTGCTCTGAGCTGGACACGTTACCAATATTACGTTTTCCTTCTGGTATAGAGGGATTTGAATCCTGCACAGGATATGCTTCTGAAATGTCCATTACTGCACCATTATCTGCATGATACATAGATTTCTTATTTTCTGCTTGAATGCAAAGTCTGCCCAAAACTGTTACAAATAGCTGTTGTTGCAAGGCAAACATCTTCTGCTGGTGCTGTAATATTAACCGCAACTGTTCGAAAGAAATCGACATTTTTTTTTGCCAATAATATTAGCTCCAAAAATCACCGGCAATTATACAGCTAATTTATTTCCAAAATCTGAGTCACCACTTGTATTATTATTATTTCTTTGTTGCCAAAATCCCCGTCGCCAATTGTTATGACCTTGCGTCTCCCAATTATTTTGTTTTTGCCAAAATCCCCGTCGCCAATTGTTATGACCTTGGATGTCTGACTTTTCGATCACACGACTTATCTACCAATCCGAATACGACTTATACGAATCTTCGCACTAGGCCAACCAATGACGTTCAACCGGTGTGGGCAGTTTAGTGTCCTTATTGGTCCTATGTCCTACGAGCCCTTCCACTTGAGTCCAGAACAAGATACCAGCTTCCGAATCAGAGCAGATCGTTTATTTCAAGCATACTTAGTTTATATATCAATCACACAGACCGCAACGTACCATAAAATAGGAAATAATATTTGTACACAAATAAGCCCAAAAAGTGGCTGTGAATGTGGGAGGCAGTAGTTAATAAACTGAACATAACTTAAGAACCGTAAATCGTACAATAATAAATTATAGGCCAAAATAAAGCTTGTCATAAGAGGGATATAAATATACATAGTGTAATTGTTGAGTAGTTATACAATAAGAATATTAGTCCATGAATAGTCCTCGGAAGTTACCTGTAACTTAATCTCCACTCGGATATAACACCCCCTTTTTTTTTGAAAATTCCAACTTTAGATTCTTATTAAAAAAAAAAAAGAATTATATGTGACTTTAAATTCCTCAACATTCTCCTCCTCCTCGAAATAATGTTGGGTCCTTATGGCTCCAAATTACAACTAGTAGGACTTTATTTAAACCATGTTTCTTGTATTGACTGGAGAATCCACTAAAAATGACTAGATGATGATGAACGACCTTTGATCTGAGTTCATTATTTTCAAATTCATTATGAATCTCGTTAGCAGATAACGAGTCATTAAGAAAGTCAACGTCTAACAGAATTAAATTAGATTTTTGGCCATCATTCGACTCAGCTGACATATTTCCCTCATTGTTATAAGAAGTTTCATCAAAATCATATGCATTATTCTGAGAATCAATATCTGGCACACTGTCATTAGAAATGGGATAAGTTGACTCAATATAAAATTCTGTCTTCCGGTGATTTTGAGTAACATCTGGTACAATTTGGTTCATCGTGTTGCTCCAGTTATTTTCTGAATACGAGTCACCATAGCTTTCTCGACTAATAGCACGTGGACCACAATTTTGTTCGAGCTGACGTTTATTTTCGCAGCTAGACAGTACCAGTAGTGTTTCATTTGATTCTGGACTCTGGGCATCATCTACAGGATCTGGCTCCTGATCATCTGGTATTGTCACAACTTCATGTGCATTTAGCACAATATTTTCTTGCTCTGAGCTGGACACGTTACCAATATTACGTTTTCCTTCTGGTATAGAGGGATTTGAATCCTGCACAGGATATGCTTCTGAAATGTCCATTACTGCACCATTATCTGCATGATACATAGATTTCTTATTTTCTGCTTGAATGCAAAGTCTGCCCAAAACTGTTACAAATAGCTGTTGTTGCAAGGCAAACATCTTCTGCTGGTGCTGTAATATTAACCGCAACTGTTCGAAAGAAATCGACATTTTTTTGCCAATAATATTAGCTCCAAAAATCACCGGCAATTATACAGCTAATTTATTTCCAAAATCTGAGTCACCACTTGTATTATTATTATTTCTTTGTTGCCAAAATCCCCGTCGCCAATTGTTATGACCTTGCGTCTCCCAATTATTTTGTTTTTGCCAAAATCCCCGTCGCCAATTGTTATGACCTTGGATGTCTGACTTTTCGATCACACGACTTATCTACCAATCCGAATACGACTTATACGAATCTTCGCACTAGGCCAACCAATGACGTTCAACCGGTGTGGGCAGTTTAGTGTCCTTATTGGTCCTATGTCCTACGAGCCCTTCCACTTGAGTCCAGAACAAGATACCAGCTTCCGAATCAGAGCAGATCGTTTATTTCAAGCATACTTAGTTTATATATCAATCACACAGACCGCAACGTACCATAAAATAGGAAATAATATTTGTACACAAATAAGCCCAAAAAGTGGCTGTGAATGTGGGAGGCAGTAGTTAATAAACTGAACATAACTTAAGAACCGTAAATCGTACAATAATAAATTATAGGCCAAAATAAAGCTTGTCATAAGAGGGATATAAATATACATAGTGTAATTGTTGAGTAGTTATACAATAAGAATATTAGTCCATGAATAGTCCTCGGAAGTTACCTGTAACTTAATCTCCACTCGGATATAACACCCCCTTTTTTTTTTGAAAATTCCAACTTTAGATTCTTATTAAAAAAAAAAAAGAATTATATGTGACTTTAAATTCCTCAACATTCTCCTCCTCCTCGAAATAATGTTGGGTCCTTATGGCTCCAAATTACAACTAGTAGGACTTTATTTAAACCATGTTTCTTGTATTGACTGGAGAATCCACTAAAAATGACTAGATGATGATGAACGACCTTTGATCTGAGTTCATTATTTTCAAATTCATTATGAATCTCGTTAGCAGATAACGAGTCATTAAGAAAGTCAACGTCTAACAGAATTAAATTAGATTTTTGGCCATCATTCGACTCAGCTGACATATTTCCCTCATTGTTATAAGAAGTTTCATCAAAATCATATGCATTATTCTGAGAATCAATATCTGGCACACTGTCATTAGAAATGGGATAAGTTGACTCAATATAAAATTCTGTCTTCCGGTGATTTTGAGTAACATCTGGTACAATTTGGTTCATCGTGTTGCTCCAGTTATTTTCTGAATACGAGTCACCATAGCTTTCTCGACTAATAGCACGTGGACCACAATTTTGTTCGAGCTGACGTTTATTTTCGCAGCTAGACAGTACCAGTAGTGTTTCATTTGATTCTGGACTCTGGGCATCATCTACAGGATCTGGCTCCTGATCATCTGGTATTGTCACAACTTCATGTGCATTTAGCACAATATTTTCTTGCTCTGAGCTGGACACGTTACCAATATTACGTTTTCCTTCTGGTATAGAGGGATTTGAATCCTGCACAGGATATGCTTCTGAAATGTCCATTACTGCACCATTATCTGCATGATACATAGATTTCTTATTTTCTGCTTGAATGCAAAGTCTGCCCAAAACTGTTACAAATAGCTGTTGTTGCAAGGCAAACATCTTCTGCTGGTGCTGTAATATTAACCGCAACTGTTCGAAAGAAATCGACATTTTTTTTTTGCCAATAATATTAGCTCCAAAAATCACCGGCAATTATACAGCTAATTTATTTCCAAAATCTGAGTCACCACTTGTATTATTATTATTTCTTTGTTGCCAAAATCCCCGTCGCCAATTGTTATGACCTTGCGTCTCCCAATTATTTTGTTTTTGCCAAAATCCCCGTCGCCAATTGTTATGACCTTGGATGTCTGACTTTTCGATCACACGACTTATCTACCAATCCGAATACGACTTATACGAATCTTCGCACTAGGCCAACCAATGACGTTCAACCGGTGTGGGCAGTTTAGTGTCCTTATTGGTCCTATGTCCTACGAGCCCTTCCACTTGAGTCCAGAACAAGATACCAGCTTCCGAATCAGAGCAGATCGTTTATTTCAAGCATACTTAGTTTATATATCAATCACACAGACCGCAACGTACCATAAAATAGGAAATAATATTTGTACACAAATAAGCCCAAAAAGTGGCTGTGAATGTGGGAGGCAGTAGTTAATAAACTGAACATAACTTAAGAACCGTAAATCGTACAATAATAAATTATAGGCCAAAATAAAGCTTGTCATAAGAGGGATATAAATATACATAGTGTAATTGTTGAGTAGTTATACAATAAGAATATTAGTCCATGAATAGTCCTCGGAAGTTACCTGTAACTTAATCTCCACTCGGATATAACACCCCCTTTTTTTTTTGAAAATTCCAACTTTAGATTCTTATTAAAAAAAAAAAAGAATTATATGTGACTTTAAATTCCTCAACATTCTCCTCCTCCTCGAAATAATGTTGGGTCCTTATGGCTCCAAATTACAACTAGTAGGACTTTATTTAAACCATGTTTCTTGTATTGACTGGAGAATCCACTAAAAATGACTAGATGATGATGAACGACCTTTGATCTGAGTTCATTATTTTCAAATTCATTATGAATCTCGTTAGCAGATAACGAGTCATTAAGAAAGTCAACGTCTAACAGAATTAAATTAGATTTTTGGCCATCATTCGACTCAGCTGACATATTTCCCTCATTGTTATAAGAAGTTTCATCAAAATCATATGCATTATTCTGAGAATCAATATCTGGCACACTGTCATTAGAAATGGGATAAGTTGACTCAATATAAAATTCTGTCTTCCGGTGATTTTGAGTAACATCTGGTACAATTTGGTTCATCGTGTTGCTCCAGTTATTTTCTGAATACGAGTCACCATAGCTTTCTCGACTAATAGCACGTGGACCACAATTTTGTTCGAGCTGACGTTTATTTTCGCAGCTAGACAGTACCAGTAGTGTTTCATTTGATTCTGGACTCTGGGCATCATCTACAGGATCTGGCTCCTGATCATCTGGTATTGTCACAACTTCATGTGCATTTAGCACAATATTTTCTTGCTCTGAGCTGGACACGTTACCAATATTACGTTTTCCTTCTGGTATAGAGGGATTTGAATCCTGCACAGGATATGCTTCTGAAATGTCCATTACTGCACCATTATCTGCATGATACATAGATTTCTTATTTTCTGCTTGAATGCAAAGTCTGCCCAAAACTGTTACAAATAGCTGTTGTTGCAAGGCAAACATCTTCTGCTGGTGCTGTAATATTAACCGCAACTGTTCGAAAGAAATCGACATTTTTTTTTTGCCAATAATATTAGCTCCAAAAATCACCGGCAATTATACAGCTAATTTATTTCCAAAATCTGAGTCACCACTTGTATTATTATTATTTCTTTGTTGCCAAAATCCCCGTCGCCAATTGTTATGACCTTGCGTCTCCCAATTATTTTGTTTTTGCCAAAATCCCCGTCGCCAATTGTTATGACCTTGGATGTCTGACTTTTCGATCACACGACTTATCTACCAATCCGAATACGACTTATACGAATCTTCGCACTAGGCCAACCAATGACGTTCAACCGGTGTGGGCAGTTTAGTGTCCTTATTGGTCCTATGTCCTACGAGCCCTTCCACTTGAGTCCAGAACAAGATACCAGCTTCCGAATCAGAGCAGATCGTTTATTTCAAGCATACTTAGTTTATATATCAATCACACAGACCGCAACGTACCATAAAATAGGAAATAATATTTGTACACAAATAAGCCCAAAAAGTGGCTGTGAATGTGGGAGGCAGTAGTTAATAAACTGAACATAACTTAAGAACCGTAAATCGTACAATAATAAATTATAGGCCAAAATAAAGCTTGTCATAAGAGGGATATAAATATACATAGTGTAATTGTTGAGTAGTTATACAATAAGAATATTAGTCCATGAATAGTCCTCGGAAGTTACCTGTAACTTAATCTCCACTCGGATATAACACCCCCTTTTTTTTGAAAATTCCAACTTTAGATTCTTATTAAAAAAAAAAAGAATTATATGTGACTTTAAATTCCTCAACATTCTCCTCCTCCTCGAAATAATGTTGGGTCCTTATGGCTCCAAATTACAACTAGTAGGACTTTATTTAAACCATGTTTCTTGTATTGACTGGAGAATCCACTAAAAATGACTAGATGATGATGAACGACCTTTGATCTGAGTTCATTATTTTCAAATTCATTATGAATCTCGTTAGCAGATAACGAGTCATTAAGAAAGTCAACGTCTAACAGAATTAAATTAGATTTTTGGCCATCATTCGACTCAGCTGACATATTTCCCTCATTGTTATAAGAAGTTTCATCAAAATCATATGCATTATTCTGAGAATCAATATCTGGCACACTGTCATTAGAAATGGGATAAGTTGACTCAATATAAAATTCTGTCTTCCGGTGATTTTGAGTAACATCTGGTACAATTTGGTTCATCGTGTTGCTCCAGTTATTTTCTGAATACGAGTCACCATAGCTTTCTCGACTAATAGCACGTGGACCACAATTTTGTTCGAGCTGACGTTTATTTTCGCAGCTAGACAGTACCAGTAGTGTTTCATTTGATTCTGGACTCTGGGCATCATCTACAGGATCTGGCTCCTGATCATCTGGTATTGTCACAACTTCATGTGCATTTAGCACAATATTTTCTTGCTCTGAGCTGGACACGTTACCAATATTACGTTTTCCTTCTGGTATAGAGGGATTTGAATCCTGCACAGGATATGCTTCTGAAATGTCCATTACTGCACCATTATCTGCATGATACATAGATTTCTTATTTTCTGCTTGAATGCAAAGTCTGCCCAAAACTGTTACAAATAGCTGTTGTTGCAAGGCAAACATCTTCTGCTGGTGCTGTAATATTAACCGCAACTGTTCGAAAGAAATCGACATTTTTTTGCCAATAATATTAGCTCCAAAAATCACCGGCAATTATACAGCTAATTTATTTCCAAAATCTGAGTCACCACTTGTATTATTATTATTTCTTTGTTGCCAAAATCCCCGTCGCCAATTGTTATGACCTTGCGTCTCCCAATTATTTTGTTTTTGCCAAAATCCCCGTCGCCAATTGTTATGACCTTGGATGTCTGACTTTTCGATCACACGACTTATCTACCAATCCGAATACGACTTATACGAATCTTCGCACTAGGCCAACCAATGACGTTCAACCGGTGTGGGCAGTTTAGTGTCCTTATTGGTCCTATGTCCTACGAGCCCTTCCACTTGAGTCCAGAACAAGATACCAGCTTCCGAATCAGAGCAGATCGTTTATTTCAAGCATACTTAGTTTATATATCAATCACACAGACCGCAACGTACCATAAAATAGGAAATAATATTTGTACACAAATAAGCCCAAAAAGTGGCTGTGAATGTGGGAGGCAGTAGTTAATAAACTGAACATAACTTAAGAACCGTAAATCGTACAATAATAAATTATAGGCCAAAATAAAGCTTGTCATAAGAGGGATATAAATATACATAGTGTAATTGTTGAGTAGTTATACAATAAGAATATTAGTCCATGAATAGTCCTCGGAAGTTACCTGTAACTTAATCTCCACTCGGATATAACACCCCCTTTTTTTTTGAAAATTCCAACTTTAGATTCTTATTAAAAAAAAAAAGAATTATATGTGACTTTAAATTCCTCAACATTCTCCTCCTCCTCGAAATAATGTTGGGTCCTTATGGCTCCAAATTACAACTAGTAGGACTTTATTTAAACCATGTTTCTTGTATTGACTGGAGAATCCACTAAAAATGACTAGATGATGATGAACGACCTTTGATCTGAGTTCATTATTTTCAAATTCATTATGAATCTCGTTAGCAGATAACGAGTCATTAAGAAAGTCAACGTCTAACAGAATTAAATTAGATTTTTGGCCATCATTCGACTCAGCTGACATATTTCCCTCATTGTTATAAGAAGTTTCATCAAAATCATATGCATTATTCTGAGAATCAATATCTGGCACACTGTCATTAGAAATGGGATAAGTTGACTCAATATAAAATTCTGTCTTCCGGTGATTTTGAGTAACATCTGGTACAATTTGGTTCATCGTGTTGCTCCAGTTATTTTCTGAATACGAGTCACCATAGCTTTCTCGACTAATAGCACGTGGACCACAATTTTGTTCGAGCTGACGTTTATTTTCGCAGCTAGACAGTACCAGTAGTGTTTCATTTGATTCTGGACTCTGGGCATCATCTACAGGATCTGGCTCCTGATCATCTGGTATTGTCACAACTTCATGTGCATTTAGCACAATATTTTCTTGCTCTGAGCTGGACACGTTACCAATATTACGTTTTCCTTCTGGTATAGAGGGATTTGAATCCTGCACAGGATATGCTTCTGAAATGTCCATTACTGCACCATTATCTGCATGATACATAGATTTCTTATTTTCTGCTTGAATGCAAAGTCTGCCCAAAACTGTTACAAATAGCTGTTGTTGCAAGGCAAACATCTTCTGCTGGTGCTGTAATATTAACCGCAACTGTTCGAAAGAAATCGACATTTTTTTTGCCAATAATATTAGCTCCAAAAATCACCGGCAATTATACAGCTAATTTATTTCCAAAATCTGAGTCACCACTTGTATTATTATTATTTCTTTGTTGCCAAAATCCCCGTCGCCAATTGTTATGACCTTGCGTCTCCCAATTATTTTGTTTTTGCCAAAATCCCCGTCGCCAATTGTTATGACCTTGGATGTCTGACTTTTCGATCACACGACTTATCTACCAATCCGAATACGACTTATACGAATCTTCGCACTAGGCCAACCAATGACGTTCAACCGGTGTGGGCAGTTTAGTGTCCTTATTGGTCCTATGTCCTACGAGCCCTTCCACTTGAGTCCAGAACAAGATACCAGCTTCCGAATCAGAGCAGATCGTTTATTTCAAGCATACTTAGTTTATATATCAATCACACAGACCGCAACGTACCATAAAATAGGAAATAATATTTGTACACAAATAAGCCCAAAAAGTGGCTGTGAATGTGGGAGGCAGTAGTTAATAAACTGAACATAACTTAAGAACCGTAAATCGTACAATAATAAATTATAGGCCAAAATAAAGCTTGTCATAAGAGGGATATAAATATACATAGTGTAATTGTTGAGTAGTTATACAATAAGAATATTAGTCCATGAATAGTCCTCGGAAGTTACCTGTAACTTAATCTCCACTCGGATATAACACCCCCTTTTTTTTTTGAAAATTCCAACTTTAGATTCTTATTAAAAAAAAAAGAATTATATGTGACTTTAAATTCCTCAACATTCTCCTCCTCCTCGAAATAATGTTGGGTCCTTATGGCTCCAAATTACAACTAGTAGGACTTTATTTAAACCATGTTTCTTGTATTGACTGGAGAATCCACTAAAAATGACTAGATGATGATGAACGACCTTTGATCTGAGTTCATTATTTTCAAATTCATTATGAATCTCGTTAGCAGATAACGAGTCATTAAGAAAGTCAACGTCTAACAGAATTAAATTAGATTTTTGGCCATCATTCGACTCAGCTGACATATTTCCCTCATTGTTATAAGAAGTTTCATCAAAATCATATGCATTATTCTGAGAATCAATATCTGGCACACTGTCATTAGAAATGGGATAAGTTGACTCAATATAAAATTCTGTCTTCCGGTGATTTTGAGTAACATCTGGTACAATTTGGTTCATCGTGTTGCTCCAGTTATTTTCTGAATACGAGTCACCATAGCTTTCTCGACTAATAGCACGTGGACCACAATTTTGTTCGAGCTGACGTTTATTTTCGCAGCTAGACAGTACCAGTAGTGTTTCATTTGATTCTGGACTCTGGGCATCATCTACAGGATCTGGCTCCTGATCATCTGGTATTGTCACAACTTCATGTGCATTTAGCACAATATTTTCTTGCTCTGAGCTGGACACGTTACCAATATTACGTTTTCCTTCTGGTATAGAGGGATTTGAATCCTGCACAGGATATGCTTCTGAAATGTCCATTACTGCACCATTATCTGCATGATACATAGATTTCTTATTTTCTGCTTGAATGCAAAGTCTGCCCAAAACTGTTACAAATAGCTGTTGTTGCAAGGCAAACATCTTCTGCTGGTGCTGTAATATTAACCGCAACTGTTCGAAAGAAATCGACATTTTTTTTTGCCAATAATATTAGCTCCAAAAATCACCGGCAATTATACAGCTAATTTATTTCCAAAATCTGAGTCACCACTTGTATTATTATTATTTCTTTGTTGCCAAAATCCCCGTCGCCAATTGTTATGACCTTGCGTCTCCCAATTATTTTGTTTTTGCCAAAATCCCCGTCGCCAATTGTTATGACCTTGGATGTCTGACTTTTCGATCACACGACTTATCTACCAATCCGAATACGACTTATACGAATCTTCGCACTAGGCCAACCAATGACGTTCAACCGGTGTGGGCAGTTTAGTGTCCTTATTGGTCCTATGTCCTACGAGCCCTTCCACTTGAGTCCAGAACAAGATACCAGCTTCCGAATCAGAGCAGATCGTTTATTTCAAGCATACTTAGTTTATATATCAATCACACAGACCGCAACGTACCATAAAATAGGAAATAATATTTGTACACAAATAAGCCCAAAAAGTGGCTGTGAATGTGGGAGGCAGTAGTTAATAAACTGAACATAACTTAAGAACCGTAAATCGTACAATAATAAATTATAGGCCAAAATAAAGCTTGTCATAAGAGGGATATAAATATACATAGTGTAATTGTTGAGTAGTTATACAATAAGAATATTAGTCCATGAATAGTCCTCGGAAGTTACCTGTAACTTAATCTCCACTCGGATATAACACCCCCTTTTTTTTGAAAATTCCAACTTTAGATTCTTATTAAAAAAAAAAAAGAATTATATGTGACTTTAAATTCCTCAACATTCTCCTCCTCCTCGAAATAATGTTGGGTCCTTATGGCTCCAAATTACAACTAGTAGGACTTTATTTAAACCATGTTTCTTGTATTGACTGGAGAATCCACTAAAAATGACTAGATGATGATGAACGACCTTTGATCTGAGTTCATTATTTTCAAATTCATTATGAATCTCGTTAGCAGATAACGAGTCATTAAGAAAGTCAACGTCTAACAGAATTAAATTAGATTTTTGGCCATCATTCGACTCAGCTGACATATTTCCCTCATTGTTATAAGAAGTTTCATCAAAATCATATGCATTATTCTGAGAATCAATATCTGGCACACTGTCATTAGAAATGGGATAAGTTGACTCAATATAAAATTCTGTCTTCCGGTGATTTTGAGTAACATCTGGTACAATTTGGTTCATCGTGTTGCTCCAGTTATTTTCTGAATACGAGTCACCATAGCTTTCTCGACTAATAGCACGTGGACCACAATTTTGTTCGAGCTGACGTTTATTTTCGCAGCTAGACAGTACCAGTAGTGTTTCATTTGATTCTGGACTCTGGGCATCATCTACAGGATCTGGCTCCTGATCATCTGGTATTGTCACAACTTCATGTGCATTTAGCACAATATTTTCTTGCTCTGAGCTGGACACGTTACCAATATTACGTTTTCCTTCTGGTATAGAGGGATTTGAATCCTGCACAGGATATGCTTCTGAAATGTCCATTACTGCACCATTATCTGCATGATACATAGATTTCTTATTTTCTGCTTGAATGCAAAGTCTGCCCAAAACTGTTACAAATAGCTGTTGTTGCAAGGCAAACATCTTCTGCTGGTGCTGTAATATTAACCGCAACTGTTCGAAAGAAATCGACATTTTTTTTGCCAATAATATTAGCTCCAAAAATCACCGGCAATTATACAGCTAATTTATTTCCAAAATCTGAGTCACCACTTGTATTATTATTATTTCTTTGTTGCCAAAATCCCCGTCGCCAATTGTTATGACCTTGCGTCTCCCAATTATTTTGTTTTTGCCAAAATCCCCGTCGCCAATTGTTATGACCTTGGATGTCTGACTTTTCGATCACACGACTTATCTACCAATCCGAATACGACTTATACGAATCTTCGCACTAGGCCAACCAATGACGTTCAACCGGTGTGGGCAGTTTAGTGTCCTTATTGGTCCTATGTCCTACGAGCCCTTCCACTTGAGTCCAGAACAAGATACCAGCTTCCGAATCAGAGCAGATCGTTTATTTCAAGCATACTTAGTTTATATATCAATCACACAGACCGCAACGTACCATAAAATAGGAAATAATATTTGTACACAAATAAGCCCAAAAAGTGGCTGTGAATGTGGGAGGCAGTAGTTAATAAACTGAACATAACTTAAGAACCGTAAATCGTACAATAATAAATTATAGGCCAAAATAAAGCTTGTCATAAGAGGGATATAAATATACATAGTGTAATTGTTGAGTAGTTATACAATAAGAATATTAGTCCATGAATAGTCCTCGGAAGTTACCTGTAACTTAATCTCCACTCGGATATAACACCCCCTTTTTTTTTGAAAATTCCAACTTTAGATTCTTATTAAAAAAAAAAAAGAATTATATGTGACTTTAAATTCCTCAACATTCTCCTCCTCCTCGAAATAATGTTGGGTCCTTATGGCTCCAAATTACAACTAGTAGGACTTTATTTAAACCATGTTTCTTGTATTGACTGGAGAATCCACTAAAAATGACTAGATGATGATGAACGACCTTTGATCTGAGTTCATTATTTTCAAATTCATTATGAATCTCGTTAGCAGATAACGAGTCATTAAGAAAGTCAACGTCTAACAGAATTAAATTAGATTTTTGGCCATCATTCGACTCAGCTGACATATTTCCCTCATTGTTATAAGAAGTTTCATCAAAATCATATGCATTATTCTGAGAATCAATATCTGGCACACTGTCATTAGAAATGGGATAAGTTGACTCAATATAAAATTCTGTCTTCCGGTGATTTTGAGTAACATCTGGTACAATTTGGTTCATCGTGTTGCTCCAGTTATTTTCTGAATACGAGTCACCATAGCTTTCTCGACTAATAGCACGTGGACCACAATTTTGTTCGAGCTGACGTTTATTTTCGCAGCTAGACAGTACCAGTAGTGTTTCATTTGATTCTGGACTCTGGGCATCATCTACAGGATCTGGCTCCTGATCATCTGGTATTGTCACAACTTCATGTGCATTTAGCACAATATTTTCTTGCTCTGAGCTGGACACGTTACCAATATTACGTTTTCCTTCTGGTATAGAGGGATTTGAATCCTGCACAGGATATGCTTCTGAAATGTCCATTACTGCACCATTATCTGCATGATACATAGATTTCTTATTTTCTGCTTGAATGCAAAGTCTGCCCAAAACTGTTACAAATAGCTGTTGTTGCAAGGCAAACATCTTCTGCTGGTGCTGTAATATTAACCGCAACTGTTCGAAAGAAATCGACATTTTTTTTGCCAATAATATTAGCTCCAAAAATCACCGGCAATTATACAGCTAATTTATTTCCAAAATCTGAGTCACCACTTGTATTATTATTATTTCTTTGTTGCCAAAATCCCCGTCGCCAATTGTTATGACCTTGCGTCTCCCAATTATTTTGTTTTTGCCAAAATCCCCGTCGCCAATTGTTATGACCTTGGATGTCTGACTTTTCGATCACACGACTTATCTACCAATCCGAATACGACTTATACGAATCTTCGCACTAGGCCAACCAATGACGTTCAACCGGTGTGGGCAGTTTAGTGTCCTTATTGGTCCTATGTCCTACGAGCCCTTCCACTTGAGTCCAGAACAAGATACCAGCTTCCGAATCAGAGCAGATCGTTTATTTCAAGCATACTTAGTTTATATATCAATCACACAGACCGCAACGTACCATAAAATAGGAAATAATATTTGTACACAAATAAGCCCAAAAAGTGGCTGTGAATGTGGGAGGCAGTAGTTAATAAACTGAACATAACTTAAGAACCGTAAATCGTACAATAATAAATTATAGGCCAAAATAAAGCTTGTCATAAGAGGGATATAAATATACATAGTGTAATTGTTGAGTAGTTATACAATAAGAATATTAGTCCATGAATAGTCCTCGGAAGTTACCTGTAACTTAATCTCCACTCGGATATAACACCCCCTTTTTTTTGAAAATTCCAACTTTAGATTCTTATTAAAAAAAAAAAAGAATTATATGTGACTTTAAATTCCTCAACATTCTCCTCCTCCTCGAAATAATGTTGGGTCCTTATGGCTCCAAATTACAACTAGTAGGACTTTATTTAAACCATGTTTCTTGTATTGACTGGAGAATCCACTAAAAATGACTAGATGATGATGAACGACCTTTGATCTGAGTTCATTATTTTCAAATTCATTATGAATCTCGTTAGCAGATAACGAGTCATTAAGAAAGTCAACGTCTAACAGAATTAAATTAGATTTTTGGCCATCATTCGACTCAGCTGACATATTTCCCTCATTGTTATAAGAAGTTTCATCAAAATCATATGCATTATTCTGAGAATCAATATCTGGCACACTGTCATTAGAAATGGGATAAGTTGACTCAATATAAAATTCTGTCTTCCGGTGATTTTGAGTAACATCTGGTACAATTTGGTTCATCGTGTTGCTCCAGTTATTTTCTGAATACGAGTCACCATAGCTTTCTCGACTAATAGCACGTGGACCACAATTTTGTTCGAGCTGACGTTTATTTTCGCAGCTAGACAGTACCAGTAGTGTTTCATTTGATTCTGGACTCTGGGCATCATCTACAGGATCTGGCTCCTGATCATCTGGTATTGTCACAACTTCATGTGCATTTAGCACAATATTTTCTTGCTCTGAGCTGGACACGTTACCAATATTACGTTTTCCTTCTGGTATAGAGGGATTTGAATCCTGCACAGGATATGCTTCTGAAATGTCCATTACTGCACCATTATCTGCATGATACATAGATTTCTTATTTTCTGCTTGAATGCAAAGTCTGCCCAAAACTGTTACAAATAGCTGTTGTTGCAAGGCAAACATCTTCTGCTGGTGCTGTAATATTAACCGCAACTGTTCGAAAGAAATCGACATTTTTTTGCCAATAATATTAGCTCCAAAAATCACCGGCAATTATACAGCTAATTTATTTCCAAAATCTGAGTCACCACTTGTATTATTATTATTTCTTTGTTGCCAAAATCCCCGTCGCCAATTGTTATGACCTTGCGTCTCCCAATTATTTTGTTTTTGCCAAAATCCCCGTCGCCAATTGTTATGACCTTGGATGTCTGACTTTTCGATCACACGACTTATCTACCAATCCGAATACGACTTATACGAATCTTCGCACTAGGCCAACCAATGACGTTCAACCGGTGTGGGCAGTTTAGTGTCCTTATTGGTCCTATGTCCTACGAGCCCTTCCACTTGAGTCCAGAACAAGATACCAGCTTCCGAATCAGAGCAGATCGTTTATTTCAAGCATACTTAGTTTATATATCAATCACACAGACCGCAACGTACCATAAAATAGGAAATAATATTTGTACACAAATAAGCCCAAAAAGTGGCTGTGAATGTGGGAGGCAGTAGTTAATAAACTGAACATAACTTAAGAACCGTAAATCGTACAATAATAAATTATAGGCCAAAATAAAGCTTGTCATAAGAGGGATATAAATATACATAGTGTAATTGTTGAGTAGTTATACAATAAGAATATTAGTCCATGAATAGTCCTCGGAAGTTACCTGTAACTTAATCTCCACTCGGATATAACACCCCCTTTTTTTTTTGAAAATTCCAACTTTAGATTCTTATTAAAAAAAAAAAAGAATTATATGTGACTTTAAATTCCTCAACATTCTCCTCCTCCTCGAAATAATGTTGGGTCCTTATGGCTCCAAATTACAACTAGTAGGACTTTATTTAAACCATGTTTCTTGTATTGACTGGAGAATCCACTAAAAATGACTAGATGATGATGAACGACCTTTGATCTGAGTTCATTATTTTCAAATTCATTATGAATCTCGTTAGCAGATAACGAGTCATTAAGAAAGTCAACGTCTAACAGAATTAAATTAGATTTTTGGCCATCATTCGACTCAGCTGACATATTTCCCTCATTGTTATAAGAAGTTTCATCAAAATCATATGCATTATTCTGAGAATCAATATCTGGCACACTGTCATTAGAAATGGGATAAGTTGACTCAATATAAAATTCTGTCTTCCGGTGATTTTGAGTAACATCTGGTACAATTTGGTTCATCGTGTTGCTCCAGTTATTTTCTGAATACGAGTCACCATAGCTTTCTCGACTAATAGCACGTGGACCACAATTTTGTTCGAGCTGACGTTTATTTTCGCAGCTAGACAGTACCAGTAGTGTTTCATTTGATTCTGGACTCTGGGCATCATCTACAGGATCTGGCTCCTGATCATCTGGTATTGTCACAACTTCATGTGCATTTAGCACAATATTTTCTTGCTCTGAGCTGGACACGTTACCAATATTACGTTTTCCTTCTGGTATAGAGGGATTTGAATCCTGCACAGGATATGCTTCTGAAATGTCCATTACTGCACCATTATCTGCATGATACATAGATTTCTTATTTTCTGCTTGAATGCAAAGTCTGCCCAAAACTGTTACAAATAGCTGTTGTTGCAAGGCAAACATCTTCTGCTGGTGCTGTAATATTAACCGCAACTGTTCGAAAGAAATCGACATTTTTTTTGCCAATAATATTAGCTCCAAAAATCACCGGCAATTATACAGCTAATTTATTTCCAAAATCTGAGTCACCACTTGTATTATTATTATTTCTTTGTTGCCAAAATCCCCGTCGCCAATTGTTATGACCTTGCGTCTCCCAATTATTTTGTTTTTGCCAAAATCCCCGTCGCCAATTGTTATGACCTTGGATGTCTGACTTTTCGATCACACGACTTATCTACCAATCCGAATACGACTTATACGAATCTTCGCACTAGGCCAACCAATGACGTTCAACCGGTGTGGGCAGTTTAGTGTCCTTATTGGTCCTATGTCCTACGAGCCCTTCCACTTGAGTCCAGAACAAGATACCAGCTTCCGAATCAGAGCAGATCGTTTATTTCAAGCATACTTAGTTTATATATCAATCACACAGACCGCAACGTACCATAAAATAGGAAATAATATTTGTACACAAATAAGCCCAAAAAGTGGCTGTGAATGTGGGAGGCAGTAGTTAATAAACTGAACATAACTTAAGAACCGTAAATCGTACAATAATAAATTATAGGCCAAAATAAAGCTTGTCATAAGAGGGATATAAATATACATAGTGTAATTGTTGAGTAGTTATACAATAAGAATATTAGTCCATGAATAGTCCTCGGAAGTTACCTGTAACTTAATCTCCACTCGGATATAACACCCCTTTTTTTTGAAAATTCCAACTTTAGATTCTTATTAAAAAAAAAAGAATTATATGTGACTTTAAATTCCTCAACATTCTCCTCCTCCTCGAAATAATGTTGGGTCCTTATGGCTCCAAATTACAACTAGTAGGACTTTATTTAAACCATGTTTCTTGTATTGACTGGAGAATCCACTAAAAATGACTAGATGATGATGAACGACCTTTGATCTGAGTTCATTATTTTCAAATTCATTATGAATCTCGTTAGCAGATAACGAGTCATTAAGAAAGTCAACGTCTAACAGAATTAAATTAGATTTTTGGCCATCATTCGACTCAGCTGACATATTTCCCTCATTGTTATAAGAAGTTTCATCAAAATCATATGCATTATTCTGAGAATCAATATCTGGCACACTGTCATTAGAAATGGGATAAGTTGACTCAATATAAAATTCTGTCTTCCGGTGATTTTGAGTAACATCTGGTACAATTTGGTTCATCGTGTTGCTCCAGTTATTTTCTGAATACGAGTCACCATAGCTTTCTCGACTAATAGCACGTGGACCACAATTTTGTTCGAGCTGACGTTTATTTTCGCAGCTAGACAGTACCAGTAGTGTTTCATTTGATTCTGGACTCTGGGCATCATCTACAGGATCTGGCTCCTGATCATCTGGTATTGTCACAACTTCATGTGCATTTAGCACAATATTTTCTTGCTCTGAGCTGGACACGTTACCAATATTACGTTTTCCTTCTGGTATAGAGGGATTTGAATCCTGCACAGGATATGCTTCTGAAATGTCCATTACTGCACCATTATCTGCATGATACATAGATTTCTTATTTTCTGCTTGAATGCAAAGTCTGCCCAAAACTGTTACAAATAGCTGTTGTTGCAAGGCAAACATCTTCTGCTGGTGCTGTAATATTAACCGCAACTGTTCGAAAGAAATCGACATTTTTTTGCCAATAATATTAGCTCCAAAAATCACCGGCAATTATACAGCTAATTTATTTCCAAAATCTGAGTCACCACTTGTATTATTATTATTTCTTTGTTGCCAAAATCCCCGTCGCCAATTGTTATGACCTTGCGTCTCCCAATTATTTTGTTTTTGCCAAAATCCCCGTCGCCAATTGTTATGACCTTGGATGTCTGACTTTTCGATCACACGACTTATCTACCAATCCGAATACGACTTATACGAATCTTCGCACTAGGCCAACCAATGACGTTCAACCGGTGTGGGCAGTTTAGTGTCCTTATTGGTCCTATGTCCTACGAGCCCTTCCACTTGAGTCCAGAACAAGATACCAGCTTCCGAATCAGAGCAGATCGTTTATTTCAAGCATACTTAGTTTATATATCAATCACACAGACCGCAACGTACCATAAAATAGGAAATAATATTTGTACACAAATAAGCCCAAAAAGTGGCTGTGAATGTGGGAGGCAGTAGTTAATAAACTGAACATAACTTAAGAACCGTAAATCGTACAATAATAAATTATAGGCCAAAATAAAGCTTGTCATAAGAGGGATATAAATATACATAGTGTAATTGTTGAGTAGTTATACAATAAGAATATTAGTCCATGAATAGTCCTCGGAAGTTACCTGTAACTTAATCTCCACTCGGATATAACACCCCCTTTTTTTTGAAAATTCCAACTTTAGATTCTTATTAAAAAAAAAAAGAATTATATGTGACTTTAAATTCCTCAACATTCTCCTCCTCCTCGAAATAATGTTGGGTCCTTATGGCTCCAAATTACAACTAGTAGGACTTTATTTAAACCATGTTTCTTGTATTGACTGGAGAATCCACTAAAAATGACTAGATGATGATGAACGACCTTTGATCTGAGTTCATTATTTTCAAATTCATTATGAATCTCGTTAGCAGATAACGAGTCATTAAGAAAGTCAACGTCTAACAGAATTAAATTAGATTTTTGGCCATCATTCGACTCAGCTGACATATTTCCCTCATTGTTATAAGAAGTTTCATCAAAATCATATGCATTATTCTGAGAATCAATATCTGGCACACTGTCATTAGAAATGGGATAAGTTGACTCAATATAAAATTCTGTCTTCCGGTGATTTTGAGTAACATCTGGTACAATTTGGTTCATCGTGTTGCTCCAGTTATTTTCTGAATACGAGTCACCATAGCTTTCTCGACTAATAGCACGTGGACCACAATTTTGTTCGAGCTGACGTTTATTTTCGCAGCTAGACAGTACCAGTAGTGTTTCATTTGATTCTGGACTCTGGGCATCATCTACAGGATCTGGCTCCTGATCATCTGGTATTGTCACAACTTCATGTGCATTTAGCACAATATTTTCTTGCTCTGAGCTGGACACGTTACCAATATTACGTTTTCCTTCTGGTATAGAGGGATTTGAATCCTGCACAGGATATGCTTCTGAAATGTCCATTACTGCACCATTATCTGCATGATACATAGATTTCTTATTTTCTGCTTGAATGCAAAGTCTGCCCAAAACTGTTACAAATAGCTGTTGTTGCAAGGCAAACATCTTCTGCTGGTGCTGTAATATTAACCGCAACTGTTCGAAAGAAATCGACATTTTTTTGCCAATAATATTAGCTCCAAAAATCACCGGCAATTATACAGCTAATTTATTTCCAAAATCTGAGTCACCACTTGTATTATTATTATTTCTTTGTTGCCAAAATCCCCGTCGCCAATTGTTATGACCTTGCGTCTCCCAATTATTTTGTTTTTGCCAAAATCCCCGTCGCCAATTGTTATGACCTTGGATGTCTGACTTTTCGATCACACGACTTATCTACCAATCCGAATACGACTTATACGAATCTTCGCACTAGGCCAACCAATGACGTTCAACCGGTGTGGGCAGTTTAGTGTCCTTATTGGTCCTATGTCCTACGAGCCCTTCCACTTGAGTCCAGAACAAGATACCAGCTTCCGAATCAGAGCAGATCGTTTATTTCAAGCATACTTAGTTTATATATCAATCACACAGACCGCAACGTACCATAAAATAGGAAATAATATTTGTACACAAATAAGCCCAAAAAGTGGCTGTGAATGTGGGAGGCAGTAGTTAATAAACTGAACATAACTTAAGAACCGTAAATCGTACAATAATAAATTATAGGCCAAAATAAAGCTTGTCATAAGAGGGATATAAATATACATAGTGTAATTGTTGAGTAGTTATACAATAAGAATATTAGTCCATGAATAGTCCTCGGAAGTTACCTGTAACTTAATCTCCACTCGGATATAACACCCCTTTTTTTTTGAAAATTCCAACTTTAGATTCTTATTAAAAAAAAAAGAATTATATGTGACTTTAAATTCCTCAACATTCTCCTCCTCCTCGAAATAATGTTGGGTCCTTATGGCTCCAAATTACAACTAGTAGGACTTTATTTAAACCATGTTTCTTGTATTGACTGGAGAATCCACTAAAAATGACTAGATGATGATGAACGACCTTTGATCTGAGTTCATTATTTTCAAATTCATTATGAATCTCGTTAGCAGATAACGAGTCATTAAGAAAGTCAACGTCTAACAGAATTAAATTAGATTTTTGGCCATCATTCGACTCAGCTGACATATTTCCCTCATTGTTATAAGAAGTTTCATCAAAATCATATGCATTATTCTGAGAATCAATATCTGGCACACTGTCATTAGAAATGGGATAAGTTGACTCAATATAAAATTCTGTCTTCCGGTGATTTTGAGTAACATCTGGTACAATTTGGTTCATCGTGTTGCTCCAGTTATTTTCTGAATACGAGTCACCATAGCTTTCTCGACTAATAGCACGTGGACCACAATTTTGTTCGAGCTGACGTTTATTTTCGCAGCTAGACAGTACCAGTAGTGTTTCATTTGATTCTGGACTCTGGGCATCATCTACAGGATCTGGCTCCTGATCATCTGGTATTGTCACAACTTCATGTGCATTTAGCACAATATTTTCTTGCTCTGAGCTGGACACGTTACCAATATTACGTTTTCCTTCTGGTATAGAGGGATTTGAATCCTGCACAGGATATGCTTCTGAAATGTCCATTACTGCACCATTATCTGCATGATACATAGATTTCTTATTTTCTGCTTGAATGCAAAGTCTGCCCAAAACTGTTACAAATAGCTGTTGTTGCAAGGCAAACATCTTCTGCTGGTGCTGTAATATTAACCGCAACTGTTCGAAAGAAATCGACATTTTTTTTTGCCAATAATATTAGCTCCAAAAATCACCGGCAATTATACAGCTAATTTATTTCCAAAATCTGAGTCACCACTTGTATTATTATTATTTCTTTGTTGCCAAAATCCCCGTCGCCAATTGTTATGACCTTGCGTCTCCCAATTATTTTGTTTTTGCCAAAATCCCCGTCGCCAATTGTTATGACCTTGGATGTCTGACTTTTCGATCACACGACTTATCTACCAATCCGAATACGACTTATACGAATCTTCGCACTAGGCCAACCAATGACGTTCAACCGGTGTGGGCAGTTTAGTGTCCTTATTGGTCCTATGTCCTACGAGCCCTTCCACTTGAGTCCAGAACAAGATACCAGCTTCCGAATCAGAGCAGATCGTTTATTTCAAGCATACTTAGTTTATATATCAATCACACAGACCGCAACGTACCATAAAATAGGAAATAATATTTGTACACAAATAAGCCCAAAAAGTGGCTGTGAATGTGGGAGGCAGTAGTTAATAAACTGAACATAACTTAAGAACCGTAAATCGTACAATAATAAATTATAGGCCAAAATAAAGCTTGTCATAAGAGGGATATAAATATACATAGTGTAATTGTTGAGTAGTTATACAATAAGAATATTAGTCCATGAATAGTCCTCGGAAGTTACCTGTAACTTAATCTCCACTCGGATATAACACCCCCTTTTTTTTGAAAATTCCAACTTTAGATTCTTATTAAAAAAAAAAAAGAATTATATGTGACTTTAAATTCCTCAACATTCTCCTCCTCCTCGAAATAATGTTGGGTCCTTATGGCTCCAAATTACAACTAGTAGGACTTTATTTAAACCATGTTTCTTGTATTGACTGGAGAATCCACTAAAAATGACTAGATGATGATGAACGACCTTTGATCTGAGTTCATTATTTTCAAATTCATTATGAATCTCGTTAGCAGATAACGAGTCATTAAGAAAGTCAACGTCTAACAGAATTAAATTAGATTTTTGGCCATCATTCGACTCAGCTGACATATTTCCCTCATTGTTATAAGAAGTTTCATCAAAATCATATGCATTATTCTGAGAATCAATATCTGGCACACTGTCATTAGAAATGGGATAAGTTGACTCAATATAAAATTCTGTCTTCCGGTGATTTTGAGTAACATCTGGTACAATTTGGTTCATCGTGTTGCTCCAGTTATTTTCTGAATACGAGTCACCATAGCTTTCTCGACTAATAGCACGTGGACCACAATTTTGTTCGAGCTGACGTTTATTTTCGCAGCTAGACAGTACCAGTAGTGTTTCATTTGATTCTGGACTCTGGGCATCATCTACAGGATCTGGCTCCTGATCATCTGGTATTGTCACAACTTCATGTGCATTTAGCACAATATTTTCTTGCTCTGAGCTGGACACGTTACCAATATTACGTTTTCCTTCTGGTATAGAGGGATTTGAATCCTGCACAGGATATGCTTCTGAAATGTCCATTACTGCACCATTATCTGCATGATACATAGATTTCTTATTTTCTGCTTGAATGCAAAGTCTGCCCAAAACTGTTACAAATAGCTGTTGTTGCAAGGCAAACATCTTCTGCTGGTGCTGTAATATTAACCGCAACTGTTCGAAAGAAATCGACATTTTTTTGCCAATAATATTAGCTCCAAAAATCACCGGCAATTATACAGCTAATTTATTTCCAAAATCTGAGTCACCACTTGTATTATTATTATTTCTTTGTTGCCAAAATCCCCGTCGCCAATTGTTATGACCTTGCGTCTCCCAATTATTTTGTTTTTGCCAAAATCCCCGTCGCCAATTGTTATGACCTTGGATGTCTGACTTTTCGATCACACGACTTATCTACCAATCCGAATACGACTTATACGAATCTTCGCACTAGGCCAACCAATGACGTTCAACCGGTGTGGGCAGTTTAGTGTCCTTATTGGTCCTATGTCCTACGAGCCCTTCCACTTGAGTCCAGAACAAGATACCAGCTTCCGAATCAGAGCAGATCGTTTATTTCAAGCATACTTAGTTTATATATCAATCACACAGACCGCAACGTACCATAAAATAGGAAATAATATTTGTACACAAATAAGCCCAAAAAGTGGCTGTGAATGTGGGAGGCAGTAGTTAATAAACTGAACATAACTTAAGAACCGTAAATCGTACAATAATAAATTATAGGCCAAAATAAAGCTTGTCATAAGAGGGATATAAATATACATAGTGTAATTGTTGAGTAGTTATACAATAAGAATATTAGTCCATGAATAGTCCTCGGAAGTTACCTGTAACTTAATCTCCACTCGGATATAACACCCCCTTTTTTTTGAAAATTCCAACTTTAGATTCTTATTAAAAAAAAAAAAGAATTATATGTGACTTTAAATTCCTCAACATTCTCCTCCTCCTCGAAATAATGTTGGGTCCTTATGGCTCCAAATTACAACTAGTAGGACTTTATTTAAACCATGTTTCTTGTATTGACTGGAGAATCCACTAAAAATGACTAGATGATGATGAACGACCTTTGATCTGAGTTCATTATTTTCAAATTCATTATGAATCTCGTTAGCAGATAACGAGTCATTAAGAAAGTCAACGTCTAACAGAATTAAATTAGATTTTTGGCCATCATTCGACTCAGCTGACATATTTCCCTCATTGTTATAAGAAGTTTCATCAAAATCATATGCATTATTCTGAGAATCAATATCTGGCACACTGTCATTAGAAATGGGATAAGTTGACTCAATATAAAATTCTGTCTTCCGGTGATTTTGAGTAACATCTGGTACAATTTGGTTCATCGTGTTGCTCCAGTTATTTTCTGAATACGAGTCACCATAGCTTTCTCGACTAATAGCACGTGGACCACAATTTTGTTCGAGCTGACGTTTATTTTCGCAGCTAGACAGTACCAGTAGTGTTTCATTTGATTCTGGACTCTGGGCATCATCTACAGGATCTGGCTCCTGATCATCTGGTATTGTCACAACTTCATGTGCATTTAGCACAATATTTTCTTGCTCTGAGCTGGACACGTTACCAATATTACGTTTTCCTTCTGGTATAGAGGGATTTGAATCCTGCACAGGATATGCTTCTGAAATGTCCATTACTGCACCATTATCTGCATGATACATAGATTTCTTATTTTCTGCTTGAATGCAAAGTCTGCCCAAAACTGTTACAAATAGCTGTTGTTGCAAGGCAAACATCTTCTGCTGGTGCTGTAATATTAACCGCAACTGTTCGAAAGAAATCGACATTTTTTTTTGCCAATAATATTAGCTCCAAAAATCACCGGCAATTATACAGCTAATTTATTTCCAAAATCTGAGTCACCACTTGTATTATTATTATTTCTTTGTTGCCAAAATCCCCGTCGCCAATTGTTATGACCTTGCGTCTCCCAATTATTTTGTTTTTGCCAAAATCCCCGTCGCCAATTGTTATGACCTTGGATGTCTGACTTTTCGATCACACGACTTATCTACCAATCCGAATACGACTTATACGAATCTTCGCACTAGGCCAACCAATGACGTTCAACCGGTGTGGGCAGTTTAGTGTCCTTATTGGTCCTATGTCCTACGAGCCCTTCCACTTGAGTCCAGAACAAGATACCAGCTTCCGAATCAGAGCAGATCGTTTATTTCAAGCATACTTAGTTTATATATCAATCACACAGACCGCAACGTACCATAAAATAGGAAATAATATTTGTACACAAATAAGCCCAAAAAGTGGCTGTGAATGTGGGAGGCAGTAGTTAATAAACTGAACATAACTTAAGAACCGTAAATCGTACAATAATAAATTATAGGCCAAAATAAAGCTTGTCATAAGAGGGATATAAATATACATAGTGTAATTGTTGAGTAGTTATACAATAAGAATATTAGTCCATGAATAGTCCTCGGAAGTTACCTGTAACTTAATCTCCACTCGGATATAACACCCCCTTTTTTTTGAAAATTCCAACTTTAGATTCTTATTAAAAAAAAAAGAATTATATGTGACTTTAAATTCCTCAACATTCTCCTCCTCCTCGAAATAATGTTGGGTCCTTATGGCTCCAAATTACAACTAGTAGGACTTTATTTAAACCATGTTTCTTGTATTGACTGGAGAATCCACTAAAAATGACTAGATGATGATGAACGACCTTTGATCTGAGTTCATTATTTTCAAATTCATTATGAATCTCGTTAGCAGATAACGAGTCATTAAGAAAGTCAACGTCTAACAGAATTAAATTAGATTTTTGGCCATCATTCGACTCAGCTGACATATTTCCCTCATTGTTATAAGAAGTTTCATCAAAATCATATGCATTATTCTGAGAATCAATATCTGGCACACTGTCATTAGAAATGGGATAAGTTGACTCAATATAAAATTCTGTCTTCCGGTGATTTTGAGTAACATCTGGTACAATTTGGTTCATCGTGTTGCTCCAGTTATTTTCTGAATACGAGTCACCATAGCTTTCTCGACTAATAGCACGTGGACCACAATTTTGTTCGAGCTGACGTTTATTTTCGCAGCTAGACAGTACCAGTAGTGTTTCATTTGATTCTGGACTCTGGGCATCATCTACAGGATCTGGCTCCTGATCATCTGGTATTGTCACAACTTCATGTGCATTTAGCACAATATTTTCTTGCTCTGAGCTGGACACGTTACCAATATTACGTTTTCCTTCTGGTATAGAGGGATTTGAATCCTGCACAGGATATGCTTCTGAAATGTCCATTACTGCACCATTATCTGCATGATACATAGATTTCTTATTTTCTGCTTGAATGCAAAGTCTGCCCAAAACTGTTACAAATAGCTGTTGTTGCAAGGCAAACATCTTCTGCTGGTGCTGTAATATTAACCGCAACTGTTCGAAAGAAATCGACATTTTTTTGCCAATAATATTAGCTCCAAAATCACCGGCAATTATACAGCTAATTTATTTCCAAAATCTGAGTCACCACTTGTATTATTATTATTTCTTTGTTGCCAAAATCCCCGTCGCCAATTGTTATGACCTTGCGTCTCCCAATTATTTTGTTTTTGCCAAAATCCCCGTCGCCAATTGTTATGACCTTGGATGTCTGACTTTTCGATCACACGACTTATCTACCAATCCGAATACGACTTATACGAATCTTCGCACTAGGCCAACCAATGACGTTCAACCGGTGTGGGCAGTTTAGTGTCCTTATTGGTCCTATGTCCTACGAGCCCTTCCACTTGAGTCCAGAACAAGATACCAGCTTCCGAATCAGAGCAGATCGTTTATTTCAAGCATACTTAGTTTATATATCAATCACACAGACCGCAACGTACCATAAAATAGGAAATAATATTTGTACACAAATAAGCCCAAAAAGTGGCTGTGAATGTGGGAGGCAGTAGTTAATAAACTGAACATAACTTAAGAACCGTAAATCGTACAATAATAAATTATAGGCCAAAATAAAGCTTGTCATAAGAGGGATATAAATATACATAGTGTAATTGTTGAGTAGTTATACAATAAGAATATTAGTCCATGAATAGTCCTCGGAAGTTACCTGTAACTTAATCTCCACTCGGATATAACATGTTTGCATGTGGTTTGAAATTACCTGGGCTATATGCTTCAACAGAGGTGTCACTACGGGTCTTACTCCAAATAAAATCTTGTACAGGCCTACTGTGAACTATATGGTTATTTGTAAAATATTTTTGATGGTTAGACTCCTAGCCCCTCTTATGGCTATTTAAGTTAGCTTGAGAGGAGTCTGCTACGCGTAACTGGGAGGTGTTGCGACTGTTGTTTTACATGGGAGCCGTTGTTATGTGATGGGTCGGTACTAAAAGGTGTGAGAAGTTTTGTTTCTGAGAGTATTTACAGTTGCGATCCTGGGGAATGTAGGTAGGGTGTGGAGTGAGAAACCTATTATTACCATTCTTATTTATGGTTTTAGGCTTCAGGGGGTGATTTGGGTGGCCAGTTCTCTGGTAGTTTTCGTTAGTCTGCGTGTAAGAAGGCTTGCTACGCTGAAGCCACCACCCATTTTGCAACTTAGAGGTGTTGAAGGCAAGTTGTACGATAGCAGCGGGGAGAACCTGTTCACTGTTCTTGGGATACCTATAGAGCAGTTGGGTTCAATCTTACGTGTTTCCCTATTCGGTATCATGAGTTTTGTCTTCCCACCCTTTATTTTCAGAGCTGGAGTCTTTCGTTGTCTCTGTGAGATGAACTTAAGTTCATTCAAGTCTACTTGTGGAATATCTTTAGGAGGACAAATTTTCAGGTGTATAGGTTTAGTTGGATGTGTGTTGTCACACGACTCACATTTAGTGAACGAACAGCTGGGATTAGTCATGTCGTTATGGTTTTTGGTGTCAGTTAGGGTTCGTATCTTATCCAAAGGTTTCTGATTTGTAGACTCATCTAGATCAACAGAGTGATCAGCCGTATGTGGAGTGGTGTCATGCTGTTCGTGTGCTTTAAACTATTTGCTGTGTTGCAAACTGTCTCTGGCTGATTATTAACTGTAACACTCCCATACAATTCTATCGCTTCGTGTCTTCTTACACGACGTTGACAGGGCGTAAGGTCTGGAGTGACTTTTATATTCTTGTATGGAATTAGTGAGCTAATATTTTTGCTCAAATTAATAAACTGCTTAGCATCGTTACAACAGCCAAACATAAACAAAAGGGGGCAAGTCGATCTGTCTGACTTTTTTCTAAGGCGAATGAATTTGCAGTTAACGTTCGGCATACCGCATGCTCTAAGGCAAATATCCCTTAACTTAGATGGGTGTGTGCGGTCGGGGAGGTTATACACAACTGCATTGAAGGAGGACATCACTCTCTTCGTCACTTCTTCAGCCACAAACTCCAAAATACACTCAGCTTTAGTGAGTTGCTCAAGATTTCTGTCTGTCAAGGCCCCATATATGAGTGAGGGGTGCTAATTGCTCAGGTTTGCCGTTAATTTCGGATAGAGAGTTTTGTAGCTGTCGGATGTCATTACTATATCTATCAGTATTTTGGTGTGTATGAGGTGGACCATTGGACCCTTTAGTTTTTGAAATTTTAGATTTAGGCCTTGGTAGCACATACTGTCTAGTAGACTGTGCTGACTTTTCTATGCACGTAGGTATAGTGTCTTGTATGACAACCAGTCTTACCGTTGGCATACTGCACGTAGAGATAGAGGGGCTGCGACAAGGAGAATCTGGTGACGATAGAGACATTTGTGTACAATACACATATTTTTCAGTAGTTGAAGGTTCGACATTGTCAAGCACTGAGTCGTCAGTTGTAGGGGTTACAGATTTGGACCTTTTATTTGGTTTAGAAGTTGGTGAAATTTCTCTTTTACTGGAGTTATTGGACATGATATGAGAATAAGTGAGCACAGTGCTCGTTAAATTAAATATAATATCTGAGTATTAGTTGTTATTAAGCATCAACCTGGTTAATACTAGGATAAGAGACTGTGAGTATATAATGAATCGCAGATCTGTTTACGACTTAAGTCCGCAATAGGTACAATACGAACTGGTAATTGTTCGTCGAATAAAAATAAGTTTTTTCTTATTTTTCGGGGTAAGATCTACCCGATGTACAGGATAGGATGATAATCACAGTATAATACACCCTACAAAAGAGCAAGTCGAAGAATTCCTAAACCACGTGAAAAAATGTTACCACTTTCAAAGCTCGCGGGTCACGTTTTCAGTCAGTTAGTCAGTCTTCAGTAATAAGGATAGTAGGTTGATGAACCTGTGTTAATCCTGACACACTGCTTTCCAGTGAAGGTCCAGCTTTTCCTTGAAAGTATTCACTGATGGGGCTGATGCCACTTGTTCGGGTAAGGCGTTCCAATGATTGACTACTCGATGAGAAAAACGGGATCCCACTTTAAGTTTATTAGATCGTGGTTTGTGAACCTTCTTGCTGTGACCTCGGAGATTATTAGTGCTGGAGGGAGCAAAAAGATAAGACATATTAACACCCAAATCATAATTAAAGATACGAAATGCCAGTATAAGGTCACCTCGTGTCCTACGATACGACAACGGGAAAAGATTTAGGCGTTTTAAGCGCTCATCGTAAGGGAGTCTAGAAAGACCCTTCACTAATTTCGTTCCCACACGCTGGACACGCTTGAGGGAGTTACTATCCTTTTCTAGACACGGGCTAGCTGCTTGGATACAGTACTCTAAATGTGGTCTAACATATATGGGATATAAAATTCGAAACGTTTCCTCGTCAAAAGATTTGAACGCTCGGCGAGGTGACCATAACGCACGAAGACCTTTGACAGCGGCTGCTTTGCAATGCGCAGTAGTTTTTAAGTCATGACTTAATATCACTCCTAAGTCCTTATGCTCTTGAACGCATGGAAGAGGTTTACCCTCAATAGTGTAACGGTAACTATTACCGTGACCGACGTGCATTAGTACGCTCTTCCTAGCATTGATTTCTAAGCCCCACTCTCGAGCCCATCTAACTAAATCGTCTAAGTCAGCTTGAAGATCCACATGATCAGCCGCACTTTTTATTGTTCTCCAGATTTTTACATCATCCGCAAACAATAATGTCGACGACCTAAGTAACAGTGGTAACTCATTAACGTAGAGAAGGAAGAGCAGAGGGCCTAAGATGGTGCCTTGGGGTACACCACTTTTGACCGGCTTCCAATCGGATAGCGTTCCATTGACCCTAACTCTCTGTCTGCGGTCACATAAGAAATTTCCTATCCACTCATGTACAGTACCTATTATTCCGAAGCTCGTGAGCTTCTGCATAAGACCTACGTGTGAAACCTTATCAAACGCTTTACTAAAATCTATGAATATCACGTCGACAGACAGACCGTGATCTAGGGCTGCTGTCCAATCCTCCCTCGCAATAAGCAAGTTAGTCAAGCATGAACGCTTGTTACGAAATCCGTGTTGCTCAGGAGCTAACAGATTGTGTAAATCTATGTGGCTTAGCAACCTAACCCGAATTATCTTTTCAAGTAACTTAACGACTATGCTAGTTAGACTGACAGGCCGGTAGTTAGATACTATCTGTCGCTGACCGTCCTTAAATATAGGACTAACTATAGCGTCCTTCCAATCTCTAGGGAGTTGAGCGAGTGAGAGGGACATGTTGAAGAGTGTCGCAAGCGGTTTTGAAATAATGTCCGCAAGAGATGACAGCAACTGTGGATGTAACCTGTCAGGGCCCGGTATCTTACCAGGTTTGAGGTTAGTTATCAACGGAAGGACAGTTTCCTCAGTCACCTGTACAGATTCCATGGTTGGTATCTCGGTGTGAGTGGGACAAGTATTTGTTACAATAAACGTAGAGAAGACTCCGCTAAAATAATCTGAAAAAGTCTCAGCTTTTGCTCGATCTGATTCAGCTAGTAGTTCTGAATTTTCGTGTAACATTAACAGGGGAATACCATCACTACGTTTCATTTGCCGTTTAACATACGAAAACAATCGTTTCGGACAAGTACGGCTATCATATACTAACTGTCGTTCGTAAGTGGTACGGGATTTCGCTATGGTTTTCTTACAGATATTACGGTATTTTTGATACTCACGCTTAATTAGTGCATGACCTGTCAACAAGAATAAGTCCCAGAAATGTTTCCTACGCTTTAACAGCTTCCGGGTTTCCTTATTAATCCATGGAGGGCAATGTGATAGCTTACGTGCTGACCATGGGATAAACGGCGACGTTACGGACTCGAATGTAGCCTTAAACTTATTCCATTCATCTTCCATCAATCCATCCGCGTCGACCGACCAATCGGTCGAGATAGCACGGTTTCTGATTTCCGGAATATTAGCTCGCCAGATATTGGGACGGGGTGGAGCAAATACGAATTGTATACCATGTGTCCTAAACTTAAAGTGAATTACAACGTGATCACTGTTCACTAGTGGGGGAAGGTGCTGGATATCAAAGACATCCTCACAGTGGTGGGTGAGGGTGAGTTCCAGCAGTGACGGAACATGTTGCAAATCAATATGTGTCGGTTTTGTGATACATTGTACAAGTGCACACTGAATAACGGTAGATAAAAGGTCGCTATCGAAACCACTACCTGGAGCCGTAAGCTCTATCCAGTTGATATGCGGTGCGTTGAAGTCCCCAATGATGAGACAACATTCTGCCATACTCCAAGAACAGATGTGTCTTAGGATAAAGTCGTCAGCCAGACAAGACGGACTACGGTATATTCCCCCTATAGTCACTAACCCATTTCTAGATTTAATCTTACAACATGCAACCTCACATGTGCCACTGATATGAGCCTCCGATATGGTTGATTGTATAAGAAAGTGATCCCTAACGTATAGTATTATACCTCCCCCTTTGCGACTTGAAACTCTATCACTTCTAATACAGATATAGCCTGCAATGAACAGAGAACAGTCTATATCTACTGTGAACCAAGTTTCTGTAACAACGATTATATCGGGACATAATTCTTCCACCATCAGACTTAGCTCGGACGTTTTATTTCCAAGACTACGAGCGTTCGTGTAGCACACACTTAAGGTGTTTTGGAAATCAATCGTTCTACCCATACAGGCCTCGGAAGCATTGGCTTCCAAGACCTGACTACCCGAAAACCCTTAATGGTAAGGTTATTTTCGTCATTTAATTTGCGAGTCCTCAACTCCGTAAGAGCATTCTTCCACTTGATTCGATCCTCAAGCGGCCAATCTGGTCGAATACGGATGCTTGAGTCACGAGTTTTTGGTGCGTTTTTCAATAATATGTCTCTTTCTTTGAAATTCCCAAGAACCAGCTTCAGGATTCTTCTTGGTTGGGTCTCGCCTCCAACCCATTTACCGAGTCGTATTACTTTTGTAATATGTACCCCTGAAACCTCTTCAGGTAGTACATTCCTTACCACAGACTTCACTAACTGCAGGTCATGTGCGTGTCTTATAGCAGGGTTGTTGTCTTTCGACTCCTCTAGATTCCAAATAATTAAACTAGGGATGGGTTTATCTTCTTTTGAAACTGTGTTCACAGCTTTCGACCGTGACGTTAGATCCTGTACTTTAACTACTGGTAGCTTACGATTAGTTTTTATTTTAACAGAGTCCTGGGAGTCAAGCGAATGACTCACAACAATGTCAGACGAAGCTTTACTATGAGACTTTGGCGGATTGGTCTGAGAGTCCACCAAGGACTTACCAAGTAAACAGTCATTAGTTTTAGCTATCTTTCCTACTCTTCTGCGTTTTCGCCTCATCCATTTTCCATCAGTCGAAACGTCTACATTAGAACAACTCGGGACAGTAATTGTTTTATCTGGGTCACCGGTTGCTGCTGTAGCAATATGGCCACCAACGTCTAATGACGTGTCACTCACTGATCGTTTCGGGGGAGAACGTTTAACCGCGGGTTGCACAGGTAGATGTCTGGCTTGCGCCGTGATAGCACTTACGACACTAACGCAATCTTCCCCATCCGTACCAATGTTATCAGTACAGCCCTCATCAACCTTCTTATTAGCCAACACCAGGAGACTAATTGCTTCCTGGATAAGCAATGTTTTGCTCGAGCAACAAAAACTACAAAGCCAATGAGAGTTGGGCTTTGAACACCTTTTATATGCAGTGGGGCTTAATCGGGTGCACATCTTATGGAACTACTTATTACACTCATCACATTGCATCCCTTCATCCACGGGAAATAAGCAGTATGGTTGTCCACATTTATGAGTAGACCTAGCCGTCTTGAAAATCAACTATAACGGTGATGAAAACAGGATATGTAGAAGGATTTTCAAACCTTAACTAAATAAACCAAGTAAAAGTCGACCAAGTATGCTTCGATGCAATAAATACACAGAAGCAAAATCGAAAAACTCAATAAAATATCACTTTAACTGGGGTAGATGCAATTAAAGTGTAAACAGTAGTTTTGATGCGTAATTTACGATCAAAACAGTTAATTAACTCAACGAGAAAGAATACCACTGTCCTTTTAAATAGAGCGCGCTTTTTCATGTTACGAAGTATCGTAAACATAGTAGATCATCTAATGAAATAATGAAAAAACTGGATTATGAGCAGATATGTGTGGAGATATGACTGACAAGCTTATTTTGTAAATAGTTTTTAATATTATTTATTTTGTCAATTTTTCACTGTATGTACATTCATCATTAAATGACTGTACATGTTGTTTTAGTCAGTGACCTTGAAGACACTTTCCGTTGTGATTCCAACATAGCGTGACATATTCTTTCTGGCTAACAAATACATTACTACTCACACATCCCTCGTTCTGTTTTCATTCGAGATTGAGTTAACTTAGGTCTAAAACAAATATTATTTACATTCATAGACTGAGAAAGTGAATACATCATATCTTACTTTGGATTACACTACTGGGGAGATCATCGATACGTTTGGAATTACTAAGCATCTATAATTGTGGATTTATTGTACCAGATCAAAGCCGAACACGCATCATTTTGAGTGAACTTAAGTAAAGTCCCATTTTTATTGTATTTGTAACATTTAACTTGTATATATTAATATTACTATTGATTGTTATTAACTTTGTTGATATCTTTTGCTTTTATATATTGTCTGGTCCACCACACCGCAATAGGTACAATACGAACTGGTAATTGTTCGTCGAATAAAAATAAGTTTTTTCTTATTTTTCGGGGTAAGATCTACCCGATGTACAGGATAGGATGATAATCACAGTTTAATACACCCTACAAAAGAGCAAGTCGAAGAATTCCTAAACCACGTGAAAAAATGTTACCACTTTCAAAGCTCGCGGGCCACGTTTTCATGTTACGAAGTATCGTAAACATAGTAGATCATCTAATGAAATAATGAAACAACTGGATTATTTTCGGAATTAAGATTAGCTGGTAGATTTGACCTATGAAAAGCCAATTATAACACGTGAACAAATTTAAAAAAGTATCAGATCAAACACAGAGTACTGCAACTAATTTTTGGATGTGCGTGATGCTGTTGACTTCGTCATTCGATTAAATCAGTTCGGATAACCGCGAGAGGCCTGATGAATACGTGGCACTTTCAGAATTGATGATTTAAAATTAGCTTAAAACTGTAGAAGTCGCATGACTTGAAATTGCCGCACATATTTTGTGTAACACGTCTGATTTTGAGGATTAGTATCGAAAATTGGAAGTTACACAGGCAGTGATAAAATAGGAGTCTATGGAGTAACAGTTCAGGATGATGCGATGAAATCCTTAGTTAGCTGCATAGAATAATTGTCAAATATCAGTTTTATGGGTCACACATACATGATAAAAATGACGTCAATATGAAAAGTCAATTAATTAAGTGTAGCACGAGGTACGTATTTTATTAGAAACGTTGGATAGTTAAGTATAAAACATATGTGGAAGGAAAAGAGTGGGAAAAATGAAAGGAACATCTAATGTTTCAGAGCGCCAATCACGATATTGTTACATCAACTTCGGAATTTTGGCACACTGAAACATTAAATTATGAAGCTACATAAAAGAAAGTTCTGAAAAACACAGAGCGAAGAAAGCCGACCGCCAATGCTAAGAACGATGACAGATATAATAATTCCCGCAGACTGCCACGTCTATGAAATGGAGTCGCGTTTAATTGGAGCCCGGTAAATACGATCATATGGGGACCCCAGACGTTCTGTTTTGTTTTATAGCCATTTAAATAGGTACCGAAATTTCCTTGTATAAATAACTAGCAATCACATCGATATTTAATAGGTGATATAAACCACTTTCGGAAAAAACATCAGTCAACCAGACGTTTGAACTGTGTCATGGTTTTGTTGCAACTGAGGCTTGCTGAGAGTTTGTTTCACATGGTTGGATAGTTCTGCGATGTGAGGTGTCCGGAAATCTGATGCTGATACACGGTTTGCTACGCACTAACCCTCTAACTGACCACTTGGGCGAGAACACAATTCTGAGTAAAAAAAAGTATATAGGACTCCTGAATAAGATGCACAGAATATTCATTAATATTTATACAACTATATACTTAGGAAATTGACTTACTGACCCCGTTGGAATAGACCTGACCTTTAGATCACTTCTAACTACCATCAATTGACCGTTTGCTTCTGATCGGCTCTCCACATAAGATAGCTAATAACGAAGAGATTCTGATTTTGATTTGTGTAGATTCTCGGAATCGATGGAATGTTTTCATAATTGCTCAGGTTGGGAGATGATCTTATGGAGTATGAAGGGTTGGCTGCCAAAGAATTGGAAAATGCCGTTTATAAGCCGGCGGATGAAGACATAATTTGATTCATTGTTTCTGATCAAGAGGGGTTCTAAATTGAGTTATTGATACTTCTGGAGCTAATCCTAATCGTAGAAATACCCCAAAACAGGTATAATGTGTCTTTTTGATTACAGTATGTTTCGCTATCTGATGCTCATTCAGCAAATATCTTACAATCTTGTTAGTCTAATTGGAGATTTGGCGACACAATCATGCATGCAAATCATCAATATAAGTAGTAGAACAAGTCTCCTGAAAACGGAATTGAATTTATCACAACACACAAATTTCATGCCGTTGTCGTAGACACTGGTAGAAGTTGTACTCCACTTGGTTACAACTCCTGTTCTTCTTGACAATCGTGTTAGCAGCGTTCATTGTTCATCAAATTGTAAATATTTATTTATCGAGAGAACTATCCGAAATTATTTCATTTTTATTTAAATATATGAACAACATATAATCACTACATTTCAAATAAGTCTATTTCTACCTTATGCCACATTTAATACTTGCGACTAAGTCGTATGCAACATCAACTTGTAAGTGTGAATACTAATAATTGGTTTGTTTCAAACCAGACCATTGTGTCTAGAGCATGTCTCTCACAGATGTAATAACATTCAACTAACTACCGTCAGTTGTCTGTTGGGAATCCTTACAACTATCATTATTTTCGCGTATTAATAAAATTTTTGATGGCAGTCCATATTTATTAGCAGTACTACTAAATCCTATCACAGTCAAACAATGACGAGGTCAAAGAACTTTTCATATTTGAGTAAATAGTATTAAAGTTAATAAACCAACCGGAATACCGGGTGGTATTCTCCCTTTAAGCGGTTATATTTCTGTTCCGCCAGTCAGCTTGCTAGTGCAGATTGACCTAAAAATGTACACACACGAACATCGAACCGACATAGCCGTTAACTAACTTTCCAGTTTAAACCAAAGTTAATAGTAGTAAAAACATTTATACAACATCAGTTGCTTTTCCATTTTAAAGCACAAAATAGTTGTACTGCACATAAGTTATGTTATTAGCCAACGGATATTACTATGCACCTTAATGTGGCTCGTGAAAACATATCTATACTTAATCACGACAATCCCATCTAGTTTTGTATCGAATTAACATCACATTTTATTCTAAAGGGATTGACATGAGATGGTACTGTTTCCCAAAAGCACTATCTTTGAAACTAAACATATTATATTTGAGAAGACTTACGTCCAAAATTTCACATCTAAAGAAAGCTTAATCGGTTTTACATGGCTCGTCCATTTAAGCGTGTTTACTTTATGTGACTTCTTTTTTCAAAGTAAGTATATATCCGGAGCATAAATATGTTCTTCAGAAATCCTAAACAACATGATGTTGACTATCAAAATAGGACGAGTTTGTATGGACTAGTATGTGAATTCCACGTTGGATCTTATAGATTAGGTGGTCAGGTTTCACTACAATAGATGATATCATTTTATTGAGTATTTCAGGAGGCCACGTTTTCTATTAGTACCATGAAATTTACTCGAGACTGTTGAAAAGCTGGAACACCAGTTGTTGGTATAGTGTATTGTTATTAATTAATAAAATCCGTATGTATGCGAAATGCAGGCACGTTGGGTATTTGATGAGTGAGTGGATGGTCGAAATATCCGTACATATTTTGCGAATTTTGATCAATTTGTGTAAGTTATTGATTATCTGTGTCAACAATTGTTAGGATTATAGATCACGACTGAGGTGCAGACATGCGCTCAATCAGACCCAAACACACTTTTACACAGGTAAGTAATAAACAATCCCGTAGGCTTCCTTTAATCATGTAATGGCAATTCTAAAATCTGAGATTAGGTCTTATTTCAGTACTAAAGATAAGTATACTAATACCGGTCTGGACATTCATCCCATAGTTAGGTGAGATGTTTAGGCCTGCATAGTCGAGCTAGTCCGTCTTCATCAATTGTTTTTGCCTCCATTTTTTCTGACCCACACTGTATCTTCGATGGCGGATATTATTCTCCTTTATTGTATGTTTAGTTTCAAAAATCATGTGTTAAGGAACCAGTACCACTACAATCTCCGTAAAAATGCAAACTACTGTATTATTGTGCTTAAATGTGGTTAAATAAGCTGTACGTTTTTCTAGGTAGCAATTTTTATGCCTGACATATTAAACTGTCCTCAACTACTGCGTCTTCAGTGTCTATCATCATGATGAGCTACGGTGTCACTCATGGAAGTCTAGTGGAGTGATAAGTTTCCAAATGCAGTAAAAATATTTGTCAAAGAATTTAAAATGTAGGTCTTTGACTGTATATACACCTTTGAAAGTTCATTGTTTATATGGCTGGCTTCATCATCCCTTTCGACCACCTTAGAACACTTGCATCAATTCGATCATGCATGCATCGTGGCATACCCCGTGCAACGTATTACTATTCGAGAATGAATTGTTACCAATATTGTCATATTCCCGTTGGTACGTCCTCTCTCATTACTAGATAAGTATCCACTTATTAAGTTATTTATTTAATCCTCAAAAAAACCATCTTTATAACATCCATATCACAGTCGCTCACTTTACAAAGGGTAGGTAACAAGTAAATTTTAGGAACACTTATATTCATGTGAAATTTTAATATTTAATTTGCATCCTGGCCATAACATTTATACGACTTTACAGCTGTTATTAACGCCCAGAACTGTTGGGGTTTTGTTTGTTGGCAGATATATGACTGTTGACGAAATCTTTAGAGGATGCATTTCAAGCTACTTGGTGCTGTATATACAGACGTAGTTGCTAACATAATCTCTGGGAACTCGGAAAAATAGTTTTGACATGAAGTCAGAATGGACTTAATGAAAATACTGTGATCATTGTGTAAGCTAAGATTACTATATATTACGGCTCACTTGATTGAACAGCCGAAGATCAGTAGTACAGAATCATCATAAATCAACTATGTCAAGAGTCACTTATGTTATGATACGGCAAATAGTGCCACATTTTTAAAGTCGTCCCATGTTGGGAAAAGACTTAAAAAATGCGGTCATCTACGTTTACGCCTCCTTCTGCCAAGGCTCTAGAAACAAAGTAAGCAAATGAGAGTCGGAATATGAAATTGTCTACAATCATAAATTTATCGAAACGGTATATTATATGCATATGGTATTGCTTTATTTTCATAGATTTTTATAGGGTTGACAAATAACTGTTGGTTTCCAATTTTCAGCTGGACTCATAAATGTTGTGCTAGTTTATTGATTCGAAATATATTCTTTCATACAAAGTTACCGGGACTTGTGTTATTTCACAGGTTATTATTATTATTATTATTCACAAACATCTTATGGATACATAAGTGCTGTGAAGAAACCATTTCGGGTTTCTTCAAAAATGCTATAATACACAATTTTCAATAATGGTAGCATTATACTTGCCATTTAAAAAAAAATTAGAGTAAGAGTACTAGAATATTAATAATTATAAATCGAGTCTGTGTAATTGAGAAGAATATTGAATTGAGCTCAAAGAAGGAAATGGAGAGAATAAGGGAATAGAAATAAAGGAGACATGAAATACGCAAACAGTTTAATTGGCGTGTTTATGAACATAAAACAAGAACAAACGATTATGTATATAACGTCAAATTGGTAACAAAAAATAATTAAGAAAAAAGAACTTATTATTGTAGTAAGATATGGCGCCAGAATGAATGTTTGTGCAGTCATAGTTTGGAGTGATGCGATGAAAGTCTCAATTGAGTGAAATATCAATATGTATGAGTCATATATGCATAGTGAAGATATAACGGGTCTGAGAATTTAATTTAAGTGTAACACAAGTTATTGTTTTAATTACAAACTTCGTAATCTTAAGAATATTTATTTAGAGGGAAAGAAGAGAGAAAAGAAGTGAACACTTAGTGAAAAGTTTTGATCCATGATAAGAATAATAATTGTGTAATGAATATCAACCTCACAAGGAAACCAGCAATTGAAAAAATAAAATAAAAATCCGTTAAAGCACTCGGATGAATACATTTAGATTTCTGTAATAGTATACAGAGTGAAACCGGATATTAGTACAAATATTTGTGCAATAATAATTAAGATTGATGCTATGAAAGTCAAAATTGATTTTAAAGGACAATCTGGAGTTAAATATGTTTAGAAGGATAAGAAGATACAAAAAGAATATCTAATGTGTCGGGGAACTAATAATGATATTAATAACCGTAATAATGATAAACATGTACATAAGCAGACTTCATATATTAAGATAAAGAGAAATAAAACAAGATAGACGTGGAAAGATTTAAAGGTTTTATTTTGCTTTTCAAGCAATTAAATGGATGATGGACCTTGTTTGTATAAATCATTATTGAATACATTGATATTAAATAGGTGACATAATCCACTTTCGGAAAGAAAATCGTCAAGGAGACTTTTGAACCGGGTTGTAGTTTCACTGCAACGGAGGTTCACTGGCAGTCTGTTCCACATGGTTGAGTAGCGAATAAGGATAAAATTCTGACGTAAGTTTGTATGGGTTCTTGGAAACGCCAGAATATTCTCCTTATTGCGTAGATTGTGGGATGATATCATAAGATATGAAGGGGTGGATACCGAAGAGTAGGAAATACCGTTAATAAGCTGGTAGATAAAGACAAGGTTTAATTTGATACATCTGATCCAAAGAAGTTCTAAGTTGGGTTGATGACATCTTTGGTGATAGTCTTTGTTATCGGAATACCCCAGAACAGCTTTGGTGAACTTTCTTTGAACACCTTCAATTCTAATCAGGTCATTATGTCTACAATTACTGTAAACTAAAATACCATATTCAAGAATGGGTAAGATACATTTTCTGTATAGTAACAATCTCGATTCGATATTATTGATGTTTATCATTATCAATCCGATCAGCTTTCTAGCTTTGGATACTTGAGATATAATGTGTTCAGAAAAGTTCAGACTATTGCTATATGTTAAACCCAGGTCACGAACAGTGTTGAGAGGTTTGAGTGTATGTGTCTGTACAGTCAGATTTAAGTTAAGACAGCGACCAATGTGAATAAATCCACTTTTGTCAACATTAAGTGGCATATTCCACGAAATAGTCCATTCGTACAACTTGTTTATTTCCTCTTGGATTACCGCTGAAATATAGCTTTCTTTCGTGGGAGAAGAGAATGAATAAACTACTTTCAGGTCATCAGCAAAAAGGAAAGGCTTACCATACTAAAAGAGGGAACACACATCATTGATAAAAAGGAGAAAGAGTAATGGACCAACCACACTTCCTTGTATAACCCCACTGGTTACATTCACAGGTTTAGAGTAGCAAGATCCAAAGCGAACGATTTGGCTACGTTCTTCTAAAAAAGAGTTGAGCCAAGATAAATGGGGATCCTGTATACCAAATGAAGAAAGATTTAGAAGAAGAAGTTTGTGTGAGTCTGTCTAAAGCCTTACTAAAATCGAAGTACAGAATTATCACTGACTGACCAACATCTCTTCTCTGGGTAATTTGATCAGAAAATGTCGTGTACGATATAAAGCATTAGTGTTTACTCATAAACCCGTGTTGGGATGGGCTAATCAGACTAGCTGAAAGTAAAAATGATAATAGCTGTTTGTGGATGATTTTTCCATGGTTCTTGAGAGCACGCATGTCAAATTAATTGGCCTATAGTTAACAATATCAGTACGTGATCCCGTTGTGAAGTTACGGGTGATAAGAGATGTTTTCCATACAGATGGATAGGTTCGATATTCCATAGATAGATTGGAAAGTTTCAAACAAAATAGTGGAAATTCTCTACTTCCATATTTCACAAATGATGAAGGGATCCCGTCAGGTCCACCATCATAAGACTTTTTCAGGGCAGCTACGGTTCAATATCACTCCTATTACGTGTATGATTTTAATGTTTTATCGGAACAACTGAACAGTACAGCATTATTGGCTGATCAGTATGCATTTTAAACTGCACTGTTTTGTTAAATAAAGACATTCTAAGCAAGTCGTTATGTATATTATTTTTGTATACTATTGATTCCTGTTTAGATCAGATTATTATTATTATTGTTATTATTATTATCAGCTTTATTCAATATTATATTTTTGGTACAATATAGAATTCTCAGCACAAAGTATTTCAACAAGTTTCCGTTTCTTTCTTCTTGGTCGGTCCTGGCGATAAATATTGAGTGGTCGCCAGTTAGATGTTAGCAGTTCACTGAATGAACATCTGAATAATGTGCATTCTTTCCGTTGTATATTGCCAGCAACCACATTGTCTCTTATTGAGTTTTTTGTAACTCTGACAACAAAAGGTTTTACACTTTTCAGAAACGCAGCAGAATAGGTTATGCGATTAGTAGACATAACGATATATTAAAACAAACAAAAATAGATAACTTGTTGAAATATCTAGATGGCAGGAACAGGTAGCCCAGATGCTCAAGCAGGCACTTCATTAGGAATACATTGAGCACAGTAAACTCCGGTTAATTGCTAATTTGGTCTTTTTCAGTTTACTGTGTTAACCGTTTGTTTTTCTTAACCATCTGAACGTTTCTGTCACTTTTAAAGTTACTCAAAGTTTGCAGAATACTGACCAAAATGTTGATAATTAAACAGTATAACTCCACAGCATTAAATACGAGTGTTGCGACAACCGACAGTGCAGATAGGTTTGTTTACGAAACGGTGATATTTTAAAAAACTTCGCCACTACTGCATTAAATGACGATATTGTGCATATAAGTAATTTGGTTAAGGATCAAGAACAGCCCACACAGCAATAAATTGAACTTCGCAACTGACCATAAAAATTTAAAAAAATAATTACTTGATGCCACTTTGTCTTACCGGACTCCTTAACTGCGGCGTATTATCCCAAATTCCATGTTAATCGTTGTTGGCATCTCTTATATGTCTGTTCAGCAAGAGGACGAGCTACTTCTTATTGTGCCTTGACCTTACTCTAGGCTGGAAGAATGTATGACGTAAATCTTGTTACGAAATCTATATAATACCCGAAGTGCTCATATTCGTAAATAAACCAAAGGACCGATGAGAAAAACATCACCTCATTATAATGGGGAAGCAGTAAGACAACATTATTAGTAAAAGGTGATCATGATGAACATTTTTATGAGACCGGTATCTCGCTACCTAAATATGTGACTGAAAGCTCATCTGTGAACTCTTTTGAAAAGAAGATAAATCAGTTGAGAGAATAGTATTGTCATTAATAACACAGACCACCAAAGAGTCTTGTCATTGCAAAACTGATAGTGGTTTTTGAACTTTTAACTGTCTGCAGTTTTTCTGAATAGTTAAGGTTACCCGCGCAACTCAGTTGTGCCGCGTTAAAGTTATGAACCGGATCTTCGGGCAAGCTAAACCGAAACAGCCCCCTCCAAATCTGACTGATGTGATTTCCAATGTAATTGCGTCAAAATTTGAATATTTAGGTATTTTAGGTAGATAGCCGGGCCGAATCTGTTGATAAAAAAATCGATAAACTGGATGAGGAACTTAAAAAATATAAACTACAAATGCAAAAGATGAGAGACGGTCCTGCTAAAGAGAGCGTCAAAATGAAGGCTTTAAGAATTTTAAAGCAAAAGAAGGTGTATGAAAATCAAAAGGAACAACTTTCCAACCAAAGTTTTAATATGGAACAGACTAATTTTGCTATCCAGACTGTGCGTGATACCAAAGTTACAGTGGATGCCATGAAAGTCGGTGCCAAAGAATTAAAACTGGAGATGAAAAAAATTAACCTAAATAATGTGGAAGTAAGTCCACTAGTGTGGATGTATCTGGTACCATTTGCAATTTTGTAGTCTATAGAAATCTTTGCGGGAAGCAATATCTTTAGGATCATAATTGTGTGTCAATGGTTTATTCATTAATTTTGTACCAGAGGCACTTGCTTGTCTATAAAAGTAAATTTACGCCGTTAGTATCAAACAGTTTTACGTAAGACCATGCTAGTCATACTTCGTTGAAGCTCTCCTTTTCCGTCCATCGAGCTAAATGTAGCTAACACCATATGTGGACCTTTGAGCGACACAACTGACTTTGAGAGTGTTCACCTAATAACTAAGGCCAAATGAGGGTTATAAATTAGTATAAGGAGTTCGAATGATGATTTACGGTTGACGGTTAAGGTTTGAAATTAAATTTAAGGTTTTAATCACGAACTAACATCAGCTATGATGTCATGACTTTATTTAACCAAATGGATGAGCGAATTTCGCGCCAAAATCCGTTTCCTGTTATCGTATACTTGATTGGTTCGTCCATAAATTGTAGTCTCTCCATTCGAACCTGACGTTAACGTTTTGTTTTAACTGTGGGTTGTTACGTGCGGTCAGAGCTTTAGAACACAACACTAATTGATATATGCTTTCAATTCAGCTATGAACTAAATTCTTTATACTTCTGGATGCATGTTCGACTAATATCAAAGTTGTTAAAATATATATACATGTACCATTCGAATAAGACTAGAGATTCAGTCTGGTAAATAGAAATATTGGATCTATCCTAAAGAATTACGAGTATTAATTGCCAAACTTAACATCACACCTAAGAAAAGTCAGCAAGATTATTGTAGAATCATAAAGAGTCAATTAGAAGGGTTATACAATTCAAACAATTCAGGTAACCGAGATACATTTTTCAAGAGCCAAGTCACAAATTACTCGTATGTGTGATCCTCGCTTCATCATCATTTGGCTGAAAAAACAGTGCAGACTGAAACATGCGACCAACTCTTGGAGTTGCTTATTGTTGGTCTTAGAGATGTCAGAAGGTTTAGATTCCATACTAGGTCTTCAAGACGCCCTTGGCCATTGCTGCTACCTTGACGTGGTGGTTGAGTTTGCCTGACGCGATAAACCAATTGGGCTATACTGGCCGGAATTATCGTATCTCAAGGTCCTACCATGCCAGACAGGTCGGTTGGAGTACGGTAAGATTAAAAGCAGCAAACCCTTGGTCGGAGAGCGAAATCATACTGCTGACTGTACCGAGATGTGACGGCTGAAGACGAGAAACAGTCGGTAGCAAAAGATGTAGAGTGATGCTGTGAAAATGAGTGCATTCATACAATATCAGCCGTCTCTGAGCTTTATTACTTAGTTCTTAATAAGTGAATATGGTTGTCTGACACCAACTAAAAATATTACACATGTCAAGACTTAATACTGAGTCCGTTGACTAATTTCCTCTCTTGACCTAATATTTCTCAAGGTTTTGTCTGTTTTACTATCCCTCGTTGTCTTTCATATCTGATATTATAGTGAGAAATATTATAGAGAATTAAATGTAAATATGTCTCCTCTAGCTTTTGCATAGTATGTGGTATGGTCTATAGATCTACCTTGACTAATGTATTCTAACATCAAGTTGAAACTTCTAAATCTCATTAAATGCAACATGACTTAGTGGCTTATGATTAGTCAGGAGCAATTTCATCCAGGAGACTAGTTAGAAAATAACTTATTTATTTATTTATTTGAACACATAAATATTGGTACAAGAGAGCGCCAATATATATGCGCCACACAAAACAATGAGAATTCGAAGAGGAAGAAAAAAAGGTAAGGAGTGCAAAAAAGGAGAACAATAACGAAGAGGTTGGTGCAAGGTAGTGTAGTAATAATAATAATGGGGGAACGGAAAGGTACAATCAGAAGAAATCTTTCAGTTAAGTAAGATACAACCACGTTTTATGAAGAAAGTAAAAGGTTACAGCAGGATCGCCACTGGCTTCTATTCTGAGCCATATCTGATAACGTCTCTAGCCACTGTGTCGCACCATCTCTCGGACCCCAGCCAGGGAGTCGTGAAGGGCCAACACAAGCCAGCCCTTTGCAGCTTACTTTCATACCACGACACCATGTCATACACTGACCACCTCTCCGCTTTTTCCAATTAGTCCCAGAGTCGGCAAATAATGTACGACGTGGAATTCTTTGGGACGACATTCGTAGAACATGTCCAAGCCACCGAAGTCGGTGTTTCAAGATGGTGACATCGATTGCATTATCATCTCTGTGCCCTAACACACGATGCCGAACCTCTGCATTACTGACATGGTGTTGCCACTGGATGTCAGAAATTCTTCGGAGACAGCGGTGATCGAACATAGAGAGTCGTCTAACGTCCTCAACTCGGAGAGGCCAGGTTTCACAAGCATAGAGCAAAACTGCTCTCACCGACGCCTTGTAGATCCGACCTTTTACAGCCAGACTAACACCACGAAGGCACCAAAGGTGTCCAGATTGGCATAAGTCGCTCTGGCTTTCACTATACGTGCATTGATCTCATCACTCACGCAACCACCAGCACTTATGCAGCTACCTAGATACACGAACTTCTCGACTACTTCTATCTGCTCACCATCCAGGGTGAGTACAGGATTAGAATTCTGCCAGTCTTGTAGAAGTAATTTGCAATTCGAAGGTGCAAAGCACATACCATACCTACGGACACTGATTTCCAACTGATTAAGTGCAGATTGCATGCCTTGTACATTCTTACAGAGTAAGACAATATCACCCGCATACTCAAGGTCGAGAATTCCTTCTCCAGGCAACAGATCCACACAACGATTACTTACATCCATCAGAGCTGTTTCCAGAATGTCGTCGATGGCAAAGTTGAAGAGGAATGGTGAGATTCGGCAATCCTGCCTAACCCCACTGCTTGAATGGAACAATGGAGAGAGGTGGTTGTATGCCCTCACTCTGCCTGAGGTGTTTGTATATAGGGCTTTTAGGATGTTAATAAACTTCTCAGGCACACGCTTCTTCAATAGACAATCCCAGAGAACAGTCCTATCCAACGAATCGAAGGCAGACCTGATGTCAAGAAATACTACGATTGTTGGCCTTTGATAAGTATGACGGTGTTCTAACATTTGGCGGAGGGTGAAGATATTATCAATACATCCTCGACCAGAACGAAACCCAGCCTGCTCCTCGCGAGCCAATCTTGCTCGGGTTTTGAACAATCTACCAAGTATGACGGAAGCCAATAGCTTGGACGCAATCGGAAGTAGACTTATTGCCCGATAGTTGTTGCAGGAACGACGTGAACCCTTTTGAAAGATAGGGACAACTATCGACTCATTCCATGACGTTGGTACACTCTCGAGCTCCCAGACCTTTGTAAACAACGTCGTCAGTTCCTTAGTCAGAAAGTCACCACCATCTTTAAAAAGAGCCGGAGGTAAGTCATCTGGGCCAGGTGATTTGTAGCGCTCGAAGAGTTGGAGTTCTTTGCGGACTTCCGCCTCATTTGGTGGATCATTCGTCACCGGCCATGGAGGGCAGGACAGTCTGATCGATGTTGCCGGAGCAGCAGGCCAGTTGAACTGCCCTTCGAAAAATTCCGCCCATCGTCCAAGACGTCGATGGATGTTAGTGATTGGCATCCCATTATCCTCGTAGATTGTTTCGCTCACACCAGACTTCTTGCTGCCAGTGGCTTGGATGAGTTGGAAGAGCTTCCGGTAATTACCAGATGCAGCTACTGCTTCCAACTCATTAGCACGCTTCGACCACCAGGCTTCTCGGTCCTTACGCAAGCTTTGCCCGATTTCATTACGTAACATCCTTCGTTTGTGGTCAAACTCACGGTCACCCGGAGTAGACCGACGGGCTTCAATGAATTGTAAGGAGCCTGAGGAAGGCCAGTGCTTATAAGCGGGACGTTTCGCGAACCCACAACTGACTGTACCCGCCATTTTGATGGGGTCATGCAATTGCAACCAATGCTCATCTATGCTTTTCGGTGGAATGATAGCTAGCCTAGAAACTAGCTCGGTTCGATACTTACTAGCAACAGAAGTTGCAACCAGCTTGCTAACATCAATCCGTTGGTGGCGGTCACTTCGTTGTCCACTGAAAAGTAAGGTAAGATTGGCGCAGACCAAGGCATGGTCAGAGTCCAGATAGGTACTCCAAAAGGAGCTGCATTCTTGTACACAACCACGCCAGCGGTAGCTGATCGCGGTGTGATCAATCTGAGTCCAGACTTGAGATGCAGAGTGAGGACGCCAGGTGGCACATCGGCGATGACTGTGCCGAAAGTTAGTGCTAGCCAGGAACAGGTTGTGGTCTGTGCAGTTGCAGTAGACGGTCCCCGTTATCTGTCCTGCGACCAACATGTCCCCATCGACCACCTAAACAATCCTCTTCTGTGCCTAGACGCCCGACCTGAGCATTCAAGTCTCCGGCTAGTACTACAATATCTGTCGAACGCACTTTCTGGAGAAGAACAGATAACTGGTGGTAAAACTCATCTTTGATTGCATCCGGACTGCAATCTGTCGGGGCATAAGCGGAGATGACGAAAATACATCGTTTCTCACGCCGATTTCTGCTCACTTTGATGGGACTTTCTAATCTAACAGCACATAACCGACTGTTAATGAGAGTCCAATCGATTAGTGCTGCCTCAGCTCTAGCGCTTAGTGCGACACCAACGCCAGCAAGACCAGACGAAGATGCCACAGGGTCCCCGGATAAACGCACGTGAAACAAGCTTTTCGAAGCGACAGATGGAGAGCGAATTTGTAGTACTTCGCCAGAGTCTTGAATACGGGTCTCGGATAGACAGCAAACATCGAAATTAAGACTTTCCAAAGACATAGCCAGCTCTATCTGTTGTCCAACGTGCATAAGTGTGCGAACGTTGAAGGCGGCCAGTTTGAATGGTGCACGTGGTTTCAGAAAAACTCCTTCAGTACTCATATTCAGTGGTAACATACAATTTTCAACCGGACAGTGACTCGAGAACGTTTAGATACAGTGGAATTTCCACCAAAGTCGACCTGCTGTATAAGTCGAAAAAATAATTATAAACAGAGCGGAAATAAAAGAGGGTGAATAATGACGTAGTAAATAATAATAATGCGAGTCACTTGATTGTTATTTGGAGCGAGAGGAATATTTTTCAGAAGTAGACAGTTCATCATGTTTTTGTGTGCGGGCTGAGATACTGCCCGGGTGCCCAGACCGAAGCAGAAAATAGCTATCCTCATACAAGGGCGTCAGAAAATTATAGTACAGTTCACCAATTTCCGATAAACACTCGTATTCAAGTTTGTGAACCACATATCACGTAACGACAAATTCAGTTTGATTGATCAAAGTAAATTATCAGGGCCTATTTTCAGTTTATCAGTTTTTAATCATCTAGTCAAACGATATTCGTGATAAGAATTAGTATTATGAAAGTATATTAATTTCGCTCTCACGTTTCCAGGTACAAAAATATCCACATTAATGCGGAAGTACTATGGGTTTCCTTCAGATTTCTTTGTCTTTTGTTTAAACATACCTCGCATGCCACATTAAACGTACTGGCTGTATGTAAATTAAATGGTGAATGGACGATATCCAAATTAAACGTCAGGCACTATGTAAAATTATTAAATAGCTGGATGATATTTTCATGTTTCGTATAAGTAGTGACCTTTTCAAAGTTCGTTTCGATGTTTATTTTTAAATTATGGCGATTATTTTCGGTATCGTTTACTAGGTAGGTGTTACGTGTTAATCGAAGTTTCTATATTGTTTGGTGCACTTAGGTCTTACATCTTTCCTTTCATTGTTTTTCGATAGGATCTTCAAGACGATTTAGCTGATCTACTCGTCTCAACTGATGAATTACAAAATATTCTCAGTCAGTCCTACGCGACACCCGATATAAATGAAAATGATCTGGAACAAGAATTGATGGGTTTGTGTGATGAGCTAGGTTCTGATACAACGTATTTAAATGAAGACTTTAACGCACCTTCTGTTCCAACGGGGATTCCTGGAGAAAGTTTACCAACTCCAGCCATGGGTACTATGCCGTCTGCTGTAAGTTATCAGATTTAATTCATTGCCAGGGCTTTCGCTTTTCGTTTTTGGACTTAAATGATGTCAGAAAGCACTAGTAATTATGTGTATTTTTAGTTAAACTGCCAAAAGTTTTTTCGCAAGTGATATAACCCAGTTAAATGTTCCAGTGTTCGACAGTTGGACTGATTTAATATGTGGCAGCAGGTAAGGCAACATTGAGAATAATTCAGCAAAACTAAACAGCGTATTTTTCGCCAAATAAATTGGAGACTACTGTACTAGTGTGATTAGTTTTCACCCTTTTGTTAGTTTTTTATGAACAATATCGTGAGGCCATCCGGAAACTCAAGTTGAATGAACACATTCTTATCACTAAACCTGATAAAGGATCGGGCACGGTAATTCTAAACAAGACAGACTACATAGATAAGATGAATTCACTACTGAGTGATCAAACTAAATTCCAAAAGCTTGGGTCATGTAAAGACCTCAATGAAAAGACCGAACGTCAACTAACTGCAGCATTAAAATTCCTAAATCAACACCAACACATCTCTGAGCGTACCTATAATATGCTTAAGCCTTCTGGAACACATACCCCTCGACTATATGGTCTACCTAAGATCCATAAACCTGATATTCCTCTACGCCCGATACTGGATATGGCAAATTCACCATGCCATTCAACAGCAAAATGGTTAGTTAAGTTATTAGAACCATTGCACCAAGAACTTTCTAAGCATAATGTTAAAGACGTCTTTGAATTTGTTGATACAATTAAAAATATGAATATAAATGGAAAAACCATGCTATCACTAGACATAACATCTTTGTTCACTAACATCCCTCTGACTGAAACTATAGATTACATATGTGAACAACTGATAGAAAAGAAAATAGAAATTCCTATCCCAATAAACAAAATGAAAGGACTTCTCTTGAAATGCACTATGAATATCTACTTTAAGTTTAACAATGAATTTTTCCGACAAGTAGATGGGGTAGCAATGGGATCACCTCTAGGCCCGATCCTTGCTAATATTTTTCTGACCAAACTAGAAAATGGACCGCTTAAAGACATCCTAAATAAGCTTGATTATTACTGTCGATACATAGATGACACATTAATCATATGTGACGAAAATATCGACAAACAGGAGATGTTAGACGCTTTCAATAATGTCCCCCCAGCCATTAAATTCACCAGCGAGGAGAAGGACAATAGTATAGCTTTTCTAGATGTCCGACTCTCTAGAAGGATAGATGGTTCCATAAAGCGAAATATGTTTAGAAAGTGTACATGGACGGGTCAGTATACCCATTTCCAAAGCTTCACACCTCTGCAATATAAAACAAATTTGGTTAAGTGTCTCAAACACAGAATCAAGTTATTATGTTCTGAAGACAGTGTGGAGGAAGAAATAGTTATACTAAAGAACACATTACGTAATAATGGCTATCCTGATAATTTCGTCAAAAAATACCTCGTACAAAGTATTAAAAAGAGAAGACATTGCGACACAGTCAGTAAAAAGACCTTATTTCTGAAACTTGACTTTAAAGCCGACATAGCGGGTGATATTCTAACACATCGACTCAAAAGATCTGTCGAAAGGACGTTTCATGCCGCCAAGTTACACATAACTTTCTCGACTAAACCAGTACTCACACAACTAATCAAGGATAAGTTACCGAAGATGGGCTCCTCCATGTGTGTATACCAATTCAACTGCTCCTGTGGAGCTAGTTACATAGGCCGTACTCAGAGGGCTTTATCCTTGCGTGTTCGTGAACATGTACCAGCATGGTTGGGAAAAGGAGTCACCAAATCGATTAACAGCAACATTCTTTCTCACTTGGTAGATAGTGAACATCATATCAAAATAGAGGAAGCTTTCTCTGTTTTATATCAAGTTCCAAAATATCTACCTCAAGGAGCTAGATTACGACTGCTTTACACAGCCGAAGCCATCTGGATCAACTCCAGAAGACCTAATTTATGCATCCAGAAAAAATATATTCAGCCTCTTTGTTTACCTTGGCCTACGACTGTATCACCGAATACCTAGACTGAATATTATAAACCTCTTACCCCTTCCTTCATTTTTATTTATTTTCCTTATTATCATTATTTTTCATTATCTATATCTTAATCTTCATATCCATCATTCCCAATTTGTTGACCGTAATTACCTTGATAACACCCCCCTTATTACATATTATATTCACACAACATTATTATTATTATCTCAGTTGACAAAATTATTTTCAATTTTGCAATAGTACCATTATCTTATTGTGACTGAACAATTTACTGACCTTTATTGAATGACCTTTCTAATTTGCAAATATTACATTTTTTTGAAGTATATATATATATATATATCGTAACAGATGCAAACGTTCACCAATTTTTAACACATAACATTGTCAAACTCATTAATACATGCCTTATTTTTGGCCTTTGTAAAATATTATAATTATGGACTTATAACTGTAGAGCCTGATGATGAAGTTATTGAAAACAATTGTTCGCTCAAATATTCTTCGTTTTTGAATATCTGTTTTGTTTGAAGAATTTTGTCCATAATGCCCATTCTTTTAGGCTTCTACGAGTGTCTAATATTATGATCTGATAATTTAAGTTTCTGTCGAATAATCTTGGCACACATTCGCTATTATATTTTCATCGAATTAATTAATTGCCTTAGAAAATAAACATCTTATCAGCAGCATTCGGAAACTGCAAAATACCTATTTATAATGAAACGCACATTTAAAAGTTGAGTACAGTAGCTCACTAAATCGTTCATTATTTTGTTTTGGGGAAGACAGATATTACTGAGGATCTAAACTACGCATCAACGCCTAAACTAATTGTAAGATGTGCATCAGTCGCTTCAATTATCTTCAAAATTTCATCAGCCCTAATGGGCTGGTGTCTGATTAAGTCTCGGCACGAATTCAGAAACCTCGATCGGCTTTTGCCAACTTGTGGCGTAATAAGGATCTGTTTGTTAACCAAAGGATGAGTTTACTGTCCAGTAGTTCGTTCTATTCTACATAATGGCTTGAAAACGTTGCCGTAAAAGTTGGAGGATATTCGTAGATTGCTATTGTTCGGTCACGGATGTCTTCGAACAATCGCTCGTATATTTCGGAACTATTAAATTACCAATTTTATGATTAGACGTAGATTACCAGGTATGAGACATCGATTAGCAAAGTAGTGAGCCTTTGTTAACCAAGACATTATGTATTCCCATCCACAAACTACATCGGTGATGGTTGAAGTTGGGGTAGGTTGTAAACAAGCTAGGATCGACCAAACAAATACAACTCATCTGTCTATGAAGACACTAACTATTGGGCTAAACCATGTAGATGGGTACAGACTATCTTGTAGACTTTCTTCTGTGAGCTGGATGGTTTGGTCGTAAAGCTTTCATCGTTCTTGTGAACGACATCATCAGCACAAGACTCGAGCAGAAGTGAAGTGTTCGAATTTCTCCACATATGTCTCCCAGCTTGTCATGTTGGCATCGGTCCTGATTGGTTATTGTTGACCCTTGACCTGTCATTGTTTACTTCTTTATTTGGATTGCGTCTGTCATTGATTTGATTTTTAGTCCCATATTTGTCCATAATGTTTTTGATTGGTTGATAAATTGGTTCGATTTCAATGTGCTTGTTGATCGCTGATTGACCTGAGTGCCAAGCTTCCGAATAGTCTCTGGTGTTTTTAGAATTTTCTCTATCCAAGATCTCACCATTTTCCCAGTCGAATGTATATCCGCAGTTGTCCACTTGCATTGATATAAGGAGGATATGTCATGGTGTTCGACCCCTAATTGATGTTCGTTCAGGCGATGATGAGGTAGTCCACCTTGTCCGATGTAGTGTTTTTGGCAGTTGGAACAGTTTATTTTGTGGATGATCTTCGCTTCTTCTTTTGTCATTTCGTTCTTTGGTTTGCATAAGATTGATTGGAGTGATTTTGTTGGTTTGTGTGCTATACCTATTCCAAAAGGCTTTAACAATCTCGTCGCAATTTCTGATATGCCTATATATATATATATATATATATATATATATATATATATATATATATATATGGTAGGGTAATCAGATTGTTGGTCTCTGTATCTGATTTTGTTTCTGTTGATGCGTTTGGTTCATATTTTTTGATGAAGTTGATTGGGTAGCCATTCTTTTGAAAGATAGTCTTCAGATATTTTTCCGCGCTGCAAGTGTGTTGCATTGTGTCCTCGCCCTCTTGAATAAAGTTTGTACGCAGTTGATTTTGTGAGTTCTTGGCTTGTCGCTACTGTAATTGAGAATTTGGTCTGTGTGGATCAGCTTCCGACATTTTTGGGTCTCCAGTTTTCCTGTGTCGGTTCTGGTGATTAATACATCCAAGAATGATAGTTTGTTGTTTGACTCCTGTTCCACTGTAAACTTTATGTCATCGAAGACGTTGTTGATCAGAATGTAGGTGTTTTCCAGCTCGTATTTTTTGATGGTAACGAATGTGTCGTCCACATAATGAATCCAAATATTTGACTTGATCACTGATAGGGTCGAGTTTCCCAGTCTCTGTATCATTGCTTTTGCAATAATATTGGTGATCTCATCAGTGTTCCTTTCGTTCGTAGATTTTGTTGCTAAATTGAAAATATGTTGTTAAGCATAAATCGATGAGTTCTAGTAAATTTTTACTTTGAAGCTTGGTCTACGTTGGGAGATCTGTGTCATCGGTTAGCAGTTTTATGTGAGCGGTTGCTTTAACAGGTTGAGCATGCAGTTGTTTGTGTTTTCTTCCGTAGGCGGTTTCGAAATCTTGATTAGTTTGTTTTGTTCTCTGTGTCGTCTGCATGATATCTCAATGGCTGTTGTCAAGACCACCAAATGTTCTAATGTGAGTATCTTCCCTAGCTTCCCCTTTGGGTCATCCATGACGTGTTGGTATTCGCGAATCCTGTAGTGTACATTAGTTATCATTGTGTGAATTTGGTGTTGATCTTGTTGTGTTGATGAGGTGTAGCAACTTGGACCGATGTATATATGTGCCTGGTCCTACCTTGTAACTCACTTCCACCATCGAGATAGTCTGTATATGCGATTTCATAATGTCTTGGTTAATAAGGGTTGATTATTTGTTTATGGATTCAGAAGAACTATGAAAGTTTCACCACCAAATATTCCAACTCAAAACAGAACACCGAAATCATCCACCTGAGCCACAAATCCTTTCCACCGTCTCACAGGTGATTTGACCTGGGTCATTGTGACTCTTTATCAATGGTTAGAAATTCTAGGTAACGACTCAAAACCGTTCTCAATGGGGGTAGATGATTCACTTTTTGTCCTTCCTTAGATCGTAAGTTTTTGAATCTTTTACAATTTATTTTGTTTCGCTTATGTAGATTTTCTTGAATCATATCTTCGATGTACAATTTTTTCCATTTTCATTTTTACTGCTACTCTGGGATTTGGCCTAACAATTTCTGGTTGTTCTGATGTGGCAATTTGGACCGATCTATATATGTTCTGCGTTGTGCCTGACTGAAAATGCAATGTTCAGCAACTTATGTTTAGGTCTTCCGTATAGCCTCTGATGACACATACTAACAATAATGCTTCATGTGATAAGTTACTAGAGAAGTCCAAAATATGGAGCCAGAATATCGAGAACTAATTAAGTTTTTGTTACGGTTTTTGTAGTTATATTATTAATACTACAAATCACGAGAGCAGTTAATATTTCATCATTTTTCTAGGTCATTGCATATTAAATGTACTGCCTGCTTTTCATTGGGTAATTACGTACTTCTTTTTGTATTGTCTTAATCTTTTTGCAGAACAATATCAAACTGGACGAATTTGGTTTGCCTCAGATTTCGTGAATCACACTTACCTTGATCGCTGGCACAACACATATCTTGATTTATTTCAGAAGTGTTTTGTTCTCCAACATAACATTATCTTCACTCTTACTTCTAATAATATCTTATCTGCAATGATTTTTTAATTTCTTTTGTCAGTGGACGAATTTGTCACACAATGTTTCATCATTCACTAACATTGTAGTATTCTAAGGTTATCAGTAATAGAACTTTGTCAGAGAGGGACAAGCGAGTGTCGATAAACCTTCATTTAGACCCATCGTATCCTCATAATATGTTTCGTTTATATTCACTCAATCCAGTTCATCTTTCAATAACTGAAATGATACAATGCACATTAGATGTTTTGAAATTTTCTCAAAGTTGAAGTAATTCAAACTATTTACGAATAATGTTGAAATGAAATTACTTCAAATCAGAATGCAAGCCTATTTGATTGAATAGACCCCATTTTAGTTAGGACTGAGGGACTACGTGAAAATTTGTAACATAAGGAAGTGTTACCTGAGATTTTATTATATGTACTTCTAATCCCTATTTGGTTAACAACTGGGTTATAGTAAATTTTACACTATTTTAAGTGTAAGCTTCCATCCGTCCTATTGAGTAATAATGTATCTTTTGGCATTTATAAATTACCAGTAGTTAATTATAAATGTTCCAGTTATGTGCGTATTGAGATTTATTATTTACGCTGTGTTATGGTCTTATATTCTGTGTATGTAATCGAATGAGTTTAAAAGTATGAGTAGTACAAATAATACGAAATATTTGGTTCGTATTAACGCTGTTGTGGTGATTAGCAAACAAACAAGTGAAGGAGAGCATTAGAGCTAACGAGAAGAGATATGTGGAAGATCTAGCAACGACAGCGTACAAAGCTTCAACAGGAGGAAATATGAAACAAATATACGACACAACGAAGAAACTAGCGGGGAAATATTGTAAACCATAGAGACCGGTCAAGGACAAAGAAGGCAAGACAATCACTGAGATTCAAGAACAGGTGGGGAGAGCACTTTGAGGAACTCGAAGCAACACACACAGACCTACCTATAGATGTCACTCTATTAATTATCAAAGAAATCAGGATGGCCATCAGACGAATCAAGAGTGGGAAAGCAGCAGGGTCTGACAGTATACCAGACTAGGCGGTGAGGTCAGAAACAGAGATACCTGCAAACATACTCTACGTTATATTCAGAACGAGTTGAGAAAATCAACAAGTTCCGATAGACTGAAAAGAAGGATACCTCATCAAGATGCCAAGGAAGGATCTGGGCAAATGTGAGAACTGCAGAGGCATCACACTACTATCAGTACCAAGAAAGGTTTTCAATAATGTTGCTGAACTTGATGAAAGATTCGGTCAGATTCCGTAAGTATATGTCATGCACAGACCAAATCACGACACTATAAATCATTGTTGGAAAGTCAGTTGAATGGAACACGTCAGTATACATCAACTTTCTTGAATATGAGAAAGCATTTGACAGTGGATAGGAGAACCCTATGGATCCTTTTCTCACACTATGGTGTACCTGAAAAGATCGTCAACATCATACGACCGACTACATTATTTAAAAAAATACAATCTAACAGTTGTCTGTGTTTGATTTATGAAACTTACGTCAGTTACTCGTGAAAGAGCATAGGCCGCTCACCAGCATTCTCCATCCAACCCTGTACTGGGCAATCCTTTCCAGCTCCTTCCAGTTGTTATTCATCTTTTTCATGTCTGCTTCTATTTCCCGACATAATGTGTTCTTTGGCCTTCCACTTTTCCGCTTCCCTTCAGGAATCCATGTTGATGCCTGTCTTGTGATGCAGTTTGGCGATTAGCGTAATGTATGTCCTATCCATTTCCATCTTCTTTTCCTAATTTTTTAGCGAGTTAGTTTTCTACGGGATTGCGTCGCTAACCCCATGCCCAACTGTTGGGGTGATCCAGAAAATTGCTTGCAAAAGACAAGCAATCATCAAGAAACACTAAGAAGCGTTTCGTCCAATCAGCGTTCACTTGGAGTCTTGGACAGAAATATCAAGGAAGCGAAACGTCACATGCAGAGGCTCTGATTGGTTGGCTGCTACACTGCTACTATGTTTAGTAGCATTCCAGAATATTCTCACAATATTTCGCTCATCGTTTAAGCATAAATCTTGCTAATGAGATTGTATTAGCGCACCCAAGGTGTGAATTATACTCCAACACTTGTCACTAATTAGTAGGTAGTACTGAAATCCATTTCTTATTGCTGATCGGAATTCATTTTAACTAACCTCTAGTTTGGCTCTACGGTATATCAATTTCTGTATACAAATGTCTTATATATTTATAGTTCAATTAATAATTTTGTATGTTTGTTTTGCTGAGAAGGCTCAATACATATATCTCTTCAGTAGCCTTTCTTTGAATTTCTAGTATACTAGTGTGAAATTGTGTAGGATGTATTTGTTTGGTGACTACCAAACTTCATATATAAATCCCCAGACGACGATGAGAATCATAATATTTAAAAATAAAATACTACTAAAAAAGGAAATCGTATTTAAACTTCTGAAAGTAAAATCCTAGCTATGCGCAATTGATACAGAAAACTACGCTGATTTAATAATCTTACGGGGGAAGCTATCGTCCAAAACCTCTTATCAAGGGATGTACTCTTGTGAAGAGTGCTTATAGACAACTATAATTGTATTACAAACAATCGTTGGGCTATTCCAGTGCATATAAAAGCAATGATCGTTTGTTTGGGAACCAATCAAACACAATATTTAGTCCAATGAGTATGTGTGCAGAAGTTTATTTTACGTAATTTATGGTATATCAGTCTTATAATTTCCACTTATGGGAATACGCCTATCCTACCTATTTTTCATTTGTTCAAAATGTTTCTGGAAATCCTGAGAAGTCAGCTGCTAACCCACTCCATGCTTTTCTCAACACCGAACGTTTTGTTGGAATCGTGTATACATATGACCATACAAGAATCCATTTATTTCCAATCATCCAAACAGTAATCCAGATGTTAAAAGGCATTAAAGTAAACTTTTCACCATCATATATCGATAGCTGCCTTTACCTTTATCCAGTACATTTCGTGGATTTGATGTTGGTGTACTTGCTTCAAGTAACAATTCCTCATTAAAACCAAATTTATCACTTTTCCCAAAGGCTTTGGAACTGTTAATTTTTATGTTTCTTCGTTTTTCGCTAGACTATAATTTTCACCATATCTAGTATAAATATTATTGCTTTCACTTCTCCCAAAATCGTATTGAGTTGCTCTTTTGAAAATCTACAAACAAATTATAAACTATAAATACTCTTGACATCAGTGGTTCGGAAATGAATAGGAATCAACAGAGGGATTCGAACTTTGGTATTATATTATGAATTCTCCATAATTATATTTTGTCGGTCAGTGACAGCAACAAAGTATCTGGAGAAATATTATACAATATCCTCCTTTTGTTCATATACTTAGATGAAACACGAGTGATCCCGGGTCACCCAATTATATTGTCTTCAACAATCAAGAGTAGAACCAGATAGTTCATTAAAGACAGTTGTTAACAATTTCAAATTTTGTAGATTTGTTGTCAGATGCGTGTACACTGACCAAAAGAGAGGTAGTAATAATATCAAGGTAAAATCATGATAATTGGTTCAGAAATTATCCACCAGATGTTTTTGATCTTCCATTTCCACTACCGTTTAAGAAAGCACAAGATGAAAGTTTGGGGGTCTAACATATCATCCGCACAAAGTTCTGAAATTGAGATGGCTGGTCCCTATTCCACAATGAAAATGCCCCGATTGGGCTATTTAAATATATTGCGTTTCCGCTATTTTATCCGGAATGTGCTTACATTTAAACCAAAGTGAAGTATACGAAATAGTTATTATGGGGCTATTTATAACACATTTCAAATAAACAAAATGAACTATTCCAATTTTTTAGAGAGAATCTATTTTATTTCTAAATGCATCGATTACACGAGTAATAATTAAAAAAAAAGAAGTGAAAAATCCAACCTGAGAACATATTTTAAGATAAAACTTAACAGGTAGAAATCAGAAAAGGTGTAAAAAAATAAGTGAAAATATTGAATTACAGGGTATGTTCAAATGCAAACACATACACAGGGTAGAAAATTTCATCAAAAATATTATCTTATCAATAGAAATATAACCCAGTAAAAACAAAAACATTAGGGAGAAATTTCATTTAACTCGTAAGTCCCTGAACATATTTGATAGTCCATTTTCAACATTGTGATTTCGATTATTTTCATCTGGAGTTCTAGACAACTGATACTTTTCTAGTTCACAAGGCATTTTAGTTACATTATTGGAAGAACAATGCGGCAGAAGACGTTTATCATATTGTGCAGCTAAACTGGGTCGAAGCATACGACCTTTAGGTGTATTAATGAGTAATTCAAACTTCGAACGACAATGACCACAAATCTATTAAAAGATAAGTACACTAGAATAAATGTTTAAATCACTATTTAATTGGTTTATATGCACTTACGAAACATTACAATATAATCGGATTTAGAGACTTTTCCATGCATTCTTAACTCACTTCATTTAATTAGATTTTAGCAGCTAGACACTATAGATCTTTATTGATGTCATAGTGAATAAAAGGATCATCAGAACATCTCAATAATTATGTTGCTAGGAAAATAGAAATCTGAAATTTGGATAGTTACTTTTTTGACCAATTAGTTTCTATATAGCTTTGATGAGTGGCTACTAATTTTTTCGTGGAGTTGCTTTATAATAATTTATCTTTTATTATTCATAAACTACAGTCAATTGTGAATAATGCTAATCAGCTTCGCATCAGAAATATCCAACTTATGTACTTACTGAGATTTGAGGGTTTTAGTGCATTAAGGTTTTATCTTTTACTTATTCAATCATGTGAGTTTTGCATTTGATTAGTTAAAGATACTGGTGACTACTCAACTGATCTTCTTGTGCTCTGATTATAGATTTATTAAAATAGGGTTTTGCATGGGAAATACGGTAATAAAGTTTGTGGCGTAGTGACGATCAGAACAGATATATACTACCATAAATGACAACGGTAAGATTTATATGGAACGAACGACAGTTAGTTAATCATAACGTAGAACCTGAACATATGTACATCGGTTCAAGTTGTCACCCCATCAGCATAGACAGATGAAACTACCAGGGCTAATCCCAGAGTAGTAGAGATAATGACAGTATAGGTTGTAGTGGATTAATTAAAAGATTAGGAATCATATATATATATATATATCTGTGTGAACAATGCATTAATGAGTTTGACAATGTTATATGTTAAAAATGGGGAACCTTCGCATTTGTTACGGACAAATACTTCAAAACTGTTCCATTTGCAAATTAGAAAGGTCAGAATGATTCGCTGTAAGGTATCAAGTTATAATCAGTATGACAAAAAAATCGTGTGAATAAAATGCAGAATACAAAAATGTCATCGGGTTAATGGAGATAATATTGGTAATAACATGTGAATATAATAAGTAACCAGAGTGTTCGCCACTTTTAACATTTAGCATTGTTTAATTCACTACCATACCTTATTTTGCTTTTGTAAAATAACACAACAATACAAAGACCCATGAGTAAAAGTAATGTTGACAATATTTGGCAAGATTAATTTTAGACGATAAAAATACATAAACCGAAAATTGTATGTGCGGAGATTTTAGTTCTTTCTATCAAATTAACATGACTATTGACTTACTGGGCCCGAGTTTGACCAGGGTAAGAGAAGTAGGACGTATTTCTTCAGCATAAATAGCTTCAAATTTTTATCAGGATAGCTAATGCTTTTGCCATTTTAAGGACGAGTGCGACAAACTATTGAGAATCATCAATCTGTGTTGGCACTATGACCAGTTTAAAGTGAATAAGCTACTGTTGAGCTGTCTACTGTCTTGGCTACACCTTTGGTAAGCTACGCTGGAAGTTGTTCACGAGCACGAAAGTGCGAATTCCTGTATCTACCTCCACATGAGCAGTCGAATCGATAAATGCAAAACGAGGTGTTCAGTTCAGATGATTCAACTTTCACTTTCAGTAATGCCATCGGAGAAGTGGAAACTATTATCTTGATTGTTTTACATAACCTCTAGATTGGTATTTCAATGGATGAATCGCCTTTGCATTTTAGGGGCATGAATAGGGACCTCTTATTCAAAGTATGTACATTTTTAATTTGGCATTCATAGTCACATATCTATTTATTAAATCGTAGAACCTTATAAAAATTTATCGAAAACAATATTCTTACTATATATATATATATATATATATATATATATATATAGTATTATGTTTAGTATTATGTTTAAACAGTTGGGAAAAAGAATTATTTTGAAACTGAGGAAAAAAGAAGAATAGTCACTTAGGCAACCTAAGTAAACAAAAGGAACTTTGAATCACAAACAGTTTTGTATGGGAATCAGATGTTATTATGTCACTTGAACTATTGGTTTAGAGATCGTGAAGATGTGTAGCTCAGGTGGATGATTTTGATGGAGTTTTGTTCTCTGAGCTGCATGGTTTGGTCGTGGAGCTTTCATGGTTCTTCTGAACGACATCATCAGCACAAACTTCAGATAGAAGTGAAGCGTTCGAATTTCTCCACAGGACAAGCTGTGAACTACATATGGAGAAATCCGAACGCTTCACTTCTATCTGAAGTTTGTGCTGATGATGTCGTTCAGAAGAACGATGAAAGCTCCACGACCAAATCATCCAGATCAGAGAACAAAACCCCATCAAAAACTATTGGTTTAGTCTACTTAGAATAGCGGCATCAATTTCAAATAATTTATATTAGAATGCTATTAGTGAAAAACGGGAAATAAAATAAGGAAATATTTTAATCTTACCTTTTTAGTAATATCCAAAGATTTGCTATGTCGATTAATACATACACCACACCCTGTGCATCGATATGTGAATCGTGTATCAATTGTATATGCGTGACAAACAGAAACCACAGGCAGCTTCGGCCAAACTCGATGAACACGGTTAGCCCAAGATTTCCAATGTCGTCCATGACCATCATTTAAACCATTAATCAACCAAACAGCAGCGTGACAAATCTCGTGCAGCAGGGTATCGCGAACGCGCTCAGCTGTGGTGCATACTTTTTCCGATAACAAAATCTGAGCGATACGAACCTATAAGTTGTCACAAGTTGAAAAAAAACGTGGCAATAATGAAGTTGGTTATTATTAAACATTTATCGATTGATGACACATGTTTAAATAATTTATACAACAGGTCAGATTTAAGAACTTTCATCTATCTTTGGCCCATTTGTTGTTTATAATCATATTAAAATTCGGATTGATAAACATCACAATAATATGGGTTAGTATCAGTCAACTGCACTAGTTAGAATGACCATTGAAAATCAGTCAAATGAAATTAATGTTTTGTAAGAATATTTAACGAAAGACAATTATACACAAAAAGTTATACTACTTAAAAAGTAAACATTAAGGAATTTAGAAATGGAATGACTGGAAATTTCTTTTTCGAACTTCTTCTGAAATTCAAATAAACCGTGCGACTTGTATTAATTTATATGGTATTTGGTCATCTTGATGGCATTTCTATTTGTCGTATAAGTGCTTTCGAGAAGTTTGAGAAGAAAGATGACAAATTAGTAATCAAGACTCATTCATGCACAGGTAAAGGATTCTCTTTAAAAAATTTTTACTTACACGTAATAAACTTATGTTGGATCAACTAATCACTCAACAGAACACTCAGAGAAAGTAGATAAATAGTAGCCAAATCAATTAAATGATACAGCTTTATTTGAAGAAAAGCTGCATTAATGAGCTGTGATCAAATAAAAGTTCAATCATTAAATTAAAGCCAAACTCACAATCAGTTGCCGTGGCCACAACAACTTATTTACCTAATACAACTTTGTATGCTTGGTTTTGTGATACATTTATCGAAGGTCTGTAAAACTAACATGGCACTCAGACCAAAGCAGACGAAACGGAGTTCTAACCTTCAGACTCGTAGTTGAGAGTATGAAAAATTCCAACGATTAATTTTATGTAGTAGCAGCATAAGGTGACAAGAATGTATTGTGCTTTAAACGTTATGTGAAATATAGTCATTATTTTCTACGGATATCAAGGTACCCTCTGAATTTCCAGTGTTAGAATCATGATTTTTTAAAAAAAGTTAACACAAAAAAATGGGTTGACAAAAGGATTCTATATTATTGGCTTTGTATCTATGGTCACAAAGCTTTATGGTCAGAAAGACGAAACGAACTACTGAAACCGCGCTTTAAATAAAGTGTTGGAGCTATCGATCTTAGTACACTGTTTCAGACCAAATAAGAGTATCTACTCGCCAGAGCTTCCGAATCGCATGCCTTTGAAGCATTCATAGAAGAAATTTAACGTGTAAAAATCCTAGAAATAACTAGCGATGAGCAACGTAAAGATGTGAAAAAAGTCTGCAGAAACAAATAACACTAAATAACTGTTTAGACTCATCGGACACACTGAAGTTAAGAAGTCAACGGTTTGATAAATTGTCAATGAGAAAGGTGAAACCTTGTTTTTCTATTAGACAAGGTGACTGAAAAAATGAGTGGGTTACTTTTAGAAACAGTCCAACTAATCTTCATCTAATCTACAAATACTCACCACTAACTAAGTTTGTAAGAATTATTCACGCCGAATTTCCGACTCACAGAAGTCTAAAAAGAACTAACCAACTTGAAGTTGGTAAGATTAGATCCTCTTAAGCCTTCTGACCACTTAGAATAACGTAAAAATGTCCGTAATGAGTATCTTTTATTCTAAACGTAAATATTTGCTTAAAAACTAGTTTGCATCTACCCCTAGTTTGATCATAAGGAGTGCAGCAGTCAAGCCCATTTACTACCTCAGTCATTCTGGAAGTTTCACCAGACTTGGTGGGTTGGTAGTTGATAAAAAAATGGACAATGATACAATCTTTGATTGCATGTTTTTCCTTAAACCGTATTTCTCATCTTTAGCTTCAGATTAATTTTGATATTATTTTCCCTTCACTGTTTTTTAGATCAATTGCATTCTTTATTTTTCGAACTCCTTGAGAGCGCAAACCCTCATCTGATCAAAGAAAACAAAGCGCACATCAACGTATAATCTTGTTTAAAAAGTGAGATATAAATAAAGCCAGAGTTTCAAAGTTGTACCTGATTAGATGTTCCGTTTGAATGAGTGGATGTACGCATCATGTACTTGCAAAGACCAGCAGTTTTCAATAGTCGACGACTCCATATAATCTCTAACTTTGGTGGTAACTGTGGATGAACATAAGTAGTGAGTAAAGATGATATAGCAGATAAGTAGGATAGAATAGAGGAAATAAATAAACAGTAGTGAAATAATTGAATCATAGTGACTGATTTAGGATCGTCAACGATCGGTTTCAACCACCAGTGTCTATCATCAAAATAAAGTACTCAGGGGATTAGCATCTTTCTACAAAATTCAGGCTGTATGGAATGATGCTAAGTTGTAGCATATTATACTTTAGTCATGTCAGTTTGGTTTGAATCCAATTACCATGATTGTCGGGGGTGTACAATGGATTAGAATCCCTGGCTCATAACCCAACCAATTCACTGAGAACTGGCACACAACATCATCGACTGGTTGCCTTCTTAAGAATGTACACCGTAATTACAAGTTGGTCCATTAATAGGTGAGAAATGCTCTAAAGACATTGATTATTAAATAACTGTAGTATACATGTAAGCTAAATGTAAGCAGAAAACTGAATTTTCAACATTTTGAGGTTTCGTATAAGTCGCTTAACTCCGCCTGTAGCCTGGTCGTGCACAGACCAAATTGCAACACTACGGATCATCGTCGAACAATCAGTTGAATGGAACTCATCACTATACATCAACTTCATTGATTATGAAAAGGCATTCGACAGTGTAGATAGGAGGACATTATGGAAACTTCTTCGACACTACGGAGTTCCTGAGAAGATTGTCAATATTATCCGGAACTCATACGACGGATTACAGTGCAAAATAGTGCATGGAGGACAGCTGACAGATGCATTCCAAGTATGGACCGGAGTCAGACAAGGCTGTTTACTCTCTCCCTTCCTCTTTCTTCTGGTGGTCGACTGGATTATGAAGACCTCGACATCTGAGGGAAAACACGGAATACAATGGACTGCTCAGAATCAATTAGACGATTTGGACTTCGCAGATGACCTAGCCCTCCTATCACGTACACACGAACAGATACAGATGAAGACAGCCAGTGTAGCAGTAGTCTCTGCATCAGTAGGCCTCTGCATACACAAGGAGAAAACCAAGGTCCTCAAATTCAAGGCGGAGAACAGCAATCCAATCACTCTTGATGGCGAAACTCTGGAAGATGTAGAGTCCTTCACATATCTAGGAAGCATCATCGATGAACAAGGAGGTTCAGATGCAGACGTAAAGGCGAGGACTGGCAAAGCAAGGGTGGCATTCCTACAATTGAAGAACATATGCGACTCAAAACAACTTTCAACGAATATCAAAGTGAGGATCTTCAATACGAACGTCAAGGCAGTTCTACTGTATGGAGCTGAAACATGGAGAACTACAACAACCACCATCATCAAACATGTACAAGTATTTATAAATAGCTGTCTACGCAAGATACTCAACATCCATTGGCCGGATACCATCAGCAATAGCCTTCTGTGGGAGAGAACAAACCAACTTCCAGCTGAAGAAGAAATTAGGAAAAGACGATGGAAATGGATAGGACATACATTACACAAATCGTCAAACTGCATCACGAAGCAAGCCCTAACTTGGAATCCTGAAGGGAAGCGAAAAAGAGGAAGGCCAAAGAACACATTGCGTCGGATAATAGAAGCAGATATGAAAACGATGAATTACAACTGGACGGAGCTAGAAAGGATTGCGCAGGACAGGGTTGGATGGAGAATGCTGGTGAGCGTCCTATGCTCCTTCACGAGGAGTAACGTCCGAAAACCGTGCGAAATAGGACAATAAGCTTCCTTAGCTAGGACATTAGAATCAGTCAGACCTTAGAATCTCGCGCCATCGGTGTTTGCTGCGTCTCCGAAACGCGCATACAGGATCCGAGTAGCGTCATCTATTTGACCTCACCATGCCAAAATATAGAACCGACTCGATTCACACTTCGTGTATCTGGAAGCCCAGATTCTGCTTCCCGCGGCCTCGCCGGCGTAGGTATAGCATTGAGTCCTAGGGCAGAACTAGCTCTCTTAGAGTGGATCCCAGTAGACAGTCGTTTGTGCGCTGTCCGACTGAACGGAACAGTAAGGATCCGAAAAGATAGGGACACTCGTCGTTGCCTCTTCGTCGTCTCTGCCTATTCTCCCACTGACTGCAGCTCAGATGATGTAAAAGATGAGTTTTACAGAAAGCTCTCCGACCTCCTCCTTAAAGCTAGGCGTTCGGATGTAGTAATAATGGCCGGTGACTTTAATGCTCAAGTAGGTAAACTAAGCGATAGGGAAAGACACCTGGGTGGATCTTATAGCATCGTGGCTCAAAGAACAGATAATGGCGACCGTCTGTTGCAGCTATGCTCAGATAACCGCCTCTTTCTTGCAAATACTAACTTTAGGCATAAGGAAAAACATCTTTTAACATGGAGACCCCCGAATTCGTCCCAACGTTGGACCCAAATAGATCACATCGCTATCAGCCACCGATGGAGGGGCTCGATAGAAGACTGTCGCTCATTCTGAAGCACATGCCTAGATTCAGATCATGCTCTAGTACGAGCGCGTATCTGTCTGCGTCTTACTGGACGTAGGGAAGACGCTGCAAGGAAGCCTCTTGGGGGCCTACTTAATGATAGTCAAGCTAAGAGTATATTTCAGGAACAACTAGGAAAACAGTTAGGCAGCCATGTAGGTGATGCCCACCCCGAGGCAGCATGGAATGATATCCGAAAAGCTGTGGAAACTGCAGTAATATCTGCTAGTACGGTCAACCATAAGGTTAGGGAGAAACACTGGATCTCAGCAGCATCTACCGCACTGGTAGATGCTCGACAACTCAGTTCATCTGGATCTGAACATAACGAAGAGCGGAGTCAGCTTAAGCGCAAGTTGACAAGAAGCCTACGCAATGATCGCGAACAGTGGTGGGTAGCGAAAGCAAGAGAGATGGAAAAGGCAGCGGCAATAGGTAATAGCAGACAATTGTTCAGACTTGTTAAGAAAACCGGTATTAGGAACCCGACTGTTAGCGAAACAATGTCAGAGAAAGATGGACATATTATACATTCTCAATCCAGGAGATTAGATCGATGGGCAGAACACTTTAGGGATCAGTTCAACTGGCCTTCAGTCACACTTCGGTTTCCACGATCTCCAGTCAACCCGAATGGCAAGTTAATTTAGGTCCTCCGACTCTTTACGAAGTTGAAAAATCCATAGGAAATCTGAAGCGAGGGACAGCAGCAGGCCCTGACAGGTTTACTCCTGAGATTTTTAAGGATGGTGGTCCAGTATTAGCAGTGAGATTAACTGAGGTCTTAGGTAGAATTCGGGAACTGGAGGTAATCCCATCTGACTGGTCTCAATCACTGATTGTGCCAGTCTATAAGAAAGGACAAAATCCTATTGTGACAATCACAGAGGAATCAGTTTGACTAATATAGTGTCTAAAATATTAGCTTCAATAATACTTCGACGCCTAACTAAAGCTCGTGAAGAGCAGATTAGAGAAAACCAGGCTGGTTTTCGACCTGGATGTGGTTGTATAGACCACATATTCACACTACGTCAGGTTCTAGAACACAGACACACGTTCAGACGCCCCACAATCGTAGTACTTCTCGACCTTAAGGTGGCATTCGACTCTGTTGATCGTGAGGTTCTGTGGCAATGTTTGTCACTGAAAGGAGTACCAGAGAAGTACATTAACCTTGTAAAGGCTTTCTACTCGAACATAACTGGTCGAGTGAGAGCTTATGGCGAACTGTCATCAGAATTGATTACCTCAAGTGGTGTTCGTCAGGGCTGCCCACTCTCTCCATTCTTGTTTAACTTTGTCATTGACGTACTTTTAGAGATAACACTTTCCTCATCTAAATTTCCAGGGGTTGAACTTCTACCAGGAGATTCACTTGTTGGCTTGGAATATGCTGATGACATAGTTTTATTTGGTGAAGAGGCTGACAAAATGCAGAGTCTTCTGATCACTCTAAGCAACAATGCAGACATGTTCGGGATGCGATTCTCGCCCTCGAAATGTAAAATGTTGCTTTAGGATTGGGTTGCATCGACACCCGAACTAATGATAGGAAGTGAAGTAGTTGAGCGTGTCGACCGCTTCATTTATCTTGGAAGTCTGATCAGCCCTTGTGGTTTGGTGTGTGACGAAATCTCAGCACGGATACAGAAGACTCGACTAGCTTTTGTCAACTTGCGTCATTTATGGCGTAGGCGAGATATCCGTCTATCAACCAAAGGACGGGTTTACTGCGCAGCACTTCTTTCCGTCCTACTTTATGGCAGTGAAACATGGCCGGTAAGAGTAGAGGATATTCGTAGGTTACTAGTATTTAATCATAGGTGTCTTCGAAATATTGCTCGTATATCTTGGGACCATCGAGTAAGTAACGCAGTTGTTAGGAAACGGGTACTAGGTAAGGATGGCAAATCCATTGATGAAGTAGTGAAACTTCATCAGTTGAGATGGCTGGGACACGTGTTACGTATGCCCAACCACCGAGTGTCTCGACGATGTTCAGTGGTATAGGAGTAAGTTGGAAGAAAGCTAGGGGCGGCCAGACCAAAACATGGCACAAGTCCATGAAGTCACTGACAAGTTGACTGAGTCATGTTGGTAGGTGTAGACTACCTGGTTGGGGACCACGAGATGATAGCAACCGATGGTTAGAGACCCTGAATGACATGGCTGAAAATCGTTTGCAATGGCGCAGGTGCATCTACTCTTTGTGTTCTCCCAAATTTTGATCTCCTTATTCCTCCTTGTCTCTTTTTTTCTCCTCTCAAATTTATTCCACTGTATTATACTCTATAAGTAACATCTCCAAACACTAATCTTCCCGATTACTGCTTATACTCTTATTACCTCTACCACTACGGGATTTGAATCGACAACTGCATCTCTGTGCTAATGTGGTGTGGCAACTCGAACTGATGTACATATGTACGAAGTTCTACGTTGTTACTGACTTTCTACCCATTAAATATATATATATTATATATATATATATATATATATATATATATATATATATATATATATATATATATAATAGTGTTGAAAGGTCTTACTTGGTTAGAAAATATCTTTTCATTGTAAATTTGGTATAATTTTTCAGCTAATTCAGATCGATTTGGCTTAAACTTTTGAAGAAATCTGTAACATTGATAGCAAAAAATAAATAAGAGGTTAGTGCTAAACATTTACGCATCTCTCAACCTGCAAAAATTAAACAAGAAATTTAGAACTTAGTAATCACATGCGAATTCACGAGACTAATTAGATATCATAATTTTTATGCATGAAATGAGTGATAATTATTCATATGGAGCGTCATTTATCACTGCTTAATGAGATCATGATTATATTATCTGCTTACTTGAGAGAAAATAACTGGAGTGGCTTTGAATTTATGATCTAACGGTCAATTACTTATTTCAAGTTCCATTTATGTTCTCCATAACATAACGTGGCAGTCCAAACAATCAGGTTAAACAATTTTAGACTAACCAAACAATCTAGGATATTGAGCGATAGCCATCCATCCATACACCGAAAAATGACAGTGATCAAAATCGAACCTCAAATGAAATCCAGTAAACATGTGAATTTTATATTATCTTATACTGTTACTCCCATTGAAAAACGGATTACCTTTATCGCTCTCTAAGGAGTTATATAATTTCACAAGTGTAATTGGTCTAAACTCATTTCCACTGGGTAGGACTAATGATACTAAGGCCGAAAAATTACTCATGGCAGTATCAAAGTGTGGGACTTCATCGTTGACAATTGTTTATGAACTACTGAGCTTTTATAGATAAAAAACTAAGTAGTCTATTTAGGGTTGTTTCTCTTAGGTACCGATAGACTTCGGGTTTAGAGATTCTACGCTATATTCATTAAACTGATACCCCCAGTGTTTTGCGATAGAATTGTTCATCCATTATATAAAACGAAACGGTTAGTTAAGGACTCACAACAATCTCTTGAACCGTTAATGAAACTGAAAGATGTAAAGGCATAAGTGAACTAACCAGTGTTTTTAGTACATCACAAAACATCTCTCAAGATAACATACTTGCACTTTTTTCACTTTAATTAAGTGGTCGCTAAAACTGTTGCACCAATACAATAAAAATTATATCTAGCTACACGAAACTTTTGTTGACCTAGAAAATCGGTGTAAAAGTATATGCCGTAAAAGAATCAACAAACCATTGCAGACTTATCGTTATAAGCTATGTAAGCTAGTAGGCTGATATTGAGTCAGTCAATCAGCTACAACGTAGGACCAGGCACATATATACATCGGTCCAAGTTGCTACACCTCATCAGCACAACAAGATCAACACCAAATTCATAGAAGCAGTTACTTCAATGGTAGTAAAAAATACACTTAATATAAGGATTTGATACAGGGAGAAAGAATTAGTTCACAGAAAGAAAGGTATAAAGTAATTTTATTCTCACAGTTTAAGGGAAGACAGAGGGTGCATACATCTACACCATTACGATCGATTCTAAGCCATGTCACCCAGAGTCTCCAACCATTGGTTACGATAGTCACGCTGACCCCAACCAAGTAGTCTGCATCTAACAACATGCCTCAGACGAGAAGTTAGTAACCTAAAACACTCATGACACGTTTTGGTTTGGCCGCCCCGAACTTTCTTCCAACCATCTCCAATACCGATTATCATCGTTGGTCACCGGCTACCATGGGACTACATCTCCTTACGATGCTCCACTGCCATCTGGGTTAGACCTTTAGGTCAAAGGCTCGGGATGTGGCCCCCTAAGATAACCACCTGCTTCGGTCTGGGCACCTGAGAAGTAACACAGCCCACACACAAATATGATGAACGTTTTACGTGCGTTTATCCGGGGACCCTGTGGCATCTTCGTCTGGTCTTGCTGGCGTTGGTGTCGCACTAAGCGCTAGAGCTGAGGCAGCACTAATCGATTGGACCCTCATTAACAGTCGGTTATGTGCTGTTAGATTAGAAAGTCCCATCAAAGTGAGAAGAAATCGGCGTGAGAAACGATGTATTTTCGTCATCTCCGCTTATGCCCCGACAGATTGCAGTCCGGATGCAATCAAAGATGAGTTTTACCACCAGTTATCTGTTCTTCTCCAGAAAGTGCATTCGACAGATATTGTAGTACTAGCCGGAGACTTGAATGCTCAGGTCGGGCGTCTAGGCACAGAAGAGGATTGTTTAGGTGGACGATGGGGACTTGTTGGTCGCAGGACAGATAACGGGGACCGTCTACTGCAACTGCACAGACCACAACCTGTTCCTGGCTAGCACTAACTTTCGGCACAGTCATCGCCGATGTGCCACCTGGCGTCCTCACTCTGCATCTCAAGTCTGGACTCAGATTGATCACACCGCGATCAGCTACCGCTGGCGTGGTTGTGTACAAGAATGCAGCTCCTTTTGGAGTACCTATCTGGACTCTGACCATGCCTTGGTCTGCGCCAATCTTACCTTACTTTTCAGTGGACAACGAAGTGACCGCCACCAACGGATTGATGTTAGCAAGCTGGTTGCAACTTCTGTTGCTAGTAAGTATCGAACCGAGCTAGCCTCTAGGCTAGCTACCACTCCACCGAAAAGTATAGATGAGCATTGGTTGCAATTGCATGACCCCATCAAAATGACAGGTACAGTCAGTTGTGGGTTCGCGAAACGTCCCGCTTATAAGCACTGGGTTTCTTCAGGTTCCTTACAATTCATTGAAGCCCGTCGGTCTACTCCGGGTGACCGTGAGTTTGACTACAAACGAAGGATGTTACGTAATGAAATCGGGCAAAGCTTGCGTAAGGACCGAGAAGCCTGGTGGTCGAAGCGTGCTAATGAGCTGGAAGCAGCAGCTGCATCTGGTAATTACCGGAAGCTCTTCCAACTCATCCGAGCCACTGGCAGCAAGAAGTCTGGTGTGAGCGAAACAATCTACGAGGATAATGGGATGCCAATCACTAACATCCATCGACGTCTTGGACGATGGGCGGAATTTTTCGAAGGGCAGTTCAACTGGCCTGCTGCTCCGGCAACATCGATCAGACTGTCCTGCCCTCCATGGCCGGTGACGAATGATCCACCAAATGAGGCGGAAGTCCGCAAAGAACTCCAACTCTTCGAGCGCTACAAATCACCTGGCCCAGATGACTTACCTCCGGCTCTTTTTAAAGATGGTGGTGACTTTCTGACTAAGGAACTGACGACGTTGTTTACAAAGGTCTGGGAGCTCGAGAGTGTACCAACGTCATGGAATGAGTCGATAGTTGTCCCTATCTTTCAAAAGGGTTCACGTCGTTCCTGCAACAACTATCGGGCAATAAGTCTACTTCCGATTGCGTCCAAGCTATTGGCTTCCGTCATACTTGGTAGATTGTTCAAAACCCGAGCAAGATTGGCTCGCGAGGAGCAGGCTGGGTTTCGTTCTGGTCGAGGATGTATTGATCATATCTTCACCCTCCGCCAAATGTTAGAACACCGTCATACTTATCAAAGGCCAACAATCGTAGTATTTCTTGACATCAGGTCTGCCTTCGATTCGTTGGATAGGACTGTTCTCTGGGATTGTCTATTGAAGAAGCGTGTGCCTGAGAAGTTTATTAACATCCTAAAAGCCCTATATACAAACACCTCAGGCAGAGTGAGGGCATACAACCACCTCTCTCCATTGTTCCATTCAAGCAGTGGGGTTAGGCAGGATTGCCGAATCTCACCATTCCTCTTCAACTTTGCCATCGACGACATTCTGGAAACAGCTCTGATGGATGTAAGTAATCGTTGTGTGGATCTGTTGCCTGGAGAAAGACTTCTCGACCTTGAGTATGCGGGTGATATTGTCTTATTGTGCGAGAATGTCCAAGGCATGCGATCCGCACCTAATCAGTTGGAAATCAGTGTCCGTAGGTATGGTATGTGCTTTGCACCTTCGAATTGCAAATTACTTCTACAAGACTGGCAGAATTCTAATCCTGTACTCACCCTGGATGGTGAGAAGATAGAAGTAGTCGAGAAGTTCGTGTATCTAGGTAGCTGCATAAGTGCTGGTGGTTGCGTGAGTGATGAGATCAATGCACGTATAGTGAAAGCCAGAGCGACTTATGCCAATCTGGACACCTTTGGTGCCTTCGTGGTGTTAGTCTGGCTGTAAAAGGTCGGATCTACAAGGCGTCGGTGAGAGCAGTTTTGCTCTATGCTTGTGAAACCTGGCCTCTCCGAGTTGAGGACGTTAGACGACTCTCTATGTTCGATCACCGCTGTCTCCGAAGAATTTCTGACATCCAGTGGCAACACCATGTCAGTAATGCAGAGGTTCGGCATCGTGTGTTAGGGCACAGAGATGATAATGCAATCGATGTCACCATCTTGAAACACCGACTTCGGTGGCTTGGACATGTTCTACGAATGTCGTCCCAAAGAATTCCACGTCGTACATTATTTGCCGACTCTGGGACTAATTGGAAAAAGCGGAGAGGTGGTCAGTGTATGACATGGTGTCGTGGTATAAAAGTAAGCTGCGAAGGGCTGGCTTGTGTTGGCCCTTCACGACTCCCTGGCTGGGGTCCGAGAGATGGTGCGACACAGTGGCTAGAGACGTTATCAGATATGGCTCAGAATAGAAGCCAGTGGCGATCCTGCTGTACCCTTTTACTTTCTTCATAAAACGTGGTTGTATCTTACTTAACTGAAAGATTTCTTCTGATTGTACCTTTCCGTTCCCCCATTATTATTATTACTACACTACCTTGCACCAACCTCTTCGTTATTGTTCTCTTTTTTTGCACTCCTTACCTTTTTTTTCTTCCTCTTCGAATTCTCATTGTTTTGTGTGGCGCATATATATTGGCGCTCTCTTGTACCAATATTTATGTGTTCAAATAATTAAATAAATAAAGAAAGAACAACTGCTTGAGGTCGGTCACACACGACGTAGTTGTGAGTAAATTCCGTGTTCGCTCCGTACCTGCTGAGACCTTACCTCCGAAGACGAATAGGCATGGGATAAGGCGAGGTGTGCATTTTTAGAGTGGATCTTTTATAACCACACCGCTCATTTATAGGAGGGCAGCACCGCTGTTATGCTGGTTGTCTGAAGGAAACAACTTACTGCTGTCACATCTCTGTACAGTCAACAGTACGACATTGACTTCGGACCTTAGGTTTGCTACTTTTAGTCTTACTGCTCTTCAAACGACCTGTTTGGCATAGTAGGACCATGAGGAACAATTGTTCCAGGCACGACCACCACGTCAAAGTAACAGCAACAGTCGGATTGATATTAGCATTAAGAAAAGTAACTGTTAGAGTTTAGCTCCGCCAGAACGACTTCAACATTAGTTTTATACGGTGATATTCCGAAAAGTAGGTACTTCTAAAACTAACTTTACAAACCCGGATACACACAAAAGTCATCAGTAACAATAAATAGGTTTTTTAAATTCTGGAGATTTCAGTTAAATTTATTTGCCATTTGGAATAACATAAGATCATTAACTACATAACTAGATGGAATCCGAAAGTCTGCATTATGTCCTTAGCCTTCCAAATATTTACAAGGTCATTCAACCGACCAGACTAAAGGCGACCTACAATCTTCCAAATATATTAAAAAGAGATATATAGTAATTAGAACATTCACGATTTTTGTATTTCTGTTTGTCACAAAGATTTAGACTAACCTGATATTAGAAAGGATTACAAGCATTATAATCTAGCTTTCTAAGAAACAGCGAAATTTTACTGCCGGACAGAGTAAGGATAGTAATCAAAGGTAACATGACGGTAGTAAGTATCAAGATAGCTTACTTTAACGCATCAGGATGACGAAGTTTCTCGTGTGATGTCTGCTTCCTGTTATCATTATTGTCAACTGGATAAAGAGAATAAACGAATTCCTCCGTAGATACACATTGCGAATTACGCTGTTCTATCTTATATGAAATTTTCTGATATTTGGAAATATGCGGATACTTTGAAACTTGAACAGCACATGACTGAGTTTTTCTATCTGGAACAACATATTTTTTCTTAGAATCAGAAAGTTTCGATTCTGATGATCTTGATCTGAAAAGCAAACGAATAACAGTTGCGTATACATAAATCAATTCACAGAAACGTATTAAAGTACCCAACTACGATACATTAGAACGATCTTAACACTCAAATTGAGTATCCGCAAATTAACTAAATATGAGTAAACACAACGAGTCACGTACATATGAATCTGAATAAATGTGTGAACCATGCTTGTTCTTGGAAGTGCAAACCTGATTACCAAAACTTAATGTGAATCAGTCCTGAATCATTGACACAATAACTGAAAATAGAATACCCTAGCGTTGTAACTGCAGATATTTACATACAACTTAGAGCTCACTTCTGTAAAACCCTGAACCAGACAACCCAAATGAGAACACAAAGACAATGAGGATCTACATGACACCCAAAATATATCAAAAATCAATAAGTGAATACACTAATTTTTATATGGTGTAGTTCTTATGAACGAAAATGAATATTTAGACGAGACGATCGCTTTATTATATGATAAAAGAAAATTTCAAAAAATGAAATCATGGAAGCACTAAATGGCCATTTAGTCCAAGTATGGGAATCCTCAGCCGTACACATTCACAACCCAATGCACGAGACTCAAACTAGAGAACTTCGGCCACGCGCACAGACACTTAACCTCAAGACCACCGTGCCAGAATCGAACAGTGTCCATAGCATTAGAAAATAGGGATGAAAAAGACAATTTACTAAACAAATTGAATAACATTCATCCATCAATTACATCCACTCGTTTAGAAAAACGGGGTAAAAGCGAAACATTTTTAGACAAGAAGATTGGATGTGTCATTTAAGAGGGACGTACAAAGCAATCAGCGATTGGTCAATATACCCATTTTACACTTCGGTACCAATTAAATATAAAAGAAACTCAATAGAAGTCTTTATTTATCATGCTGAAATGGTTTGCTTCGATGACATTATCGAAAATGAATTAAATAATATCTATAGAATTCTTGGTAAGAATGGTTTTCCTGCTAAATTCATCAATGAACATATGAACGAGACAAAAATCAGACCGATGATTACGACCATTCAGATTGGGTTACAGCTCATAAGTGAAGCTGTGAAATGCTAACACAAAGGTTAAGAAAAGCTGTATAGAAAACATTCACTGCACCCAAGCTAAATGTGATTTCTTACAATTATTCGATATCATTTTTATAATCACTTGTGATATAATAAAATAACACCACTACTCGATTAATATGATTTTATTGTTGTAAATTACAAATATATTAGTCTGCAGCCGTAATGATGAAGAAAAATATTCCTTCTCCTGTTTATCTTTTCAATAATCTTTATATGATGTATATTGATTAACAATTAGGTTTTCATTGATAACTTAATAAATATAAATATATAGTATCATGAAATTAGCTACCTATGATCAACAGATATAATTAATATTACTCTTTCTTAAAATGTGATTAAAATTAGTCTCATTAAAATGAATAGTAGTTCACAACTATAAAGAACTTGTTTTATATTATAGGCTATTGAAAGATTGTTTCTGTGTGGTTAAGTTTCTAAGTGATCAACGTTGAGAACGCTATATGGTTTTAGGAAGATATATCATTTGATAACCCAATCCTCATCGATTTATGACTATTTACCGTTTACTAAGACTGGGGCGATTAGGATGAAGAAAAAGATAAAAACCAAACAGTGCAACTGTCCATAGATCAATTGGATGTCAATCGAAGTCGTTTAGGGAAATGTAGACGGCCTCAGTAGAACACTCAAAATATCAAGAGTCGCTTACTTTAGGCCTTAAATTATACAGACCGAAGTTTAACACCATGGTCCAAATAATACTATTCTTCATTTTTCTCGTAATTTTACGAACAATTGTTATGCCATATTTATTCATTACTTGTCTACCAAACAAAGAAATACCATTGGTCTTTGAAGTCATCCACTACTGAACTGGATTTTTTTTTCAAGAAGCGTAGACCTCCTTTTTCAACTTCGGTAGATTACATCAATCTGTGGTTGGTAGCTTTACATAATGTGTAGCAAAGTCGGTAGTAATGAAAATGTTGTAACGGGTGGGACTGCAGGTTTTTGATAAGCAGCGTTTATATCGATCGCCTCTGTGACAGTGACACGTAAACACGTAAGGACGACCTAGTGCCCTGACTGGCCCTGCTTCGCTGTCTGTCCTAGCCAGTTGAGTCAAGAACACAAGTCACAGCCTCGGAGTTATGAATCATTATATTTCAAACATACTTTGTTTATATACTAGTCAAGCAGACCACAACGTACCACAAAGTAGAAAATAACATTGTACAATATTGGCCAACAGGAAAATAACACGTTAAATAAATATCGACCAATGGGAAATGTACATTTAAGGTCCAAGGACACCATTGGACTTAACATCATAATTATTGGTCTATTTTTCCGACTACCTAACAGAAAAGTCTTAATATTATTTACTACTTTTATTCGCCAGTTTCATATACCATTCTCCAGCTATGTTCGTAGTTGTTAGGTTTCATCAATGTCACTAGTATATTAAGCTTCTTAGCTAATCAAATTATTCTTGCGTTAAGAAACATGAACGGAAAGATATTTGTAATGATTCTTATAGTGTTTATCTAATGATTTAGGTCAAGTAAGTTTGCATTTGTAAAAGTATTAAAGTATGTAATAGAATGCTAAAACAAGCATACACCGCAATAACGGTTTAATGTCCTGATAACCAATAAGAATTGTTCTTTAGCGATGTATCTTTAGAAATCTACAATATTTTTGATTATGTACACGGAGGCATTGTGTTAGAAGGCATCGCAACAACATTCCAAAATGGTCAACATATTTGAGTTCATTAGTTCTCTGTTGTTCGTGATGTTCAAGAAAAACGACCGTAACCACAGTCGGTGGACTTAAGTTCAAAACTGCGACCTACTGGTTAAAAGCCGATGAGTTTAGAAAGCAAGCCACCGCTTCACTTGAGAGATAATGGGATGAAGTGCATACATGTAGCATTTAGCTTCCACTGAACACCTTGCAAATAAAGAAGGCGTCTTGTTATACATCAATGCCCATCATTACTACTACTAACCCAAGCAAATAATACTGGTATCCCAACGTTTGTTTCGAACAACAGCTTGATAAATATCAGTTCCGAGAAAATACACCCAATATTATAGAACATAACTATAGTAACAATTATTATGAAGGATAGTCATATTAACTACCTGGAGATCAATAAAACAGGAGGTCTAACAGAGACGAAATATCATATGATAATAAACATGAGACTTTCTGTTAACTAAACAACTTACGGTAATTTTGTGGTATCAGACAAATGCAACTTGTTGTTGACTCTGTAGTAAAACGTTTGATATGGCGAATCACAAATCGACCTATCATTGTCATCAGAATCCCAAGATGACCATTCACTGACTTGATTAACCTCAATTTTATTTATCTTGGTTTGCTGGGATTTCAAAAAGTTTTCAAATGTATCATCATCATCACTACTGCTAGCATGTGATTTGATATTGTTAGAACTACGGTTAGCTGTCTGACCAGGTGATTTTTTATTTGAGTCACTACTAGAAATTGACTTGTCTACGTCAGCTTTGGAGGATTCCAGAAACGTTGTAAAGAAATTATCGTCGCTATCACTAGGGATAACATTCTCTTTGGTACTTGTATCAACGTTATATTTGAGCACTGATGTAGTTAGTGCAGATGATTGTGCAACGAGATCATCACTGAAAACTGCCTGAGTTGTCTTTGGTTCAAAGAAGTTTAAAGATTCATAATCACCAAAGTTGTTACTTTTACAGTAGGAGTTTCCCAGGATACTTGAATTACAATGCGAGTTAGTCTTTAAAAGTGCTTGCATTGGTGACTTTTTACCAGAAGGTGCGCTGGTATTTTCTACAGTGAACGACGAATTTTTTCCTATATCAGATTTTTCGTGCTCGAAATGAAAACTATGTGATTCGTCCAAATGAAATGTAGAAGGGCGTATTTCACGGGAACTCGTGATCAGATGGTTGCCAGTGCACAGAGGATGTACGCTTTTTTTCCTTGAACTGAGCTATATGAATAGCGCAATGGTAAGAGAAATAGACTTACGTGTCCAATAATACTCAAGATATCATTTTTGATAGGTGTTCGGTTAAAAAAATCCATTTGACCGTCTAGAATTTTATACGCAGCTAGTATAAAAAATAAAGACATTTTGGGGATTAAATTCAAGTAACTATTCAGAAAGCTAAACGAATTAATAAGATATTTTTAGTAAACGATCTACAGGCTAAATAAATTAATTTTTGTCCATCAATCAATCATAGAGATTACATGTAAACGTTAACTAATGAAAACTCCTAGCCTTTGCAAGTACATGACACGTACAACCATTTATTTTTAAGAAACATTTAACTAGATACATGTTTAAAATTCACCAGTTGTACAAATGTCTAAACTGTTAGGAGCTTTATTCCTCTGGTCAAACAAGAACTACCATTTAAACAGATATTCTATTTGAGGAATATATAAAATTGAAAACGAACGTTGACCATTTCAAAATGTCAGAACCTTTGTTGGTTAAAGTCACCACAGGTGGCGAATTTCCTTTGAATGTTTTGCCGTACTTTTCTTTATTTAAGAATCATATATGCTTCCTAAAAAATGTTCCGAAGATTAACGAACATTTTTAAATTTACCAGCTTTGTGTATATGATAGATTTTTCATTAGTTGGCAGGAAGTCTTCACTTGTTGTTATTGAATAAGAATGCATTACTTAAAAGTGGTAGTTTTCAATTGCTTGGGAGTCCTATTAAACCCTTTTCTAGTAACAGAATCTAGAGCAACTACATAGACCGGACGACTAATACAGAACACCTACCCCATCCAAGGATGACAACGGGACTTTTGTAGAGATTTTGTATATATCGACTAGGGGTAATCAAATAAGTAAGAATTATGACACACACAGTGTTCTATGAAATGGACTAAATAATAGGGATACGCCCACACTGAACCTGCCACTTTAACATGATCAGACGTAGATATTGTAATAACTTGATCAAACCACACTATCTGGAATTGATACGATGACCAAGGACTAGGCCTAACAATCAAGTTCTAGCTACTTGGAGATTGACTTACAAACTAAATCGCTACGATGGTCGATGACATGGTACCTTGCACATTTTATGTGAATGTTTCGTACATAAGGTCATTTCGTTACATAAAAAATTGTTTCGTTGAGGTCTTTTCCAATCAATCTTCCTTACTAGACTTCTCTTCCAGTAGTCCATGGAATGATCGTTGAAGTGTTGTGTATTAAACCCCCGTCCACTCTATTCAGTTAGTATAGATCTCCTTCCGTTTTAGAGTTTCGGAAACACCGGTTATTCAGAATTATCGTACTTAAAATCAAAATAGGAACACTTATTTCTTTACGTTCTACCATACCAGACAGGTCGATCAAGCAACGCTAAGCAGCAACTTAAGTTTCGAGGGTGAAATCGTACTTCCAACTGTATTGAGATGCGAAGACAATAAGATGTTTCCTTTACATAACTGAGGTCTGCAGTGACTACTTTTTCTCAATAGAAGGAAGAGGTTAGAAAACGTCACGTATAAAAAAATGCACCCTACAGATTCTCGCTCCAGCCAGTAACAAAGTATGGAACTAACCAAAAGTAACCCATAAAAAGGCTCTGTATGATCATCTGCGATTAGTTATTTCTTAAGTGTAAGGTCACGCCTTTAGATCGATGAGACCACTACTAATGAAGTTTCTCTTTCAAGTTCCTCAAGTACCCCCACTGTGTTACAACTCCAAAATTCACAAAAACTGGCACACCCCTAACAAGATATAAGATAATTTTATTTACGATCAAATACCTCCACTACATGATAATTCGTCGATCATTATTACAAATCCTTTCCTATGGTCGCATCTTTTTTCCACGCGCGACCAAAATAAATGATTTAAGTATGGTGCACTTACCTATATATACTGTTGCAGGCTCAAACTAGTTAAGTCACATAAATATTTGCAAGGCAACAATGTCCTACTCCGTCTTCTCGTGGCGGGGGCGTTGTTTGCTAACTTGAAAAGCGAATTTGCGGTGCTTAAATCAAATTGGTGAACACGGATCCATATAAGGGGAGTGAAAAATCCTGATTCCAAACCAACTGTGTACATGGGTTGCAAGACTTTGAGGAAACAAATGTGGTGTGAACTCGTTGTTGATCACCGGCCATCATGAGGTCGCATCTCCTAAAGTTCTTGTGGACGAGACCACAAGGTCTTGGGGAGCACCCAGACAGTATTCCACCCCATACACAAATTCAACGATTTATGAAGTGCAAATTTATTTTGATACCCCTTTGTACCAGTATGTGTTTACATAATTTTTAAAAAATACAAGAGTTTATTCAACGTTACTCCTGGTTTCCTGGAGTCGCACTGAAAATTACATTTTCGAGCCAATATCTCAATTTTCGTTCAACTTCATCATAGACCTACTGTTGGAAATAACGCTCTCGTAAACTGCATTTTAGGGAATTGATCCCCTACCAGGAGGTCCACTTATCGACTTAGAATAAGCAGATGATATAGTCCTGCTTAGTGAAGACGCTAATAAAATGCAGTGTTTTGGTAGCTCTGAGCAACAATGTCAGAATGACTGAGATGCGTTTCTCCTCCTCTATATGCAAGTTGTTACTTCAGGACTGGCCTGCGTCAACACCTGAACTAAAGATAGAGAGTGAAGTAATCGAACACGTCGACAACTTCACTTATCTTGGAAGTCTGATCAGCCCTAATTGGTTGGCGTTTGAAGAAATCTCTGCACGAATTCGAAAAGCTCGTTAGGCTTTTGCCAACTTACTTCACCTATGGCGAAGGCAAGATAACCGTCTATAAATTAAGGGACGAGTATACTAGACAGTAGTTCGTTCTGTTTCACTTTACGGCTGTGAAACGTGGCCATTAAGCGTAGAAGACAATCGTAAGCTACTAGTATTTGGTCACAGTGTTCGCGTTAATCTGAACAACTTCTTATTGAGTTACGAATATTGTTACGGTAGTGAATACTTAGTCTGTAATGTGCATGGTTTAAAGCACATTGCTGAAGAGGCGATTAAACAAGGCAGTCTAGAGTCATTTTCTGCCTTTCCTTTTGAGTCGTACATACGGAAATGAGGCGTTCAGTACACTGCGGATATGCAGCGCCTAAACAAGCTACACAGCGGTATACCGAAGAAGTTCCCTTTCAAAGTCTACTGACTCAAGGCATGTCAGAAAATGTGACTGAGTCTGAGGTAAGTTATGATTTCTCTAAGGAAATCATCACTTGCAGAAATTCAAAACTGTCAACTACTAGGCCTGACAACGCAGTTATTGCAAACGGTCAACCGGGGTTCATCACAAATTACTGATGGAGGCAGGGATGGGTTTAGGGCATTCCATAACCCTTTAGACTTCGTTATTGACCCCTTTCCCTGCAGCAATTACTTATTTACCCCTGTTATTCCTTTTAGAGTAGTATAGGCCGCCCACCAGCCCTCTCCATCCAACCTTGTCCTGGGCAATCCTTTACAGTTGTTATTCATCCTCTTCATATCTGCTTCTATTTCCTGACGTAATGTGTTCTCTGGCCTTCCTCTTTTCCGCTTCCCTTCAGGATTCCAGGTTCGGGCTTGCCTCGTGATGCAGTTTGGTGGTTTCTGCTATGTATGTCCTGTCCACTTGGAACGTCTTTTCCTAATTTCGTCTTCAGCTAGAAGCTGGTTTGTTCTCTCCCACAGAAGGCTGTTGCTGATGGTATCCGGCCAATGGATGTTGAGCATTTTGCGTATACAATTGTTTGTAAATACTTGTAACTTACTGATGATGGTTGTAGTTTTCCACGTTTCAGCTACGTACAGTAGGACTATCTTGACGTTCATATTGAAGATTCTGAATTTGATAGCGGTTGACAGTTACTAAGAGTTCCATATGTTATTTAGTTGTAAAATGAGACCCTTGCTTTGCCAATACACGCCTTTACATCTGCATCCGATTCTCCTTGTTTATCGATGATGCTTCCCAGGTACGTGAAGGACTCCACATCTTCCAGATTTTCATCATCAAGTGTGACTGAGTTGATGTTCTCCGTATTGTATTTGAGGATCTTGCTTTTTCCTTTGTGTATGTTGAGGCCTACTGATGCAGAGGCTGGTGCTACATTAGTTGTCTTCATCTGCATTTTTTCGTGTTTATGGGATAGGAGGGTTAGGTTATCTGCGAAATCCAAATCGTTTAGTTGATTCTGAGCTTTCCCTCAGATGTCAAAGTCTTCACAATTCAATCAACCATCAGAAGACAGAGGAAGGGGGGAAGTAGACAGCCTTGTATATTCAAGTGTTCAATCGTAAGCCACGAGTGTATGTAGATTAGGCTGGCAGATATACTTTGCAAGTGCATCTATATACCGACAAAGCAATATGGGGTTATTATTCCCCTGGTACATACATTTCAATAGATAACGTGACATCATTTCTCAAGGTCGGTCGCAAATATAATAGTTTATGTAGTAAGTATGCCTGTTGGTTAGTGCTTTGACCTCGTTCACCAGGAACGTATTACGAATGTTCTTGAATGTAATAAGTTTATAATTTTTAACGCTATAGCATTGATTTTTAGCATCAATCAGAACAGTACATCTTGGCTCACGACAACGGGAGAGTCAATTTCTAGTCATCCCTAGCAAATGGCTGCTGAACAACGAACTTGTTGTGTATCGCGATGATGTGTAACCGATATTCTTGATAGTATCGATTGCGATAGTCGCTTTTGTTCGAGAAAATGCACAGTATTACATCGTTGTGCTAAGTTGTAATCACTTTGATTTCATTGTTTTTAGGTGACTACCATATAGCCGAGGGACTGAAAGTATCTTTCACTACAGTACTCGGTTACAAAAGCACAAATGCACCCAATGATGACACGCTGCCGTGTGGAACAGAGAAGCCGAAGAGGTAACTTGATAAACATATACAATTAATTCGTTGTTAGGGCTGTAAAACGCTAAATGAACGACTAATTGGGCACCTCTGAAGAACTAAAGGTTGTTGAAATGGAAGATGCATCCGTCCTGGTCGATTTTCCAGTTGTCAACATATTGATTGGGAACTTTTCATTATAGCGAAGTAGGTACGTATTGAATAAATGTTAATAAAGCAGTTAATCGAAAACAGAGCTTTTCTTACCACCACTTCCATCTACTTCGACGGAAGTTAGTAATTAATGTAAACATGATAGCAAAAGGTTGTACAATGATGACAGTTAAACATTGAAAATGATTCTGAAAGCAGTCACTGGACTGTCTAGCAAGATGAATAAACTGATTGCTCACATTAAAAGCTCATCCATGGTTGTAAAGGACAGGTGTAGCGACAATATAGACACTTCAAGTTTCGCATTACCATTGAAAATACCAGAGGAATTGTGTACTTTTGAAGCTGCTTTGGAGGAGCTCAATTTTCGTGACCAGATCGTAAGTTGTAACATGTGTTTAAAAATAATTTAGGTGGCCAGATTGTCCGAAATCGTATGTGATGATTATCGGAAATCAACCAAAGTATGTCTAGCTTACGTGCTGACGCCTGGACTGGCAATCACTTATACCTTACATGTGACTAAAAATAAACTAGGTATCAGTAATTACCGATCCTACATGACGATTTAAAGTAAGTTCACGTCATAGCACTAATTTATTTGCATACGTTTTGTGTCAACGGTTGCTCAGTGAAACCTGTCCAGAAAGAGAAATAACACAAGTCATGGATGTTGCAATCCAGGCTTTCTCACACGACACAAGATATAGTAAATAAGCGTGGATGGCAATCCGAAGAAAGTGTGAGCTAAATGCACTTTAGACTACATACCGGTTTTTGTTTGCATATTAGTTTGTGATAAGCATATATGCTGAAATAATTATTTCTTGCCCATCTTATTTTCAGCTGGCTTCGAGAGTTTTAACAGACGTAACTGTAAATTTTTTATTCAGAATGCATCATTATTATAACGCTGGTACGTAACCAACCTTTTAAATTGCTTTCAGGATTCATAAGTTGGATGATTGCCATGACATTTGTTTGTTTACCAAAGAGTAACTTTTTTTCGTTCTGTCAGTCAGTCAGTCAGTAACAACATACAACTTCGTACGTACGTACATCAGTTCGAGTTGCCACACCACATTAGCACAGAGATGCAGTTGTCGATTCAAATCCCGTAGTGGTAGAGGTAATAAGAGTATAAGCAGTAATCGGGAAGATTAGTGTTTGGAGATGTTACTTATAGAGTATAATACAGTGGAATAAATTTGAGAGGAGAAAAAAAGAGACAAGGAGGAATAAGGAGATCAAAATTTGGGAGAACACAAAGAGTAGATGCACCTGCGCCATTGCAAACGATTTTCAGCCATGTCATTCAGGGTCTCTAACCATCGGTTGCTATCATCTCGTGGTCCCCAACCAGGTAGTCTACACCTACCAACATGACTCAGTCAACTTGTCAGTGACTTCATGGACTTGTGCCATGTTTTGGTCTGGCCGCCCCTAGCTTTCTTCCAACTTACTCCTATACCACTGAACATCGTCGAGACAGTCGGTGGTTGGGCATACGTAACACGTGTCCCAGCCATCTCAACTGATGAAGTTTCACTACTTCATCAATGGATTTGCCATCCTTACCTAGTACCCGTTTCCTAACAACTGCGTTACTTACTCGATGGTCCCAAGATATACGAGCAATATTTCGAAGACACCTATGATTAAATACTAGTAACCTACGAATATCCTCTACTCTTACCGGCCATGTTTCACTGCCATAAAGTAGGACGGAAAGAAGTGCTGCGCAGTAAACCCGTCCTTTGGTTGATAGACGGATATCTCGCCTACGCCATAAATGACGCAAGTTGACAAAAGCTAGTCGAGTCTTCTGTATCCGTGCTGAGATTTCGTCACACACCAAACCACAAGGGCTGATCAGACTTCCAAGATAAATGAAGCGGTCGACACGCTCAACTACTTCACTTCCTATCATTAGTTCGGGTGTCGATGCAACCCAATCCTAAAGCAACATTTTACATTTCGAGGGCGAGAATCGCATCCCGAACATGTCTGCATTGTTGCTTAGAGTGATCAGAAGACTCTGCATTTTGTCAGCCTCTTCACCAAATAAAACTATGTCATCAGCATATTCCAAGCCAACAAGTGAATCTTCTGGTAGAAGTTCAACCCCTGGAAATTTAGATGAGGAAAGTGTTATCTCTAAAAGTACGTCAATGACAAAGTTAAACAAGAATGGAGAGAGTGGGCAGCCCTGACGAACACCACTTGAGGTAATCAATTCTGATGACAGTTCGCCATAAGCTCTCACTCGACCAGTTATGTTCGAGTAGAAAGCCTTTACAAGGTTAATGTACTTCTCTGGTACTCCTTTCAGTGACAAACATTGCCACAGAACCTCACGATCAACAGAGTCGAATGCCACCTTAAGGTCGAGAAGTACTACGATTGTGGGGCGTCTGAACGTGTGTCTGTGTTCTAGAACCTGACGTAGTGTGAATATGTGGTCTATACAACCACATCCAGGTCGAAAACCAGCCTGGTTTTCTCTAATCTGCTCTTCACGAGCTTTAGTTAGGCGTCGAAGTATTATTGAAGGGCCCTAAGAGGCTTCCTTGCAGCGTCTTCCCTACGTCCAGTAAGACGCAGACAGATACGCGCTCGTACTAGAGCATGATCTGAATCTAGGCATGTGCTCCAGAATGAGCGACAGTCTTCTATCGAGCCCCTCCATCGGTGGCTGATAGCGATGTGATCTATTTGGGTCCAACGTTGGGACGAACTCGGGGGTCTCCATGTTAAAAGATGTTTTTCCTTATGCCTAAAGTTAGTATTTGCAAGAAAGAGGCGGTTATCTGAGCATAGCTGCAACAGACGGTCGCCATTATCTGTTCTTTGAGTCACGATGCTATAAGATCCACCCAGGTGTCTTTCCCTATCGCTTAGTTTACCTACTTGAGCATTAAAGTCACCGGCCATTATTACTACATCCGAACGCCTAGCTTTAAGGAGGAGGTCGGAGAGCTTTCTGTAAAACTCATCTTTTACATCATCTGAGCTGCAGTCAGTGGGAGAATAGGCAGAGACGACGAAGAGGCAACGACGAGTGTCCCTATCTTTTCGGATCCTTACTGTTCCGTTCAGTCGGACAGCGCACAAACGACTGTCTACTGGGATCCACTCTAAGAGAGCTAGTTCTGCCCTAGGACTCAATGCTATACCTACGCCGGCGAGGCCGCGGGAAGCAGAATCTGGGCTTCCAGATACACGAAGTGTGAATCGAGTCGGTTCTTTATTTTGGCATGGTGAGGTCAAATAGATGACGCTACTCGGATCCTGTATACGCGTTTCGGAGACGCAGCACACATCGATGGCGCGGGATTCTGAAGTCCTAGCTAAAGAAGCCTGTTGTCCTATTTGGCACAGTGTTCGGACGTTAAAAGCTCCTACGTGTAGTTTAGAGCGTGGTTTCAGGAGACCAGGAATAGCGTTCCGCGTACTCGAATCGTTTGCCCTAGCGGTGCGAGATGATAAAGAGACGTGAGAAGGGTTAGTCGTGGAGATAAGAGAGGTATTAGGAGGTGTAGGAAGGATTTGAATGTGACCAACTTGTTCTCGTGTGCTGTTACGGGTATGAGGGCTGATATCACTTCCTGGCTGCCCACAATGTGAATGAATGTGCAATATCTAACTAATGTACTTCTACAAAACACATGACCAATAATTAAGCATTGAAAGATATGTATTAACGGACGATTTGTATTTTATTAAACTTTAATGAACAAATCAGTCTTTTAATTACGACAGTGGTGACTTATCGCGACAGATCGGTTCTTACCAATTGTAGTTAAACTGCTTTGGTACTGCGTTTGCTGTGCGAAGTTATTAGGGAAAAATGAAATACATGAATAGAAACTTTTGGGTACCTTATTATTTAAATCGCTAGGCTTTTCTGTGATATCGGTTGAAAATTGTGGAGAACTATTGCGTTAAAACGATAAATTTTGGAGAATTTCCCCAAAAATGCGAAAATTTCTGGCGTTTTATCAAAAATGTTTATGAATTTCCACAAAGTGTCATAAGATTCTGAGGAAATACCCAAAGTTTTGGGGAAATATTGGGGAGAAAATCAAAAGTTACCCAGACATATTAGGGATTTTCCCCAGAACTTCCCTAAACTTTTTTATTGCGGCTTCCCCAAAATTTACCCAGAACGTATAAAATTTCCCCTAAAACATGGAGATTGGGATGCATGAACTTGTACATGTACATGCATGCATATGCATAGGTTACAAGCGAAACATTCAATGTCAGCTTCTTACTCTATAGAGTTAGCTATCGTTGATAACGTAAACGCATAAACATTCATGCTATTGTGAGATTGAATTAACGCGAATATATACCAACAGTAATCACTCACACTCATGATCAGTAAATCTGTCGAGAATGTTGACCCATGAAGGTCAAAATGCCGTATAACGATTTGTGCGCCACTTTGACAATCTATACGTTTATTCAGAAGCGGGCAAATCGAGACAATTCTAAATTTGATTTGAATTCATCCACACTATGTCTAATAGCCTCCATCCTTCAAGTACCGAAAATGATTTCATCGTATTAATGCATGATACAGAGCGAATATTCAATTATATTATGCTACGATTTACCTTTTGGGATAATTTTGAGACTTGTCTGAAAGAACTATATAAGGTAACAATATATGCACAATAAGAACGTCATGTCATGTAAAAAGGATGACTGCAACCCAACTCCTAAGTACTTTATCTGTCAGATATGCTTATTCACATGAATGTAGACGCAGGGCATCAGGATCAGATGCTCTCCTTAAGGATGTAGATGGCAATAGTGGTCAAATTTCTTCCAGTGACTACGCACCTTCCAACTCGTCACCACAATCCAGACAAAGAATACAATGTCGTTCATCTGTTTATGTTTCATCCAAAGCAAATTTATGCTTTGGGTCTAAGTATTGTCACTGTTAATTTGGGTTTTTTCTGTGTGTAGTAAGTGGTGAGCTAACTGTCATTTATAATTAATCCGTCTACAACCAATCTTCCACAGAGTAATGTAATTCTATCGAGCCTTTGAGGCGAGAATTAACTTCGACTGAACGATTGTAGTTAAAATCTTTTTAAGTAAGACTCCAACGCGTTGCACTCGATATTTGACTTCCCAGAATTCCCACGAACGGCTTACCAAGGATGATGTTTCCAGTATACGGCCACAGTTGTAAGTAGCTCGTTAAACGTACGTTATAATTAATTGGTTTTAGACACTCAACATTTAGACAAAGATGAACCCTCGAAATGAATAATAACAATAATCTATTCACTAATAACAGTCTGTTATATGAGGCATGCCGGTTATCAGGCCAAATAAAGTTGATACAGAAATACATTTGTAAGTGTACAACATTGATGATAATATCATTATTTTCACTGGGCACACGCTAGCTGAAGGCGGTAAGACACGTATCTGCGCCATATCATCAGTGGTTATGCTGCGTAATGCATCTTTAACAAGCCAGTTTCCATTGAAGATGGCACAGGTATTCAGTGTTTGACAACGCTTTTACCAGTAACACCTTCTAATATGAAACGTACCCACCAAGAGAAATCAAAAGTCAGAACCGAAGAGATCAGAAGTTGTATTTGACGATTGCCAATATTTCGGAATTGTCTGATCTAGTCTGGCTAGCGATTGCAGTAGATGTTGAGCACGGCGTTCCCACACATGGTCTGGTTCGGATGCATGACCGGGCGCCTTCAGCTACGTGAGTCCATTAAAACTAATCTGGTCAGCATCCAATGTCGAAAACTTACAGAGCTATTTATTTTGGGGATTTATTTACCGCTACATATCACTCTCCCCCTAGTGAGGTAGTGATGACCCTAAGACGTGGCCAGCCAGAAGTTTAAACCCAACGAGTTTGTCTTTGGTAAACACTCTTCTGATAGCGTCTAGTCGTCTTTCCCTACTATAAGGGACCATGAAATACAAAATAGTAGGAAAATAATGTACAATCAAAGTTTCGGTTCCTAGTAAACCTCGTCGTTCTTCTTATGGTCTTTTTCTGACGTCCTGGAAAAGAAAAAAAAGAAAATGTAAGTGCATGTCGAAATAAACTGTACGCACTTTAAGACAAAAAAATGGGCGAAAAAGTATAAATAACGTAAAAACGATTTTTACGAAATGTTTTTTTTTAAAATTTTATAATATACATATTAGCCAAACAATAATACATTAATATAAGCATATAAAAATTGGTTCTTTTAAAAAAATATTACATATGGTAAAAAGAAAAATTGAGATAATATAAAATGTCAAGTAGTGCCTTACGTGCAATAATACTTTAAATGTTCTGAAAATCTTACTTTTCTTCCAGAACGCGTCGTCTTAAGTTTATTTTCTGATATTATTGAAGTATCATAGGGTGTGTTGCCTGTCGGTGAAGCTTTTAGTTTTCGGTGAAAGCGTTCTGCCAATCCGTTTGCTTGTGGGTGGTAGGCAGGTGTTCGGAATCGAGCGATTCCTAAATGCGTGGTCAGACAACGGAAAAGTCTAGATTCAAACTGACGTCCGCGGTCTGCAGTGATGGTTGAAGGCGGCAGTGATTTCCTTGACAGGTAATGCTCCTGGCCATCGAGTGTCTTCTTTTTGAAGCTGGGCGAGTTTAAGGTCTATTCTTTGGAAACTGTTCAAGGAAGTTATTCGAGAAAAGGCGTCTGTGACTACATTGTTTGCTCCAGAAATGTGTTGAATATCTGAAGTAAACTGCTAAATTTAGTCCAGTTGTCGAGACTCACGAGGTGAGTACTTGTCTGAAGAAGAGCTTAAGGAGAAGTAAAGAGTTTTATGGTCAGTGAAAAGGGTGAATTCACGACCTTCGATATAATGTTGAAAATGCCGTACAGCACAATACATAGCTAGAAGTTCCCTCCCAAATGTGCTGTACCTCGATTCGGTGTCTAGCAACCTTCTAGAGAAAAATGCCAATGGTTGCCAGGAGTTGTTAACCCATTGTTGTAAGACTCCTCCGATTACCGAGTCCGATGCGTCTACTGAGATACTAATGGGTGCTTCAGTGTCCTGATGTGCAAGCATTGTTGCTTTAGCGATAAGTTCCTTAACTGTGGAGAACGCTTTTCGCGCGGTGTCGTCCAGATTGCTGGATTGCGCATTTCCACGACGTTGGTCCGTTAGCGGTTTCATAAGTGACGCGCATTTCGGTACGAACCGTCTATAAAAACTTACCAGGCCTTTAAATGTGCGTAATTGCTTGATGGTGACCGGTTTTGGGTAACCTAGAATGGCCACCACTTTGGTTGTAAGGGGTCGAACGCCTTGCGCATCTATAGTGTCCTAGGAAGTCTAAAGAGTCTGTTCCGATTTGGCATTTCTGAATGTTTACGGTAATGCCATGTTTTCGTAGTCGATCGAAAACAAGATCCAGATGCTGGAGATGCGATTTTCTGTCCGGACTTGCTATAAGACGGTCATCGACATACGTATGTACAAAGTTGAGACCTCGAAAAACGTCATCTATGAACCTTTGGAAAGTTTGTGCAGAGTTTCTTAGACCGAAGGGCATTCACAAAAATTTGTAGTCTGAAGGGAGTTATGATAGCTCTTTTCAGAATATCGTCAGTAGCCATAAAGATTTGTTATGCGCTTTACTTAAGTCGATTTTCGAAAAGACAGTTGTACCATTCAAGGCAGCTGTCGAATCGTGAATGTGAGGCAACAAGTGACGATCGGGAATGGTTTTTGCATTCACTTGCCGATAGTCACCAGTTGGACGCCAATCGCTGCTGTCCTTTTTGGGGACCATGTGAAAAGGAGATACATCTGGGCTATTGGATGGCCGTATGATTCCGAAGTCTATCATGTGATCGAATTCGGTTTTCGCCAACCTTAGCCTTTCAGGGGCTAGTCGTCGTGCTTTAGAGAATGCAGGTGGTCCTGTAGTCGTGATGTGATGTGTAACATTGCTGGTTACACACGGTAGTTTCGGTTGCGTCTGATGAATCTCAGGATACTTATCGAGTAGTGGTTGATAAAGTCGGTCTATCTTATGCTTAATTGTGACTGGGGATAATCTGCAACCAGAAAAAGAAGTTACTCAAACGGATAAATTAGTGTTTGGTATACTAGCCTCCGTTTGCGCGTATCGATGATTAGATTACGGTGTTGTAGAAGGTCCATACCAAACCTACGTTCAGGTAAACGTACCTTTTGCCATACGTAGCGACAGGTTTCCCGTTTGCCGCCTGTAAGTTTAAAGCCGATTCGTAAAGCCGGTCGTCAGAATTCGCTGGGAGAACGCTAACTTCTGCGCCAGTGTCGACGAGGTAGCGAACTCTCGTTGTTTTATCTGTGACGTACAACAGGCGGCTATGTTCGCCGGCTACTTTTGCCGTTAACGCGTGCCGACTCGGAAGTTTCCCGAATTGTTTTTCACGTCGGTTGATTTTGACTTTGAAAAATTGCACGGTTTTCTGCAACTTCTGGAAGACTTTCCATACTGGTTATGATACCGGCAACAGTCAGGTTATCTGTCTCTCGTGGTCTAGAGACAGACCGCCTACGTGAAATGCTTCGCGGGGTGTGTGGCCGTTTACGGTCATTACGAAATCGTAGATAACGTGTCAGTGTTTGACATAGTTCCGTAATGTCATTCGGGGTCGCTTGAGGCTTTTCTTTGACTGAAAAAACCTCGACGTTAGAAGATCTGGTGATTTCTAAGATGCGACCGGCAGATGCAGCCAGCTCGTCTACGGCGTTGTTTTGAAACGATACCAGCACAGCTTGCATTTGTTGAGGAAGTTTGGATAAGAAAAGTTGTTTGAATAGGCCATCATCGAGAGTTATTTGACCGATAACCTCTCTCGTTCTTTGCAACATGTCTGTCGCAGAAATGTGTTGCAGTTCGATGTTATTAAGGAGTCGGTTTAACCCTTGTCGACCGGTTAGACCTCCGCGTTTAAGGATAGGTCGTTTAATTGTTTCGTAAGGATCTGAAACATCACTAGTAAACATACAAGGTGTTACGTTCCTGTTGAATTTGAGCGGTAGTGCCTTGACTACTGCGAGGAATTGTGCACGTGTGTCGCTCACGCTGTGCTCGTGGATGTTGGCTTCTGCGTAACAGAACCAGGCTTCAATATTGTCGGGCCAGAAGGACATGAGTTGGAGCAAGGGTGGGGACATAAATGAAAAGAAACTGGTCGACAGTATTACGCGTTTACAGGCGAACGGTACAATTCACAGTGCTGGAATGATAAAACCAACGAACAAAGTTTTCACCGATGTCATTTCAAAATACGAATGCATCACACTAGTTGATTACCAAGATGAATGCAAATTACACCATGTCCAACACCACATAAACACTACTGGTCCACCAATATGCGCTAAGTTGAGATGACGACCACCACACAAGTTAGAGATTGAGAAGAGAGAATTCGAACACATGATGCACCTAGACATTATTTGGCAGTCTAGTGGCAAATAGGCTTCGTCTTTACACATGGTTCCTAAGGAAGATCAGGACTAAAGCACGTTTTAATAATCAGTCCAGTCCAAACAGATACCCGATTTCTCATTTGCATGACTTTTCACTGAATCTAAATAGAAAACAGACTTTTTCGAAACCTTACCTCGTGAAAACATATCATCAAAACCCGATGGCACCAGAAGATATCTAAAAAACAACCATCATTGCAACTCTTGGTTTATTTGAATCCTTAAGAATGCCATTCTGACTAAAACATGCCGCGCAGACATTTTAAAGATTCATGGACGAAGCTATAAGGGGTTGAGACTTCGTATTTCTTTATGTCGACGATGTTTAATCGCTAGCTCACACGCAGAATATCATATACACATTGACACATTTTTTCTGACCGCTTCAAAGAGAATGATAATCATAGAATGCTAGTAATAAATCAGGTTCTGTGTAGCTGAGAACAATATTAAATCGAATTCAAAGAAGGAAAGGGAGAAAATAAGAGAATAGAAATAAAGGAGACTTGAAATATGCAAATAGTTTGGTAGGCGTGTTTACAAACACAGAACAAGAATAAACAACTTTGTATGTATCGTCAAATTGATAACAAAAGTAAAATAGAAAATAATCAAGGAAAAATAACCTATGATTGCAGTAAGATATGTCGATAGAATAAATGTTTGTGCAGTCATAGTTTGTAGTGATGCTATGAAAGTCTCAATCAAGTTAAAAAGGATAACCAAATAATTAAAATAACCCTTAGCGTCATTGAATAAGAAAAAGAGAATGCAGCGAAGAAAATTTTCTTTTCGACGAAATCATTTTCTTAAGCTGTACATTCGTATATATAGTTATGTGGAAAATGTATGTCTATAGAAGGATAGAAAGGATTGTATCACAAAAATGGATTCGAGAATAAATAACAAATGAGGTTAACGTACTAATCAAGGGGTAAGGAAGAACAGAATTTATGGGTCAGATAAGTCCAATTGACAAACATGAAGAAAAGCGACAAACAACAAAGGTCATAATAATAAACTGAATGATAATCAAGAAAACTTGTATAAGGTAACAATAATAAATGATTCGAGTTTAAAGTGCAAAATAGTAATTAAAAAAATCGATGACAATTAGATAAAAGTGCAGAAAAACAACAAAGACAACAAAAAACACCAACACAGAAACATACATATCAAGGGAATTAGGGCCAAGGAAAGATGAGAGGTTGGACAAATCGTTTCTGCACGCAAAGTTCTGGCTTGAGTTTGTGGATTGCCAATGCCTCTACAGTGCATAAAATATTGGTTCGAACCCGCTTTCATCCAGTTCCTTTGACTTTGTAGACCACCTTAAATGAAGATTCCTTGGGAGCGATGCGTCCACAGTTAATTAAGTGCTCCTGTATCGAATTAATGATTGTTTTACGTTCCCCTTTTAAAAGCCGAAGCGGATTAATTTTCACAGTTCGAACATTTACTACAGAATGATTGTTAAAGTTGTTCAAGTGCATGACCATGAACTCATTCTCTTCCGATTTGTATCGCTCATTGGATGACATACGCTGTTTACTGCTCGTAAATACACTACTACACATATGTCTCTCGTTCTCCATTACATGTGGTTATGGTAACTGAACTCTGAAATATCCACATTTATAGACCGCAGTCATGTTTCTATTATATTATATGTCTGGCTATATTACTGGAATCATAACGACCTCGTTGGAGTTATAAACTATCTATAATTGTGGACTCTGATACCAATGCAACTCTAACACACCCAAGTCTGCCGGTTTAAGTGACGTCCCATGACTTTTCTTTGTGTTTGTAAATTCTAATTTATACATTATTACATTAACTTTTGGACGTAATAACTTTATTGTCATTTTTGAGTTAATATAATTTTTGGTCCACCACAAGCTCACGCCCCATCGTAGTCGCCACACTATCTAAATAAAGACCTATTCACTGCTAGTCTGGTTCCTTTTATCAATAGAACGAAGGTTACATACAGGCGCGAAACTAGTCGTACAATTAGACCTTCCGATTGTCCTCAACCAAAATTAGACATATACATATTTGTGCACAGTTTTTTTATCTCAAATGTAGTGAAGGAGAACACAGGTGAGGACGACAGAATTACATTTATCACAATATTTCAGAGTTACTTGATAAAATAGAAAAAACCATACTATAATACCTAATTTGCGAAATGTTCAATAATTGTCTCGGACTTCATTGTTCTTGCATTTCTATGCTAATTGCTTTCTATTCCCGCTCTTCCTTTCTTGATCTTCCCCATCTTCTGCCGCCAAACATTACAGTCCTGACTCGCGTTATATACTACTTATGTCAATATAAGTAGCACGCACCACACTCGTCCCTCCTTTTAATAAGGTGTCTTCGTATTCTTTCTGATCGCCGTACAGCTGTCTTCTTTGGTGCTGTTCTTAAGTCACACTCATAATGATCTTGCAACCATCTCTGCAGTTGACTGGCATTTACGCGCTTCTGCTTGTCTTCTCTTCAGATCATGTAAATCGAGCCACGTTTCTCCGTGATAACACACGGTCCTTCCCACTTTTGGATCAGCTTTCCCAACCCTGATTCCTCTGATATGATACTTTTCCGTTCTCTACACTTTACTAGGTCCCCCACTGCGAAAGTTTTCCACGTTCTCCTCTGTTATTGCGCCTTCTTTATGTCTGATATTTGTTTCTTTTTTACGTTCCTTATTGCCTCCCTCCTCTCTTCTCTTGACCTTGTTGCCGTCCATTTCTGTTGTTGTGGCCAGGTCTTATTATGCATCGGGAGTCGCGGCTGTCTGCCATACATGAGCAAGAAAGGTGACTTCTTCGTTGTTGCTTGTATGGAGAAACGATGCGCCAGCAAAATCAAAGGCAACTCTTTCTCCCAATTTCCTCCTTTAGATGCTAACCATTCCTTTAACGTCAGATTGTTTCTTTCTGTAAGCCCGTTTGTCTGAAGATGATACGGTATAGTTCGTATCCTCTTGATGCCAAACTGTTTTAGACAAGCTTTAAACTCGTCACTTTCAAAACAAGGACCCTGGTCAGTTAATATCATATTCGATATTCCGTGACACGCTACAATATTTTCAAATTACTATATTCGTTATATACCTCATCTTAGACTAAATGCAAACCCGAAACCTGGGGGATTCGCCACCAGTCAAGATAGGCACTATTATGACTACAAAAACCCGAATTCCAGAATTTGATCGTAATGACCCTGAGTTGTGGTTTGCTCAACTAGAGCATTATTTCATGAGCCATAATATGAAATCTAAAGGAATTCGGGCGAGACTATAATTTATGGACAAACCAATCAGAGTTACGACAACAGGCCCTAGATTTTGGCGCGAAATTCATTCACTATTTGGCTAAATAGATTCTTGGCATTATAACCATGTCAGTTCGTGATGAAAACCCTAAATCAAACTTCTAACCCTAATCATCAACTGCAAAACATAAACCTTATTCGTCAACCTAATTTTATAACCCTCGTTAAGCCCCATAAAGTAGGTAGGCTAACCCAAGGTCACTTTGGCGTTGCTCAAATGTCGTCCATAAATTATTGTCTCACAGGAATTCGCTACAGAGATTTATGTTCTGTCCCCCCCTTTAGTCGCCAAAGACGTCCGCTACTTAATTTTTAGCCCACCGTCACCACACACCATCTTAAGACGAAAGATAATGGACCGTTAACCATTATCAGATGGTCAAAGAATACAAAGGCTTTTCCAAGGAGAAACACTAGGTGTTAGATCGCCGCAACAGTTTTATGTCGCCTCCATGTCTTAGTGAGCGATAACACAGTGGGTGAAGCAGTCTCAAAACAAGGATGGATACAAGGTCTCCCATGATACGACCAACACTGTTTAGATGCACAAGATCCTGAAACATCTCCCTCTAATTCAGCGCGTACAGCTGATTAAATAATGGAAAGAGATCCCACAACTGGATCACGCACGATAATTCATACACAAACTGAAGTAACATCAGAAGACCTAGTCATAGAGGGACTCATTGCTAGTGTTAACGGTTTCAATGAGGCTCTCGCAAGAATGCAAATGGGAGCAGGTCACCACAACGACCAAGTTCTAAGACAAAAAATAGGTCTAAAATATTCAGACAATCTGAGCAGTTCTGTCGGTACCACTGAAAGTTTGTTGTCAACCCAACCAAGTGCATGCGACCATGCACTTGGCCTAAACAGTCGCTTGTTTTATATCAGAGACAGAAACTCAGGCTTGAAATTTTTGGTAGATACTGCCGGTACTCTTAGTATCACCCATCAAAACAAAACTGAGCTGGGTCAAGAAACATCCACAGTTCCTTTGCGCGCGAAATTTGAACGTGGTAACTTTTTCACGCGGTTTAGGAATTGTTCGAATTGTTCATTTGTAGAGTGCATTACACGGAGACTATCACCCTATCTTGTATATCGGATACATTTTACTCGGGAAAATTTTTCGACATACACTTATCAGTTAATGTATTCCTACCGCGGATTTAAGTCTGAAATAGATCTGAAATATATTATGTACTTATAGTTTCTGATCATTGTTTTAACCAGGTTAACACTTAATATCAACTATATACTCAGATACTATATTTAGTCTAACGAACTCTGTACTCACCCAGTTTCAAATCATGGCCAATAACTTCAGCAAAAAAGAAATTTCACCAACCTCTAAGCCAAATAAAATGTCCAAATCTGTAACACCTATGACTGACGATTCACTACCAGACATCGTCGAACATTTATCTGCTGAACCCTATGCATCTTATCCTCAAATATAACCATCGATACCTGATTCTCCATGGTACAACCCCTCTATCTCTACGTGCAGTATGCCAACGGTAAGACTGATTAACATGCAAGACACTATACCCACGTGCATCGAAAAGTCAGTACAGTCTACCAGACAGCATGTTCTACCAAGGCCTAGATCTAGAATTTCAAAAGCTAAATAGTCTAATAATTTATCTCATACACACGAAAATACTGATAGACATAGTACTGACATCAGTCGTCCACGAAACACAAGCGGATTTCGATCATTTAGATGGAAAGAAAGGAAACAAAACAAAATAAACGAACAGACAATCAAAGCTTCAGGGGTTCTACTTTGTTTTCAGTTAAGTAGATAGATGTCGGATCTTGTTTTTATAAATCACTAGTGGTTACACTGATATTTAATAGGTGACACAGAACACTTTCGAAAAGAAAGTCATGAGGACAACTTCTGAATCGGGTTACAGTTTCACTGTACTGAAGACTTACTGGGAGTCAGTTCTGCATGGTTGAATGACGGATCAAGATAAAAACCAAACGTACGTTTGTGTAGGTTCTACGAACAGGTTGGATATTCTTCAAATGGACACTTGCCCCTTAGCGTGTTTGAAACATTTCGTAAGCTAACCATAAGCAATATTAATGAAAGACACTACTGCCAAAATAGTGGCCTGCGCGTTTTGTCGAACGGTGAGTAGCAGGATTTGGGTACCTCAACTATCACAACAAACCGTGGAATCCCGTTCAAATCTGGACCATTTCATTGTCTTAATACACTACTAGAAATCACAGAGCTCCTAATGAACAGTTGCCACACACAAGCTAAAGGGTTGCTAGAACGATTTCGTCCATAGCTGAAAGCCTCACCCGCAGTTGTACCATTTGGCCTCTTATATTAGGAAAGGACGACGAGGTACAGCTGAACATAGCATCCTATCAGGAAAAAGTTTACTATTAGCGAGCTCGTCGGATTTACGCCCCTGGTTAACGGCATTCTGGGGTCGTCGCTTGCTCAATAGAGAGGGAGCTGTAACGGTAAGTAAATCCACGAAGTTAACAGCTCTGTATTTCTTCAATAATGGTGCTGACCTCATTAGTTTTACTAGACTCGCTCAAGCTGAAGTTGCTCGGTCATGCATTCGCATCAGATCATGAGTGAACGCCGTGCTAAATATCCATCGCATCTGCTAGCCGGCCTAGGCCAAATACTTCTCGACCTATTGATAGCATCTAAATTGTATTTTCCAATCCCTGCTTTTCTTGCTTCTGACTTGACTGAGTTCGTTTATCCTCGATTATTAACGTAATACGCATAAATACGTTGTCGAACTCCAATTACCCGTGATATCTTTATTTTGATAAGGGACATTCTGTATTTGAATGAGGCCGAATAGTTGTGTATATAAATGCCAAAATTTGACAACGATGATTTGCGTGTATTTCTACTAATAGCCATCACAGTCTTTCAAACATGAACCCAACGTTTATTGTTTCTTCATGACCGGTTTGCTTACTGATAAACATAAATCCCCAATAAATTTTGCACCTTAGAGTCTTATTAAATTTGAAATTTGTCGACCGAATTCTATGCATATGATTGCAACTGAAAATCACCCACATACTATTTAGCAGCAATTATCAAGCATTTGCTACATAGGGTGAAATATTTGGGTATTTTTGTAGCATAACGGAAGGGAAGCCCTGAAAATCCCTCCGAAGCATTTTTTTAGACAGTGCTATCCTTAATTTGTTGCTTCTACATGTCCTGTATTTTAACATTTATTCAGATCTCTTTTAAACATGCTTTATGATGATATCGTTTAGCTTGCTCACGATTATTCGTTTCATTCTATCCCGATCCCATGGTAAATTACGTTTACTGATTTCAAATTCGCTGTTGACGAGTTGGCGAGTGGAAATATACTCAACATTGTTACGTCAATTTTGTGTTTCACAGACCGGAGTAATGATCATGTTTGTTCATGTAGTCAATGGATTTGTCATATTATGATGTAAATTTGATCTAAAAAACTAGATTATGCTGTGAATTTCGCTATGAGTGTGTGTTCAATTGAAGCACCTGAATGCGTTACTCCGGAAATGCTGTGCATGCTAGAAGTATAGTAAAACAAATACACCCCATAAACAGTGAAATTATTAATATTCAATATAAAAGTTCAAATCAGAAAAATGTCTTCAGTTCTCCTCTAACACTGATATATAATTTGTTTTTAGGGTTTATAGGTTCAATTATCTAAATTCAACTGCTTTGATAGTTACATCTGTTTATTCTTGTATAAATGGCTATCGTATAACTGAGTCTAAGCGATATAATGCTCAAGGGAACTATAGAAGCAAGTCAATTAGTAAGTAGAACTGCCCGATCCTTCATTTCCATTAGTGTGCCCAAGCGTCAAAACCAGAAAATGATCAGTGTGAGATTATGTGTACATTACAGTGTAGCTGGCTCCCAGATCCACACTAAATACAAGAAGCAGATTTTCGTTTGTTCAGTGTTCATGAACGACGTAATGCGTCCGAGTCATCTAATAATATTATATAGCACATATTCGATAACATCTGAAATATATCGGTAGGGTTTCTGAATTAGACCCAAGTTGTAAGGTGGATGCGTCTTGACGTTCTTTGAGTTTTATCAGTAGTATCAATCCCGAAATATAACTGTCGACTCGTAAAAAACATATTTATTGATGTTGAAAAACTCATAGTGTGTAGCAGCGAATAGTTAGCGAAAAACAAATGTTACTCCTTTTGATATCCAATACCGTTGGCAGTTCATAACGTGTCCATGTTTAATAATAAGCAATTAGCAACAAAGCCTGACCTGTGGCTCTTCTTAGGTTACTTCTGGTTTCAAGCTCGAGTAAAGAAGGAGGGTCAAACACAGGCTTGACAACCACAACCTATGAAAAACTACCTTGCTAAAAAACGCTAACCAGAGTGAACGAAAATACATCATTTAAACTCTAACCTCCAAGGTGATGGGTCTTAATTCGGAATAATTATGACTCCAAATGATAAAAGATAAGATTCTTTGGGAGGGACGAGGCCGACGCCCCTTATAACAAACAGAGCAACAGTTAATCTGGGGAAACGGAATATCCGGACAATGTATGAGACTGAAAGGACCCATCAAATAGTTACGGAAATGAGGAGATACAACTTGGCAGTACTCGGAATCAGTGAAACCAATTGAAACCAATCTGGACAGCAAATTACTAGATGCGGAGGTGGTGCCGTTGTACTTCAGGCACGAAGAGGGAAACGCTCCATACACTCAGAGTTGCTCTGGTGCTGTTCCATGGAGCACGTGAAGCACATATGAGATGGGAGTCTCATGTACCCACAGTCATCCAATCATCATTCAAAACAAAGAATGAGGAAATCACAATGAACGTTGTCTAGTGGTATGCACCCGGCAATGAAGACGATAAAGATCCGTCCTCTGAGAGGCTGCAGTCGATCATACTGAAGTGCTCAGAAACGGACTTGACCATCCTGATGGGTGACGTAAACGCCAAAGTCGGAATGGACAACACAGGGTATGAAGATACGATCGGACGACATGAACTGCCTGGAAGAAAGTGACGAGAATGGTGACAGATCTGCAAACTTACGTGCATTAAACAAAATGGTTATAGGCGGCACAATATTCCCCCACAAACACATACCCAAAGCTATATGGGTCTCAAAGCGTTACACTACGGAGAATCAGATCGCTCATATGTGCAGCAGCAAAAAATTCGAAAGGTCGATAGATGATAGGAAAAACAGGAGAGGAGCTTCAGGTCACCACCCAGCGGTTGTCAAGATGGGACCGAAACTAAAGAACCACTGGACAAGTGGAGAAACAGCAGTACAAATGTTTAATACAGCCTTCTTTCGAGATACTGACAAGCTCGATGGATACATGATAGCTCAAGGCACAAGCTGAATACACCGAAGCTAACAAACAAGTGAAGGAGAGCATTAGAGCTAACGAGAAGAGATATGTGGAAGATCTAGCAACGACAGCGTACAAAGCTTCAACAGGAGGAAATATGAAACAAATATACGACACAACGAAGAAACTAGCGGGGAAATATTGTAAACCATAGAGACCGGTCAAGGACAAAGAAGGCAAGACAATCACTGAGATTCAAGAACAGGTGGGGAGAGCACTTTGAGGAACTCGAAGCAACACACACAGACCTACCTATAGATGTCACTCTATTAATTATCAAAGAAATCAGGATGGCCATCAGACGAATCAAGAGTGGGAAAGCAGCAGGGTCTGACAGTATACCAGACTAGGCGGTGAGGTCAGAAACAGAGATACCTGCAAACATACTCTACGTTATATTCAGAACGAGTTGAGAAAATCAACAAGTTCCGATAGACTGAAAAGAAGGATACCTCATCAAGATGCCAAGGAAGGATCTGGGCAAATGTGAGAACTGCAGAGGCATCACACTACTATCAGTACCAAGAAAGGTTTTCAATAATGTTGCTGAACTTGATGAAAGATTCGGTCAGATTCCGTAAGTATATGTCATGCACAGACCAAATCACGACACTATAAATCATTGTTGGAAAGTCAGTTGAATGGAACACGTCAGTATACATCAACTTTCTTGAATATGAGAAAGCATTTGACAGTGGATAGGAGAACCCTATGGATCCTTTTCTCACACTATGGTGTACCTGAAAAGATCGTCAACATCATGCGGAATACATAAGACCGACTACATTGCAAAGTTGTGAGTGGAGGACAGCCGATTAATCCCTTTCAAGCGAGGTCCGGTGTCAGACATTTTTGCTTACTATCGACCTTTCTCTTCCTCCTGGTGGTCTACTGAATTACAAATAACTTCACATCTCAGGGTAAGCATGGAATACAACAGATAGATTGTATGCGGCTAGACTATCTGGACCTCGCAGATGACCTAGCTTTTTCATCTCATACACACCAACGTATGCAGGCGAAGACAGTAAATGTAGCAGAAGCCTCTGCATCAGTAGGCCTCAGCATATACAAGAGGAAAGCAAGATCTTCAAATACGACACAGAACACCAACCCAGTCACGTGATGAAGAAGCTCTGGGACTGGTATAAAATTTCACGTACCTGGGAAGCATCATTTATGAACAAGTGATTCTCACTCGTGATAATTTGACCAGCCAATTCAAATGTGAACAATCAGGGGAAACACTCGGCCAAAACAACTGCCATCACCACGAAGTGTTTAGTTAAACAAAATAAACGCAATCAACAAAAGGCCTAACAGCTTCATATAATCGAATAAAACCAAAATCTATAACTGAAATGAGTTCATAGAGATATAGAAATTTTAAGGATTTAGGTAATGAGGGAAGTACCATTATCTATAGAGAAAATAAAAACCGTTTTAATTCGAGTGTACATCTCAAAGGACGCTTATGCACATGTACACACATGAGTGTGAAAAATATATTAAAGACTAGTCGAAACTTAACACAACACTTTGCCTCATCCGAAGGAACAATTGATATGAGCAGAGAAGTCTTCAACGAAACTGTGCTAAAGAAGAATCAATTCATTAACATGATTTTACTTACGCTGATCCTTCACGTCATTATAAAAGAAAATCTCATATCGATAAGATTGGAGATGCCACGAGTATTTGTAGTTTAACAACGCTTTGATCAGATAATACCTAGGTGAAATTTCAATTTTTTCTACTATAGGACCCGCACACCTAAGACCATTTAGTGTCAGATGTAATAACAGCCAGCTCTGCCGATAGTTTTAAAAGGAAACCAGACAGTGGCTTACTAAATCACGGATTTTGAATACAGAGGTTCAACATTAACACTAGAAAAATTATTTTTAGATAGATTACCTAGACCCCGTGCAGCAAAGTATCCACACTTAATTTGCATACCTGCAATGCCTTACTTTATCTTTTATCATATATTTACCTGGAGTCAACATTTTCATCTATTTTTTCGCTATTTTGTTTATCCTATGTATTTGGTCTGAGCTTCTGTACTTTCTTTACTGCTCTATATTCTGATTTTACAATGCTCTTACCACAGTCCATCAATCGAACAAGAGATAACACGGTAGCTTTTGTTTCTAGTAACATCACTGTTTTGGAATAAACTCACTTACCTACAGTGAATAATCCCAGGAATATTTTTCAAAATATATAGAAAGAAAATACTCTTAGTAAGTGTTAACTTAGCACAGTACGTTCACCCCAATAATAAAATGTTTGTGAAAAAGACAATATGTTGATGCTACAGGCCACAAAGTTATTGTACATTGAGTACTTTTGTTAAAAGCGCCAAGGTTAAGTACTTCGCTACAAATGTCTAGTGTCCGAACTTCCTCCCAAAGTAATTCATCCGCCTCTGATATGGAAAGTGTTTACAAGTGGGTTGCTTCATTAACCAATGTAGAAACCCGGGAAAGTGCACTCCTTGAATTATGGTATACTGTATTTTGTCTATACTCAGTTTCCTTCGTAAAGTAAAAAAAGAGAGTCGGTTCCTGAACTTGCTCCACTTCTGTGGCATTCCTGTGGCTCTATTGCTGCGTTGCTGCAAGAAATATGTGCTATTTATCCTTACATCAATCCACCAAATTTAAGCGTAAGTTGTTAGACATAATTTCCCGTATAAGAAGTTTACGCATGTATGAAGCTAGTGATTTTTTGTCTTACCAGCGTTTCTATATAACCTTTGACCAAATGCTCTTCGTTTTTGCCTTCTTATTCACCAGGCGAACTTGGGTTTGTTTTTGTCTTTAAGCGGCTCTTCAGCAATTAGAGTTTAACACGTTTGTAATTTCTTCTGTAAAACTACGTTTTTACAGAAAGCTACCAAATTGTTAAACAGTAGTTTGAACAGAACAGAAATTCTCATTGACCTCTGTCCTTTTAGATCCCAATTCTGAGATTTAGATCTCACTGTATACCTGATTTCTTAATGTAGATTTTCTGAGCTGGAAATATGTAAACTACTCGAAGTGATCCCATTTATGGTATCACTATGAGTCATTCATATTACAAAGTCTCAATCAGGCAGCTAGTGTTTAATGCTCTGCACTAGATGTTCACTTGTTTTTTGATGCTTTCGGACCTTTTCTGTTATTTTTTAGGTAATTAAGATGCCTGCTTATGTCAGCGAAGTTAACAAAATAACTTGTAAAGATAATATCATTTCGCTGGTACTTTACGAACTGTTTGTTCATACAACCCCCAAGTTCTTTTTTGTTTCTCTTGATGTTTTTATTTGATCCGTTTTATTACTCAATTCTTCATAATCACAGTGACGTGTGACCATGTTATTTATTTTTAATAGTTAACCACGACCAACATTTGAAATACTTGTGCATGTAAAAGTCAATAATAAGGTTAGAGATTGATGTATTTTTTGTCAGCGAAAAAAGAACAATGCTTCGTTGTAGCACCAGTTTAATTATTTTGGCATACTTGTAACCAAGATTTTTTATTAACTGGACTCATTGTTCATAAATCATCGTAAAGTCAAAGCACCGAAGTACATAAGGAATTTCAGGATATTTCGAGTTTTTAACGCCAACCCCCAACCTGAACTAGTCAATCCTCTCATAACCTATTTCCAATTGGTGATTTTATGATCAAGAGTATCTATTGGTTGTAATAAGTTTTAAGGATGAATGTAAATCATGAAAAACTTTTGTTAACATTTAAATCAAGGTTATATTTTTCCACTACCCCTTCACAACCACATAACTTGAAAATTACTACTTTGAACGTCTGTTAAAACAATCATTTTCGCCATAAGGTCTCCCAGACAAAATTCAGACACTAGAGATATTAATTCATTGACTCAAAATTGCTCAGGTTAATTTTATATGATTGGTGCCTTTTATGAATCTCAATCAATAATAGCAACTGATACACTTTTGAAATTGTCGGAAAATTCCCCAAAGATTCTTTGAGTTCCTTTGAAAGCCTTTTCCGTATTGCATCCGCTGTACTTTACTGAGAGCTATCGATGACATATTTTGTAAAAACTTAGTGTAGATGCTTTTCAACGTATATAATTACCGTTGTCTAAAATAACCACCATAACCTTTGTTTAATCAAAGTACCATAATTGTATCGTCCTTTATAAGTTCACTTAATGTTTCCTCATGATCCCTATTCGGTACTCTAGATTGTAGAATTGATGTTTTAGTGTCATAATTGAGGATACCAACCTTGTTTTTCAATATCCATAGGTTTCAGTTCTGACAATTGTTGTTATAAACGTCCAAGTTGAGCTTTTTTAAATCCTGTTATATTTTCTTGGTTTATGAATTTTAAGTTCTAGGGGGAATTTCTCTGTCTTGGACTTAATTTTATACTCGTTAGATTACTTATGTGCATCTCAGGGTTCGCAAGGAAGAGATGATATTATTATTTTTCTCACAAGTATTTCGACGAATGCATTAATAAAATTTAAGCACGAAGTATTAAGAAAACATATAAACGATTGGATAATCCTGGTACTTCGACTAGAGAGGGGTTCTAGTGAACTTATTTTTTACCAAGATGATTAAATAAGCAAAGTTACACCAATCCTAAGTGATTTTACTGGATTTGTCATCGATAACTCTCAGGAAAATATGGTGAGTGCAGTATGAAAATGACTTTGGAGGAAATTTAAAGAAACTTTAAAAAGGAACTTAGTTGAAGATTCTATTTGTGATGAACTCAAACACTGTATTCACGATTGCCTTGTTTGTATACCTTACCATTTTTTACGACATTGGTTGTTATTACTTGACTCCGACTCACATTGGTGTTGATGGGTTCATTTCATCTATTCTCTTGATTCCTTGATACCATTCACTATTTTCTTCATTTTTAAGCTTATCATTTCATTTACTAAGTCTTCGTCTTTGATATTTTTGCTTGTTGTCGTAAAGTATCGAGACTTAAATATATAAACCAAGTAACTATCTAAATTGACACCTACTTTTCACGTACTCGACAAATACAATGACTGTTCACTCTTCAAAAAATATCTCAATGATAATGTGATAGGTCAAAATAAGTTAACAATGCAAACTAGCTAGGTCAGTCTGAATATTCGAAAAAGCTCTTAGTTTAGGTCTTTATATATGTAAAAAATGACTTGGATGGATGTGGGATTAACCATTCAAACACGAAGCCGAATTTTGTTGATGAGGATGTGAAGCTTGATAGCTATTTCTGAAGATTTCGGCTGTGCATTTAATTGTAATTGTAATATAGTTGCTTGGTAACTGAACTACTTTTCGTATTTTTATTCATATTCCTAACAACAATCTTAATGTTAGTTGTTCTATTTTACTGTGCTGTCCTTTTGTTTGCAGCACTTATTTGCTGTTTATCATTGCAACTTCATAAGCAATATTAGCTTTAGGACGTTAGTTTGTATGCTTCATTCAGTATTAATTGAAGAGTCCGATATAAAGAATATCTTAGTAATAAAATTAATCTAATACATTCATCTTACGGTGGGATTATGGTTGATTTTATAAGACTTCCGTTTCAGATGAAATTATTGGTTCTGTCAGTCATTGTTTAAGGATGCTCATATGTACTGTTTGCGCTTCCTTCTATGCCTTTCTAGTATTATACCAAAGTAGACTAGAGCCTCAAATATTGTCACTGTATATTTTTATATCAGTGGTTTGCCTTGGGGGTGCCTTATGAATTAAGCACTCTTAAAATTTCTTAATTTTGCCTTTAACGAAACTGGGATACACATGTCCGAAAAATAAATATTAATAACACAAAATCAGTTCAGGTTGATTTTTTGGCTGAAGGCATGTCAAAATATAAATTACAAAGCTGAACAAAGGAATGTGTTCATTAATGTAAAACTACTGTGGAAGACGTGAAATGTACGAAATAATATATAAATAATCTAAAGTCACAGAAAGTGGGTTCGTTTCTTTGGCCAGGTTTGGGTTATATCAATTCTGTTCTTTACTTTTGGACTTCACGACCTTAAGGAAAGACCAGTAATACGTCAACCAATTTACGCCTGTTGCGTTTTGGGAATGAACGTTGCTTTTTAAGTAATCACTTAGTAGTAACTTCCTTGTGAACCTGTCGTTCAGTAGTGTCGGGGTTTGTTCGTTCTTGGTTCAAGCCTATTCCAACGATATTGGTTTAAGAAGTTCGTTAATATTTGATGCAAGTTCGGTTTAGCACTTATTCAAATGCGTGAATAAATTTAACATTAGTGAATAATAATTATTTTACCATAGTGATTAAGTTCGTCCTGTATACCTAATCCAAGTAACCTTTCGTTCGTGCACAGTTCGGATAAACAGTCTTTAAGATCATAACATTGATTTCCGCTGTCGTTTCTCATATAAATCACTTAACTGGAAATTTTTAAAACACGTTTTAAGATTGTCGGCTAGCTGCTTTCATTATGCAACACTTTCTCAAGTCAGTTGCGTTCTCAAACGCAAACTATTTAAAGTGTTATTAGTAGAAAACTACAAATCACTAATTCATTCTACCTTCAGTAATTGTTTTTTCTCTTTAGTAACAAAATGTATTTGAACCACATCATTTCGGAACTATTTCCTTTGGTGATGTTTTCCACACCTACTTTTTCATTAAACTGCTTAAGTTTCGTAGCCTACGGTAATATTATAATTTACTTTGAAGTACCTCTGAATTACATAGCCCCATTATTTGTTTCGTTAACGTCACTTGCATAAATGATAGTGTTTTATCATTTGAAAAAGTTTATATTTTGATGCTTTTGTTCTCTAAGGCACACCAATCTAATCGTGTATGCAACGCGTTGGCTCTTCTGCAATGTTTAGCTTCCCACCCGGAAACCAGAAATGAATTTTTGAAAGCTAACATACCTCTTTATTTGTACACATTTTTGAACACAAATAATCGAACACGCCCATTCGAATATCTAAGGTTAACAAGCCTAGGGGTAATTGGTGCACTTGTTAAGGTAAGTGTTTACATATATATTTACTACTTATCTTTAGAATGAGTTTTTTACGTCTTCTTGTTGATTGATGTTACATTATAGTCAATTTTGACTGAGTTATTTTTTTATATATATTATGCTACTTGAAGTCAGTCTTTACCTTATCGACTACTAGTTTATTTATGTATTTATTTGAATACATAAATATTGGTACAAGAGGGCACCAAATATATATGCGCCACACAAAACAATGAGAATTCGAAGAGAAAGAAAAAAAGAACAATAACGAATAGATTAGTGTAAGGTGGTGTAATAAGAAGAAGAAAAAGAAGAAGAATGGTAATAATCGGGAAGACAGAAAGGTATAACTGTAGTGAACAAGAACACGGGGGGGGGACAATCGAATGTATTTAACACAACAATTACAGACTATCTCAATAAAATCTGAATACCATATAGTAAATTGTCAATTTGCAAAATATTCATGCATCAAACCAAACTGGACTGTTTCTGTTGCAAACACCAATCCATTGTCTCCCATTCCATTGTTCATGCGTTTTCTCACATATTCCATTGTGTTCTTGATCTTCCCCATTTTCTGCTGCCAGACATCACGTTCTTTTAACTCATGTAATATACTACTCATATCAATATAAGTAGCTCACACCACACAACCAGAAGAAATCTTTCAGTTAAGAAAGATACAACCACATTTTTATGAAGAAAATCAAAGAAGGTTACAGCAGGATCTCTACTGGCTTATATTCTGAGCCATATCTGATAACGTCTCTGCGCCCGAACACACGATTCCGAACCTCTGCATTACTGATATGATGTTGCCACTGGATGTTAGCAATCCTTCGGAGACAGCGATGATCAAACATAGAGTCGTCTAACATCCTCAACTCGGAGAGGCCAGGTTTCACAAGCATAGAGCAAAACTGCTCTCACCGACGCCTTGTAGATCCGACCTTTTACAGCCAGACTAACACAACGAAGGCGCCAAAGGTGGCTCAGATTGGCATAAGCCGCTCTGGCTTTCACCATACGTGCATTGATCTCATCACTCACACCACCACCAGCACTTATGTAGCTACCCAGATACACGAACTTCTCGACTACTTCTATCTGCTCACCATCCAGGGTGAGTGCAGGATTAGAATCCTGCCAGTCTTGTAGAAGTACTTTGCACTTCGAAGGTGCAAAGCACATACCATACCTACGGACACTGATTTCCAACTGATTAAGTGCGGATCGCATGCCTTGGACATTCTCGCACAATAAGACAATATCATCCGCATACTCAAGGTCGAGAAGTCTTTCTTCAGGCAACAGATCAACACAACCATTACTTACATCCATCAGAGCTGTTTCCAGAATGTCATCGATGTCAAAGTTGAAGAGGAATGGTGAGATTCGGCAACCCTGCCTAACTACACTGCTTGAATGGAACAATGGAGAGAGGTGGTTCTATGTCCTCACTCTGCCTGAGGTGTTTGTATATACGACGTGAACCCTTTTTAAAGATAGGGACAACTATCGACTCATTCCATGACGTTGGTACACTCTCGAGCTCCCAGACCTTTGTAAACAACGTCGTCAGTTCCTTAGTCACAAAATCACCACCATCTTTAAAAAGAGCCGGAGGCAAGTCATCTGGGCCAGGTGATTTGTAGCGCTTGAAGAGTTGGAGTTCCTTGCGGACTTCCGCCTCATTTGGTGGATCAGTCGTCACCAGCCATGGAGAGCAGGACAGTCTGACCGATGTTGCCGGAGCAGCAGGCCAGTTGAACTGCCCTTCGAAAAATTCTGCCCATCGGAAGAGCTTCCGGTAATTACCAGATGCTGCTGCTGCTTCCAGCTCATTAGCACGCTTCGACCACCAGGCTTCTCGGTCCTTACGCAAGCTATGCTCAATTTCATTACGTAACACCAACAAGTCCCCGTCGGCCACCTAAACGACTCTCTTCTGTGCCTAGACGCCCGACCTGAGCATTCAAGTCTCCGGCTAGTACTACAATATCTGTCGAATGCACTTTCTGGAGAAGAACAGATAACTGGTGGTAAAACTCATCTTTGATTGCATCCGGACTGCAATCTGTCGGGGCATAAGCGGAGATGACGAAAATACATCGTTTCTCACGCCGATTTCTTCTCACTTTGATGGGACTTTCTAATCTAACAGCACATAACCGACTGTTAATGGGGATCCAATCGATTAGTGCTGCCGCAGCTCTAGCGCTTAGTGCGACACCAACGCCAGCAAGACCAGACGAAGATGCCACAGGGTCCCCGGATAAGCGCACGTGAAACAAGCTTTTCGAAGCGACAGATGGAGATCGAACTTGTAGTACTTCGCCAGAATCTTGAATACGGGTCTCGGATAGACAGCAAACATCGAAATTAAGACTTTCCAAAGACATAGCCAGCTCTATCTGTTGTCCAACGTGCATAAGTGTGCGAACGTTGAAGGCGGCCAGTTTGAATGGTGCACGTGGTTTCAGAAAAACTGCTTCAGTACTCGTACTTGGTGGTGGCATACAATTTCCAACCAGGCAGTGATTCGAGAACGTTTAGATGGAATCGAGTTTCCACCATAGGTCGGGAAGTAAGGATAGATAGAGTGGGAATAAAAGAAAGTGAGTAAATGACGTAGTAAATAATAATAAAATAATAATAACGTGAGTCGTTTGACTGTTAATCGAAGCAAGTATAGTATTTTCCGTAAGTATTGTCATATCATTCTGTTCGTGTGTAGGCTGTGATACTGCCCGGGTGCCCAGACCGAAGCAGGTGGTTATCTTATGGGGCCACTCCCCGAGCCTTTGACCTTTAGGTCTGACCCACAAGGCAGTGGAGAATTGTGAGGAGATGCAGTCACATGGTAGCCGGTGACCAAGTCAGTCAGTCAGTCAGTTACAACGTAGAACTTCGTACGTACGTACATCAGTTCGAGTTGCCACACCACATTAGCACAGAGATGCAGTTGTCGATTCAAATCCCGTAGTGGTAGAGGTAATAAGAGTATAAGCAGTAATCGGGAAGATTAGTGTTTGGAGATGTTACTTATAGAGTATAATACAGTGGAATAAATTTGAGAGGAGAAAAAAAGAGACAAGGAGGAATAAGGAGATCAAAATTTGGGAGAACACAAAGAGTAGATGCACCTGCGCCATTGCAAACGATTTTCAGCCATGTCATTCAGGGTCTCTAACCATCGGTTGCTATCATCTCGTGGTCCCCAACCAGGTAGTCTACACCTACCAACATGACTCAGTCAACTTGTCAGTGACTTCATGGACTTGTGCCATGTTTTGGTCTGGCCGCCCCTAGCTTTCTTCCAACTTACTCCTATACCACTGAACATCGTCGAGACAGTCGGTGGTTGGGCATAATTAACATGTGTCCCAGCCATCTCAACTGATGAAGTTTCACTACTTCATCAATGGATTTGCCATCCTTACCTAGTACCCGTTTCCTAACAACTGCGTTACTTACTCGATGGTCCCAAGATATACGAGCAATATTTCGAAGACACCTATGATTAAATACTAGTAACCTACGAATATCCTCTACTCTTACCGGCCATGTTTCACTGCCATAAAGTAGGACGGAACGAACTGCTGCGCAGTAAACCCGTCCTTTGGTTGATAGACGGATATCTCGCCTACGCCATAAATGACGCAAGTTGGCAAAAGCTAGTCGAGTCTTCTGTATCCGTGCTGAGATTTCGTCACACACCAAACCACAAGGGCTGATCAGACTTCCAAGATAAATGAAGCGGTCGACACGCTCAACTACTTCACTTCCTATCATTAGTTCGGGTGTCGATGCAACCCAATCCTAAAGCAACATTTTACATTTCGAGGGCGAGAATCGCATCCCGAACATGTCTGCATTGTTGCTTAGAGTGATCAGAAGACTCTGCATTTTGTCAGCCTCTTCACCAAATAAAACTATGTCATCAGCATATTCTAAGTCAACAAGTGAATCTTCTGGTAGAAGTTCAACCCCTGGAAATTTAGATGAGGAAAGTGTTATCTCTAAAAGTACGTCGACCACAAAGTTAAACAAGAATGGAGAGAGTGGGCAGCCCTGACGAACACCACTTGAGGTAATCAATTCTGATGACAGTTCGCCATAAGCTCTCACTCGACCAGTTATGTTCGAGTAGAAAGCCTTTACAAGGTTAATGTACTTCTCTGGTACTCCTTTCAGTGACAAACATTGCCACAGAACCTCACGATCAACAGAGTCGAATGCCGCCTTAAGGTCGAGAAGTACTACGATTGTGGGGCGTCTGAACGTGTGTCTGTGTTCTAGAACCTGACGTAGTGTGAATATGTGGTCTATACAACCACATCCAGGTCGAAAACCAGCCTGGTTTTCTCTAATCTGCTCTTCACGAGCTTTGATTAGGCGTCGAAGTATTATTGAAGCTAATATTTTAGACACTATATTAGTCAAACTGATTCCTCTGTGATTGTCACAAGAGGATTTTGTCCTTTCTTATAGACTGTAGCAATCAGTGATTGAGACCAGTCAGATGGGATTACCTCCAGTTCCCAAATTCTACCTAAGACCTCAGTTAATCTCACTGCTAATACTGGACCACCATCCTTAAAAATCTCAGGAGTAAACCTGTCAGGGCCTGCTGCTGTCCCTCGCTTCAGATTTCCTATGGATTTTTCAACTTCGTAAAGAGTCGGAGGACCTAAATTAACTTGCCATTCGGGTTGACTGGAGATCGTGGGAAACCGAAGTGTGACTGAAGGCCAGTTGAACTGATCCCTAAAGTGTTCTGCCCATCGATCTAATCTCCTGGATTGAGAATGTATAATATGTCCATCTTTCTCTGACATTGTTTCGCTAACAGTCGGGTTCCTAATACCGGTTTTCTTAACAAGTCTGAACAATTGTCTGCTATTACCTATTGCCGCTGCCTTTTCCATCTCTCTTGCTTTCGCTACCCACCACTGTTCGTGATCATTGCGTAGGCTTCTTGTCAACTTGCGCTTAAGCTGACTCCGCTCTTCGTTATGTTCAGATCCAGATGAACTGAGTTGTCGAGCATCTACCAGTGCGGTAGATGCTGCTGAGATCCAGTGTTTCTCCCTAACCTTATGGTTGACCGTACTAGCAGATATTACTGCAGTTTCCACAGCTTTTCGGATATCATTCCATGCTGCCTCGGGGTGGGCATCACCTACATGGCTGCCTAACTGTTTTCCTAGTTGTTCCTGAAATATACTCTTAGCTTGACTATCATTAAGTAGGCCCCCAAGAGGCTTCCTTGCAGCGTCTTCCCTACGTCCAGTAAGACGCAGACAGATACGCGCTCGTACTAGAGCATGATCTGAATCTAGGCATGTGCTTCAGAATGAGCGACAGTCTTCTATCGAGCCCCTCCATCGGTGGCTGATAGCGATGTGACCAGGGAATTGGTCCATACGCCATTTGTTCCCGCTGGATACTGGAGCTCATGTGCACCATTGATTTGGTTTGGGGTCCGCTTAAAGCGTCGGACATTCGCTTTTCGTCCTCTCATTTTTGTGAACAACACCCCTGCCACGAGAAGGCAGTGGTTAGGACTTCCCTGGCAGAGGCTTTATACGCGTGGCCGTGTGAGAGCATTTCGAGAGGGAGGCAGGCCCACCCCACTTATTTAAGGCTTGATACTTGTTAGATAAAATCTATCCACCATGCTGGACATCTTTTACTTAAATTTAAGTGCATGAATATTGGTACAAGAAAGCATCGCATAAATATGCGCTACACTTCATCATTTTATTTATGTGAGTGGTCGGGTACTGTTCGCGTACACAAATGGTAAATTAGTTGACTATCACTCGGATATTTTTTGTTTGTGGGATGTAATCAGTGGATGTGGCTTCTCTTCACACTTTACTTATATTGACTAACTGTTTATACTATATCTGGTGTTTCATGTTGTCACCTTGCGTTCTCCAGTATTTATTATCAATAATAATAAACAACGCGAATTTATGGCACGTATTTAGTAGGTATCTTTTACGAATTAGTTTTTGTTGTATCTCAGCTACCGTGGTATATTTGTTAGTATTAACAAAAATTGACATCTCAGTTCGCCTAATTAGAATCTTTCTCTTAAATTCAGAGTTCTTCACTTAACAGTTTTACAGCATTGGTAGTGGTATGAAAACTTATAATATCTTCGTGTTGTTTAGGACCGGTGAGTGTTTTATAAGGTTACAACAATACATTTAATGAATTCCCCACCTCACTATACATACCTAAAATATTTTGTAATCAGTCTTTGTATTTCAAAGTGTAATCATTCAAGTCCAGTAATTCGTTGAAAACCGCTCGTACAACATCAAATTAAAAAGATAATTGTCTTAGCCTGACACTACGAAAATGTTTTTAAAACTTATTATGCAACATTCTACATATTGCAAGTCTTATTGGACATAACTATCAAAAATAAAAACCTTATGTGATTTAATACAGATGCTTTATCTTAATTTCAGACTGACGAACCAGAAGTTATAGCCTTCTTACTTGGTTCAGAAATTATACCTCTTTGTCTAGTAATTATGGAGTCAGGAAGTGAACTGAGCAAGACTGTAAGTCGTAGACCTTTCAGTCAATTCGATTATTCATTTTCATATTAGTTAGGAAAATGTGGTATAGAATTATAATTTATCAAATCAAGGATTTGGATTGGCTTACTATTTTAAATCTGTGCGGCTGAATATCTTGAGTTTCAAAGAAACTGAATTCGCTTAAATCCACCCTTTCTGGACAGCCTAAATATTTATTCGATGAAATTATGAAACCATTTGTCGTCACATTGGAGTTATATCTTTTGGGTCTATGTTTATTTATGATTTTACAATAAAGAATAATCATTTAAAATTCACATTTTATTTACTTTTTCGTAACCATTCATTTGTTTTGTATATATGTATTTTATCGTCTGAGACTACTTATCTTACTTTATGGGAGGAATCACAGCATTACGTTTGATTATATGTATGAGGTACTTATGTTAAAAAAAAGTAATTGGACGATTAAATCTCCTCTGTATTGATCACTTAGCTTGGCTTCAACTTTATTTCTTGGTTAAAAATTTTAAAATTTAGCTTCGCTTTTAAAGATTAGAAACTCGATGTTTTTACCTTTTAGTTGGATTTTTCATCCAATCAAGAACTAATAAATTACAGTTTAGTAGATTTGATTTATCTGTTTTATCTGATTTCATTTTCATGAGAGTTTCTCAATTGTTTTTAAGTTATATCCGCAAGAATAAGTTGGTTAACTAAATTTTTATATTATAGTTATTTCTATTATTATCATATTCATTGTAATCTAGGTAGCTACTTTCATTATGCAGAAACTGTTGTTGGATGAAGTAGGCCTAGCGTATATCTGTCAGACTTATGAACGATTTGCACATGTAGCTACTGTTTTGGACAAAATGGTGATCCATTTGGCGAGGGAGCAGTCGTTACGTCTTTTAAAACATGTAATACGATGTTACTTACGTCTTTCAGATGACTCACGGTAAGTTCCTACTGTATGGTAATGAAGATTGTATTTACAATGCAAATCGTCACTAAGCTGTTTAGGTAAACAAAAGGCGTCAGTATTAACTAATATGTAATTATTTGTTAAGTCGGCTTGTTTTCAAACAGTTGAAGTTGCTTAGTGATTTAAATATGTATAATACAATGTAATTTTATGGCGCAATCTTAGATACTAAAACAATGGAAATTGTCTTCATTGACCTGTATTCTTACTTCATTACAAAGAAGAGTGTTGTAACTCGATAAATTTCAATAGGTTACTTTGCCAAGATATTAATGTTGGTGTTAAAACAGATCAGACCCAACGAAATAAATTTTGGAAAATAAAGCTACTGACTAACTGACTGAATATGTAAAACTAAGTTACGGATTTTATTTACAAAATATTGAACCATTATAATATGACTGCATTGCCTATCAAATGACAACTAATAAGGATGTCACATCAACCATTAACTACTTACCTCTACCATTTGTAACATAAGTTTATCAAAAATTCCTATTACGAAAAGTGTTACTAGGAAAATTCAGATCCTCGTTACCCCATATTATAATATCTCTTATTTTTAACGGTGTCTACATACTACTTTGTGATGAGGTGTTATGTTAATGGGTGTTATTTTCCCCAAAAATCTCATATTATCAGTATAGGGTTGTGGAGATTGTTGGGTTTTATTCGACTGAGATCATGAATCAATCATTGTCTCTCTAGTGAGACAGGGATCTACCTCAGACAATGGAAGATGGTCGTGCGATTTCGTGGATTGGTTGAGGTTAGACATCATTGGAAGCCGGCTCAGTGGTTTAGAGCTTAAAGTCCTGGGTTCGAATACCGCATGCAAGATCGTGGGTGCACACTGCTCAGGAGTCCCGAAATAAGTCGGAACGCCCGTCCAGTGCTTTCAGTGATGATTTAACATTGGTCGATTCATAATCTCAGTCGAAAAAATCTTATATATTAGGCTTTAAACATGATTCAGTGGCTTCACGAAATCCCTCCTGACATATGTGTTTCTGGTGGAAAAAAACGAAAATGAATTGGGTGGATAATGAAACTTCGAACATGTAGTTGGTATCCTAAAATATTTTAGCTAGTATTAGTTAATGAGTCGTCTCGATGCAAGAGCAATCCTTTTCAAAACATTCCCCAATGCTTTTAATTTGTGGTTTCGTGGTGACACACTTCTTTCACAAAGAAAAAACAAATATCGTAGCAGAATAACATGAAGTCATTTATTTTGTGCCTTCTCCCCGGCTGTTTACAACTTAAAACTCACAGTAGTAATCATTAAAACAAAACAACTGTACACACTCTTAGGCTATAGTGACTTGGCTTATTTCAGTATCAAGTGTTATTATTATTCGTTACGTCCATAACTAAAGTAAACAGTCGTGTTTTCCTTTTGAATATCTAATATTTTGTATCAGTTTGGCCTTACTGTAATCCAAATCCTAAAAATACCAGCAGTGACATCTCACTAATACAGGCTTATGTAACCGTTCTCGTAATGCGCTCGTTCAGTCAGTCAGCTACAACGTAGGTTCAGGCGCATATATGCATCGGTCCAAGTTGCCATACCTCATTAGCTCTCGTTAAATCCTAATGAAGTTTGTTTTCTCTTCTATGGATCATTAGTTTGTTGACAGATATTTAAAGGTGGTTGTTTTTATGTTGTCTTAAGTGGTAACTTGCTTTCTAGCTATTCAAATTATTCGAAAAATAAACCGAACATCGTAATTGGTTTAAGAATGTCCTGAGTGTTTTCTCGGAAGACTAAGAATTATAATTTTCAAGGTATTAATTTTGACTATTTACTTCGCGACAAACAAAAAGTGGTCATTTGGTATGTTTGTTCACATCTCTAAATATGATTTTATCGAATTTCATACTGTTGACTAACCATAAATGTTTTCTCACCCTTTTTGTTTTAGAGCTCGTGATGCTCTTCGAACATGTTTGCCGCAACAGCTTGTAGACGGCACATTTAGTAGTTTGTTAGAGAACGATGTCGCTACTAGACGATGGCTTACACAATTAATTCGCCAGTTATCTCTTCGTGCAGTTGGTTCTGCGGCTACATCTAGCACTCCTGCTTCTAGTGTTAGCTCGGTTGATGTTAATACACTGAATACCACAAATGCCATTCGGGCTGCTCTTAAAACAAGTACTATTGCTTCTTCAGTAGTAACCACAGTATCTACTGTAAGTTCCTCTGGACCGACAGTTTCAAACGTTACAGGTGCCCCGAGTAGTACATCAGGTGCCCAAGTGTCTACATCTGGTCCTATGTCTTCCAGCTCAGGTTTAGATCCTGCAGCATCTTCAAGTAACTGAAATACCGTCACACTAGCCTACTCTTTAGAAAGCCGTGCATATTTTATTTGAGATATGCTTAGTCTTATTATATGTACATAATTCTTTCTGATTTTCCTCCAACCGAAACTTTATTCCTACTTCTTTGGTCTAATCAGATGCAGTGAAAATCTTTAGAAAATGGTTAGTCACTTTGTAAAAAAACTTTCTGGCTTTCTAGCAAATTTGTTCACTTCAAGTATGTATATTTTGCAAGTGGCATTTTCGTGCTTGCTTATTCTGATACAGTTATGGGCGTCATGTACATGTTTCGTTTTTCCGTGTGAATCTCACATGAGCCGTAAAAACAACTTAACTTGTAACAATCTTACTTTATATTTTTTTATTTATTGCTGCAGTAAAGTGTCGGTATTCGGTTGGGAATGTAATTGTAGAGGAATTAGCTATCGAGTTGGGTCTCCATATTACTCTAGATACTTTTTGTGTAAAGTTTCTTGGTTTCGTTAATTCTGTTAGCTCCAGGTTTGACTGATATTGAATGGATTCCATAAGATGCACTTCGTCCTCATTTAGTTCTTCTATGTTAAAACACTGGAATATGTATTTTTGACAGTGATATCTCCCAGCGCATCTGAAATGAATATCAATAGTTTACTGTAATACCATTTGTTCATTAACCTCACGTCAAAATTTATACAATACGTAGGTAGTGTGTTATTTCAGGGACTGTAACAAGGTCTTTATTCAGCTGAAACTAATGTTGATCCTAACACCTATTACCAAGTTATTTTTGATAACATATGAGAGAACAACAGAAAATATGTCAAATCTCATATTAATTTGTCAGTTGCTAGGTGGAGTTATAGTCGTTAATGTAATTAAAACTAATAATAACAGGATCTTAGCATAAAATGACATTGTTTCATATTTTTGGGGTTCGAAATCTCAGTTGGTCGTATTTCTGTAACCGGTGTGAGTGAAGCTTATTTTGTATCCATAGAAATAATCTTTACATAGTTTTGTATCAGTTCTCTAAGTATTAATACAGATTCTTAAGTGAGTCTATAAGATTTCCGACTGTACTGTTCTTAGGTTATAATATTCAGTCAAATTAATCTCTAAAATCCTAAAATGCATTGAACAAAATTCCACATGTAACGTTTTCGAGATAATTTTTAACTTGCCTGTATATATTTCCAACTCTGATATCCGGTAATATCTCATCAAAATCATACAAAGCGCAATTTATTGTCTGGACCGTCTGTTTGTTATCATTTTCTTGCAGTACAAAAGATATACCAGGTATATTGGTGAAAGCGTTACCCTTAGATACACACCGTCCAAATATCTCATACACAACTGGGCAATCAATGTTTTTTGACAAATAACTGCATATTCCCCGTAGTCTTCTTATCTGTATGGATATTACTTTTAAACTATTGTCACTAAATTTATACTGAGAGGATTCTGGGTCCTCAGGCGTAGGTAATTCGTATTGTGAAACAAACTGGGTGGGAGTCTGATACTTTAACGGACGTAAGTAATTAAACAGTGAATAGATATTGCTCTCGTTATATCTTGTTGGAACTTTGTGTTCGTCATTTGAGAGGTTGAGTGTTTTTCCATTGTAGCTTCGTTTAGATAAGTCATATTGGTAAATGTGAGGTTTGGCGTTCATTACATTTGATTTAATCTTCGCTAAATGCCAGAAAGTGACGCTAGTGGACGGCTTCAGACCTAAACTTCCAAAGATTGAATTATTATGAATAGATAGTTTATGGAATTTTTATTAAGGAGATAATTTCAGCCCGTTTGTCGCTTTATTATCTACAGAATAAAGTTAAGTACAATTTACAGAATAATTACTTCGTTAAAAAAAACTTCAATCGTTTAACATTTGACCGACAGGCGACAGCTGAAGTGTCCGAGTCGTCGCGAAAACTGAACAACGGTATTCAAATCGCGCCGTTCGTGGATATTTCTTTAGGCGAAGTATAACACCTCAAAGGTGAATTTAGGTTTGTTTGACTTACTAACGTTTATGTAATCCAATACATGATTATTTTTCTGACTAACATTATACCTTTCTTTGTTCTAAATCACTGGACACAGAGTCTTAGTTATGCATGTATTGTAGATAGTATTGTTTATTATAATGCCAAACAAAAGGGTTTGTAACTCCATGGTTGAAAAAGAGCGAGCCTTTTTTCAGAAGAAAGCTCTGCAGTCCTTATAGAATTTGAATAAGTGGAGAGGCTGTTAGTTTAAATAGTGTGATTTTTTAATATACCTTTAAGTAAACTCAGTACGAGAAACCAAGTGGTCAGTAACATAAATAATCGAAGAACAACATTTAAAGAAGGTTCCTCGATGCTGAGAAATAAAGTGCTAGCCGAATCTTCCTTTGAAATCTTGGGACGATGTCATCGCCATAGCTTCCAGTAGAAAGTACAATAACTTACTTCTTACTACGTTATATATCTCCGAGTTAATCGCCTCTGTACGAGTCGCGACGAAATTAATTTTTTAGTCCGTGTACCCCTTTTGTTGACCTACTTTGATCACGTTTATAGAGCTCTGTCATTCTAAAGGTAAAATTGGAAAATGAATGAGTTCCCAGGTAATAGTGCTAAGATCAATCAGTGTATGTGATACACGTATTAATAATGTTCATGATCGGTATTCCGAAGTTACCGTCTTCCAATCAAAACCAGCCGAAAGTTGCTTTACGTGAGTGCCGAACATCATCACAGATCTCTAATTTTGAAATTACGTCTATCATTAGAGTAACACTAATAACGAATCAGACTATAATTCTACAAATGTTTACGTAACCTAGCAGTTTCATTGATAAACAAGATTATCGGGCCAATGTATGGACGAACGTTATGATGTCACAAGCATTCGGAACGTTACAACGCTTTAACCAGCAACACCTTTTTTAAACGAAATTTGCCAACCCAGTCAAGTTATAAGTGATGTTTGAATATACATTTGATAGGCTATCGATATATCGTGAAGTGGTCAATCTAATCTGGCTAGCGGTTATAAAAATGAAACGTACCATACCTACTCATGATCTGATACAGATGCATAACCGAGCACCGTCAGCTACTTGAGTCCAGTAAAAGTAATACGATCAGCATCACATGTCGAAGACTTACAGAGCTATTGAATCTGGATCTCGCCTGAAGATCTGGTAGGTTATCTCTTAACCATCAGTTCCAAAGTAGGTTGGTTATTTGTTGCGCTTCCTTCCATCTGTTATAAAAACACGTTCTAGTCGTCTGTGCTTTGTCGAATCATATACTTCTACGAAGTAACAATAATTTATTTGTCGCAAGTATATCCAGATTATCACAGTCATTAACTAGCCTTACGAGTGGTTACTTTAGCCTCTATTTAAAACGTCTCCAAAGACTCCTCCGGTAGTGATTCTATGATTCGTCCCCACACATGGCAACTATGACTAGCTCTCGGAAGGTTCATTCACAATCTAAAGAAGCATTTAATATCTTATTCTGGTCCCAACTACACACAAACTGTCTAAGACTGGTTTCAGCTCATCTGACGTTCGAAGCGTTGTTGCTAAATACATGTTTTGGGTGACTCCTTCTAGCAACGAACTTCAGCTGAACGCATAAAAATTATTTAATGTTGAAGGTGTGGGCCATTTCGATGTGAACTTCTCTAATAGACAGGAAATTGAACAAAAAGCTGTATCGCTTTACAGCGAATCGCCTTCTCTCAGCGTTAAATAGATCAAAATAGTCTATATCACTATTGGTCTTATCATGGTCAGAATAGTCACTCTAAATGTAACATCTCTGCTGAGAATATACTGATTTAGCTTTTAACGTATCAACACTGGTTAATAAATGGTCAGTGGAGAACTGTTATTTTCCTGTCCGTATAATTCATTCGGAAAACCTATTATCATTGAACATACTGTGCCATCACAATAACATATTCATCATGCAACCTCTGACCACGGATGAGCCGGTTTTTCAAACAATTTAGTCTGCTCTGTTGGTGACGACGGGGTAAATCTTTTTGGTAATGCTCATTCGCTAACCGTGTTGATCTGGACATGGCATTCAAGGCTTTACGATTTTAAATTGTTTCTGGATTTCTTCAAAATCCATCTTACATACCTGATCTAATTTAGCTCTCAGTTCATCTTTGGACATTGGTACATTGCACACTATAAGTACCGTGATATCTTCGATGTCAACTGTTGGGAAGCCCACACCACGCAAGTGAGACTACAATGCCATCTGAGATATCGTTGGTACCGCCCTACTTAACATATGTAATCCCTTGACCTCTCATACATCTGGAACTCTGAGTGATGAAGAAAAATCTAAGGGGAAAACTTCTAGCTGGACCTCTTTACAATGAGATATTCTGCAATAAGCAAAGCGCGAGTTTGCACCGCCCTTCCACTATTTTTTCTACCAATACAGGCACTATTGCAAATGCTGCTTATCCTTGTACACGCCTAGCGTATTCCTCCGTAAAGAATTGGGTATTAATATGAGCATTACTATTACAATCTCTCTGTTCCTCTCGCTTCCACTGTGAAATGGTATGGTATATCCATCCGCAGCATTTGACTGCACATGACCTCGGTGCTCGATATTTTCGTAATATGTGATTCACCCTCAGACAGACACTACACAACTTCTTTAGTGCGAATTTTATCCCTTCAATAATATCCTTGTCTCTAAACCTCCCACATTGGTCTAAAAGTGGTTTTCAGTACACAATAAACATGGCGACCCAAGAGTGCTTGTCTTGCATGTGGAGGGACATCAGACTCATATTGGCGAACGACATTCTCGCCATATACTCTGAATTGAGGCTTCTTTCAGTAACAACGGCCGACTTTATTTGGTTGTCATTAGAATGATTTCCATAGACAAGCAATCCTTATGTAATATGAGCAATATCGGACTGTTATTTTGCAAATTCACAAAAGTCCATAAATGAAAGCCCTCCTCCCGTTTTAAGAGTTTTATATGCCACTTTCACCCATTCTCTTTGTAAGTGCAATGGGAGTTTCAAAGCCATAGTACGGATAGTTTCGTGGAATTCAGATTGGTCACATGGTTCATCTACTTAAGCTCACAAAACTGCACCTCCCGTGACAGTCTTCTCATATTATCTGGACTAGTCCCCTTAATACCAGAGGTATTCATCGTCTTATCAACAAATGCACGGGCTACGATGTGCTTATGATCAAAAGCTTCCTCGATAAGCTCTTACATTTTACGATAGCCTTCTGCTGGTTCGAACAATGCGCGATGAACTATAGTGTCCTTAGCTCCACCATCACAATGCTGAGTCAACTAGTTTAACCTAGATCGGAGTTCATCACATTCATCGAAACAGTCTTCGGAATTCCGTATGAGGCTTCAAACATTCATTGAACTACCATCAAACCTTATGATCTCTCTCACTTTGGTAAGTCTAAAGCCTTAGATATTATTGTTATATAGTCTATTTCAGGACTAACACCAACCTCATGTGAGGACGACATAGACTCAAACGACATCACTTTGTCTGCCAAAACCTGACTATAATCTTCTCATCCATTTTACAGTCACGTTTCCAAATCAATTTCTCTTTTTAACTGAGCTAAGCGTACTTAAGCTAATTATAACTCCAACAAGGGATCCATTCGGTAAACGTTCCCTACTAACTTGCCATCACTATGACTTTCGGAATAGTGAAGAGACAATTCAGGGATACGAATAGTCTTTTGGTTTTTCTCTGTAAACATTTGGCAGCACTCAACGTAAGAATTTCTGATGAAATACTGGTCGAAACTTTGTAGGATATCATTTGTCCTACAAACAAACTACTAGGATTGTAAACGCGATTCTGGAGATCCCAAGGTCTATGTGAGTGCTATGGTCGGACCAAGGATAACTTGGTTATAAACTTTATCTGTTTCAAAACGTAAAAACAATTAGATTAATACAATAATTAAAGGAATTATAGTTATCAGTTGGAACGTACAAACATATTCACTAGCACTGCGTGTCTTATAAAAATGAATAAGTATTAAGAGTTATGCCAATATAATAGTATATTAATGTCCTCCAATCGGCAGTTCACATGCAACAGGGATAGTCTACAAACAGATCAGATCCGATTAACGTGATGAGCGTTCAGGCAACGATTTGAATGGCTTGTCATGGACATAAATAAAAATCTCTACGACTGAATAACACCTTGAGTGCAAAAGAACTGTTAGCCAAAATAGCAGTCAGATACTTAAATCCAAACTCCAAGGTAGTTCCGTTATACGAAGCCGAAACTTGGAGAATCACGGTCTACTATGATATTGGTATCGCTCTCATAGTAGACTCAATCCTAAAATTGTAGAATTGTTATAATGTAACTGCCTAATCTATGAGATCTAACACGGGAGTCACATGATTCGTCCTATCGTATGGGTCATCAGCATATGATGGAGAGTATATTCAGGCTGGAAATATAACAATGTATTTAATATAGATAAGAAGCTGTTACATTAGTACAACCACGCCTGCAAGGCCAGGCCATACCATCCGATCCATTCGGACTAACTAAATTCGTCCTTTCCACCTTCTTCATCGTTAGGGTTTCCTCCGCGTTAAATGTTGAATATCTGTCTTCACAACTGTCTGGTGTTCGTCCTTGAGGATTGTGTGGCTAAGGCTCAGTGCCACTACATTACTCTCCCACCAGAATCAATGTGACGTTGGTTCGTTACCAAATTAGTAAGACTGCCGCGCTCCTGAGGTTACCAAGAATAATAAGAATCCTCCGAGTATTGATAAACTGAAAGATAAATAAAAAAGAAGGTGGCAGCGGCTTTAAAATGTCTGTTTTAATGCTTAAAACGCTTAAAATTAAAATTTGGGTGAAGATTATTTAAGCTAAAATAGAGGGTTATAACAATGATAATATGATTCCGTGTAGGGATATTTTATTAAATCGCCGTAAGATACGTGATAACAGCCGTTGATTAATAACTAAACTTATAGGTACTGCATTTTGTGTTTAGAAATACTAAAAAAGTCAATATTGTAGGAATGTTATTATCGAAATTACTTTTGGTTCAAATCATTAGGTCAAATAACGTTTATGTCGGTAAGCTGTCCATATGAATTGATTTCCAACTGCATCCGCATTATTAGGCTAACTGAAAGAACAAGAGTATTACCATGGAAAAGAAATCCAACTAGTGTTCCAGTTAGTTCGATACGGTTTATTTAGTTAAGGGGAGATTTTCTCGACCTTATTATTGTTTAATGGTGATAGAATTTAGTAATGCTACTAATACATATGAATGTTTATGCAAAAAAATTTTCAGTGCTTGAAAATTGATAATTATGTGAATTTGGACAGACAGCTAAGAGCGATTCGTCAAACATGAGTGTTTGCGCGAGAGACATGCTCTAGACTCAATGTTCTGACTTGCCATAGACTATTTATTTATATTCACACATATGGCTGACGGTACGTACGAGTTAGTTGCAAGTATTATTATTATTATTCACAAACATCTTGTGGGCATATAAGTGTTGTGAAGAAACCATTTCGGGTTTCTTCAAAAAATGCAATAATACAAAATTTTCAATAATGTCAGCATTATACTTGCCATTTAGAAAAAAATTAGAGCAATAATAGTATAATATTAATAATAATAAATCGGGTCTGTGCAATTGAGAAAAATATTGAATTGAGTTTAAAGAAGGAAATGGAGAAAATAAGGGAATAGAAATAAAGGAGACGTGAAATACGCAAACAGTCTAATAGGCGTGTTGTCGAACACAGAACAAGAATAAACGACTATGTGTGTATTGTTAAATTAGTAACAAAAATAATTAAGAAAAAATAACTTTTAATTGCAGTAAGATATGACGCTAGAATAAATGTTTGTGCAGTTATAGTTTGGAGTGATGCTATGAAAGTTACAATTAAATGAAAATGATAATAAAATATCAATATGTATGAGTCATATATGCATAGTGAAGATATAACGGGTCTGAGAATTTAATTTGAGTGTAACACAAGTTATTGTTTTAATTACAAACTTCGTAATCTTAAGAATATTTATTTAGAGGGAAAGAAGAGAGAAAAGAAGTGAACACTTAGTGAAAAGTTTTGATCCATGATAAGAATAATAATTGTGTAATGAATATCAACCTCACAAGGAAACCAGCAATTGAAAAAATAAAATAAAAATCCGTTAAAGCACTCGGATGAATACATTTAGATTTCTGTAATAGTATACAGAGTGAAACCGGATATTAGTACAAATATTTGTGCAATAATAATTAAGATTGATGCTATGAAAGTCAAAATTGATTTTAAAGGACAATCTGGAGTTAAATATGTTTAGAAGGATAAGAAGATACAAAAAGAATATCTAATGTGTCGGGGAACTAATAATGATATTAATAACCGTAATAATGATAAACATGTACATAAGCAGACTTCATATATTAAGATAAAGAGAAATAAAACAAGATAGACGTGGAAAGATTTAAAGGTTTTATTTTGCTTTTCAAGCAATTAAATGGATGATGGACCTTGTTTGTATAAATCATTATTGAATACATTGATATTTAATAGGTGACATAATCCACTTTCGGAAAGAAAATTGTCAAGGAGACTAAAAGAGGGAACACACATCATTGATAAAAAGGAGAAAGAGTAATGGACCAACCACACTTCCTTATATAACCCCACTGGTTACATTCACAGGTTTAGAGTAGCAAGATCCAAAGCGAACGATTTGGCTACGTTCTTCTAAAAAAAAGTTGAGCCAAGATAAAAGCGGATTCTGTATGCCAAATGAAGAGAGTTTTAAAAGAAGAAGTTTGTGTGAGACAATGTCGAAAGCCTTACTAAAATCGAAGTAAAGAACTATCACTGACTGACCGACATTTCTTCTCTGGGTAATTTGATCAAAAAACTCCAGGTGCGATGTGAAACATGAGCGTTTAGTCATAAACCCGTGTTGGGATGGGCTGATCAGACTAGCTGAAAGTAAAAATGATAGTAGCTGTTTGTGGATGATTTTTTCCATGGATCTTGAGAGCACGGATGTCAAATTAATTGGCCTATAGTTAATAATATCACTACGTGGTCCTGTTTTGAATCTAGATGAAGCATTTCTGTCGATTAATTTAAGTATACTCTGAAGTGCATACACATCATTCTGCTCATAGTAGCGGTATTTTAATTTCCTCAGCTTTCTTTTAAAAGTATTTTGGCCCCTATTAGCATTATAAGCCACCCGGCCAATAAATGGGGCAGTGCAGTCAAGACAACATATCAGGTTGTGGTATAGATTGGAAAGCGCGATGTCAACATTATGTAGTTTAGCATAAGGCGAAATGCAATTTAATTGAGATGTAGTGACTATAAGTTGTTGGAATCAACTAAGCTTATGTGCCGCAATTAAATGTGATGCAGTGCTGCAAGATGTGTTCGGCTAAATAAGTCTCTGCAAGATGATAAACAGTGAGTGATGCTTATGTGCATTATCAGGAAGAACATAAGTTGTAACCAAGGGGAATGTACTCCCAATTCATGTCAGTGATGATGACTTGAACCTTAGTCAGTGTTGGGGTAAATTCAACAGTGATGTTTTCAGTTTGCAAATGATTTGCTCGAATGCTTATGCTGATTATTTGCATGCATGGTTGCGTTGCCAAACCTCCAATTAGATTAAAAAAGTCTTAAAATATTTACTGAATGAACAACTGATAAAGAAACATACTGTAATAATCTGTAGTGGTTGAAGACAACGAGAAAACAACACTATTTAGTGATAATTATAAGTCGATTTGTTGACCGATGTCGTTGATAATTCCACCAATTTTATCAATCATGTTACGTGATTGTCATAACAGTGCCTTACAATGATATCATGAAAACATTTTGTTTCAGTAATTATAGTGCTGTTGACGTGTTCGTCACTCCCTCGAATCAGAACAATTGAATAAATGCAGATAATTGTATGGCTTTCATCGTATGAGCTATCTTAAATGATCTTATGACTGAAGAAAATTTATAGCCTGAACTCACCGTATGTTTTCGAAGTAGTGTGTGGAGGACCAGACAATATATAAACGCAAAAAGTATCAACAAAGTAAATAAAAATCAATAGTAATATTGATATATACCAGTTAAATGTTACAAATACAATAAAAACGGGACTTTACTTAAGTTCGCCCAAAATGATGCGTGTTCAGCTTTAGTCTGGTACAATAAATCCACAATTATGAATGCTTGGTAATTCCAAACGTGTCGATGAACTCTCCAGTGGTATAATCCAAAGTAAGGTATGGAGTATTCGCACTCACAGTCTATGAATGTAAATAATATTTGTTTTAGGTCTCATTTAACTCAATCACGAATGAAAATAGAACGAGGAATGTGTGAGAAGCAGTGTATTTGTTAGCCAGCAACAGTACGTCACGCTGTGTTAGTATCACAACGGAAAAAGTGTTCAAAATCATTTACTAAAACAACAGGTACAATCATTTGATGGTAAATATACATACGATGAAAGGTTGACATGATAAATACAAATAATATTGAAAACTATTTACAAAATAAGCTTGTCAGTCATATCTCCACAAGTGTTATCTTTGTTGTTTGAAAATGGAAATCGAAAATTCGAAATAAGTCGGGAAGTGGTCGGAAGAAGGATTTTACAGTATAAGGTATAGTTTAAAACAGATTGAAGTGTTAAGTGAAGAAAGAATATGATTAGCTGCAGATAACCATTCAGTCCTTGCTAACGTCGCTGGTCGATGTATATTTACGTTATTTACATGTCATATATACTAGAGCTGGATGTTTAACAAGTTCATTTCGCTGAAGCTTGTAAGTGCTACTAAAGCTTGTTAATGAACCACTGAAACTAATTATTATTATAGGCGGCCAGTTATTAGTACCAACTGAGTTAGTATGTTATGAGTGCTAATCAGTATAACATTTCGATAATACGTATGAGCACTAATCAGAGGACTGATGGAATACTGGTTTAACGGAAGTAAAAATCAATCGAGAAAGTCAAAGTGGGAATAAAGATTAATAATGATAGGCTGTGTTTCTTTGGTCGGACTTGCCAATGTAGAATTATGGTCAAATTCGATATTAGTACGGTTCTAATAATACGCTTAAGCTCAATGTTGAAGATTTGTTATGATATAACTGCCTAATCCTTAAGATCTTACGTGGAAGTCACACCATTGTACACATTGTCGTAACGATCAAAAATATATGATGGAGAACACATTCAGGCTGGAGACAGAACAATATATATTTAATATGGGTAGCAGTGAGTTGTACAGAGCGACCACGACTGCGAAGTTGAGCGATGCCATCCGATCGGTTCTAAATAACTGAATTCATTCCTTCCACCTTCTTCATCGCTGTGTTTTTCTCCGCGTTAAATATTGAATATCTATTTTCCAGACTGTCTCGTGTTCAGCCTTGAAAACTGCATGGTTAGGGCCCGATGCCACTACAAACTAATCCAGCTATCATCGAAAACGTACAGGTATTTATTGTTGATTGTCGATGCAAAATATCGGGATATCATCAACATTGACCTATGTTAGTAGGGAACAAACCAGCTTCCATTTCAGGAGGCAATCGAGAAGAGCTACTGGCGGTGATTCAGATGCCCAATATGAAACTTTTCAATATAAGCTTTCGTTGTAATAATCACGCTACTATTTTATTGGAACCACCGCGTTTTTATATTTGTTCCTGAGTAATTGAAATACTCACCACGCTCTTTCCTTAAAAAGAATTCAGCAAAGTACGACTTTATTTTGCTCTTCCTATCTCAGTTAGTTACCTTATTTGAGGACAGAATGTTCTGCGTAATTGTCACTATGTTCTACACACATAGGGAAGTCTCAAAAATCGAAGTACCTCATATCGCCACTTTAAACCAGTGGCTTTTTGGCTTTGAAGCGAAAAATGCAAAATTATGGTGTAGCCCTGATACTTGCTCTGCCTTGTATTTTAGAGAGACATGGAAGGAAAATAGGTCTTACAAGGTCTCCTTAAGGGCTTGAAGTCACCGAAGAAATGTATGGAAATTATTGACATTAAATGTAATGCGCGAAAACGTCACGTAACGAACCCACTAACTCACAATATCATAAACAATTTTAATTTTCTGTTATCACCTTACAAACACCTTTATTGAACAGTTTATTACTACCAAGTGTTTGGAAATTATCGCCGGTTGCGTTTCTAAACACTTGTATTCCGAGAATAAGGCCTCTCCCCGAAAGCGATATCGTAGTTTAACCTTCTATTCCCGGAGGTTCATGGGTTTTCAGTGTTAAATTTTAGACTTGTATGATAAATTTTGCAGCGGTTAACTTAGGGGAGAAACTACACCAGAAACGAGATCACTTACCAGTGAGAAAATACTGAGGAGAGATTCTACTCACTTGCACCCTATATTTATCATATATGAAAAACTCTCCATATCTCTCAAATACAGCCTCTTAATGGAATATGTAGGATGAAAGCACAACGAGGATACAAATCTACTTGAGCAAATTCACCACATGAGGTCCTGGAATTTCAGCACTTTATAGCGTACCAACTTCATAATGAGGATGTTGATTGTTGCATAAATCTCATATTACAAATCAATTTCTAGATTTGTCTGTTAGCATATACTAAAAGTATCGAAGTCCAAAATTTGAAGGTATTCATAGGGTCACCAGAGGACCCAGAATAATTGTGATATTGTTTGGTACTTTTTTGTGGGTCACACTATTTCGTATCAAATTTAAAGGATTGTTACGTCGTATTTCCGCTGATTAAAAATTTCATTCATGGTCAAATTTAGGAAAAGCGTTTACTGTTTGCGGCATTTTGAAAAAAACCCAGCTGTTTAGCTGGTCTTGTGTCCTCACAGTTGTAAGACCGACGGGAGTTCAATAACAAATTTTCGACTTCTAAAAGCGTTTCTTTGCTTCTAAATTTTAATTATTCACCCACCATACATCCCCACAAGTGTAACCTATCGACAGAGCAGTTTGAAGTACGTTCTAAGTTCAAACGACTTTTTTTAGTAGTAAAAATGTTTCTGAATACTTTGTCACCTAAATTTTATGTGGCTCTAACAGGAACAAGCTCCTTAATATCGGGGCTTATTTTGGTATTGATATCTCTTTCATTTTAACATTTAGATTTTTGAGTGGTGGTACTTTAAGAAGTACGGAAAGTCGTTTATTGAGCAAATTTCTTGGACCCACATATATCCACTCATTGGTGGAAGTGATGAAGATAATGAATGTGATAGTGTGGAATCTAATGGTCACCTAGCGTCTACGCAAGGTTTGTTAGTATTTTTTTAAATTCCCTCTAGAGTGTAAGGTGTGGAGAAATCCTTATAGTTTGTTTAGGGGGGCGGAGTATCGAAAGTTTTTTCACGAAACAGGTCGTGACCCCCTGACGTATTATGATATGAACTTGTCTGCTCAAGATCATCAGACATTTTTCACATGTGAAGCAGATGGCGGAAAGCCCGAGTATGAAAGTATGTTGTTTTTTAGTACGAAAGTATTTCAAGTTATGCAACTTTCATGGAGAGAGAGAAATCACGAAGAAAGAATCAAGAAGACCAAGGAGGCCTTGGCTAAGAACCCTGAGTGTGCAACTGCAATGATCTTGCTTGCAGAGGAGGAATGCTCCTACATCGTAGATGTGAGTTTATAAGTTCCTACTTAATATCTATTTTTCATGTCCATACCTTCCTTTCACTTCATTTAAGGTATAGTACACACATTCTGGTTTACTGGTAGATGATTTGCCTCCGTATTTAATGTATCATCGGAAATACTAATAATTTACAACCATACGTAACATCCAGTTGTCACGCTTTTATCTGCTTCGGTTTTGCACCCGGGCAGTATCTCATCCCTCACACAAATTGAATGATTTATGTGGCGCGTATATATTTGGTGCCCTCTCGTACCAATCTTCATGTGTTTAAATAAACAAATAAAAATGAATAAACAACCGTACGCAATAACCAGTTATTGTTGAGTATTGAAACGAGTTGATAACAGTTCCTTATGAGGGTTTCTGTCCCTTTTTAACAGCTGTTATGGGGAATAGTCCTTGTATTTAAGCACGACAGACAACTGTCAGCCATCGAAGATTTAGAACATTCATATCTTACATAGATCTCATCCTTCTTATAGCTCAGTCACGGCCGGCTATCAACATTAACATTACTATTGGATTCACCTACTTATCTTACTAAGTTTGATATTTGTAAGTTTTTCAATATTTTTATACTTTGAAGCTAATCTTAATACAGTTGGGAGTATTCTCGCATGCTCTATCAGTACCCTAGTAGCAATATATTTCTTTATCAATATCGTCCTTTTAATATGATAGGTTTGCTGTAGTTTTCCAGCAACATCAGGTCCACTATCCCATATAAACAGAAACCGCCAGGCGATTACACCATAAAAGAAAGAAAGATATCTGTCCTAATGTTATTTACTTACTATATTTTTTTAGTGCATGAAACTATTCACTTACATCTTTGTATACATAGCAGTTATTATATGCTGCCTAAACCTGCTAAGTATCATAGATTTTCGTTACTCACTGATGTTTGTTCTCGACGTAAAAATTGTTAGTGAATCTAGATTTAAGATTTTGTTGGCCTTTGTACATTCAAAGCAATCTAACATCCATAAATCCTTAGTGATCCACATTTCCCTGCATTCAAAAAATTACTATTATCATAAGTGTCTGTGCTCGGTTTCAGGATATATTACGTTAAATGCCCACCAGACTAGTAAACATTTTTAAAATGTCGTTTCTAAACACTAATTACTATCCAAGCGGGGATACTAGTATAAACGCAAAGCGAAAATAAATCTAAATAATCAATCATAGCGTAATCCAGATGAGTTTTAATAGATAAACTGGTGTCATCAATTAAAGTATATGAACTAAACATAACTATGTATTTACCATTTTCAATAAATTATTAATTGTCATACTTAGACGTGGATTTCCATCCCAAAATTCGTAATTTGGTCAATCTATAAATTTGTCAGTTGGTATATAATATTTGGGGCAAAGAATACTCCAGTTTGTTTGAAATAAGTCAGACCCTACATGTATTTTGGATTAACGTAAAAATTCAGATTTCCGATGTAAAACCGTATTATCGTTTATTCGCGTTTAAAACTGATCTCATGTTCAAAGTATATCTTCAACTAAATCTTTGTTTCTTGCTTGTTTGCTGTCATTGAGTCTAACTATTTAGTCACTAATTCATCCTAAATATTTTGATAGTGTTTCTAATTCGAAGTTAGATTTACAGTTGATGTTAATTTGTTCACATACTGGGACAAACTGATTGGCTTCCTTTCAGATGTGTTTTAGAGATATTAATCACATTGTGAAGGAAACTTTTAGTGTCTGCCAGAGAAACATGGGTACAGCGGCATTTTAAATCGTGATTAGATGTTTTAAGAAATAAATGCTTTGTTTTAGTGGCAGCCCAGTCAGTGACATAGAAACTCACGGAACATAATTCCTTGTGACATGTTTATATTGAAATGACGGGCGCAGAAATTGTTTATACTAATAGACATGACCTAGCTAGCGGTTAGTCGTCAATTTCTATTTCCTTTATGTAGTTTTTATGTCGAATTTCTGTTATTTTATGGCTTTATTCGGTGTTTTTGTAGGTAAACTGAATTAAATATATTGTGTTTCTGCTAAATATTAGTCCTTGTTTATATCTTTCTTCCAGGTAGAGAAAGTATACAAACAAGCATATAAAGTTGCTGAGACAAATCTTCGTCGTTCTCAACAGCTTCAAAACCACAGTCCAGCACATGAATCAATGTATCGGAGAGATATACATGCATTTGTTTTCATTCGACGTCGACTTGCAATGTGTGCAAGAAAATTGGGTAAATTGAAAGAAGCAATAAAAATGATGAAAGATGTATGTGTTCTATGTTGTTTTGAGAAAATATTTCTAGCTACTGTGCATCATTATTTTCCATGGTCAGTATTCTATAATTTATATATTGAAAGATAAGTGCTCACTTGCAATGTTTCAAGTCAGAGAAATATACCTTCAAGGAATCAATAATGAACTTGGCCTGGTGATTTATTGTTAAAGAATAAGTGCATATTTTAGTTAAGAAAGTTCTTATGGCGATTAACTCGTTTACTTGTAAAGCTTTTTCATTATATTTTAGTGTAGAAACATTCTGTAATTAGATTAATTAGGTTAAATTACCTTAAGTCTGTTAGTTTAACCTGTTACTTTTAATCAATAACGTAAAAGGCAAAAAACAAAATAGATTAATATTTCTAGGTGAGAAATACGTTCCTGTAAATTTAAAGGAAATGATAGTCATCCAGAAAAATGGAGATGAGTGCATCTTCCTAATGAATAGCGCTAGTTGCAATATGTCAAATGTCTTATCATTGCAGTATGCATAGTAAGATATTCCTATTAACTCTTCCGTCATTCAAATCAAACCATAATTCCAGGTAAGGAAATCAATGTCAGTGGTGATTAGATGAAAAAACGTATTATATAATCAGAAGAACTGTAATGATTCATTAGGAACTTCCTTCATATAACTAACATCTGGTTTTATCTCCAACTTTATCCTCAGAAATGAATCAAATTCAGAATAACTATTAGTTTCATGATTTTTAAAGCTGTTTTGTTTTAAATAACGTGTCCTTGTTTATCATTTGATAATTTTAAAGGCCGTGCATAGAAAAAACCATGTATCCATCAGTTCTCAACATCTAATATTTTTATGCTTATACTTCAGTTTTTACTCATCACTCCAACTTGCAGTTATTATTCTTTCTTTTTATCTATTTTCAATTTTTAGAGTATTTGAATTCGATATTAGCTATTACGCAGAAATGAAATTAAAACTGAGCTTATAAATCTTATCCTTTATTTCAAATTATTACAGCTTATTAACCTGTTTAGCTACTACTTTCTTCGAAGACTAAATACATCAAATTGAATTAAAATCCCATTTGAATCACTTTTGTTTATATTCATATCATTACCTGAGTTAATACTTAAAAGCCTTAATCGGTCTTATGTATCTGTACAACCTAATCATGTGATATTCACAGGATATACTGTTTTTTGAAGTTATTCTATACCAGATAAATCACTTGTCTAAGATCTTCGGCTAAAGTTACGTTGCAGATTGTTAGGGTGTGGTGAAAGTTGGATATTTTTAATGGATAAGTATATCGTCTTCCTCCTCACCGTTAGGTAAATGATACCACAAATAGTCCACCCACAAATAGCTTACTTTCCGAACTCACAGAATCAACAATGTGGCTTAAATATAAGGAGGTAACACTGCATAATTGAAAACACTAACTACAATTCTGTATTCAGAAAACGTCAAGAAATGTCTGTGATCATATTTGTAGGTTCGTACAAACAACAGTCGTTATGTTTCTTTCTAAGCTTCACTTCGGCGAAAAATCCTATCACAATCTAAGTTGGAATCACAAATCATCTACAGTTCTGATCGCATTCAACTTCATTCTCTTAGCTGTTAATTTGGGTTCGTTCCATAAATTTTATGTCTATTGTCAGTTTCTCACTTTTCGCTTCATATATTTTTATACTTTCAGCTAATGGTTACTGTTGAAGGGTAAAAGTGACTTCTTTAATAATCATGCTTCAAACAAAGTGTCATATCGAATGATTAATTTTACAGACAGACCAGCTATTACGCTTACACTGGTAGTTCGGACCCAACGAAAAATCCCTATATAGTCAAATAGAACTTTTATCTCAGTATATCTCACGTAGCGCATGAGAATTTCAGACCTATCTGAAAGCGATTTTACTTCACGAGATTTCTCATTTTACATCTAATGGTTTCTAAACTAAATCATTGAATTTTGTTTTTAAGAGCAGATTAATCCATATTGTTTTAATGTACTAGGCACTATTAATATGCTTGTCTTTCACAACCGTTAACATACTAGCGATAGACTATTCTTTCTATCCTGTGTTAAGTCTTATATATATATATATATATATATATATATATATATATATATATATATATATATATATATATATATATATATATATATATATATATACGAAATCGCACGTTATATCTAATTTCAACCCAATATCTATGCTAATTTTAGCTTATAAAGGAATATCCAAATTTAAATCTTTTCAATATCCATGAAAATCTTATTGAATGCTACCTAGCTGCCCAGCAATATGCTGATGCTCAGGCTTTCCTAGCTAAATACGATGGTAGGTTCTTTGAAAATAAGATAGTGATCATATATTTTAATTATTTAGTGGCTACTCAATAGATATTGCAGTATTTTGTTAACTGTATAGCACATAATGTTCATTTGGCTTAATTTTCCTAACCGATATTTCCACCGTTACTGTTACCTTGAAATGGGGATAGCTTTTCCTACCTCCAAAATAAATCGAACACTGGACAGAATTACACAAAGAATAATTCAAATGGTCTCTTGCCAAATCAACGTCGAGCACTTTCTAATATACTTTTTGGTCCGTGACTACTGACCCACACAACAAAGCGGAGATTCATAAAGAATTTCAACTGCTGGAACGTCACCAGTCTTAAATGACTAACTTTTAGCCTTTTTTGGGGATAACGGAGAACTTTTGGCTACGAGACTGACTAGCTCGTTGAAAAACTTTTGAGTAACAGATTGTCCTATCATTTCGGAATGAAAAATCTTCGTCCCTACCTTTACAAAGAACTTAAATAATTTTATTATTATCATCTCGAAGGCTCTGTACACATATCTCTCAAACAGGATGGATGCATACGCCATCCTCTCTCCTTTGTTTCAGCTTAACAATAAGTTCTATAGAGTACTACTTCTGATGCTTTTGCTAGTTCTTAATAGTTTCATCTCGTTGTGCTAATATTGGATAGCAACTTGAACCGATGCACATATGTGCTGGTTTCTGCGTTGCATTTGACTGACTTTTAGGTAGTGTCTCCCTATATACAATACTTCTTTTCAGTTTTGGCATCGATGTCATTCCGTAAACAGCTCTAATGAAGGGAAGTGGTAATGTAAATTTGCTATTCTGACATACATCGTCTTGCTGTGCGACAACACAACCTGTCCAAATCACATTTAATCAGTTATCTATTGGTTTCCATAAGTAGGGTATGTAATTTACAGTTTCTGAATGTATAGTACTTCTATAAGACGAGTAGACGCTCTTTGAAGGTATAGGATCGGAGGAATGCAAAGGATGTAACAGCATTACTGGGATCGATTTTCAGCGGTCACCAATGGGTCTCTAACTTTATTCTTCGACCTTGGCATGAACTCGAACCACGAAATCTATCTCCAAGCACGACTCAAGTCAACAATCGTTAACGTCATAGACTGATTCTGCGTCCTAGATTTTGAGGAAGTCTTATCTCTTGTAAAAGCTGCAGTGACATCTGTTAGCAACCTAACCTAAAAGACTAATCAAGGTTAGTGTAACTCGAAGGCCACTACCAAGTTATTGGTTATTTTCATCCTGCATCACCGTTTGTTGACTAAGATAGTATCTGGATTCGAAGAGCTAGAAATTGTTCCGTAAGACTGGTCACCAATTTCAATTTCTCAAGTATTTGAAAAAGTATAGTTTTTGAAAAAAATACACCAAATTAAATGACCAGTGTTGTGATTGAAACATCAACTGTTATCATTATTCATACCTTTGACAGAGCTCGTGGTGATCAAACCCTAGGAAATTAGACTGGTTTAAGACCTGGACATATACATTTGGAAACAAAAATTCTTCATGGGGTTCAAGAGCATAAGCATACTTAAAAACTCAATAGCCATCGTATTTCTTGACCTCATTGATCGATAAATTTTATGTCATTTTCTGTTGTCGAAAGGTCTATTAAAAGGGATACATCAATCTTCTAGAGACGTTCTAATCAAACACGTTTATTTATATCTGATTTAATTTATTGTCTATTTGGTTCTACAGTTATTTTTTTCTCCATAGCACTTTATGAGCAAAAGTATTATGAAACTAGACTAACTGGAGTAATTGGGAAATATGCTACGTTTTCACAGAGATGCATTTCCTAAAGTGGATGCGGTCAGACTAATAGGTGATATTAATCTATTAAGCCATTAGCCCTTTCTGTGGTCTGTGTTCGCAAGTCCAGGCGACATTAGCTCCTCTATGCAATCGTAATCAAATTCTATGGATGTGAGCTAAAATCGATTTTAGGTGAAGTAGACCCATTCATTCTTAATCTTTCTTTAAATGGTGAATGTAACGTTATTTTACACAAATTCTTTCGCAGCTCAGTCCGTTTTTATTTGAAAAGTATATTCTCAATGTCCTGTTTATTGATGTTAACGTTTTGAATCCACTGCTCTTCCTGTTGGTAATTTTTTTGATAATACTTGCTTGAAGTATAAAACTTCAGACTAACATAGTTTTATTTCGCTCCATTTCTATCCTTTTTCAGATATCAACTATCCGAAATCAGCTACTATATGTTACACTGCAGCTTTACTTAAAGCCAGACAAGTATCTGAAAAGTAAGTTTTTCTTTGTTATATTGCTTAGCTGAACATTGTTTTCAATGTGGCTGTAACGTGGACTTGCTATGCGTTTGCTACTTATGAGACCAATAAAAGAGCGATCAAAACGGAGACAGCAAGTTGCGTTTGAAGTGGCAAAAATATTTTGTCGAAACTGAACTATGTGAATGGCCTGAAGCCGACCAGTCGGATCAGAGATAACAGCTAATAGGTTTCGGAGCAAAATTCAGTCATGGGGAAAAGAATAATAGTAACCGCTTCACCTTTCATATGTAATTGCTGTTACTTGACAACTTGTCATACTAAAATCTTATGTTATAAATTTTTATTTAGATTTTCTCCGGACTTAGCGTCACGTAGGGGTTTGAATGCAGCTGAACTGAGTGCTGTTGAAGCTATTCATCGGGCTGTTGAATTTAATCCACATGTACCAAAAGTGAGTTCACTGTTATATGGATCCTTTGTAATCTTAGTTTTAAACACTGTACTTCAAATAAAGCGGTGGTCCAGTTTTCTAGGCATTCGACTTTTTAGTCAGATTCATATTCCGCCTCACCCACTTTAGTTCGAACACCCGGACAGTATTACTGACTCTTACAGTTATTATGATTCGAAATCCAAACGTGCGAGTAATCAGTTAGTCATATGCATTATTGACATGTATACATCAGTTCAAGTTGTCACATCCCCATTATTACAGGAAGAAGAAACTGTCAGGTCAGTTTTAGATGAGTTGGTAGCTTAATTCATAAGGAGCTTATAGTTTGAAAAAACTAACAGCCGAACAAGTGCAAACTGCTGTTAATATTTGTTTGCTCTCTGTTTACAAAGGTTTGTACATTATACTTGTTATGTGCACAATATCGTCACATACTGTTAGAGCACTGAAAGAACTTGTCAATTAAGTTCAGTATTTTGTTGACACTCCCACAAATGTGTCGAGTACTTACTTAACCGAACTGTTTACATTCTGTATCATGATGCAGCCGGTTAGAAGCATTGTACGATATTTAGTACCAGTCTTAAATTTGTCTAATTCCATTTTAGCTGTGAAGCAAATGCTAGAAGTGTAGCTAACAGGTGACTTATGTTTATTTTCGTGTGAGTTACTTTGATCAGAGAATCACCTGTGTAAATTGAATTCCTGTTAAGAAAAAACACATTACATATCAGTTGCGTTTTCAGTCTTCATCCAATTGTAATTTTCTTAGCTAATGGTTTACAGAACTTCATCTTACTGTTTTCTGCTATAGTCAAATTACTTGAATAAAATATTTCCCTTTCGTGATAATGTATATCGAACATATTAATCCAGTCCGAACTATTCATTATGCTCGGCTACAGAAACCCTTGTATTAGTTTCTAATTTTCCTCCGCGTAATTGGGAACATCGCAAATAAACTATAACCAAATAATTAAAAATGTGTCGTTTAAAATCTCCTTTAGAACACTCGTTAGATTTCACTGGGCTTCCAAGCATACGTCCTTACACTGGTTAACTTTTAACCAAATACATTGAATGAAAGATAATCGCTAGTATCTACAAACCTTCTACAGAATTGTAGTGCAGTCTATTCAGTTACTCATTAATGATGAAAGTCCAGAACCGGTTACTTTTTCTAAAACTTATCCACTTCAGTATCTCACAAAGATTACTTAATTATTTGATTTTTGTCATGTACGTTTTTAAGCCACCTCTCATCCTATTTGAAGTTGAGCGAACACGGTGAGGTGATTAGATAAATTTCAATAGCTTTTTTCGTATTTTAAATATTCTTAGGGTAAACTGTTATCGGGAATTTATTACTGTAATAGTGCTTTGACCAAATTAAATGACTGTCTTAATAATTAAACTCATAACTTGAAAGTAATATCCATTAAGTGGTAGTAATTCCGTGATGTATTTTTACGCACCCTTTAATTAATCTGGTCTATTCAGACGGAAGAATTCGCAGCTTAACTGAACACAAACCTCCTGCGATCCTAATTACCGTTTTAGCATTTACTCTTATTATTTATCTCTTAGTAAAAACAACAAAGATATCTCTTGATATTGATAATAGTCAAGAAACGAAAAGACTTATGAAAGAATAAATCAATCAGTCATGATTCAAAGCATTCTTTCTACTGACCAATTCGTTTTCTACCAATCGAAATACCATATTACAAATCTATACTACTTTTAAACAAAAAAAATCACATATTTACTGGATTTGTTTCATTTAAATTCTCTTTCAGTACCTTCTTGAAATGAAACCTCTAATATTGCCTACAGAGCACATTTTAAAACGTGGCGATTCTGAAGCCATAGCATATGCATTTTTTCATTTAGCTCATTGGAAAGCTGTAGAAGGTGCAATTAATTTATTATATTGTACATGGGAGGGAACTTTTCGACTCATTCCATATCCTCTAGAAAAAGGAAACCTCTTTTATCCTTATCCCCATTCAACTACAGCGACCGATCGAGAACTTTTACCAAGTATGAATACTTTGTTTTTGTTTTGTCATTCTAGTCTCATGTGTCGCGCATATATATATCTGGTGCCCCCTTTTACCAATATTTGTGTTCAAATAAAATTTAAAAAATGAAATTCTAGTCTCATAAATGATGTCAAAATATATTTGGTGAACTACATCATTTACGTGGTTGAATTCAATTAACTGTTTTATAGATCACTTGTTGAATCCTCTCTTGGAAAACACGGTATTGTTTGATATGTTTTATTTCAACCAGCTAGCATTATAATCTTAAACGTTTGTGAGAAGAATCATTTATGAACCCACCTTTAATCGGAAATTAAGATCTAATGTTGCTATTTCTTTCGCAGTAAAGGCAGATATTATCGAATACAGAACTATTAGAAATAGGTTAAGCAATACGTAAAAAATAGTTATAATTCGTAGGAGAATTGGCTTATTGGATTAAGTCTGTAAATCATGTTCTTAGTTTTATTAATGATATTGTGCTCTACTTTTTAAACTTCAAATGAAATTTACGGGCTGGAAATTGAAAAACTCTTTTGTCAATGATTATGGAGATACACTTCGGTTTATTATAAAGTTGACCTTACTCACAGCTCAAAATCGCAGTATAAATTACAGGCGTGAAAAAATCCACAATTTTTACTAAGAAACAACTAACATACCTTCATAGATAAAGATATCATTTCCTCCTATAAAGACGAGATGTTGAGAGTTCTGGCTTTAAACTAGTGCTACCATCACTAACGTGCTAAAATATATCCAGGCTTTTAGGTGTAAGATGTTCATGTCTAAGTGCTTCGACCAATAAAGTTGACATAAGAACTTTTCGGCCCCCAAAAGCTCTGGTATGGCCGAGAGCGGGGTGGGTTCGCCCTCCCTCTCGAAATACTGTCACACGGCCACGCGTATAAAGCCTCTGCCAGGGAAGTCCTACTCACTGCCTTCTCGTGGCGGGGGTGTTGTTTACGAAAATGAGAGGACGAAAAGCGAATGTCCGGCCCTTTAACCGGATCCCAAACCAATGGTGCACATGGGCTCCAGTATCCTGCGGGAACAAATGGCGTACGAACCAATTCCTTGGTCCCCGGCTACCATGGGACAGCATTTCCTCACGATGCTCCACTGCCTTGTGGGTTAGACCTTTAGGTCAAAGGCTCGGGGAGTGGCCCCATAAGATAACCACCTGCTTCGGTTTGGGCGCCCGGACAGTATCTCAGCCCTCACACAAAAACATGATAAACTATCTACTTATGAAAAACATTCCTCTCGCTCCAAATAACAATCAAGTGACTCGCATTATTATTATTTACTACGTCATTATTCACCCTCTTTTATTTCCGCTCTGTTTATAATTATTTTTTCGACTTATACAGCAGGTCGACTTTGGTGGAAATTCCACTGTATCTAAACGTTCTCGAGTCACTGTCCGGTTGAAAATTGTATGTTACCACTGAATATGAGTACTGAAGGAGTTTTTCTGAAACCACGTGCACCATTCAAACTGGCCGCCTTCAACGTTCGCACACTTATGCACGTTGGACAACAGATAGAGCTGGCTATGTCTTTGGAAAGTCTTAATTTCGATGTTTGCTGTCTATCCGAGACCCGTATTCAAGACTCTGGCGAAGTACTACAAATTCGCTCTCCATCTGTCGCTTCGAAAAGCTTGTTTCACGTGCGTTTATCCGGGGACCCTGTGGCATCTTTGTCTGGTCTTGCTGGCGTTGGTGTCGCACTAAGCGCTAGAGCTGAGGCAGCACTAATCGATTGGACCCTCATTAACAGTCGGTTATGTGCTGTTAGATTAGAAAGTCCCATCAAAGTGAGAAGAAATCGGCGTGAGAAACGATGTCTTTTCGTCATCGCCTATGCTCCGACAGATTGCAGCCCGGATGCAATCAAGGATGAATTTTACCACCAGTTATCTGTTCTTCTCCAGAAAGTGCGTTCGACAGATATTGTGGTACTAGCCGGAGACTTGGATGCTCAGGTTGGACTTCTAGGCACAGAAGAGGATTGTTTAGGTGGTCGATGGGGACATGTTGGTCGCAGGACAGATAACGGGGACCGTCTACTGCAACTGCACAGACCACAACCTGTTTCTGGCTAGCACTAACTTTCGGCACAGTCATCGCCGATGTGCCACCTGGCGTCCTCCCTCTGCATCCCAAGCCTGGACTCAGATTGATCACATCGCAATCAGCTACCGCTGGCGTGGTTGTGTACAAGACTGCCGCTCCTTTTGGAGTACCTATCTGGACTCTGACCATGCCTTGGTCTGCGCCAATCTTACCTTACTTTTCAGTGGACAACGAAGTGACCGCCACCAACGGATTGATGTTAGCAAGCTGGTTGCAACTTCTGTTGCAAGTAAGTATCGAACCGAGCTAGTTTCTAGGCTAGCTACCATTCCACCGAAAAGCATAGATGAGCATTGGTTGCAATTGCATGACCCCATCAAAATGGCGGGAACAGTCAGTTGTGGGTTTGCGAAACGTCCCGCTTATAAGCACTGGGTTTCTTCAGGTTCCTTACAACTCATTGAAGCCCGTCGGTCTACTCCGAGTGACCGTGAGTTTGACCACAAACGAAGGATGTTACGTAATGAAGTTGGGCAAAGCTTGCGTAAGGACCGAGAGGCCTGGTGGTCGAAGCGTGCTAATGAGTTGGAAGCAGCAGCTGCATCTGGTAATTACCGGAAGCTCTTCCAACTCATCCGAGCCACTGGCAGCAAGAAGTCTGGTGTGGGCGAAACAATCTACGAGGATGACGGGATGCCAATCACTAACACCAATCGACATCTTACACGATGGGCAGAATTTTTCGAAGGGCAGTTCAACTGGCCTGCTGCTCCGGCAACATCGATCAGACTGTCCTGCCCTCCATGACCGGTGACGACTGACCATCCAAATGAGGCGGAAGTCCCTATCTTAGAAAGGGTTCACGTCGTCTCTGTAACAACTATCGGGGGATAAGTCTACTTCCGATTGCGTCCAAGCTATTGGCTTCCGTCATACTTCGTAGGTTGTTCAAAACCCGAGAAAGACTGACTCGCGGGGAACAGGCTGGGTTTCGTTCTGGTCGAGGATGTATTGATCATATCTTCACCCTCCGCCAAATGTTAGAACACCACCATACTTATCAAAGGCCAACAATCGTAGTGTTTCTTGACATCAGGGCTGCTTTCGATTCGTTGGGTAGGACTGTTCTGTGGGATTGTCTATTGAAGAAGGGTGTGCCTGAGAAGTTTATTAACATCCTAAAAGCCCTATATAGAAACACCTCAGGCAGAGTGAGGACATAGAACCACCTTTCTCTATTGTTCCATTCGAGCAGTGTAGTTAGGCAGGGTTGCCGAATCTCACCATTCCTCTTCAACTTTGCCATCGATGACATTCTGGAAACAGCTCTGATGGATGTAAGTAATGGTTGTGTGGATCTGTTGCCTGGAGAAAGACTTCTCGACCTTGAGTATGCGGACGATATTGTCTTATTGTGCGAGAATGTCCAAGGCATGCGATCCGCACTTAATCAGTTGGAAATCAGTGTCCGTAAGTATGGTATGTGCTTTGCACCTTCGAAGTGCAAAGTACTTCTACAAGACTGGCAGGATTCTAATCCTGTACTCACCCTGGATGATGAGCAGATAGAAGTAGTCGAGAAGTTCGTGTTTCTGGGTAGCTACATAAGTGCTGGTGGTGGTGTGAGTGATGAGATCAATGTACGTATGGTGAAAGCCAGAGCGACTTATGCCAATCTGGGACACATTTGGCGCCTTCGTGATGTTAGTCTGGCTGTAAAAGGTCGGATCTACAAGGCGTCGGTGAGAGCAGTTTTGCTCTATGCTTGTGAAACCTGGCCTCTCCGAGTAGAGGACGTTAGACGACTCTCTGTGTTCGATCATCGCTGTCTCCGAAGAATTTCTGACATCCAGTGGCAACACCATGTCAGTAATGCAGAGGTTCGGCATCGTGTGTTCTGGCACAGAGATGATAATGCAATCGATGTCACCATCTTGAAACACCGACTTCGGTGGCTTGGACATGTTCTACGAATGTCGTCCCAGAGAATTCCACGTCGTGCATTATTTGCCGACTCTGGGACTAATTGGAAAAAGCGGAGAGGTGGTCAGTGTATGACATGGTGTCGTGGTATGAAAGTAAGCTGCAAAGGGCTGGCTTGTGTTGGTCCTTCAGGACTCCATCTGAAAATAATGAAGAGCGGAGTCAGCTTAAGCGCAAGTTGACAAGAAGCCTACGCAATGATCACGAACAGTGGTGGGTAGCGAAAGCAAGAGAGATGGAAAAGGCAGCGGCAATAGGTAATAGCAGACAATTGTTCAGACTTGTTAAGAAAACCGGTATTAGGAACCCGACTGTTAGCGAAACAATGTCAGAGAAAGATGGACATATTATACATTCTCAATCCAGGAGATTAGATCGATGGGCAGAACACTTTAGGGATCAGTTCAACTGGCCTTCAGTCACACTTCGGTTTCCCACGATCTCCAGTCAACCCGAATGGCAAGTTAATTTAGGTCCTCCGACTCTTTACGAAGTTGAAAAATCCATAGGAAATCTGAAGCGAGGGACAGCAGCAGGCCCTGACAGGTTTACTCCTGAGATTTTTAAGGATGGTGGTTCAGTATTAGCAGTGAGATTAACTGAGGTCTTAGGTAGAATTTGGGGACTGGAGGTAATCCCATCTGACTGGTCTCAATCACTGATTGCTACAGTCTATAAGAAAGGACAAAATCCTCTTGTGACAATCACAGAGGAATCAGTTTGACTAATATAGTGTCTAAAATATTAACTTTAAGAATACTTCGACGCTTAACCAAAGCAGACTAGAGCAAACCAGGCCGGTTTTCGACCTGGACGTGGTTGTATAGACCATATATTCACACTACGTCAGGTTCTAGAACATAGACACACGTTCAGATGCCCCACAATCGTAGTATTTCTCGACCTTAAGGCGGCATTCGACTCTGTCGATCGTAAGGTTCTATGGCAGTGTTTGTCACTGAAAGGAGTACCAAAGAAGTACATTAACCTTGTAAAGGCTTTCTACTCGAACACAACTGGTCGAGTGAGAGCTTATGGCGAACTGTCATCAGAATTGATTACTTCAAGTGATGTTCGTCAGGGCTGCCCACTCTCTCCATTCTTGTTTAACTTTGTCGTTGACGTACTTCTAGAGATAACACTTTCCTCGTCTAGATTTCCAGGGGTTGAACTTCTACCGGGAGGTTCACTTGTTGGCTTAAAATATGCCGATGACATAGTTCTATTTGGTGAAGACGCTGACAAAATGCAGAGTCTTCTGACCACTCTAAGCAACAATGCAGACATGTTCGGGATGCGATTCTCCCCTTCGAAATGTAAAGTGTTGCTTCAGGTTTGGGTTGCATTGACACCCGAACTAATGATAGGGAGTGAAGTGGTTGAGCGTGCCGACCGCTTCACTTGGGAGTCGCATCAGCCCTTGTAGTATGGTGTGTCACAAATACAGAAGGCTCGACTAGCTTTTGAAATTTATGGCATAGGCGAGATATCCATCTATCAACCAAAGGACGGGTTTACTGCACAGCAGTTCTTTCCGTCCTACTTTATGGCAGTGAAACATGGCCGGTAAGAGTAAATGATATTCGTGGATTACTAGTATTCGATCATAGATGTCTTCGAAACATTGCTCGTATATCCTGGGACCACCGAGTAAATTATGCAGTTGTTGGGAAACGGGTACTAGGTAAGGATGGCAAATCTCTTGATGATGTAGTGAAACTTCATCAGTTGAGGTGGCTGGGACACATGTTAATTATGCTCAACGACCGACTGCCTTGACGTGCGATGTTTTTTCGTTACTTCCAAAAACTTGGTTGTATGAAAGTGAATGGAATTTACACAACAGATGATGATAAATATTTTTGGCTAAAAACGTAGCTTCCTATTTTCAATTACAAGTATGAACGAGAAATCTCTCGTGCTTGGTAAAATAAAACGATCACGAATTCTGGAATTAGAGCTAAGTTCTAGTTGGTGGATTGTCATATTTGACATGAACTAAATGCAACCATATTACAGCAGAAATTATCATACTAATAATAAAAACAGATATTTCAATGGAGAAATTAATCTACATGACTACATTTGAGAAAATTATAGTCATCTTTATATGAATAGATATGATAAACAAGTTCAGTGTTAAAATGCGTCAAGTAAATTCTAATTATAAGCTTGATAGCATTAAATTTGAGTTTATGTCTGAAAGTTTATGGAAAATATTACCGTTAAAATTACAAGTAAGGCGCCCGTATTATTTTGCAACAACCAATGTGAAGCTCTAGATTTATTACCATGTGTAATACTTTATTTATTATAAAATGTCATGAGTCTTTTTGTACATACCCATAGCTTTAAAAGAAATACATATGTATCATAACGAATTTCCTTTGTGCTATCTTTTTATATTTAGGTTTTCATACACTATCTGTGTATCCGAAAAAAGATGTACCATTTTTTATTCTATTTATTGCGGCTCTATGCTCTTTAACAGCTATACTTACATGTTTAACTCATGTCTACCCTGAACAAATGGGATCACTTTCTAGTAAGGTGAGTTTAAACGGGACTATAAGTTTGGTATAATTTCCACTACTATTTGAAGTTTCAATATCTACTCGAAAAACAACAGAAAACTGTCATTTACATATCTTGTATTTCTAAACTCCTTAAATGATAAAGTCAATCAACTGCTGTATTACACAGCATTGGATACGACTGATCACGTAATGGATGCGATTATTTACCTCATATCTAAAATATTAGTTTGTTAAGTTGCACTTTTATTTAATGGTATTATTTACGTACTAATGATTATTAGATTATGCGGGCTTACAGTATAGTGAACAATTTAGCTTGACGTTTCATTGATTGACACTACCGTTTAGATTCTGAAACCAACTAATTTTCCTTCTTTCACAGACTCTCAACTGGTTTTTCAGTCCAATCAATTATCTATTGGAAAGACTAGAAGGATTGCTACTTTTGCTAGCTCCAACATCTGCTCGAAAGCTTTTAACTTAACCAACTTAATATTAATTCACATTCTAAAGCATTTTTGTCCTCCAGATGCTAATTGTTTCAGTCTTAATGTCATTATGTTGCTTTTTCGTTGTTTATTTCTATTGCAATACCGTTGTTTTGTACGGTACTTACTTTTCTGATATTTCACTAATATCATAATTAGCTTTAAACAACTTTTATTTGTGTTTTGTCCCCAAAAGTGTAGTCCGCAATTTACTATGAAAAAAATAACTTGCATTTTTTAAAATCAGATTTGTATTTAGTTATTTGTCTACGAAACAAAGAGTGGTTACGTTTTACTATCGAAATGTTTATTAGTTTGATTCCATTCTTCTTCAGTGAATCCAAGCAAGGACATTTCATCAGGATCCATTAAATTGTTCTCTGCTCGACAACGCAAATAACCGGCCGCTTCAGATCTACATAAAGAATTATTCCAATGATTCTTTTTCATACATTGAGTCCATTCCAACATAGCAACTTTACATACGCCATGATGATCTAACGGAAAGCTTCCTCTTAATGGAGGAAGAACTTGAGATCTATTTGGAATGTAACCTGTGGAGCTGCCCGACACTGTAAGAAATATCCCCATCCCTAAAAATACAAGACTGAAGTACACAGCGATTTGAAATAAACAGAGGAAATTTAATGGCATATATGAATAATAAACAGATAATAGAAGGATAATCTGATTCTGCTTGGAGTTTAGAAGCTTATGACTCATGACAAAACCACTTATAAAGAGTTCAAGCAGTATAAATCATGAAAAAGTGCCATCAGACAAAAAGACTACCCGTTTACCTACCCTTGCTTATAAATAGTTATTATTACTTTTTCGAGGTACTACCATGTCTAACAATCATGGAACGTCTAATCAAGTGCGTAACTTTCGCAACAAGTTCAAGCGCACTTTTACGTAAGCTCATTTGACGAACGACTGTTCAAAAACATAACACTGCAACTTATTGAGAAACTGAATTTGACTTCACCCCGAATGCTCTTTTAGAAAGATGGGTTGAAGTTGAAAATGTTCGTATCATGGTAACTGTTATTATGGCCAGATGCTTGCCACTAGATAAGTAAATGATTTTTCAAAATTTTAAGTTTGATGCTCGACACTTGTGCACACCTTAGAAACGTACTGGTTTACAGAAAAGAAGTTTATTAAACCATGTCACGACATCCGTATGCTCGGTTATTTTATGGGTATATAATGCTACAACTAATAGTAAATCAGAATTATCAAGCGTGTACAAACGATTAGCCAGTTAAAAGTCACCTAGCGTCACAAACTGTTAAGACTCATATAGAGACCGTGAGGTGCTACAACTGATAGTTAAACTGCATAACTACTAATGAAACATAATATTTAAAGTTCAATGTACCTTAATGATAGCAGTTGGCGGTGCATAAAAGTTAGACATTCGATGCCGTCTGTGTTGCTTAGTTTACATATCCATATCAAATATATCTGCATCACGATGATATGTATTTTGGGACCACAGAGTTAGTAATGTCTGGGTTAGGAACAGGCTACTAGGTAAGGATATGAAATCGAATAACGAGTTAGTAAATCTTCATCAAATGAGACGGTTGGGATGTGTTACGTACCCCCAACCACCGTCTACCTCGTCGGGCGATGCTTTCCGGTGTGAGAGTAGACTGGAAGAAAGCTAGGGGCGGCCAAACCAAAACATGGCATCAGTCCACGAAGTTGTTGGTAATTGAATCTAGCCATGTTGATAGGTGTAGACTACATTGTTGGGGTCCTCATGATTATCGTGTCCAGTGGTTAGAGACTGAAGGTCATGGTCCAAAATCGTTTGCATTGGTGCACGTCCATTCACTTTCATTATTCCTTTAGAATCTAGTTATTGAAACTTCCTTATCTGTGTTTCCCTTTTATACGTACAACTACTGATACTGTTATTACTATTACTTTGGGATTTGTATAAAAAGAACTATTTCATTGTGCTAATGTGGTATGGAAACTTGAACCGATAATCCTAAATGCCAGGTTCCCCTTTGCAAATGACTGAGTGACTTAACACTACTGCCGCCTAAGGCTCAAATTTCCCTTTATTAGTCCCCGAACCGCAAACGAGCAAAGATGATTTCAAATAAGGCTATACATTCGTATAAATTTAAACTGTACATTTATGCAGGGTACGAATAGAAAAACTGCGACGGGATAAATTCCAGGTATATCCAAATGAAAGTAGGTGATTGCACATGATTTATCTTTATGCACAACTAAAAGAATTGCCAATGAAAATTAATGGAAGTCAATATCCGAAACCTAAGGAAGTACGGTCAGTCGTTCTTGACCAACATACATCGAGGCACAAAAGCGCGTCAGTCCAGATTGCTGTACCACATTACTATGACGATGTTATTGCTGTAAATAGCAAGAGAGTTAAAATAATTCTGCGAAGTTAAATATTTCAAAATAAGGATGGGTCTGAAAAATTATGGAACAATTTTGAAGATCAACATTGAGAGAAAAGTAAGGATTAAGTGCACCTATGTCATTATGATCGATTCTAACCCAAATCACTAGGAGTCTCTAATTTATAAATGCGCAGACACGAACCAGGTAGCCCTCACCAACTCCTGGAGCAATCATTTCATAAATTGTTGACTTCATAGTCTGATACCATGTTTTGGTTTAGCAACCTCTCCGAAGTTTACTTAAACATATTTCCACCTCAACCAGCATCGTGCTTCAGAGAAGGCGGTGGCTAGGTATCCGAAGCATATGTCCTACGCACAGCAGTCGATAAAGACTGGTAGCTCTATTAACCCTTTGATATATTGCTGAGCAGCTTACACCATAACCACAATGCACATTTAGTTGCTCCAAAGCCAAACATCAAACCAGCGGTATATTCATCCCTTCATTGGTGAACGGACACCTCGCGTACCCTAGAAGCAGCCAAAGCCGAGAAAGATCGAGATAGCTTTTTGAAGCAATGTGGTAATTCCCCTGATCAACTATAGACCAATGCAATATAAAGGACTAAGCTAACAGAACTTACAGAAATGTCAAGCTGAAAAATCACTGGAAGAAATCAGAACAATCAACCTCACAACATTACCTAATAAAGAAAAGAAATTTTGGTATAAAAATGAGTTTATTGGTTATGATAATAAATTATGTACAGTTTTCAATTGTGCATGATAGGTACCACGCATGCACTCGGTTCACCGACATCTCTTAATAGCAACGCAATCTGGAAAAATTAGAAATTTTCCAGTAATAAAATAACATTTAGAAAACACATGGACATTTAATACTCTGACAGTTAAAATGAACCTGATCGAATAAAGAAATTATGTCGTTTTCTGTGGTTATCAATGGATAAAATTCGCCTTCAATTCAAATCAGAGAAGGGTTTTGTCGATATTATAGCAATTTAGTAGTTGAATTTATGAGTCAATCGAAGCTAGACCACCATTGAAATCCTGGAAGCACTGGACGGCCGTTGCGTTCTAGTATGAGACGCCTCAGCAGTGCGCATTCACGACCCCGCCTCGCGAGATTCGAACCCAGGGTATATCGGTCTCGCGCGCGAACACTTAACCTCTAGACTACTGTGCCGGCATCCAACGGTGTTAATGTCTAGGTTCAAACAATCCACGGAATTGCGCCACCGCCCATCATTGTCTTCAGTGAGTTACTATCTCACAACAGACCCGGTTGAACTCCACCGGCTCAGTGGTCTAAAGGTAATGTGTTCGCGCGCAAGACCGATCGGTCCTAGTTTCGAATCTCGCGAGGTGGAGTCGTGGATGCGCACTGCTGAGGAGTCTCATACTAGGATAGAACGGCCGTCCAGTGCTTCTAGATTTTCTATTTTGTGAAGATAAAATTGCTCGTCCTCACCCGTGTTCTCGTTCACACACATTGATCAGTCCAATTTTTACCTAGTAAGGACTAGTGTATAAATAGAGAAGATTGACGTGTAAATTCTATAGACTAAAATGGTTTTACTACTTTATTTTATGTTATTTAGGCTTATTAACATTTATATTTATCAATCGAATGAAGCAATGTGTTCATGAAATAATACACAGTGGAGACCGTAGCAATTAAAAAGGTACACTGAATCCCCTGACTTTAGTCTCAGCTTTTGGCATTTATGAGCGTAGTATTTGTGGAAGCACAAAAACCCGATTTAGTGACAGAAATACCTGTCATATGTTTATGATACATATAATGAGACTTATAAAATAATAATATAAATGGAAGAATTGAATTGCGATATCAAAAATAACTTAGATTACAACAGCAATACAGAAAGAAATTCAATTCACGATAAACAGTACGATATTTACAAAACGACTGAAATTACTCACTGTGTTTTGAAGATTCGCTTAAAATTGAACATGGACTGTTGGCCACCCTGTAATAGATAAAATAACATCGATTTCTGAATAAATATAGATTTACCATTGACTTTTTGAATAGGTAGTTTACATTATCTTGATCATGCTAGTTAGTACTTAAATGTGTTTTTATCACTGGAAAACTACTGAAATACAAGTAGGAGATCGTTCTTTGCATTAAAATGGATTTACATCTCAGTAATCAAAGTCATCTAAATAGCATTAATCTCATACATAGCGAATGTTCGAATCATTTTGAATGTGCTAGTTGTATGACTGATTTGACGTTACAGTAAATCAGTAATATGTTTTTGAAATGACTCCTGGACGGTACGATGTGAAGTAATAGGTAATATTACTTCCTATTTTAAACAAAGACTAAGTTTTAATTTCAGAAAATATAAGGACTTGACAATATCTTCATGAGAAAACAATGATAAAAACTGAGTATATATACTTCACATTATTACCACAGATTTGAAACGTACCTAGAACTGCGTGAGATCACGTTCATACCTAAGAATTAGTAGGGGGGAAAGGCTTTTAGATATTATATTGAAGTATAGATACGTCAATTTAATTAACTGACATTAAATTCATTACATGACGCCGCAAACTGTTAGAGTTAAACTAGTGCCTTTGAACATACTTGCACTTATTATATCAGAACAACTGGGTAAAAATAAGATCTTTAAAAATAACTTCCACAAGATCCACTGCTAGGTTGTATTTGAGCAACTATTGTACCCATTCTTGTTCACCAAGGTGATATAATGTGAGGTGGCCAAACAGCAATTCTAAAACTAATCAAAAAGTGTCTTCACTTTCTTGAAGCTTTCCAAACTGTAAATAAATAATTAACCGAAAAACTGCTTGGCACAGTAGGTCGATAAAAATAAAAGTAACCGCTGTTAGCCCAAAAAATAAGGTTAATTTACATTAAGAATATATTATCTACAGGTCTTGACTACATATTATTCAAACTGTTCTTTTTAGAGTAGCCCGTTTATTACTATTCAACCTGTTGGGTATAGATTACTTTAGAATATTTTACACCGAGAAAAAGAGAGCAGTTGGAAAACGTTACAAGTTCCTGTTTACTTTTCTCTCCACTAGATACATCCATAATGAAAAGGGTGGTACTTTCAACGCGGACTCGTTTTCATATGTATTATTTCACGGTTTATTGCTGGAGGAGGAAGCATACATTTAGCGATGACAGCTAGAGGTTTATGAGCGCAACTGTTAGCCTAAAAAAGATTATTGGAGGCTGGGACCAAAATAAGAAAAAGAATAATTCTGATGAACGAAGATGCGCATGGTATTTAGCTCGCCTAGGACAAACCATCGAGGTGAAGTGAGAGTATGTGGCCAAAAAAATCTTGAGCGACTTCTACCCCAAATAATAATAAGTGAAGACGCTTTTTCAACAGTTTTGACCGGGACTGAAGGAATACTGAATAATCGGCCGCTGGTAAAACGAACGAACTGTGGTGCCTCAGAGATCTTCATCCAAAATATACTGTTGTTGATTCACAAAGGGCTGTCGTTTGAAGCTCTGTTGATAATATTCTGGAACAGATAGCTAAAAAATATCTACTAACACTCCAAACAAGATATAAGTGACTGGACACAGAAAAATTTGCAGTCAATAATGTCCGGGCACCTAGGACTCTGTGGCCAAGAATCACTGACATTAGTGTTTTTAATATTACATAATATGCTGTCTGATGATCCAGGATATAAGTGATATAACCAGTTACATTCCTACAGTAAAAAAAAGACATGTTGGATGTATACTCATTCACACTTTAAAGTGACTGGCTTATACCCATTTCCCTGCTTATAGTTGCTTAGGATTTTCAGTCTTTATTTCCCTACTTTGGAATAATAATTTAAAATCTTAATAGATCTCCAAAGATTGTTAGTACTCCGGGTTAGTTTTACGATCGACGGATGAACAGTTTTCAGTTAATTCGATAGTGATTTATATTTGAAATGAAAATGAATGTAGCACTAATCATAATTAGATTTAAAATAACACATCCAATAAATGTACATGTGATATAGTGGAATTTGTTATCAATTACTTTTTTGAGCCAAAAATTACCACATTATGAGGTATCTGCGCTTTTGTGAGAAATGAATAAGTACAATGGATCGGCCTAGGGTTAGTTAATTTTACCAACGGTGATTATGAAACCAGTTTGATAAAAATCCAAACTATAACTATCAGAGTATTTATTTCTAATTGATACGTTTCCAAGCTGAATGCAAAAATGAAGTCAAAAGTGAATAAAAGCGACTACACATGATAGTACTTACTATTCTACTATTTTATAGTTGCTAAGGATTTTCAAAGTTTGACAGCAGTAAGGTGTTTCCCTCGGGCGACCAGCATCTGCAGCGATGCTGCCTTCTCACGGTGTTATTTATTTATTTGAACACATAAATATTGGTACAAGAGAGCGCCAATATATATGCGCCACACAAAACAATGAGAATGCGAAGAGAAATAGAAAAAAAATTAAGGAGCGCAAAAGAAAAAGAGAACAATAACGAAGAGATTGGTGTAAGGTAGTGTGGTAGTAACGAGGTACAATCAGAAGAAATCTTTCAGTTAAGGGAGACAACCAATTTTTATGAAGAAAGTAAACGAAGGTTACAGCAGGATCGCCACTGGCTTCTATTCTGAGCCATATCTGATAACGTCTCTATCCACTGTGTAGCACCATCTCTCAGACCCCAACCAGGGAGTCGTGAAGGACCGACAGGAGCCAGCCCTTTGCAGCTTTCTTTCATACCACGACACCATGTCATACACTGACCACCTCTCCGCTTTTTCCAATTAGTCCCAGAGTCGGCAAATAATGCACGACGTGGAATTCTCTGGGACGACATTCGTAGAACATGTCCAAGCCACCGAAGTCGGTGTTTCAAGATGGTGACATCGATTGCATTATCATCTCTGTGCCAGAACACACGATGCCGAACCTCTGCATTACTGACATGGTGTTGCCACTGGATGTCAGAAATTCTTCGGAGACAGCGATGATCGAACACAGAGAGTCGTCTAACGTCCTCTACTCGGAGAGGCCAGGTTTCACAAGCATAGAGCAAAACTGCTCTCACCGACGCCTTGTAGATCCGACCTTTTACAGCCAGACTAACATCACGAAGACAACTGATTAAGTGCGGATCGCATGCCTTGGGCATTATCGCACAGTAAGACAATATCGTCCGCATACTCAAGGTCGAGAAGTCTTTCTCCAGGCAACAGATCCACACAACCATTACTTACATCCATCAGAGCTGTTTCCAGAATGTCGTCGATGGCAAAGTTGAAGAGGAATGGTGAGATTGGGCAACCCTGCCTAACCCCACTGCTCGAATGGAACAATGGAGAAAGGTGGTTCTATGTCCTCACTCTACCTGAAGTGTTTGTATATAGGGCCTTTAGGGTGTTAATGAACTTCTCAGGCACACCCTTCTTCAATAGACAATCCCACAGAACAGTCCTACCCAACGAATCGAAAGCAGCCCTGATGTCAAGAAACACTACGATTGTTGGCCTTTGATAAGTATGGTGGTGTTCTAACATTTGGCGGAGGGTGAAGATATGATCAATACATCCTCGACCAGAACGAAACCCAGCCTGTTCCCCGCGAGTCAGTCTTTCTCGGGTTTTGAACAACCTACGAAGTATGACGGAAGCCAATAGCTTGGAGGCAATCGGAAGTAGACTTATTGCCCGATAGTTGTTGCAGGAACGACGTGAACCCTTTTTAAAGATAGGGACAACTATCGACTCATTCCATGACGTTGGTACACTATCTAGTTCCCAAACCTTTGTAAACAACGTCGTCAATTCCTTAGTCAGAAAGTCACCACCATCTTTAAAAAGAGCCGGAGGCAAGTCATCTGGGCCAGGTGATTTGTAACGCTTCAAGAGTTGGAGTTCCTTGCGGACTTCCGCCTCATTTAGTGGATTAGTCGTCACCGGCCATGGAAGGCAGAACAGTCTGACCGATGTTGCCGGAGCAGCAGGCCAGTTGAACTGCCCCTTGAATAATTCTGCCTATCGTCCAAGACGTCGATGGATGTTAGTGATTGGCATCCCGTCATCCTCGTAGATTGTTTCGCCCACACCAGACTTCTTGCTGCCAGTGGCTCGGATGAGTTGGAAGAGCTTCCGGTAATTACCAGATGCAGCTGCTGCTTCCAACTCATTAGCACGCTTCGACCACCAGGCCTCTCGGTCCTTACGCAAGCTTTGCCCAACTTCATTACGTAACATCCTTCGTTTGTGGTCAAACTCACGGTCACTCGGAGTAGACCGACGGGCTTCAATGAGTTGTAAGGAACCTGAAGAAACCCAGTGCTTATAAGCGGGACGTTTCGCAAACCCACAACTGACTGTTCCCGCCATTTTGATGGGGTCATGCAATTGCAACCAATGCTCATCTATGCTTTTCGGTGGAATGGTAGCTAGCCTAGAAACTAGCTCGGTTCGATACTTACTTGCAACAGAAGTTGCAACCAGCTTGCTAACATCAATCCGTTGGTGGCGGTCACTTCGTTGTCCACTGAAAAGTAAGGTAAGATTGGCGCAGACCAAGGCATGGTCAGAGTCCAGATAGGTACTCCAAAAGGAGCGGCAGTCTTGTACACAACCACGCCAGCGGTAGCTGATTGCGATGTGATCAATCTGAGTCCAGGCTTGGGATGCAGAGGGAGGACGCCAGGTGGCACATCGGCGATGACTGTGCCGAAAGTTAGTGCTAGCCAGAAACAGGTTGTGGTCTGTGCAGTTGCAGTAGACGGTCCCCGTTATCTGTCCTGCGACCAACATGTCCCCATCGACCACCTAAACAATCCTCTTCTGTGCCTAGAAGTCCAACCTGAGCATTCAAGTCTCCGGCTAGTACCACAATATCTGTCGAACGCACTTTCTGGAGAAGAACAGATAACTGGTGGTAAAATTCATCCTTGATTGCATCCGGGCTGCAATCTGTCGGAGCATAGGCGATGACGAAAAGACATCGTTTCTCACGCCGATTTCTTCTCACTTTGATGGGACTTTCTAATCTAACAGCACATAACCGACTGTTAATGAGGGTCCAATCGATTAGTGCTGCCTCAGCTCTAGCGCTTAGTGCGACACCAACGCCAGCAAGACCAGACAAAGATGCCACAGGGTCCCCGGATAAACGCACGTGAAACAAGCTTTTCGAAGCGACAGATGGAGAGCGAATTTGTAGTACTTCGCCAGAGTCTTGAATACGGGTCTCGGATAGACAGCAAACATCGAAATTAAGACTTTCCAAAGACATAGCCAGCTCTATCTGTTGTCCAACGTGCATAAGTGTGCGAACGTTGAAGGCGGCCAGTTTGAATGGTGCACGTGGTTTCAGAAAAACTGCTTCAGTTCTCGTATTCGGTGGTAACATACAATTTTCAACCGGACAGTGACTCGAGAACGTTTAGATATAGTCGAATTTCCACCAAAGACGAGCCGCTGTATAAGTATAAAAGAGGGTGAATAATGTGGAAAATAATAATATTAATAATAACAATAATTGTAATGATAATAATTTGAATCAATTGGTTGTTTTTCGAAGCGAGAAAAGTAATTTCCATAGACATAAAGAGTTCATCATTTGTGTGTGGGCTGTGATACTGCCCGGGTGCCTAGACCGAAGCAGGTGGTTATCTTAGGGGGCCACTCCCCGAGCCTTTGACCTAAAGGTCTAACCCAGAAGGCAGTGGAGCATCGTGAGGAGGTGCATTCCCATGGTAGCCGGTGACCAACGATTGGTTCATACGCCATTTGTTCCCGCAGGATAATGGAGCCCATGTGCACCATTGGTTTGGAATCCGGTTAAAGCGCCGGACATTCGGTTTTCGTCCTCTCATTTTCGTAAACAACACCCCCGCCACGAGAAGGCAATGAGTAGGACTTCCTTGGCAGAGGCTGTATACGCGCGGCCGTGTGAGAGTATTTCGAGAGGGTGAGCGGACTCTCCCCACTCTCGGCCGTACCAGGGCATTGACCCTGAAAATGTCACACCTCACCTTACCTCACGGATCTCCGGCGGTAAAGGCTTTTGTAAAACGGAGCTAACACGTTTAAAGCTCTCCACAAAGGGCCCTTGCGCGACCGGCCTGAAGCAGTTTTCACTTGAGCTCTGCGGCCACGCTCCCAGGTCGTTAAGACCAAAACTAATCCAACTTCCCTTTCAGGTTCCTCAAGAAATACCGTTCCACGGTGTGGGCAGCCAGGAAGTGATATCAGCCCTCATACCCGTAACAGCACACGAGACCAAGTTGGTCACAATCAAATCCTTTCTACACCTAATAACTCTGTTATCTCCACGACTGATCCTTCTCACATTTCTTTATCACCTCACGCTGCTAATGCAAACGATTCGAGTACGCGGAACGTTATTCCTGGTCTCCTGAAACCACGCTCTGCACTACATGTAGGAGCTTTTAACGTCCGAACACTGTGCCAAATAGGACAACAGGCTTCCTTAGCTAAGACTTTAGAATCGATGTGCGATGGGTCTCCGAAACGCAAATAAAGTAGCGTCATTCATTTGACCTTACCATATCAAAATAAAGAAATATCTTTATTCACTCTTCGTTTATCTGGAAGCCTTAATGCTGCTTCCCGTAGCCTCGTTGGTGTAGGTATAGCAGTGAGTCCTAGGGCAGAACTAGCTCTCTTAGACTGGATCCCAGTAGACCGTCGTTTGTGCGCTGCACGGAAACCTCTCACAGTCCTATTTAATGATAGTCAAGCTAAGAGTATATCTCAGGAACAACTAGGAAAACAGTTAGGCAGCCATGTAGGTGATGCCCACCCCGAGGCAGCATGGAATGATATCCGAAAAGCTGTGGAAACTGCAGTAATATCTGCTAGTACGGTCAACCATAAGGTTAGGGAGAAACACTGGATCTCAGCAGCATCTACCGCACTGGTAGATGCTCGACAACTCAGTCCATCTGGATCTGAACATAACGAAGAGCGGAGTCAGCTTAAGCGCAAGTTGACAAGAAGCCTACGCAATGATCACGAACAGTGGTGGGTAGCGAAAGCAAGAGAGATGGAAAAGGCAGCGGCAATAGGTAATAGCAGACAATTGTTCAGACTTGTTAAGAAAACCGGTATTAGGAACCCGACTGTTAGCGAAACAATGTCAGAGAAAGATGGACATATTATACATTCTCAATCCAGGAGATTAGATCGATGGGCAGAACACTTTAGGGATCAGTTCAACTGGCCTTCAGTCACACTTCGGTTTCCCACGATCTCCAGTCAACCCGAATGGCAAGTTAATTTAGGTCCTCCGACTCTTTACGAAGTTGAAAAATCCATAGGAAATCTGAAGCGAGGGACAGCAGCAGGCCCTGACAGGTTTACTCCTGAGATTTTTAAGGATGGTGGTTCAGTATTAGCAGTGAGATTAACTGAGGTCTTAGGTAGAATTTGGGGACTGGAGGTAATCCCATCTGACTGGTCTCAATCACTGATTGCTACAGTCTATAAGAAAGGACAAAATCCTCTTGTGACAATCACAGAGGAATCAGTTTGACTAATATAGTGTCTAAAATATTAACTTTAAGAATACTTCGACGCTTAACCAAAGCAGACTAGAGCAAACCAGGCCGGTTTTCGACCTGGACGTGGTTGTATAGACCATATATTCACACTACGTCAGGTTCTAGAACATAGACACACGTTCAGATGCCCCACAATCGTAGTATTTCTCGACCTTAAGGCGGCATTCGACTCTGTCGATCGTAAGGTTCTATGGCAGTGTTTGTCACTGAAAGGAGTACCAAAGAAGTACATTAACCTTGTAAAGGCTTTCTACTCGAACACAACTGGTCGAGTGAGAGCTTATGGCGAACTGTCATCAGAATTGATTACTTCAAGTGATGTTCGTCAGGGCTGCCCACTCTCTCCATTCTTGTTTAACTTTGTCGTTGACGTACTTCTAGAGATAACACTTTCCTCGTCTAGATTTCCAGGGGTTGAACTTCTACCGGGAGGTTCACTTGTTGGCTTAAAATATGCCGATGACATAGTTCTATTTGGTGAAGACGCTGACAAAATGCAGAGTCTTCTGACCACTCTAAGCAACAATGCAGACATGTTCGGGATGCGATTCTCCCCTTCGAAATGTAAAGTGTTGCTTCAGGTTTGGGTTGCATTGACACCCGAACTAATGATAGGGAGTGAAGTGGTTGAGCGTGCCGACCGCTTCACTTGGGAGTCGCATCAGCCCTTGTAGTATGGTGTGTCACAAATACAGAAGGCTCGACTAGCTTTTGAAATTTATGGCATAGGCGAGATATCCATCTATCAACCAAAGGACGGGTTTACTGCACAGCAGTTCTTTCCGTCCTACTTTATGGCAGTGAAACATGGCCGGTAAGAGTAAATGATATTCGTGGATTACTAGTATTCGATCATAGATGTCTTCGAAACATTGCTCGTATATCCTGGGACCACCGAGTAAATTATGCAGTTGTTGGGAAACGGGTACTAGGTAAGGATGGCAAATCTCTTGATGATGTAGTGAAACTTCATCAGTTGAGGTGGCTGGGACACATGTTAATTATGCTCAACGACCGACTGCCTCGACTTGCGAAGTTTTAAGGTGTAGGAGTAGGTTGGAAGAAAGCTAGGGGCGGCCAGACCAAAACATGGCACAAATCCATGAATTCACTGACAAGCGGACCGAGCCATGTTGGTAGGTGTAAACTGCCTGGTTGGGATCCGCGAGATGATAGCACTCGATGATTGGAGACCTTGAATGACATGGCTCAAAATTGTTTCCAATGGTGCAGGTGTATCCACTCTGTGATATCGCAGATTATAATCTTCTGGATTCTTCATGGCCTTTTTTTCTCTTTCCAAATTTATAACACTGTATTATACTCCTTGAATAACATCTTCAAACCCTAATGTTTCCGATTACTGTTTATACTTTTACTACCTCTACCACTACGGGATTTGAATCAGAATTGTATCTGTGTGCTAAAGTGGTATGGCAACTCGAACTGATGTACGTACGTATGAATTTCTATGTTGTTACTGAGTGGTTGTCGTTTTTTTAGCGAGTTAGTTTTCTTTGAGATGGGATAGCTAACCTGACCGACTAACTGAATTTACTCTAATCTTATCGAAAATCTAGATGTGGTTGTAAAAGTCTATCTTAAAATTCTGAGCATGCACTGTTGATAACGTACTAGCAACTAACATACGAGGAGTATTGAGAAACGAAAATCAAAATATACGATAGATATTTCACAGTTACTTGAGTTCCCATTCGATGATACTTTTTCTCACCCTATAAATTATAAACAGAACCCTAGATATCTTATGGCAACAACGTTACTTTTGAAAAGAATGGCAACTAAACTAACAAAAAAAAAGACCGAGTAAACTTACTTTTTAATCTTATTAAATTTGACTTGAAACTATTATTATTAAATTCCTTATTCAATTTGTCTTTGATCTCAGCACTAGGAGTAGCAGTTTTATCACTTTTATGCATGACTACAATTTTACTTTTGTTCACTTGAGAACTGCCATGTTTACAACTTTTTACTTGCGATGATATCAATTTACCATCGTCTTTGCCAGGTCGGTTAATAGTTGTTGATATTTTTGAAGACATTCTATCTAGAGAAACATCTGTTTTGTTCTTAAAACTTTTAGATTGATTTAGCACAGTTGATTTTCGGGAAGATTTATTTACATTGAAATTATTTATTATTGATGAATAGTTTGAAGACTCTAAGAATCGTGGGAATGAATCGGTTTTCATTAATGTATATACCTAGAAATTTGAACAAAATATACATTATAGATAATAAGGACAAATAAGTAATAAACAAAATAAATGAATCGATAAAACTAAAACGGTAAACGTATGTCAAGTAATCAAATAAAATGACTCGACCCGAACATGGAACCCATCAGCTGCTCCACATAAATGATAAAATTCATTGCTATATGTATATCAGTAAGTAGAACCTGGTAAATATGTGCATCGTTTCAAGTTGCCATACGCCATTAGTACAGACAGATAAAACTACTAGGCAAAACACCTAAATAGTAAAAGTACTAACTGTATAAGTGGTAATAGATTAGGGATCAAAAGCACTATTCAAGAAGAAAATATAAATCAGTGATATGAAAACAAAAGCAGTTATAAGGCATTCAAGAGCTCTGAACTTGAGGGGAACGACAAAGAATTGATGCACCTGCACCATTGGAAACGATTTTGGACCATGACCTTCAGTCTCTAATAATGTAGTCTACACCTATCAACATGGCTAGATTCAATTACCAACAACTTCGTGGACTGATGCCATGTTTTGGTTTGGCCGCCCCTAGCTTTCTTCCAGTCTACTCTCACACCGGAAAGCATCGCCCGACGAGGTAGACGGTGGTTGGGGGTACGTAACACATCCCAACCGTCTCATTTGATGAAGATTTACTAACTCGTTATTCGATTTCATATCCTTACCTAGTAGCCTGTTCCTAACCCAGACATTACTAACTCTGTGGTCCAAAAATATATGAGCAATGCTTCAGAAACACTTATGATCTGGCATCAGTAACCTATAAATATCCTCTACTCTTAATGGTCATGTTTAACACCCATAAAATAGAACTGAGCTTACTGTGTAGCAGTAAGCTCGCCCTTTGTTTGGCAGACGGATCTCTCCCCCACGCAACAAGTGACGCAAGTCGACGAAACCAAATCGAGCCCTCCTAATCCGTGCCGAGATTTCGTCGGACACCATACTATCATGATTGATGAGACTCCCAAGATAAATAAAGTGGTCGATGCGTTCAACTACTTCATTCTTTATCATTAATTGAAAGGCTGACGCAACCTATCCAGAAGTAACATCTTACTTTATGTTTGTTTTGACAGCTTTAAGCTGAAGTGATTGATCGATTAGTCAGTTATATTTTACAATACAGTAATCAAATCATTTGAGTTTTCAAGTTCAAACACAGACTTATTCGCAAAAGCACACGTATATTTTGATATCATTTCAGGGTCAACTAGAGAAGTGCCATTTTTACGAATGATTTCAAACGCACTAATAATAACATGGATTATATGGATTTTGTGGACTCGTTATATTATTTCCTAAATATAACTTAGTACCTATTTTCAGGAAACTGTATAAAAAGTTTCAGTAAGACGTGCTTTCTTTTTTCTAAATTAAAACGAATAAATATATATCAGTCTATGAAAATGTCACATGTGCTGAATGATCTTAAAATTTTTAAGTGTTAACGTTTCAGGAGGTTACTGAAATGGAGAACTTGAATCTAGGTAAGAATATTATGTAGAATAAACGTGGAGGATTTAAGAATAAAAGTAAATCGTATATATAATTCAGCCTGCTAAACATAAGGACGTTTAGTTATCACTATAATCTAGATTTTAATTTACCTGATTTTCAGCTTCTAAGAACATATCTACATGAGGATGTGATAAACAAGATGAGGCAGACTTTATAGCTAAATGATCTATGTTTACAGCTTGAGTAGCATCAGAAACCAAGAATTGACTAAATATCTCATTTGCTCTCTTTTTCACCTTAATGAAATCAAGAAACGAAAAGAATACATTGATATTACAACGGAAATTAAAACCTTTGGTCACCAAAAAAATAAACGTGAATAATATGAACAATGTAACGGGTGCTACGGTTATTTTTCTATTAATCAGCTAGTCCGAGATAATGTGCAAATTGGTAAGAAAATGTCTTAGTCCCGGTTGCCACAATTTACAAAAGCACAGAGAGTGTATAAATCAGCAGTCGAAAAATACACATGAAAGATATATTCAAAAGGGATCACAGAATAAGAACAAAAAAATTAATGTCAAGCTCATGAGTCGAAAGATAAATAATGAATTCTATTCCATCAGGGCCATTGGTTTTGACTCAAATTCGAGTAAGAGATATCCGGTTTCATAATGCTGACCACTCAAATGAATGCAGGACAAAAAACTACCTGCAAATTTAGAGGGGAAGGTTATGTATGGTGGTCTTGAGTGCTGTTAGAGGTATGAGGGTGATTATCACTTCCCGGTTTTCCACACCATGGAAGGGTTCTTCTGAAGGTACCTGAAAAAGAAATTGGATTAGAGGTGGTCTTAGTGACCTGGGAGCGTGACCGCAGTGCCCAAGGGAAAACTGCTTGAGGTCGGTCACACACGACCTTTTTATGGGTAATTTTTGTGTTAGCTCCGTACTTGTTGAGACTTTACCGCCGGAGACGGATATCCGTGGGACAAGGCGAGGTGTGCATTTTTAGAGTCGACCTTTTCTAACCCCACCCCTCCTTGAGAGAAGGCAGCATCGCTATCATGCTGGGTGTCTGAAGGAAACACCTTACTGCAGTCACACCTCTGTACAGTCAGCAGTACGACTTCGCCTTCGGACCCTGGGTTTGTTGCTTTTAGTCTTACCGAACTTCAGCCAACCTGTCTGTCATGGTAGGACCTTGAGGAACGGTTGTTCCAGCCAGTATAGCTCGGTTGCTTCATCACGATAGGCAAGCCCGATCACCACGCCAAGGTAGAAACAACGGTCGGGTAGTGAATTTAAAGTATGATTGGCCATTGAACGTGAACAAACAGATACTTAGCGTACGGGATATTAAATATGTGATTTCCTTTCCTGTTACGGATTTCTATTCCGGATTCACTGGGAGTGACTGCTTGTAATTGTGTGGATAAAGTAGTTTGGTCTGTACTGTGGTTCTCTATTCGGGATCGTGAGTCCTGGTTCTGATATAACGTGGCTAGTTTTTTTTTTTACCGTATTAACGTATTATTTTAGTATACTTGAGGGAGAAAAAATATTTTGAACCGTCCGTTGTATCAGTAACCGAAGATTTCTAAACATAGATTACAACTACCCCGCAGATCCCTAGTGCAAAGACTGGCCAACCAAAATGCCTCAATCGAACTGTCATTTACTTTGTGGAGTGGTTCGATTTTTTCGTTTGGCTTCTCCTTGATCTAAATTTAGTGAAAAGCCAATATCATAGTTGAAAGCTGAGGTAGAATGTTATCAGAGTAAGTCGATTTAGAACACATATTTTTTACCAGTAATTATTAGCTACATTCATAAAGAACTACAGTGAATCTTTGCCAGTGTTTTTGCCAAACTGATATTTGGATATTAACAGTGCAGATTTGTATCATAAAATGAGGATCTAGATGAATCAGATGACTTAAGACGCTATTATTTTAGGGACCGTATTATTAAGACTAGTTCTTGCATCATCACAAGTGTATTTCTATCCGAGAGATTCTGTAGAAACAGTGGATCTGGAGTTCCCACAGCGCAACGATAGCTGTATTATGTTATCATATGTTTGGACATTGAGACTTTGTGAAAGACATACTGTGGTACATACAAAACAATGTCTTGAAATATAGCTCAAAACTGAAGTCAATGGAAATTCTGTTGTGCATTACTTTTGTTATCTACATAAGCATTTACGTGTAGTTTACAAGAGAAATGAACTTATATTAGTTGGTGTGGTATATTTCGTGCTGCTTCAATGTGTCCATTTGTTCCGTTAGAGTCAATACTATAAGAGAAACCACAAAGGATCATGAACTAAGCGGACCGAGTTGGAAAATGGAATTTTGAAGGGATGGAAAATATTCAAACAGATCTTAATTAGTCAAGTAAAAGAACACACGGACAAGTCTTACAGTTTAACATTGCTAACCAACTATATACGTCTATACAACAATCATTAATAACGATTACAGATCACAGAAATGAAAGTAACTTACATTTCCGGTTTCAAAGGAATGACGCCAACTACGGACTGAAAGCAAAAAATCAAGATTTTCACTGCTGAATTCTGTTATCAGAAATTTCTGAAAGGAAAAGAAAGTAGCGGCAAGTTGAGATAAAAAAGTATCAAGTTAATTCAAAAAAAAACTTAACCAAATATTCTAAAGACAAACCACTGAAGTTGAGCAATAAATAGTCATAAAACAAGTGAGGAGACAAGCGTTTGGGCGAAATATGTGGTATGCTAGAAATTGGTTTATTCATTTAATACATACGTTTACAATTACAGAGTATCATATTGACATAGTAGCGCGAATTACCCCTAACTGTCAGGTTTTAATTGATTGGAGAGTAAGTGACCTACAAACGGATTCCCTCGAATAACCTGGGACATTTCATCATGTTATTTTGTGCTGGTGTTTTGTAAATGAATATTTCATCTTAGTGCATAGAAAAAACTGTCCTTCTGGCTAGCGGTCTTATCTTTAGTTTCAAACTATTTTGATGTTTAAACCCATAACTTGTTATCGTGTGTAGACATCACACAACCATAAGGCATCATTCCATATAATGGGTCGAGCGACCATTTCTTCCATCGATTTTTACGATAGAAATTTCGTTCATTAAATATAGAAATTCCCCATAACAAGTAGAACTAACAAAACACCACTCTCTATAAAAAGCAATGGATTATAGTAAATGTACAAGTTAAACAAAACCAAGCAGAATACCGATATAATATCCGAAAGAAAGGTGGATTATTGACTGACGGATGAATTCATTTGATTAGCAAAATTTATCACCGCAGTTGATAAAAGTATGACAGGTGGCAAAGTAAGAAACGTCATACATAAAAATCGGCCCGATAAAATACGAGGATATTATCATTTTGACCTTTCTCAGTCTCTCCTGATCCATACCTGCGTTTAGCTGATGTCCGTAGTTGATATCTATTAGCAATTAACACCGCATAACATTATCATCAAAGAGACGCTTCAGAGAATGTATTCATAGATGATTCATTATTTCCGTGGAAAGAAAGAATAGTGATTTTGGAAGTTGCTAATATCTCATACATCCAGGTTTGTGACAAAACCATATTTTATGACCGAAATTTTCTTACGCTAAAATTTCACAACACGTTCAACAATCAATGAATCGACAATTAAAAGACATCAGAATCCTGTGTTTAAATGCACTAGAATATAATGCGCTGTACATTTTTTTGGAATAAGTCAGACAGTCAGCTACAACTTAGGACCAGGAACATGTATACATCGGTCCCAGTTGCCACACCTCATTAGCACAAGATCAACACCGAATTCATAGAAGTAGTTAGTTCAATGGCAGTAATATATAAAAGAAAGATTGTGTACAAGAATATAATCCAAGAAGAAAGAATTAGTTGGTAGAAAGAAAAGTATAAAACAATTTTAATTTCATAGTTTAAATAGAGAAAATCAGTCTTTAACAACAATCACCGTTAAACAACATTCTACTTCAAACAGTATCCTAAATTAGATTCCTGAATGGTGAAAGAAAATAAGAAGAAAAAAGCGTAATTACCCTAAATTCATTGCAACCGACAGGGTCATTTAGAAGGTTATCAAAATCTTTCGCCCATGACATTGGATTTGATGACGCACTTGACGGATCATTAGGTGGCTCTATATTTTCAGTATCTTCAATTTCAGTAGTAGAACTAAAACAACTGATTTTTGGTAGCTGTTCATCACAATTCGTTTTTACCTAAGTATGAAACAAAAATAAATAAATGTCCTACTGATTAATGTTGGTACCACTTAATATTTTTGGAATAAGTAATATACGTTATTTTAATACGACCTTCAACATAAAGTGTAACAAAATAGACAGTTCGTTAGAAACGAAAACAAATTTCTGGTAATTTACAACATTAAGTACATAATGAGATAGACAAATCAGCTAGTTCAATACTTTTCAATTTGAATTTTTAGTCTTTAACCCTCAAATTATAGAGGAAATCAAGCAGAATAAAAATCCTGATATGTATTAAAATATCTATTATTTGTATAATTTACATGAATATTCTTTCCAATCGTTTCACTCTTTATCAGCTCAAAACTACGCCTTTAGCAAGGATTAATGTGAAATACCTACTTAAAAACTAAATGTTTTAATCCGCTTAAACGGTGCTCAGAAAAATAAGATAAAACTCATGTTGTGAATGTGGAATACCAACAAACAGCTTGTGAGGAAGGAAATTAATATTAATTTAAGATGAATATAAGGTCAACTGTCAACACATTTTCATTAACTTACTTTGTGAACTTCTAATACACTCTTACTAAGCTATGTGCTTATTTTATTTTATTTATTTATTGTAACACATAGATATTGGTACAAGGAGGCACCAAATATATATGCGCCACACAAATCTCATTCGATATATGTGAGGGCTGTGACACTGCCCAGGTGCCCAAACCGAAGCAGGTAGTTTTCTTAGGGGGGCACTCCCCGAGCCTTCGACCTGAAGGTCTCGTCCACAAGGCAGTGGAGCATCGTAAGGAGATGGATTCCCATGGTAGCCGTGACCAACAATTGGTTCATACGCCATTTCTTCCTTCAGGATACTGGAGCCCATGTGCACCATTGTAATCGATCAACTTAAAAGTATTCTTAATGTTATTAAAAACATCATCAACAGAGCTTCCATCAAGAAACTCGACTTCTCACCCTAGATAGCGAGGCAGGGAGGAAGAGGATAGAAGCAGTCTTGTTCCCAGTGTTGGGACTGAAGTTGCAATATATTGGCTTGGTGCAATAACATGTCAACCTACTAATGGGTAGATTTTGATTGGTATATATATAATGGTAATTTTAGGATTGTAGTATCGAATCCATAGATAATTTACTAACTTTCAACTAGCCTTTTAACTGTACCATTGACGTTTGGAAAGTGTACACAAGCGAGTATTTCACTAATGACAGTGTGTTAAAAACAAAAAAAATTCAAAATTCAGACAACTATGGTTCACTTAAGGAGTTAGTTTCCTAGCTGCTCATGGTATTTGTTAGCATGTTTCACCACCGAAAGATAATCTTGTGAAATGGTACGTCTGACTGTACAAGGATGTTTAAGATTTAAATGAAATTACCAAAATTCAAATACCTTTAGTTCACGTCGATCTAATATCGTTTAGTTCACTTTACTACAGTAAAGACGAAAACGTTTGAACTTACCGTTTCCAAAGAATTCTTTGAACTCACAATTCGTGAACTTAAAGATGAAGTAGCCTTTAAAAACTTTGAGATCAAGTTAGGATTTATTGGTTCAGGAAGAGAATTACGGGATCTTTTAGGCTGTAAGTGTGGAAATATGGTAAAGGAGAAAGAAATAATGAAATAGCTGAGATATTATGTCTTGCAAGTAGAGAATTGTATATATTTGCAAGAGGGGAACTTAAAACAAATGAACTAGTTAATTACTGAATCAAGACATCAGTTGTTAACTAAAAATTGACACTGTTCAAAAACTGAGCATGAGTGGATAGAGAGACCTAAATTGACACTTACATTCGAAATCAAATTTGAGTAATCTATGACTAACGATAAACAGCATAAACAAGGCGAATCGATCCTAAAATATCCTTGAGTGGCCTATAAATGATGCAACAGGACATGCTATTTTTAAGTGGATATCACCAACCATTAAGAGTCGAAGATACTCGTAAGCTACTAGTATTTGACCACAGATGCCTTAGAAATATTGCTCCCATCTGCTGGGATCACCGGGTTAGTAACAGTGAGGTTAGACACAAGGTATTAGGGAATGATGGTAAATCAGTTGATGAGGTTGTGAATCTTCATCGACTGAGATGGTTGGGCCACGTGTTACGTATGCCTGAACACCGATTACCACGACGTGCAATGCTAACTGGTGTTGGCGATGGTTGGAAGAATGTTGAGGGCGGCCAAACCAAAACGTGGCATCAGTGCTTGAAGACAGTAACTTCTAGTCTGAGCCATTTTGGTAGATGCAGACTACTCGGTTGGGATCCGCGTGACTATCGTAACCATGGTTAGAGACTCTTGGTAACACGGCTCTGAATCGATCACAATGGTGTAGATGTATACACTTTCTGTCTTCCCTTAAACTAAGAGTTTAAAATCGCTTCATATCTTTCTTTCTACGAACTAATTCTTTCTTCCTGTACTATATCCTTATTGCAATCTTTCTTTTATATATTACCACCACTGAATTTCATCTTATTATTATTATTATTATTTTATTTGAACACATAAATATTGGTACAAGAGAGCGCCAATATATATGCGCCACACAAAACAATGAGAATTCGAAGAGGAAGAAAAAAAAGGTAAGGAGTGCAAAAAAAAGAACAATAACGAAGAGGTTGGTGCAAGGTAGTGTAGTAATAATAATAATGGGGGAACGGAAAGGTACAATCAGAAGAAATCTTTCAGTTAAGGGAGACAACCAATTTTTATGAAGAAAATAAAAGAAGGTTACAGCAGGATCGCCACTGGCTTCTATTCTGAGCCATATCTGATAACGTCTCTATCCACTGTGTAGCACCATCTCTCAGACCCCAACCAGGGAGTCGTGAAGGACCGACAGGAGCCAGCCCTTTGCAGCTTTCTTTCATACCACGACACCATGTCATACACTGACCACCTCTCCGCTTTTTCCAATTAGTCCCAGAGTCGGCAAATAATGCACGACGTGGAATTCTCTGGGACGACATTCGTAGAACATGTCCAAGCCACCGAAGTCGGTGTTTCAAGATGGTGACATCGATTGCATTATCATCTCTGTGCCAGAACACACGATGCCGAACCTCTGCATTACTGACATGGTGTTGCCACTGGATGTCAGAAATTCTTCGGAGACAGCGATGATCGAACACAGAGAGTCGTCTAACGTCCTCTACTCGGAGAGGCCAGGTTTCACAAGCATAGAGCAAAACTGCTCTCACCGACGCCTTGTAGATCCGACCTTTTACAGCCAGACTAACATCACGAAGGCGCCAAATGTGTCCCAGATTGGCATAAGTCGCTCTGGCTTTCACCATACGTACATTGATCTCATCACTCACACCACCACCAGCACTTATGTAGCTACCCAGAAACACGAACTTCTCGACTACTTCTATCTGCTCATCATCCAGGGTGAGTACAGGATTAGAATCCTGCCAGTCTTGTAGAAGTACTTTGCACTTCGAAGGTGCAAAGCACATACCATACTTACGGACACTGATTTCCAACTGATTAAGTGCGGATCGCATGCCTTGGACATTCTCGCACAATAAGACAATATCGTCCGCATACTCAAGGTCGAGAAGTCTTTCTCCAGGCAACAGATCCACACAACCATTACTTACATTCATCAGAGCTGTTTCCAGAATGTCATCGATGGCAAAGTTGAAGAGGAATGGTGAGATTCGGCAACCCTGCCTAACTACACTGCTCGAATGGAACAATAGAGAAAGGTGGTTCTATGTCCTCACTCTGCCTGAGGTGTTTCTATATAGGGCTTTTAGGATGTTAATAAACTTCTCAGGCACACCCTTCTTCAATAGACAATCCCACAGAACAGTCCTACCCAACGAATCGAAAGCAGCCCTGATGTCAAGAAACACTACGATTGTTGGCCTTTGATAAGTATGGTGGTGTTCTAACATTTGGCGGAGGGTGAAGATATGATCAATACATCCTCGACCAGAACGAAACCCAGCCTGCTCCTCGCGAGCCAATCTTTCTCGGGTTTTGAACAACCTACGAAGTATGACGGAAGCCAATAGCTTGGACGCAACCGGAAGTAGACTTATTCCCCGATAGTTGTGACAGAGACGACGTGAACCCTTTTTAAAGATAGGGACAACTATCGACTCATTCCATGACGTTGGTACACTCTCTAGCTCCCAAACCTTTGTAATATAAGTATCCTGATACTCATAGATTAACAAATAAGCCGCTTCATGTATATTATCTGGCAACAAAACAACGAATTAGTTATAGTGGTTTTTCGTTGACATTAAGAACTTAATAAATCTATCTGGGTTCGATTGTAGTCTTATTACGTGGAAAACCCTATTTGGATAAGTCAATTCACTTTTGGAATATTAATGATGAAAAATCTGTCATTTTGTAACTAGTAGTATATCATACATATAATTGGTCAGAGAATCAAAACAGATTTAAATACAACGAATCGAAAATTCTAGGATAAGACGAAACATAATGTTGACTCTACTGATAACTAGTATATTGACTAGTCATAATCAAGGTGGAGCCTGAAACAATCGTGTGTTGGTTGAAGTTGCCAAAATCACATAAATAAAATGAAATGCAAAATATAAGAGAGGCAGAAATAATGTAGTAGCAGTGAAAGTTAGTAAAGCTAAGTGACGGGAATATGGTTTGGAAAGATTGGGAAGGAATGTATGAAGGAAAACTGGAATTCAAGATCAAGAACTACAATACCCTGAATCTTCAACTGCTAGTCTCGGTAATCGCGAGGATTTTGAGATAGTCTACACCTACTAAAATAGCACAGTTCAACATACAATAGCCAACTACGAGTTCGGCTATTCGGTTAGAGTAACCACTGCGTGAGGAATAGTGGTATTGCCCAAGTATTAAAGTTCCAGTCAGTCATACACAACGCAGAACTTGGCACGTGCGAGTCGGTTTAAATCGCCATACCCCCGTAAGCATAAGAAAGATCAAATTGCCAGAGCGAATCTCGAAGGAGTGAAGGTAATAAAAGTTTTAGTGGTAATAGAAAAGATTAGGCATTGAAAATACACTTTAAATTATTAAAGTAAAAATAAATCATGGTTGATATATCGAAATTCGAACCTGTGACCCATTAATCGAAAGAATGTTTGGAACAACAAGCCACTATTCTACTATTCCAGGCACACTTAGAAATCTGCCTTTAAGAAGCTAAAAGCAATTACTGTTGAGTTGCAACTCTCTATGAGAAAATTGAAGATAGAGACACTCACTCTCAGCTACTTCATTTATTCTACACTGCTACAAATTATTCTCACTCTAACAAGTAAAATATGGTTAATGGTGATATGTTGATTCACGCGTAGTTAGCTAACAACAAAGTAACCATGTATATATTACCCCGCTGGTCTTTTTGACTGGAGCTGAATTATGTATTGACTTGACCTGAAACAGGTGCGCGCCAGGTCCAACAATGAATGAAAGTTACTGGAATACTTAACAGATTATTGAGATAAAGGCAGTATCCATTTACATTGTTTTAAAAAATTTACGAAAAGTACATTAAAGTAATTACGAATTATTTTACCGAAAAGTATTTGTCCACTAAAGTCCTCAGGATGACATTAAGAAACATTTACCTGATTAGCATGATAGTTTGGATCCTGGAAACTTATTGCTATTGAATTTGATTTCGTGTGAAATTCTGTCGAAGAAATATTAGCTGAACTGTGATATATTTCGGAACTTCGTCGTGAAACGCTCCGAAGATCTCCAATATTCATAGTGCTTTGTAATCCTGAATTCCCCAGCATAGTTTGTAAATGGGATAGTGCACAAGTAGTGCTGGAAGGGAAATTACAGCACTCGCCAGTCAAGCGGTCATATGAACAGTTTATTCCAAACGTCTTTGCAATCGCTATGTGACCCGAATGAGATAAAAATTTTGCTGGTAGTGTTCTGAATACATGACAGTTCATTAACTTAACAGAAGCATTTTTTCCTTGGAAAAGAGTAGTTTGAGAAATCATGTTACTTTAGGCTTATAGATCAAGACAGGTTACATAGGCATAATAAACATGTGGAATGTTGGAACTGCCTTTTTGCAGGACTCTAGAACTAACATTAAATGACAAACACTCATCTATACCAAGGGTTTGATAGCTTTAGTCTCAGCAGTGCCAGGAGTAAGTTTTATCTAATGACGATATTTTTATACACACAGTAAATATATTAAAGTGATGCGGAGATCGAACCTGAGACCCAGTGACTGAAAACTGGATCCTTTGACCCTTGAGAATCCATTTAAAAGCAAACAGAAACCACAAGATAGTTCTCTGAGATAAGTAGGAAAAACGAATGGGAAATCCTACTTTTTTATCAACGACTGAGTGTATGAATGCAATAAAAGAATATTAAGTCTCATAATGCGCAAGTGCCTTGTGGAAAAATGCATGAGAACAACATAATTCAACGCAAAATTCCTACTTAGATTTGACTTTAATCTCTTCGAACATATTTTAAATGACTATGGCAATGCTAAACGTTTTGTAAAAGCGTGAGTGTTGCCTAAAAATTGAAACTACGTGCTAAACAATAGTACCTAACGAAAAATACTTATGTGTATGTAAGAAGTGTACAGTGGCTTACAATTTACTCTACGTCAAAAAGATAGGAATGGGGCTATGCTGAAAATCTGCGTAAAAATATGGATACGTATATAAATGAATAACCAAAACTCACCACGGTTCTCATTGACTTTTATCGTGTTTGCATTACCTTTGTTCTTACTGCGAGTAACAATGTAAAGAAACTTTTCGTCGGAATCAACATGACCAGCTGAGTGCAAACAGCTAACCGGGTATTTTGCAGTGTATGTGTCATGAAGGTGAACCTGGAGAACACCTAAACGGATATCGACCAAGCATATTGACATCGCATGGACATGTATTTTATTAACCACAGAGTTAGTTTTCCTCCTTAGAATTGAAAGTTCTTCAGTATGTGACTTAAAACCAGCAGGCACTGATACACAACCTGCATAAATCAACACGGAGGTTGTTCTGCTATAAGTTTTGTGTTCCGAACTAATCATGCAGTGTGAATCCTGATGACTGGATTCTAAAGAACCAATGATACATTGGCTAGACCTTGATTCCTGTGACTCTACCTAAAGATATATTACAGTTTGAAGCAGGAAAACCTCAATGAATAACTTTTTATGGCATCGCCAAATCAACGAGGCAACTTCTTCGTGAGTAGCACTAATAACATTCACACCGTTCACTTTGAGCAATATATCACCAACCCTAACCCCTGATTTTTCTGCATTAGACCCAGTTAGAACATGATCTATGAGGCAAGGACGTTCATTCTTCAAACGAAACCCATAACCACCAGGCGACCTAGGAATCTCAACAATCCTCCGCATCAAACAGATGCTAAGTGGCTGCGAACATTTGACCTAGAGAAAGGACGTCACAATTAGGGACAAATAAACAATTAAATTCTCTGTCACGTAAATCGTGTAAATATTCAGAAGACTATTGCATAAAAGGCATTTAAGCTTCTCGTTGCATTTTTAGCCAGAAATAATACTAAAAACAGTGAGACCAATTTACGGACGGCCCTTGGACGACACCAGTCTTCAGTCTTCATAATAAGGATAGGAGGTCTATCGACCTATATTATTCCTTGCAGTTTGTAATACTGTGGAGGTCCAATCTCATTTTGAATATATCAATAGGAGGTGCTGATATGACGTGTTCCGGTAGAGAATCTTGACCGCGCTTTTCGAACGGGAAGTTTAGTCCTAACGTGATTTGCATTTATCAAACTTTTGCTGTGTTCTTACGCAACAAAAGTACCATTTCAGTTCTAAAGAATCTATCCTGAGCTATACGTTCGGTAGATTACTTTTTTTTTTGAGTTTCACTATATTTAATAGTTACCTGTGGTTTTGCCTCAGCTTACTATTCGGTTTTTTTTTTGTTTTTCACGTATAGACTAGTTTCAGTTTATATCACTCGTTTTGTCCATTTTTGTCCGTTTTCAGTGTGCTTTTTAGTGTTTTTTTTAAAAGGTCCTAGGCTCTTGCAAGCATCTATAACATAATTTACTTCAACACCGTCATGAAAAACTCATGCAAACGTCCGGGATGCCGTTTTGCTGTCACAACTGGCATGCAGTGCGACAACTGCAAAGGTTGGTTCCACGAAGCATGCACAGATCTGACAGCAACTGCTTACAACAGACTCAGCAAGTCGGAGCAAAAGTGGGTGTGTGTCACGTGCAACACAGACTCCGTAGTCTTGCTGAGTAACATCATTGTCCTACTGACAAGTCTTCGGAACAAGTTGTCAGTTAACTTGGAATACGATAGTAAAAAAACTGATATACAAACAAGAGAGTGCAACGGACTCAAAAACAGGGATATCGATAGGTATTCCATCGATGGAGCATCCATCCACACTAACGACGACGTGTCGAGGCTCAGTACCATCATTACGTCGACGGTACTGAACTCTCTAGGCAAACTCGGGTCTCCCAGCTCAGGGTCCCCGAACACAACAGTGGTTGCCAAAAACCCTGCATGTGATTCGACCCACGTTAAGAGAGCCCAAAAGAACCAGGCATCACCGCCTAAGCCGAGCAACCCAAGAGTTGCTGCACGGAAAATAACTAGTAATTTAGTCGCACAGTCTACCCCCAAGACTGTTCGTCCGGTCAATAAAGAGCCCATGATTCATAAACGCACACTGACCTCCAAACAACAAGTTACCAAACCTGAACCCATCGTGAAACCTGGTAAATTAACAACAGTTCGTGACGATTCTCTCATTATCATGAACCTCGTTGACAAGCCTGATCTTCCTCTCAGTCTGCAGGACAAAAACGACAGGATGCTCTGGGGTGAATTGAACAAGAAGCTCGAACTTCCTAGAATAGAGCCTTTGACGGTCACCCGGCTCACTCGAGGAAAGGATTCTAAGCATCTAAATCACCCGAGGCTTCTCCGAGTAACACTTAAGGCTGCTACCGACGTAGAGGACGTCTTGCTAGCAAGCCACTTGCTGAAATCAGATGGTAACGTAAGAATACTGCCCGACATACCGTACTCTGAGCGCAGTATCATACGAAACGTCCCTAAAGAATCTCGTGAGAAGTTTTTCCGCGGAAGAAACATAATTGTCCAAGGTATACCGGAAAATGCAGACCCTACTCAATCAAATTCTGACATCAGGGAATGGAAATTCATCAAACAGTCCTTGAGGCTCAAACACATACTGACTCAGCATGTGACGAGACTAGCCAAGAAGGACGGTGATCTTAGACCCCGTCTAATGAAGATAACCTTCCCATCTTCCCACATGGCGGCTGCAGTTCTGGAAGCATTTCGTGCTAATAGACGTCGATTGCCACCTGGAATCCACATGCACCCGGATAGGCCATACGAAGTTAGGACCAAGAACAAAGACAAGTTGGAGCTGACCATTCCACTTGTGGACTGTCTAAACGATAAAAAAACGTGTAAAGGACAGGGCCTACCACCTCGGCAAACCTCACATAGGCGGGCTACCTGTCCATTCACATAAGGTTCATACAGAAAAACAGGACGAAGCTCACGCGTTCCAAATTGAAAGCATAAACTGCTTATATATGAACGCCGCGAGTCTACCAAACAAACTGGATGAACTACGTGAACTAAGCAACGCTAATAAGGCCCATCTGATAGGAATATCTGAAACATGGATATCTTCTCAGTTCTCGGACCAAGAGTTAGCATTGCCTGGGATGACTTTGTTCCGCAACGACAGAAAAACAGGAATTGGGGGCGGAGTAGCCATATACATAAGCTCTTGCTTGGAGGTGCACCAGGTTCACAACCTCGAGTTTAACAATCTTGAGGAATCCATATGGTGCTCTGTAAGATTGTCTAGTACTTCCAGGTGTCTAGTCGGAGTCATTTACAGGAAGCCAACTGCCGACACCGAGTACGATAGTCGTATGCTGGAAGGACTATCCCGCTCTATCCGTCTCGGTTTCACACACATCCTGATTCTAGGGGACTTTAATCTCCCTAGAGTCAACTTCGCGGAACACACGTACACTGGAGGCGACAACTCAATTGAAGCTCGGTTCTTCAACCTCATCGATGACTTGGGCTTATATGAAAATGTGAGGTCGGCAACTCGTTGGAGAAACAGTAAGACACCATCGCGCTTAGACTGTGTATTCACTAACGAAGAATTCCTAGTCGACAACCTCTCAATCCTGGCTCCTCTGGGAAAAAGCGATCATGCCGTCATAGCCTTCAGTTTTGTCATCAAAACTAAGCTAAGGTATCCCAACAATAATTTGCGTTGGAATTTTAAACGGCTGAATGTGCCAGCTCTACATGACTATCTACAACAGGTGGTTTGGGATGTTCACCCTCAAATCGATGTGGATGGTCATTGGGACTTCTTACTGCACACGCTCATATGTGCTACAGACCATTCAGTTCCTCAAACGGTTCCCAAAAGCTTCAAGCCACCTACAGTAATCAAGAACCGTACCCTTCGCCTCCTAAGCCGCAAACGGCACTGTTGGGCGGAATACAAACGAACTAATAACGATGGAGCGTATAGGCAATACAAACATATCAGGAACATATGCACGAAGGCTATAAGAGAAGACAGGCTTCAGTACCAAACAAAGCTTATGGACAAATTCGCCTCTAACCCTAGAAGCCTATTCCGTTATGCAGCCTCTCTTCGTCAAGCCAAAACAGGAGTTTCTCAACTGCTAGGTCTTAACGGCCCGACCAACAACGATGGCGACGCCGCTAACCTTCTGGCGGCCCATTACTCTCAAACATTTCAACCGGCTGACATCAACTTTATTGACGACAGTCTCATCTCCAACTCCACAGGACTTTCTGAAGTGGACCTAAGCGCTGACTTGGTGTTCCGGAAATTGCAGCACTTAAGACTTGACACTTCTCCTGGCCCGGATATGGTTCATCCTGCCATACTGAGGGAGGCAGCCTCAATCCTGGCAACGCCGCTTAGCGTGATGTTTTCACACTCGCTTAGCCGAGGCAAATTACCGGAAAACTGGAAGTTGGCTCACATCACACCAATTTTCAAAGGTGGTCGACGCAATGAACCTTCAAGTTATCGGCCGGTGGCTCTTCTGTCATTACCTTCAAAACTCATGGAGTCCCTGATATGCGACGGTTTAAATGACTATCTACTGTCCTTAAATTTCTTCTCACCCCAACAGCATGGTTTCAGGAAGGGTTACTCTTGTATAACCAACCTGCTGACTGCGGTGGACAGATGGACAAGCATCCTCGATTGCAAGGGAAAGGTTGATGTCATTTACCTTGATTTCTCAAAAGCTTTTGATAAGGTTAACCACTTGTGTCTTACCAACAAGCTCAAACGACTAGGTATCAAACCACCTCTAATCGATTGGCTTACTTCATACCTAAAAATCGACACTTTAAGGTTAGGGTTAATTTCACTTTATCTCAGGCTATGGAATATCCTAGTGGGGTCCCCCAGGGCTCAGTACTAGGGCCTCTTCTCTTCTTGATCTACATAAATGATCTTCCTCAACAGGTAACGTCAGACTTACTACTTTTTGCCGACGACGTGAAACTTTGGAGAGAGATACGCAACCAAGACGATACACAGGCACTTCAGGAGGATCTGACGCGACTTCAAAGTTGAGCAGACGATAACGGACTTATCTTTAACACTTCAAAGTGTAAAGTAGTCCATCTGCGACATGTCGCAAACTACAGTTACAACTTAGGAAACTCCTCTCTAGTAGTATCCCAAGTCGAAAAAGATTTAGGAGTCCTGGTGCCCCATGACTTAAAGTCTTACGCTAACTGTGACAAAAATGCCTTCCGAGCAAACCTTGCACTGGTAACGTTGAAGCGCATTTTTGGACAGTTTGACGGACGAACTTTCCATACAATCTTCAATAGTTTCATCCGTCCCCATTTAGAGTACGGAAACATAGTACTCCCCCCCTCACTCCATAAGGACAAGGTCACTTTGGAGCGTATCCAACGGCGAGCTACGAAATCAGTTCGAGGACTCAAATCTAAGCCTTACGAAGAACGCCTCCGTTCACTAGACCTTTACCCACTAGAATATAGGCGTCTTAGAGGTGATTTACTAATGGCTTATAGTATTCTTAACACTTCTGGACATCCTCTTAAACACCTACTTAAGCTTAGTTTGAATAATAATCTAAGGGGTAACACCCAGAAACTGGAAACACAACATAGCAAGACGGAATGTAGACACAACTTCTACTCCTTAAGAGTTGTCAAAAGCTGGAATTCGCTGCCGGCCGAGCTAGTCCAAGCGACTTCTCAGGAGTCCTTCAAGAGGCAACTTGACCTATTCTTAAGGACCAAGGACAGCATCACATTATGATTTACCAATTTCTTTTCCTTTTTTATTGTTAACATACCTAGGTTCCTGCCTGGAGGATTTGGTGATCCCCTGCTACTAGACACGGAAGCCTGTTAAGCGAAAGCTTCTTCTATTCCGTCCACAACCATTTGAACCATTTGAATCCCATTAACTCACCAAGCTCCCAATTTTTGGGAAAATTTGGCACGTTTTGGGGAAATTTTGGGGAAGCCGCTATGGTAAACTTTGAGGAAATGGCACAAGACCCCAAAATTTCTCAAAACTTTGGGGAATGCTATTTCACTTCGGGAATTTCCCCAAAATTTCCACAGAGTTAGGAGCTTGGGTCACTACTCGGTGCGAGAAACAAAACTCCGTCTTTGAACTTTCTTCGAATGTCCTCTCAAATAATCATTTCTAGACGGAAGTAAGAGATAATACATGTTAACACCAAGGTCATAGTTCAGTATGCGATAAGCCAATATTAGATCACCCCGTACTCTACGGTAAGATAACGGAAATAAGTTGAGGTGTCTCAGTCTGTCTTCATAAGATAGGCCAGATAGACCTTTTACCATCTTAGTACTTCGTCGTTGGACTCTTTCCAGCATATCCGCTTCATACTTGAAACAAGGACTCGCTGCTCGACTTCGACATACTAAGTATGGGTCTCCAAATTTTCATGTCATCAGTGAAGAGTAGAATGGATAATTTTGCTATAGTTGGTAATTCATTTACATAACGTAAAAAGAGAGGAGGAGTGAGGATTGTACCTTAGGGAACTCCATTTTTAACAGGTACCCATGAAGAAAGAGCTCCATTAACCCTTACCCTTTGTCTCCTGTCATGGAGAAAGTTACTTATACAATCTAAGACTGTATAATGGATTCCAGAACGTTCCAGTTTGAATTTAAGACCAGAATGTGAGACCTTGTCGAAGACTTTACTTAGTTCTACGAAGATTACACCTACAGGAATATTCTGATCTTTTGCAACAGCCCAGTCTTCTCTTGCAGTGAGAGGATTTGTCAAGCATGAAAGGGCTCTCTGAAAACCATGTTGTTCCCTGGAGAAAAGAATATGCCCTGCAACACAGTTTGTAACAGATATCCGAATAATTGTTTCCATTAGTTTTACAACCGCACTAGTTAAGCTAACGGGTCTATAGTTACTAGCCAAATACCTACTAACAGCCTTATACACCGAACTTACTACCGCGTCTTTCCATTCAAACAGTATCGCTAGAGGTTCAGCGATTACTTCTGATATGGCTTTCATAATCCTAGGACTAATATCATCAGTATCATTGGACTTATCAGGTTTGAGATGCTGAAGTAGCCTTAAGACAGTACCTTTCTCAATGACTACAGGGTCCATCAACAAGCCGTCACAATCACAATGAATCGTTGGTCGTTCTTCATTACTGATAGAAAACACTTTATTGAAATATTCCGATAAAGCTTCAGCTTTTTCGGTATCATTTCTTGTTAAAATTAAGGGATTTTCCTGTATCAAAAGTGATGGAATTCCATCGCTTCTCTGAGTTCGCCTTTTTAAATACGAGAATAACTGTTTCTGACTATATCTAGGATCCCTAGCAAATTGTTTTTCATATGATCGTCCAGTCTTACTTATTAACGCTTTACAGGCATTTCTAATCTTGCAATAACTGGATCTGTATTGTTCTAAGCCAGTAGAGATGAACATATTCCAGTGATTCTTCCTTTTTCTAAGAAGTTTCCTGACTGTTTTCGTTATCCATGGTGGACTGTTATTCGGTCTTCGCGGTACCAGGTATGGTATGAACGAGGACGTAGCTAAACTTACCTTAAAATACAGATCATGCTTCTTCAACTGATAAACTAGTATCTACAAACCAATATGTCTTAACAGCGCATTTCTGAATGGCTGATATGTTAACTTTCCATACATTTGGGTGGGGTGTAACCTGATCGTATAACATGTCCCTAGTTCTAAATGTGAATGACAAAACAGCGTGATTGCTGTTCACTAACGGTGGAAGAATACTTAGGTCAACAGTATCCTCAGTCTCATGAGTGATTACCAGGTCCAACAGAGAAGAACCTTGGTCAGCAGCAAAACGTGTGGGTTTGAATACATGCTGTACTAATACATGCTCCATTATTGTTACCAGGAACCTACTATCAAAAGAGTTTATAGACCCTTCCGTGCTCATCTCATTCCAACTATTATCAGGTGTATTAAAGTCTCCTATTATCAAGCATCTGGTATTTGCACTCCAAAGATGAATGTGCTCTGAAATAAAGTCATCAGCTAAGCAGATCGAGCTGCGATAGATAACACCGAGCATAAATGTACTACATCCGATAGCCAATTTGCAGCTAATCACTTCACAAGTACCGCTATCATGAGATTCGCTAGCAGAGGAGCGGATATTTATATTATTGGCTATATATAACAGGACGCCACCTCCTTTCCTACATCTATGTCTATCAATCCTGAGAAAATGGTATCCGGATAATTCTAGAGTAATATCTAAGTTATGGGCTAACCAAGTTTCTTTCACTGCTATAATGAGTGGCTCTAATCTGTCCACTAATGCTTCTAGTTCATAGAACTTATTGCTTAGACTACGAGCGTTAGCATATAAAACTCGTAGTCAGAACGGCCCATCCACACAGGCCTTGGTAGCATTCGCTTTCAAGACCTGACTATCCAAAAACCCACTAACCGGAGAATTTCCTCACCATTTTATCGACAGGTTTCTAGTTCAGATAGTGCCTTCTTCCTTTATATTCTATTTTCAAGAGACATATCGGGTCTAACTCGGATGTCGGAATTGTCGTGACTACGACCGCTACTTAACAAGAGATCACGTTGCTTCTCCGACCCTAGGATTCCTTTAAGGAATCTACATGGTCAGGGTTCAACACTGTCCTCAGTCCTCTTACCTATTCTAACCGTCTTTTTTCCTGAACTTTTTTAGAATTATCTGGTAAGATACTACGAATATATTCTCCGAGCTTCTCTAAATCAAGCGCGTGTCTAATTTTGGGATAAAAGTAGTTTGACTTCAGCAGTTTGCTTACAATAATATTCGATGATATTAGATTCTGCTTCTCAGTCACTCCAGGGTGGAATTCTCCCCTACTATCAGACTTTGTTAGTGGATTTTGACTCACAATGGGAGTCCCCCAACGACTTGCTAACCAGCTACGTCCTGCCTACAGCTCTTCTTTTCGTTTAGTGACCTTGAGAATGTCCCCCTTTTTCTAGAGCTAAAAGAGGGTCACGAAACACTGTGAAGAATAAACATTATGATTTAAAATTGACACTTATGGCTAAATATCATATTTATGTTTTCCACCAGCAACTGACAGCAGCCAAAATGCTACGACGAATGTGTGAATGAAATTCGCGCCAAAATCCGAGGTATGTTATCCCACATCTGATTGCTTCATATATAGATTATAGAGTCGCAGTTTATATTTATCTCTTTTTCAGCATTTTCCTCCTTCAATAGTAGTCTCTTTCCATGTATTGGCTTTGAGATATCGTTCTTGGAGGGGTTTCGTTAATAACACCTCACATTTTTGTCGTATGGTATTATTATTGGCTTTATTCAACACTATATTCTGACACAATATAGAATTCTCAGCACAGGGTATTGCAACAAGTTACTTGCGCAAAAAACAGTGACAAAGACAAAAAAGGTTAAAAAAAACCGAAAACCCGTACGACTTTTCAAATCAGAAACATGTTAAGAATGCAGGTTATTGACTAGAATAACTCTAACAACCTGTTCGTCACAGAGTATTTTTGCTACGTAAGGTATTATAGACCTTTTGTACTCTTGCTTGCGTGCATGGATTTTAATGTTAATACGTGTCGTTCTACCAGAAGATATACAAGGAGAAAGATAAGAGTGAAGGAGATGGTTAGTATCTAATAAGATAACATCTTCCAGGAGTTTGCATGACTTCAGATGTCTATCCACAACCATATTAATTATGACCTCGAAAGATTCACCACACACCTTGCTAACTGCCCTCAACACTCTCCGAAATACAGCAAAATCTTTTCTCAAAAACCCGGGAAATAATGGAGAACAGTAAATAATAATAAATAATATGAAAGGATTGACAAATTGTAAGAGTAAATGAACAGTAATCCCAAGAGCATGCAGTCTCTTTACGTAGTAAGTGTAGGATCCAAACCACGTTTGGACTGCTGGACAGCTGCCTGGATAAGTTGGATACGCGCCCTCGCCCGTTTGAAACCAAAACAAGGTAATTGGGTAAGATAGCGGTTCTATAATTTATCATAAATTTAAGTACACATTATTACCTAAACAAATATAACCACACAGCTATCCAACCAATAATTGTTTAATTGATCAAACCTAAACTACAATAAATAGGAAAATTGATAAAGAATGCAAGAAAATTACCAATCACCACAAATAAATGTTATTCTATCCTGTCTGGATAGATCACGTACAGATTCGTTCAAAAGGTAATAATTGGTCGCTCTATAACACAGAGTGTTTTCAATTCTGGAAGAGTGCTTCAATTCACAACCAAAATGCACAATTCCAGTCAACACAGGTCAAGCAATCAAAAGCAGGAACCAACCAAAATGGCTGCCGCTCAGATTTAGTATAAAGTAAAACAACATAAGTGCAGTTCGGGAAGAAACATGGGGAATTAGTGAAAGTGTGGTAAAAACGAAAACTATAATAAAATCCAAATATCAACAATTCAAATGTAGTCCAAAAGTTAACAATGTACAACTAAGAAGATCAATAGGAACAAAGTGCAAGTATATACATGGAGGGATTTTCACAAACACACAAGGCATTCAAAATGGATCTTACACCGGCCCCCAAAATCCCTCCATATCACACAAGCTACCTTGACCTATGGTCATGGTTCATTATGTAGCATATGACACTATAGGAACGAGTAGGACTTACAACAGTACGCCTACTCGACCTAACTACATCAATAACAACAAAGACTAATCCAAAGCTTCAAGGAGACCTGCTTCACCTGTTCTCTTGTGATCAACAATAACAGTCTTGGTATAGACCTAATCACTGTTCCCCAAATTACACCCATGCTGTTGGATGAGGACCTCGCTGACAATTCAATATTTATCTTCTGCTGATTCGACTGTTGCACAAACCTCTTTAATTCAGAATCTGCTCCCATGAAGCTTGACGCACTATCGCTGTAAAACTCCGGAGGTTTCCTTCTTCCAATAAAACGTAATAAGGCCATTATAAATGAACCAGTAATCAAACTATACATCAGTTCAATATGTATTGCCCATGTTTGCAAACAAGTAAACACATATCTATATCCTTTTTCTAATGACCCTCCTATGTGTCCTGGTTCTTTATGACAATGTTTAATTATCATTTCCGTCACTAAGTGTCGACTGGGTAAAATTACTGGATGTTCAAAAGCATTTAAGAATTCTGAGTAGCTTAGACGACCTGTAACACAGAGCAATCCATCAAGCATTATCGGTGATAAGCCTTTCAGATCATCATGACTTACTACCTTACTTCTGTTTCTAAATTCACTAAATAATTCTCCACACACTTCCTTTTGAACCATCAATAAATTCTTACCCTCGGCGATGTCAGGCTCCTTGACCTTTAAACATCCTAGATGAACTGATCCTTCACAACTCGGTAAACGAACTACCATCAGGAATTCGATGAACCTTCTAGACCAGGTTACAGCTCTGACTAATTTCAACCACTCGGAATAATAAGAGAGAACAGGTGTCCTGTTGTACTTTATACTAATCAGGTTAACCACAGCAGTTTTTCTTAACTCAATATCGTCAGGAGTAGGTCCCGGACAGTCAGTGATTGCTGTACAAAACTCGCCATGCATTAAGGTAGGACATTTGAACCAAAGCTCAAGATCAGTCATTTTTTGTATACCTCCTCTACATAATAATTCACCTATCTGCTTAACGAAACTCTTTGCTTGATCACAACGTGGAAAGGATATCAAGCAATCACCAACATAGAAATTATTCTTGACAGCACTTACGACATAACCATCATAACCGTCAGAGAATATTTGAGCCGTCTTATTCAAGGTAAAGTTCGCACGAAACGGCGATGATATGGCACTAAATGGATGAGATGTCATTTGAAACTCAGATGGTTCCCTCGACATGTCTCCCTCCTGCCACCACAGAAATCTTGAAGCTCCTCGATCAGACTCAGAGGCCAATTGCATGAACACTTCTTCAACATCTGCAGGGATTGTAACTGCCTCCTTGCGAAAACTTAATAATATACACATTAACTCATCAGTGGTATCGGGTTCTTGATAAATCATATCATTTGTGGAAATCCCTGCAAACTCGGCGGCACAATCAAGGACCACTCTAAGTTCTGGTTTTTCCATGTTTGATGCTGCATGATGAGGTAAATACCATCGAGGGCGATAATAAGACTGCAGATATATTTCAAAGACCCTCTCCGCATAAGCCTTAGTAAAATCACTTTCAATACTTTTGATATACCTGATGTGCAGACTGACATCCTTCGACAACATACCCTTCAAACTTGGTAATCTACGGTTTGCTACTTCATAATTATCCACTTTCATATCTGGATTCTTTTTCCACGGTATAGAAACTACAAAATGACCGTTGCCTAAGTGCGTGCCCCCTTCCACAATCTTTATAGCCGCCTTGTCGTCTACTGATAATGATTTATCACTTGAATAAGCATCTGAAAACTTATCATAAAGCTTACGTATTTCGTTCTCCAGTGTCTGTACCTTACTGATATGATTAACAACTCTTTTCCTATATTCCGAGCATGATGGCTTATCATTTACGACGTTGCTTGTCGAGTCAGTGTGCAGCAGAACGTGATGTCTCTTCTTACAACTGTCAACGTTACAGAGCCTTGTCATCTTACATTCATTAACCTTATGTCCTTGCTTAAGACAAACAAAACAGGTACCCTTGCTTTTAGCGTGAGACCATCGGTCTTGAATTGTAAGCGCTAAGAACTGTGGACATTTATCAATAGCATGGTCGTAGGAACACATACTGCATTTAGTTTTCGTTGTCGAACTATTCCCCTGCTCTGATTGCACGTGACAGTTCGTCTTTACGTTATGTCCTTTTCTTGAACGGTTTGCTAACCGTCCAAATCTACTACAAGCCACTCTCGCATGCGATGCGATAAACTGAGTGAGCTCGTCGAAGGTCGGTTCCCTGTTATCTTCAGTCAATTTATCCACCCAGTCCGCCCACTGGGCTTGCAAAGGTTGCGGCAAGAGTCTCACTATTCTTTCCAAGGTAACTAAGGAATTTGGATCAGAAGTATGATTCATCTGTTCCAAGACCATGGCACAGTTTTCCATTTTAATAGCCAAGTTGGATAGTTGGTCCCCATCAATATACTCAAAATTCACAGCACTGAATAAGTCCTGTAGTGTTTCTCTAGCAATTACGTGAGACTGTCCGAAAAAAACGTTTTAAAATCCCCCTTGCTCTTTTATAGCCAGAGGATGCCTCCATCATGACGCAACCTTCAATAGCTGTTTTAACCTTGCCCTTACAGTAGTGTATCAAATAGAGCAAGCGCTGGCTATCATCCGTGACTCTCGATGCTACATACGTCTCAAATTGCCTTATAAATTTCCAATAACCTCTTGGCTCTCCATCGAAATAACTCAGTTCAACCTTTGGTAGCTCTGGGCCAACAACATGAACTATAGGCGACATGCTCTTTCCTAGTAATTCAGACCTTTGCTCCTCCTTTAAACTAAGATTTTTTACATCATCTGACATCGAATTAAGACTAGAATCACTGCCATGATAATTAACCCTATTTAAGTTTGAACCATGACCCTTAAAGACGTCAAAAGGCACTTGCTTGACAATAGGGGATTCTTCGTTAACATCGACGAACTTTGAGCATGATCTCCTTCGACGATTAACTGGCATTATAAGCGAAACGACCAATTATTTCCAGAAAATCCGCGAACGATTACCAAAGGATTTCGGCCAAGTAATATTTGTTTAGAACTGTAGGATCCAAACCACGTTTGGACTGCTGGACAGCTGCCTGGATAAGTTGGATACGCGCCCTCGCCCGTTTGAAACCAAAACAAAGTAATTAGGTAAGTTAGCGGTTCTATAATTTATCATAAATTTAAGTATACATTATTACCTAAACAAATATAACCACACAGCTATCCAACCAATAATTGTTTAATTGATCAAACCTAAACTACAATAAATAGGAAAGTTGATAAAGAATGCAAGAAAATTACCAATCAAATGGTTCAAATGGTTCAAATGGTTGTGGACGGAATAGAAGAAGCTTTCGCTTAACAGGCTTCCGTGTCTAGTAGCAGGGGATCACCAAATCCTCCAGGCAGGAACCTAGGTATGTTAACAATAAAAAAGGAAAAGAAATTGGTAAATCATAATGTGATGCTGTCCTTGGTCCTTAAGAATAGGTCAAGTTGCCTCTTGAAGGACTCCTGAGAAGTCGCTTGGACTAGCTCGGCCGGCAGCGAATTCCAGCTTTTGACAACTCTTAAGGAGTAGAAGTTGTGTCTACATTCCGTCTTGCTATGTTGTGTTTCCAGTTTCTGGGTGTTACCCCTTAGATTATTATTCAAACTAAGCTTAAGTAGGTGTTTAAGAGGATGTCCAGAAGTGTTAAGAATACTATAAGCCATTAGTAAATCACCTCTAAGACGCCTATATTCTAGTGGGTAAAGGTCTAGTGAACGGAGGCGTTCTTCGTAAGGCTTAGATTTGAGTCCTCGAACTGATTTCGTAGCTCGCCGTTGGATACGCTCCAAAGTGACCTTGTCCTTATGGAGTGAGGGGGAGTACTATGTTTCCGTACTCTAAATGGGGACGGATGAAACTATTGAAGATTGTATGGAAAGTTCGTCCGTCAAACTGTCCAAAAATGCGCTTCAACGTTACCAGTGCAAGGTTTGCTCGGAAGGCATTTTTGTCACAGTTAGCGTAAGACTTTAAGTCATGGGGCACCAGGACTCCTAAATCTTTTTCGACTTGGGATACTACTAGAGAGGAGTTTCCTAAGTTGTAACTGTAGTTTGCGACATGTCGCAGATGGACCACTTTACACTTTGAAGTGTTAAAGATAAGTCCGTTATCGTCTGCCCAACTTTGAAGTCGCGTCAGATCCTCCTGAAGTGCCTGTGTATCGTCTTGGTTGCGTATCTCTCTCCAAAGTTTCACGTCGTCGGCAAAAAGTAGTAAGTCTGACGTTACCTGTTGAGGAAGATCATTTGTGTAGATCAAGAAGAGAAGAGGCCCTAGTACTGAGCCCTGGGGGACCCCACTAGGATATTCCATAGCCTGAGATAAAGTGAAATTAACCCTAACCTTAAAGTGTCGATTTTTAGGTATGAAGTAAGCCAATCGATTAGAGGTGGTTTGATACCTAGTCGTTTGAGCTTGTTGGTAAGACACAAGTGGTTAACCTTATCAAAAGCTTTTGAGAAATCAAGGTAAATGACATCAACCTTTCCCTTGCAATCGAGGATGCTTGTCCATCTGTCCACCGCAGTCAGCAGGTTGGTTATACAAGAGTAACCCTTCCTGAAACCATGCTGTTGGGGTGAGAAGAAATTTAAGGACAGTAGATAGTCATTTAAACCGTCGCATATCAGGGACTCCATGAGTTTTGAAGGTAATGACAGAAGAGCCACCGGCCGATAACTTGAAGGTTCATTGCGTCGACCACCTTTGAAAATTGGTGTGATGTGAGCCAACTTCCAGTTTTCCGGTAATTTGCCTCGGCTAAGCGAGTGTGAAAACATCACGCTAAGCGGCGTTGCCAGGATTGAGGCTGCCTCCCTCAGTATGGCAGGATGAACCATATCCGGGCCAGGAGAAGTGTCAAGTCTTAAGTGCTGCAATTTCCGGAACACCAAGTCAGCGCTTAGGTCCACTTCAGAAAGTCCTGTGGAGTTGGAGATGAGACTGTCGTCAATAAAGTTGATGTCAGCCGGTTGAAATGTTTGAGAGTAATGGGCCGCCAGAAGGTTAGCGGCGTCGCCATCGTTGTTGGTCGGGCCGTTAAGACCTAGCAGTTGAGAAACTCCTGTTTTGGCTTGACGAAGAGAGGCTGCATAACGGAATAGGCTTCTAGGGTTAGAGGCGAATTTGTCCATAAGCTTTGTTTGGTACTGAAGCCTGTCTTCTCTTATAGCCTTCGTGCATGTGTTCCTGATATGTTTGTATTGCCTATACGCTCCATCGTTATCACCACAAATAAATGTTATTCTATCCTGTCTGGATAGATCACGTACAGATTCGTTCAAAAGGTAATAATTGGTCGCTCTATAACACAGAGTGTTTTCAATTCTGGAAGAGTGCTTCAATTCACAACCAAAATGCACAATTCCAGTCAACACAGGTCAAGCAATCAAAAGCAGGAACCAACCAAAATGGCTGCCGCTCAGATTTAGTATAAAGTAAAACAACATAAGTGCAGTTCGGGAAGAAACATGGGGAATTAGTGAAAGTGTGGTAAAAACGAAAACTATAATAAAATCCAAATATCAACAATTCAAATGTAGTCCAAAAGTTAACAATGTACAACTAAGAAGATCAATAGGAACAAATTGCAAGTATATACATGGAGGGATTTTCACAAACACACAAGGCATTCAAAATGCATCTTACAGTAAGTCAGACGGAAAACTTTCTTCGATAACAATAAAACATGATAAAACCAAGAGAAATCAGAGGAAATGGAACCACAGAGATGATTGACCTTCGACATTGTGTTAATCAAAGAGTCTTTAATGTCACAAGCACTATGGGATCTCAAAATGCTGTTTAGATTCCGTTCATGTCTCACGCTAAAGTTAACAACTTGACATTTAGACGGGCTAAGTATAAGAGCACTACCAACAGACCAACAGTCAATACGAGACGAAAACTCATTCATTTCTATGAGATGTAAAGAAGAAGAGATAGGCATACATACAGTGAGATCATCCGCATATTTCACAAAAGTGTTTTCCGTGGAAGATGGCAGATCATGCTGAAAAAAAGAGAAAAGAAGAAGTGAAAGAACAGCTCCTTGTGGTACACCTTCATGAGACAGCAGAGACTCTGAACACTTTCCTCCAAATACAGTATACTGTTCCCTTCCACAGAGGTAGGAACATAGCAAGTTGGTTATCCGGCTGTCAGTGTTGACGCTGATTAACTTGTTAATTAGAAGTTGTCTTCGTATAGAATCAAAAGTTGAAGTATAGTCCAGAAAAGCACATCGAACATACTTCTTATCAAACCATTTAGCTGACGAACTTTATTAGAGTTTTTCTCCTTGTACATTCTTTCTTTCACCCTCCGTAGTCGTTTTAGTTGTGAAGATATAAGTCGATCAAAACTTACAAAAATGGTTTCAGTGGGACAACAAATATCAAAACAGAATTTAAGATAACAAGTGATGACATCAGTAGTGATTTCCAGTGAGTCATCTGTAAACAATTCCCAGTTAGTCGTATGGAACATGTTTTGCAGATCTCGGATATTTTCTTCTGAGTAATTCCAATGTTTGACTTTCTTGGTTTGATGTAAGAGTGTACTCCTTCCAAGGTTCTCATATACTTTAGGTAGAACACGAATTATACAGTGATCCGAGCTAGGCAATGGAGCACGTTTATGAGTCGCATATATACCCACATCATTAATGAAAACGAAGTCTAAATGAGCATTCAAAAGCGTAGGAAAATCTACAACGTTTTGGTGACCTAGTGATGTAAGGAAGCTACAGTCACATGAATTGAAATCACCACATACAACTGAAAGTGAATCACTGAAGGCAGTAACAGCGAACTCAGTGAATTCATCAGCGAAAACAGATAGTGCAGGTGATGTGCAATCTGGAATCACGTAGATATTGGTAACATAAACATAGTTGTATTTATTCAGATGTTTTGCACGACATCTAGGAGTTAGACAGTCGATAAAGTCATTTGAAAACTTAAAACACACAAACGAAGATCGACACTAGTTTACGCTTACAAACGTAGCTACATCACCGTCACACCTTTCACTGCTTGATCGATCCAGACGATAAATGTTGAAATCACGTAGTGATACTAGGAAGTCGTCCTGTAAATCATTTAACCAAGGTTCTTGAATTGTGATGACACCACAATTACGATACATATTTTGACTTAGTAGGAATTGCAGATAGTCCACTTTGTTGATTAGTGATCGTCAGTTAGAATTTAGAAGCTCCGGAATCGGCACATGTTTAATGTTCATTCTCTTTAACGCCTATTGCCAACCACCACGATGTCTCTTATAGTCCTTTTTTGTAACTTGTGCAGCGAAAGGTCGCAGGCCCTTCATAAAATCGCCTGAATAGGCTATGCGATTAATGGACATAATGATAAGTTAAAACAAATGAAAAATCAGATAATTTGTTTAAATAATTAGATGACAGAAACAGGTAGCCCAGATATTCAAGCAGGCCGCCAACTTTGTCCACATTTCCTTCTGCAGAATATTTAGTCGAAAGTATAACTGTTCTATATTACTTATGCTCAACATGGAAAGAAGCTAAGTAAGTCGATCAACACATACAAAAGGAAAAACAACAAGATCTTGGGTTCATTTCTCTTTATAATCTACATCAACAATATATGCAAATGCTTCAGCACAAGTAAGACCTACCTCTATGCTGATGACTTAAAAGTCATCTATAAAACTGACATTTGCGATTTACGTAGTACTATGCACACAATCCAACATGAACTCAACATGGTAGATGACTGGTGCAAACGCTGGAGGTTAGAGCTCAACATGGAGAAATGCGGCTGGCTATACATAGGAAACACGTCTCTTAAAATAAAACTAACAATTAGCAATCACACTGCCCAGACTGGTATCAGTAACTGACCTAGGGGTACATTACTCACACAGTCTTAATTTCTCTGAACACATTTTAGCCAAAGCATCTAAAATGCTGAAATCGCTTGGCTTCAATTCCTTAATTTCTGTCAAAATGAATCTAAAATCCTTCTTTACAAAGTTGGTGTAACACCTATCATTGAATACTGCTCGTTCTTGTTTTCCAACCTACACCTATCTGATATACTAAAGGTGGAAAGAATACAACGAGACTTCACCGGCAAAGTACTTAAGACTGACTCGGTCATTGACTACAGTTCTTGATGCCAAATCATAGGAATAGCATCCCTTTGGGAGAGAAGGCTTAGGTCTAATTTGATTCTCTACTTCAAACTACTCAAAAACCTTACTTATTCAACATGTAAGATAGTTCTTGCCCGAGATTCACATGAATACGAACTTCGAAACAAAGTATCTACGGTCAAGGTTGAGAAATACAGATCAAAAACTCAGGAAAACTTCTTCCTCACCAAGTATGCAATAATATGGAACAGTCTTCCCTCCGAAACTCTCATGGCGGATGAACTACATACGTTTGTAAAACTGTTTGATCAAGCCCTCACTCGCACTGGTCTTGCACGTACGAACACATCAGCGCCCCACTCAGACATCATAGGCTCTCTCCATGTTTAGACCGAAATGGACTTCAAGTTCAGTTTGCCTTATTTTTCCTACTTTGCAGTTGTACTAGTTACTTTTTCCACCCTAATTTTTCACTTGAAGTAGACAGGTTACTCACTGAACCTATCGATACTGTTCAACTAAACTCGGTCGCTAAGGGACACTCACTACCACCCTCAGAAAGTCAAGAGGACCGCACAATCGATTGCCTACTACTGTAGTGGTGTAACAGCTCAGGTTGGTTGGTTAAGAGTTGACCCCAAACAACCAAGCATATACATTACAAAAGAGTATTTTTTTGTTTTCATGGTTTTACGTGCACAAGATATCTACACTATGTCTATTTCCTTCCAGAATACCAGTCCGTTCTGGAGGCCAAGCACTTACATGGAACCGAACAATTATCAATTACATTTATGTATTTCCATTTTGTATCTTATTATTTTATGCAGGCAGTGGAGCAGTTCTTCAGGTTTGCTTGATTTTCACCATTACCTTTGAAGTAGATTCTTCTTTACCTTTTACTTGAGGGCGACTCAAGAGGCAGGTGAGTAAACACCTGATAGCCGATCTGAGCATGGAAAAATCGTACCTCACCAACATGGTGTTGGGTAGCCCGCTCGCGGCACTTCCTCAGACATTCTTATTCCACATTCTCACACTCTTTCTCTTGAAAGCACGCAGCAAACCGTCAGCGATAGTTGCAGAACAGATCACATGCTACAAAATAAGATGACAAGCTAGTAAATGAGGAGACATCCATGGACTATCGTTGACAGCGTTAGTCGTCACTGATTGTAAGTCAAATAGTGAGTGAGTTGATAATTTTCCCTTGGGATGAGAAATAGAACTAAGGTGTTTTCGACAGATAGGTTAATCGAACCGACGTTCCTACGGAAGTCGATTCTAGGGGGAAGCTAATGTAACAGCTCAGGTTGGTTGGTTAAGAGTTGACCCCAAACAACCAAGCATATGCCAAAACAGTATTGTTCAAGTATTCCTTCACTTCCTTATTTTTTATAAGCGTTATATTCCCTATTTCTTATATTGAATGTTGAGAGCCTTTGTTTGTCCGAACAGATAATCCCACGCTCCACTGTGACTGCGCGAAGATCAAAATAAAGACCTATTCACTACTTCTCTGGTTTCTTCTATCAATAGCACGAGGGTTACCTTAAGGCACGAAAGTGGCATTGGACCATAACCACACAATCCGCAAAGCTGAACATGAGACAACTCGGAAAATAGATATTCAATATTTAACACGGAGAAATACCTAACGATGGAGAAGGCGCGAACAATGAGTTGAGTGAATTAGAGTTGATCGAGCGGCATGGCTCGGCCGTGCAGGCGTGGTCCCTGCTGAATGTTATCTTATTTCTTCTATTCATATTAAACATATTGTTCTTTCTCTAGCCTAACCTTGTTCTACATCATGTATTGGTAATTGGTACGATACAGTGAGTTGGCGTAGTCGATGGTGTGACTTCCACGTAAGATCTTATAGATTAGGCAGTTATATCATGACAAATCTACAAATTTAGGATTAGGTCTATTATTAGAGCAGCACTAATATCATAGTAGACCATAATTCTACACTACCAGTGGTCTTGCATCTATGGAGCCTGTTACCAATCAACTGGTTAGGACAACACAAAATAACATCAGCACCAAGTTACTGTGAGTTTCTACCTGTTTATCCTGTATTAACTTTTTACTCTTCTGCACAGTATGTTGACTAGCAATTAATATTATTTCTCCACTCGTTACCTTATCTACAACTCATATACTTCCATACTTTTCCGCCTGCTTTGATAAACAACTATCCTACTATATACCCTTCCTAATGCTTATACTCTGATCGGCAAACTATACTTTATACTATAGTCAACAAAAGCACTGCATCGACGCCTTACCCACAGTCCATAGCTTGTAACTGCCTGATAAGCTTGTAAAATGGTACTTATAAAAATAGTGCTTTCCAACAGGTTGTGAAACACAGAGCATTATTTGAGATATGACATACATCCAAAAATAAGCTTAAGTGAGCCTAACATCACAAAAGGAGGGAGTGTGGAGTTACTGACCAGCAAGCATTGATGGTGCGGGCGATAACTTCAACCCACCCATGTTTGTGGGGCAGAACATTTTGTATGTATCAGGCTCTTTATGATTGAGAATAAGTCAATCAATCTGTGATGTAGATTGTCTTCCTACGCTCACAACTTAGACTCATGCTTCCAAATTTATACTGGATTAGCTATTCTACTAAGACAACCTATAACATGCTAACTCGGACTTTTACACTAGGATTGTGTGGCTGGCATCGGATAAACAAAAAAGGAAAAAAAGTTAGACAACAAAAGATATAGTCATTAGTATTCTTAACACTTCGCCCTCAATATACACACCCTTCTAATAAACCTCTTTCCTTGTACCAGCCTTGACTTCCTTTCCTTCATGTGAGCTTACTACAACTCGTTGAACGACACAACTCATTGTTCTTTATTACTACATTCTCTAATATGGAGCCTCTGACTTCATTTCACTCTAACAAGATATAATATGAATTTATTCTAATTTATTATACCTCTGTCCGTTCTACTACACAATGTTAAGCAACGTTTGGCGTTCATATCCAAGTGCCTTTCTGCTCTTCTGTTTCTCTTTTTTTCTTCTTCAGAATCCTGCTCTGGGGGCACAGCTATGGAACTTCTGACGTCTGGAACAAACTTGAATTATGCGTCTCCTCAAGTTCATGGTTTACAGCAAGCGCCCTACGAGTCTACTTTATAACAACTATAAACGTATTAAGTTGGAAAGCATGCTGTGCACCAACAAATGTTGTAATTTATAGGTCATGCCTGTAAAAATGGCTGGTCAGCAGCATCATCGATGAACAAGGAGGATATGATGCAGATGTGAATGCAATGTTTGGAAAAGCAAGGGCAGTATCCCTACAACTGAAGAACACGTATATCATAAAAAATCTATCAGCTATCATCAAAGACAGCTCTATTGTACGGAGCTGAAACTCAGAGAACTGCTACAACAAGAGTACATGTATTTACAGACCATTCTTTACGTAAGATACTCAATGTCCGTTAGCCAGATACCATCAGCAACATCATACTTTGAGAGAGAACAAAAAACGCTAGAAGTTGATTGGGAATACATTGCGAAAATCGCCAAGCTGCATCATGAGGAGAGTTTTAACTTGGAATCCTGAAAGGACACAGAAAAGAGGAAGACCCAAGGACGTATTATGTCGGAAATCGGACTCAGACAATAAAGAATGAAAAGCAACCGGAAAGGATTGCTCGGGACAGAGTCGAATTGAGAACGCTTGTGTGTGGCCTATGATCCTTCACGAGGAGTAACAGGCGTAAGTAAAGACCAGGCAGCAATCTGGGTCTTAACTTTAACCAGGATCTAAGCTTTTATAGTTCCATTGCTCATCCATGTAGCACTAAATAAATCACTAAGCAAACTAACCACTTCGTCTATTCTGAATCGGATCTGCTCGTTTAAACTCATTAGGTTATATTGAAATCCGTTGTATTTCTGCTTCTAGACTCGTACATGAAGACGATAGGATGTTTAGTTATGTGCTCATTTGTGAAAGATTCTGAAATGATCGGTCATGACTGAACCTATCGCATGAAACAAAGAGCTTTAACGAAACTAAGAACCAAAAAGAATACAATAAAAGGTGTAGACCACAGGAGTCATCAACAAATGTGACCACATTTGGAAGGCCACAAAATTATTTAGAAGCATTAGCACAAATCAACAAATGAAAAATAACCTTATTCAAGACCTACGTAGCTATCACAATTCATTGTTCTTTATTACTACATTCTCTAATATGGAGCCTCTGACTTCATTTCACTCTAACAAGATATAATATGAATTTATTCTAATTTATTATACCTCTGTCCGTTCTACTACACAATGTTAAGCAACGTTTGGCGTTCATATCCAAGTGCCTTTCTGCTCTTCTGTTTCTCTTTTTTTCTTCTTCAGAATCCTGCTCTGGGGGCACAGCTATGGAACTTCTGACGTCTGGAACAAACTTGAATTATGCGTCTCCTCAAGTTCATGGTTTACAGCAAGCGCCCTACGAGTCTACTTTATAACAACTATAAACTTAATAAGTTGGGAAACATTTTGTGAGCCAACAAATGTTGTAATTTATAGATCATGCCTGTAAAAACGGTGTGTACCTGCAAATTCAGAAATATATTATTATTATTATTATAACAATAAGACACTCGACAAAATTATTAAAAGGAAACGATTGGCAAAGCAAGATCGTCCATTAGTATAGTGCACATGTGATTATTTGAGTACATGGTACACTGAAGCCATGCAAACCAAACACCGGGCTGAGACCAACCAATTCATTCCCAAAGACCTCTACGTGCAGCTCAAGATAAATGCAGAAGACAGAAAATAGTCTTGTCAGATCGTCGTAAGATGTAAACTAAGGTTTGGACAGAAGAATAGCTGTCTACGTGGGTTAGATACGAGCCATTGCCCAGTTGAAACCAAAACAATGTAATTGGATGAAATGATGGTTCTAAAATTCATCATAAATTTAAATGTACATTGTTACCTAGACAAATATGACCACCGAACTACTCAACCAATAATTATTCAATTAACCAAATCTAAATTACAACAAATTAGGAAGTTGATAAGGGATGCGAGAAAATTACCAATCGCAACAAAGAAATGCTATTCTATCCTGTTTGGACAGGACACACAGAGATTCATTCAAAAGATAATATTTGGTTCCTTTATGCCACAGTGTTTCCAATTCCGGAAGAGTGCCTCAATTCACAGTCAAAAATGCACAATTCCAGTCAATACAAGCAACTCAATCGAAAATATGAACAAACCAATATGGCTGCTGTCAAGGCTAAGTATAAAGTAAAACAACATAAATGTAGTTCAGGAAGAAACACGTAAACTTAGTGAAGGTGTAAGAAAAGTAAAAACTATAATAAAATGCAAATATTAACAACTCAAATGGAACCAAAAAGACTAACAATGTACAACTAAAGAAATCAACAGGAACAAACTGCAAGTGTATACATGGAGGGATTTTCACACACAAAACATTCAACATGGATCTTACAATCATATAATCAATCTGCCAAATCTTCAACACAATTCTCATTTAAAGTAAGGGAAATTTTAGTAGTCAGTGACAAATTAACGGTACAATTCAAGTTTAAGGCTATTGTAGGATTTAATTTGTCATACAGATCTTCCATTAGAACTGTAAACGCGATACTGACGGCCCCAGAGTTTATGTGAAGGCTATAGTCAAATCAAGAACAACTTGGCTTTAAACTTTGTCTGCTTTGGCCAGCATTGTGTGTACCATCGAAATGAATAAAAACTATGTCACGCTGTTATAATAAAATAATAATGTCCTTGGTAGGTGACATGCGACAGGAATAGTTTACAGACACATCGGACCAGACTGAAATTCTGAGCGCTCAAAGTATCAGAAAAACTCCGAATAATTGTTCCCACATGGATAGATTGAAAGACCATACCTAGTGGATTTCATCCAAAAATAATTGTCGAACCGACCGTCAAATATAAGTCAGAAATACAATTCGGGTGTGTAGATAGATGTACTCACAAATGGCAAACATCTTCGAGATCACGAACAGACATTTAGGATCCCACAGTGTGCATTACGCGACTGCGGTTGCTACTCCAATGACAGTTGATGAATGGGTACAAATCAAGATTAGGAACCGACCTCATGTTGCCGAAGAAGACCCAGTTCCCAAAACTGTAGCTGAGAAATTGAAGACTGTTCATAGTGATAAGTCAGTTGTCTTTCGTACAGCCAAGGAAAGTAAAATCTCGGAACCCAGAACTCTCTTTGAACATGACATTGGTTTGATAAATAATCTACGTAATCAACAAATGACTCGACAAATCACTGGGGTTATCTTGCTGAGGGTTTGTAGAATAAGTAGCCAAATGGATATGAAACAGGATCAGACCAGGCTGCTAAAATGAGTATTTAAATCTCCCAATGAAAGGAATACAATACAACAGAATGGACATAAACTAAACGCATCAGGATTTTGTATTTGTAAAGACTTGTCGCTCGCGAACTAAAACAAAGGTGAGTTGCTAACAAGAAAGATTTTGAAACTGTAAATTTCCGGATAGTGAGGCTTCGATAGAGAATGATGCCAAAACCACTTAAATGGTCTTTCAATCCGTTACACAAATGCTGGGAGCGTACTTAATAAGCTATCGGAGCTAGGTCTACAGATAGACTCTACCAAGCCCAGTGTAATCGTTGTCAGAAAAACTTGCCTGACCCAGTCTGTAGACAGTGGAGAACTCGATTCCAAAAGTTCCACATTACCAATAGCAGACAGAATTTAGAAGCGTAAAGGAGGATTAGCTCCATTTATCATAAAAACGACATTCCATTTGCCATTATTGAAAACATTTAGCATGAGGGCGAAACGCGCGAATTAGTCGTAAGAGAATTATTTTGAACAAATTCTAGTTGACGCAATTATCACATGTGCCTGAGTGTAGCCTGTGGAAGACGCAACTTGTTATGATCTAGAGTCCAAATCAGCCATACTAAGTCGCTTATTGACCCATTATGAAGATGACGTCATCAGTCTCGATTATATGGTACACTTGGGTAAGAGTGAGCATGCAGTTCCAACGTTTGATTTCTATGTAGTTGTCCGCTACGATTTGTCAGCACAAGCCAAGTTAAACTTCTGGACGGTAAATATACAATAAATCATACACTCAGGTACTCATTGGGTTGAACGACAGGACCAGAATATATCACTGAAACGGCTTGTGAGATTTACTGAAATTGTGCTTCCTTGTAAACTATTTTTAGGATTGAATACCGTTTAAAAATGGTTAGGAATCTTCTCTTAAATGTCATAAGAATTTAACTTCCAACCTACGACACTAATGAAATATTCTAAGTATATATTTTAGGTGTATTCTATGTACTAACAGTGTCTAGGCAGTAAACAGATTCTGATTATTTACCACGTGGATGATGAACTAATTATGAAATTCAATTCCAACGTCATCATAAATTATGGTTGCAATATAATCGACTGTTAATCAGAAAAAATACACTTCTATGGATCAAGAATTTTCGGTTTACATACAACTGTGATATCTGAACACACAGATAGGATCAGTCCATAAAAATATCGTTTGTGAGGTAGATTTTTTTAAAACCTGTTGAAATTACTGGGTATCACGGAAAAACGGAATCATGATTTATTTGTGATATGACTACTAATTTTCTTTTGGACTTCTATGGCATACGGGAAATTTAGTTACTATTCAGACGATTATAGTGCATGTTACACAAACTGCTGCGATTGTCTAGAAAAACTATCCAGTCGTACTGAAAGACAAATGTAACAAACGCTGAAATCTCCTGCAGCTCCTGAGTCACTGACTAATTGGGAATTTGTTATTTCTTTATGACGACCACACTCACCTGCTGATACACCTTACGCGCATTTTAAAACATAATAAATATCAATGATAATATTTATTCTCAGATAACCATATTTTTCATAAGACATGCCAGTTTAAAGTCAAGATCAGATTGTTATAAAGCTAATGGCTTTAATGTTATAAGCTGCTCAGTTATGTTTATATGTTATGTGATACCTTAGCTAGATAAAAAAGGGAAAAATCATCATATATTAGAATAATAATGTCAGTAAGAATCTAATGTTTAATGTGAAGAATGATGCGCTTTGTGAAAGTTGCGTTGCGACAAGTAATTTGTGGTCGAGAATAAATGTGATTAAAATCCGGAACAGTAAGCAGAAAAGGCTAAATTTAATGCATTACTTTTTGCTTCTTGGTAATGAGACCAGATAAATTCCGGAGGTAATAATAACGGCGCACGATAAAGTCATATGTTCCACATAAGCTTTCGTTGGTATAACACAAGGGTGCTGAAAACGTGAGAGGAAAAGGGAAGGGCGAGAAGCGAAACGTACAGTGTTCATGAGTAGAGAAGTTCAGTCATTCGAGATGGGTTATTAAGGTATGATTACTTGGACTCATTATTTTTTATTAGACTAATTTCTAAACAAGTATACTTCAACAGGTTTATGCACACGAGACAAAGTACGGCGTCGAATAAACAAAGGATTGTACAAACGGAGGTGATACAAAACGCCCGAAAGTTAAGAATTATGTGTAATTTTAAAAACCTTATATAGTGCAAAATTTAGAGGAAGAGAACAGATTGAGAATATTGCTGGAAAACTATCGTATACAACCTTACCTTCTACTGATTGAGTTTTAGTTTTTTTGGCAAGATTTCCATGTGAAACTGAAACCTTCTTTGATTTACTTCCTAACGTTCTCAAGATAAAATCAAATACATAGAGAACATACCCAATGAAATAAGATCACCCGATGGAATGGCAGCTGAAATGTAAGAAACACATTATTACTATACACCATTAGGGATTTGCCCAAAGGTCCATTGAAAGACAATAGGACTATGGTTAATTCAATTTACTCACATTGTAGTTTTTCTTGTTATTTCAGCGGTATAAATTAAAGTGAATTTTCATCTTTTTCAAATAGTGCCTTAAAGATGAGTATGTTTTGGTGATCCTTTCAAGTCACTGAAACCTAACCATAAGCTAAGAGTAGATTAAGCAATAATCCTTGACCAATTAAAGCTGTCCAGGACTTCAGTAGTCCCTAACTGTATGTCAACACGACTAGTGATATTTGCAGTTACTACACCTGAAGTGATAAGAGGATGGGTCAGCGAAACGGTCTAACAACGTGTAGATACACATGACAGTAAGGTGAAAGTACCTGAGTTTCAATAAAAAACATCTCAAATAAAAACCAAAGAGCCTTATTATACAATATGATAGCCATTTACAAAATGGAGTTAGATGTATTTGGCTTAGGGTCACAATTTGTGAGTGCTAGTGACACTATTTGAGTACCCAGAGCGGAAGAGATGGAAGAAAGTTCCAACATGTAACCAACTGATGAAAAGTCAAATTCTTTAATAACCGAACCACAGGTACAAAATGAAGAATGAGTTTTCAAAAACTGACAAAGCAAAAATAAAACCGGAGTTAATTTTAGGATGAAGATTAAAATTAATTATCAGATATCCGGCTCCAAATTACACATGATTCATTTGCAGTTCATTATCAGTTTGAATTTTATGAAATAGTAAAAATCGTGATTGGCTAACTTTAAGTATTTGTGAGAAAAAGCCGTATTCAAAATGATAGCAAACTGATAGAATCGGCAAACAAAGATTTCTATAGGAGAAGCAAAACTGCTCAACAATCCTAAATTAGTTTACAATTGTTATTAAAGTATATTATTGGCCCTCAATAGATATACCGTCTCGAGAAGCGTTTTAGGCGTGGTAATCAGTTATAATCCCTGCCTGTTCAAACCGAAAAATGTGGTACAAGTTTCGAGCTTGCAACATAGTGAGCCGATGCCACGCTTACAGCTAAGATAAAATTAGAACATCTTATACCATGTCAACTTTTATGCTTGAGAATAACATTTATTACTGTACTCAACGAATAGATAACGCTTTCTTTTTGGAAGCGACTTTATTAAATATGTGGAAGCATCATAAGTTTGACTACCGTTTTAAGGCAAACATCTCATTGTTTATATAATTACGGTTAAAATCTGACCTTTAAAAAGTGCTGAAGCATAACTTATGTTGGTTTCGGAAGGAAAGCAGCCAATATAGTAACAATCGCGAATGAAACGAATTACTTTTCCGAAAGAAATTAACCGATTTCATGAGAACAAGTCCCCGTTATATATTAAAAGCATGAATCCCCACACAAAATTAGGTCTGCAAACGTATTGTTGGTAGACAAGATTATCAAATAATACAGTAATGAACTAGACTCTTTCTGGCTAATTACTAAAGATGAGTTGCTGAACACCCAATACGTATGAACTTTGTATGCAATCTTCGACAGATGAGACAAGATAATAAAATTACCATCGATACATTCACTTAAATTGACTATATAGGGTCACGGCAAATTATATTCTCAAACTATAGAGCGTCATGTTAGGGTCCTACAGGGTTTAGTAATAATATTTTCTTGATTTACATAAATAGCCTTCCTCAGACAGTATCCTCTGAGACATGTATTACTGCTGAGAATCTAAAGCTTTAGAATCAGCATGATAAACCGGAACTCTGTGAGAATCTGATATAACTTCAAAGTTTGGTGAACAACAGTGGAGTTGCTTTCAACACTTTAAAGTAGCTTCCTTTAGTGTAGTTCATTTGCGACACAGAAAAATTAGGCAATTTTCTGCTTGTGATGTTACTAGTTGGAAAATGGGTACTTGTCCTGGTTACCGATGATCTAAAATTACATGTTAAATTTGACAAATATCATCATTTTCATTATTCTTTTACTTTTTCATAAAAAGTGGTTGTGTCTTTCTTAATTGAAAGATTTCTTCTGGTTGAACCTTTCCGTTTCCCCCATTATTATTTTTTTAATTATTATTATTGCACTACCTTACACCAATCTGGTCGTTATTGTCCTTTTTTTCTTTTACGCTCCTTACCTTTTTCTCTTCTCTCTCCCCATCCTCATTGTTTTGTGTGGCGCGTATATATTTGGTGCCCTCTCGTACCAATATTTGTGTTCAAATAAATAAATAAATAAATAATAAATGTGATAGAAAGCCGTCAGAATAAATCTTGCACTAATTACTTTGAAGCGCAATTTTTGCCAGTTTGATAGCGAAATTTTTCACTTGATTTTTGGGTTTAGTTCAGCCTCATTTGGAGTATGATAATATAGTTATTCCTTGACCACTCTAAAAGTTAAGAAGCCGCTGGATGGTATATTAATCCAAACTATGGAATTAGTTTCCAAACAGATTAAAGCCTTAAGAGGAATGGCTTAAATCACTAGGTTTCTAACCTACATAAAATAGGCAACTCACAGGCGACCTCTCAATAACTCAAAGCATAACAAAAAAACCCTACACATTATCTAAAGCACTTGCTTAAGTTCAGCTCAAAAACTTATTCTGGAAAGAATTAAGAGATTAGAAGTATGAAAAAGTATATTGGAGAGTAGACATACCTCCCACCTTTTACGTATAATCAAGTCCTAAAATTTACGCCCAGGTGAAATAGTTCAAGCAAATACCATACAATGCAAAGAAAAGCAATTGCCAACGCCCAGGCTGTAGATGCCATGTGGAAAGTGGCATGTAGTGCGATTAGTGCAAAGGACGGTACCACGAATTTCGCACGAATCTAACGCCTGTGGGTTTTAAATGGTTCAGCAAAAGTAGTTTTGTGTGGTCGTGTCAGCAGTGCTGTTCGGACGCAAACAGATTGCTATCTGAGGCCATTGCAATGGTGAGTGCTGCTAAAAGGAGGATTAACAAGCGTGATCGAGCCACATCAAATGGTACTCTCTCGGTCGACATAAACATTGATGCGAAGTTACCTCAAGCTCAGAGTCGATTGACTTACACAGACCGAACGAGGAAGGACAGAATTCAAAGAGGTTTGTTAGAAATAAAAGCTCAAGAAAGGAAATTTCTTCTGTCCCCTGCCCTCCAAATGGTAGTGGGCAGGAAATGCCTAGAAAACCTGATCGTTAGACTAGGTCTGTTTCTAGCAGAAAGAACAGAAACCTGATTACCCAAGTCATCGACAATCACCCAGGATCCCACAATGTGTATGACGCGACTGTGACTGCTGATGAGTGGGTAAAAACCAAAAACAAGAAGCGACATCATCTTGTTGAAGAAGAGCCAGTTCCCTAAAAAGTAACTGAGAAATTGAAGATTGATCATAATGATAGATCAGTACAAAGAGACGAGAAGATCGAGGAGAGTAAAAACTAGGGTTAAATACTGGAGAGATAGATCTTAGAGCAATGCCGAAGCCATTTAGATGGTCTTCAGACCTGTAACACAAATGCCCTGAGAGCGTTTAACAACCGATCGGAGCCAGGTGTACAGATAGACTCACCTAAGCTGGATGTAATCGCCGTCACAGAAACTTGCCTGACCCAGTCAATAGACGATAGGGAACATGATTCTGAAACTTTCACATTAGCAAGTCGACAAAATCCGGAAGCGTAAAAGAAGAGGGGCAGCACTATTTATTAGAAGTACTATTCCATTTATTGTTATTGATAACGTATCCCATGAAAGTGGGACTTGCGAATCTGTTCGTTGCTGCCTGGAATACAAGAGCTATTGATTGGTTTGGTCTACCACAGTTCAAACTGTGAGGTGAATGAGGTCTCGCTAAACGGTTTCGAGATATGGTTATCAAGTGGTCGATGTTTAATTTTAGGAAACTTTAATCCACCTACTATAAAATGGAAAAATCCGAGGACTGAATTGTTAGAAAATTCCTTCGAACAGGAACTAGTTGACTTGGTTATCTCATGTGCCGTAGTGCGACATGTGAAAGAAATAACTAGGTATGACCCGGACTCTAAATCATCCTTACTAGGCCTCATATTGATCCATTATGATGATGACGTCACAAACCTGGATTATATCCCACCTCCAGGTAAAAGTGACTATAGCTGTTAGTAACGAAAGTGTGTCAGCCCAAGCCGGACCAAATATCTGGAAAGCAAATATACGGGGACTATACACTCACTATCCTTAGTAGATTGGACATTAGAACCAGAATACACCATTGGAACGTCTTGGAAGGTATTCAGAGATTTGTACATAAAAGTCGCTGCATCGCACATCCCTTGGACTACACAAAGGGGTCCGAGTGACTCCCTACCGTGGTTCACTGAGGAGGTCCACAATCTTCTCCATAAGAGAAGAATGTGGGAGACTTAAGTCACTGGGCAATGACGGGACAAAATCTCAATATCGGGAAGCTCGAAATATTTGTGCCTCGAGCGTCCGCAAGTCCAGTAGGTTGCACGAAGAACTTGTCGAGGAATCTATAGATTACCCTAAACGTTTATATTTGTATCAAAACAAAATGACTGAGGGAAGAGGAAATATTACAGTATTATGAGGAGGTAATAGTACTTCACCAGTGCTGGGGGACGATTATGGAAATACTCAGGTATTCTCGAATAACTTTAGCAATGTATTTACCGTAGAGACATCCTCTCCTTCAATTCATACAAACTCCACACACACTGGACACTATGACCGTTAAGAAACACGATTTCTTCGGTCTAAATGAGCTTGATGTAGACAGATCCATGAGACTCGATGAAATGTATCACAGGTTAATAAAAGAACTAGCGAATTTTGTCTCAAATCCCTTAAGCATATGTTTCAACCTATCTGTAATCCATGGTCGATTACCAAAGGACTGGAACAATGTTATAGTAAGTCCTGTCTTCATGACAGGTATGAAACATAAACCCGAGGACTATCGACCAGCATGGTTGTTAAAATTTTAGAAAAGGTTGTTCGGAAGTTGTTTAAGTATCTCGACGAAAACCAGATTATTTCTAAAAATCAGCATGGATTTAGAACAGGTTATTCCTGTCTCATTAAATTAATAATAACCCGTGAAAGTCGGTGCGCATTTAAAGATAAAAAGTCACCTATAGATGTAGACTACATTGAATTCAGCAAGACTTTGACAAAAATCCTGACAACCGACTGTTATATGAGTTAAGTAATGTCGAGATTGCAGACAATTTATTAATGATGATGAAGGACTTTCTAATTGTGCGTCAAAAAAGTTGCATAGCTGGGTAATTGTGTTTACCGGAGTGCCCCAGGGTACAGTTTGGGGGCCAGTGTTGTTCATCCTGCATGTAAATGACCTTAGTCTCCTATCATCATCGGTCTTGTTATATGCTGATGTCAAGATATAGAGAGCGACAAAAATATGATAGTACAGATCTTAAAAATTACCTGTAGGAATTATCTGAATGGTCTAAATTTGGTAGTTGCCGATAAATGCTTCCAAGTGCACTATGATGCATATTGGTCACCAAGGTACAGATACATACACGGTGAATAACATTGAGCTACCTGTCGTTCACACACACAATGACCTAGGAGTCATCGTTATCGAAGAATTAAAAACTAATACTACTACGTTCGATAAATACCAAAGGTTTAGAACCCTATGGTCAATATGTAGAGCCTTTAGTCATGCAAATGCTAAAACCTTTTTGACTTTATGTACAGTATTTATCCGTCGTAAACTGGAATACTGCATACAACCGAATAGCCCGTCTAAAAAGAAACAGTACGCTGTTGGAAAAGGTTCAAAGAACCGCAAGTAAGCTGACTCTCGGGACAGCACAGCTCCTATTTTATGCTCAACTGGCCAAAATAAACCTATTTCCACTGTCATATCGAAGAACCAGAGGTGAATTGACTACAGTTTTCAAATTACTTGGTGATAAATTTGCATCTGACATGTCATCATTTTTCTTGTCTTTCAAAACAGAGAAATTACGAGGACAATAAAAGCGTTCATGAGACCGGAACAAATTGCTTGTCTGCTGACTATCGACTTTCCCATCGAATCATCAAATGGAATTCATTACCTCTACACGTGATCGGACCTGTAGACGCTTTCAAAAGAAAATTGGATCAAATGAGACCACTATTGCCGGAACTAACACAGGCCACCTGTCTCGTGCAAACTGAAACTGAAATCTGTCACAAGGAAACGCGAAATTATCTAAGGGGTTCGGAGCACTATCACACTAATTTCACCTTTTCTGCATTGACCTTATACCCAGGTGCTTAACTGATGGCACTGTGATTATTTTGCCACTAGGAACGAAAGCTTATTAGGCGAAAGCTCCTCTCATTTTGTTCCTCAACACCAAAAACACTTGTTACTTCGTTGGACATGGTTCAGCTAATACTTATAATAGTAAACTAGAAAACAACTACAGATGAAGTAGTCTGAAAATACAACTAACATTGACATAGACATAGAGCAGGTTTGATCCGAGTATGACTATTTATATAGTCACACAGAAAATATTTAATATTAGTTGTACTTGGTATTTGTTCAGATGCGTAAACAAATTAGGATTTGAGGCGATAAACCTTATTCCTCAGGAAGAATTTGTGGATTATCAAGGTAATTAAGTACATGAGTTACCCCTTTTGTGTTCTCTCATCGCAAAACGA